>NC_135305.1:162917160-165317160 GCF_048772815.1 Callospermophilus lateralis
TCTCATATATAGATAGATGAATTTGGAACTCTAAATCCAACATGGTTTGTAGTAGCTCTTTGTAACTTGACAAAAAAAAGTAGTTCTCAGTTTCGTCTCTATGGTTTGTTTCCTCTTCAAGTAGCCCTAAGAATAGACTGTGGAAAAGCACTTGCATTGAAAGGGGTTGCCAAGCTTCCAAGAAATTATGAGTTTCCGAAATACCAGCAAATATTTTTTCACCCAATCTTTTTTTTTTTTTATATATTTTTTTTATTGTTGGTTGTTCAAAACATTACATAGTTCTTGATATATCATATTTCACACTTTGATTCAAGTGGGTTATTAACTCCCATTTTTACTCCGTTTACAAATTGCAGAATCACATCAGTTACACTTCCATTGATTTATATATTGCCATACTAGCGTCTGTTGTATTCTGCTGCCTTTCCTATCCGTTACTACCCCCCTCCCCTTTCCTCCCCTCCCCTCTTCTCTCTCTACCCACTCTACTGCAGTTCATATCTCCCCCTTGTATTATTTTTCCCTTTGCCCTCGTTACCTCTTGTATGTAATTTTGTATAACCCTGAGGGTCTCCTTCCATTTCCATGCAATTTCCCTTCTCCCTCCCTTTCCCTCCCACCTCTCGTCCCTGTTTAATATTAATCTTCTTCTCATGCTCTTCGTCCCTACTCTGTTCTTAGTTACTCTCCTTATATCAAAGAAGACATTTGGCATTTGTTTTTTAGGGATTGGCTGGCTTCACTCAGCATAATCTGCTCTAATGCCATCCATTTCCCTCCAAATTCTATGATTTTGTCATTTCTTAATGCAGAGTAATACTCCATTGTGTATAAATGCCACATTTTTTTTTATCCATTCGTCTATTGAAGGGCATCTAGGTTGGTTCCACAGTCTTGCTATTGTGAATTGTGCTGCTATGAACATCGATGTAGCAGTGTCCCTGTAGCATGCTCTATTTAGGTCTTTAGGGAATAGACTGAGAAGGGGAATAGCTGGGTCAAATGGTGGTTCCATTCCCAACTTTCCAAGAAATCTCCATACTGCTTTCCAGATTGGCTACACCAATTTGCAGTCCCACCAACAATGAACAAGTGTACCCTTTTCCCCACATCCTCGCCAGCACTTGTTGTTGTTTGACTTCATAATGGCTGCCAATCTTACTGGAGTGAGATGGTATCTTAGGGTGGTTTTGATTTGCATTTCTCTGACTGCTAGGGATGGTGAGCATTTTTTCATGTACTTGTTGATTGATTGTATGTCCTCCTCTGACAAGTGTCTGTTCATGTCTTTGGCCCATTTGTTGATTGGGTTATTTGTTATCTTGTTGTCTAATTTTTTGAGTTCTTTGTATACTCTGGATATTAGGGCTCTATCTGAAGTGTGAGGAGTAAAGATTTGTTCCCAGGATGTAGGCTCCCTATTTACCTCTCTTGTTGTTTCTTTTGCTGAGAAAAAACTTTTTAGTTTGAGTAAGTCCCATTTGTTGATTCTAGTTATTAACTGTTGTGCTATGGGTGTCCTATTGAGGAATTTGGAGCCCGACCCCACAGTATGTAGATCGTAGCCGACTTTTTCTTCTATCAGACGCCGTGTCTCTGATTTGATATCAAGCTCCTTGATCCATTTTGAGTTAACTTTAGTGCATGGCGAGAGAAAGGGATTCAGTTTCAATTTGTTGCATATGGATTTCCAGTTTTCCCAGCACCATTTGTTGAAGATGCTATCCTTCCTCCATTGCATGCTTTTAGCCCCTTTATCAAATATAAGATAGTTGTAGTTTTGTGGGATGGTTTCTGTGTCCTCTATTCTGTACCATTGGTCCACCCGCCTGTTTTGGTACCAGTACCATGCTGTTTTGGTTACTATTGCTCTGTAGTATAGTTTGAAGTCTGGTATCGCTATACCGCCTGATTCACCCTTCCTGCTTAGCATTGTTTTTGCTATTCTGGGTCTTTTATTTTTCCATATGAATTTCATGATTGCTTTCTCTATTAATATAAGAAATGCCATTGGGATTTTGATTGGTATTGCATTAAACCTATAGAGAACTTTTGGTAATATTGTCATTTTGATGATGTTAGTTCTGCCTATCCATGAACAGGGCATATTTTTCCATCTTCTAAGATCCTCTTCTATTTCTCTCTTTAGGGTTCTGTAGTTTTCATTGTATAAGTCTTTCACCTCTTTTGTTAGATTGATTCCTAAGTATTTTATTTTTGGGGGGGATATTGTGAATGGAGTGGTTGTCCTCATTTCCATTTCAGAGGATTTGTCGCTGATATACAGGAATGCCTTTGATTTATACGTGTTGATTTTATATCCTGCCACTTTACTGAATTCATTTATTAGCTCTAATAGTTTCTTTGTAGACCCTTTTGGGTCTGCTAGGTATAGAATCATGTCATCTGCAAATAGTGATAGTTTAAGTTCTTCTTTTCCTATTTTTATGCCTTTAATTTCTTTCGTCTGTCTAATTGCTCTGGCCAGTGATTCGAGAACTATGTTGAACAGAAGTGGTGAGAGAGGGCATCCCTGTCTTGTTCCAGATTTTAGAGGGAATGCCTTCAATTTTTCTCCATTCAGAATGATGCTAGCCTGAGGTTTAGCATAGATTGCTTTTACAATGTTGAGGTAAGTTCCTGTTATCCCTAGTTTTTCTAGCGTTTTGAACATAAAGGGATGCTGTACTTTGTCGAATGCTTTTTCTGCATCTATCGAGATGATCATATGGTTCTTATTTTTAAGTATATTGATGTGGTGAATAACATTAATTGATTTCCGTATATTGAACCAGCCTTGCATCCCACGGATGAATCCTACTTGATCATGGTGCACAATTTTTTTGATATGTTTTTGAATCCCATTTGCCAAAATTTTATTGAGGATTTTTGCATCTAGGTTCATTAGAGATATTGGTCTGTAGTTTTCTTTCTTTGAAGTGTCTTTGTCTGGTTTAGGAATCAGGGCGATGTTGGCCTCATAGAAAGAATTTTGAAGTTCTCCCTCTTTTTCTATTTCCTGAAATAGCTTGAAAAGTATTGGTGTTAGTTCCTCTTTAAAGGTTTTGTAAAACTCTGCTGTATACCCATCCGGTCCTGGGCTTTTCTTAGTTGGTAGTCTTTTGATGGTTTCTTCTATTTCCTCAATTGATATAGGTCTGTTTAGGTTGTCTATATCCTCCTGCCTTAATCTGGGCAGATCATATGACTTAAGAAATTTATCGATGCCTTCACTATCTTCTATTTTATTGGAGTATAAGGATTCAAAATAGTTTCTGATTATCTTCTGTATTTCTGAAGTGTCTGTTGTGATATTGCCTTTTTCATCCCGTATGCTAGTAATTTGATTTCTCTCTCTTCTTCTCTTCGTTAGCATGGCTAAGGGTCTGTCGATTTTATTTATTTTTTCAAAGAACCAACTTTTAGTTTTGTCAAACTTTTCAATTGTTTCTTTTGTTTCGATTTCATTAATTTCAGCTCTGATTTTAATAATTTCTTGCCTTCTACTTCTTTTGCTGTTGTTTTGCTCTTCTTTTTCTAGGATTTTGAGATGGAGTATGAGATCATTTATTTGTTGGTTTTTTCTTTTTTTAAGGAATGAACTCCAAGCAATGAATTTTCCTCTTAGAACTGCTTTTAATGTGTCCCATAGATTCCGATATGTTGTGTCTGTGCTTTCATTTATCTCTAAGAATTTTTTAATTTCCTCCTTGATGTCTTCTATAACCCATTGAACATTTAGTAACCAATTGTTCATTCTCCAAGTGATGCATGTTTTTTCCTTCCTTCTTTTATCGTTGATTTTCAGTTTCATTCCATTATGATCAGATAAGATGCATGGTATTATCTCCACTCCTTTATATTGTCTAAGAGTTGCCCTGTGACATAATATATGATCTATTTTTGAGAAGGATCCATGTGCTGCTGAGATAAAAGTGTAACTGCTTGATGTTGGGTGGTATATTCTATATATATCAATTAAGTCTAGGTTATTAATTGTGTTATTGAGTTCTATAGTTTCCTTATTCAACTTTTGTTTGGAAGATCTGTCTAGTGGTGAGAGAGGTGTGTTGAAGTCTCCCATGATTATTGTATGTTGGTCTATTAGACTCTTAAACTTAAGAAGAGTTTGTTTGATGAACATAGCTGCACCATTGTTTGGGGCATATATATTTATGATAGTTATGTCTTGTTGGTGTATGGTTCCCTTGAGCAGTATGTAGTGTCCCTCTTTATCCCTTTTGATTAACTTTGGCTTGAAATCTATTTTATTTGATATGAGTATGGACACTCCTGCTTGTTTCCTAAGTCCATATGAGTGATATGACTTTTCCCAACCTTTCACCTTCATTCTATGTATGTCTTTTCCTATCAAATGCGTCTCCTGTAGGCAGCATATTGTTGGGTCTTGTTTTGTGATCCATTCTACTAGTCTGTGTCTCTTGATTAGTGAGTTTAAGCCATTAACATTTAGGGTTATTATTGAGATATGGGTTGTTCTTCCAGCCATAATTGTTTATTTATGTTACTAAACATGGTTTGTTTTCCTTTTTTGATTATTTTCCCCCCCTTTACTGTCCTACCTCCCACTGTTGGTATTCATTGTTATTTTCCATTTCCTCTTCCTGTAATGTTTTGCCGAGGATGTTTTGAAGACATGGTTTTCTAGCTGCAAATTCTTTTAACTTTTGTTTATCGTGGAAGGTTTTAATTTCATCTTCCATCCTGAAGCTTAATTTCGCTGGATACATGATTCTTGGTTGGAACCCATTTTCTTTCAGTTTTTGAAATATGTGATTCCAGGATCTTCTAGCTTTCAGAGACTGTGTTGAAAGATCAGCTGTTATCCTGATTGGTTTACCCCTAAATGTAATCTGCTTCCTTTCTCTTGTAGCTTTTAAAATTCTCTCCTTATTCTGTATGTTGGGCATCTTCATTATAATGTGTCTAGGTGTGGATCTCTTATGATTTTGCATATTCGGCGTCCTGTATGCTTCTAGGATTTGGAATTCTGTCTCATTCTTCAAGTCTGGGAAGTTTTCTCATATTATTTCATTGAATAGGTGGTTCATTCGTTTGGTTTTGACCTCTATACCTTCCTGTATCCCAATGACTCTTAAGTTTGGTCTCTTTATATTATCCCATATTTCTTGGATGTTCTGCTCATGGTTTCTTAACAGTTTTTCTGAGCTATCTATGTTCTTTTCAAGTTGAAATACTTTGTCTTCATTGTCTGATGTTCTATCTTCTAAGTGTTCTACTCTGCTGGTAGTATTCTCAATTGAGTTTTTAAGTTGGTTTATTGCTTCCTGCATTTCTAGGATTTCTGTTTGTTTGTTTTTTATTACCTCTATCTCCCTGTATAGTTGATCTTTTGCTTCTTGGATTTGTTTATGTAATACATTGTCGAAGTGGTCAAAATGATCTTTCATTGTCTGATTTTGCTGTCTAATGTCTTCCTTGAGACTCCAGATCATTTGCAGCATGTATATCCTGAATTCTTTATCTGACATTCCATCTGCTGCAGCTATAACCTCTTCTAAAGTTGAGTTGACCTGCATTGCTTGTGGTCCTTTCTTTCCTTGTCTTTTCATATTGCTCGTGTTTCTTTCTGCTTAGTGAAACTATTGTGTTTTTGAAATTTTTCCCCCTATATATTTATATTGCTCTTGTATAGTTGAAAAGTCTCCCTTGCAGGGGCGGGCGGCAGCTCTGCTCCTCCTCCAATTGGGGTGATCTGTCTACCATGCTGGTGCGCCGCTGGGACTGTTCTGCCGGTCGGTCGCAGGTCTGCCTACCTTGGAGGCGCGGGCAGCGGCTCTGCTCTGCCCTTCCTCCTATTGGTGTGACGTGTCTACCACGTCACCACGTCCGTGAACCCCTGGGCCTGTTCCACCAGTTAGTCGCGGATCTGACTACCTTGCAGGCGTGGGCGGCGGCTCTACTCTGCCCCTTCTCCAATTGGGTTGTCGTGACTACCACGCTGGCAGGTCGCTGTGCCTGTTCTGGGCGCGGGCTGCGGCTCTGCTCTGCCCCTACTCCAAATGGAGTGATGTGACTGCCACGCTGGCGGGCCGCTGGGCCTGATCCAGGCTCTGGGAGCGGCTCTGCTCTGCCCCTCCCCCAAGTGGTGTGACGTCTCTACCAGGCCTGCAGGCCGCTGGGGCTGTTCTGCCAGACTGTCACAGGCCTGCCTACCTTGCGGACGCGGGTGGAGGATCTGCTTTCCCCCTACTCCAATTGGGGATTCTTGACAACCACGCCGGCGGGTCGCTGGGCCTATTCCAGGCTCTGGCAGCGGCTCTGATCGGCCCCTGCTCTAGCCGGAGCGATGCGACACCACGCCGGCGGGTCGCTGGACCTGCTCCGGGCGCAGGCGGCGGCTCTGTTCGGCCCCCGCTCTAGCTGGAGCGATGCGACACCACGCCAGCGGTTCTTCTAGGTTGAGGTGTTCGTCTACAGTAGCGGTTTTTATATTTAGGTTTCACTCTGTTCTCTCATATATAGATAGATGATTTTGAAACTCTAAATGCAACATGGTTTGTAGTAGCTCTTTGAAACTTCACAAAATAAAGAAGTTCTCAGTTTTGTCTCTATGGTTTGTTTCCTCTTCAAGTAGCCCTAGGTACAGACTGTGGAAAAGCATTTTCATTGAGAGGGGTTGCAAAGCTTCTAAGAAATAACGAGTTTACAACATACCAGCTAATATTTTTTCACCCAATCTTGAAGATACTAGGTGGCAATGATCAGTTTGCAAATCCCACTTACTCACCAAATTTTGTTCTTTCCTGTTGAAGCGTTCGACTACAGTAGCAGTTTTTATATTTAGGTTTCACTCTGTTCTCTCATATATAAATAGATGAATTTGGAACTCTAAATCCAACGTGGTTTGCAGTACCTCTTTGAAACTTTACAAAATAAAGTAGTTCTCTGTTTTGTCTCTATGGTTTGTTTCCTCTTCAAGTAGCCCTAGGCACAGACTGTGGAAAAACACTTTAATTGAAAGGGTTTGCCAAGCTTCCAAGATAACGAGTTTCCGAAATACCAGCAAATATTTTTTCACCCAATCTTGATGATACGTGGTGGTAATAACAAGTAAACAAATCCCTCTTGGCTCACCAAATTTTGTTCTTCTAGGTTGAAGCGTTAAACTACAGTAGCACTTTTTGTATGTAGGTTTCACTCTGTTCTCTCTTATATAGATAGATGAATTTGGAACTCTAAATTTAACATGGTTTGTAGTAGCTCTTTGAAACTTGACAAAATAAAGTAGTTCTCAGTTTTGTCTCTATGGTTTGTTTCATCTTCAAGTAGCCCTATGAACAGACTGTGAAAAAGCACTTTCATTGAAAGGTGTTGCCAAGCTTCTAAGAAATAACGAGTTTCCGAAATACCAGCAAATATTTTTTCACCCAATCTTGATGATACTTGGTGGTAATGATCGGTACACAAATCCCACTTGACTCACCAAATTTTGTTCTTCTACGTTGAAGCGTTCGTTTACAGTAGCAGTTTATATTTTTAAGTTTCCCTCTTTTCTCTCCTATATAGATAGATGAATTTCGAACTCTAAACCTAACATGGTTTGTAGCAGCTCTTTGAAACTTGACAAAATAAACTAGTTCTCAGTTTTGTCTCTATGACTTGTTTCCTCTTCAAGCAGCCCTAAGCAGAGACTGTGGAAAAGCACTTTCATTGAAAGGGGTTGCCAAGCTTCCAAGAAATTACGAGTTTCCGAAATATCAGAAAATATTTTTTCAAACAATCTTGATGATACGTGGTGGTAATGACAAGTACACAAATCCCACTTGGCTCACCAAATTTTGTTCTTTTAGGTTGAAGCGTTCATTTACAGTAGCAGTTTTATTTTTAGGTTTCACATTCTTCTCTCCAATACAGATAGATGAATTTTGAACTCTAAATCCAACATGGTTTGCAGTAGCTCTTTGAAACTTGACAAAATAAAGTAGATCTCAGTTTTGTCTCTATGGTTTGTTTCCTCTTCAAGTAACGCTAGGCACAGACTGTGGAAAAGCACTTTCAATAAAAGGGTTCCCAAGCTTCCAAGAAAAAACGAGTTTCCAAAATACCAGCAAATATTTTTTTCACCCAATCTTGATGATACTTGGTGGTAATGATCGGTACACAAATCCCACTTGACTCACCAAATTTTGTTCTTGTTTGAAGCATTCGTTTACAGTAGGAGTTCATATTTTTAGGTTTCCCTCTGTTCTCTCCAATATAGATAGATGAATTTGGAACTCTAAATCCAACATGGTTTGTAGTAGCTCTTTGAAACTTGACAAAAAAAGTAGTTCTCAGTTTTGTGTCTATGATTTGTTTCCTCTTCAAGTAGCCCTAAGCAGAGACTGTGGAAAAGCACTTTCATTGAAGGAGTTGCCAAGCTTCCGAGAAATTAGGAGTTTCCGTAATACCAGCATATATTTTTTCACCCAATCTATATGATACGTGGTGGTAATGACAAGTACACAAATCCCACTTGGCTCACCAAATTTTGTTCTTCTAGGTTGAGGTGTTCGTCAACAGTAGCGGTTTTTATATTTAGGTTACACTCTGTTCTCTCGTATATAGATAGATGATTTTGGAACTCTAAATGCAACATGGTTTGTAGTAGCTCTTTGAAACTTGACAAAATAAAGAAGTTCTCAGTTTTTTTCTCTATGGTTTGTTTCCTCTTCAAGTAGCCCTAGGTACAGACTGTGGAAAAGCACTTTCATTGAGAGGGGTTGCAAAGCTTCTAGGAAATAACGAGTTTACAACATACCAGCTAATATTTTTTCACCCAATCTTGAAGATACTAGGTGGCAATGATCAGGTTGCAAATCCCACTTGCTCACCAAATTTTGTTCTTTCCTGTTGAAGCGTTCGACTACAGTAGCAGTTTTTATATTTAGGTTTCACTCTGTGTTCTCATATATAGATAGATGAATTTGGAACTCTAAATCCAACGTGGTTTGCAGTAGCTCTTTGAAACTTTACAAAATAAAGTAGTTCTCTGTTTTGTCTCTATAATTTGTTTCCTCTTAAAGTAGCCCTAAGCAGAGACGGTGGAAAAGCACTTTCATTGAAGGAGTTGCCAAGCTTCCGAGAAATTAGGAGTTTTCGTAATACCAGCATATATTTTTTCACCCAATCTAGATGATACGTGGTGGTAATGACAAGTACACAAATCCCACTTGGATCACCAAATTTTGTTCTTCTAGGTTGAGGTGTTCGTCTACACTAGCGGTTTTTATATTTAGGTCTCACTCTGTTCTCTCATATATAGATAGATGATTTTGAAACTCTAAATGCAACATGGTTTGTAGTAGCTCTTTGAAACTTTACAAAATAAAGTAGTTCTCTGTTTTGTCTCTATGATTTGTTTCCTCTTCAAGTAGCCCTAGGCACAGACTGTGGAAAAGCACTTTAATTGAAAGGGTTTGCCATCCTTCCAAGATAACGAGTTTCCGAAATACCAGCAAATATTTTTTCACCCAATCTTGATGATACATGGTGGTAATAACAAGTAAACAAATCCTTCTTGGCTCACCAAATTTTGTTCTTCTAGGTTGAACCGTTCAACTACAGTAGCACTTTTTATATGTAGGTTTCACTCTGTTCTCTCTTATATAGATAGATGAATTTGGAACTCTAAATTTAACATGCTTTGTAGTAGCTCTTTGAAACTTGACAAAATAAAGTAGTTCTCAGTTTTGTCTCTATGGTTTGTTTCCTCTTCAAGTAGCCCTAGGCACAGACTGTGGAAAAGCACTTTCATTGAGAGGGGTTGCCAAGCTTCTAAGATATAACGAATTTCCGAAATACTAGCTAATATTTTTTCACCGAATCTTGATGATACTAGGTGGTAATGATAAGTACGCAAAACCCACTTGGCTCACCAAATTTTGTTCTTCTCGGTTGAAGCGTTCAACTACAGTGGCAGTTTTTATATTTTGGTTTCACTCTGTTCTCTCATATATAGATAGATGAATTTGGAACTCTAAATCCAACATGGTTTGTAGTAGCTCTTTGAAACTTGACAAAAAAAAGTAGTTCTCAGTTTCGTCTCTATGGTTGGTTTCCTCTTCAAGAATCCCTAAGCATAGACTCTGGAAAAGCACTTGCATTGAAAGGGGTTACCAAGCTTCAAGAAATTACGAGTTTCTGAAATACCAGCAAATATTTTTTCACACAACCTTGAAGGTACATGGTGGTAATGACAAGTACAAAAATCGCACTTGGCTCACCAAATTTTGTTCTTCTAGGTTGAAGCGTTACTTTACAGTAGCAGTTTTTATTTTTAGGTTTCACTCTGTTCTCTCCTATATAGATAGATGAATTTGGAACTCTAAATCCAACATGGTTTGTAGTAGCTCTTTGACACTTGACAAAATAAACTAGTTCTCAGTTTTGTATCTATGACTTGTTTCTTCTACAAGCAGCCCTAAGCAGAGACTGTGGAAAAGCACTTTCAAAAAAAAGGGGTTGCCAAGCTTCCAAAAATTAGGAGTTTCCGAAACACCACCAAATATTTTTTCACCCAAACTTGATGATACGTGGTGGTAATGACAAGTACACAAATCCCACTTGGCTCACCAAATTTTGTTCTTCTAGGTTGAAGCGTTCATTTACAGTAGCAGTTTTTATTTTTAGGTCACTGTGTTCTCTCCAATACAGATAGATGAATTTTGAACTCTAAATCCAACATGGCTTGTAGTAGCTCTTTGAAACTTGACAAAAATGTAGTTCTCAGTTTTGCCTCTATGGTTTATTTCCTCTTCAAGTACACCTAGGCACAGACTGTGGAAAAGCACTTTCATTGAGTGGGGTTGCCAAGCTTCTAAAAAATAACGAGTTTCCGAAATACCAGCTAATATTTTTTGACCCAATCTTGATGATACGAGGTGGCAATGATCAGTACGCAAATCCCACTTGACACACCAAATTTTGTTCTTCTTGGTTGAAGCGTTCGACTACAGTAGCAGTTTTTATATTTAGGTTTCACTCTGTTCTCTCATATATAGATAGATGAATTTGGAACTCTAAATCCAACATGGTTTGTAGTAGCTTTTTGAAACTTGACAAAAAACGTAGTTCTCAGTTTCGTCTCTATGGTTGGTTCCCTCTTCAAGTATCCCTAAGCATAGACTGTGGAAAAGCACTTGCATTGAAAGGGGTTGCCAAGCTTCCAGAAATTACGAGTTTCCGAAATACCAGCAAATATTTTTTCACCCAATCTTGATGGTACGTGGTGGTAATGACAAGTACACAAATCCCACTTTGCTCACCAAAATTGTTCTTCTAGGTTGAAGCGTTCGTTTACAGTAGCAGTTTTTATTTTTAGGTTTCACTCTGTTCTCTCTTATATATATAGATGAATTTCAAACTCTAAATCCAACATGGTTTGTGGTAGCTCTTTGAAACTTGGCAAAATAAAGAAGTTCTCAGTTTTGTCTCTATGGTTTGTTTCCTCTTCATGTAGCCCTAGGTACAGACTGCGGAAAAGCACTTTCATTGAGAGGGTTTGCAAAGCTTCTAAGAAATAACGAGTTTACGACATACCAGCTAATATTTTTTAACCTAATCTCGATGATACTAGGTGGCAATGATCAGTACGCAAATCCCACTTGGCTCACCAAATTTTGTTCTTCTCGGTTGAAGCGTTCGACTACAGTAGCAGTTTTTATATTTAGGTTTCACTCTGTTCTCTCATATATAGATAGATGAATTTGGAACTCTAAATCCAACATGGTTTCTAGTAGCTCTTTGAAACTTTACAAAATAAAGTAGTTCTCAGTTTTGTCTCTATGGTTTGTTTCCTCTTCAAGTAGCCCTAGGCACAGACTGTGGAAAAGCACTTTAATTGAAAGGTGTTGCCAAGCTTCCAAGATAACGAGTTTCCGACATACCAGCAAATATTTTTTCACCCAACCTTGAAGATACGTGGTGGTAATAACAAGTAAACAAATCCCTCTTGGGTCACCAAATTTTGTTCTTCTAGGTTGAAGCGTTCAACTACAGTAGCACTTTTTAAATGTAGGTTTCACTCTGTTCTCTCTTATATAGATAGATGAATTTGGAACTCTAAATTTAACATGGTTTGTAGTACCTCTTTGAAACTTGACAAAATAAAGTAGTTCTCAGTTTTGTCTCTATGGTTTGTTTCATCTTCAAGTAGCCCTAGGAACAGACTGTGGAAAAGCACTTTCATTGAGAGGGGTTGCCAAGCTTCCAAGAAATAACGAGTTTCCGAAATACCAGAAAATATTTTTTTCACCCAATCTTGATGATACTTGGTGGTAATGATCGGTACACAAATCCCACTTGGCTCACCAAATTTTGTTCTTCTAGTTTGAAGTGATCGTTTTGAGTAGCAGTTTTTATATTTAGGATTCACTCTCTTCTCTCCTATATAGATAGATGAATTTCTAACTCTAAATCCAACATGGTTTGTAGTAGCTCTTTGAAACTTGAAAAAATAAAGGAGTTCTCAGTTTTGTCTCTATGGTTTCTTTCCTCTTCAGGTAGCCCTAGGCACAGACTGTGAAAACACTTTCATTGAGAGGGGTTGCCAAGCTTCCAAAAAATTACGAGTTTCCGAAATACCAGCAAATGTTTTTTCACCCAATCCTGATGATACTAGGTGGTAATGATCAGTACACAAATCTCACTTGGCTCACAAAATTTTGTTCTTCTCGGTTGAAGCTTTCGACTACAGTAGCAGTTTTTATATTTAGGTTTCACTCTGTTCTCTCATATATAGATAGATGAATTTGGAACTCTAAATCCAACATGGTTTGTGGTAGCTCTTTGAAACTTGACAAAAACAAGTAGTTCTCAGTTTTGTCTCTATGGTTTGTTTCCTCTTCAAGTAGCCCTAGGCACAGACTGTGGAAAAGCACTTTAATTGAAAGGTGTTGCCAAGCTTCCAAGATAACGAGTTTCCGACATACCAGCAAATATTTTTTCACCCAACCTTGAAGATACGTGGTGGTAATAACAAGTAAACAAATCCCTCTTGGGTCACCAAATTTTGTTCTTCTAGGTTGAAGCGTTCGACTACAGCAGCAGTTTTTATTTTTAGGTTTCATATTGTTCTCTCCAATACAGATAGATGAATTTTGAACTCTAAATCCAACATGGTTTGTAGTAGCTCTTTGAAACTTGACAAAATAAAGGAGTTGTCAGTTTTGTCTCTACGGTTTGTTTCCTCTTCAGGTAGCCCTAGGCACAGACTGTGAAAAAGCACTTTCATTGAGAGGGGTTGCCAAGCTTCCAAGAAATTACGAGTTTCCGAAATACCAGCAAATATTTTTTCACTCAATCCTGATGATACTAGGTGGTAATGATCAGTACACAAATCTCACTTGGCTCACCAAATTTTGTTCTTCTAGGTTGAAGCGTTCGACTACAGAAGCAGATTTTATATTTAGGTTTCACTCTGTTCTCTCATATATAGATAGATGAATTTGGAACTCTAAATCCAACATGGTTTGTAGTAGCTCTTTGAAACTTGACAAAAACAAGTAGTTCTCAGTTTTGTCTCTATGATTTATTTAATCTTCAAGTAGCCCTAAGCAGAGAATGTGGAAAAGCACTTTCATTGAAAGGCGTTGCCAAGCTTCCAAGAAATTACGAGTTTCCGAAATGCCAGCAAATATTTTTTCACCCAATCTTGATGATACTATGTGGTAATGATCAGTACACCAATCCCACTTGGCTCACCAAATTTTGTTCTTCTATGTTGAAGCGTTCGTCTACAGTAGCAGTTTTTATATTTAGGTGTCCCTCTGTTCTCTCCTATACAGATAGATGAATTTGGAACTGTAAATCCAACATGGTTTGTAGTAGTTCTTTGAAACTTGACAAAATAAAGTAGTTCTCATTTTTGTCTCTATGGTTTGTTTCCTCTTCAAGTAGCCCTAGGCACAGACTATGCAAAAGCACTTTCATTGAAAGCGGTTGCCAACCTTCCAAGAAATAACGAGTTTCCAAAATACCAGCAAATATTTTTTCAACCAATCTTGATGATACGTGGCGGTAATGATCAGTACACAAATCCCACTTGGCTCGCCAAATTGTGTTCTTCAAGGTTGAAGCCTTCCTCTACAGTAGCAGTTTTTATAGTTATGTTTACCTCTGTTGTCTTTTATACAGATAGATGAATTTGGAACTCTTAATCCAACATGGTTTGTAGTAGATCTTTGAAACTTGACATAAAAAAGTAGTTCTCAGTTTTGTCTCTATGGTTTGTTTCCTCTTCATGTAGCCCTAAGCAGAGAGTATGGAAAAGCACATTCATTGAAAGTGGTTGCCAAGGTTCAAAGAAATTACGAGTCTCCGAAATACCAGCAAATATTTTTTCAACCACTCTGGAGGATACGAGGTGGTAATGACAAGTACACAAATCCCACTTGGCTCACCAAATTTTGTTCTTCTAGGTTGAAGCGTTCGTTTACAGTAGCAGTTTTAATTTTTAGGTTTCACTCTGTTCTCTCCTATATAGATAGATGAATTTGGAACTCTAAATCCAACATGGTTTCTAGTAGCTCTTTGAAACTTGACAAAATAAAGAAGTTCTCAGTTTTGTCTATATGGTTTGTTTCCTCTTCAAGTAGCCCTAGGTACAGACTGTGGAAAAGCACTTTCATTGAGAGGGGTTGCAAAGCTTCTAAGAAATAATGAGTTTCTGCCATACCAGCTACTATTTTTTCACCCAATCTTGATGATACTAGGTGGTAATGATCAGTAGGCAAATCCCACTTGGCTCACAAAATTTTGTTCTTCTCGGTTGAAGCATTCAACTACAGTAGCAGTTTTTATATTTAGGTTTCACTCTGTTCTCTCATATATAGATAGATGAATTTGGAACTCAAAATCCAACATGGTTTGTAGCAGCTCTTTGAAATTTGAGGAAAAATGTAGTTCTCAGTTTTGTCTCTGTGATTTGTTGCCTCCTCAGGTAGCCCTAAGCAGAGAATGTGGAAAAGCAATTTCAATAAAAGGGGTTGCCAAGCTTCCAAGAAATTACGAGTTTCTGAAATACCAGCAAATATTTTTTCACCCAATCTTGATGATACCTGGTGGTATTGACAAGTACACAAATCCCACTTTGCTCACCAAATTTTATTCTTCTAGGTTGAAGCGTTCGTTTACAGTAGCAATTTTTATTTTCAGGTTTCACTTTGTTCTCTCCTATATAGATAGATGAATTTGGAACTCTTAATCCAACATGGTTTGTAGTAGCTCTTTGAAACTTGACAAAATAAATGAGTTCTCAGTTTTGTCTCTATGGTTTGTTTCCTCTTCAAGTAGCCCTAGGTACAGACTGTGGAAAAGCACTTTCATTGAGAGGGGTTGCCAAGCTTCTAAGAAATAATGAGTTTCTGAAATACCAGCAATTATTTTTTCACCCAATTTTGATGACACTATGTGGTAATGATCAGTACACCAATCCCACCTGGCTCACCAAATCTTGTTCTTCTAAGTTGAAGCGTTCGTTTGCAGTAGCAGTTTATATTTTTAGGTTTCCCACTGTTCTCTCCTAAATAGACAGATGA
The DNA here is from genome assembly GCF_048772815.1 of Callospermophilus lateralis. Taxonomy (NCBI): domain Eukaryota; kingdom Metazoa; phylum Chordata; class Mammalia; order Rodentia; family Sciuridae; genus Callospermophilus; species Callospermophilus lateralis. The sequence continues at coordinate 162,932,727 of NC_135305.1, forward strand.
ATTTGGAACTCAAAATCCAACATGGTTTGTAGTAGCTCTTTGAAATTTGACAAAAAAAGTAGTTCTCAGTTTTGTCTCTATGATTTGTTTCCTCTTCAAGTAGCCCAAAGCAGAGAATGTGGAAAAGCACTTTCATTGAAAGGGGTTGCCATGCTTCCAAGAAATTACGAGTTTCCGAAATACCAGCAAATATTTTTTCACCCAATCTTGATGATACGTGGTGGTAATGTCAAGTACACAAATCCCACTTGGCTCACCAAATTTTATTCTTCTAGGTTGAAGCGTTCGTTTACAGTAGCAGTTTTGATTTTTAGGTTTCACTTTGTTCGCTCCTATATAGATATATGAATTTGGAACTCTAAATGCAACATGGTATGCAGTAGCCTTTTGAAACTTGACAAAATAAAGGAGTTCTCAGTTTTGTCTCTATGGTTTGCTTCCTCTTCAAGTAGCCCTAGGCACAGATTGTGGAAAAGCACTTTCATTGAGAGGGGTTGCCCAGCTTCTAAGAAATAAAGATTTTCCGAAATACCAGCAAATATTTTTTCACCCAATCATGATGATAATTGGTGTTAATGATCAGGACACAAATCCCACTTGGCTCACCAAATTTTGTTCTTCTTGGTTGAAGCGTTCGTCTACAGTAGCAGTTGTTATACTTAGGTTTCACTCTCTTCTCTCCTATAAAGATAGATGAATTTGGAACTCTAAATCCAACATGGTTTGTAGTAGCTCTTTGAAACTTGACAAAATAAAGTAGTTCTTTGTTTTGTCTCTAAGGTTTGTTTAATCTTCAAGTATCAATAGGCACAGACTGTGGAAAAGCACTTTCATTGAGATGGGTTGCCCAGCTTCTAAGATAAAGGATTTTCCGAAATACCAGCAAATATTTTTTCACCCAATCTTATGATACTTGGTGGTAATGATCAGTACACAAATCCCACTTGGCTCACCAAATATTGTTCTTCTAGGTTTAAGCGTTCGTCTACAGTAGCAGTTTTTATATGTAGGTTTCCCTCTGTTCTCTCCTATATAGATAGATGAATTTGGAACTCTAAATCCAACAAGGTTTGTAGTAGCTCTTTGAAACTTGACAAAAAAAGTAGTTCTCAGTTTTGTCTCTATGGTTTGTTTCCACTTCAAGTAGCCCTAAGCAGAGAATGTAGAAAAGCACTTTCATTGAAAGGGGTTGCCAAGCTTCCAAGAAATTACGAGTTTCCGAAATACCAGCGAATATTTTTTCACCCAATCTTGATGATACGTGGTGGTAATGACAAGTGCACAAATCCCACTTGGCTCACCAAATTTTATTCTTCTAGGTTGAAGCGTTCGTTTACAGTAGCAGTTTTTATTTTTAGGTTTCGCTTTGTTCTCTCCTATATAGATAGATGAATTTGCAACTCTAAAGGCAACATAGTTTGTACTAGCTCTTTGAAACTTGACAAAATAAAGGAGTTCTCCGTTTTGTCTCTATGGTTTGTTTCCTTTTCAAGTAGCTCTAGGAACAGACTGTGAAAAAGCACTTTCATTGAGAGGGGTTGCCAAGCTTCCATGAAATTACGAGTTTCCGAAATACCAGCAAATATTTGTTCAACCAATCTTGATGATACGTGGTGGTAATGATCACTACACAAATCCCACTTGGCTCACCAAACTGGGTTCTTCAAGGTTGAAGCATTCGTCTACATTAGCAGTTTTTATTTTCAGGTTTCACTTTGTTCTCTTCTATATAGATAGATGAAATTGGAACTCTAAATCCAACATGGTTTGTAGTAGCTCTTTGAAACTTGATAAAATAAACGAGTTCTCAGTTTTGTCACTATGGTTTGTTTCCTCTTCAAGTAGCCCTAGGCACAGACTGTGGAAAAGCACTTTCATTGAGAGGGGTTGCCAAGCTTCTAAGAAATAAGGAGTTTCCGAAAAACCAGCAAATATTTTTTCACTCAATATTGATGATGTGTGGTGGTAATGATCAGGACACAAATCCCACTTTGCTCACGAAATTGTGTTCTTCTAGGTTTAAGCGTTCGTCTACAGTAGCAGTTTTTATATGTAGGTTTCACTCTGATCTCTCTTATATTGATACATGAATTTGGAACTCTAAATTCAACATGGTTTGTAGTAGCTCTTTGAAACTTGACAAAATAAAGAAGTTCTCAGTTTTGTCTCTTTGGTTTGTTTCCTCTTCAAGTAGCCCCAGGCACAGAGTGTGGAAAAGCACTTTCATTGAGAGGGGTTGCCAAGCTTTCAAGAAATTACGAGTTTCCAAAATACCAGCAAATATTTTTTCACCCAATCTGGATGATACCTGGTGGTAATAATCAGTACAAAAATCCCCATTGGCTCTTCAAATTTGTTCTTCTAGGTTGAAGCGTTCGTCTACAGTAGCAGTTTTTATATGTAGGTTTCACTCTGTTCTCTCTTATATAGATAGATGAATTTGGAACTCTAAATTTAACATGGTTTGTAGTAGCTCTTTGAAACTTGACAAAATAAAAAAGTTCTCAGTTTTGTCTCTATGGTTTGTTTCCTCTTCAAGTAGCCCTAGGCACAGACTGTGGAAAAGCACTTTCATTGAAAGGGATTGCCAGCTTCCAAGAAATAATGAGTTTCCGAAATACCAGCAAATATTTTTTCACCCAATCTTGATGATACTTGGTGGTAATTATCGGTACAAAAAAATCCCACTTGACTCACCAAATTTTGTTCTTCTGCTTTGAAGCGATCATTTCCAGTAGCAGTTTATATTTTTAAGTTTCCCTCTTTTCTCTCCTATATAGATAGATGAATTTGGAACTCTAAATCCAACATGGTTTGTAGTAGCTCTTTGAAACTTGACAAAATTAACTAGTTCTTCGTTTTGTCTCTATGACTTGTTTCCTCTTCAAGTAGCCCTAAGCAGAGACTGTGGAAAAGCACTTTCATTGAAAGGGGTGGCCAAGCTTTCAAGAAATTACGAGTTTCCGAAATACCACCAAATATATTTTTACCCAAACTTGATGATACGTGGTGGTAATGACAAGTACACAAATCCCAGTTGGCTCACCAAATTTTGTTCTTCTAGGATGAAGCGTTCGTTTACAGTAGCAGTTTTTATTTTTAGGTTTCACTTTGTTCTCTCCAATACAGATAGATGAATTTTGAACTCTAAATCCAACATGGTTTGTAGTAGCTCTTTGAAAGTTGACAAAGTAATGGAGTTCTCAGCTTTGTCTCTATGGTTTGTTTCCTCTTCAGGTATCCCTAGGCACAGACTGTGAAAAAGCACTTTCATTGAGAGGGGTTGCCAAGCTTCTAAGAAATAACGATTTTCCGAAATACCAGCTAATATTTTTTTTACCCAATCTTGATGATACTTGGTGGTAATGATCAGTAAACAAATCCCACTTGGCTCACCAAATTTTGTTCTTCTAGATTGAAGCGTTCGACTACAGAAGCAGTTTTTATATTTAGGCTTCACTCTGTTCTCTCCTATATAGATAGATGAATTTGTTACTCTAAATCCAACATGGTTTGTAGTAGTTGTTTTAAACATGACAAAATAAAGGAGTTCTCAATTTTCTCTCTTTGGATTGTTTCCTCTTCAAGTAGCCCTAGGCACAGAGTGTGGAAAAGCACTTTCATTGAAAGGGGTTGCCAAGCTTCCAAGAAAAAACGAGTTTTCGAAATACCAGCAAATATTTTTTCACCCAATCTTGATGATACTTGGTGTTTTTGATAGGTACACAAATCCCACTTGACTCTCCAAATTTTGTTCTTCTAGTTTGAAGCGTTCGTTTACAGTAGCGGTTTATATATTTAGGTTTCCCTCTGTTCTCTCCTATATAGATAGATGAATTTGGAACTCTAAATTCAACATGGTTTTTAGTAGCTCTTTGAAACTTGACAAATAAGTAGTTCTCAGTTTTGTGTCTATGATTTTTTTTTCTTCAAGTAGCCCTAAGCAGAGACTGTGGAAAAGCACTTTCATTGAAGGAGTTGCCAAGGTTCCAAGAAATTACGAGTTTCCGTAATACCAGCATATATTTTTTCACCCAATCTAGATGATACGTGGTGATAATGACAAGTACACAAATCCCACTTGGCTCACCAAATTTTGTTCTTCTATGTTGAGGTGTTCGTGTACATTAGCGGTTTTTATATTTAGGTTTCACTCTGTTCTCTCCTATATAGATAGATGAATTTGGAACTCTAAATGCAACATGGTTTGTAGTACCTCTTTGAAACTTGACAAAATAAAGGAGTTCTCAGTTTTGTCTCTATGGTTTGTTTCCTCTTCAAGTAGCCCTAGGCACAGACTGTGGAAAAGCACTTTCATTGAGAGGGGTTGCCAAGCTTCTAAGAAATAAAGAGGTTCCGAAATACCAGCTAATATTTTTTCACCAAATCTTAATGATACTAGGTGGTAATGATAAGTACGCAAAACCAACTTGGCTCAGCAAATTTTGTTCTTCTCGGTTGAAGCGTTGGACTACAGTGGCAGTTTTTATATTTTGGTTTCACTCTGTTCTCTCATATATACATAGATGAATTTGGAACTCTAAATCCAACATGGTTTGTAGTAGCTCTTTGAAACTTGACAAAAAAAAGTAGTTCTCAGTTTCGTCTCTATGGTTTGTTTCCTCTTCAATTAGCCCTAAGCACAGACTGTGGAAAAGCACTTTCATTGAAAGGGGTTGCCAAGATTCCAAGAAATTACGAGTTTCCAAAATACCAGCAAATATTTTTTCACCCAATCTTGATGATACTTGGTGGTAATGATCAGTACACAAATCCCACTTGACTCACCAAATGTTGTTCTTCTAGTTTCAAGCGCTCGTTTACAGTAGCAGTTTATATGTTTAGGTTTCCCTCTGTTCTCTCTTATATAGATAGATGAATTTGGAACTCTAAATCCAACATGGATTGTAGTAGCTCTTTGAAACTTGAAAAAATAAAGGAATTCTCAGTTTTGTCTCCATGATTTGTTTTCTCTACAGGTAGCAATAAGCAGAATCTGTGGAAAAGCACTTGCATTGAAAGGGGTTGCCAAGCTTCCAAGAAATTACGAGTTTCCGAAATATCAGAAAATATTTTTTCACCCAATCTTGATGATAGGTGGTGGTAATTACAAGTACACAAATCCCACTTGGCTCCCCAAATTTTGTTCTTCTAGGCTAGGTTGAAGCGTTCGTTTACAGTAGCAGTTTTTATTTTTAGGTTTCACTCTGTTCTCTCCTATATAGATAGATGAATTTGGAACTCTAATTCCAACATGGTTTGTAGTAGCTCTTTGAAACTTGACAAAATAAAGAAGTTCTCAGTTTTGTCTCTATGGTTTGGTTCCTCTTCAAGTAGCAGTAGATACAGACTGCAGAAAAGCGCTTTCATTGAGAGGGGTTGCCAAGCTTCTAAGAAATAACGAGTTTGCAAAATACCAGCAACTATTTTTTAACCCAATCGTGATGATACGTGGTGGAAATGATCAGTACACAAATCCCACTTGGCTCACCATATTTTGTTCTTCTACGTTGAAGCGTTCTTCTACAGTACCAGTTTTTATATGTAGGTTTTACTCTGTTCTCTCTTATATAGATAGATGAATTTGGAACTCTAAATTTAACGTGGTTTGTAGTAGCTCATTGAAACTTGACAACATGAAGTAGTTCTCAGTTTTGTCTCTATGGTTTGTTTCCTCTTCAAGTAGTCCAGGCACAGACTGTGGAAAAGCACTTTCATTGAAAGGGGTTGCCAAGCTTCCAAGAAATAACGAGTTTCCAAAATACCAGCAAATATTTTTTCACCCAATCTTGATGATACTTTGTGGTAATGATCGGTCCACAAATACCACTTGACTCACCAAATTTTGTTCTTCTTGTTTGAAGCGTTCGTTTACAGTAGCAGTTTATATTTTTAGGTTTCCCTCTGTTCTCTCTTATATAGATAGATGAATTTGGAACTCTAAATCCAACATGGATTGTAGTTGCCCTTTGAAATTTGACAAAATAAAGGAGTTCTCAGTTTTGTCTCTGTGATTTGTTTTCTCTTCAAGTAGCCCTAAGCAGAGTCTGTGGAAAAGCACTTTCATTGAAAGGGGTTGCCAAGCTTCCAAGAAATTACGAGTTTCCAAAATACCAGCAAATATTTTTTCACCCAATTTTGATGATACGTGGTGGTAATGACAAGTACACAAATCCCTCTTGGCTCACCAATATTTGTTCTTCTAGGTTGAAGCGGTCGTTTACAGTAGCAGTATTTATTTTTAGGTTTTACTCTGTTCTCTTTTATATGGATAGATGAATTTGAAACTCTAAATCCAACATGGTTTGTAGTAGCTTTTTGAAAATTGACAAAATAAAGCAGTTCTCAGTTTTTTCTCTAAGGTTTGTTTCTTCTTCATGTAGCCCTAGGCACAGACTGTGGAAAAGCACTTTCATTGAGAGGGGTTGCCAAGCTACTAAGAAATAACGAGTTTCCGAAATACCAGCAAATATTTTTTCACCCAATGTTGATGATACTTGGTGGTAATGATCAGTACACAAATCCCCATTGGCTCTTCAAATTTTGTTCTTCTACATTGAAGCGTTCGTCTACAGTAGCAGTTTTTATATGTAGGTTTCCCTCTGTTCTCTCATATATAGATAGATGAATTTTGAACACTAAATCTAACATGGTTTGTAGTAGCTGTTTGAAATATGACAAAAAAAGTAGTTCTCAGTTTCGTCTCTATTGTTTGTTTCTTCTTCAAGTAGCCCTAAGCACAGACTGTAGAAAAGCACTTTCATTGAACGGGGTTGCCAAGCTTCCTAGAAATTACGAGTTTCCGAAATCCAGCAAATATTTTTTCACCCAATCTTGAATATACTTGGTGGTAATGACAAGTACACAAATCCCTCTTAGCTCACCAAATTTTGTTCTTCTACGTTTAAGCGTTCGTTTACAGTAGCAGTTTTTATTTTTAGGTTTCACTCTATTTTCTTTTGTATAGATAGATTAATTTGGAACTCTAAATCCAACATGGTTTGTAGTAGCTTTTTGAAAATTGACAAAATAAAGCAGTTCTCAGTTTTTTCTCTAAGGTTTGTTTCCTCTTCAAGTAGCTCTAGGCACAGACTGTGGAAAAGCACGTTCATTGAGAGGGGTTGCCAAGCTACTAAGAAATAACGAGTTTCCGAAACACCAGTAAATATTTTTTCCCCCAATCTTGATGATACTTGGTCGTAATGATCAGTACACAAATCCCACTTGGCTCACCATATTTTGTTCTTCTACGTTGAAGCGTTCTTCTACAGTAGCAGTTTTTATATGTAGGTTTTACTCTGTTCTCTCTTATATAGATAGATGAATTTGGAACTCTAAATTTAACGTGGTTTGTAGTAGCTCATTGAAACTTGACAACATGAAGTAGTTCTCAGTTTTATCTCTATGGTTTGTTTCCTCTTCAAGTAGTCCAGGCACAGACTGTGGAAAAGCACTTTCATTGAAAGGGGTTGCCAAGCTTCCAAGAAATAACGAGTTTCCGAAATACCAGCAAATATTTTTTCACCCAATCTTGATGATACTTGGTGGTAATGATCGGTACACAAATACCACTTGACTCACCAAATTTTATTCTTCTAATTTGAAGCGTTCGTTTACAGTAGCAGTTTATATTTTTAGGTTTCCCTCTGTTCTCTCTTATATAGATAGATGAATTTGGAACTCTAAATCCAACATGGATTGTAGTTGCCCTTTGAAATTTGACAAAATAAAGGAGTTCTCAGTTTTGTCTCTATGATTTGTTTTCTCTTCAAGTAGCCCTAAGCAGAGTCTGTGGAAAAGCACTTTCATTGAAAGGGGTTGCCAAGCTTCCAAGAAATTACGAGTTTCCAAAATACCAGCAAATATTTTTTCACCAAATTTTGATGATACGTGGTGGTAATGACAAGTACACAAATCCGACTTGGCTCCCCAAATTTTGTTCTTCTAGGTTGAAGCGTTCCTTTACAGTAGCAGTTTTTATTTTTAGGTTTCACTCTGTTCTCTCCTCTATAGATAGATGAATTTGGAACTCTAATTCCAACATGGTTTGTAGTAGCTCTTTGAAACTTGACAAAATAAAGAAGTTCTCAGTTTTGTCTCTATGGTTTGTTTCCTCTTCAAGTAGCAGTAGATACAGACTGTGGAAAAGCACTTTCATTGAGAGGGGTTGCCAAGCTTCTAAGAAATAACGAGTTTGCAAAATACCAGCAACTATTTTTTCACCCAATCGTGATGATACTTGGTGGAAATGATCAGTACACAAATCCCACTTGGCTCACCATATTTTGTTCTTCAATGTTGAAGCGTTCGTCTACTGTAGCAGTTTTTATATGTAGGTTTTACTCTGTTCTCTCTTATATAGATAGATGAATTTGGAACTCTAAATTTAACGTGGTTTGTAGTAGCTCATTGAAACTTGACAACATGAAGTAGTTCTCAGTTTTGTCTCTATGGTTTGTTTCCTCTTCAAGTAGTCCAGGCACAGTCTGTGGAAATGCACTTTCATTGAAAGCGGTTGCCAAGCTTCCAAGAAATAACGAGTTTCCGAAATACCAGCAAATATTTTTTCACCCAATCTTGATGATACTTGGTGGTAATGATCGGTGCAAAATACCACTTGACTCACCAAATTTTGTTCTTCTAGTTTGAAGCGTTCGTTTACAGTAGCAGTTTATATTTTTAGGTTTCCCTCTGTTCTCTCTTATATAGATAGATGAATTTGGAACTCTAAATCCAACATGGATTGTAGTTGCCCTTTGAAATTTGACAAAATAAAGGAGTTCTCAGTTTTGTCTCTATGATTTGTTTTCTCTTCATGTAGCCCTAAGCAGAGTCTGTGGAAAAGCACTTTCATTGAAAGGGGTTGCCAAGCTTCCAAGAAATTACGAGTTTCCAAAATACCAGCAAATATTTTTTCACCCAATTTTGATGATACGTGGTGGTAATGACAAGTACACAAATCCCTCTTGGCTCACCAAATTTTGTTCTTCTAGGTTGAAGCGATCGTTTACACTAGTAGTTTTTATTTTTAGGTTTTACTCTGTTCTCTTTTATATAGATAGATTAATTTGGAAGTCTAAATCCAACATGGTTTGTAGTAGCTTTTTGAAACTTGACAAAAAAAAACAGTTCTCAGTTTTTTCTCTAAGGTTTGTTTCCTCTTCAAGTAGCCCTAGGCACAGACTGTGGAAAAGCACTTTCATTGAGAGGGGTTGCAAGCTACTAAGAAATAACGAGTTTCCGAAATACCAGCAAATATTTTTTCACCCAATCTTGATGATACTTGGTGGTAATGATCAGTACACAAATCCCCATTGGCTCTTCAAATTTTGTTCTTCTACATTGAAGCGTTCGTCTACAGTAGCAGTTTTGATATGTAGGTTTCCCTCTGTTCTCTCATATATAGATAGATGAATTTTAACACTAAATCTAACATGGTTTGTAGTAGCTGTGTGAAATATGACAAAAAAAGTAGTTCTCAGTTTCGTCTCTATTGTTTGTTTCCTCTTCAAGTAGCCCTAAGCACAGACTGTAGAAAAGCACTTTCATTGAACGGGGTTGCCAAGCTTCCTAGAAATTACGAGTTTCCGAAATCCAGCAAATATTTTTTCACCCAATCTTGAATATACTTGGTGGTAATGACAAGTACACAAATCCCTCTTAGCTCACCAAATTTTGTTCTTCTACGTTTAAGCGTTCGTTTACAGTAGCAGTTTTTATTTTTAGGTTTCACTCTGTTTTCTTTTGTATAGATAGATTAATTTGGAACTCTAAATCCAACATGGTTTGTAGTAGCTTTTTGAAACTTGACAAAATAAAGGAGTTCTCAGTTTTTTCGCTAAGGTTTGTTTCCTCTTCAAGTAGCCCTAGGCACAGACTGTGAAAAAGCACGTTCATTGAGAGGGGTTGCAAAGCTACTAAGAAATAACGAGTTTCCGAAACACCAGCAAATATTTTTTCCCCCAATCTTGATGATACTTGGTCGTAATGATCAGTACACAAATCCCACTTGGCTCACCATATTTTGTTCTTCTACGTTGAAGCGTTCGTCTACAGTAGCAGTTTTTATATGTAGGTTTTACTCTGTTCTCTCTTATATAGATAGATGAACTTGGAACTCTAAATTTAACGTGGTTTGTAGTAGCTCATTGAAAGTTGACAACATGAAGTAGTTCTCAGTTTTGTCTCTATGGTTTGTTTCCTCTTCAAGTAGTCCAGGCACAGACTGTGGAAAAGCACTTTCATTGAAACGGGTTGCCAAGCTTCCAAGAAATAACGAGTTTCCGAAATACCAGCAAATATTTTTTCACCCAATCTTGATGATACTTGGTGGTAATGATCGGTCCACAAATACCACTTGACTGACCAAATTTTGTTCTTCTAGTTTGAAGCGTTCGTTTACAGTAGCAGTTTATATTTTTAGGTTTCCCTCTGTTCTCTCTTATATAGATAGATGAATTTGGAACTCTAAATCCAACATGGATTGTAGTTGCCCTTTGTAATTTGACAAAATAAAGGAGTTCTCAGTTTTGTCTCTATGATTTGTTTTCTCTTCAAGTAGCCCGAAGCAGAGTTTGTGGAAAAGCACTTTCATTGAAAGGGGTTGCCAAGGTTCCCAGAAATTACGAGTTTCCAAAATACCTGGAAATATTTTTTCACCCAATTTTGATGATACGTGGTGGTAATGACAAGTACACAAATCCCACTTGGCTCCCCAAATTTTGTTCTTCTAGGTTGAAGCGTTCGTTTACAGTAGCAGTTTTTATTTTTAGGTTTCACTCTGTTCTCTCCTCTATAGATAGATGAATTTGGAACTCTAATTCCAACATGGTTTGTAGTAGATCTTTGAAACTTGACAAAATAAAGAAGTTCTCAGTTTTGTCTCTATGGTTTGTTTCCTGTTCAAGTAGCCCAAAGCAGATACTGTGGAAAAGCACTTTCATTGAAGGAGTTGTAAAGCTTCCAAGAAATTACGAGTTTCCGTAATACCAGCATATATTTTTTCACCCAATCTAGATGATACGTGTTGGTAATGATAAGTACACAAATCCCACTTGGCTCACCAAATTTTGTTCTTCTAGGTTGAGGTGTTCGTCTACAGTAGAGGTTTTTATATTTAGATTTCACTCTGTTCTCTCCTATATAGATAGATGAAGTTGGAACTCTAAATGCAACATGGTTTGTAGTAGCTCTTTGAAACTTGACAAAAAAAAGTAGTTCTCAGTTTCGTCTCTATGGTTTGTTTCCTCATCAAGTAGCCCTAAGCATAGACTGTGGAAAAGCACTTGCATTGAAAGGGGTTGCCAGGATTCCAAGAAATTACGACTTTCCGAAATAACAGCAAATATTTTTTCACCCAATCATGATGGTACGTGGTGGTAATGACAAGTACACAAATCCCACTTGGCTCAACAAATTTTGTTCTTCTAGGTTGAAGCGTTCCACTCCATTAGCAGTTTTTATATTTAGGTTTCACTCTGTTCTCTCATATATATGTAGATGAATTTGGAACTCTAAATCCAACATGGTTTGTAGTAGTTCTTTGAAACTTGACAAAATAAAGAAGTTCTCAGTTTTGTCTCTATGGTTTGTTTCCTCTTCAAGTAGCCCTAGGTACATACTGTGGAAAAGCACTTTCATTGAGAGGGGTTGCAAAGATTCTAAGAAATAACGAGTTTAAGACATACCAGCTAATATTTTTTCACCCAGTCTTGATGATACTAGGTGGCAATGATCAGTATGCAAATCCCACTTTGCTCACCAAATTTTGTTCTCGGTTGAAGCGTTCGACTACATTAGCAGTTTTTATACGTAAGTTTCACTCTTTCTCTCATATATAGATAGATGAAATTGGAACTCTAAATCCAACATGGTTTGTAGTAGCTCTTTGAAACTTGACAAAATAAACTTGTTCTCAGTTTTGTCTCTATGGTTTGTTTCCTCTTCATGTAGCCCTAGGCACAGACTGTGGAAATGCACTTTCAATGAAAGGGGTTGCCAAGCTTCCAAGAATAAACGAGTTTCCGAAATACCAGCGTATATTTTTTCACCCAATCTTGATGATACTTGGTGGTAATGATCGTAACACAAATCCCACTTGACTCACCAAATTTTTTTCTTCTAGTATGAAGCGTTCGTTTACAGTAGCAGTTTATATTTTTAGGTTTCCATCTGTTCTCTCCAATATAGATAGATGAATTTGGAACTCTAAATCCAACATGGTTTGTAGTAGCTCTTTGAAACTTGACAAAAAAAGTAGGTCTCAGTTTTGTGTCTATGATTTGTTTCCTCTTCAAGTAGCTCTAAGCAGAGACTGTGGAAAAGCACTTTCATTGAAGGAGTTGCCAAGCTTCCAAGAAATTAGGAGTTTTCGTAATACCAGCATATATTTTTTCACCCAATCTTGATGATACGTGGTGGTAATGACAAGTACACAAATCCCACTTGGCTCACCAGATTTTGTTCTGCTAGGTTGAGGTGTTCGTCTACAGTAGCGGTTTTTATATTTAGGTTTCACTCTGTTCTCTCATATATAGATAGATTAATTTGGAACTCTAAATGCAACATGGTTTGTAGTAGATCTTTGAAACTTGACAAAATAAAGAAGTTCTCAGTTTTGTCACTATGGTTTGTTTCCTCTTGAAGTAGCCCTAGGTACAGACTGTGGAAAAGCACTTTCATTGAGAGGGGTTGAAAAGCTTCTACGAAATAACGAGTTTACGACATACAGCTAACATATTTTCACCCAATCTTGAAGATAGTATGTGGCAATGATCAGTTCGCAAATCCCACTTGGCTCAGCAAATTTTGTTCTTTCCTGTTGAAGCGTTCGACTACAGTAGCAGTTTTTATATTTAGGTTTCAATCTGTTCTCTCATATATAGATAGATGAATTTGGAACTCTAAATCCAACGTGGTTTGTAGTAGCTCTTTGAAACTTTAGAAAATAAAGTAGTTCTCTGTTTTGTCTCTATAGTTTGTTTCCTTTTCAAGTAGCCCTAGGCCCAGACTGTGGAAAACACTTTAATTGAAATGGGTTGCCAAGCTTCCAGGATAACGAGTTTCTGAAATACCAGCAAATATTTTTCCACCCAATCTTGATGATACGTGATGGTAGTAACAAGTAAACAAATCTCTCTTGGCTCACCAAGTTTTGTTCTTCTAGGTTGATGCGTTCAACTACAGTAGCACTTTTTATATCTAGGTTTCCCTCTGTTCTCTCTTATATAGATAGATGAATTTGGAACTCTAAATTTAACATGGTTTGTAGTAGCTCTTTGAAACTTGACAAAATAAACTAGTTCTCAATTTTGTCTCTATGACTTGTTTCCTCTTCAAGCAGCCCTAAGCAGAGACTGTGGAAAAGCACTTTCATTGAAAGGGGTTGCAAAGCTTCCAAGAAATTACGAGTTTCCGAAATACCACCAAATATTTTTTCACCCAAACTTGATGATACGTGGTGGTAATGACAAGTACACAAATCCCACTTGGCTCACCAAATTTTGATCTTCTAGGTTGAAGCGTTCGTTTACAGTCGCAGATTTTATTTTTAGGTTTCACTCTGCTCTCTCTTATATAGAGAGATGAATTTGGAACTCTAAATCCAACATGGTTTGTAGTAGCTCTTTGAAACTTGACAAAATAAAGTAGTTCTCACTTTTGTCTCTATGGTTTGTTTCCTCTTCAAGTAGCCCTAGGCCCAGACAGTGCAAAAGCACTTTCATTGAAAGGGGTTGCCAAGCTTCCAAGAAATAACGAGTTTCCGAAATACCAGCAAATATTTTTTCACCCAATCTTGATGATACTTGGTGGTAATGATCGGTACACAAATCCCACTTGACTCACCAAATTTTGTTTTTCTAGGTTGAAGCTTTCGTTTACAGTAGCAGTTTTTATTTTTAGGTATCACTTTGTTCTCTCCTATATAGATAGATGAATTTGCAACTCTAAATCCAACATGGTTTGTAGTAGTTCTTTGAAACGTGACAAAATAAGGAGTTCGCAGTTTTGTCTGTATGGTTTGTTTCCTCTTCAAGTAGCCCTAGGCGAAGACTGTTTAAAAGCACTTTCATTGAAAGGGGTTGCCAAGCTTCCAAGAAATTACGAGTTTCCGAAATACCAGCAAATATTCTTTCACCTAATTTTGATGATACGTGGTGGTAATGACAAGTACACAAATCCCACTTGGCTCACCAAATTTTGTTCTTCTAGTTTGAAGCGTTCGTTTACAGTAGCAGTTTTTATTTTATGTTTCACTCTGTTCTCTCCTATATAGATAGATGAATTATAACTCTAATTCCAACATGGTTTGTAGTAGCTCTTTGAAACTTGACAAAATAAAGAAGTTCTCAGTTTTGTCTCTATGGTTTGTTTCCTCTTCAAGTAGCAGTAGATACAGACTGTGGAAAAGCACTTTCATTGAGAGGGGTTACAAAGCTTCTAAGAAATAATGAATTTCCGACATACCAGCTACTATTTTTTCACCCAATCTTGATGATACTAGGTGGTAATGATCAGTACGCAAATCCCACTTGGCTCACAAAATTTTGTTCTTCTCGGTTGAAGCTTTCGACTACAGTAGCAGTTTTTATATTTAGGTTACACTCTGTTCTTTCATATATAGATAGATGAATTTGGAACTCAAAATCCAACATGGTTTGTAGTAGCTCTTTGAAACTCGGCAAAAAAGTAGTGCTAAGTTTTGTGTCTATGATTTGTTTCCTCTTCAAGTAGCCCTAAGCAGAGGCTGTGGAAAAGCACTTTCATTGAAAGGGGTTGCCAAGCTTCCAAGAAATAACGAGTTTCCGAAATACCAGCAAATATTTTTTCACCCAATTTTGATGATACTATGTGGTAATGATCAGTACACCAATCACACTTGGCTCACCAAATTTTGTTCTTCTAGTTTGAAGCGTTCGTCTACAGTAGCAGTTTTTATATTTAGGTTTCCCTCTGTTCTCTCCTATATAGATAGATGAATTTGGAACTCTAAATCCAACATGGTTTGTAGTAGTTCTTTGAAACTGGACAAAATAAAGGAGTTCTCAGTATCATCTCTATGGTTTGTTTGCTCTTCAAGTAGCCCTAGGCACAGACTGTGGAAAAGCACTTTCATTGAGAGGGGTTTCCAAGCTTCTAAGAAATAACGAGTTTCCGAAATACCAGCAAATATTTTTTCACCCAATCTTGATGATTCGTGGTGGTAATGATCAGTACACAAATCCCACTTGGCTGACCAAATTGTGTTCTTCTAGGTTGAAGCGTGGGTCTATATTAGCAGTATTTATATGTAGGTTTCACTCTGTTCTCTCTTATATAGATCGATGAATTTGGAACTCTCAATCCAACATGGTTTGTAGTAACTCTTTGAATATTGACAAAAAAAGTAGTTCTCAGTTTTTTCTCTATGATTTGTTTCCTCTTCAAGTAGCCCTAAGAGGAGATTGTGGAAAAGCACTTTCATTGAAAGGGGTTGCCAACCTTCCAAGAAATAACTAGTTTCCGAAATACCAGCAAATATTTTTTCACCCAATTTTGATGATACTATGTGGTAATGAACAGTACACCAATTTCACTTGGCTCACCAAATTTTGTTCTTCTAGGTTGAAGCGTTCGTCTACAGTAGCAGTTTTTATATTTAGGTTTACCTCTGTTCTCTCCTATATAGATAGAGGAATTTTAAACTCTAAATCCAACATGGTTTGTAGTAGCTCTTTGAAACTTGACAAAATAATGTTTCTCTGTTTCGTCTCTATGGTTTCTTTCCTCTTCATGTAGCCCTAAGCACAGACTGTGCAAAAGCACTTACATTGAAATTGGTTGCCAACCTTCCATGAAATAACGAGTTTCCGAAAAACCAGCAAATATTTTTTCAGCCAATCTTGATGATACGTGGTGGTAATGATCAGGACACAAATACCACTTGGTGCACCAAATTTTGTTCTTCTAGGTTGAAGCGTTAGTCTACAGTAGCAGTTTTTATATTTAGTTTTCCCTCTGTTCTCTCATATACAGATAGATGAATTTGGAACACTAAATCCAACAGAGTTTGTAGTAGCTTTTTGAAACTTGACAAAAAAAAGCCGTTCTCAGTTTTGTCTCTATGGATTGTTTCCTCTTCAAGTAGCATAGGAGCAGTGTGTGGAAAAGCACTTTCATTGAGAGGGGTACCCAAGTTTCTAAGAAATAACGAGTTTCCGAAATACCAGCAAATATTTTTTCACCCAATCTTGATGATACGTGGTGGTAATGATCAGTACACAAATACCACTTGGCTCACCAAATTTTGTTCTTCTAGGTTGAAGCGTTCGTCTACAGAAGCAGTTTAATATGTAGGTTTCCCTGTGTTCTCTCCTATATAGATAGATGAATTTGGAACTCTAACTCCAACACGGTTTGTAAAAGCTCTTTGAAACTTGACAAAATAAAGGGGTTCTCAGTTTTGTCTCTATGGTTTTTTTCCTCTTCAAGTTGCCCTAGGCACAGACTGTGGAAAAGCACTTTCATTGAGAGGGGTTGCCAAGCTTCTAAGAAATAACGAGTTTCCGATATACCAGCAAATATTTTTTCAACCAATCTTGAGGTTGCGTGATGGTAATGATCAGTACACAAATCCCACTTTGCTCAAGAAATTGTGTTCTTCTAGGTTGAAGCGTTCGTCTACAGTAGCAGTATTTATAGGTAGGTTTCACTCTGTTGTCTCTTATATAGATAGATGAAATTGGAACTCTAAATTCAACATGGTTTGTAGTAGCTCTTTGAAACTTGACAAAATAAAGTAGTTCTCAGTTTTGTCTCTTTGGTTTGTTTCCTCTTCAAGTAGCCCTAGGCACAGACTGCGGAAAAGCACTTTTATTGAGAGGGGTTGCCAAGCTTCTAAGAAATAACGAGTTTCCGAAATACCAGAAAATATTTTTTCACCCAAACCTGATGATGCGTGGTGGTAATGATCAGTACACAAATCCCACTTTTCTCACCAAATTGTGTTCTTCAAGGTTGAAGCATTCGTCTACAGTAGCAGTTTTTATAGTTAGGTTTCCCTCTGTTCTCTCCTACATAGATTGATGAATTTGGAACATTAAATCCAACATGGTTTGTAGTAGCTCTTTGAAACGTGACAAAATAAAGTATTTCTCAGTTTTGTCTCTATGGTTTGTTTCCTCTTCAAGTAGCCCTAGGCACAGACTATGGAAAAGCACTTTCATTGAAAGGGGTTGCAAACCTTCCAAGAAATAACGAGTTTCCGAAATACCAGCAAATATTTTTTCAACCAATCTTGATGATACGTGGTGGTAATGATCAGTACACAAATCCCACTTTTCTCACCAAATTGTGTTCTTCAAGGTTGAAGCGTTCGTCTACAGTAGCAGTTTTTATATTTAGATTTCTCTCTGGTCTCTTATATATAGATAGATAAATTTGGATCTCTAAATCCAACATGGTTTGTAGTAGCTCCTTGAAACTTGACAAAATAAAGTAGTTCTCAGTTTTGTCTCTATGGTTTGTTTCTTTTTCAAGTAGCCCTAAGCAGAGACTGTGGAAAAGCACTTTCATTGAAAGGGGTTGCCAAGCTTCCAAGAAATAACGAGTTTCCAAAATACCAGCAAATATTTT
Organism: Callospermophilus lateralis; assembly: GCF_048772815.1. Lineage (NCBI taxonomy): Eukaryota > Metazoa > Chordata > Mammalia > Rodentia > Sciuridae > Callospermophilus > Callospermophilus lateralis. The sequence continues at coordinate 162,950,340 of NC_135305.1, forward strand.
TTCTCCCAATTTTGATGATACTATGTGGTAATGATCAGTACACCAATACCACTTGACTCACTAAATTTTGTTCTGCTAGGTTGAAGCGTTCGTCTACAGTAGCAGTTTTTATATTTAGGTTTCCCTCTATTCTCTCCTATATAGATAGATGAATTTGGAACTCTAAATCCAACACTGTTTGCAGTAGCTCTTTGAAACTTGACAAAATAAAGGAGTTCTCAGTTGCCTCTCTATTGTTTGTTTCCTCTTCAAGTAGCCCGAAGCATAGACTGTCCAAAAGCACTTTCATTAAAAGGTGTTGTCAAGCTTCTAAGAAATAATGAGTATCCGAAATACCATCAAATATTTTTTCACCCATACTTGCTGATACTTGGTGGTAATGAGCGGTACCCAAATCCCACTTGAATCACCAAATTTTGTTATTCTATTTTGAAGCGTTGGTTTACAATAGCATTTTATATTTTTAGGTTTCCCTCTGTTCTCTCCTATACAGATAGATGAATTTGGAACTCAAAATCCAACATGGTTTGTAGTAGCTCTTTGAAATTTGACAAAAAAGTAGTTCTCAATTTTGTCTCTATGATTTGTTTCCTCTTCAAGTACCCCTAAGTGGGGACTGTGGAAAAGCAATTTCATTGAAAGGGGTTGCCAACCTTCCAAGAAATAAAGAGTTTCCGAAATATTAGAAAATATTTTTTCAACAATCTTGAAGATACGTGGTGGTAATGATCAGTACACAAATCCCACTTGGCTCACCAAGCTGTGTTCTTCAAGGTTGAAGCGTTCGTCTACAGTAGCAGTTTGTATATTTAGGTTTTCCTCTGTTCTCTCCTATATAGATAGATGAATTTTGAACTCTAAATACAACATGGTTTGTAGTCGCTCTTTGAAACTTGGCAAAATAAAGTGGTTCTCAGTTTTTGTCTCTATGGTTTGTTTCCTCTTCAAATAGCCATAGGCACAGACTGTGGAAAAGCATATTCATTGAGAGGCATTGTCAATCTTCTAGGAAACAACGAGATTCTGAAATACCAGCAAATATTTTTTCACCCAATCTTGATGATACGTGGTGGTAATGATCAGTACACAAATCCCACGTGGCTCACCAAGTTGTGTTCTTCAAGGTTGAAGCGTTCGTTTACAGTAGCAGTTTTTATTTTTCAGTTTTACTCTGTTCTCTCCTATATAGATAGATGAATTTGGAACTCTAAATCCAACATGGTTTGGAGTAGCACTTTGAAAATTGACAAAATAAAGGAGTTCTCAGTTTTGTCTCTATGGTTTGTTTCTTATTCAAGGAGCCCTAGGCACATACTGTGGAAAAGCACATTCATTGAGAGGGGTTGCCAAGCTTCTATGAAATAACAAGGTTCCGAAATACCAACAATCTTGATGATACTTGATGATACTTGGTGGTAATGATAAGTACACCAATCCCACTTGGCTCACCAAATTTTGTTCTTCTAGGTTGAAGCGTTCGTCTACAGTAGCAGTTGTTATATTTAGGTTTCACTCTGTTCTCTTCTATATAGATAGATGATTTTGGAACTTAAATCCAACATGGTTTGTAGTAGCTCTTTGAAAATTGACAAAATAAATTAGTTCTCAGTTTTTTCTCTGTGCTTTTTTTCCTCTTCAAGTAGCCCTAGGCACAGACTTTGCAAAAGCACTTTCAATGAGAAAGTTTGCCAAGCTTCCAAGAAATAACGAGTTTCCGAAATACCAGCAAATATTTTTTCACCGAAACTTGATGATACTTGGTGGTAATGATCAGTACACAAATCCCACTTGGCTCACCAAATTTTGTTCTTCTAGGTTGAAGCGTTCGTCTACAGTAGCAGTTTTATATGTAGGTCTCCCTCTGTTCTCTCCTATATAGATAGATGAATTTGGAACTCTAAATCCAACATGGATTGTAGTAGCTCTTTGAAACTTGACAAAATAATGGAGTTCTCAGTTTCGTCTCTATGGTGTGTTTCCTCTTCAAGTAGCCCTAGGCACAGACTGTGGAATAGCACTTTCATTGAGAGGGGTTGCCAAGCTTCTAAGAAATAACGAGTTTCCAAAATACCAGCCAATATTTTTTCACCCAATCTTGATGATGCGTGGTGGTAATGATCAGTACACAAATTCCCACTTTGTGTTCTTCTAGGTTGAAGCGTTCGTCTACAGTAGCAGTTTTTATATTTAGGTTTCTCTTTGTTCTCTCTTATATAGATAGATGAATTTGGATCTCTAAATCCAACATGGTTTGTAGTAGCTCCTTGAAACTTGACAAAAAAGTAGATCTCAGTTTTGTCTTCATGACTTGTTTCTTCTTCACGTAGCCCTAGGCACCGACTGTGGAAAAGCACTTTCATTGAAAGGGGTTGCCAAGGTTCCAAGAAATTACGAGTATCCGAAATACCAGCAAATATTTTTTCACACAATCTGGATGATACGTGGTGGTAATGACAAGTACACAAATCCCACTTGGCTCACCAAATTTTGTTCTTCTAGGTTGAAGTGTTCGTTTGCATTAGCAGTTTTTATTTTTAGGTTTCACTCTGTTCTCTCCTATATAGATAGATGAATTTGGAACTCTAAATCCAACATGTATTGTAGTAGCTCTTTGAAACTTGACAAAAAGTGTAGTTCTCAGTTTTGTCTCTATGGTTTGTATCTTTTTAAGTAGAGCTAAGCAGAGACTGTGGAAAAGCACTTTCATTGAAAGAGGTTGCCAAGATTCCAAGAAATTACGAGTTTCCAAAATACCAGCAAATATTTTTTCACTCAATCTTGATGATACGTGGTGGTAATGGCCAGTACACAATTCCCACTTGGCTCACCAAATTATATTCTTCTAGGTTGAAGCATTCGTTTACAGTAGCAATTTTTATTTTTAGGTTTCACTCTGTTCTCTCCTTTATAGATAGATGAATGAGAACTCTAAATGAAACATGGTTTGTACTAGCTCTTTGAAACTTGACAAAATACAGGAGTTCTCAGTTTTGTCTCTATGGTTTGTTTCCTTTTCAAGTAGCCCTAGGCACAGACTGTGGAAAAGCACTTTCATTGAGAGGGGTTGCCAAGCTTCTAAGAAATAACGAGTTTCCGAAATACCAGCAAATATTTTCTCACCCAATTTTGATGATACTATGTAGTAATGATCAGTACACCAATTTCACTTGGCTCACCAAATTTTGTTCTTCTAGGTTGAAGCGTTCGTCTACAGTAGCAGTTTTTATATTTAGGTTTACCTCTGTTCTCTCCTATAGAGATAGAGGAATTTTTAACTCTAAATTCAACATGGTTTGCAGTAGCTCTTTGAAACTTGACAAAATAAAGGAGTTCTCAGTTTCGTCACTGTGGTTTGTTTCCTCTTCATTAGCCCTAGGCACAGACGGTGGAAAAGCAATTTCATTGAAAGGGGTTGCCAAGCTTCCAAGAAATAACGAGTTTCCGAAATACCAGCAAATATTTTTTCACCCAATCTTGATGATACGTGGTTGTAATGACTAGTACAGAAATCCCACTTGGCTCATCAAATTTTATTCTTCTATGTTGAAGCGTTCGTTTACAGTAGAAGTTTATATTTTTCGGTTTCACTTTGTTCTCTCCTATATAGATAGATGAATTTGGAACTCTAAATGCAACATGGTTTGTAGTAGCTCTTTGAAACTTGATAAAATAAAGGAGTTCCCAGTTTTGTCTGTATGGTTTGTTTCCTCTTCAAGTAGCCCTAGGCACAGACTGTGGGAAAGCACTTTCATTGAGAGGGGTTGCCAAGCTTCTAAGAAATAACGAGTTTCTGAAATACCGTCAAGTATTTTTTAACCCAATCTTGATGATGCGTGGTGGTAATGATCAGTACACAAATCCCACTTGGCTCACCAAATTGTATTCTTCTAGGTTGAAGCGTTCGTCTACAGTAGCAGTTTTTATATTTAGGTTTCCCTCTGTTCTCTCCTATATATTAGATGAATTTGGAACATGAAATCCAACATGGTTTGTAGTAGCTCTTTGAAACTTGACAAAATAAAGTAGTTCTCTGTTTTGTCTCTATGGTTTCTTTCCTCTTCAAGAAGCCCTAAGCAGAGACTGTGGAAAAGCACATTCATTTAAGGGGGTTGCCAAGGTTCCAAGAAATTACGAGTATCCGAAATACCAGCAAATATTTTTTCACACAATCTTGATGTAGCGTGGTGGTAATGATCAGTACACAAGTCCCACTTGGCTCACCAAATTGTGTTCTTCTAGGTTGAAGCGTTCATTTACAGTAGCAGTATTTATATGTAGGTTACACTCTGCTCTCTCTTATATAGATAGATGAATTTGGAACTGTAAATTCAACATGGTTCGTAGTAGCTCTTTGAAACTTGACAAAATAAAGAAGTTTTCAGCTTTTTCTCTATGGTTTGTTTCCTCTTCAAGTAGCCCTAGGCACAGACTGGGGAAAAGCACTTTCATTGAAAGGGGTTGGCAAGCTTCCAAGAAATAACGATTATTCAAAATACCAGCAAATATTTTTTCACCCAATCTTGATGATACTTGTTGGTAATGAAAAGTACACCAATCCCACTTGGCTCACCAAATTTTGTTCTTCTAGGTTGACCCGTTCGTCTACAGTAGCAGTTTTTATATTTAGGTTTCCCTCTGTTCTCTCCTATATAAATAGAGGAATTTGGAACTCTAAATTCAACATGGTTTGTAGTAGCTCTTTGAAACTTGACAAAATAAAGGAGTTCTCAGTTTTGTCTCTATGATTTGTTTCCTCTTCAAGTAGCCCTAAAGGGAGACTTTGGAAAAGCACTTTCATTGAAAGGGGTTGCCAAGCTTCTAAGAAATAACGAGTTTCCGAAATACCAGCAAATATTTTTTCACCCAATCTTGATGATATATGCTGGTAATGATCAGTACACAAATCCCACTTGGCTCACCAAATTTTGTTCTTCTAGGTTGAAGCGTTCGTCTACAGTAGCAGTTTTTATATTTAGGTTTCCCTCTGTTTTCTCATATATAGATAGATGAATTTAGAACTCTAAATCCAACATGGTTTGTAGTAGCTCATTGAAACTTGACAACATGAAGTAGTTCTCAGTTTTGTCTCTATGGTTTGTTTCCTCTTCAAGTAGTCCAGGCACAGACTGTGGAAAAGCACTTTCATTGAAAGGAGTTGCCAAGCTTCCAAGAAATAACGAGTTTCCGAAATACCAGCAAATATTTTTTCAGCCAATCTTGATGATACGTGGTGGTAATGATCAGGACACAAATACCACTTGGGGCACCAAATTTTGTTCTTCTAGGTTGAAGCGTTAGTCTACAGTAGCAGTTTTTATATTTAGTTTTCCCTCTGTTCTCTCATATACAGATAGATGAATTTGGAACTCTAAATTCAGCATAGTTTGTAGTAGCTTTTTGAAACTTGACAAAAAAAAAGCCGTTCTCAGTTTTGTCTCTATGGATTGTTTCCTCTTCAAGTAGCATAGGCGCAGTGTGTGGAAAAGAACTTTCATTGAGAGGGGTTGCCAAGTTTCTAAGAAATAACGAGTTTCCGAAATACCAGCAAATATTTTTTCACACAATCTTGATGATACGTGGTTTTAATGACAAGTACACAAATCCCACTGGGCTCACCAAATTTTGTTCTTCTAAGTTGAAGCGTTCGACTACAGTAGCAGTTTTTATATTTAGGTTTCACTCTGTTCTCTCCTATATAGATAGATGAATTTGGAACTCTAAATAGAACATGGTTTGTAGTAGCTCTTTGAAACTTGACAAAATAAAGGAGTTCTCAGTTTTGTCTCTATGGTGTGTTTCCTCTTCAAGTAGCCCTAGGCACAGACTGAGGTAATGCACTTTCTTTGAGAGGGGTTGCCAAGCTTCTAAGAAACAACGAGTTTCTGAAAAACCAGCTAATATTTTTTCACCCAATCTTGAACATTCTTGGTGGAAATAATCGGTACACAAGTCCCACTTGACTCACCAAATTTTGTTCTTCTAGGTTGAAGCGTCCTTTTTCAGTAGCAGTTTTTATTTTTAGGTTTCACTTTGTTCTCTCGTATATAGATAGATGAATTTGGAACTCTAAATCCAACATGGTTTGTAGTAGTTCTTTGATACTTGACAACATAAAGGTGTTCTCAGTTTTGTCTCTATGGTTTGTTTCCTCTTCAATCAGCCCTATGCACAGACTTTGGAAAACCAATTACATTGAGAGGAGTTGCCAAGCTTCTAAGAAATAAAGAGTTTCCGAAAAACCAGCAAATATTTTTTCACCCAATCTTAATGATTCTTGGTGGTAATGATCAGTACACCAATCCCACTTGGCTCACTAAATTTTGTTCTTCTAGTTTGAAGTGTTCGTCTACAGTAGCAGTTTTTATATTTAGGTTTCCATCTGTGCTCTCCTATATAGATAGATGAATTTGGAACTCTAAATACAACATGGTTTGTAGTAGCTCTTTGAAACTTGACAAAATAAAGGAGTTCTCAGTTTTGTCTCTATGGTTTGTTTCCTCTTCAAGTAGCCCTATTTACAGACTGTGGAAAAGAACTTTAATTGAAAGGGGTTTTCAAGCTTCCAAGAAATAACGAGTTTCCGAAATACCAGCAAATATTTTTTCACCTAATCTTGATGATACTTCGTGGTAATGGTCGGTACAAAAATCCCACGTGACTCACCAAATTTTGTTCCTCTAAGTTGAAGCGTTCATTTACAGTAGCAGTTTATATGTTTAGGATTTTTCTGTCTCTCTTATATAGATAGATGAATTTGGAACTCTAAATCCAAAATGGTTTTTAGTAGCTCTTTGATACTTGACAAAATAAAGGGGTTCTCATTTTTTTCTCTATGATTATTTTTCTCTTCAAGTAGCCCTAAGCATAGACTGTGGAAAAGCACTTTCATTATAATAGTTTGCCAAGCTTCAAGGAAATTATGAGTTTCCGAAATGCCAGCAAATATTTTTTCACCCAATCTTGATGATACGTGGTGGTAATGACAAGTGCACAAATCCCACTTGGCTCACCAAATTTTGTTCTACTAAATTGAAGCCTTCATTTACAGTAGCAGTTTTTATTTTTCGGTTTCACTCTGTTCTCTCCTATATAGATAGATGAATTTGGAACTCTACATCCAACATGGTTTGTAGTAGCTCTTTGAAACTTGACAAAATAAAGGGGTTCACAGTTTTTTCTCTATGATTTGTTTTCTCTTCAAGTAGCCCTAAGCAGAGGCTGTGGAAAAGCACTTTCAGTATAAGGGTTTGCCAAGCTTCCAGGAAATTACGAGTTTCCGAAATACCAGCGAATATTTTTTCACCCAATCTTGATGATACGTGGTGGTAATGACAAGTACACAAATCCCACTTGGCTCACCAAATTTTATTCTTCTAGGATGAAGCGTTCTTTTACAGTAACAGTTTATATTATTAGGTTTCACTTTGTTCTCTCCTATATAGATAGATGAATTTGGAACTCTACATCCAACATGGTTTGTAGTAGCTCTTTGAAACTTGACAAAATAAAAGAGTTCTAAGTTTTCTCTCTGCGATTTTTTTTTCTCTACAAGTAGCCCTAAGCAGAGACTGTGGAAAAGCACTTTTATTGAAAGGGGTTACCAAGCTTCCAAGAAATTACGAGTTTCCAAAATACCAGCAACCATTTTTTCACCCAATCTTGATGATACGTGGTGGTAATGCCAAGTACACAAATCCCACTTGGCTCACCAAATTTTGTTCTACTAAATTGAAGCCTTCGTATACAGTAGCAGTTTTTATTTTTAGGTTTCACTCTGTTCTCTCCTATACAGATAGATGAATTTGGAACAGTAAATCCAACATGGTTTGTAGTAGCTCTTTGAAACTTGACAAAATAAAGGAGTTCTCAGTTTTGTCACTGTGGTTTGTTTCCTCTTCATTAGCCCTAGGCACAGACGGTGGAAAAGCAATTTCATTGAAAGGGGTTGCCAAGCTTCCAAGAAATAACAAGTTTCCGAAATGCCAGCAAATATTTTTTCACCCAATCTTGATGATACTTGGTGGTAATGATCGGTACACAAATCCCACTTGACTCCCAAATTTTGTTCTTCTAGGTTGAAGCGTTCGTTTACAGTAGCAGTTTTTATTTTTAGGTTTCACTTTGTTCTCTCCTATATAGATAGATGAATTTGAAACTCTAAAACCAACATGGTTTGTAGTAGTTCTTTGAAACGTGACAAAATAAAGGAGTTCGCAGTTTTGTCTCTATGGTTTGTTTCCTCTTCAAGTAGCCCTAGGCACAGACTTTGGAAAAGCACTTTCATTGAGAGGGGTTGCCAAGCTTCTAAGAAATAACGAGTTTCCGAAATACCAGCAAATATTTGTTCACCCAATCTTGATGATACGTGGTGGTAATGATAAGGACACAAATCCCACATGGCTCACCAAATTTTGTTCTTCTAGGTTGAAGCGTTCATATACAGTAGCAGTTTATATATTTAGGTTTTCCTCTGTTCTCTCCTATAATGATAGATGAATTTGGACCTCTAAATACAACATGGTTTGTAGTAGCTTTATGAAACTTGACAAAAAAAAGTAGTTCTCAGTTTTTTCTCTATGGTTTGTTTCCTCTTCAAGTAGGCCTAGGCACATAGGGTGGAAAAGCACTTTAATTGAGAGAGGTGGCCAAGCTTCTAAGAAATAACGAGTTTCTGAAATACCAGCAAATATTTTTTCACCCAATCTTGATGATACGTGGTGATAATGACAAGTACACAAATCACACTTGGCTCACCAAATTTTGTTCTTCTAGGTTGAAGCGTTCTTTTACAGTAGAAGTTTTTATTTTTAGGTTTCACTCTGTTCTCTCCTATATAGATAGATGAATTTCTAACTCTAAATCCAACATGGTTTGTAGTAGCTCTTTGAAACTTGACAAAATAAAGGAGTTCTCAGTTTTGTCTCTATGATTTGTTTACTCATCTAGTAGCCCTAAGCAGAGACTGTGGAAAACCACTTTCATTGAAAGGGGTTGCCAGCTTCCAAGAAATTACGAGTTTCCGAAATAACAGCAGATATTTTTTCACCCAATCTTGATGATACGTGGTGGTAATGACAAGCACATAAATCCATCTTGGCTCACCAAATTTTGTTCTTCTAGGTTGAAGTGTTCGTTTACAGTAGCAGTTTTTATTGTTAGGTTTTCCTCTGTTCTCTCCTATATAGATAGATGAATTTGGAACTCTAAATCCAATATGGTTTGTAGTAGCTATTTGAAACTTGACAAAAAAAAGGAGTTCTCAGTTTTGTCTCTATGGTTTGTTTCCTATTCAAGTAGCCCTAGGCACAGACGGTGGAAAAGCACTTTAATTGAGAGAGGTGGCCAAGCTTCTAAGAAATAACGAGTTTCCGAAATACCAGCAAATATTTTTTCAAAAAATCTTGATGATACTTGGTGGTAATGATCAGTACACAAATCCCAGTTGGCTCACCAAATTTTGTTCTTCTTGATTGAAGCGTTCGTCTACAGTAGCAGTTTTTATATTTAGGTTTCCCTCTGTTCTCTTTTATATAGATAGATGAATTTGGAACCCCAAATACAACATGGTTTGTAGTAGCTCGTTGAAATTGACAAAATAAAGGAGTTCTCAGTTTAGTCTCTTTGGTTTGTTTCCTATTCAAGTAGCCTTAGGCACAGACTTTGGAAAAGAACTTTCATTGAGAGGGGTTGCCAAGCTTCTAAGAAATAACGAGTTTCCGAAATACCAGCAAATATTATTTCACCCAATCTTGATGATACATAGTGGTAATGATCGGTACACAAATCCAACTTGACTCCCCAAATTTTCTTCTTCTAGGTTGAAGCGTTCGTTTACAGTAGCAGTTTTTATTTTTAGGTTTCACTTTGTTCTCTCCTATATAGATAGATGAATTTGAAACTCTAAATCCAACATGGTTTGTAGTAGTTCTTTGAAACGTGACAAAATAATGGAGTTCGCAGTTTTGTCACTATGGTTTGTTTCCTCTTCAAGTAGCCCTAGGCACAGACTTTGGAAAAGCACTTTCATTGAGAGGGGTTGCCAAGCTTCTAAGAAATAACGAGTTTCCAAAATACCAGCAAGTATTTATTCACCCAATCTTGATGATACGTGGTGGTAATGATCAGTACACAAATCCCACTTGGCTCACCAAATTTTGTTCTTCTAGGTTGAAGCGTTCATCTACAGTAGCAGTTTTTATATTTAGGTTTTCCTCTGTTCTCTCCTATAATGATAGATGAATTTGGAACTGTAAATTCAACATGGTTTGTAGTAGCTTTATGAAACTTGACAAAAAAAGTAGTTCTCAGTTTTGTCTCTATGGTTTGTTTCCTCTTCAAGTAGCCCTAAGCACAGACGTTGGAAAAGCCCTTTCATTGAAAGGGGTTGCCAATCTTCCAAGAAATTACGAGTTTCCGAAATACCAGCAAATATTTTTTTCACCCAATCTTGGTGATACGTGGTGGTAATGCCACGTACACAAATCCCACTTGGCTCTACAATTTTTGTTCTACTAAATTGAAGCGTTCGTTTACAGTGGCAGTTTTTATTTTTCGGTTTCACTCTGTTCTCTCCTATATAGATAGATGAATTTGGAACTCTACATCCAACATTGTTTGTAGTAGCTCTTTGAAACTTGACAAAATAAAAGAGTTCTCAGTTTTGTCTCTGCGATTTTTTTTCTCTTCAAGTAACCCTAAGCAGAGACTGTGGAAAAGCACTTTCATTGAAAGGGGTTGCCAAGCTTCCAAGAAATTACGAGTTTCCAAAATACCACCAAACGTTTTTTCACCGAATCTTGATGATACGTGGTGGTAAAGACAAGTACACAAATCCCACGTGGCTCAACAAATTTTGTTCTTCTAGGTTGAAGCATTCGTTTACACTAGCAGTTTTTATTTTTAGGTTTCACTCTGTTCTCTCCTATACAGATAGATGAATTTGGAACAGTAAATCCAACATGGTTTGTAGTAGCTCTTTGAAACTTGACACAATAAATGAGTTCTCAGTTTTGTCTCTTGGTTTGTTTCCTCTTCAATTAGCCCTAGGCACAGACTGTGAAAAAGCACTTTCATTGAGAGGGGTTGCCAAGCTTCCATGAAATTACGAGTTTCCGAAATACCAGCAAATATTTTTTCACCCAATCTTGATGATACGTGGTGATAATGACAAGTACACAAATCACACTTGGCTCACCAAATTTTGTTCTTCTAGGTTGAAGCGTTCTTTTACAGTAGAAGTTTTTATTTTTAGGTTTCACACTGTTCTCTCCTATATAGATAGATGAATTTGGAACTCTAAATCCAACATGGTTTGTAGTAGCTCTTTGAAACTTGACAAAATAAAGGAGTTCTCAGTTTTGTCTCTATGATTACTTTCCTCTTCTAGTAGCCCTAAGCAGAGACTGTGGAAAACCACTTTCATTGAAAGGGGTTGACAGCTTCCAAGAAATAACGAGTTTCCGAAATACCAGCAAATATTTTTTCACCCAATCTTGATGATACTTGGTGGTAATGATCGGAACACAAATCCCACTTGACTCACCATATTTTGTTCTTCTAAGTTGAATCATTCGTTTACAGTAGCAGTTTATATGTTTAGGATTTTTCTGTTCTCTCTTATATAGATAGATGAATTTGGAACTCTAAATCCAACATGGTTTGTAGTAGCTCTTTGAAACTTGACAAAATAAAGGGGTTCTCATTTTTTTCTCTATGATTATTTTTCTCTTCAAGTAGCCCTAAGCATAGACTGTGGAAAAGCACTTTCATTATAAGAGTTTGCCAAGCTTCAAGGAAATTATGAGTTTCCGAAATGCCAGCAAATATTTTTTCACCCAATCTTGATGATACGTGGTGGTAATGACAAGTGCACAAATCCCACTTGGCTCACCAAATTTTGTTCTACTAAATTGAAGCCTTCATTTACAGTAGCAGTTTTTATTTTTCGGTTTCACTCTGTTCTCTCCTATATAGATAGATGAATTTGGAACTCTACATCCAACATGGTTTGTAGTAGCTCTTTGAAACTTGACAAAATAAAGGGGTTCACAGTTTTTTCTCTATGATTTGTTTTCTCTTCAAGTAGCCCTAAGCAGAGGCTGTGGAAAAGCACTTTCAGTATAAGGGTTTGCCAAGCTTCCAGGAAATTACGAGTTTCCGAAATACCAGCGAATATTTTTTCACCCAATCTTGATGATACGTGGTGGTAATGACAAGTACACAAATCCCACTTGGCTCACCAAATTTTATTCTTCTAGGATGAAGCGTTCTTTTACAGTAACAGTTTATATTATTAGGTTTCACTTTGTTCTCTCCTATATAGATAGATGAATTTGGAACTCTACATCCAACATGGTTTGTAGTAGCTCTTTGAAACTTGACAAAATAAAGAGTTCTAAGTTTTCTCTCTGCGATTTTTTTTTCTCTACAAGTAGCCCTAAGCAGAGACTGTGGAAAAGCACTTTTATTGAAAGGGGTTACCAAGCTTCCAAGAAATTACGAGTTTCCAAAATACCAGCAACCATTTTTTCACCCAATCTTGATGATACGTGGTGGTAATGCCAAGTACACAAATCCCACTTGGCTCACCAAATTTTGTTCTACTAAATTGAAGCCTTCGTATACAGTAGCAGTTTTTATTTTTAGGTTTCACTCTGTTCTCTCCTATACAGATAGATGAATTTGGAACAGTAAATCCAACATGGTTTGTAGTAGCTCTTTGAAACTTGACAAAATAAAGGAGTTCTCAGTTTTGTCACTGTGGTTTGTTTCCTCTTCATTAGCCCTAGGCACAGACGGTGGAAAAGCAATTTCATTGAAAGGGGTTGCCAAGCTTCCAAGAAATAACAAGTTTCCGAAATGCCAGCAAATATTTTTTCACCCAATCTTGATGATACTTGGTGGTAATGATCGGTACACAAATCCCACTTGACTCCCAAATTTTGTTCTTCTAGGTTGAAGCGTTCGTTTACAGTAGCAGTTTTTATTTTTAGGTTTCACTTTGTTCTCTCCTATATAGATAGATGAATTTGAAACTCTAAAACCAACATGGTTTGTAGTAGTTCTTTGAAACGTGACAAAATAAAGGAGTTCGCAGTTTTGTCTCTATGGTTTGTTTCCTCTTCAAGTAGCCCTAGGCACAGACTTTGGAAAAGCACTTTCATTGAGAGGGGTTGCCAAGCTTCTAAGAAATAACGAGTTTCCGAAATACCAGCAAATATTTGTTCACCCAATCTTGATGATACGTGGTGGTAATGATAAGGACACAAATCCCACATGGCTCACCAAATTTTGTTCTTCTAGGTTGAAGCGTTCATCTACAGTAGCAGTTTATATATTTAGGTTTTCCTCTGTTCTCTCCTATAATGATAGATGAATTTGGACCTCTAAATACAACATGGTTTGTAGTAGCTTTATGAAACTTGACAAAAATGTAGTTCTCAGTTTTTTCTCTATGGTTTGTTTCCTCTTCAAGTAGGCCTAGGCACATAGGGTGGAAAAGCACTTTAATTGAGAGAGGTGGCCAAGCTTCTAAGAAATAACGAGTTTCTGAAATACCAGCAAATATTTTTTCACCCAATCTTGATGATACGTGGTGATAATGACAAGTACACAAATCACACTTGGCTCACCAAATTTTGTTCTTCTAGGTTGAAGCGTTCTTTTACAGTAGAAGTTTTTATTTTTAGGTTTCACTCTGTTCTCTCCTATATAGATAGATGAATTTCTAACTCTAAATCCAACATGGTTTGTAGTAGCTCTTTGAAACTTGACAAAATAAAGGAGTTCTCAGTTTTGTCTCTATGATTTGTTTACTCATCTAGTAGCCCTAAGCAGAGACTGTGGAAAACCACTTTCATTGAAAGGGGTTGCCAGCTTCCAAGAAATTACGAGTTTCCGAAATAACAGCAGATATTTTTTCACCCAATCTTGATGATACGTGGTGGTAATGACAAGCACATAAATCCATCTTGGCTCACCAAATTTTGTTCTTCTAGGTTGAAGTGTTCGTTTACAGTAGCAGTTTTTATTGTTAGGTTTTCCTCTGTTCTCTCCTATATAGATAGATGAATTTGGAACTCTAAATCCAATATGGTTTGTAGTAGCTATTTGAAACTTGACAAAAAAAAGGAGTTCTCAGTTTTGTCTCTATGGTTTGTTTCCTATTCAAGTAGCCCTAGGCACAGACGGTGGAAAAGCACTTTAATTGAGAGAGGTGGCCAAGCTTCTAAGAAATAACGAGTTTCCGAAATACCAGCAAATATTTTTTCAAAAAATCTTGATGATACTTGGTGGTAATGATCAGTACACAAATCCCAGTTGGCTCACCAAATTTTGTTCTTCTTGATTGAAGCGTTCGTCTACAGTAGCAGTTTTTATATTTAGGTTTCCCTCTGTTCTCTTTTATATAGATAGATGAATTTGGAACCCAAAATACAACATGGTTTGTAGTAGCTCGTTGAAATTGACAAAATAAAGGAGTTCTCAGTTTAGTCTCTTTGGTTTGTTTCCTATTCAAGTAGCCTTAGGCACAGACTTTGGAAAAGAACTTTCATTGAGAGGGGTTGCCAAGCTTCTAAGAAATAACGAGTTTCCGAAATACCAGCAAATATTATTTCACCCAATCTTGATGATACATAGTGGTAATGATCGGTACACAAATCCAACTTGACTCCCCAAATTTTCTTCTTCTAGGTTGAAGCGTTCGTTTACAGTAGCAGTTTTTATTTTTAGGTTTCACTTTGTTCTCTCCTATATAGATAGATGAATTTGAAACTCTAAATCCAACATGGTTTGTAGTAGTTCTTTGAAACGTGACAAAATAATGGAGTTCGCAGTTTTGTCACTATGGTTTGTTTCCTCTTCAAGTAGCCCTAGGCACAGACTTTGGAAAAGCACTTTCATTGAGAGGGGTTGCCAAGCTTCTAAGAAATAACGAGTTTCCAAAATACCAGCAAGTATTTATTCACCCAATCTTGATGATACGTGGTGGTAATGATCAGTACACAAATCCCACTTGGCTCACCAAATTTTGTTCTTCTAGGTTGAAGCGTTCATCTACAGTAGCAGTTTTTATATTTAGGTTTTCCTCTGTTCTCTCCTATAATGATAGATGAATTTGGAACTGTAAATTCAACATGGTTTGTAGTAGCTTTATGAAACTTGACAAAAAAAGTAGTTCTCAGTTTTGTCTCTATGGTTTGTTTCCTCTTCAAGTAGCCCTAAGCACAGACGTTGGAAAAGCCCTTTCATTGAAAGGGGTTGCCAATCTTCCAAGAAATTACGAGTTTCCGAAATACCAGCAAATATTTTTTTCACCCAATCTTGGTGATACGTGGTGGTAATGCCACGTACACAAATCCCACTTGGCTCTACAATTTTTGTTCTACTAAATTGAAGCGTTCGTTTACAGTGGCAGTTTTTATTTTTCGGTTTCACTCTGTTCTCTCCTATATAGATAGATGAATTTGGAACTCTACATCCAACATTGTTTGTAGTAGCTCTTTGAAACTTGACAAAATAAAAGAGTTCTCAGTTTTGTCTCTGCGATTTTTTTTCTCTTCAAGTAACCCTAAGCAGAGACTGTGGAAAAGCACTTTCATTGAAAGGGGTTGCCAAGCTTCCAAGAAATTACGAGTTTCCAAAATACCACCAAACGTTTTTTCACCGAATCTTGATGATACGTGGTGGTAAAGACAAGTACACAAATCCCACGTGGCTCAACAAATTTTGTTCTTCTAGGTTGAAGCATTCGTTTACACTAGCAGTTTTTATTTTTAGGTTTCACTCTGTTCTCTCCTATACAGATAGATGAATTTGGAACAGTAAATCCAACATGGTTTGTAGTAGCTCTTTGAAACTTGACACAATAAATGAGTTCTCAGTTTTGTCTCTTGGTTTGTTTCCTCTTCAATTAGCCCTAGGCACAGACTGTGAAAAAGCACTTTCATTGAGAGGGGTTGCCAAGCTTCCATGAAATTACGAGTTTCCGAAATACCAGCAAATATTTTTTCACCCAATCTTGATGATACGTGGTGATAATGACAAGTACACAAATCACACTTGGCTCACCAAATTTTGTTCTTCTAGGTTGAAGCGTTCTTTTACAGTAGAAGTTTTTATTTTTAGGTTTCACACTGTTCTCTCCTATATAGATAGATGAATTTGGAACTCTAAATCCAACATGGTTTGTAGTAGCTCTTTGAAACTTGACAAAATAAAGGAGTTCTCAGTTTTGTCTCTATGATTACTTTCCTCTTCTAGTAGCCCTAAGCAGAGACTGTGGAAAACCACTTTCATTGAAAGGGGTTGACAGCTTCCAAGAAATAACGAGTTTCCGAAATACCAGCAAATATTTTTTCACCCAATCTTGATGATACTTGGTGGTAATGATCGGAACACAAATCCCACTTGACTCACCATATTTTGTTCTTCTAAGTTGAATCATTCATTTACAGTAGCAGTTTATATGTTTAGGATTTTTCTGTTCTCTCTTATATAGATAGATGAATTTGGAACTCTAAATCCAACATGGTTTGTAGTAGCTCTTTGAAACTTGACAAAATAAAGGGGTTCTCATTTTTTTCTCTATGATTATTTTTCTCTTCAAGTAGCCCTAAGCATAGACTGTGGAAAAGCACTTTCATTATAATAGTTTGCCAAGCTTCAAGGAAATTATGAGTTTCCGAAATGCCAGCAAATATTTTTTCACCCAATCTTGATGATACGTGGTGGTAATGACAAGTGCACAAATCCCACTTGGCTCACCAAATTTTGTTCTACTAAATTGAAGCCTTCATTTACAGTAGCAGTTTTTATTTTTCGGTTTCACTCTGTTCTCTCCTATATAGATAGATGAATTTGGAACTCTACATCCAACATGGTTTGTAGTAGCTCTTTGAAACTTGACAAAATAAAGGGGTTCACAGTTTTTTCTCTATGATTTGTTTTCTCTTCAAGTAGCCCTAAGCAGAGGCTGTGGAAAAGCACTTTCAGTATAAGGGTTTGCCAAGCTTCCAGGAAATTACGAGTTTCCGAAATACCAGCGAATATTTTTTCACCCAATCTTGATGATACGTGGTGGTAATGACAAGTACACAAATCCCACTTGGCTCACCAAATTTTATTCTTCTAGGATGAAGCGTTCTTTTACAGTAACAGTTTATATTTTTAGGTTTCACTTTGTTCTCTCCTATATAGATAGATGAATTTGGAACTCTACATCCAACATGGTTTGTAGTAGCTCTTTGAAACTTGACAAAATAAAAGAGTTCTAAGTTTTCTCTCTGCGATTTTTTTTTCTCTACAAGTAGCCCTAAGCAGAGACTGTGGAAAAGCACTTTTATTGAAAGGGGTTACCAAGCTTCCAAGAAATTACGAGTTTCCAAAATACCAGCAACCATTTTTTCACCCAATCTTGATGATACGTGGTGGTAATGCCAAGTACACAAATCCCACTTGGCTCACCAAATTTTGTTCTACTAAATTGAAGCCTTCGTATACAGTAGCAGTTTTTATTTTTAGGTTTCACTCTGTTCTCTCCTATACAGATAGATGAATTTGGAACAGTAAATCCAACATGGTTTGTAGTAGCTCTTTGAAACTTGACAAAATAAAGGAGTTCTCAGTTTTGTCACTGTGGTTTGTTTCCTCTTCATTAGCCCTAGGCACAGACGGTGGAAAAACAATTTCATTGAAAGGGGTTGCCAAGCTTCCAAGAAATAACAAGTTTCCGAAATGCCAGCAAATATTTTTTCACCCAATCTTGATGATACTTGGTGGTAATGATCGGTACACAAATCCCACTTGACTCCCAAATTTTGTTCTTCTAGGTTGAAGCGTTCGTTTACAGTAGCAGTTTTTATTTTTAGGTTTCACTTTGTTCTCTCCTATATAGATAGATGAATTTGAAACTCTAAAACCAACATGGTTTGTAGTAGTTCTTTGAAACGTGACAAAATAAAGGAGTTCGCAGTTTTGTCTCTATGGTTTGTTTCCTCTTCAAGTAGCCCTAGGCACAGACTTTGGAAAAGCACTTTCATTGAGAGGGGTTGCCAAGCTTCTAAGAAATAACGAGTTTCCGAAATACCAGCAAATATTTGTTCACCCAATCTTGATGATACGTGGTGGTAATGATAAGGACACAAATCCCACATGGCTCACCAAATTTTGTTCTTCTAGGTTGAAGCGTTCATCTACAGTAGCAGTTTATATATTTAGGTTTTCCTCTGTTCTCTCCTATAATGATAGATGAATTTGGACCTCTAAATACAACATGGTTTGTAGTAGCTTTATGAAACTTGACAAAAATGTAGTTCTCAGTTTTTTCTCTATGGTTTGTTTCCTCTTCAAGTAGGCCTAGGCACATAGGGTGGAAAAGCACTTTAATTGAGAGAGGTGGCCAAGCTTCTAAGAAATAACGAGTTTCTGAAATACCAGCAAATATTTTTTCACCCAATCTTGATGATACGTGGTGATAATGACAAGTACACAAATCACACTTGGCTCACCAAATTTTGTTCTTCTAGGTTGAAGCGTTCTTTTACAGTAGAAGTTTTTATTTTTAGGTTTCACTCTGTTCTCTCCTATATAGATAGATGAATTTCTAACTCTAAATCCAACATGGTTTGTAGTAGCTCTTTGAAACTTGACAAAATAAAGGAGTTCTCAGTTTTGTCTCTATGATTTGTTTACTCATCTAGTAGCCCTAAGCAGAGACTGTGGAAAACCACTTTCATTGAAAGGGGTTGCCAGCTTCCAAGAAATTACGAGTTTCCGAAATAACAGCAGATATTTTTTCACCCAATCTTGATGATACGTGGTGGTAATGACAAGCACATAAATCCATCTTGGCTCACCAAATTTTGTTCTTCTAGGTTGAAGTGTTCGTTTACAGTAGCAGTTTTTATTGTTAGGTTTTCCTCTGTTCTCTCCTATATAGATAGATGAATTTGGAACTCTAAATCCAATATGGTTTGTAGTAGCTATTTGAAACTTGACAAAAAAAAGGAGTTCTCAGTTTTGTCTCTATGGTTTGTTTCCTATTCAAGTAGCCCTAGGCACAGACGGTGGAAAAGCACTTTAATTGAGAGAGGTGGCCAAGCTTCTAAGAAATAACGAGTTTCCGAAATACCAGCAAATATTTTTTCAAAAAATCTTGATGATACTTGGTGGTAATGATCAGTACACAAATCCCAGTTGGCTCACCAAATTTTGTTCTTCTTGATTGAAGCGTTCGTCTACAGTAGCAGTTTTTATATTTAGGTTTCCCTCTGTTCTCTTTTATATAGATAGATGAATTTGGAACCCCAAATACAACATGGTTTGTAGTAGCTCGTTGAAATTGACAAAATAAAGGAGTTCTCAGTTTAGTCTCTTTGGTTTGTTTCCTATTCAAGTAGCCTTAGGCACAGACTTTGGAAAAGAACTTTCATTGAGAGGGGTTGCCAAGCTTCTAAGAAATAACGAGTTTCCGAAATACCAGCAAATATTATTTCACCCAATCTTGATGATACATAGTGGTAATGATCGGTACACAAATCCAACTTGACTCCCCAAATTTTCTTCTTCTAGGTTGAAGCGTTCGTTTACAGTAGCAGTTTTTATTTTTAGGTTTCACTTTGTTCTCTCCTATATAGATAGATGAATTTGAAACTCTAAATCCAACATGGTTTGTAGTAGTTCTTTGAAACGTGACAAAATAATGGAGTTCGCAGTTTTGTCACTATGGTTTGTTTCCTCTTCAAGTAGCCCTAGGCACAGACTTTGGAAAAGCACTTTCATTGAGAGGGGTTGCCAAGCTTCTAAGAAATAACGAGTTTCCAAAATACCAGCAAGTATTTATTCACCCAATCTTGATGATACGTGGTGGTAATGATCAGTACACAAATCCCACTTGGCTCACCAAATTTTGTTCTTCTAGGTTGAAGCGTTCATCTACAGTAGCAGTTTTTATATTTAGGTTTTCCTCTGTTCTCTCCTATAATGATAGATGAATTTGGAACTGTAAATTCAACATGGTTTGTAGTAGCTTTATGAAACTTGACAAAAAAAGTAGTTCTCAGTTTTGTCTCTATGGTTTGTTTCCTCTTCAAGTAGCCCTAAGCACAGACGTTGGAAAAGCCCTTTCATTGAAAGGGGTTGCCAATCTTCCAAGAAATTACGAGTTTCCGAAATACCAGCAAATATTTTTTTCACCCAATCTTGGTGATACGTGGTGGTAATGCCACGTACACAAATCCCACTTGGCTCTACAATTTTTGTTCTACTAAATTGAAGCGTTCGTTTACAGTGGCAGTTTTTATTTTTCGGTTTCACTCTGTTCTCTCCTATATAGATAGATGAATTTGGAACTCTACATCCAACATTGTTTGTAGTAGCTCTTTGAAACTTGACAAAATAAAAGAGTTCTCAGTTTTGTCTCTGCGATTTTTTTTCTCTTCAAGTAACCCTAAGCAGAGACTGTGGAAAAGCACTTTCATTGAAAGGGGTTGCCAAGCTTCCAAGAAATTACGAGTTTCCAAAATACCACCAAACGTTTTTTCACCGAATCTTGATGATACGTGGTGGTAAAGACAAGTACACAAATCCCACGTGGCTCAACAAATTTTGTTCTTCTAGGTTGAAGCATTCGTTTACACTAGCAGTTTTTATTTTTAGGTTTCACTCTGTTCTCTCCTATACAGATAGATGAATTTGGAACAGTAAATCCAACATGGTTTGTAGTAGCTCTTTGAAACTTGACACAATAAATGAGTTCTCAGTTTTGTCTCTTGGTTTGTTTCCTCTTCAATTAGCCCTAGGCACAGACTGTGAAAAAGCACTTTCATTGAGAGGGGTTGCCAAGCTTCCATGAAATTACGAGTTTCCGAAATACCAGCAAATATTTTTTCACCCAATCTTGATGATACGTGGTGATAATGACAAGTACACAAATCACACTTGGCTCACCAAATTTTGTTCTTCTAGGTTGAAGCGTTCTTTTACAGTAGAAGTTTTTATTTTTAGGTTTCACACTGTTCTCTCCTATATAGATAGATGAATTTGGAACTCTAAATCCAACATGGTTTGTAGTAGCTCTTTGAAACTTGACAAAATAAAGGAGTTCTCAGTTTTGTCTCTATGATTACTTTCCTCTTCTAGTAGCCCTAAGCAGAGACTGTGGAAAACCACTTTCATTGAAAGGGGTTGACAGCTTCCAAGAAATAACGAGTTTCCGAAATACCAGCAAATATTTTTTCACCCAATCTTGATGATACTTGGTGGTAATGATCGGAACACAAATCCCACTTGACTCACCATATTTTGTTCTTCTAAGTTGAATCATTCATTTACAGTAGCAGTTTATATGTTTAGGATTTTTCTGTTCTCTCTTATATAGATAGATGAATTTGGAACTCTAAATCCAACATGGTTTGTAGTAGCTCTTTGAAACTTGACAAAATAAAGGGGTTCTCATTTTTTTCTCTATGATTATTTTTCTCTTCAAGTAGCCCTAAGCATAGACTGTGGAAAAGCACTTTCATTATAATAGTTTGCCAAGCTTCAAGGAAATTATGAGTTTCCGAAATGCCAGCAAATATTTTTTCACCCAATCTTGATGATACGTGGTGGTAATGACAAGTGCACAAATCCCACTTGGCTCACCAAATTTTGTTCTACTAAATTGAAGCCTTCATTTACAGTAGCAGTTTTTATTTTTCGGTTTCACTCTGTTCTCTCCTATATAGATAGATGAATTTGGAACTCTACATCCAACATGGTTTGTAGTAGCTCTTTGAAACTTGACAAAATAAAGGGGTTCACAGTTTTTTCTCTATGATTTGTTTTCTCTTCAAGTAGCCCTAAGCAGAGGCTGTGGAAAAGCACTTTCAGTATAAGGGTTTGCCAAGCTTCCAGGAAATTACGAGTTTCCGAAATACCAGCGAATATTTTTTCACCCAATCTTGATGATACGTGGTGGTAATGACAAGTACACAAATCCCACTTGGCTCACCAAATTTTATTCTTCTAGGATGAAGCGTTCTTTTACAGTAACAGTTTATATTTTTAGGTTTCACTTTGTTCTCTCCTATATAGATAGATGAATTTGGAACTCTACATCCAACATGGTTTGTAGTAGCTCTTTGAAACTTGACAAAATAAAAGAGTTCTAAGTTTTCTCTCTGCGATTTTTTTTTCTCTACAAGTAGCCCTAAGCAGAGACTGTGGAAAAGCACTTTTATTGAAAGGGGTTACCAAGCTTCCAAGAAATTACGAGTTTCCAAAATACCAGCAACCATTTTTTCACCCAATCTTGATGATACGTGGTGGTAATGCCAAGTACACAAATCCCACTTGGCTCACCAAATTTTGTTCTACTAAATTGAAGCCTTCGTATACAGTAGCAGTTTTTATTTTTAGGTTTCACTCTGTTCTCTCCTATACAGATAGATGAATTTGGAACAGTAAATCCAA
This sequence comes from Callospermophilus lateralis, assembly GCF_048772815.1. Lineage (NCBI taxonomy): Eukaryota > Metazoa > Chordata > Mammalia > Rodentia > Sciuridae > Callospermophilus > Callospermophilus lateralis. The sequence continues at coordinate 162,972,795 of NC_135305.1, forward strand.
CATGGTTTGTAGTAGCTCTTTGAAACTTGACAAAATAAAGGAGTTCTCAGTTTTGTCACTGTGGTTTGTTTCCTCTTCATTAGCCCTAGGCACAGACGGTGGAAAAACAATTTCATTGAAAGGGGTTGCCAAGCTTCCAAGAAATAACAAGTTTCCGAAATGCCAGCAAATATTTTTTCACCCAATCTTGATGATACTTGGTGGTAATGATCGGTACACAAATCCCACTTGACTCCCAAATTTTGTTCTTCTAGGTTGAAGCGTTCGTTTACAGTAGCAGTTTTTATTTTTAGGTTTCACTTTGTTCTCTCCTATATAGATAGATGAATTTGAAACTCTAAAACCAACATGGTTTATAGTAGTTCTTTGAAACGTGACAAAATAAAGGAGTTCGCAGTTTTGTCTCTATGGTTTGTTTCCTCTTCAAGTAGCCCTAGGCACAGACTTTGGAAAAGCACTTTCATTGAGAGGGGTTGCCAAGCTTCTAAGAAATAACGAGTTTCCGAAATACCAGCAAATATTTGTTCACCCAATCTTGATGATACGTGGTGGTAATGATAAGGACACAAATCCCACATGGCTCACCAAATTTTGTTCTTCTAGGTTGAAGCGTTCATCTACAGTAGCAGTTTATATATTTAGGTTTTCCTCTGTTCTCTCCTATAATGATAGATGAATTTGGACCTCTAAATACAACATGGTTTGTAGTAGCTTTATGAAACTTGACAAAAATGTAGTTCTCAGTTTTTTCTCTATGGTTTGTTTCCTCTTCAAGTAGGCCTAGGCACATAGGGTGGAAAAGCACTTTAATTGAGAGAGGTGGCCAAGCTTCTAAGAAATAACGAGTTTCTGAAATACCAGCAAATATTTTTTCACCCAATCTTGATGATACGTGGTGATAATGACAAGTACACAAATCACACTTGGCTCACCAAATTTTGTTCTTCTAGGTTGAAGCGTTCTTTTACAGTAGAAGTTTTTATTTTTAGGTTTCACTCTGTTCTCTCCTATATAGATAGATGAATTTCTAACTCTAAATCCAACATGGTTTGTAGTAGCTCTTTGAAACTTGACAAAATAAAGGAGTTCTCAGTTTTGTCTCTATGATTTGTTTACTCATCTAGTAGCCCTAAGCAGAGACTGTGGAAAACCACTTTCATTGAAAGGGGTTGCCAGCTTCCAAGAAATTACGAGTTTCCGAAATAACAGCAGATATTTTTTCACCCAATCTTGATGATACGTGGTGGTAATGACAAGCACATAAATCCATCTTGGCTCACCAAATTTTGTTCTTCTAGGTTGAAGTGTTCGTTTACAGTAGCAGTTTTTATTGTTAGGTTTTCCTCTGTTCTCTCCTATATAGATAGATGAATTTGGAACTCTAAATCCAATATGGTTTGTAGTAGCTATTTGAAACTTGACAAAAAAAAGGAGTTCTCAGTTTTGTCTCTATGGTTTGTTTCCTATTCAAGTAGCCCTAGGCACAGACGGTGGAAAAGCACTTTAATTGAGAGAGGTGGCCAAGCTTCTAAGAAATAACGAGTTTCCGAAATACCAGCAAATATTTTTTCAAAAAATCTTGATGATACTTGGTGGTAATGATCAGTACACAAATCCCAGTTGGCTCACCAAATTTTGTTCTTCTTGATTGAAGCGTTCGTCTACAGTAGCAGTTTTTATATTTAGGTTTCCCTCTGTTCTCTTTTATATAGATAGATGAATTTGGAACCCCAAATACAACATGGTTTGTAGTAGCTCGTTGAAATTGACAAAATAAAGGAGTTCTCAGTTTAGTCTCTTTGGTTTGTTTCCTATTCAAGTAGCCTTAGGCACAGACTTTGGAAAAGAACTTTCATTGAGAGGGGTTGCCAAGCTTCTAAGAAATAACGAGTTTCCGAAATACCAGCAAATATTATTTCACCCAATCTTGATGATACATAGTGGTAATGATCGGTACACAAATCCAACTTGACTCCCCAAATTTTCTTCTTCTAGGTTGAAGCGTTCGTTTACAGTAGCAGTTTTTATTTTTAGGTTTCACTTTGTTCTCTCCTATATAGATAGATGAATTTGAAACTCTAAATCCAACATGGTTTGTAGTAGTTCTTTGAAACGTGACAAAATAATGGAGTTCGCAGTTTTGTCACTATGGTTTGTTTCCTCTTCAAGTAGCCCTAGGCACAGACTTTGGAAAAGCACTTTCATTGAGAGGGGTTGCCAAGCTTCTAAGAAATAACGAGTTTCCAAAATACCAGCAAGTATTTATTCACCCAATCTTGATGATACGTGGTGGTAATGATCAGTACACAAATCCCACTTGGCTCACCAAATTTTGTTCTTCTAGGTTGAAGCGTTCATCTACAGTAGCAGTTTTTATATTTAGGTTTTCCTCTGTTCTCTCCTATAATGATAGATGAATTTGGAACTGTAAATTCAACATGGTTTGTAGTAGCTTTATGAAACTTGACAAAAAAAGTAGTTCTCAGTTTTGTCTCTATGGTTTGTTTCCTCTTCAAGTAGCCCTAAGCACAGACGTTGGAAAAGCCCTTTCATTGAAAGGGGTTGCCAATCTTCCAAGAAATTACGAGTTTCCGAAATACCAGCAAATATTTTTTTCACCCAATCTTGGTGATACGTGGTGGTAATGCCACGTACACAAATCCCACTTGGCTCTACAATTTTTGTTCTACTAAATTGAAGCGTTCGTTTACAGTGGCAGTTTTTATTTTTCGGTTTCACTCTGTTCTCTCCTATATAGATAGATGAATTTGGAACTCTACATCCAACATTGTTTGTAGTAGCTCTTTGAAACTTGACAAAATAAAAGAGTTCTCAGTTTTGTCTCTGCGATTTTTTTTCTCTTCAAGTAACCCTAAGCAGAGACTGTGGAAAAGCACTTTCATTGAAAGGGGTTGCCAAGCTTCCAAGAAATTACGAGTTTCCAAAATACCACCAAACGTTTTTTCACCGAATCTTGATGATACGTGGTGGTAAAGACAAGTACACAAATCCCACGTGGCTCAACAAATTTTGTTCTTCTAGGTTGAAGCATTCGTTTACACTAGCAGTTTTTATTTTTAGGTTTCACTCTGTTCTCTCCTATACAGATAGATGAATTTGGAACAGTAAATCCAACATGGTTTGTAGTAGCTCTTTGAAACTTGACACAATAAATGAGTTCTCAGTTTTGTCTCTTGGTTTGTTTCCTCTTCAATTAGCCCTAGGCACAGACTGTGAAAAAGCACTTTCATTGAGAGGGGTTGCCAAGCTTCCATGAAATTACGAGTTTCCGAAATACCAGCAAATATTTTTTCACCCAATCTTGATGATACGTGGTGATAATGACAAGTACACAAATCACACTTGGCTCACCAAATTTTGTTCTTCTAGGTTGAAGCGTTCTTTTACAGTAGAAGTTTTTATTTTTAGGTTTCACACTGTTCTCTCCTATATAGATAGATGAATTTGGAACTCTAAATCCAACATGGTTTGTAGTAGCTCTTTGAAACTTGACAAAATAAAGGAGTTCTCAGTTTTGTCTCTATGATTACTTTCCTCTTCTAGTAGCCCTAAGCAGAGACTGTGGAAAACCACTTTCATTGAAAGGGGTTGACAGCTTCCAAGAAATAACGAGTTTCCGAAATACCAGCAAATATTTTTTCACCCAATCTTGATGATACTTGGTGGTAATGATCGGAACACAAATCCCACTTGACTCACCATATTTTGTTCTTCTAAGTTGAATCATTCATTTACAGTAGCAGTTTATATGTTTAGGATTTTTCTGTTCTCTCTTATATAGATAGATGAATTTGGAACTCTAAATCCAACATGGTTTGTAGTAGCTCTTTGAAACTTGACAAAATAAAGGGGTTCTCATTTTTTTCTCTATGATTATTTTTCTCTTCAAGTAGCCCTAAGCATAGACTGTGGAAAAGCACTTTCATTATAATAGTTTGCCAAGCTTCAAGGAAATTATGAGTTTCCGAAATGCCAGCAAATATTTTTTCACCCAATCTTGATGATACGTGGTGGTAATGACAAGTGCACAAATCCCACTTGGCTCACCAAATTTTGTTCTACTAAATTGAAGCCTTCATTTACAGTAGCAGTTTTTATTTTTCGGTTTCACTCTGTTCTCTCCTATATAGATAGATGAATTTGGAACTCTACATCCAACATGGTTTGTAGTAGCTCTTTGAAACTTGACAAAATAAAGGGGTTCACAGTTTTTTCTCTATGATTTGTTTTCTCTTCAAGTAGCCCTAAGCAGAGGCTGTGGAAAAGCACTTTCAGTATAAGGGTTTGCCAAGCTTCCAGGAAATTACGAGTTTCCGAAATACCAGCGAATATTTTTTCACCCAATCTTGATGATACGTGGTGGTAATGACAAGTACACAAATCCCACTTGGCTCACCAAATTTTATTCTTCTAGGATGAAGCGTTCTTTTACAGTAACAGTTTATATTTTTAGGTTTCACTTTGTTCTCTCCTATATAGATAGATGAATTTGGAACTCTACATCCAACATGGTTTGTAGTAGCTCTTTGAAACTTGACAAAATAAAAGAGTTCTAAGTTTTCTCTCTGCGATTTTTTTTTCTCTACAAGTAGCCCTAAGCAGAGACTGTGGAAAAGCACTTTTATTGAAAGGGGTTACCAAGCTTCCAAGAAATTACGAGTTTCCAAAATACCAGCAACCATTTTTTCACCCAATCTTGATGATACGTGGTGGTAATGCCAAGTACACAAATCCCACTTGGCTCACCAAATTTTGTTCTACTAAATTGAAGCCTTCGTATACAGTAGCAGTTTTTATTTTTAGGTTTCACTCTGTTCTCTCCTATACAGATAGATGAATTTGGAACAGTAAATCCAACATGGTTTGTAGTAGCTCTTTGAAACTTGACAAAATAAAGGAGTTCTCAGTTTTGTCACTGTGGTTTGTTTCCTCTTCATTAGCCCTAGGCACAGACGGTGGAAAAACAATTTCATTGAAAGGGGTTGCCAAGCTTCCAAGAAATAACAAGTTTCCGAAATGCCAGCAAATATTTTTTCACCCAATCTTGATGATACTTGGTGGTAATGATCGGTACACAAATCCCACTTGACTCCCAAATTTTGTTCTTCTAGGTTGAAGCGTTCGTTTACAGTAGCAGTTTTTATTTTTAGGTTTCACTTTGTTCTCTCCTATATAGATAGATGAATTTGAAACTCTAAAACCAACATGGTTTGTAGTAGTTCTTTGAAACGTGACAAAATAAAGGAGTTCGCAGTTTTGTCTCTATGGTTTGTTTCCTCTTCAAGTAGCCCTAGGCACAGACTTTGGAAAAGCACTTTCATTGAGAGGGGTTGCCAAGCTTCTAAGAAATAACGAGTTTCCGAAATACCAGCAAATATTTGTTCACCCAATCTTGATGATACGTGGTGGTAATGATAAGGACACAAATCCCACATGGCTCACCAAATTTTGTTCTTCTAGGTTGAAGCGTTCATCTACAGTAGCAGTTTATATATTTAGGTTTTCCTCTGTTCTCTCCTATAATGATAGATGAATTTGGACCTCTAAATACAACATGGTTTGTAGTAGCTTTATGAAACTTGACAAAAAAAAGTAGTTCTCAGTTTTTTCTCTATGGTTTGTTTCCTCTTCAAGTAGGCCTAGGCACATAGGGTGGAAAAGCACTTTAATTGAGAGAGGTGGCCAAGCTTCTAAGAAATAACGAGTTTCTGAAATACCAGCAAATATTTTTTCACCCAATCTTGATGATACGTGGTGATAATGACAAGTACACAAATCACACTTGGCTCACCAAATTTTGTTCTTCTAGGTTGAAGCGTTCTTTTACAGTAGAAGTTTTTATTTTTAGGTTTCACTCTGTTCTCTCCTATATAGATAGATGAATTTCTAACTCTAAATCCAACATGGTTTGTAGTAGCTCTTTGAAACTTGACAAAATAAAGGAGTTCTCAGTTTTGTCTCTATGATTTGTTTACTCATCTAGTAGCCCTAAGCAGAGACTGTGGAAAACCACTTTCATTGAAAGGGGTTGCCAGCTTCCAAGAAATTACGAGTTTCCGAAATAACAGCAGATATTTTTTCACCCAATCTTGATGATACGTGGTGGTAATGACAAGCACATAAATCCATCTTGGCTCACCAAATTTTGTTCTTCTAGGTTGAAGTGTTCGTTTACAGTAGCAGTTTTTATTGTTAGGTTTTCCTCTGTTCTCTCCTATATAGATAGATGAATTTGGAACTCTAAATCCAATATGGTTTGTAGTAGCTATTTGAAACTTGACAAAAAAAAGGAGTTCTCAGTTTTGTCTCTATGGTTTGTATCCTATTCAAGTAGCCCTAGGCACAGACGGTGGAAAAGCACTTTAATTGAGAGAGGTGGCCAAGCTTCTAAGAAATAACGAGTTTCCGAAATACCAGCAAATATTTTTTCAAAAAATCTTGATGATACTTGGTGGTAATGATCAGTACACAAATCCCAGTTGGCTCACCAAATTTTGTTCTTCTTGATTGAAGCGTTCGTCTACAGTAGCAGTTTTTATATTTAGGTTTCCCTCTGTTCTCTTTTATATAGATAGATGAATTTGGAACCCCAAATACAACATGGTTTGTAGTAGCTCGTTGAAATTGACAAAATAAAGGAGTTCTCAGTTTAGTCTCTTTGGTTTGTTTCCTATTCAAGTAGCCTTAGGCACAGACTGTGGAAAAGAACTTTCATTGAGAGGGGTTCCCAAGCTTCTAAGAAATAACGAGTTTCCGAAATACCAGCAAATATTATTTCACCCAATCTTGATGATACATAGTGGTAATGATCGGTACACAAATCCAACTTGACTCCCCAAATTTTCTTCTTCTAGGTTGAAGCGTTCGTTTACAGTAGCAGTTTTTATTTTTAGGTTTCACTTTGTTCTCTCCTATATAGATAGATGAATTTGAAACTCTAAATCCAACATGGTTTGTAGTAGTTCTTTGAAACGTGACAAAATAATGGAGTTCGCAGTTTTGTCACTATGGTTTGTTTCCTCTTCAAGTAGCCCTAGGCACAGACTTTGGAAAAGCACTTTCATTGAGAGGGGTTGCCAAGCTTCTAAGAAATAACGAGTTTCCAAAATACCAGCAAGTATTTATTCACCCAATCTTGATGATACGTGGTGGTAATGATCAGTACACAAATCCCACTTGGCTCACCAAATTTTGTTCTTCTAGGTTGAAGCGTTCATCTACAGTAGCAGTTTTTATATTTAGGTTTTCCTCTGTTCTCTCCTATAATGATAGATGAATTTGGAACTGTAAATTCAACATGGTTTGTAGTAGCTTTATGAAACTTGACAAAAAAAGTAGTTCTCAGTTTTGTCTCTATGGTTTGTTTCCTCTTCAAGTTGCCCTAAGCACAGACGTTGGAAAAGCCCTTTCATTGAAAGGGGTTGCCAATCTTCCAAGAAATTACGAGTTTCCGAAATACCAGCAAATGTTTTTTTCACCCAATCTTGGTGATACGTGGTGGTAATGCCACGTACACAAATCCCACTTGGCTCTACAATTTTTGTTCTACTAAATTGAAGCGTTCGTTTACAGTGGCAGTTTTTATTTTTCGGTTTCACTCTGTTCTCTCCTATATAGATAGATGAATTTGGAACTCTACATCCAACATTGTTTGTAGTAGCTCTTTGAAACTTGATAAAATAAAAGAGTTCTCAGTTTTGTCTCTGCAATTTTTTTTCTCTTCAAGTAACCCTAAGCAGAGACTGTGGAAAAGCACTTTCATTGAAAGGGGTTGCCAAGCTTCCAAGAAATTACGAGTTTCCAAAATACCACCAAACGTTTTTTCACCGAATCTTGATGATATGTGGTGGTAAAGACAAGTACACAAATCCCACGTGGCTCAACAAATTTTGTTCTTCTAGGTTGAAGCATTCGTTTACACTAGCAGTTTTTATTTTTAGGTTTCACTCTGTTCTCTCCTATACAGATAGATGAATTTGGAACAGTAAATCCAACATGGTTTGTAGTAGCTCTTTGAAACTTGACACAATAAATGAGTTCTCAGTTTTGTCTCTTGGTTTGTTTCCTCTTCAATTAGCCCTAGGCACAGACCTAGAAAAAGCACTTTCATTGAGAGGGGTTGCCAAGCTTCCATGAAATTACGAGTTTCCGAAATACCAGCAAATATTTTTTCACCCAATCTTGATGATACGTGGTGATAATGACAAGTACACAAATCACACTTGGCTCACCAAATTTTGTTCTTCTAGGTTGAAGCGTTCTTTTACAGTAGAAGTTTTTATTTTTAGGTTTCACACTGTTCTCTCCTATATAGATAGATGAATTTGGAACTCTAAATCCAACATGGTTTGTAGTAGCTCTTTGAAACTTGACAAAATAAAGGAGTTCTCAGTTTTGTCTCTATGATTACTTTCCTCTTCTAGTAGCCCTAAGCAGAGACTGTGGAAAACCATTTTCATTGAAAGGGGTTGACAGCTTCCAAGAAATAACGAGTTTCCGAAATACCAGCAAATATTTTTTCACCCAATCTTGATGATACTTGGTGGTAATGATCGGAACACAAATCCCACTTGACTCACCATATTTTGTTCTTCTAAGTTGAATCATTCGTTTACAGTAGCAGTTTATATGTTTAGGATTTTTCTGTTCTCTCTTATATAGATAGATGAATTTGGAACTCTAAATCCAACATGGTTTGTAGTAACTCTTTGAAACTTGACAAAATAAAGGGGTTCTCAGTTTTTTCTCTATGATTTGTTTTCTCTTCAAGTAGCCCTATCCACAGACTGTGGATAAGAAATTTCATTGAGAGGGGTTGCCAAGCCTCTAAGAAATAACGAGTTTCCGAAATACCAGCAAATATTTTTCCACTCAATCTTGAAGATACGTGGTGGTAATGATCAGTACACAAATCCCACTTGGCTCATCAAATTGTGTTCTTCTAGGTTGAAGCGTTTGTCTACAGTATCTGTTTTTATATGTAGGTTTCATGGTGTTCTCTCCTATATAGATAGATGAATTTGGAACTCTAAATCCAATATGGTTTGTAGTAGCTATTTGAAACTTGACAAAATAAAGAAGTTCTCAGTTTTGTCTCTATGGTTTGTTTCCTCTTCAAGTAGCAGTAGATACAGACTGTGGAAAAGCACTTTCATTGAGAGGGGTTGCCAAGCTTCTAAAAAATAACGAGTTTGCAAAATACCCGCAACTATTTTTTCACCCAATCGTGATGATACGTGGTGGAAATGATCAGTGCACAAATCCCACTTGGCTCACCATATTTTGTTCTTCTACGTTGAAGCGTTCGTCTACAGTAGCAGTTTTTATATGTAGGTTTCATGCTGTTCTCTCCTATATAGATAGATAAATTTGGAACTCTAAATCCAACATGGTTTGTAGTAGCTCTTTGAAACTTGACCAAATAAAGTAGTTCTCAGTTTTGTCTCTATGGTTTGTTTCCTCTTCAAGTAGCCCTAGGCACAGGCTGTGGAAAAGAACTTTCATTGAAAGGAGTTGCCAATCTTCTAAGAAATAACGAGTTTCCGAAATACCAGCAAATATTTTTTCACCCAATCTTGATGATACTTAGTGGTAATGATCGGTACACAAATCCAACTTGACTCCCCAAATTTTCTTCTTCTAGGTTGAAGCGTTCGTTTACAGTGGCAGTTTTTATTTTTAGGTTTCACTTTGTTCTCTCCTATATAGATAGATGAATTTGAAACTCTAAATCCAACATGGTTTGTAGTAGTTCTTTGAAACGTGACAAAATAATGCAGTTTGCAGTTTTGTCACTATGGTTTGTTTCCTCTTCAAGTAGCCCTAGGCACAGACTTTGGAAAAGCACTTTCATTGAGAGGGGTTGCCATGCTTCTAAGAAATAACGAGTTTCCGAACTACCAGCAAGTATTTATTCACCCAATCTTGATGATACGTGGTGGTAATGATCAGTACACAAATCCCACTTGGCTCACCAAATTTTGTTCTTCTAGGTTGAAGCGTTCATCTACAGTAGCAGTTTTTATATTTAGGTTTTCCTCTGTTCTCTCCTATAATGATAGATGAATTTGAAACTGTAAATTCAACATGGTTTGTAGTAGCTTTATGAAACTTGACAAAAAAAGTAGTTCTCAGTTTTGTCTCTATGGTTTGTTTCCTCTTCAAGTAGCCCTAAGCACAGACGTTGGAAAAGCCCTTTCATTGAAAGGGGTTGCCAATCTTCCAAGAAATTACGAGTTTCCGAAATACCAGCAAATATTTTTTTCACCCAATCTTGGTGATACGTGGTGGTAATGCCAAGTACACAAATCCCACTTGGCTCTACAATTTTTGTTCTACTAAATTGAAGCGTTCGTTTACAGTAGGATTTTTTATTTTTCGGTTTCACTCTGTTCTCTCCTATATAGATAGATGAATTTGGAACTCTACATCCAACATTGTTTGTAGTAGCTCTTTGAAACTTGACAAAATAAAAGAGTTCTCAGTTTTGTCTCTGCGATTTTTTTTCTCTTCAAGTAACCCTAAGCAGAGACTGTGGAAAAGCACTTTCATTGAAAGGGGTTGCCAAGCTTCCAAGAAATTACGAGTTTCCAAAATACCACCAAACGTTTTTTCACCGAATCTTGATGATACGTGGTGGTAAAGACAAGTACACAAATCCCACGTGGCTCAACAAATTTTGTTCTTCTAGGTTGAAGCGTTCGTTTACAGTAGCAGTTTTTATTTTTAGGTTTCACTCTGTTCTCTCCTATACAGATAGATGAATTTGGAACAGTAAATCCAACATGGTTTGTAGTAGCTCTTTGAAACTTGACACAATAAAGGAGTTCTCAGTTTTGTCTCTGTGGTTTGTTTCCTCTTCAATTAGCCCTAGGCACAGACGGTGGAAAAGCAATTTCATTGAAAGGGGTTGCCAAGCTTCCAAGAAATAACAAGTTTCCGAAATGCCAGCAAATATTTTTTCACCCAATCCTGATGATACTTGGTGGTAATGATCGGTACACAAATCCCACTTGACTCCCCAAATTTTGTTCTTCTAGGTTGAAGCGTTCGTTTACAGTAGCAGTTTTTATTTTTAGGTTTCACTTTGTTCTCTCCTATATAGATAGATGAATTTGAAACTCTAAAACCAACATGGTTTGTAGTAGTTCTTTGAAACGTGACAAAACAAAGGAGTTCGCAGTTTTGTCTCTATGGTTTGTTTCGTCTTCAAGTAGAACTAGGCACAGACTTTAGAAAAGCACTTTCATTGAGAAGGGGTGCGAAGCTTCTAAGAAATAACGAGTTTCCGAAATACCAGCAAATATTTGTTCACCCAATCTTGATGATACGTGGTGGTAATGATAAGTACACAAATCAAACATGGCTCACCAAATTTTGTTCTTCTAGGGTGAGGCGTTCATCTACAGTAGCAGTTTTTATATTTAGGTTTTCCTCTGTTCTCTCCTATAATGATAAATGAATTTGGAACTCTAAATCCAACATGGTTTGTAGTAGCTTTATGAAACTTGACAAAAAAAAGTAGTTCTCAGTTTTGTCTCTATGGTTTGTTTCCTCTTCAAGTAGCCCTAGGCACAGACGGTGGAAAAGCACTTTAATTGAGAGAGGTGGCCAAGCTTCTAAGAAATAACGAGTTTCCGAAATACCAGCAAATATTTTTTCACCCAATCTTGATGATACATGGTGATAATGACAAGTACACAAATCACACTTGGCTCACCAAATTTTGTTCTTCTTGGTTGTAGCGTTCTTTTACAGTAGAAGTTTTTATTTTTAGGTTTCACTCTGTTCTCTCCTATATAGATAGATGAATTTCTAACTCTAAATCCAACATGGTTTGTAGTAGCTCTTTGAAACTTGACAAAATAAAGGAGTTCTCAGTTTTGTCTCTATGATTAGTTTCGTCTTCTAGTAGCCCTAAGCAGAGACTGTGGAAAACCACTTTCATTGAAAGGGGTTGCCAGCTTCCAAGAAATTACGAGTTTCCGAAATAACAGTAAATATTTTTTCACCCAATCTTGATGATACGTGGTGGTAATGACAAGTACATAAATCCATCTTTGCTCACCAAATTTTGTTCTTCTAGGTTGAAGCGTTCGTTTACAGTAGCAATTTTTATTGTTGGGTTTCCCTCTGTTCTCTCCTATATAGTTAGATGAATTTGGAACTCTAAATCCAATATGGTTTGTAGTAGCTATTTGAAACTTGACAAAATAAAGAAGTTCTCAGTTTTGTCTCTATGGTTTGTTTCCTCTTCAAGTAGCAGTAGATACAGACTGTGGAAAAGCACTTTCATTGAGAGGGGTTGCCAAGCTTCTAAAAAATAACGAGTTTGCAAAATACCCGCAACTATTTTTTCACCCAATCGTGATGATACGTGGTGGAAATGATCAGTACACAAATCCCACTTGGCTCACCATATTTTGTTCTTCTACGTTGAAGCGTTCGTCTACAGTAGCAGTTTTTATATGTAGGTTTCATGCTGTTCTCTCCTATATAGATAGATGAATTTGGAACTCTAAATCCAACATGGTTTGTAGTAGCTCTTTGAAACTTGACCAAATAAAGTAGTTCTCAGTTTTGTCTCTATGGTTTGTTTCCTCTTCAAGTAGCCCTAGGCACAGGCTGTGGAAAAGAAATTTCATTGAAAGGAGTTGCCAATCTTCTAAGAAATAATGAGTTTCCGAAATACCAGCAAATATTTTTTCACCCAATCTTGATGATACTTAGTGGTAATGATCGGTACACAAATCCAACTTGACTCCCCAAATTTTCTTCTTCTAGGTTGAAGCGTTCGTTTAAAGTAGCAGTTTTTATTTTTAGGTTTCACTTTGTTCTCTCCTATATAGATAGATGAATTTGAAACTCTAAATCCAACATGGTTTGTAGTAGTTCTTTGAAACGTGACAAAATAATGGAGTTTGCAGTTTTGTCACTATGGTTTGTTTCCTCTTCAAGTAGCCCTTGGCACAGACTTTGGAAAAGCACTTTCATTGAGAGTGGTTGCCAAGCTTCTAAGAAATAACGAGTTTCCGAACTACCAGCAAGTATTTATTCACCCAATCTTGATGATACGTGGTGGTAATGATCAGTACACAAATCCCACTTGGCTCACCAAATTTTGTTCTTCTAGGTTGAAGCGTTCATCTACAGTAGCAGTTTTTATATTTAGGTTTTCCTCTGTTCTCTCCTATAATGATAGATGAATTTGGAACTGTAAATTCAACATGGTTTGTAGTAGCTTTATGAAACTTGCCAAAAAAACTAGTTCTCAGTTTTGTCTCTATGGTTTGTTTCCTCTTCAAGTAGCCCTAAGCACAGACGTTGGAAAAGCCCTTTCATTGAAAGGGGTTGCCAATCTTCCAAGAAATTACGAGTTTCCGAAATACCAGCAAATATTTTTTTCACCCAATCTTGGTGATACGTGGTGGTAATGCCACGTACACAAATCCCACTTGGCTCTACAATTTTTGTTCTACTAAATTGAAGCGTTCGTTTACAGTAGGATTTTTTATTTTTCGGTTTCACTCTGTTCTCTCTTATATAGATAGATGAATTTGGAACTCTACATCCAACATTGTTTGTAGTAGCTCTTTGAAACTTGACAAAATAAAAGAGTTCTCAGTTTTGTCTCTGCGATTTTTTTTCTCTTCAAGTAACCCTAAGCAGAGACTGTGGAAAAGCACTTTCATTGAAAGGGGTTGCCATGCTTCCAAGAAATTAAGAGTTTCCAAAATACCACCAAACGTTTTTTCACCGAATCTTGATGATACGTGGTGGTAAAGACAACTACACAAATCCCACGTGGCTCAACAAATTTTGTTCTTCTAGGTTGAAGCGTTCGTTTACAGTAGCAGTTTTTATTTTTAGGTTTCACTCTGTTCTCTCCTATACAGATAGATGAATTTGGAACAGTAAATCCAACATGGTTTGTAGTAGCTCTTTGAAACTTCACACAATAAAGGAGTTCTCAGTTTTGTCTCTGTGGTTTGTTTCCTCTTCAATTAGCCCTAGGCACAGACGGTGGAAAAGCAATTTCATTGAAAGGGGTTGCCAAGCTTCCAAGAAATAACAAGTTTCCGAAATGCCAGCAAATATTTTTTCACCCAATCTTGATGATACTTGGAGGTAATGATCGGTACACAAATCCCACTTGACTCCCCAAATTTTGTTCTTCTAGGTTGAAGCGTTCGTTTACAGTAGCAGTTTTTATTTTTAGGTTTCACTTTGTTCTCTCCTATATAGATAGATGAATTTGAAACTCTAAAACCAACATGGTTTGTAGTAGTTCTTTGAAACGTGACAAAATAAAGGAGTTCGCAGTTTTGTCTCTATGGTTTGTTTCGTCTTCAAGTAGCCCTAGGCACAGACTTTGGAAAAGCACTTTCATTGAGAAGGGGTGCGAAGCTTCTAAGAAATAATGAGTTTCCGAAATACCAGCAAATATTTGTTCACCCAATCTTGATGATACTTGGTGGTAATGATAAGTACACAAATCATACATGGCTCACCAAATTTTGTTCTTCTAGGGTGAAGCGTTCATCTACAGTAGCAGTTTTTATATTTAGGTTTTCCTCTGTTCTCTCCTATAATGATAAATGAATTTGGAACTCTAAATCCAACATGGTTTGTAGTAGCTTTATGAAACTTGACAAAAAAAAGTAGGTCTCAGTTTTGTCTCTATGGTTTGTTTCCTCTTCAAGTAGCCCTAGGCACAGACGGTGGAAAAGCACTTTAATTGAGAGAGGTGGCCAAGCTTCTAAGAAATAACGAGTTTCCGAAATACCATCAAATATTTTTTCACCCAATCTTGATGATACGTGGTGATAATGACAAGTACACAAATCACACTTGGCTCACCAAATTTTGTTCTTCTAGGTTGAAGCGTTCTTTTACAGTAGAAGTTTTTATTTTTAGGTTTCACTCTGTTCTCTCCTATATAGATAGATGAATTTCTAACTCTAAATCCAACATGGTTTGTAGTAGCTCTTTGAAACTTGACAAAATAAAGGAGTTCTCAGTTTTGTCTCTATGATTAGTTTCCTCTTCTAGTAGCCCTAAGCAGAGACTGTGGAAAACCACTTTCATTGAAAGGGGTTGCCAGCTTCCAAGAAATTACGAGTTTCCGAAATAACAGCAAATATTTTTTCACCCAATCTTGATGATACGTGGTGGTAATGACAAGTACATAAATCCATCTTGGCTCCACCAAATTTTGTTCTTCTAGGTTGAAGCGTTCGTTTACAGTAGCAGTTTTTATTGTTGGGTTTCCCTCTGTTCTCTCCTATATAGATAGATGAATTTGGAACTATAAATCCAATATGGTTTGTAGTAGCTATTTGAAACTTGACAAAAAAAAGGAGTTCTCAGTTTTGTCTCTATGGTTTGTTTCCTCTTCAAGTAGCCCTAGGCACAGACGATGTAAAAGCACTTTAATTGAGAGAGGTGGCCACGCTTCTAAGAAATAACGAGTTTCCGAAATACCAGCAAATATTTTTTCAAAAAATCTTGATGATACTTGGTGGTAATGATCAGTACACAAATCCCAGTTGGCTCACCAAATTTTGTTCTTCTTGGTTGAAGCGTTCGTCTACAGTAGCAGTTTTTATATTTAGGTTTCCCTCTGTTCTCTTTTATATAGATAGATGAATTTGGAACCCCAAATACAACACGGTTTGTAGTAGCTCGTTGAAACTTGACAAAATAAAGGAGTTCTCAGTTTAGTCTCTATGGTTTTTTTCCTCTTCAAGTAGCCTTAGGCACAGACTGTGGAAAAGAACTTTCATTGAGAGGGGTTGCCAAGCTTCTAAGAAATAACGAGTTTCCGAAATACCAGCAAATATTTTTTCACCCAATCTTGATGATACTTGGTGGTAATGATCGGAACACAAATCCCACTTGACTCACCAGATTTTGTTCTTGTAAGTTGAATCATTCGTTTACAGTAGCAGTTTATATGTTTAGTTTTTTTCTGTTCTCTCATATATAGATAGATGAATTTGGAACTCTAAATCCAACATGGTTTGTAGTAGCTCTTTGAAACTTGACAAAAAAAAGGAGTTCTCAGTTTTGTCTCTATGATTTGTTTTCTCTTCAAGTAGCCGTATCCACAGACTGTGGAAAAGAACTTTCATTGACAGTGGTGGCCAAGCTTCTAAGAAATAACGAGTTTCCGAAATACCAGCAAATATTTTTCCACCCAATCTTGAAGATACGTAGTGGTAATGATCAGGACACAAATCCCACTTGGCTCACCAAATTGTGTTCTTCTAGGTTGAAGAGTTTGACTACAGTAGCAGTTTTTACATGTAGGTTTCACACTGTTCTCTCTTATATAGATAGATGAATTTGGAACTCTAAATCCAACATTGTTTGTAGTAGCTCTTTGAAACTTGACCAAATAAAGTAGTTCTCAGTTTTGTCTCTATGGTTTGTTTCCTCTTCAAGTAGCCCTAGGCACAGGCTGTGGAAAAGAACTTTCATTGAAAGGAGTTGCCAAGCTTCTAAGAATTAACGAGTTTCCGAAATACCAGCAAATATTTTTTCACCCAATCGAAATGATACGAGGTGGTAATGATAAGTACACAAATCCCACTTGGCTCACCATATTTTATTCTTCTAGGATGAAGCGTTCGTCTACTGTAGCAGTTTTTATATGAAGGTTTCACTCTGTTCTCTCTTATATAGATAGATGAATTTGGAACTCTAAATAAAACATGGTTTGTAGTAACTTCTTGAAACTTGACAAAATAAAGTAGTTCTCAGTTTTGTCTCTGTGGTTTGTTTCCTGTTCAAATAGCCCTAGGCACAGACTGTGGAAAAGCACTTTCATTGAAATGTGTTGCCAAGCTTCCAAGAAATAACAAGTTTCCGAAATGCCAGCAAATATTTTTTCACCCAATCTTGATGATACTTGGAGGTAATGATCGGTACACAAATCCCACTTGACTCCCCAAATTTTGTTCTTCTAGGTTGAAGCGTTCGTTTACAGTAGCAGTTTTTATTTTTAGGTTTCACTTTGTTCTCTCCTATATAGATAGATGAATTTGAAACTCTAAAACCAACATGGTTTGTAGTAGTTCTTTGAAACGTGACAAAATAAAGGAGTTCGCAGTTTTGTCTCTATGGTTTGTTTCGTCTTCAAGTAGCCCTAGGCAAAGACTTTGGAAAAGCACTTTCATTGAGAAGGGGTGCGAAGCTTCTAAGAAATAATGAGTTTCAGAAATACCAGCAAATATTTGTTCACCCCATCTTGATGATACGTGGTGGTAATGATAAGTACACAAATCAAACATGGCTCACCAAATTTTGTTCTTCTAGGGTGAAGCGTTCATCTACAGTAGCAGTTTTTATATTTAGGTTTTCCTCTGTTCTCTCCTATAATGATAAATGAATTTGGAACTCTAAATCCAACATGGTTTGTAGTAGCTTTATGAAACTTGACAAAAAAAGTAGGTCTCAGTTTTGTCTCTATGGTTTGTTTCCTCTTCAAGTAGCCCTAGGCACAGACGGTGGAAAAGCACTTTAATTGAGAGAGGTGGCCAAGCTGCTAAGAAATAACGAGTTTCCGAAATACCAGCAAATATTTTTTCACCCAATCTTGATGATACGTGGTGATAATGACAAGTACACAAATCACACTTGGCTCACCAAATTTTGTTCTTCTAGGTTGAAGCGTTCTTTTACAGTAGAAGTTTTTATTTTTAGGTTTCACTCTGTTCTCTCCTATATAGATAGATGAATTTCTAACTCTAAATCCAACATGGTTTGTAGTAGCTCTTTGAAACTTGACAAAATAAAGGAGTTCTCAGTTTTGTCTCTATGATTAGTTTCTTCTTCTAGTAGCCCTAAGCAGAGACTGTGGAAAACCACTTTCATTGAAAGGGGTTGCCAGCTTCCAAGAAATTACGAGTTTCCGAAATAACAGCAAATATTTTTTCACCCAATCTTGTTGATACGTGGTGGTAATGACAAGTACATAAATCCATCTTGGCTCACCAAATTTTGTTCTTCTACGTTGAAGCGTTCGTCTACAGTAGCAGTTTTTATATGTAGGTTTCATGCTGTTCTCTCCTATATAGATAGATGAATTTGGAACTCTAAATCCAACATGGTTTGTAGTAGCTCTTTGAAACTTGACCAAATAAAGTAGTTCTCAGTTTTGTCTCTATGGTTTGTTTCCTCTTCAAGTAGCCCTAGGCACAGGCTGTGGAAAAGAAATTTCATTGAAAGGAGTTGCCAATCTTCTAAGAAATAATGAGTTTCCGAAATACCAGCAAATATTTTTTCACCCAATCTTGATGATACTTAGTGGTAATGATCTGTACACAAATCCAACTTGACTCCCCAAATTTTCTTCTTCTAGGTTGAAGCGTTCGTTTAAAGTAGCAGTTTTTATTTTTAGGTTTCACTTTGTTCTCTCCTATATAGATAGATGAATTTGAAACTCTAAATCCAACATGGTTTGTAGTAGTTCTTTGAAACGTGACAAAATAATGGAGTTTGCAGTTTTGTCACTATGGTTTGTTTCGTCTTCAAGTAGCCCTTGGCACAGACTTTGGAAAAGCACTTTCATTGAGAGGGGTTGCCAAGCTTCTAAGAAATAACGAGTTTCCGAACTACCAGCAAGTATTTATTCACCCAATCTTGATGATACGTGGTGGTAATGATCAGTACACAAATTCCACTTGGCTCACCAAATTTTGTTCTTCTAGGTTGAAGCGTTCATCTACAGTAGCAGTTTTTATATTTAGGTTTTCCTCTGTTCTCTCCTATAATGATAGATGAATTTGGAACTGTAAATTCAACATGGTTTGTAGTAGCTTTATGAAACTTGCCAAAAAAACTAGTTCTCAGTTTTGTCTCTATGGTTTGTTTCCTCTTCAAGTAGCCCTAAGCACAGACGTTGGAAAAGCCCTTTCATTGAAAGGGGTTGCCAATCTTCCAAGAAATTACGAGTTTCCGAAATACCAGCAAATATTTTTTTCACCCAATCTTGGTGATACGTGGTGGTAATGCCACGTACACAAATCCCACTTGGCTCTACAATTTTTGTTCTACTAAATTGAAGCGTTCGTTTACAGTAGGATTTTTTATTTTTCGGTTTCACTCTGTTCTCTCCTATATAGATAGATGAATTTGGAACTCTACATCCAACATTGTTTGTAGTAGCTCTTTGAAACTTGACAAAATAAAAGAGTTCTCAGTTTTGTCTCTGCGATTTTTTTTCTCTTCAAGTAACCCTAAGCAGAGACTGTGGAAAAGCACTTTCATTGAAAGGGGTTGCCATGCTTCCAAGAAATTAAGAGTTTCCAAAATACCACCAAACGTTTTTTCACCAAATCTTGATGATACGTGGTGGTAAAGACAACTACACAAATCCCACGTGGCTCAACAAATTTTGTTCTTCTAGGTTGAAGCGTTCGTTTACAGTAGCAGTTTTTATTTTTAGGTTTCACTCTGTTCTCTCCTATACAGATAGATGAATTTGGAACAGTAAATCCAACATGGTTTGTAGTAGCTCTTTGAAACTTCACACAATAAAGGAGTTCTCAGTTTTGTCTCTGTGGTTTGTTTCCTCTTCAATTAGCCCTAGGCACAGACGGTGGAAAAGCAATTTCATTGAAAGGGGTTGCCAAGCTTCCAAGAAATAACAAGTTTCCGAAATGCCAGCAAATATTTTTTCACCCAATCTTGATGATACTTGGAGGTAATGATCGGTACACAAATCCCACTTGACTCCCCAAATTTTGTTCTTCTAGGTTGAAGCGTTCGTTTACAGTAGCAGTTTTTATTTTTAGGTTTCACTTTGTTCTCTCCTATATAGATAGATGAATTTGAAACTCTAAAACCAACATGGTTTGTAGTAGTTCTTTGAAACGTGACAAAATAAAGGAGTTCGCAGTTTTGTCTCTATGGTTTGTTTCGTCTTCAAGTAGCCCTAGGCACAGACTTTGGAAAAGCACTTTCATTGAGAAGGGGTGCGAAGCTTCTAAGAAATAATGAGTTTCCGAAATACCAGCAAATATTTGTTCACCCAATCTTGATGATACGTGGTGGTAATGATAAGTACACAAATCATACATGGCTCACCAAATTTTGTTCTTCTAGGGTGAAGCGTTCATCTACAGTAGCAGTTTTTATATTTAGGTTTTCCTCTGTTCTCTCCTATAATGATAAATGAATTTGGAACTCTAAATCCAACATGGTTTGTAGTAGCTTTATGAAACTTGACAAAAAAAAGTAGGTCTCAGTTTTGTCTCTATGGTTTGTTTCCTCTTCAAGTAGCCCTAGGCACAGACGGTGGAAAAGCACTTTAATTGAGAGAGGTGGCCAAGCTTCTAAGAAATAATGAGTTTCCGAAATACCAGCAAATATTTTTTCACCCAATCTTGATGATACGTGGTGATAATGACAAGTACACAAATCACACTTGGCTCACCAAATTTTGTTCTTCTAGTTTGAAGCGTTCTTTTACAGTAGAAGTTTTTATTTTTAGGTTTCACTCTGTTCTCTCCTATATAGATGGATGAATTTCTAACTCTAAATCCAACATGGTTTGTAGTAGCTCTTTGAAACTTGACAAAATAAAGGAGTTCTCAGTTTTGTCTCTATGATTAGTTTCCTCTTCTAGTAGCCCTAAGCAGAGACTGTGGAAAACCACTTTCATTGAAAGGGGTTGCCAGCTTCCAAGAAATTACGAGTTTCCGAAATAACAGCAAATATTTTTTCACCCAATCTTGATGATACGTGGTGGTAATGACAAGTACATAAATCCATCTTAGCTCACCAAATTTTGTTCTTCTAGGTTGAAGCGTTCGTTTACAGTAGCAGTTTTTATTGTTGGGTTTCCCTCTGTTCTCTCCTATATAGATAGATGAATTTGGAACTATAAATCCAATATGGTTTGTAGTAGCTATTTGAAACTTGACAAAAAAAAGGAGTTCTCAGTTTTGTCTCTATGGTTTGTTTCCTCTTCAAGTAGCCCTAGGCACAGACGATGGAAAAGCACTTTCATTGAGAGAGGTGGCCACGCTTCTAAGAAATAACGAGTTTCCGAAATACCAGCAAATATTTTTTCAAAAAATCTTGATGATACTTGGTGGTAATGATCAGTACACAAATCCCAGTTGGCTCACCAAATTTTGTTCTTCTTGGTTGAAGCGTTCGTCTACAGTAGCAGTTTTTATATTTAGGTTTCCCTCTGTTCTCTTTTATATAGATAGATGAATTTGGAACCCCAAATACAACATGGTTTGTAGTAGCTCGTTGAAACTTGACAAAATAAAGGAGTTCTCAGTTTAGTCTCTATGGTTTTTTTCCTCTTCAAGTAGCCTTAGGCACAGACTGTGGAAAAGAACTTTCATTGAGAGGGGTTGCCAAGCTTCTAAGAAATAACGAGTTTCCGAAATACCAGCAAATATTTTTTCACCCAATCTTGATGATACTTGGTGGTAATGATCGGAACACAAATCCCACTTGACTCACCAGATTTTGTTCTTGTAAGTTGAATCATTCGTTTACAGTAGCAGTTTATATGTTTAGTTTTTTTCTGTTCTCTCATATATAGATAGATGAATTTGGAACTCTAAATCCAACATGGTTTGTAGTAGCTCTTTGAAACTTGACAAAAAAAAGGAGTTCTCAGTTTTGTCTCTATGATTTGTTTTCTCTTCAAGTAGCCGTATCCACAGACTGTGGAAAAGAACTTTCATTGACAGTGGTGGCCAAGCTTCTAAGAAATAACGAGTTTCCGAAATACCAGCAAATATTTTACCACCCAATCTTGAAGATACGTAGTGGTAATGATCAGGACACAAATCCCACTTGGCTCACCAAATTGTGTTCTTCTAGGTTGAAGAGTTTGACTACAGTAGCAGTTTTTACATGTAGGTTTCACACTGTTCTCTCTTATATAGATAGATGAATTTGGAACTCTAAATCCAACATTGTTTGTAGTAGCTCTTTGAAACTTGACCAAATAAAGTAGTTCTCAGTTTTGTCTCTATGGTTTGTTTCCTCTTCAAGTAGCCCTAGGCACAGGCTGTGGAAAAGAACTTTCATTGAAAGGAGTTGCCAAGCTTCTAAGAATTAACGAGTTTCCGAAATACCAGCAAATATTTTTTCACCCAATCGAAATGATACGAGGTGGTAATGATAAGTACACAAATCCCACTTGGCTCACCATATTTTATTCTTCTAGGATGAAGCGTTCGTCTACTGTAGCAGTTTTTATATGAAGGTTTCACTCTGTTCTCTCTTATATAGATAGATGAATTTGGAACTCTAAATAAAACATGGTTTGTAGTAACTTCTTGAAACTTGACAAAATAAAGTAGTTCTCAGTTTTGTCTCTGTGGTTTGTTTCCTGTTCAAATAGCCCTAGGCACAGACTGTGGAAAAGCACTTTCATTGAAATGTGTTGCCAAGCTTCCAAGAAATTACGAGTTTCCGAAATACCAGCAAATATTTTTTCACCCAATCTTTATGATATGTGGTGGTAATGACAAGTACACCAATCCCACTTGGCTCACCAAATTTTGTTCTTCCAGGTTGAAGCGTTCGTTTACAGTAGCAGTTTTTATTTTTAGGTTTCACTTTGTCCTCTCTTATATAGATACATGAATTTGGAACTCTAAATGCAACATGGTTTCTAGTAGCTTTTTGAAACTTGACAAAATAAAGGAGTTCTCAGTTTTGTCTCTAAGATTTGTTTCCTCTTCAAGTAGACCTAAGTAGAGACTATGGAAAAGGACTTTCATTGAAAGGGGTTGCCATGCTTCTAAGAATTTACGAGTTTCCGAAATACCAGGAAATCTTTTTTCACCCAATCTTGATGATACTTGGTGGTAATGATCAGTACACAAATCCCACTTGGCTCACCAAATTGTGTTCTTCTAGTTTGAAGCATTCGTCTACAGTAGCACTTTTTATATGTAGGTTTCACTCTGTTCTCTCGTATATAGAGAGATGAAAATGGAACTCTAAATAAAACATGGTTTTTAGTAGATTTTGAAACTTGAAAAAATAAAGCAGTTCTCAGTTTTGTCTCTGTGGTTTGTTTCCTCTTCAAGTAGCCCTAGGCACAGACTGTGGAAAAGGACTTTCATTGAAATGTGTTGCCAAGCTTACAAGAAATTACGAGTTTCCGAAATACCAGCAAATATTTTTTCACCCAATCTTGATGATATGTGGTGGTAATAACAAGTACACCAATCCCACTTGGCTCACCAAATTTTTTTCTTCTAGGTTGAAGCGTTCGTTTACAGTAGCAGTTTTTATTTTTAGGTTTCACTTTGTCCTCTCCTATATAGATACATGAATTTGGAACTCTAAATGCAACATGGTTTGTAGTAGCTTTTTGAAACTTGACAAAATAAAGGTGTTCTCAGTTTTGTCGCTATGGTTTGTTTCCTCTTCAACTAGCCCTAGTCACACACTGTGGAAAAGCACTTTCATTGAAAAGGGTTGCCAAGCTTCCAAGAAATTACGAGTTTCCGAAATACGAGCAAATATTTTTTCACCCAATCTTGATGATACGTGGTGGTAATGACAAGTACACAAATCCCACTTGGCTCACCAAATTGTGTTCTTCTAGGTTAAAGCATTCGTCTACAGTAGTCGTTTTTATTTTTAGTTTACACTCTGTTCTCTCCTATATAGATAGATGAATTTGGGACTCTATATCCAACATGGTTTGTAGTAGCTCTTTGAATGTTGACAAAATAAAGGAGTTCTCAGTTTTGTCTCTATGTTTTGTTTCCTCTTCAATTAGCCCTAGGCACAGACTGTGGAAAAGCACTTTCATTGAGAGGGGTTTCCAAGCTTCTAAGAAATAACGAGTTTCCGAAATACCAGCAAATATTTTTTCACATAATCTTGATGATACTTGGTGGTGATTATCAGTACACAAATCCCACTTGGCTCACCAAATTTTGTTCTTCTATGTTGAAGCGTTCGTCTACAGTAGCAGTTTTTATATTTAGGTTTCACTCTGTTCTCTCTTATATAGATAGATGAATTTGGAACTCTAAACCCAACAAGGTTTGTAGTAGATCTTTGAAATTTGACAAAATAAACGAGTTCTCAGTTTTGTCTCTATGCTTTGTTTCCTCTTCAAGTAGCCCTAGGCACAGACTGTATAAAAGCACATTCATTGAGAGGGGTTGCCAAGCTTCTAAGAACTAAGGAGTTTCCGAAATACCAGCAAATATTTTTTCACCCAATCTTGATGATTCTTGGTGGTAACGATCAGTACACAAGTGCCACTTGGCTCACCAAATTTTGTTCTTCTAGGTTGAACTGTTCGTCTACAGTAGCAGTTTTTATATTTAGGTTTCCCTCTGTTCTCTCCTATATAGATAGATGAATTTGGAGCTCAAATTCCAACATGGTTTGTAGTAGCTCTTTGAAAGTTGACAAAAAAAGTAGTTCTCAGTTTTGTCTCTATGGTATGTTTCCTCTTCAAGTAGCCTTAATCAGAGAGTGTGGAAAAGCACTTTCATTGAAAGGGGTTGCCAAGTTTCAGAGAGGGTTTCCCAGCTTCTAAGAAATAACGTGTTTCCGAAACACCAGCATATATTTTTTCACCCAACCTTGATGATACGTGGTGGTAATGATCAGTACACAAATCCCACTTGGATAACCAAATTGTGTTCTTCTAGTTTTAAGCGTTTGTTTACAGTAGAAGTTTTTAGTTTTAGGTTTCCCTCTGTTCTCTGCTATATAGATAGATGAATTTGGAATTCTAAATTCAACATGGTTTGTAGTATCTCTTTGAAAATTTACAAAATAAAGTGGTTCTCAGTTTTGTCTCTATTGTTTGTTTCCTCTTCAAGTAGCCCTAGGCAAGACTGTGGGAAAGCACATTCATTGAAAGGGGTTGCCAAGGTTCCAAGAAATTACGAGTATCCGAAACACCAGCAAATATTTTTCAACCAATCTGGTGGAAACGAGGTGGTAATGACAAGTACACAAATCCCACTTGGCTCACCAAATTTTGTTCTTCTAGGTTGAAGCGTTCGTCTACAGAAGCAGTTTTTATATTTAGGTTTCCCTCTGTTCTCTCCTATATAGATGGATGAATTTGGAACTCTAAATTCAACATGGTTTGCAGTAGCTTTTGGAAACTTGACAAAATAAAGAAGTTCTCAGTTTTGTCTCTATGGTTTGTTTCTTCTTCAAGTAGCCCTAGGCACAGATTGTGGAAAAGCACTTTCATTGAGAGGGGTTGCCAAGCTTCTAAGAAATAACGAGTTTCCGAAATACCAGCAAATATTTTTTCACCCAATCTTGATGATGCGTGGTGGTAATGATCAGTACACAAATCCCACTTGGCTCACCATATTGTGTTCTTCTTGGTTGAAGCGTTCGTCTAGAGTAGCAGTTTTTATATTTAGGTTTCCCTCTGTTCTCTCCTGTATAGATGGATGATTTTGGAACTCTATATTCAACATGGTTTGCAGTAGCTCTTCGAAACTTGACATAAAAAAGTAGTTCTCAGTTTTGTCTCTATGATTTGTTTCCTCTTCAAGTATCCCTAAGCAGAGACTGTTGAAAAGCACTTTCATTGAAAGGGGTTGCTAAGGTTCCCAGAAATTACGAGTATCCGAAATACCAGCAAATATTTTTTCAACCAATCTGGAGGATACGTGGTGGTAATGACAAGTACACAAATCCCACTTGGCTCACCAAATTTTGTTCTTCTAGTTTGAAGCGTTCGTTTGCAGTAGCAGTTTTTATTTTTAGGTTTCCCTCTGTTCTCTCCTATATAGATGGATGAATTTGGAACTCAAAATCCAACATGGTTTGTAGTAGATCTTTGAAATTTGACAAAAAAAGTAGTTCTCAGTTTTGTCTCTGTGATTTGTTTCCTCTTCAAGTAGCCCTAAGCAGAGAATGTGGAAAAGCACTTTCATTGAGAGGGGTTGCCAAGCTTCTAAGAAATAACGAGTTTCCGAAATACCAGCAAATATTTTTTCACCCAATCTTGATGATGCGTGGTGGTTATGATCAGTACACAAATCCCACTTGGGTCTCCAAATTGTGTTCTTCTAGGTTGAAGCGTTCGTCTACAGTAGCTGTTTTTATATTTAGGTTTCCCTCGGTTTTCTCCTATATAGATAGATGAATTTGGAACTCTAAATCCAACATGGTTAGAAGTAGCTCTTTGAAACTTGACAAAATAAAGGAGTTCTCAGTTTTGTCTCTATGGTTTGTCTCCTCTTCAAGTAGCGCTAGGCACAGACTTTGGAAAAGCACTCTCATTGAGAGGGGTTGCCAAGCTTCTAAGAAATAAACAGTTTCCGAAATACCAGCAAATATTTTTTCACCCAATCTTGATGATACGTTGTTGTAATGATCAGTAACCAAATTCCACGTGGCTCACCAAATTCTGTTCTTCTAGGTTGAAGCATTCGTCTACAGTAGCAGTTTTTATATTTAGGTTTTCCTCTGTTCTCTCCTATATAGATAGATGAATTTGGAACTCTAAATCCAACATGATATGTAGTAGCTCTTTGAAACTTGACAAATTAAAGGAGTTCTCAGTTTTGTGTCTATGATTTGTTTCCTCTTCAAGTAACCCTAAGAGGAGACTGTGGAAAAGCACTTTCATTGAAAGGCGTTGCCAAGCTTCCAAGAAATTACGAGTTTCTGAAATACCAGCATATGTTTTTTAACCCAATCTTGATGACACGTGGTGGTAATGACAAGTACACAAATCCTACTTCGCTCACCAAATTTCCTTCTTCCAGGTGGAAGAGTTCGTCTACAGTAGCAGTTTTTATATTTAGGTTTCCCTCTGTTCCCTCTCATATAGATAGATGAATTTGGAAGTCTAAATTCAACAAGGATTGTAGTAGCTCTTTGAAAATGACAAAACAAAGTAGATCTCAGTTTTGTCTCTAAGTTTGTTTCCTGTTCAAGTAGCCCTAGGCACAGAGTGTGGAAAAGCATTTTCATTGAAAGGGGTTGCCAACCTTCCAAGAAATAACGAGTTTCCCAAATACCAGCAAATATTTTTTCAACCAATCCTGATGATACGTGGTGGTAATGATCAGTACACAAATCCCACTTGGCTCACCAAGTTGTGTTCTTCAAGGTTGAAGCGTTCGTCTACAGTAGCACTTTTTATATTTAGGTTTCCCTCTGTTCTCTCCTATATAGATAGATGAATTTGAAACTCTAAATCCAACATGGTTTGTAGTAGCTCTTTGAAACTTGACATAAAAAAGTAGTTCTCATTTTTGTCTCTATGGTTTGTTTCCTCTTCAAGTATCCCTAAGCAGAGAGTGTGGAAAAGCACTTTCATTGATAGGGGTTGCCAAGCCTCTAAGAAATAACAAGTTTCCTAAATACCAGCAAATATTTTTTCACCCAATCTTGATGATACTTGGTGGTAATGATAAGTACACCAATCCCACTTGGCTCACCAAATTTTATTCTTCTAGGATGAAGCGTTCGTCTACTGTAGCAGTTTTTATATGTAGGTTTCACTGTGTTCTCTCTTATATAGATAGATGAATTTGGAACTCTAAATCCAACATGGTTTCTAGTAGCTCTTTGAAACTTGACAAAATAAAGTAGTTCACAGTTTTCTCTATGGTTTGTTTCCTCTTCAAGTACCCTAGGCACACTGTGGGAAAGCAGTTTCATTGAAATGAGTTGCCAAGCTTCCAAGAAATTACGAGTTTTCGAAATACCAGCAAATATTTTTTCAGCCAATCTTGATGATACTTGGTGGTAATGATCGGTACACAAATCCCACTTGACTCACCAAATTTTGTTCTTCTAGTTTGAAGCGTTCGTTTACACAAGCAGTTTATATTTTAGGTTTCCCTCTGTTCTCTCCAGTATAGATAGATGAATTTGGAACTCTAAATTTAACATGGTTTGTAGTAGCTCTTTGAAACTTAACAAAATAAAGGAGTTCTCAGTTTTTTCTCTATGGTTTGTTTCCTGTTCATTTAGCCCTAGGCTCAGACTGTGGAAAAGCACTTTCATTGAGAGGGGTTGCCAAGCTTCTAAGAAATAACGAGTTTCCGAAATACCAGCAAATATTTTTTCACCCAATCTTGATGATAATTGGTGGTAATGATCAGTACCCAAATCCCACTTGGCCCACCAAATTTTGTTCTTCTAGGTTTAAGCGTTCGTCTGCAGTAGCAGTTTTTATATTTAGGTTTCACTCTGTTCTCTCCTATATAGATAGATGAATTTGGAACTCTAAATCCAACATGGTTTGTAGTAGCTTTTTGAAACTTGACAAAATAAAGGAGTTCTCAGTTTTGTCTCTCTGGTTTGTTTCCTCTTCAAGTAGCCCTAGACACTGCCTGTGGAAAAGCACTTTCATTGAGAGGGGTTGCAAAGCTTCTAAGAAATAATGAGTTTCTGAAATACCAGCAAATATATTTTCACCCAATCTTGATGATACGTGGTGGTAATGATCAGTACACAAATCCCACTTGGCTCACCAATCTGTGTTCTTCTAGGTTGAAACGTTTGTCTACAGTAGCATTTTTTATATGTACGTTTCACTCTGTTCTCTCTTATATAGATAGATGAATTTGGAACTCTAAATCCAACATGGTTTGTAGTAGCTTTTTGAAACTTGACAAAATACAGTAGTTCTCAGTTTTGTCTCTGTGGTTTTTTTCCTCTTCAAGTAGCCCTAGGCAAGGCTGTGAAAAAGTACATTCATTGAAAGGGGTTGCCAAGGTTCCAAGAAATTACGAGTATCCGAAATACCAGCAAATATTTTTTCAACAAATCTTGATGATACGTGGTGGTAATGATCAGTACACAAATCCCACTTGGCTCACCAAATTGTGTTCTTCAAGGTTGAAGCGTTCGTCTACAGTAGCAGTTTTTATAGTTAGATTTCCCTCTGTTCTCTCCTATATAGATAGATGAATTTGGAACTCTAAATCCAACATGGTTTGTAGTAGCTCTTCGAAACTTGACATAAAAAAGTAGTTCTCAGTTTTGTCCCTATGGTTTGTTTCCTCTTCAAATATCCCTAAGCAGAGACTGTGGAAAAGCACTTTCATTGAAAAGGGGTTGCCAATGTTCCCAGAAATTACGAGTATCCGAAATACAGCAAATATTTTTTCAACCAATCTGGAGTACACGTGGTGGTAATGACAAGTACACAAATCCCACTTGGCTCCTCAAATTTTGTTCTTCTAGATTGAAGCGTTCGTTTGCAGTAGCAGTTTTTATTTTTAGGTTTCCCTCTGTTCTCTCCTATGTAGATGGATGAATTTGGAACTCAAAATCCAACATGGTTTGTAGTAGATCTTTGAAATTTGACAAAAAAAGTAGTTCTCAGTTTTGTCTCTGTGATTTGTTTCCTCTTCAAGTAGCCCTAAACAGAGAATGTGGAAAAGCACTTTCATTGAATGGGGTTGCCAAGCTTCCAAGAAATTTCGAGTTTCCGAAATAGCAGCAAATATTTTTTCAGCCAATCTGGAGGATACGTGGTGGTAATGACAAGTACACAAATCCCACTTGGCTCACCAAATTTTGTTCTTCTAGGTTGAAGCGTTCGTCTACAGTAGCAGTTTTCATATTTAGGTTTCCCTCTTTTCTCTCATATATAGATGGATGAATTTGGAACTCTAAATTCAACATGGTTTGCAATAGCTTTTGGAAACTTGACAAAGTAAAGGAGTTCTCAGTTTTGTCTCTATGGTTTGTTTCCTCTTCATGTAGCCCTAGGCACAGACTATGGAAAAGCACTTTCATTGAGAGAGGTTGCCAAGCTTCCAAGAAATTACAATTTTCAGAAATACCAGCAAAAATTTTTTCACCCAATCTTGATGATACTTGCTGGTAATGATCGGTACACTAATCCCACTTGACTCTCCAAATTTTGTTCTTCTAGTTTGAAGCGTTCGTTTACAGTAGCAGTTTATATTTGTAGGTTTCACTTTGTTCTCCCCTATATAGATCGATGAATTTGGAACTCTAAATCCAACATGGTTTGTAGTAGATCTTTGAAACATGAGAAAATAAAGAGTTCTCAGTTTTGTCTCTATAATTTGTTTCCTCTTCAAGTAGCCCGATCAGAGACTGTGTAAAAGCACTTTAATTGAAACGGGTTGCCAAGCTTCCAAGAAATTACGATTTTCCGAAATAGCAGCAAATATTTTTTCATCCAATCTCGATGGTACATCATGGTAATGACCAATACACAAATCCAACTTGGCTCACCAAATTGTGTTCTTCTAGGTTGAAGCGTTCGTTGACAGTAGCAGTTTATATTTTTAAGTTTCACTCTGTTCTCTCCTATATAGATAGATGAATTTGGATCTCTAAATCCAACATGGTTTGTAGTAGCTCTTTGAAACTTGACAAAATAAAGGAGTACTCAGTTTTGTGTCTATGGTTTGTTTCCTCTTCAAGTAGCCCTAGGCACAGACTGTGGAAAAGCACTTACATTGAGAGGGGTTGCCAAGCTTCTAAGAAATAACGAGTTTCCGAAATACCAGCAAATATTTTTTCACCCAATCTTGATGATACTTGATGGTAATGATCAGTACAGAAATCCCACTTGGCTCACCAAGTTTTGTTCTTCTAGGTTGAAGCGTTCGTCTACAGTAGCACTTTTTATATTTAGGTTTCACTCTGTTCTCTCCTATATACATAGATGAATTTGGAACTCTAAATCCAACATGGTTTGCAGTAGCTCTTTGAAACTTGACAAAATAAAGGAGTTCTCAGTTTTGTCTCTATGGTTTGTTTCCTCTTCAAGTAGCCCTAGGCGCAGCCTGTGGAAAAGCACTTTCATTGAGAGGGGTTGCCAAGCTTCTAAGAAATAACGAGTTTCTGAAATACCAGCAAATATTTTTTCACCCAGTCTTGATGATACGTGGTGGTAATGATCAGTACACAAATCCCACTTGGCTCACCAATCTGTGTTCTTCTAGGTTGAAGCGTTGTCTACAGTAGCATTTTTTGTATGTAGGTTTCACTCTGTTCTCTCTTATATAGATAGATGAATTTGGAACTATAAATCCAACATGGTTTGTAGTAGGTCTTTGAAACTTGACAAAATACAGTAGTTCTCAGTTTTGTCTCTATGGTTTGTTTCCTCTTCAAGTAGCCCTAGGCAAGACTGTGGAAAAGCACTTTCATTGAAATGAGTTGCCAAGCTTCCAAGAAATTAAGAGTTTCCGATATACCAGCAAATATTTTCTCTCCCAGTCTTGATGATACTTGGTGGTAATGAACGGTACACTAATCCCACTTGACTCACCAAATGTTGTTCTTCTAAGTAGAAGCGTTCGTTTACAGTAGTCGTTTATATTTTTAGGTTTCCATCTCTTCTCTCCTATATAGATAGATGTATTTGGAACTCTAAATCCAACATGGTTTATAGTCGGTCTTTGTAACTTGAGAAAATAAAGGAGTTCTCAGTTTGGTCGGTATAATTTGTTTCCTCTTCAAGTAGCCCGAAGCAGAGACTGTGGAAAAGCACTTTAATTGAAAGGGTTTGCCAAGCTTCCAAGAAATTACGATTTTCCGAAATACCAGCAAATATTTTTTAACCCAATCGCGATGATACATCGTGGTAATGACAAATACACAAATCCCACTTGGCTCACCAAATTTTGTTCTTCCAGGTTGAAGCGTTCGTTTACAGTAGCATTTTTTATTTTTAGGTTTCACGTGTCCTCTCCTGTATAGATAGAAGAATTTGGAATTCTAAATCCCACATGGTTTGTAGTAGCTCTTTGAAACTTGACAAAATAAAGGAGTTCTCAGTTTAATCTCTATGTTTTGTTTCCTCTTCAAGAAGCCCTAGGCACAGACTGTGGAAAATCACTTTCATTGAGAGGGGTTGCCAAGTTTCTAAGAAATAACGAGTTTCCGAAATACCAGCAAATGTTTATTCTCCCAAACTTGATTATACGTGGTGGTAATGATCAGT
Source organism: Callospermophilus lateralis (assembly GCF_048772815.1). Taxonomy (NCBI): domain Eukaryota; kingdom Metazoa; phylum Chordata; class Mammalia; order Rodentia; family Sciuridae; genus Callospermophilus; species Callospermophilus lateralis. Next base: position 163,004,749 of record NC_135305.1, read on the forward strand.
ACACAAATCCCACTTGGCTCACCATATTGTGTTCTTCTAGGTTGAAGCGTTCACCTACAGCAGCAGTTTTTATATGTAGGTTTCACTCTGTTCTCTCTTATATAGATAGATGAATTTGGAACTCCAAATCCCACATGGTTTGTAGTAGCTCTTTGAAACTTGACAAAATAAAGGAGTTCTCAGTTTTGTCTCTATGGTTTGTTTCCTCTTCAAGTAGCCCTAGGCACAGACTGTTGAAAAGCACTTACATTGAGAGAGGGTGCCAAGCTTCTAAGAAATAACGAGTTTCTGAAATACCAGCAAATATTTTTTCACCCAATCTTGATGATACGTGGTGGTAATGATCAGTACACAAATCCCACTTGGCTCCCCAAATTTTGTTCTTCTAGGTTGAAGCGTTCGTCTACAGTAGCAGTTTTTATATTTAGGTATCACTCTGTTCTCTACTATATAGATACATGAATTTGGAACTCTAAATCCAACGTGTTTTGTAGTAGCTCTTTGAAACTTGACAATATAAAGGAGTTCTCAGTTTTGTCTCTATGGTTTGTTTCCTCTTCAAGTAGCCATAAGGACAGACTGTGGAAAAGCAATTTAATTGAAATGTGTTGCCAAGCTTCAAAGAAATTACGAGATTCCGAAATACCAGCAAATATTTTTTCACCCAATCTTGATGATACGTGGTGGTAATGACAAGTCCACAAATCCCAATTGGCTCACCAAATTTTGTTCTTCTAGTTTGAGTCGTTCGTGTACAGTAGCAGTTTTTATTTTTAGGTTTCACTTTGTTCTCTCCTATATAGATAGATGAATTTGGAACTCTGAATCCAACATGGTTTGTAGTAGCTCTTTGAAACTTGACAAAATAATGGAGTTCTCCTTTTTTTGTCTGTGGTTTGTTTCCTCTTCAAGTAGCACTAGTCACAGACTGTGTAAAAGCACTTGCATTCAGAGGGGTTGCCAAATTTCTAGGAAATAACGAGTTTCCGAAATACCAGCAAATATTTTTTCACCCAATCTTGATGAAACTTGGTTGTAATGATCGGTTCACAAATCCCACTTGGCTCACCAAATTTCTTCTTCAAGTTCGAAGCGTTAGTTTACAGTAGCAGTTTATATTTTTAGGTTTTCCTCTGTTCTCTCCTATATAGATAGATGAATTTGGAACTCTCTATCCAACATGGTTTGTAGTAGCTCTTTGAAACTTGAGAAAATAAAGGAGTTCTCAGTTTTGTCTCTATGATTTGTTTCCTCCTCAAGTAGCCCTAAGCTGAGACTGTGGAAAAGCACTTTCATTGAAAACGTTTGCCAAACTTCCAAGAATTACGAGTTTCCGAAATATGAGCAAATATTTTTTCACCCAATCTTGATGATACGTGGTGGTAATGACAAGTACACAATTCCCACTTGGCTCACCAAATTTTCTTCTTCTAGGTTGAAGCCTTCGTCTACAGGAGCAGTTTTTATTTCTAGTTTACACTCTTCTCTCCTATATAGATAGATGAATTTGGAGCTCTAAATCCAACATGGTATGTAGTAGCTCTTTGAAAGTTGACAAAAGAAAGTAGTTCTCAGTTTTGTCTCTATGGTTTGTTGCCTCTTCAAGTAGCCCTAGGCACAGACTGTGTAAAAGCACTTGCATTCAGAGGGGTTGCAAAATTTCTAGGAAATAATGAGTTTCTGAAATACCAGCAAATATTTTTGTCACCCACTCTTGATGATACTTGGTGGTAATGATAAGTACACAAGTCCCACTTGGCTCACCAAATTTTGTTCTTCTAGGTTGAAGCGTTCGTCTACAGTAGCAGTTTTTATATTTAGTTTTCCCTCTGTTCTCTCCTATATAGATAGATGAATTTGGAACTCTAAATCAAACATGGCTTGTAGTAGCTATTTGAAACTTGACAAAATAAAGGAGTTCTCAGTTTTGTCTCTATGTTTTGTTTCCTCTTCAAGTAGCCCTAGGCACAGACTGTGGAAAAGCACTTTCATTGAAAGGGGTTGCCAAGTTTCCAAGAAATTACGAGTTTCCGAAATCCGAGCAAATGTTTTTTCACCCAATCTTGATGATACTTTGTGGTAATGCCCAGTACACAAATCGCACTTGGCTCACCAAATTTTGTTTTATAGGTTGAACCGTTCGTCTAAAGTAGCAGTTTTCATATTTAGGTTTTCCTCTGTTCTCTAATATATAGATAGATGAATTTGGAAATATAAATCCAACATGGTTTGTAGTAGCTCTGTGAAACTTCACAAAATAAAGGAGTTCTCAGTTTTGTCTCTATGGTTTGTTTCCGCTTCAAGTAGCCCTAGGCACGGACTGTTGAAAAGCACTTTCATTGAGAGGGGTTGCCAAGCTTCCAGGAATAACGAGTTTCCGAAACACCAGCAAATACTTTTTCACCCAATTTTGATGATACGTGGTGGTAATGATAAGTACACCAATCCGACTTTGCTCACCAAATTTTGTTTTTCTAGGTTGAAGCGTTCGTCTACAGTAGCAGTTCTTATATTTAGGTTTCACTCTGTTCTCTTCTATATAGATGGATGAATTTGGAACTCTAAATTCAACATGGTTTGCAGTAGCTTTTGGAAACTTGAAAAAATAAAGGACTTCTCAGTTTTGTCTCTATGGTTTGTTTCCTCTTCAAGTAGCCCTAGGCACAGACTGTGGAAAAGCACTTTCGTTGAGAGGGGTTGCCAAGCTTCCAAGGAATAACGAGTTTCTGAATCAATAGCAAATATTTTTTCACCCAATTTTGATGATACATGGTGGTAATGACAAGTACACAAATCCCACTTGGCTCACCAAATTTTGTTCTTCTAGATTGAAGCGTTCGTTTGCAGTAGCAGTTTTTATTTTTAGGTTTCCCTCTGTTCTCTCCTATATAGATGGATGAATTTGGATCTCAAAATCCAACATGGTTTGTAGTAGATCTTTGAAATTTGACAAAAAAAGTAGTTCTCAGTTTTGTCTCTGTGATTTGTTTCCTCTTCAAGTAGCCCTAAGCAGAGAATATGGAAAAGCACTTTCATTGAGAGGGGTTGCCAAGCTTCTAAGAAATAACGAGTTTCCGAAATACCAGCAAATATTTTTTCACCCAATCTTGATGATGCGTGGTGGTTATGATCAGTACACAAATCCCACTTGGGTCTCCAAATTGTGTTCTTCTAGGTTGAAGTGTTCGTCTACAGTAGCTGTTTTTATATTTAGGTTTCCCTCGGTTTTCTCCTATATAGATAGATGAATTTGGAACTCTAAATCCAACATGGTTAGAAGTAGCTCTTTGAAACTTGACAAAATAAAGGAGTTCTCAGTTTTGTCTCTATGATTTGTTTCCTCTTCAAGTAGCGCTAATAAGAGACTGTGGAAAAGCACTTTCATTGAAAGGGGTTGCCAAGCTTCCAAGAAATTACGAGTTTCCGAAATACCAGAAAATATTTTTTCACTCAACCTTGATGATACGTGGTGGCAATGATCAGTACACAAATTCCACTTGGCTCACCAAATTTTGTTCTTCTAGGTTGAAGCGTTCATCTCCAGTAGCAGTTTTTATATTTAGATTTCACTGTGGTCTCTCCTATATAGATAGATGTATTTGGAACACTAAAACCAACATAGTTACTGGTAGCTCTTTGAAACTTGACAAAATAAAGGAGTTCTCAGTTTTGTCTCTATGCTTTGTCTCCTCTTCAAGTAGCGCTAGGCACAGACTTTGGAAAAGCACTCTCATTGAGAGGGGTTGCCAAGCTTCTAAGAAATAAACAGTTTCCGAAATACCAGCAAATATTTTTTCACCCAATCTTGATGATACGTTGTTGTAATGATCAGTACACAAATTCCCCGTGGCTCACCAAATTCTGTTCCTCTAGGTTGAAGCATTCGTCTACAGTAGCAGTTTTTATATTTAGGTTTTCCTCTGTTCTCTCCTATATAGATAGATGAATTTGGAACTCTAAATCCAACATGATATGTAGTAATTCTTTGAAACTTGACAAAATAAAGGAGTTCTCAGTTTTGTGTCTATGATTTGTTTCCTCTTCAAGTAACCCTAAGAGGAGACTGTGGAAAAGCACTTTCATTGAAAGGCGTTGCCAAGCTTCCAAGAAATTACGAGTTTCTGAAATACCAGCATATATTTTTTAACCCAATCTTGATGATACGTGGTGGTAATGACAAGTACACAAATCCAACTTGGCTCACCAAATTTCCTTCTTCTAGGTGGAAGCGTTCGTCTACAGTAGCAGTTTTTATATTTAGGTTTCCCTCTGTTCCCTCTCATATAGATAGATGAATTTGGAACTGTAAATCCAACAAGGATTGTAGTAGCTCTTTGAAACTTGACAAAATAAAGTAGATCTCAGTTTTGTCTCTATTGTTTGTTTCCTCTTCAAGTAGCCCTAGGCACAGAGTGTGGAAAAGCATTTTCATTGAAATGGGTTGCGAACCTTCCAAGAAATAACGAGTTTCCAAAATACCAGCAAATATTTTTTCAACCAATCCGGATCATACATGGTGGTAATGATCAGTACACAAATCCCACTTGGCTCACCAAGTTGTGTTCTTCAAGGTTGAAGCATTCGTCTACAGTAGCACTTTTTATATTTAGGTTTCCCTCTGTTCTCTCCTATATAGATAGATGAATTTGAAACTCTAAATCCAACATGGTTTGTAGTAGCTCTTTGAAACTTGACATAAAAAAGTAGTTCTCATTTTTGTCTCTATGGTTTGTTTCCTCTTCAAGTATCCCTAAGCAGATAGTGTGGAAAAGCACTTTCATTGATAGGGGTTGCCAAGCCTCTAAGAAATAACAAGTTTCCGAAATACCAGCAAATATTTTTTCACCCAATCTTGATGATACTTGGTGGTAATGATAAGTACACCAATCCCACTTGGCTCACCAAATTTTATTCTTCTAGGATGAAGCGTTCGTCTACTGTAGCAGTTTTTATATGTAGGTTTCACTGTGTTCTCTCTTATATAGATAGATGAATTTGGAACTCTAAATCCAACATGGTTTGTAGTAGCTCTTTGAAACTTGACAAAATAAAGTAGTTCACAGTTTTCTCTATGGTTTCTTTCCTCTTCAAGTACCCTAGGCACAGACTGTGGGAAAGCAGTTTCATTGAAATGAGTTTTCATTGAAATTACGAGTTTTCGAAACACCAGCAAATATTTTTTCAGCCAATCTTGATGATACTTGGTGGTAATGATCGGTACACAAATCCCACTTGACTCACCAAATTTTGTTCTTCTAGGTTGAAGCGTTCATTTACGGTAGCAGTTTATATTTTAGGTTTCCCTCTGTTCTCTCCTATATAGATAGATGAATTTGGAACTCTAAATCCAACATGGTTTGTAGTAGCTGTTTGAAACTTGACAAAATAAAGGAGTTATCTGTTTTGTCTCTATGATTTCTTTACTCTTCAAGTAGCCCTAAGCAGAGACTGTGGAAAAGCACTTTCATTGAAAGGGGGTGCCAAGCTTCCAAGAAATTACTAGTTTTCGAAATACCACCAAATATTTTTTCACCCAATCTTAATGATACGTGGTGGTAATGACAAGTACACAAATCCCATTTGGCTCACCAGACTTTGTTCTTCTAGGTTTAAGCGTTCGTTTACAGTAGCAGTTTTCATTTTTATGTTTCACTCTGTTCTCTCCTATATAGATAGATAAATTTGGACCCCTAAATCCAACATGGTTTGTAGTAGCTCTTGAAAACTTGACAAATAAAGTAGTTCTCAGTTTTGTCTCTATGGTTTGTTTCCTCTTCTAGTAGCCCTAAGCAGAGACTGTGGAAAAGCACTTATATTGAAAGGGGTTGCCAAGCTTCCAAGAAATTACGAGTTTCCGAAATACAAGCAAATATTTTTTCACCCAATCTTGATGATACGTGGTGGTAATGATCAGTACACAAATCCCACTTGGCTCCCCAAATTGTGTTCCTCTAGGTTGAAGCGTTCATCTACAGGAGAAGTTTTTATATGTAGGTTTCACTCTGTTCTCTCTTATATAGATAGATGAATTTGGAACTCTAAATCCAACATGGGTTGTAGTAGCTCTTTGAAACTTGACAAAATAAAGTAGTTCTCAGTTTTGTCTCTATGGCTTGTTTCCTCTTCAAGTTGCCCTAGACACAGACTGTGGAAAAGCACTTTCATTGAAAGGAGTTGCCAAGCTTCCAAGAAATAACGAGTTTCCAAAATACCAGCAAATATTTTTTCAGCCAATCTTGATGATACTTGGTGGTAATGATCAGTACACAAATCCCACTTGGCTCACCAAATTGTGTTCTTCTAGTTTGAAGCTTTCGTCTACAGTAGCAGTTTTTATATTTAGGTTTCCCTCTGTTCTCTCCTATATAGATAGATGAATTTGGAACTCTAAATCCAACATGGTTTGTAGTAGCTTTTTGAAACTTGACAAAATAAAGGAGTTCTCAGTTTTGTCTCTATGGATTGTTTCCTCTTCAAGTAGCACTAGGCACAGACTTGGAAAAGCACTTTCATTGAAAGGGGTTGCCAAGCTTCTAAGAAATAACGAGTTTGCAAAATACCCGCAACTATTTTTTCAGCCAATCTTGATGATACTTGGTGGTAATGATCAGTACACAAATCCCACTTGGCTCACCAAATTATGTTCTTCTAGTTTGAAGCTTTCGTCTACAGTAGCAGTTTTTATATTTAGGTTTTCCTCTGTTCTCTTCTATATAGATAGATGAATTTGGAACTCTAAATCCAACATGGTTTGTAGTAGCTTTTTGAAACTTGACAAAATAAAGGAGTTCTCAGTTTTGTCTCTATGGATTGTTTCCTCTTCAAGTAGCACTAGGCACAGACTTGGAAAAGCAATTTCATTGAAAGGGGTTGCCAAGCTACTAAATAATAACGAGGTTCCGAAATACCAGAAAATTTTTTTTTCACCCAATCTTGATAATACTTGGTGGTAATGATCAGTACACTAATCCCACTTGGCTCACAAAATTTTTTTCTACTAGGTTGAAGCGTCCGTCTTCAGTAGCAGTCTTTATATTTAGATTTCACTCTGTTCTCTCTCAAATAGATAGATGAATTTGGAACTCTAAATCCAACCTGGTTTGTAGTAGCTCTTTGAAACTTGACAAAATAAAGGAGTTCTCAGTTTTTTCTCTATGGCTTGTTTCCTCTTCAAGTAGCCCTAGCCACAGACTGTAGAAAAGCACTTTCATTCAGAGGGGTTGCCAACCTTCTAAGAAATAACTATTTTCCAAAATACCAGAAAATATTTTTCACCCGATCTTGATGATACTTGGGGGTAAACATCAGTACACAAATCCCACTTGGCTCACAATATTGTGTTCTTCTAGGTTGAAGCGTTCGTCTACAGTAGCAGTTTTTATATGTAGGTTTCACTCTGTTCTCTCTTATATAGATAGATGAATATGGAACTCTAAATCCAACATGGTTTGTAGTAGCTCTTTGAAACTTGAAAAAATAAAGGAGTTCTCTGTTTTGTCTCTATGGTTTGTTTCCTCTTAAAGTAGACCTAGGCACAGACTGTGGAAAAGCACTATCATTGAAAGGGGTTGCCAAGCTTCCAAGAAATAACGAGTTTCAGAAATACAAGCAAATATTTTTTCACCCAATCTTGATGATACTTAGTGGTAAGGATGGGTACACAAATCCCACTTGAGTCACCAAATTTTGTTCTTCAAGGTTGAAGCGTTCATCTACAGTAGCAGTTTTTATATTTAGGTTTCCCTCTGTTCTCTCCTATGTAGATAGATGTATTTGGAACTCTAAATGCAACATGGTTTGTAGTAGCTCTTTGAAACTTGACAAAATAAAGGAGTTCTCAGTTTTGTCTCTATGGTTTGTTTCCTCTTCAAGTAGCCTCAGGCACAGTCTGTGGAAAAGCACTTTCAATGTGAGGGGTGGCCAAGCTTCTAAGAATTAACTAGTTTCCGAAATACCAGCAAATATTTTTTCACCCAATCTTGATGATATGTGGTGGTAATGACAAGTACACAAATCCCACTTGGCCCACCAAATTTTGTTCTTCTAGGTTGAAGCGTTTGTTTACAGTAGCAGTTTTTATTTTGAGGTTTCACTCTGTTCTCTCATATATAGATAGATTAATTTGGAATTCTAAACCCAACATGGTTTGTAGTAGCTCTTTGAATCTTGACAAAATAAAGGAGTTCTCAGTTTTGTCTCTATGGTTTGTTTCCACTTAAAGCAGCCATAGGCACAGACTGTGGAAAAGCACTTTCATTGAAAGGGGTTGCCAAGGTTCCAAGAAATAACGAGTTCCCGAAATACCAGCAAACATTTTTTCACCCAATCTTGATGATACATGGTGGTAATGATCGGTACACAAATCCCACTTGACTCACCAAATTTTGTTCTTCTAGGTTGAAGCGTTCATTTACGGTAGCAGTTTATATTTTAGGTTTTCCTCTGTTCTCTCCTATATAGATAGATGAATTTGGAACTCTAAATCCAACATGGTTTGTAGTAGCTGTTTGAAACTTGACAAAATAAAGGAGTTATCTGTTTTGTCTCTATGATTTCTTTACTCTTCAAGTAGCCCTAAGCAGAGACTGTGGAAAAGCACTTTCATTGAAAGGGGGTGCCAAGCTTCCAAGAAATTACTAGTTTTCGAAATACCACCAAATATTTTTTCACCCAATCTTAATGATACGTGGTGGTAATGACAAGTACACAAATCCCATTTGGCTCACCAAACTTTGTTCTTCTAGGTTTAAGCTTTCGTTTACAGTAGCAGTTTTCATTTTTAGGTTTCACTCTGTTCTCTCCTATATAGATAGATGAATTTGGACCTCTAAATCCAACATGGTTTGTAGTAGCTCTTGAAAACTTGACAAATAAAGTAGTTCTCAGTTTTGTCTCTATGGTTTGTTTCCTCTTCTAGTAGCCCTAAGCAGAGACTGTGGAAAAGCACTTATATTGAAAGGGGTTGCCAAGCTTCCAAGAAATTACGAGTTTCCGAAATACAAGCAAATATTTTTTCACCCAATCTTGATGATACGTGGTGGTAATGATCAGTACACAAATCCCACTTGGCTCCCCAAATTGTGTTCCTCTAGGTTGAAGCGTTCATCTACAGGAGAAGTTTTTATATGTAGGTTTCACTCTGTTCTCTCTTATATAGATAGATGAATTTGGAACTCTAAATCCAACATGGGTTGTAGTAGCTCTTTGAAACTTGACAAAATAAAGTAGTTCTCAGTTTTGTCTCTATGGCTTGTTTCCTCTTCAAGTTGCCCTAGACACAGACTGTGGAAAAGCACTTTCATTGAAAGGAGTTGCCAAGCTTCCAAGAAATAACGAGTTTCCGAAATACCAGCAAATATTTTTTCAGCCAATCTTGATGATACTTGGTGGTAATGATCAGTACACAAATCCCACTTGGCTCACCAAATTGTGTTCTTCTAGTTTGAAGCTTTCGTCTACAGTAGCAGTTTTTATATTTAGGTTTCCCTCTGTTTTCTCCTATATAGATAGATGAATATGGAACTCTAAATCCAACATGGTTTGTAGTATCTCTTTGAAACTTAATAAAATAAATTAGTTCTCAATTTTGTCTCTATGGTTTGTTTCCTCTTCTGTAGCCTTACACAGAGACGGTGCAAAGCCATTTTATTGAAACGGGTTGCAAAGCTTCCAAGAAACTACGAGTTTCGGAGATACCAGCAAACATTTTTTCACCCAATCTTGATGATACTTGGTGGTAATTATAAGTACAGAAATCCAACTTGGCTCACCAAATTTTGTTCTTCCTGGTTGAAGCATTCTTTGACAGTAGCAGTTTTTATTTTTAGGTTTCAATCTCTTCTCTCCTATATAGATAGATGAATTTGGAACTCTAAATCCAACATGGATTGTAGTAGCTCTTTGAAAATTGACAAAATAGAGTAGTTCTCAGTTTTGTCTCTATGGTTTGTTTCCTCTTCATGTAGCCCTATGCAGACACTGGTGAAAAGCACTTTCATTGAAAGAGGTTGCCAAGCTTCCAAGAATCTACGAGTTTCCGAACCACCAGCATTGTTTGTTGTAGCCCTTTGAAACTTGACAAAATAAACTAGTTCTCAGTTTTGTCTCTATGGTTTTTTTCCGCTTCAAGTAGCCCTAAGGGGGGATGTCACAAAGCCCTTTAATTGAAAGGGGTTTCCAAGCTTCCAAAAACTACGAGTTTCCGAAATACCAGCAAATATTTTTCTACCCAATGTTCATAATATTTGGTGGTAATGATCAGTTCACAAATCCCACTTGCCTAACCAAATTTATTTCTTCTAGGTTAAAGCGTTCGTTTGCAGTAGCAGTTTTTATTTTTAGGGTTTAATCTGTTCTCTCCTATATAGATAGAAGAATTTGGAAGTCTAAATTCAACATGGTTTATAGTAGCTTTCTGAAACGTGACAAAATAAAGTAGTTCTTAGTTTTTTCTCTATGGTTTGTTTCCTCTTCAAGTAGTCATAAGCAGAGACTGGCGAAAATCACTTTCATTGAAAGGGGTTGCCAATCGTCCAAGAATCTACGAGTTTCTGAAATACCAGCAAATGTTTTTTTAACCTAATCTTGATGATACTTGATAGTAATGATCAGTTCAGAAATCCCACTTGGCTAACCATATTTTGTTCTTCTAAGTTGAAGCGTTCGTTTACAGTAGCAGTTTTTATTTTTAGGGTTTACTCTGATCTCTCCCATAAGATAGATGAATTTGGAACTCTAAATCCAACATGGTGTGTAGTAGCTCTTTGAAACTTGACAAAATAAAGTAGTTATCAGTTTTGTTTCTATGGTTTGTTTCCTCTTCAAGTAGTTCTAAGCAGAGACTGGTGAAAATCACTTTTATTAAAAGAGGTTGACAAGTGTCCAAAAACCTACGAGTTTCCGAAACACCTGCAAATATTTTTTCACCCAATCTTGATGATACTTGGTGGTAATGATCAGTTCACAAATCCCACTTGGCTCACCATATTTTTTCTTGTAAGTTGAAGCATTCGTTTACAGTAGCAGTTTTTATTTTTAGGTTTCACTCTGTTCTCTCCTATATAGATAAATGAATTTGAAACTCTAATCCATCATGGTTTGTAATAGCTCTTTGAAACTTGACAAAATAAAGTAGTTCTCAGCTTTGTCTCTATGGTTTGTTTCCTCTTCAAGAAACCCTATGAAGAGACTCGCGAATAGCACTTTCATTGAAAGGGGTTGCCAAGCTTCCAAGAATCTACGAGTTTCCAAAATACCAGTAAATATTTTTTCACCCAATCTTGATGATACTTGGTGGTAGTGATCAGGACACAAATCCCACTTGGCTTACCAAATATTTTTCTTCTACGTTGAAGCGTTCGTTTACAGTAGCAGTTTTTAATTTTAGGTTTCACTCTGTTCTCTCCTATATAGATAGATGAATTTGGAACTCTAAATCCAATATGGTTTGTAGTAGCTCTTTGGAACTTGTCAAAATAAAGTAGTTCTCAGTTTTATCTCTATGGTATGTTTCCTCTTCATGTAGTCATAAGCATAGACTGGAGAAAAGCAATTTCATTTAAAGGGGTTGCTAAGCTTCCAAGAAAAAAAAAGAATTTCCTGAACTACCAGCAAATATTTTTTCTACCAATCTTGATGATACTTGGTGGTAATCATCAGTACACAAATCCCACTTGGAATTCGAATTTTGTTCTACTAGGTTGAATCGTTCGTTTACAGTAGTACTTTTTATTTTTAGTTTTCACTCTGTTCTCTCCTATATAGATAGATGAATTTGGAACTCTAAATCCAACATGGATTGTAGTAGCTCTTTGAAAATTGACAAAATAGAGTAGTTCTCAGTTTTGTCTCTATGGTTTGTTTCCTCTTCATGTAGCCCTATGCAGACACTGGTGAAAAGCACTTTCATTGAAAGAGTTTGCCAAGCGTCCAAGAATCTACGAGTTTCCGAAACACCAGCAAATGTTTTTACACCCAATCTTGATGATACTTGGTGTTAATGATCAGTACACTATTTCCACTTGGCTCACCAAATTTTGTTCTTCTAGGTTGAAGCGTTCATTTACAGTAGCAGTTTTTATTTTTAGGTTTCACTCTGTTCTCTTTTAGATAGATTGATAAATTTGGAACTCTGAATCCAACATGGTTTGTAGTAGCTCTTTGAAAGTTGACAAAATAAACTAATTCTCAGTGTGTCTCTATTCTTTGTTTCCTCTTCAAGTGGACCTGAGAAGATATGGCGTAAAGCCCTTTCATTGAAAGGGGTTGCCAAGCTTCCAAGACTCTATGAGTTTCCTATAATATCAGCAAACATTTTTTCACCCAATCTTGATGATACGTTTTGTTTATGATCTCTACACAAATCCAACTTGGCTCACCAAATTTTGTTCTCCTAGGTTGAAGCGTTCATTTACAGTAGCAGTTTCTAGTTTTAGGTTTCACTCTTTCTCTCTTTTAGGTAGATAGATGAATTTGGCACTCTGAATCCAACATGGTTTTAGTAGCTCTTTCAAAGTTGACAAAATAAACTAATTCTCAGTGTGTCTCTATTATTTGTTTCCTCATCAAGTGGACCTAAGAAGATATAGCGCAAAGCCCTTTAATTGAAAGGAGTTTCCAAGGTTCTAAGACTCTATGAGTTTCCTATAATATCAGCAAACATTTTTTCACCCAATCTTGATGATACATTGTGGTAATGATCTGTACACAAATCCTACTTGGCTCACCAAATTTTGTTCTTCTAGGTTGAAGCGTTCGTTTACAGTAGCAGTTTTATTTTTAGGTTTTGCTCTGTTCTCTCCTATATAGATAGATGAAATTGGAACTATAATTCCAACATGGTTTGTAGTAGCTCTTTGAAACTTGACAAAATAATGTAGTTCTCAGATTTGTCTCAATTGTTTGTTTCCTCTTCAAGTAGCCCAAAACAGAGACTGGAGAAAAGCACTTTCATTGAAAGGAGTTGCCAAAAGTCCAAGAATCTACGAGTTTAAAAATACCACCAAATATTTTTACACCCAATATTGATGATACTTGGTGGTAACTATCAGGATACAATTCCCACTTGGCTCACCAAATTTTGTTCTTCTAGGTTGAAGCGTTCCTTTACAGTAACAGTTTTTATTTTTAGGTTTCACTCTGTTCTCTCCTATATAGATAGATGAATTTGAAACTCTAAATCCATCATGGTTTGTAGTAGCTCTTTGAAACATTAAAAATAAAGTAGTTCTTAGTTTTGTCTGTATGGTTTGTTTTTTCTTCAAGTAGCAGTAAGCAGAGACTGGCGAAAAGCACTTTCATTGAAAGGGATTGACAAGCATCCAAGAATTTATGAGTTTCCAAAATACCAGCATATATCTTCTAACCCAATATTGATGATACTTGCTGGTAATGATCAGTACCCAAATCTCACTTGGGTCACCAAATTTTGTTCTTCTTGGTTGAAGGATTCGTTTACAGTAGCAGTTTTTATTTTTAGGTTTCACTCTGTTCTCTCCTATATAGATAGATGAATTTGGAACTCTATATCCAACATGGTTTTTAGTAGCTCTTTGAAATTGACAAAATAAAGTAGTTCTCAATTTTGTCTCTATAGTTTGTTTCCTCTTCAAGTAGCCCTATGCAGAGAGTGGCGAAAAGCTCTTTCATTAAAAGGGGTTGCCAAGCTTCCAGGAAAGTACGATTTTCCTGAAGTATCAGCACATATTTTTCAACCAATCTTGATGATACTTGCTGGTAAGAATCAGTACCCAAATCTCACTTGGGTCACCAAATTTTGTTCTTCTATGTTGAAGCATTCGTTTACAGTAGCGGTTTTTATTTTTAGGTTTCACTCTGTCCTCTCCTATATAGATAGATGAATTTGGAACTCTAAATCCAACATGGTTTCTAGTAGCTCTTTGAAACTTGACAAAATAATGTAGTTCTCTGATTTGTCTCAATGGTTTCTTTCCTCTTCAAGTAGCACTAAGCAGAAACTGGTGAAAAGCGCCTTCATTTAAGAGGTTGACAAGCGTCCAAGATTCTACGAGTTTTCTAAAATATGAGCAAACATTTTTATTAACCAAGGATGATACTTGTGTTAATGATCAGTACACAAATTCCACTTGGCTCACCAAGTTTTGTTGTTCTAGGTTGAAGCGTTCGTTTATTGTAGCATTTTTTATTTTTAGGTTTCACTCTGTTCTCTCCTATATAGATAGAAGAATTTGGAATTCTAAATAAAGCATGGTTTGTAGTAGCTCTTTGAAACTTGACAAAATAATGTAGTTATCTTTTTTGTCTCAATGGTTTGTTTCCTCTTCAAGTAGCCCTAAGCAGAGACTAGTGAAAAGCACTTTCATTGAAAGGGGTTGCCTAGCATCCAAAAATCTACGCGTTTCCGAAATACCAGCAAATATATTCAGACCCAATATTGATGATACTTGGTGGTAAAGATCAGGACACAAATCCCACTTGACTCACCAAATTTTGTTCTTCTAGGACGAAGCTTTCATTTACAGTAGCAGTTTCAATTTTTAGATTTCACTCCGTTCTCTCCTATATAGATAGATGAATTTGGAACACTAAATTCAACATGGTTTGGAGTAGGTCTTTGAAACTTGAAAAAATAAAGTAGTTTTCACTTTTTTCTCAATTGTTTGTTTGCTCCTCAAGTAGCATTAGCAGAGACTGGCGAAAAGCACTTTCATTAAAAGGGGTGGTCAAGCTTTCAAAAAAGCACGAGTTTACTGAAATATCAGCAAATATTTTTGCACCCAATCTTGATGATACTTGGTGGTAATATCAGTACACAAATCCCACTTGGCTCACCAAATTATGTTCTTCTAGGTTGAAGCGTACTTTTCCAGCAGAAGCTTTTATTTAGGTTACACTGTGTTCTCTCCTATATAGATAGATAAATTTGGAACTCTATATCCAACATGGTTTTTATTAGCACTTTTAAATTGACAAAATAAAGTAGTTCTCAATTTTTTCTCTATAGTTTGTTTCCTCTTCAAGTAGGCCAATGCAGACACTGGTGAAAAGCTCTTTCATTAAAAGGGGTTGCCAAGCTTCCAAGAAAGTACGAGTTTCCTGAAATATCAGCAAATATTTTTTCACCCAATCTTGATGATACTTGGTCGTAATGATCAGTACAGAAATCCCACTTGGCTCACCAAATTGTGTTCTTCTAGGTTGAAGTGTTTGTTTACAGTAGCAGTTTTTATTTTTAGGTTTCACTCTGTTCTCTCAAATATAGATAGATGAATTTGGAACTCTAAATCCAACATGGTTTGTAGTAGCTCTTTGAAACTTGACAAAATAAAGTAGTTCTCAGTTTTGTCTCCATGGTTTGTTTCCTCTTCAAGTAGCCCTAAACAGAAATGGTGCAAAGCCCTTTCATTGAAAGCGGTTGCAAACCATCCTAGAAACTACGATTTTCCTAAATACCAGCAAAAATTTTTTCAACCAATCTTGATGATACTTGGTGGTAATGATCAGTACACAAATCCCACTTGGCTCCAAAATTTTGTTCTTCTAGGTTGAAGCTTTTGGTAACAGTAGCAGGTTTATTTTTAGGTTTCACTCTGTTCTCTCCTATATAGATTGATGAATTTGGAACTCTAAATCCAACATGGTTTGTAGTAGCGCTTTTAAACTTGACAAAATAAAGTACTTCTTAGTTTTTTCTCTATGTTCTGTTTTCTCTTCAAGTAGCCCTAAGCAGTGATGGCGCAAAGCCCTTTCATTGAAATGGGTTGCCAAGCATCCAAAAAACTACAAGTTTCTGAAATACCAGCAAATATTTTTTCATCCAATCTTGATGATACTTGGTTTTAGTGATTAGTACACAAATCACACTTGGCTCACCAAATTTTGTTCTTCTAGGTTTACACGTTCGTTTATAGTAGCAGTTTTTTTTTTTTAGGTTTCCCTCTGTTCTCTCCAATATAGATAGATGAATTTGGAACTCTAAATAAAACATGGTTTGTAGTAGCTCTTTGGAACTTGACAAAATAGAGTAGTTCTCAGTTTTGTCTCTATGGTTCGTTTCCTCTTCAAGTATCACTAAGCAGAGATGGCGCAATGCCCTTTCAGTGGAACGGGTTGCCAAGCATCCAAAAAACTACGACTTTTTGTAATACCAGCAAATATTTTTTCACCCAATCTTGAAGTTACTTGGTGGTAATGATCAGTACACAAATCCCACTTGGCTTACCAAATTTTGTTCTTCTATGTTGAAGCGTTCGTTAACAGTAGCAGGTTTTTTTTTTTAGGTTACACTCTGTTCTCTCCTATATAGATAGATGAATTTGGAACTCTAAATCTAACATGGTTTGTAGTAGCGCTTTTAAACTTGACAAAATAAAGTACTTCTTAGTTTTGTCTCTATGTTTTGTTTCCTCTTCAATTAGCCCTAAGTAGTGATGGCTCAAAGCCCTTTCATTGAAATGGGTTGCAAAGAATCCAAGAAACTACAAGTTTCTGAAATACCAGCAAATATTTTTTCATCCAATCTTGATGATACTTGGTGGTAATGATCAGTACTCAAATCCCACTTGGCTCACCAAATTTTGTTATTCTAGGTTTAAGCGTTCGTTTATAGTAGCAGTTTTTCTTTTAGGTTTCACTCTGTTCTCTCCAATATAGATAGATGAATTTGAAACTCTAAATAAAACATGGTTTGTAGTAGGTCTTTGAAACTTGACAAAATAGAGTAGTTCTCCGTTTTGTCTCTATGGTTTGTTTCCTCTTCAAGTAGCCCTAAGCAGAGATGGTGCAAAGCCCTTTCATTGAAAGCGGTTGCAAACCATCCTAGAAACTACGATTTTCCTAAATACCAGCAAATATTTTTTCAACCAATCTTGATGATACTTGGTGGTAATGATCAGTACACAAATCCTACTTGGCTCACCAAATTTTGCTCTTCTAGGTTGAAGCGTTCGTTTACAGTAGCAGTTTTTATTTTTAGGTTTCACTCTGTTTTCTCCTATATAGATAGATGAGTTTGGAACTCTAAATCCAATACAGTTTGTAGTAGCTGTTTGAAACTTGAGAAAATAAAGTAGTTCTCAGTATTGTCTCTATGGTTTGTTTCTTCTTCAAGTAGTGCTAAGCAGAGATGGCACAAAGCCCTTTCATTTAAAAGGTTTGCCAATCACCCAAGACACTACGAGTTTCCTAACTACCAACAGATTTTTTTTACCCAATCTTGATGATACTTGGTGGTAATGATCAGTACACAAATCCCTGTTGGCTCACCATATTGTGTTCTTCTAGGTTGACGCGTTCGTTTACCAAAGCAGTTTTTATTTTTAGATTTCACTCTGTTCTCTCCAATATAGATAGATGAATTTGGAACTCTAAATACAACATGGTTTGTAGTAGCTCTTTGAAACCTGAAAAAAATAAAATAGTTCTCAGTTTGGCTCTATGGTTTGTTTCCTCTTCATGTAGCCCTAAGCAGAGCCTGTTGAAAAGAACTTTCATTGAAGGGGTTGCCAGCGTGCAAGAATCTATAATTTTCCGAAATATCAGCAAATATTTTTTCAAGCAATCTTGATGATACTTGGTGGTAATGATAAGGTCACAAATCACATTTGGCTCACCAAATTTTGTTCTTCTAGGTTGAAGCGTTCGTTTACAGAAGCAGTTTTTATTTGTAGGTCTCACTCTGTTCTCTCCTATAGAGATAGATGAATTTGGAACTCTAAATCCAACATTGTTTTTACTAGCTCTTCTAAACTTGACAAAATAATGTAATTCCAAGTTTTGTTTCTATGTTTTGTTTCCTCTTAAAGCAGCACTAAGAAAAGATGTCGCAAAGTCCTTTCATTTAAAGGGGTTGCCAATCATCCCAGAAACTACGAGTTTTCGAAATACCAACAAATATTTTTTCACCCAATCTTGATTATAGGTGGTGGTAATGATCAGCACACAAATCCCACTTGGCTCAACAAATTTTGTTCTTCTAGGATGATGCGTTCATTTACAATAGCCGTTTTTATTTTTAGGTTTCACTCTGTTCTCTCTTATATAGAGAGATAAATTTGAAACTCTAAATCTAACATGGTTTGTAGTAGCTCTTTGAAACTTGAAAAAATATGTTAGTTCTCAGTTTTGTCTCTATGGTTTGTTTCCACATCAAGTAACCCTAAGCAGAGACTGGTGAAAAGCACTTTCATGAAAGTGTTTGCCAAGCGTCTAAGAATCTACAAGTTTCCGAAATACCAGCAAATATTTTTTCACCCAATCTTGATGATACTTGGTGGTAATGATCAGGACACAAATCCCACTTGGCTCACCAAATTTTGTTCGTCTAGGTTGAAGCGTTCATTTACAGTAGCAGTTTTTATTATTAGGTTTTTCTCTGTTCTCTCCTATATAGATACATGAATTTGGAACTCTAAATTCAACATGGTTTTTTGTAGCTCGTTGAACCTTCACAAAATAACGTAGATCTCAGTCTTGTCTCTATGGTTTGTGTCCTCATAAAGAAGACCTAAGCAGAGATGGCGCAAAGCCCATTCATTGAAAGGGGTTGCCTAGCATCCAAAAAATACGGGTTTCCGAAATACCAACAAATTTTTTTTTACCCAAACTTGATTATACTTGGTGGAATGATCAGTACACAAATCCCACTTGGCTCACCAAATTTTGTTCTTCTAGATTGAAGTGTTCGTTTACAGTAGCAGTTTTTTTTTTTAGGATTCACTCTGTTCTCTCCTATATAGATAGAGGAATTTGGAACTCTAAATTCAACATGGTTTATTGAAGCTCGTTGAAAGTTGTCAACATAAAGTAGTTCTCAGACTTGTCTCTATGGTTTGTTTCCTCATCAAGTAGCCCTAAGCAGAGATGGTGCAAAGGCCTTTCATAGAAAGGGGTTGCCTAGCATCCAAAAATCTACGATTTTTCGAAATACCAGCAAATATTTTTTCAACCAATCTTCATGATACTTGGTGGTAATGATCAGTACACAAATGCCACTTGGCTCACCCAATTTTGTTCTTCTAGGTTGAAGCATTCGTTTACAGTTGCAGTATTTATTTTTAGGTTTCACTCTGTTCTCTCCTATATAGATAGATGAATATGAACTCTAAATTCAACGTGGTTTGTAGTAGCTCTTTGAAACTTGACAAAATAAAGTAGTTCTCAGTTTTTTCTTTAGGGGTGTTTCTTCTTCTTCTTCAAGTAGCGCTAAGCAGAGATTGTGCAAAGCCCTTTCATTTAAAGGGGTTGCCAATCATCCAAGAAACTACGAGTTTCCGAAATACCAGCAAATACTTTTTCAGCCAATCTTGATGATACTTGGTGGTAATGATCAGTATACCAATCCCACTTGGCTCACCAAATTTTGTTCTTCTAGGTTCAAACTTTCGTTTACAGTAGCAGTTTTATTTTAGGTTTCACTATGTTATCTCCTATATAGATAGATGAATTTGGAACTCTAAATCCAACATGGTTTGTAGTAGCTCTTTGAAACTTGAAAAAAAAAAAGTAGTTCTCAGTTTTGTCTCTATGGTTTGTTTCCTCTTCACGTGGCCTTAAGCAGAGAGTGGCGAAAAGCACTTTCATTGAAAGGGTTGCGAATCGTCCAAAAATCTACGAGTTTCCGAAATACCAGCAAATATTTTTTTACCCAATTGTGGTGATACTTGGTGGTAATGATCAATACACAAATTACACTTTGCTCACCAATTTTTTTTCTTCTAGGTTGAAGCGTTCGTTTACAGGAGCAGTTTTTATTTTTAGGTTTCACTCTGTTCTCTCCTATATAGAGAGATGAATTTGGAACTCTAAATCCAACAACGTTTTTATTACTTCTTTGAAATTTGACAAAATTAAGTAGTGTTCTGTTTTGTCTTTATGGTTTGTTTCTTCTTCGCGCAGCCCTAAGCAGAGACTGGTGAAAAGCACTTTCATGAAAGGGGTTGCCCAGCTTCCAAAAATCTACGAGTTTCCGAAATACCAGCAAATAGTTTTTCACCCAATCTTGATGATACTTGGTGGTAAGGATCAGTACACAAATCCCACTTTTCTCACCAAATTTTGTTCGTCTAGGTTCAAGCGTTCGTTTACAGTAGCAGTTTTTATTTTTAGTTTTCACTCTGTTCTCTCCTATATAGATAGATGAATTTGGAACTCTAAACCCAACACGGTTTGTAGTAGCTCTTTGAAACATGACAATATAAAGTAGTTCTCAGTATTGTCTCTATGGTTTGTTTCGTCTTCAAGGTGCCCTAAGCAGAGACTGGCGCAAAGCACTCTCATTGAAAGGGGTTGCCGAGCGTCCAAGAATCTATGAGTTTCCGAAATACCAGCAAATATTTTTTCACCCAAACTTGATGATACTTGTTGGTAATGATCAGTACACAAATCCCACTTGGCTCACCAAATTTTGTTCTTCTAGGTTGAAGAGTTGGTTTACAGTATCAGTTTTAATTTTACGTTTCACTCTTTTCTGAAGTAAAAAAGATAGATGAATTTGGAACTCAAAATCCAACATCGTTTGTATTAGCTCTTTGAAACTTGAGAAAATAAAGTAGTTTCCAGTTTTGGTTCTATGGTTTGTTTCTTCTTCAAGTAGCCCTAAAGAGAGATTGCTGAAAAGCACTTTCATGTAAGGGGTTGCCAAGCTTCCAAGAACCTACGATTTTCTGAAATACCAGCAAATATTTTTTCACCCAATCGTGATGATACTTGGTGGTAATGATTAGTACTCAAGTCCCACTTGGCTCACCAAATTTTGTTCTTCTAGGTTGAAGCGTTCGTATCCAGTAGCAGTTTTTATTTTTAGGTTTCACTCTGTTTTCTCCTATATAGAAAGATGAATTTGGAACTCTAAATCCAACACAGTTTGTAGTAGCTCTTTGAAACTTGACAAAATAAAGTAGTTCTCCCTTTTGGCTCTATGATTTGTATATTCTTCAAGTAGCCCTAAGTAGACCGTGGCGAAAAGCACTTTCATTGAAAGAGGTTGCCCAGCGTCCAAGTATCTACCAGTTTCTGAAATAAAAACAAATATTTTTTCACCCAAATTGATGATACTTGGTGGTAATGATCAGTAAACAAATCTCACTTGGCTTACTAAATTTTCTTCTTGTAGTTTGAAGCGTTTGTTTACAATAGCAATTAATATCTTTAGGTTTCACTCTGTTCTCTCCTATATAGATAGATGTATTTGGAAATCTAAATTCAACATGGTTTGTAGTAGCTCTTTAAAACTTGACAAAATAAAGTAGTTCTCTGTTTTGTCTCTATGGTTTGTTTCCTCTTCAAGTAGCCCTAAGCAGAGATGGCACAAAGACCTTTCATTGAAAGTGGTTGCCAAGCATCCAGGAAACTACCAGTTTCCGAAATACCAGCAAATATTTTTTCACCAAATATTGATGATACTTGGTGGTAATGATCAGGACAAAAATGACACTTGGCTCACCAAATTTTCTTCTTCCAGGTTGGAGCGATCATTTACACTAGCAGTTTTTATTTTTAGGTTTCACTCTTTTCTCTCCTATCTAGAGAGATGAAATAGGAACTCTAAATTCAACATAGTTTGTAGTAGCTGTTTGAAACTTGACAAAATAAAGTAGTTCTCAGTTTTGTCTGTATGGTTTGTTTTCTCTTTAAGTTGCGCTAAGGAGAGACTGACGAAAAGCCCTTTAATTGAAAGGGGTTGCCAAGCGTCCAAGAATGTACGAGTTTCCGAAATACCAGCAAATATTTTTACACCCAATCTTGATGATTCTTGTTGGTCATGAACAGTACACATATCCCACCTGGCTCACCAAATTTGGTTCTTCTAGGTTGAAGCGTTCATTTACAGTTGCAGTTTTTATTTTTACATTTCACTCTATTCTCTCCTATATAGATAGATGAATTTAGAACCCTAAATCCAACATGGTTTGTAGTAGCTCTTTGAAACTTGAGAAAATACAGTAGTTCTCAGTTTTGTGTTTATGGTTTGTGAACTTTTCAAGTAGCCCTAAGCAGAGACTGGCGAAAAGCACTTTTATTGAAACGGGGTGCCATGCGTCCATGAATCTACGAGTTTCTGAAATTCCAGCAAATATTTTTTCAACCAATCTTGATGATACTAGGTGGTAATGATCAGTATACAAATCTTACTTGGCTCACCAAATTTTGTTCTTCTACATTGAAGCGTTCGTTTACAGTAGCAGTTTTTATTCTTAGGTTTCACTCTGTTCTCTCCTATATAGATAGATAAATTTGGAACTAAAAATCCAAAATGATTTGTAGTAGCTCTTTGAAACTTGACAAAATAAAGTAGTTCTCCCTTTTGGCTCTATGATTTGTATATTCTTCAAGTAGCCCTAAGTAGACCCTGGCGAAAAGCACTTTCATTGAAATAGGTTGCCCAGCGTCCAGGTATCTACCAGTTTCTGAAATATAAACAAATATTTTTTCACCCAAATTGATGATACTTGGTGGTAATGATCAGTACACAAATCTCACTTGGCTCACTAAATTTTCTTCTTGTAGTTTGAAGCTTTCGTTTACACTAGCAATTAATATCTTTAGGTTTCACTCTGTTCTCTCCTATATAGATAGATGTATTTGGAAATCTAAATTCAACATGGTTTGTAGAAGCTCTTTAAAACTTGACAAAATAAAGTAGTTCTGTGTTTTGTCTCTATGGTTTGTTTCCTCTTCAAGTAGCCCTAAGCAGAGATGGCACAAAGACCTTTCATTGAAAGTGGTTGCCAAGCATCCAGGAAACTACCAGTTTCCGAAATACCAGCAAATATTTTTTCACCCAATCTTGATGATACTTGGTGGTCATGATCAGTACACTAATCGTACTTTGCTCACCAAATTTTGTTCTTCTAGGTTTAAGCTTTCGATTAGAGTAGCAGTTTTTATCTTTAGGTTTCCCTCTCTTCTCTCCTATATAGATAGAGGAATTTAAAACTCAAATTCCAACATTGTTTGTAGTAGCTCTTTGAAACTTGACAAAATAAAGAAGTTCTCATTTTTGTCTCTATGGTTGGTTTCCTCTTCAAATAGCTCAAGGAGAGACTGGAAAAAAGCACTTTAATTGAAAGGGTTTGCCAATCTTTAAAGAATCAATAAGTTTCTGAAATACCAGCAAATATTTTTTGACCCAATCTTGATGATACATGGTCTAATGAGCAGTACACTAATCCAACTTGGCTCAACAATTTTTTTTTCCTCTAGGTTGAAGCGTTCGTTTACAGTAGCAGTTTTTATTTTTAGGTTTCACTATGTTCTCTCCTATATAGATAGATGCATTTGGAACTCTAAATCCAACTTGATTTGAAGTAGCTCTTTGAAATGTAACAAAATAAAGTAGTTCTCAGTTTTGTCTCTATGGTTTGTTTTTTCTTCAAGTAGCCCTAATCAGAAACTGGCGAAAAGCACTTTCATTGAAAGAGGTTGCCAAGCCTCCAAGTATCTACGAGTTTCTGAAATACCAGCAAATATTTTTTCACCCAATCTTGATGATACTTGGTGGTAATGATCAGTACACAAATCCCATTTGGCTCACTAAATTTTGTTCTTGTAGTTTGAAGCGTTCGTTTTCAGTAGCAGTTTATATCTTTAGGTGTCACTCTGTTTTCTCCTATATAGATAGATGCATTTGGAACTGTAAATCCAACATGGTTTGTAGTAGCTCTTTGAAACTTGACAAATAAATTGCTTATCAATTTTGTCTCTATGGTTTGATTCCTCTTCAAGTAGCCTAAGCAGAGATGACACAAAGCCCTTTCATTGAAAAGGGTTGACAAGCTTCCAAGAAACTACGATTTTCGAAATACCAGCAAATATTTTTTCATCCAATCTTTATAATACTTGGTGGTAATGATGAGTACACAAATCCCATTTGGCTCACCAAATTTGGTTATTCTAGGTTGAAGCGTTCGTTTACAGCAGCAGTTTTTATTTTTAGGTTTCACTCTGTTCTATCCTATATAGATAGATGAATTTGGAACCCTAAATCCAACATCGTTTGTAGTATCTCTTTGACACTTGACAAAATAAAGTAGTTCTCAGGTTTGTCTCTAATGTTTGTTTCCTCTTAAAGTAGTCGTAGGCAGAGAATGGCAAAAAGAACTTTCATTGAAAGTGGTTGACAAGCGACAAAGAATCTACAAGTTTCCAAAATACCAGCAAATATTTTTTCACCCAATCTTAATGATACTTGGTGGTAATGATCAGACACAAATCCCACTTGGCTCACCAAATTTTGTTCTTCTAGGTTGAAGCGTTCGTTTACAGTAGCAGTTTTTATTTTTAGGTTTCACTCTGTTCTCCCTTATATAGATAGATGACTTTGGAACTCTAAATCCAGCATGGTTTGAAGTAGCTCTTTGAAACTGACAAAATAGAGTAGTTCTCAGTTTTGTCTCCATGGTTTGTTTCCTCGTCAAGTAGCCCTAAGAAGAGATGGCGCAAAGCCCTTTCATTGAAAGTGGTTGCCAAGCATCCAAGAAAATACGAGTTTTCGAAATAGCAACAAGTATTTTTTCAACCAATCTTGATGATACAAGGTGGTAATGATCAGTATACAAATCTTACTTGGCTCACCAAATTTTGTTCTAGGTTGAAGCGTTCTTTTAGAGTAGCTTTTTTTTTTATTTTTAGATTTCACTCTGTTCTCTCCTATATAGATAGATGAATTTGGAACTCTAAATCCAACATGGTTTGTATTAGCTCTTTGAAACTTGACAAAACAAAGTAATTCTCAGTTTTGTCTCTATGGTTTGTTTTTTCTTTAAGTAGCCCTAAGCAGAGAAGGCGCAAAGCCCTTTCATTGAAGTCGCTGCCAAGCATTCAAGAAACTACCAGTTTTCGAAATACCAGCAAATATTTTTTCAACCAATATTGATGATACTTGGTGGTAATGATCAGGACAAAAATCCCACTTGGCTCACCAAATTTTGTTCTTCTAGGTTTAAGCCATCATTTAGAGTAGCAGTTTTTATTTTTAGGTTTCACTCTGTTCTCTCCTATATAGATGAATTTAGAAGTCTAAATCCAACATGGTTTGTAGTAGCTCTTGGAAAGTTGACAAAATTAAGTAGTTCTCAGTTGTGTCTCTATGGTTTGTTTCCTCTTCAAGTAGCGCTAAGCAGAGACTGGTGAAAAGCATTTTCATTGAAAGGGTTTGCCAAGCATCCAAGAATCTATGAGTTTCCGAAATACCAGCAAAGATTTTTTTACCCAATCTTGATGATACTTGGTGGTAATGATCAAGACACAAATCCCACTTAACTCACCAAATTTTGTTCTTCTAGGTTGAAGCGTTCGTTTAGAGTAGCAGTTTTTAATTCTAAGATTCACTCTATTCTCTCCCATTTAGACAGATGAATTTGGAACTCTATATCCAACATGGTTTGTAGCAGCTCTTTGAAACATGACAAAATAAAGTAATTCTCAGTTTTGTCCCTATGGTTTGTTTCCTCTTCATCTAGCCCTAAGCAGAGACTGGCAAAAAGCACTTTCATTGAAAGGGGTTGCCAAGCTTCCAAAAATCTACGACTTTCCGAAATTCCAGCAAATATTTTTTCACCCAATCTTGATGACACTTGGTAGAAATGATCAGAATGCAAATCCTACATTGCTCACAAAAATTTGTTCATCCAGGTTGAAACGTTCGGTTACAAGAGCAGTTATTATTTTTAGGTTTCACTCTGTTCTCTCCTATATAGATAGATGAATTTGGAACTCTAAATCCAACATGGTTTGTAGTAGCTCTTTGAAACTTGACAAAGTAAAGTAGTTCTCAGTTTTGTCTTTATGGTTTGTTTCCTCTTGAATTACCCTAAGCAGAGACTGGCGAAAAGCACTTTCATTGAAAGGAATTGCCAAGCGTCCAAGAATCTATGAATTTCTGAAATACCAGTAAATATTTTTTCAAACAATCTTGATGATACTTGGTGGTAATGATCAGTACACAAATTTCACTTGGCTCACCAAATTTTGTTCTTCTATGTTGGAGCGTTCGTTTACACTAGCATTTTTATTTTAGGTTTCATCTGTTCTCTCCTACATAGAGAGATGAATATGGAACTCTAAATCCAACATGGTTTTTAATAGCTCTTTGAAACTTGACACAATAAAGTAGTTCTAAATTTTGTCTCTATGGTTTGTTTCCTCTTCAAGTAGCCCTTAGAAGAGACTGGTGAAAAGCACTTTTATGAAATGGGTTTCAAGCGTCCAAGAATCTACGAGTTTCTAAAAGCCAGCAAATATTTTTAACCCAATTTTGATGATATTTGGTGGTAATGATCAGTATACAAATCCAACTTAGCTCACCAAATTTTGTTCTTCTAGTTTGAAGCGTTCGTTTACAGTAGCAGTTTTTATTTTTAGGTTGCACTCCATTCTCTCATATATAGATAGATGAATTTGGAACTCTAAATCCAACATGGTTTGAAGTAGCTCTTTGAAACTTGACAAAATAATGTAGTTCTCAGTTTTGTCTCTATGGTTTATTTCCTCTTCACGTAGCCCTAAGCACAGATGGCGCAGAGCCTTTTCATTGAAAAGGGTTGCCAAGCATCCAAGAAACTATCAGTTTCCGAAAAACCAGCAAATATTTTCTCACCCAATCTTGATGATAATTGGTGGTAATGATCAGTATACAAAACCCACTTGGCTCTAAAACTAACATGGTTTGTGCTAGCTCCTTGAAACTTGACACAATAATGTAGTTCTAAGTTATATCTATCTGGTTTGTTTCCTCTTGAAGTAGCCCTAAGCAGAGACTGGCGAAAGACACTTTCATTTGAAAGGGATTTGTAGCTTCCAAAAAAACTACTAGTTTTCTAAAATCTCAGCAAATATTTTTTCACCCAATCTTAATTTTGCTTGGCGGTAAAGATCAGTTAACAAAGACCACTTGGCTGCCCAATTTTCATTCTTCTAGGTTGAAGCGTTCGTTTCCAGTAACAGTTTGAATTTTTAGGTTTCACTCTGTTTTCGACTATATAGAGAGATGTGTTTGGAACTCTAAATCTAACACGTTTCGTGCTAGCTCTTTGAAACTAGACATATAAAAGAGTTGTAAGTTCTATCTCTATGGTTTTTTCACTCAAAGTAGCCCTAAGTAGAGACTGGCAAAAGACACTTACATTTGAAAAGGGTTGCCAAGCTTCAAAAAAATTACTAGTTTCCTGAAATCTCAGCAAATATTTTTTCTCCCAATTTGATGATACTTGGTGATAGTGATCAGTTCACTAACCTAACTTGGATGCCCAATTTTCATTCTTCTAGGTTGAAGCGTTTGTTTCCAGAAACATTTTGAATTTTTAGGTTTCACTCTGTTTTCTCCTCTACAGGTAGATCTGTTTAAAACTATAAATCAAACACGATTTGTGCTAGCTCATTGGAACTTGACACAATAATGTAGTTCTGAGTTCTATCTATGGTTTGCTTCCTCTTGAAGTAGCCCTAAGCAGAGACTGGCGAAAGACACTTTCATTTGAAAGTTGTTGCCAAGCTTCCAAAAATCTACTAGTTCTTTGAAATCTCAGCAAATATTTCTTCACCCAATCTGGATGATTCTTGATGGTAATGATTAGTTACAAAAGACCACTTGGCTGCCCAATTTTCATTCTACTATGTTGAAGCCTTCGTTTCCAGTAACAGTTTGAATTTTTAGGTTTCACTCTGTTTTCTCCTATATAGATAGATGTGTTTGGAACTCTGAAACTATCACGGTTCGTGCTAGCTATTTGAAACTTGACACAATAAAGTAGTTCTAAGTTCTATCTCTCTGGTTTGTTTCCTATTGAATTAGCCCTAAGCAGAGACTGCTGAAAGACACTTTCATTTGAAAGGGGTTGCCAAGCTTCCAAAAAACTACTAGTTTTCTGAAATCTCAGCAAATATTCTTTCACCCAATCTTGATGATACTGGGTCGTAATGATCAGTTCAGTAAGCCCATTTGGATGCCCAATTGTCATTCTACTAGGTTGCAACATTCGTTTCCAGTAAGAGTTTGAATTTTTCGGTTTCACTCTGTTTTCGACAATATAGATAGGTGTATTTGGAACTCTAAATCTCAGATGGTTTGGCTAGCTCTTTGATACTTGACACAATAAAATAGTTCTAAGTTCTGTCTCTCTGGATTGTTTCCTCTTGAAGTATCCCAAAGCAGAGATTGGCGAAAGACACTTTCATTTGAAAGGGGTTGCCAAGCTTCCAAAAAACAACTAGTTATCTGAATACTCAGCAAATATTTTTTCAACCAATCTTGATGATACTTGGTGGTAATGATCAGTTCAATAACCCCACTTTGCTGCCCAATTATCTCTCTTCTAGGTTTAATCGTTGTTTCCAGTAATGGTTTCAAATTTTAGGTTTCACTCTGTTTTCTCCTGTATAGGTAGACGTGTTTGAACTATAAATCAAAGACGGTTTGTGCTAGCTACTTGAAACTTGACACAATAAAGTATTTCTACGTTCTATCTCTATGGTTTGCATCCTCTTGACCTAGCCCTAAGCAGAGACTGGTGAAAAACACATTCATTTGAATGCTGTTTTCAAGCTTCCAAAAAACTACTAGTTTTATGAAATATCAGCAAATATTTTTTTCACCCAATCTTATTGATACTTGGTGGTAATGATAGTTCAATAAGCCCAATTGACTGGCCAATTATCATTCTTCTAGGTTGAAGCGTTCGTTTCCATTAACAGTTTGAATTTTTAGCTTTCACTCTGTTTTTGTCTATATAGATACATGTGTTAGGAACTCTAAAAAAAACACGGTTTTTGCTAGCTCCTTGAAACTTCACACAATAAAGTAGTTCTACTTTTTATCTATATGGTTTTTTTCCTCTTGAAGTAGCCCTAAGTAGAGACTGGCCAAAGACACTTTCATTTGAAAGGTGTTGCCAAGCTTCCAAGAATCTACTAGTTTTCTGAAATATCAGCAAATATTTTTTCAAACAACCTTGATGATACTTGGTGGTAATGATCAGTTCAATAAGCCCATTTGGCTGCCCTATTTTCATTCAACTAGGTTGAAGCTTTCTTTTCCAGTAACAGTTTTAATTTTTCGGTTTCTTTCTGTTTTCTCCGATATAGATAGATGTGTTTGGAACTCTAGAACTAACACGGTTTGTACTAGCTCTTTGAAACGTGACACAATAAAGTAGTTCTAATTTCTAACTCTATGGTTTGTTTCCTCCTGAAGCAGCCCTAAGCAGAGACTGGTGAAAGACACTTTCATTTGAAAGGTTTGCCAAGCTTCCCAAAAACTACTAGTTTTCTGAAATCTCAGCAAATATTTTTTCACCCAATCTTGATAATACTTGGTGGTAATGATCAGTTCACTTTGCCCATGGGCTGCCCAATTTTCTCTCTTCTATGCTGAAGCTTTCGTTTCCAGTAACAATTTGAATTTTTTGGTTTCACTCTGTTTTCTTTTATATAGATAGATGTGTTTGGAACTCTAAATCAAACGGTTTGTGATAGCTCCTTGAAACTTGACACAATAAAGTAGTTCTAAGTTCTATCACTATGGTTTGTTTCCTCTTGAAGTAGACCAAAGCAGGAACTAGTGAAGGACACTTTCATTTGAAAGTGGTGTCCAAGCTTCCAAAAAACTACTGGTTTTCTGAAATCTCAGCAAATATTTTTTCACCCAATCTTGATGATACTTGGTGGTAATGATCAGATCAATAAGCCCACTTGTTTGCCCAATTTTTATTCTACTAGTTTGAAGCGTTCATTTCCAGTAACAGTTTGAATTTTTCGGTTTCACTCTGTTTTCTCCTATTTAGACAGATGTGTTTGAAACTCTAAATCAAACATGGTTTATGCTAGCTCATTGAAACTTCACACAATAAATTAGTTATAAGTTCTATCTCTATGGTTTGTTTCCTCTTGAAGTAGCCCAAAGCAGAGACTGGCGAAACACACTTTCATTTGAAATTGGTTGCCAAGCTTCCAAAAAACTACTAGTTTTCTGAAATTTCAACAAATATTTTTTCACCCAATCTTGATGATACTTGGTGGTAATGATCAGTTCAATAAGCAAATTTGTTGCCCAATTTTCATTATACTAGCTTGAAGCATTCGTTTCCAGTTACAGTTTGAATTTTTTGATTTCACTCTGTTTTCTCCTATATCAATGCTTTGTTTCCTCTTGAACTAGCCATAAGCAGAGACTGGCGAAATACACTTTCATATGAAAGGGGTTGCCAACCTTCCAAAAAACTAATGATAAGTTCAATAAGCACACTTGGCTGCCCAATTTTCATTCTACTAGGTTGAAGCATTAATTTCCATTAACAGTTTGAATTTTTCGGTTTCACTCTGTTTTCCCTATAAAGACAGAAGTGTTTGGAACTGTAAATCAAACACGGTTTGTGCTAGCTCCATGAAACTTGACACACTAATGTAGTTCTAAGTTCTATCTGTATGGTTTCTTTCCTCTTGAAGTAGCCCTAACCAGAAACAGGCGAAAGACACTTTCATTTGAAAAAAGTTGCAAAGCTTCCAAAAACTACTAGTTTTCAGAAATCTCTGCAAATACTTTTTCACCCAATCTTGATGATACTTGGTGGTAATTATCAGTTCACTTTGCCCACTTGGCTGCCAAATTTTCTCTATTCTGGTTAGAAGCGTTCGTTTCCAGTAACAGTTTGAATTTTTAGATTTCACTCTGTTTTCTCCTATATAGATAGATGTGTTTGAAACAATAAATCAAACACGGTTTGTGCTAGCTGCTTGAAACTTGACACAATAAAGTAGTTCTATGTTCTATCTCTATGGTTTGTTTCCTCTTGAAGTAGCCCTCAGCGGAGACTGGCGAAAGACACTTTCATTTCAAAAGGTTTGCCAAGCTTCCAAAAAACTTCTAGTTTTCTGAAATCTCAGCAAATATTTTTTCTCCCAATCTTGATGATACTGGGTGGTAATGATTAGTTCAATAAACCCACTTGGCTGCCCAATTTTTATTCTACTAGGTTGAAGCGTTCTATTCCAGTAACAGTTTGAAATTTTTGGTTTCACTCTGTTTTCTCCTATATAGATAGATGGATTTGGAACTCTAAATCAAAGACGGTTTGTGCTACCTCCTTGAAACTTGACACAATAAAGTAGTTCTAAGTTATGTCTCTATGGTTTTTTTACTCTTGACCTAGCCCTAAGCAGAAACTGGCAAAAGACATTTTCATTTGAAATTGGTTGCCAAGCTTCCAAAAACTACTTGTTTTCTGAAAGTTCAGCAAATAATTTTCCTCCAAATTTGATGATACTTGGTGGTAATGATCAGTACAATAAGCCCACTTGGGTGCCCAATTTTCATTCTACTAGGTTGAAGCGTTCATTTCCAGTAACAGTTTGAATTTTTCGGTTTCACTCTGTTTTCTCCTATATAGATAGATGAGTTTGCAACTCTAATAAAAAAAAAAGGTTTGTGCGAGCTCCTTGAAACTTGACACAATAAAGTAGTTCTAAGTTCTATCCCTATCGCTTCTTTTCTCTTCAAGTAGCCCTAAGCAGAGAATGGCGAAAGACGCTTTCATTTGAAAGGGGTTGCCAAGCTTGCAAAATCTACTAGTTTTCTGAAATGTGAGCAAATATTTTTTCACTCAATCTTGATGATACTTGGTGGTATCATCACTTGGCTGCCCAATTTTCTCTATTCTGGTTTGAAGCGTTCGTTTCCAGTAACAGTTTGAATTTTTGGGTTTTACTCTGTTTTCGACAATATAGATATGTTTATTTAGAACTCTAAATCTAAGACGGTTTGTTCTAGCTCTTTGAAACTTGACACAAAAAAGTAGTTCTAAGTTATCTCTCTCTGGTTTGTTTTCACTTGAAGTAGCCCTAAGCAGAATCTGGCGAAATACACTTTCATTTGAAAGGGGTTGCCAAGCTTCAAAAAAACTACTAGTTTTCTGAAATTTCAGCAAATATTTTTTCACCAAATTTGATGATACCTGGTGGTAATGATCAGTTCAATAAGCCCAATTGGTTGCCCAATTTTCATTCTACTAGGTTGAAGCGTTTGTTTCCAGTAACAGTTTGAATTAATCGGTTTCACTCTGTTTTCTCCTATATAGATAGATGCATTTGCAACTCTAAATCAAAAATGGTTAGAGCGAGCTCCCTGAAACTTGACACAATAAAGTAGTTCTAAGTTCTAACCCTGTCGCTTCTTTTCTCTTGAAGTAGCCCTAAGCAAAGACACGTGAAAGACACTTTCATTTGAAAGGGGTGGCTAAGCTTCCAAAAAACTACTAGTTTTTGAAATCTCAGCAAATATTTTTTCACCCAATCTTGAACATACTTGGTGGTATTGATAAGTTCACTTTGCCCACTTGGTTGCCCAATTTTCATTCTTCTAGGTTGAAGCGTTTGTGTAAAGTAACAGTTTGAATTTTTTGGATTCACTCTGTTTTCTCCTATATAGAAAGGTGTATTTGGAACTCTAAATCAAACACGGTTTGTGCAAGCTCTTTGAAACTTGACACCATAATGTAGTTCTAAGTTCTATCTTTCTGGTTTGTTTCCTCTTGAAGTAGCCCTAAAAACTACTAGTTTTTTGAAATCTCAGCAAATATTTTTTCACCCAATCTTGAACATACTTGGTGGTATTGATCAGTTCACTTTGCCCACTTGGTTGCCCAGTTTTCATTCTTCTAGGTTGAAGCGTTTGTGTAAAGTAACAGTTTGAATTTTTTGGTTTCACTCTGTTTTCTCCTATATAGAAAGGTGTATTTGGAACTCTAAATCAAACACGGTTTGTGCAAGCTCTTTGAAACTTGACACCATAATGTAGTTCTAAGTTCTATCTTTCTGGTTTGTTTCCTCTTGAAGTAGCCCTAAGCCCAGACTGGCGAATTACACTTTCATTTGAAAGGGGTTTCCAATCCTAGAAAAAAACTACTAGTTTTCTCAAATCTCAGCAAATATTTTTTCACCCAATCTTGATGATACTTGGTGGTAATGATCAGTTCAATAAGCCAACATGGATGCCCAATTTTCATTCTACTAGGTTGAAGCGTTCGTTTCCAGTTACACTTTGAATTTCTCGGTTTCACTCTGTTTTCTCCTATATAGAAAGGTGAGTTTGGAACTCTAAATCAAACACGGTTTGTGCTATCTTCTTGAAACTTGCCACAATAAACTAGTTCTAAGTTCTATCTCTATGGATTGTTTCCTCTTGAAGTGGCTCTAAGCAGAGACTTGTGAAAGATACTTTCCTTTAAAGGGTTTGCCAAGCTTCCAAAAAACTACTAGTTTTCTGAAATCTCAGCAAATATTTTTTCACCCAATCTTGAAGATACATTGTGGTAATGATAAGTTCACTTTGCCCACTTGGTAGCCCAATTTTCATTCCTCTACGTTGAAGCTTTTGTGTCCAGTAACAGTTTGAATTTTTAGGTTTCACTCTGTTTTTGACTATATAGATAGGTGTATTTGGAACTGTAAATCAAACATGGTTTGTGCAAGCTCTTTGAAACTTGACACAATAATGTAGTTGTAAGTTATATCTCTATGGTTTGTTTCCTCTTGAAGTAGCCCAAAACAGAGACTGGCGAAAGACACTTTCATTTGAAAGGGGTTGACAAGCTTCCAATAAACTACTAGATTTCTGAAATCTCAGCAAATATTTTTTCACCCAATCGTGATGATACTTGGTGGTAATTATCAGTTCACTTAGCACACTTGGCTCCCCAATATTCTCTCTTCTAGTTTGAATCATTCGTTTCCAGTAACAGTTTGAATTTTTAGGTTTCACTCTGTTTTCTCCTGTATAGGTAGATGTGTTTGGAACTATAAATCATACACAGTTTTTGCAAGCTCCTTGAAACTTGACACAGTAATGTAGTTCTAAGTTATATCTCTATGGTTTGTTTCCTCTTGAAGTAGCCCTAAGCAGAGACTGGCGAAAGATACTTTCATTTGAAAGGAGTTGCCAAGCTTCCAATTAACTACTAGTTTTCTGAAATCTCAGCAAATATTTTTTGACTCAATCTTGATGATACAATGTGGTCATGATCAATTCAGTAAGCCCACTTGGCTGCCCAACTTTCATTCTACTACGATCATGCGTTCATTTCCAGTAACAGTTTGGATTTTTCGTTTAACTCTGCTTTCTCCTATATAGATAGATGTGTTTAGAACTCTAAATCAAAGACGGTTGTGCTAGCACTTTGAAACTTCACACAAAAAAGTATTTCTTATTTCTAGTTCTCTTGTTTGTGTCCTCCTGAAGTAGCCCTAAGCAGATAAGGTGAAACACACTTTCATTTGAAAGGGGTGCCAAGCTTCAAAAAAACTACTATTTTTCTGAAATATCAGCAAATATTTTTTCACCCAATCTTGATAATACTTGGTGGTAATTATCAGTTCACTTAGCCCACTTGGCTGCCCAATTTTCTCTCTTCTAGGTTGAAGCATTCATTTCCAGTAACAGTGTGAATTTTTAGGTTTTACTCTGTTTTCTCCTCTATATGTAGATGTGTTTAAAACTATAAATCAAACACAGTTTGTGATAGCTTTTTGAAACATGACACAATAAAGTAGTTCTATGTTCTATCTCTATGGTTTGTTTCCTCTTGAAGTAGCCCTAAGCAGAGACTGGTGAAAGAAACTTTCACTTGAAAGGGGTTGAAAAGCTTACAAAAAACTACTAGTTTTCTGAAATCTCAGCAAATATTTTTTAACCCAATCTTGATGATACATGACGGTAATGATCAATTCAATAAGCCCACTTGGCTGCCCAATTTTCATTCTACTAGGTTGAAGCGTTCGTTTCCAGTAACAGTTTGAATTTTTTGTTACTCTCTGTTTTCTCCTATATAGATAGATGTATTTTGAACTCTAAATCAAAGACGGATTGTGCTAGCTCCTTGAAACTTGACACAATAAAGTAGTTCTAAGTTCTATTTCTCTTTTTTGTTTCCTCTTGAAGTATCACTAAGCAGATAAGGCGAAAGACACTTTCATTTGAAAGGGGTTGCCAAGCTTCCAAAAAACTATTAGTTTTCTAAAATCTCAGCAAATATTTTTTCACCAAATGTTTATGATACTTGGAGGTAAAGATCAGTACAGTTAGCCTACTTGGCTGCAAAGTTTTCATTCTACTTGGTTGAAGCGTTCGTTTCCAGTAACAGTTTGAATTTTTCGGTTTCACTCTGTTTTCTCCTATATAGATAGATGTGTTTGGAACTCAAAATCAAACACGGTATGTGCTAGCTTTTTGAAACTTGACACAACAAAGTAGTTCTAAGTTCTCTCACTATGGTTTGTTTCCTCTTGAAGTAGCCCTAAGCAGAGACTGGCATAAGACATTTACATTGAAAGGGGTTGCCAAGCTTCCAATAAACTACTAGTTTTCTGAAATTTCAGCAAATATTTTTTCACCCAATCTTGATGATACTTCGTGGTAATTATCAGATCACTTAGCTCTCTTGGCTGCCCTATTTTCTCTCTTCTACGTTGAAGCATTCGTTTTCAGTAACAGTTTTAATTTTGAGGTTTCAATCTGTTTTCTCCTCTATATGTAGATGTGTTAAAAACTATAAATCAATCATGGTTTGTGCTAGCTTTTTGAAACATGACACAATAAAGTAGTTCTATGTTCTATCTCTATGGTTTGTTTCCTCTTGAAGTAGCGCTAAGGAGAGACTGGGCGAAAGACACTTTCATTTGAAAGGGGTTGCCAAGCATCAAAAAAAATACTAGATTTCTGAAATCTCAGCAAATATTTTTTCACCAAATCGTTACAATACTTGGTGGTAATGATCAGTTTACTTAGCCTACTTGTCTGCCCAACTTTCATTCTACTAGGTTGAAGCGTTCATTTCCAGTAACAGTTGGAATTTTTTGGTTTCACTCTGTTTTCTACAATATAGATAGGTGTATTGGAACTCTAAACCTAAGACGGTTTGTTCTAGCTCTTTGAAAATTGACACAATAAAGTAGTTCTAAGTTCTCTGTCTCTGGTTTGTTTCCTCTTGAAGTAGCCCAAAGCAGAGACTGGCGAAAGACACTTTCCCTTGAAAGGGTTTTCCAAGCTTCCAAAAAACTACTAGTTTTCTGAAATCTCAGCAAATATTTTTTACCAAATCTTGATAATTCTTGGTGGTAATGATCAGTTCAATAAGCCCACTTGGCTGCCAAATTTTAATTGTACTAGTTTGAAGCATTCGTTTCCAGTAACAGTTTGAATTTTTCGGTTTCACTCTGTTTTCTCCTATACAGATAGATGTGTTTGGAACTCTAAATCAAACACGGTTTGTTCTAGCACCTTGAAACTTGACACAATAAAGTAGTTCTAAGTTCCCTCTCTCTGGTTTGTTTCCTCTTTAAGTACCTCTAAACAGAGACTGGCGAAAGACACTTTCATTTGAAAGGGGTTGCCAAGCTTCCAAAAAACTACTAGTTTTCTAAAATCTCAGCAAATATTTTTTCACCCAATCTTGTTGATACTTGCTGGTAATTATCAGTTCACTTAGCCCACTTGGCTTCCCAATTTTCTCTCTTCTAGGTTTAAGCGTTCGTTTCTAGTACCAGTTTGAATTTTTAGGTTTCACTCTGTTTTCTCCTACATAGATAAATGTGTTTGGAACACTAAATCAACCACGGTTTGCGCTAGCTTTTTGAAACTTGACAGAATAAAGTAGTTCCAAGTTCTATCTCTAGGGTTTGTTTACTCTTGACCTAGCCCTAAGCAGAGACTGGCGAAAGACATTTTCATTCGAAAAAGGTTGCCAAGCTTCCAAAATACTACTAGTTTTCTAAAATCTCAGCAAATATTTTTTCACCAAATTTGATGATACTTGGTGGTAGTGATCAGTTCAGTAAGCCCACTTGGCTGCCCAATTTTCATTCTACTAGGTTGAAGCATTCG
Source organism: Callospermophilus lateralis (assembly GCF_048772815.1). Classification (NCBI taxonomy): domain Eukaryota; kingdom Metazoa; phylum Chordata; class Mammalia; order Rodentia; family Sciuridae; genus Callospermophilus; species Callospermophilus lateralis. Next base: position 163,041,593 of record NC_135305.1, read on the forward strand.
TTTAGAGTAACAGTTTGAATTTTTCGGTTTCACTCTGTTTTCTCCTGTATAGATAGATGTGTTTGTAACTCTAAATCAAAAACGGTTTGTGCGAGCTCCTTGAAACTTTACACAATAAAGTAGTTCTAAGATCTATCACTATGGTTTGTTTTCTCTTGAAGAAGCCCTAAGCAAAGACTCCTGAAAGACATTGTCATTTGAAAATGGTTGCCAAGCTTCCAAAAAACTACTAGTTTTTTGAAATGTCAGCAAATATTTTTTCACCCAATCTTGACGATAATTTGTAATAATTATCAGTACACTTAGCTCACTTGGCTGCCCAATTTTCTCTCTTGTAGGTTGAAGCATTCTTTTCCAGTACCAGTTTGAATTTTTAGGTTTCACTCTGTTTTCTCCTCTATAGGTAGAAGTGTTTAAAACTATAACTCAAACATGGTATGTGCTATCTCCTTGAAACTTGACACAATAAAGTAGTTCTAAGTTCTATCTCTATGATTTCTTTCCTCTTGAAGTAGCCCTAAGCAGAGACTGGCGAAAGACACTTTCATTTGAAAGGGCTTCAGAAGCTTCCAAAAAACTACTAGTTTAATGAAATCTAAGCAAATATTTTTTCACCCAATCTTGATGATACTTGGTGGTAATGATCAGTTCACTTAGCCAACTGGACTGCCCAATTTTCTCTCTTCTAGGTTGAAACATTCATTTCCAGGAACAGTTTGAATTTTTACCTTTCACTCTGTTTACTCCTCTTTAGGTAGATGTGTTTGGAAGTATAAATCAAACACGGTTTGTGCCAGCTCCTTGAAAATTGACACAATAAAGTAGTTCTATGTTCTATCACTCTGGTTAGTTTCCTCTTGAAGTATCCCTAAACAGAGACTGGCAAAAGACACTTTCATTTGAAAGGGGTTGCAACGCTACCAAAAAACTACTAGTTTTCTTAAATCTGAGCAAATATTTTTTAACCCAATCTTGATGATACTTGGTGGTAACTATCAGTTCATTTAGCCCACTTGGGTGCCCAATTTTCTCTCTTCTAGGTTGAAGCGTTCGTTTCCAGTAATAGTTTGAATTTTTAGGTTTCACTCTGTTTACTCCTCTATAGGTAGATGTGTTTGGAACTATAAAAAAAACACGGTTTGTGCTAGCTCCTTGAATCATGACACAATAAGGTAGTTCTAAGTTTCAATCTCAATGGTTTGTTTCCTCTTGAAGTAGCCCTAGGCAGAGACTGGCGAAAGACACTTTCATTTGAAAGGGGTTGCCAAGCTTCCAAATAAGGACTAATTTTCTGGAATCTCAGCAAATATTTTTTCACCCAATCTTGATGATACTTGGTGGTAATTATCAGTTCACTTAGCGCACTTGGCAGCCCAATTTTCATTCTACTAGTTTGAAGCGTTCATTTCTAGTAACAGTTTAAATTTTTCGGTTTCATTCTGTTTTGACCATATAGATAGTTGTGTTTGGAACTCTAAAACTAACACCGTTCGTGCTAGCTCTAGGAAACTTGACACAATAAAGTAGTTCTAAATTCTATCTCTATGGATTGTTTTCTCTAGAAGTAGCCCTAAGCAGAGAATGGCGAAAGACTCTTTCATTTGAAAGTTTTGCCAAGCTTCCAAAAAACTAAAAGTTTTCTGAAATCTCAGCAAATATTTTTTCACCCAATCTTGATGATACTTGGTGGTAATGATCAGTTCACTTAGCCCACATGGCTGCCCAATTTTCTCTTTTCTAGAATGAAGTGTTCGTTGCCAGTTAGAGTTTGAATTTTTCGGTTTCACTCTGTTTTCTCCTATATAGATAGATGTGTTTGGAACTCTAAATCAAAATGGTTTGTGCTAGCTCTTAGAAACTTGACACAATAAAGTAGTTCTAAGTTCTATCTCTATGGTTTGTTTCCTCTTGAAGTAGACCTAAGCAGAGACTGGCGAAAGACACTTTCATTTGAAAGGGGTTGCCAAGCTTCTAAATAAGTACTAATTTTCTGGAATCTCAGCAAATATTTTTTAACCCAATCTTGATGATACTTGGTGGTAATTATCAGTTCACTTAGCGCACTTGGCGGCCCAATTTTCATTCTACTAGTTTGAAGCGTTCGTTTCTAGTAACAGTTTAAATTTTTCGATTTCACTCTGTTTTTGACTATATAGATAGTTGTGTTTGGAACTCTAAAACTAACACCGTTCGTGCTAGCTCTATGAAACTTGACACAATAATGTAGTTCTAAGTTCTATCTCTCTGGTTTGTTTCCTCTTGAAGTAGGCCGATGCAGACACTGGTGAAAGACACTTTCATTTGAAAGGGCTTTCCAAGCTTAGAAAAAACTACTATTTTTCTGAAATCTCAGCAAATATTTTTTCTCCCAATCTTGATATACTCGGTGGTAACTATCAGTTCAGTAAGCCCACTTGGCAGCCAAATTTTCTCTCTTCTAGGTTGAAACGTTCGTTTCCAATAACAGTTTGAATTTTTAGGTTTCTCTCTGTTTTCTCCTGTATAGGTAGATGTGTTTGGAACTATAAATCAAACACGGTTTGTGCTACCTCTTTGAAACTTGACACAATAATGTAGTTCTAAGTTATATCTCTATGGTTTGTTTCATTTTGAAGAGGCCTAAACAGAGAAGGGCAAAAGACACTTTCATTAGAAATGGGTTGCCAAGCTTCCAAAAAACTACTAGTTTTCTGAAATCTCAGCAAATATTTTTTCACCAAATCTTGATCATACATGGAGGTAATGATCAGTTCCTTAAGACCACTTGGCTGCCCAATTTTCATTCTTCTAGGTTGAAGCTCTCGTTTCCAGTAACACTTTGAATTTTTTGGTTTCACTCTGTTTTCAACTATATAGATAGATGTGTGTGGAACTCTAAATCAAACACGGTTCATGCAATCTCTTTGAAACTTGACACAATAAAGTAGTTCTAAATTCTATCTCTATTTTTGTTTCCTCTTGAAGTAGCCCTAAGCAGAGACTGGTGAAAGACACTTTCATTTGAAAGGGGTTGCCAAGCTTCCAAAAAACTACTAGTTTTGTGAAATTTCAGCAAATATTTTTTTACCCAATCTTGATCATACCTGGTGTTAATGATCAGTTCACTAAGCCCACTTGAATGCCCAGTTTTCATTCTTCTAAGTTGAATCGTTTGTTTCGATAACTGTTTGAATTTTTCGGTTTCACTCTGTTTTCTCCTGTATAGGTAGATGTGATTGGGACTATAAATCAAACACAGTTTTTGGTAGCTTTTTGAAACTTGACACAATAATGTAGTTCGTTTCCAGTAACAGTTTGATTTTTTCGGTTTAACTCTGTTTTCCACAATATCGATAGGTGTATTTGAAACTCTAAATCTAAGATGGTTTGTGCTAGCTCTTTGAAACTTGAAAAAATAAAGTAGTTCTAACTTCTATCTCTATGATTTGTTTCCTCTTGAAGTAGTCCTAAGCAGACACTGGCGAAAGACACTTTCATTTGAAAGGGGTTGCCAAGCTTCCAAAAATCTAATAGTTTTCTGCAATCACAGCAAATATTTTTTCACCAATATTGATGACACTTGGTGGTAATAATCAATTCAATAAGACCACTTGGCTGCCCAATTTTCATTCTACTAGGTTGAAGCGTTCATTTCCAGTAACAGTTTGAATTTTTCGGTTTCACAGTTTTCTCCTATATAGATAAATGTGTGTGGAACTCTAAATCAAACACGGTTTGCTGTAGCACCTTGAAACGTGACACAATAAAATAGTTCTAAGTTCTATCTCTATGGTTTGTTTCCTCTTGAAGTAGCTTTAAGAAGAGACTGGCGAAAGACACTTTCATTTGAAAGGGGTTGCCGAGCATCCAAAAAACTACAAGTTCTCTGAAATCTCAGCACATATTTTTTCACCCATTCTTGATGATACTTGGTGGTAATTATCAGTTCACTCAGAACACTTGACTGCCCAATTATCATTCTTCTAGGTTGAAGCTTTCGTTCCCAGTAACAATTTGAATTTTTAGGTTTCACTCTATTTTCGACTATATAGATAGATGTGTTTGGATCTCTAAAACTAACACGGTTCGTGCTAGCTCTTGCAAACTTGACACAATAAAGTAGTTCTAAGTTCTATCTCTCTTTTTTGTTTCCTAATTAAGTAGCCCTAAGCAGAGAAGGCGAAAGACAATTTCAATTGAAAGGGGTTGCCAAGCTTCCAAAAAACTACTAGTTTGATAAAATCTCAGCAAATATTTTTTCATCCAATCTTGAGATACTTGGTGGCAATGATCAGTTCCCTTTGCCCAATTGGCTGCCCAATTTTCCTTCTTCTAGGTTCAAGCGTTTTTGTTCAGAAATAGTTTGAATTTTTTGGTTTCACTGTTTTCGACTATATAGATAGATGAGTTTCGAACTCTAAATCAAACAAGGTTTGTGCTAGCTCCTTGAAACTTGACACAATAAAGTAGTTCTATGTTCTCTCCCTATGGTTTGTTTCCTTTTGAAGTAGCCCTAAGCAGAGACAGGCGAAAGACACTTTAATTCGAAAGGGGTTTCCAAGCTTCCAAGGAACTACTAGTTTTATGAAATCACAGAAAATATTTTTTCACCCAATCTTGATGATACTTACTGGTAATGATCAGATCAACAAGTCCACTTGGCTGCCTAATTTTCATTCTACTAGGTTGAAGCATTCGTTTCCTTAACAGTTTGAATTTTTCAGTTTCACTCTGTTTTCTCCTATATAGATAGATGAGTTTAGAACTCTAAATCAAACACGGTTTGTTCTAGCTCCTTGAAACTTGACACAATAAAGTAGTTCTAAGTTCTATCCCTCTGGTTTGTTTCCTCTTTAAGTACCTCTAAGCAGAGACTGGTGAAAGACACTTTCATTTGAAAGGGGTTGCCAAGCTTTCAAAAAACTACTAGTTTTCTGAAATCTCAGCAAATATTTTTTTTTTTTACCCAATCTTGATGATACATGGTGTTCATGATCAATTCAATAAGCCCACTTGGCTGCCCAATTTTCATTCTAATAGGTTGAAGCGTTCGTTTCCAGTAACAGTTTCAATTTTTCCTTTCACTCTGTTTTCTCCTATATAGAAAGATGTGTTTGGAACCCTAAATCAAAGACGGTTTGTGCTAGCTCCTTGAAACTTGACACAGTAAAGTAGCTCTAGTTCTATTTCTCTTTTTTGTTACCTCTTGAAGTAGCCCTAAGCAGATAAGGTGTAAGACACTTTCATTTGAAAGGGGGTGCAAGCTTCCCCAAAACTACTAGTTTTCTAAAATCTCAGCAAATATTTTTTCACCCAATCTTGAAGATACTTGATGGTAATGATCAGTTCACTTTTCCCACTTCGCTGCCCAATTTTCATTATTCTAGGTTGAAGCGTTTGTGTCCAGTAACAGTTTGAATATTTAGATTTCACTATGTTTTCGACTATATAGATAGATGTCTTTAGAACTCTAAAACTAACACGGTTCGTGCTAGCTCTTGCAAACTTGACACAATAAAGTAGTTCTAAGTTCTATCTCTCTTTTTTGTTTCCTCTTGAAGTAGCCCTAAGCAGAGAAGGCGAAAGACAATTTCATTTGAAAGGGGTTGCCAAGCTTCCAAAATACTACTAGTTTGATGAAATCTCAGCAAATATTTTTTCACCCAATCTTGAAGATACTTGGTGGTAATGATCAGTTCACTTTGCCAACTTGGCTACCCAATTTTCATTCTTCTAGGTTCAAGCGTTTTTGTTCAGTAACAGTTTGAATTTTTTGGTTTCACCCTGTTTTCGACTATATAGATAGATGAGTTTCGAACTCTAAATCAAACACAGTTTGTGCTAGCTCCTTGAAACTTAACACAATAAAGTAGTTCTAAGTTCTCTCTCCATTGTTGGTTTCCTTTTGAAGTAGCCCTAAGCAGAGACTGGCGAAAGACACTTTCATTCAAAAGGGGTTTCCAAGCTTTTAAGAACTACTAGTTTTATGAAATCTCAGGAAATATTTTTTCACTTAGATCTTGATCATACTTAGTGGTAATGATCAGTTCAACAAGCCCACTTGGTTGCCTAATTTTCATTCTACTAGGTTGAAGCATTCATTTCCTTCACACTTTGAATTTTTCGGTTTCACTCTGTTTTCTCCTATATAGATAGATGAGTTTAGAACTCTAAATCAAACACGGTTTGTGCTAGCTCCTTGAAACTTGACACAATAAATTAGTTCTAAATTCTATCCCTCTGGTTTATTTCCTCTTTAAGTAGCACTAAGCAGAGACTGGCGAAAGACACTTTCATTTGAAAGGGGTTGCCAAGCTTCCAAAAAAACTACTAGTTTTCTGAAATCTCAGCAAATATTTTTTCACCCAATATTTATGATACTAGGTGGTAATGATCAATTCAATTAGCCCACTTGGCTGCCCCATTTTCTCTCTTCTAGATTGAAGCGTTCATTTCCAATAGCAGTTTGAATGTCAGCAAATATATTTTCACCCAATCCTGATCATATTTGGAGGTAATGATCAGTTCACTAAGACCACTTGGCTCTCCAATTTTTATTTTTTAGGTTGAAGCTTTCGTTTTCAGTAACGGTTTGAATTTTTTGGTTTCACTCTGTTTTCGACTACATAGATAGATATGTGTGGAACTCTAAATCAAACACGGTTCGTCCAATCTCTTTTAAACTTGACACAATAAAGTAGTTCTGAATTCTATCTCTATGGTTTGTTTCCTCTTGAAGTAGCCCAAAGCAGAGACTTGCGAAAGACACTTTCATTTGAAAGGAGTTGCCAAGCTTCTAAAAAACTACTAGTTTTCTGAAATTTCAAGAAATATTTTTTTACCCAATCTTGATCATACTTGGTGGTAATGATCAGTTCACTAAGCCCACTTGAATGCCCAGTTTTCATTCTTCTAGGGTGAATCGTTCGTTTCCATAACTGTTTGAATTTTTCTTTTTCACTCTGTTTTCTCCTTTATAGGTGATGTGTTTGGAACTATAAATCAAACACAGTTTTTGCTAGCTTTTTGAAACTTAACACAATAATGTAATTCTAAGTTCTATCTCTATGGTTTGTTTCCTCTTGAAGTAGCCCTAAGCAGAGACTGGGGGAGACACTTTCATTTGAAAGGGGTTGCCAAGCTTCAAAAAAACTTCTAGTATTCTGAAATCTCAGAAATATTTTTTCACCCAATCTTGATGATACTTCGTGTTAATTATCAGTTCACTTAGCTCACTTGGCTGCCGAATTTTCTCTCTTCTAGGTTGAAGCGTTCGTTTGCAGTAACAGTTTGAATTTTTAGGTTTCACTCTGTTTTCTCCTGTATAGGTAGATATGTTTGGAACTATAAATCAAACACGGTTTGTGCTAGCTACTTGATACTTGACACAATAAAGTAGATTTAAGTTCTCTCTCTATGGTTTGTTTCCTCTTGAAGTAGCCCTAAGCAGAGACTTGGGAAAGACACTTTCATTTGAAACGGGTTGCCAAGCACAATGCCTGCCCAATTTTCTGTCTTCTAGGGAGAAGTGTTGGTTTCCAGTAAAACTTCGAATTTTTCGGTTTCACTCTCTTTTTGAAAATATAGATAGGTGTATTTGGAACACTAAATCTAAGACGGTTTGTTCTAGCTCTTTCAAACTTGACACAATAAAGTAGTTCTAACTTCTATCTCTCTGGTTTGTTTCCTCTTAAAGTAGCCCTTAGCAGAGACTGGCAAAAGACACTTTATTTGAAAGGGGTTGCCAAGCTTCAAAAAAGTACTAGTTTTCTGGAATCTCAGCAAATTTTTTTTCACCCAATCTTGATGATAATTGGTGGTAATTAACAGGTCACTTAGCCCACATGGCTGTACAATTTTCATTCTACTAGCTTGAAGCGTTCGTTTCCAGTAACAGTTTGAATTTTTCGGTTTCACTCTGTTTTCTCCTATATAGATAGATGTTTTTGGAACTCTAAATGAAACATAGTTTGTGCTGGCTTCTTGAAACTTGACACAATAAAGTAAGTTCTATCTCTATGGTTTGTTTCCTCTTGAAGTAGCCCTAAGCAGAGACTTGGGAAAGACACTTTCATTTGAAATGGGTTGCCAAGCTTCCAAAATGCTACTACTCTTCTGAAATCTCAGCAAATATTTTTTACCCAATCTTGATAACCCTTGGTGGTAATGATCAGTTAACTAAGCCCACTTTGCTGCCCAATTTTCATTCTTTTACCTTGAATCGTTTCTTTCCAGTAAGAGTTTGAAATTTTAGGTTTCACTCTGTTTTCTTTTCTATAGGTAGATGTGTTTGGAATTCTAAATCAAACACGGTTTGTTCTAGCTCTTTGAAACTTGATACAATAATGTAGTTCTATGTTATATCTCTATGGTTTGTTTCCTTTTGAAGTAGCTGTAAGCAGAGACTGGCGAAAGACACTTTCATTTGAAATCGGTTGCAAAGCTTCCAAAAAACTACTAGTTTTCTGAAATTTCAGCAAATATTTTTTCACCCAATGTTGATGATACTTGGTGGTAATTATCAGTTAACTTCACCCACGTGGCTGTCCAATTTTTCGTCTACTAGGTTAAAGCGTTCTTTTCCAGTAACAGTATGAATTTTTCAGTTTCACTCTGTTTTCTTTTATATAAATAGATGTTTTTGGAACTCTAAATCAAACACGGTTTGTGCTAGCTTTTTAAAACTTGACACAATAAAGTAGTTCTAAGTTCTTTCTCTATGGTTTGTTTCCTCTTGAAGTAGCCCTAAGCAGAGACTGGCGAAAGACACTTTCAATGGAAAGGGTTTGCCAAGCTTCCAAAAAACTACTAGTTTTCTGAAATCTCAGCAAATATTTTTTCACCCAATATTTATGATAGTAGGTGGTAATGATCAGTTCACTTAGCCCACTTGGGTGCCCCATTTTCCCTCTTCTAGGTTTAAGCATTCGTTTCCAGTAACAGTTTATATTTTTAGGTTTCACTCTGTTTTATCCTGTATAGATAGATGTGTTTGGAACTATAAATCAAACACGGTTTGTGCTAGCTCCTTGCAACTTGACACAATAATGTAGTTCTGTGTTCTATCACTCTGGTTTGTTTCCTCTTGAGGTACCCATAAGGAGAGATTGGCGAAATTCACTTTTATTTGAAAGGGGTTGCCAAACTTCCAAAAAAGTACTAGTTTTCTGGAATCTCAGCAAATATTTTTTCACCTAATCTTGATGATACTTGGAGGTCATTATCAGTTCATGTAGCCCACTTGGCTGCCCAATTTTTATTCTACTAGGTTGAAGAGTTCGTTTCCAGTAACATTTTGAATATTTCGGTTTCAATCTATTTTCTCCTATATAGATATAAGTGTTTGGATCTCTAAATCAAACAAGGATTGTCCTACCTCATTGAAACTTGACACAATAAAGTAGTTCTAAATTCTATCTCCCTGGTTTGTTTCCTCTTGAAGTAGCCCTAAGCAGAGACTGGCGAAAGACACTTTCATTTGAAAGGGGTTTCCAAGCTTCCAAATAAGTAGTAATTTTCTGGAGTCTCAGCAAATATTTTTTCACCCAATCTTGATGATACTTGGTGGTAATTATCAGTTCACTTAGCGCACTTGGCCACCCAATTTTCATTCTAGTAGTTTGAAGCGTTCTTTTCTAGTAACAGTTTAAATTTTTCAGTTTCACTCTGTTTTTGAATATATAGATAGTTGTGTTTGGAACTCTAAAACTAACACCGTTCGTGCTAGCTCTATGACACTTGACATAATAATGTAGTTCTAAGTTCTATCTCTCTGGTTTGGTTCCTCTTGAAGTATGCCTACACAGAGACTGGTGAAAGACACTTTCATTTGAAAGGGCTTTCCAAGCTTAGAAAAACTACTAGTTTTCTGAAATCTCAGCAAATATTTTTTCTCCCAATCTTGATGATACTTGGTGGTAACTATCAGTTCAGTAAGCCCACTTGGCAGCCCAATTTTCTCTCTTCTAGGTTGAAGTGTTCGTTTCCAATAACAGTTTGAATTTTTAGGTTTCACTCTGTTTTCTCCTGTATAGGTAGATGTGTTTGGAACTATAAATCAAACACGGTTTGTGCTATCTCTTTGAAACTTGACACAATAAAGTAGTTCTGTGTTCTGTCACTCTGGTTACTTTCCTCTTGAAGTAGCCCTAAGGTGAGACTGGCGAAAGTACTTTCATTTGAAAGGGGTTGCCAAACTTCCAAAAAACTTCTAGTTTTCTGAAATCTCAGCAAATATTTTTTCACCCAATCTTGATGATACTTGGTTGTAATGATCAGTTCACTAAGCCCACTTGGCTGCCCAATTTTCTCTCTTCTTGGTTGAAGCGTTCGTTTCCAGTAACAGTTTGCATTTTTAGGCTTTGCTCTGTTTTCTACCGTATAGGTAGATGGATTTGAAACTCTAAATCTAACACGGTTGGTGCTAGGTCTTTGAACCTAGAAACAATAAAATAGTTCTAAGTTCTATTTTTATGGTTTGTTTCATATTGAAGTAGACCAAAGCAGAGACTGGCGGAAGACACTTTCATTTGAAACGGTTTGCCAAACTTGCAAAAAACTACTAGTTTTCTGATTTCTCAGCAAATATTTTTTCACCCAAACTTGATGATGCATGGTGGTAATGATCAGTTCACTAAGCCCTCTTCGCTGCCCAATTTTTATTCTTTTAGGTTGAAGCATAGGTTTCCAGTAACAGTTTGAATTTTTAGGTTTCACTGTGTTTCTTCCTGTATAGGTAGGTGTGTTTGGAACTATAAATTAAACACAGCTTGTACTAACTCCTTGAAACTTGACAAAATAAAGTAGTTCGAAGTTCTCTTTCTATGGTTTCTTTCCTCTTGAAGTAACCCTAAGCAGATACTGGCGAAAGACACTTTCAGTTGAAAGGGGTTGCCAAGCTTCCAAAAAACTACTAGTTTTCTGAAATATCAGCAAATATTGTTTCAACCAATCTTGATGATACTTGGTGGTAATGATCACTTTACTAAGCCCACTTGACTGCCCAATTATCTTTCTTCTAGGTTGAAGCGTTCGTTTCCAGTAAGAGTTTGAATTTTTCGGTTTCACTCTGTTTTCGACTATATAGATAGGTGTATTTGGAACTCTAAAACTAACACGGTTTGTGCTAGCTCTTTGAAACTTGACACAATAAAGTAGTTCTAAGTTCTATTTCCCTGGTTTGTTTCCTCTTGAAGTAGCCCTAAGGAGAGACTGGTGAAAGACCCTTTCATTTGAAAGGGGTCGCCAAGCTTCCAGAAAACTAGTAGTTTTCTGAAATCTCAGCAAATATTTTTTCGCCCAATCTTGATGATACTTGGTGGTAATGATCAATTCAATAAGCCCACTTGGCTGCCCAATTTTCAGTCTACTAGGTTGAAACGTTCGTTTCCAGTAACAGTTTGAATTTTTGGTTTCACTCTGTTTTCTCCTATATACATAGATGTGTTTAGAACTCTAAATCAAACAAGGTGTGTGCTGGATCCTTGAAACTTTACACAATATAGTAGTTCTAAGTTCTATCTCTATGGTTTGTTTCCTCTTGAAGTAGCCCAAAGCAGAAACTGGCGAAAGACACTTTTATTTGAAAGGGGTTGCCAAGCTTCCAATAAACTACTATTTTTCTGAAATCTCATAAATTTTTTTTCAAACAATCTTGATGATACTTGGTGGTAATTATCAGTTCACATAGCCTACTTGGCTGCTTGAAGTATCCCTAAACAGAGACTGGCGAAAGACACTTTCATTTGAAAGGGGTTGCAACGCTACCAAAAAACTACTAGTTTTCTTAAATCTGAGCAAATATTTTTTAACCCAATCTTGATGATACTTGGCGGTAACTATCAGTTCATTTAGCCCACTTGGGTGCCCAATTTTCTCTCTTCTAGGTTGAAGCGTTCGTTTCCAGTAACAGTTTGAATTTTTTTGGTTTCATTCTGTTTTGTCCAGTATAGGTAGATGTGTTTGGAACTCTAAATCAAACACGGTTTGTCCTGGCTCCTTGAAACTTGATACAATAAAGAAGTTCTATGTTCTATCTCTATGGTTTGTTTCCTCTTGAAGTAGCCCTAAGAAGAGACTGGCGAAAGACACTTTAATTTGAAAGGGGTTTCCAAGCTTCCCAAAAAATACTAGTTATCTAAAATCTCAGCAAATATTGTTTCACCCAATCTTGATGATAGTTGGTGGTAATGATTAGTTCAATAAGCCCACTTGGCTGCCCAATTTTCATTCTAGTATATTGAAGCGTTCATATCCAGTAACAGTTTGAATTTTTCGGTTTCACTGTTTTCTCCTATATAGGTAGATATGTTTGGAACTATAAATAAAAAACAGTTTGTGCAAGCTCCTTGAAACTTGACACAATAAAGTAGTTCTATGTTCTATTTCTTTGTTTTGTTTCCTCTTGAAGTAGCCCTAATCAGAGACTGGCGAATGATACTTTCATTTGAAATTGTTTGCCAAGCTTCCAAAAAACTACTAGTTTTCTGAAACCTCAGCAAATATTTTTTTACCCAATCCTGATGATACATGGTGGAAATTCTCAGTTCAATAAGCCCAATTTGCTGCCCAATTTTCATTTTTTTAGGTTGAAACGTTCGTTTGCAGAAACAGTTTTAATTTTTCGGTTTCACACTGTGTTCTCGTAAATACATAGATGTGTTTGGAACTCTAAATGAAACACGGTTTGTGCTAGCTCCTGGAAACTTGACACAATAGAGTAGTTCTAACTTCTATCTCTATGGTTTGTTACCTCTTGAAGTAGCCCTTAGCAGAGACTGGAGAAAGACACTTTCCTTTTAAAATGGTGCCAAGCTTACAAAAAACTACTAGTTTTCTGAAATATCAGCAAATATTTTTTCACCCAATCTTGATGATACTTGGTGGTAATGATAACTTCAGTAAGACCACATGGCTGCCCAATTATCATTCTACTCAGTTGAAGCGTTCATTTCCAGTCACAGTTTGAATTTTTCGGTTTCACTCTGTTTTCTACTATATAGATAGATGTGTTTGGAACTCTAAATCAAACACGGTTTCTGCTACGTCCTTTAAACCTGACACAAGAAAGTAGTTCTAAGTTCTATCTCTATGATTTGTTTCCACTTGAAGTAGGAATTTGCAGAACTGGCAAAGAACACTTAAATTTGAAAGGGTATGCCAAGATTCCAAAAAACTACTAGTTTTCTGAAATCTCAGCAAATATTTTTTCAACCAATCTTGATGATACCTGTGGTAATGATCAGTTCACTAAGACCACTTGGCCGCCCAATTTTCATTCTTCTAGTTGAAGCGTTCGTTTCCAGAAACAGTATGAATTTTTCGGTTTCACTCTGTTTTCTACTATATAGATAGATGTGTTTGGAACTCTAAATCAAACACGGTTTCTGCTACGTCCTTTAAACCTGACACAAGAAAGTAGTTCTAAGTTCTATCTCTATGATTTGTTTCCTCTTGAAGTAGGAATTTGCAGAACTGGCAAAGAACACTTAAATTTGAAAGGGTATGCCAAGATTCCAAAAAACTACTAGTTTTCTGAAATCTCAGCAAATATTTTTTCAACCAATCTTGATGATACCTGTGGTAATGATCAGTTCACTAAGACCACTTGGAAGCCCAATTTTCATTCTTCTAGTTGAAGCGTTCGTTTCCAGAAACAGTATGAATTTTTCGGTTTCACTCTGTTTGGGAAATTATAGATAGGTGTATTTGGAACTCTAAATCTAACACGGTTCGTACTAGCTCTTTGAAACTACACACAATAAAATACTTCTAAGTTTTATCTCTATGGTTTGTTTCCTCTTGAATTAGCCCTAAGCAGCGACTGGTGAGAAACACATTTGAAAGGGGTTTCTAAGCTTTCAAAAAGCTACAATTTATTTGAAATCTCAGCAAATATTTTTTCACCAAATCTTGATGATAGTTGGTGGTAATGATCAGTTCAATAAGTCCACTTGGCTGAACAATTTTTATTCTAGTATATTGAAGCGTTCATATCCGGTAACTGTTTGAATTTTTTGGTTTCACTCTGTTTTCTCCTATATAGATAGATGTGTTTGGAACTCTAAATAAAACACAGTTTGTGCTACCTCCTTGAAACTTGACACAATAAAGTAGTTCTAAGTTCCATCTCTATGGTTTGTTTCCTATTGAAGTAGCGCTAAGCAGAGAATGGTGAAAGACACTTTCATTTGAAAGGGGTTGCCAAGCTTCCGAAAAACGACTAGTTTTCTGACATCTCAGCAAATATTTTTTCACCCAATCTTGATGATACTTGGTGGTAATGATCAGTTCACTAAGACCACTTGGCTGATCCATTTTCATTCTTTTGGGTGGCAGCGTTTTTTTTTTTTTTTTTTTTTTTTTACTAACAGTTTGAATTTTTCGTTTTCACTCTGTTTTCGACTAAATAGATAGATGTGTTTGGAACTTTAAAACAAACACGGATGTGCTAGCTACTTGACACTTGACACAATAAAGTACTTCTAAGTTCTATCTCTCTGGTTTGTTTCCTCTTGAAGTAGCCCTAAGCAGAGACTGGCGAAAGACACTTTCAATCGAAACGGGTTGCCAAGCTTCCAAAAAACTAGTAGTTTTCTGAAATCTCAGCAAATATTTTTTCACCCAAACTTGATGATACTTAGGGGTAATGATCAGTTCACTTAGCCCACTTGAGTGCCCAATTTTCATTCTACTAGGTTGAAGTGTTCATTTACAGTGACAGTTTGAATTTTTTGGTTTCACTCTGTTTTCTCCTATATAGATAGAAGTGTTTGGAACTCTAAATGAAACACGGTTTATGCTAGCTCATTGAAACTTGACACAATAAAGTAGTTCTAAGTTCTATCTCTACGGTTTGTTTCCTCTTGAAGAAGCCCTAAGCAGAGACTGTTCGAAAGACACTTTCATTTGAAAGGGATTGCCAAGCTTCCAAAAAACCTACTAGTTTTCTGAAATCTCAGCAAATATTTTTTCACCCAATTTTGATGATACTTGGTGGTAATGATCATTTCAGTTATCCCACTTGGCTGCCCAATTTTAAATCTTCCAGGTTGAAGAGTTCGTTTCCAGTAATAGTTTGAATATTTAGTGTCACTCTGTTTTCAACTATATGGATAGATGTACTTGGAACTCTAAATCTAAGAGGGTTTGTGCTAGCTTTTTGAAACTTGACACAATAAAGTAGTTCTAAGTTTCTATCTCTATGGTTTGTTTCATACTGATGTAGACCTAAGCAGAGACAGGAGAAAGACACTTTCATTTGAAAGGGATTGCCAAGCTTGCAAAAAACTACTAGTTTTATGAAATCTCAGCAAATATTTTTTCACCCAATCTTGAAGATACTTGGTGGTAATGATCAGTGGAATAAGCCCACTTGGCTGCCCAATTTTCATTCTACTAGGTTGAAGCGCTCGTTTCCAGTAACAATTTGAATATTTGGGTTTCACTCTGTTTTTTCATATATAGATAGATGTGTTTGGAACTCTAAATCAAACACGGTTTGTGCTAGCTCCTTGAAACTTGACACAATAAAGTAGTTCTAATTTCTATCTCTCTGGTTTGTTTCCTCTTGAAGTAGCCCTAAGCAGATACTGGTGAAAGAAACTTTCATTTGAAAGAAGTTGCCAATCTTCCAAAAAACTACTAATTTTCTGAAATCTCAGCAAGTATATTTTCACCCAATCTTGATGAAACATGGTGGTAATGATCAGTTCAATAAGCCCACTTGGCTGCCCAATTTTCATTCAACTAGGTTGAATCGTTTCTTTCCAGTAACAGTTTGAATTTTTCGGTTTCTCTCTGTTTTCTCCTATATAGATAGATGTGTTAGGAACTCTAAATCAAACATGGTTTGTGCTAGCTCCTTGAAACTTGACAAAATAAAGTATTTCTAAATTCTATCTCTATAGATTGTTTTCTCTTGAAGTAGCCCTAAGCAGAGACTGGCGAAAGACACTTTCATTTGAAAGGGGTTGCCAAGCTTACAAAAAACTACAAGTTTTCTGAAATCTCAGCAAATATTTTTTCACCCAATCTTGATAATACTTGGTGGTAATGATAAGTTCACTAATCCACTTGGCTGCCCAATTTTCTCTTTTCTAGAATAAAGCATTCGTTGCCAGTTAGAGTTTGAATTTTTTGGTTTCACTATGTTTCCTCCTACATAGATAGATTTGTTTGGAACTCTAAATGAAAAACTGTTTGTGCTAGCTCCTAGAAACTTGACACAATAAAGTATTCTACGTTCTATCTCTATGGTTTGTTTCCTCTTGAATTAGCCCTAAGCCGAGACTGGCGAAAGAAACTTTCATTTGAAAGGGGTTGCCAAGCTTCCAAAAAACTACTAGTTTAATGAAATCTCAGCAAATATTTCTTCACCCATTCTTGATGATACTTGGTGGTAATGATCAGTTGAATAAGCCCACTTGGCTGCCCAATTTTTATTCTACTAGGTTAAAGCGTTCATTTCCAGTAACACTTCGAATTTTTAAATTTCACTTTGTTTTCTCCTATATAGATACTTGTGTTTGAAACTCTAAATTAAACACAGTTTGTGCTAGCTTCTTGAAACTTGACACAATAAAGTAGTTCTAAATTCTATCTCCATGGTTTGTTTCCTCTTGAAGTAGCCCTAAGCAGAGACTGGTGAAAGACACTTTCATTTGAAAGGGGTTGCCAAGCTTCCAAAAAACTACAAGTTTTCTGAAATCTCAGCAAACATTTTCTCACCCAATCTTGATGATACCTGTGGTAATTATCAGTTCACTTAGCCTACTTGGCTGCAATTTTTCTCTCTTCTAAGTTGAAGCGTTCGTTTTCAGTAACAGTTTGAATTTTTCAGTTTCATTCTGTTTTGTCCAGTATAGGTAGATGTGTTTGGAACTCTAAATCAAACACGGTTTGTGCCAGCTCCTTGAAACTTGATACAATAAAGTAGTTCTATGTTCTATCTCAGTGTTTGTTTCCACTTGAAGTAGCCCTAAACAGAGACTGCTGAAAGACACTTTAATTTGAAAGGGGTTGCCAAACTTCCAAAAAAATACTAGTTATCTAATATCTCGGCAAATATTGTTTCACCCAATCTTGATGATACTTGGTGGTAATGACCAGTTCAATAAGCCCTCTTGGCTGCCCAATTTTCATTCTTCTGGGTTGAAGCATTTGTTTCCAGTAACAGTTTGCATATTTAGGTTTCACTCTGTTTTCAACTATATAAATAGATGTGTTTGGTACTCTAAAATTAACATGATTCTTGCTATCTCTTTGAAACTTGACACAATAAAGTAGTTCTAATTTCTATTTCTATGGTTTGTTTCCTCTTGAAGTAGCCCTAAGCAGAGACTGGCGAAGACACTTTCATTTGAAAGGGGTTGCCAAACTTCCAAATAACTACTAGTTTTCTGTATCCCAGCAAATATTTTATCACCCATTCTTGATGATACCTGTGTTAATGATCAGTTCAATAAGACCACAGGGCTGCCCAATTTTCACTCTTCTTGTTAGAAGCGTTCGTTTCCAGTAACAGTTTGAAATTTCGGTTTCACTCTGTTTGCGACATTATAGATAGGTGTATTTGGAACTCTAAATCTAACACGGTTCGTACTAGCTCTTTGAAACTACACACAATAAAATACTTCTAAGTTTTATCTCTATGGTTTGTTTCCTCTTGAAGTAGCCCTAAGCAGAAACTGGTGAGAGACACTTTCATTTGAAAGGGGTTGCTAAGCTTCCAAAAAACTACTAGTTTTCTGAAATCTCAGCAAAAATTTTTTCACCAAATCTTGATGATAGGTTTTGGTAATGATCAGTACAATAAGACCACTTGGATGACCCATTTTCATTTTAGTATATTGAAGCGTTCATATCCAGTAACAGTTTCAATTTTTCGGTTTCACTCTGTTTTCTCCTATATAGATACATGTATTTAGAACTCTAAATCAAACACGGTTTGTGCTACCTCCTTGAAACTTGACACAATAAAGTAGTTCTAAGTTCCATCTCTATGGTTTGTTTCCTCTTGAAGTAGCCCTAAGCAGAAACTGGTGAGAGACACTTTCATTTGAAAGGGGTTGCTAAGCTTCCAAAAAACTACTAGTTTTCTGAAATCACAGCAAAAATTTTTTCACCAAATCTTTATGATAGATGGTGGTAATGATCAGTTCAATAAGCCCACTTGGCTGACCAATTTTTATTTTAGTATATTGAAGCGTTCATATCCAGTAACAGTTTCAATTTTTCGGTTTCACTCTGTTTTCTCCTATATAGATAGATGTGTTTGGAACTCTAAATCAAACACGGTTTGGGCTAGCTCCTTGAAACTTGACACAATAAAGTAGTTCTAAGTTCTCTCTCTATGGTTTGTTTCCTACTGCAGAAGCCTTAAGAAGAGATGGAGAAAGACACTTCATTTGAAAGTGGTTGCCAAGCTTCCAAAAAACTACTAGTTTTCTGAAATATCAGCAAATATTTTTTCACACAATTTTGATGATACTTGTTGGTAATGATCAGTTCAATAAGCCCACTTGGATGCCCAATTTTCATTCTACTGGGTTGAAACGTTCGTTTCAAGTAACACTTTGAATTTTTGGGTTTCATTCTGGTTTCTCCTATATAGATAGATGTGTTTGAAACTCTAAATCAAACATGGTTTGTGCTTGCTCCTTGAAACTTGAAACAATAAAGTAGTTCTAAGCTCTATCTCTATGGTTTGTTTCCTCTTGAAGTAGCCCTAAGCAGAGACTGGCGAAACACACTTTCATTAGAAAGGGGTTGCCAAGCTTCCAAAAAACTACTAGTTTTATGAAATCTCAGCACATATTTTTTCACCCAATCTTGATGATACTTGGTGGTAATGATCAGTTCACTTAGCCCACTTGGCTGCCAATGTTCTCTCTTCTAGGTTGAAGCATTTGTTTCAAGTAACAGTTTGAATTTATCGGATTTAATCTGTTTTCTCCTATATAGATAGATATGTTTGGTACTCTAAATCCAACACGGTTTGTGCTAGCTTTTTGAAACTTGACCCAATAAAGTAGTTATTAGTTCTTTCTCTATGGTTTGTTTCCTCTTGAAGTAGCCCTAAGCAGAGAATGGTGAATAGACTTTCATTTGAAATGGGTTGCCAAGCTTTCAAAAAACTGCTAGTTTTCTGAAATCTCAGCAAATGTTTTTTCACCCATTCTTGATTATACTTGGTGGTAATGATCAGTTGAATAAGCCCACTTGGCCTCCCAATTTTTTCTTTTCTAAGAATGAAGCGTTCGTTGCCAGTTAGAGTTTGAATTTTTCGGTTTCACTCTATTTCCTCCTATATAGATAGATGTGTTTGGAACTCTAAATAAAAAACGGTTTGTGCTAGCTCCTAGAAACTTGAAACAATAAAGTACTTCTAAGTTCTATCTCTATGGTTTGTTTCCTCTTCAAGTAGCCTTAAGCAGAGACTGGCGAAAGACACTTTCATTTGAAAGGGATTGCCAAGCTTCCTAAAAACTACTAGTTTTCTGAAATCTCAGCAAATATTTTTTCACCCAATCTTGATGATACTTGGTGGTAATGATCAGTTGAATAAGCCCACTTGCCTGCCCAATTTTCATTCTACTAGGTTGAAGCGTTTGTTTCCAGTAACACTTTGAATTTTTAAATTTCGCTCTGTTTTCTCCTATATAGATAGATGTGTTTAGAACTCTAAATCAAACACAGTTTGTGCTAGCTCCTTGAAACTTGACACAATGAATTAGTTCTATGTTCTATCTCTATGGTTTGTTTCTTCTTGACGTAACCCTAAGCAGAGAATGGTGAAAGACACTTTCATTTGAAAGTGGTTGCCAAGCTTCCTAAACACTAGTTTTCTGAAACCTCAGCAAAATTTTTTTTACCCAATCTTGATGATACTTGGTGGTAATGACCAGTTTACTTAGACCACTTGGCTGCCCAATGTTCTCTCTTCTAGGTTGAAGCGTTCGTTTCCAGTTACAGTTTGAATTTTTCGGTTTCACTCTGTTTTCAAAAATATAGATAGGTGTATTTGGAATTTTAAATCTGAGACGGTTTGGGCTAGCTATTTGAAACTTGACACAATAAAGTAGTTCTAAGTTCTATCTATTTGGTTTGTTTCCTACTGAAGAAGGCCTAAGCAGAGATGGAGAAAGACACTTTCATTTGAAAAGGGTTGCCAAGCTTCCAAAAAACACCTAGTTTTCTGAAAACTCAGCAAATATTTTTTCACCCAATCTTGATGATACATGGTGGTAATGATCAGTTCACTTAGCCCACTTGGCTGCCTTATTTTCTCTCTTCTAGGTTGAAGCATTCTTTTCCAGTAACAGTTTGGATTTTTTGGTTTCTCTCTTTTTTCTCCTATATAGATAGATTTTTTGGAACTCTTAATCAAACACAGTTTGTGCTAGCTCCTTGAAACTTGACACAATAAAATAGTTCTAAGTTCTATCTCTATGGTTTGTTTCCTCTTGAAGTAGTCCTAAGCAGAGTCTGGAGAAAGACACTTTCATTTGAAATGGGTTACCAAGCTTCCAAAAATCTACTAGTTTTCTGAAATCTCAGCAAATATTTTTTCACCCAATCTTGATGATACTTGGTGTTGTTGATCAGTTGAATAATCCCACTTGGCTGCCCAATTTTCATTCTACTAGGCTGCAGCGTTCATTTCCAGTAACACTTTGAATTTTTTGTTTCACTTTGTTTTTGAAAATATAGATAGGTGTATTTGGAACTCTAAATCTAAGACGGTTTGTGCTAGCTTCTTATAACTTGACACAATAAAGTAGTTCTAAGTTCAATCTCTATGGTTTGTTTCCTCTTGAAGTAGCCCTAAGCAGAGACTGGCGAAATATACTTTCATTTGAAAGGGGTTGCCAAGCTTCCAAAAACTACTAGTTTTTTGAAATTTCAGCAAATATGTTTTCAAACAATCTTGATGATACTTGGTGGTAATGATCAGTTGAATAAGCCCACTTTCCTGCCCAGGTTTCGTTCTACTAAATTGAAGGGTTCGTTTTCAGTAACACTTTGAATTTCTCGATTTCACTCTGTTTTCTTCTATATATATAAATGTGTTAGGAACTCTATATCAAACACGGTTTGTGCTGGCTCTTTGAAACTTGACACAATAAAGTAGTTCTAAATTCTATCTCTATGTATTGTTTTCGCTAGAAGTAGCCCTAAGCAGAGACTGGCGAAAGACACTTTCATTTGAAAGGTTTTGCCAAGCTTCCAAAAAACTAAAAGTTTTATGAAATCTCAGCAAATATTTTTTCACCCAATCTTGATGATACTTGGTGGTAATGATCAGTTCACTTAGCCCACATGGCTGCCCAATTTTCTCTTTTCTAGAATGAAGCGTTCATTGCCAGATAGAGTTTGAATTTTTCGGTATCACTCTGTTTTTTCCTATATAGATAGATGTGTTTGGAACTCTTAATCAAAATGGTTTTTGCTAGCTCTTAGAAACTTGACACAATAAAGTAGTTCTAAGTTCTATCTCTATGGTTTGTTTCCTCTTGAAGTAGACCTAAGCAGAGACTGGCAAAAGACACTTTCATTTGAAAGGGGTTGCCAAGCTTCCAAAAAACTACTAGATTTCTGAAATCTCAGCAAATATTTTTTTCACCGTATCTTGATGATACTTGGTGGTAATGATCAATGAATAAGCCCACTTGGCTTCCCATATTTTATTCTACTAGGTTGAAGCATTCTTTTCCAATAAAAGTTTGAATATATCGGTTTACTCTCCTTTCTTCTATATAGATAGATGTGTTTGGAACTCTAAATCAAACACGGTTTGTGCTAGCTCCTTGAAACTTGACACAATAAAGTAGTTCTAAGTTCTATCTCTATGGTTTGTTTCCTCTTGAAGTAGCCCTCAGCAGATACTGGCGAAAGACACTTTCATTTGAAAAAGGTTGCCAAGCTTCCAAAAAACTAGTTTTCTGAAATCTCAGCAAATATTTTTTCACCCAATCTTGATGATACTTGGTGGTAATGATCAGTTCACTAAGCCCACTTGGCTGCCCCATGTTCTCACTTCTAGGTTGAAGCGTTCGTTTCCAATAAAAGTTTGAATATATTGGTTTACTCTGTTTTCTTCTATATAGATAGATGTGTTTGGAACTCTAAATCAAACACGGTTTGTGCTAGTTCCTTGAAACTTGACACAATAAAGTAGTTCTAAGTTCTATCTCTATGGTTTGTTTCTTCTTGAATTGGCCCTCAGCAGATACTGGCAAAAGACACTTTCATTTGAAAAAGGTTGCCAAGCTTCCAAAAAACTACTAGTTTTCTGAAATTTCTCCAAATATTTTTTCACCAAATCTTGATGATATTTGGTGGAAATGATCAATTCAATAAGCCCACTTGGATGCCCAATTTTCATTCTACTAGGTTGAAGCGTTCGTTTCCAGTAACAGTTTGAATTTTTCGGTTTCACTCTGTTTTCTCCTATATAGATAGATGTGTTTGAAACTCTAAATCAAACACGGTTTCCGCTAGCTCCTTGAAACTTGACACGATAAAGTAGTTCTAAGTTTTATAAATTCGGTTTGTTTCCTTTTGAATTTGCCCTAAGAGACTGCTGCAAAACACTTTCTTTTGAAATGGGTTGCCAAGCTTCCAAAAAACTACTACATTTCTGAAAACTCAGCAAATATTTTTTCACCCAATATTGATGATACTTGGTAGTAATGATCAGTTTACTTAGACCACTCGGCTGTCCAATGTTCTCCCTTCTAGGTTGAATCGTTCGTTTCCAGTTACAGTCGGAATTTTTCGATTCTACTCTGTTTTCGAAAATATACATAGGTGTATTTGGAATTCTAAATCTAAGATGGTTTTTGCTAGCTTCTTGAAACTTGACAAAATGAAGTAGTTCTAAATTCTATCTCTTTGGTTTATTTCCTACTGAAGAAGCCCTAAGCAGAGATGGAGAAAAACACTTTCATTTGAAAGGGGTTGCCAAGCTTCCAAAAAACTACTAGTTTTCTGAAATCTCAGCAAATATTTTTTCTCCCAATCTTGATGATACTTGGTGGTAATGATCAGTTCACTAAACCCACTTGGCTGCCCAATATTCATTCTTCTACATTGAAGCGTTCGTTTCCAGTAACAGTTTGAATTTTTAGGTTTCACTCTGTTTTCTCCTGTATAGATAGATGTGTTTGGAACTCTAAATCAAACACGGTTTGTGCTAGCTCCTTGAAACTTGACACAATAAAGTAGTTCTAAGTTCTACCTCTATGGTTTGTTTCCTCTTGAAGAAGCCCTAAGCAGTGACTGGAGAAAGACACTTTCATTTGAAATGGGTTGCCAACCTTCCAAAAATCTACTAGTTTTTCTGAAATCTCAGCAAATATTTTTTCACCCAGTCTTGATGATACGTAGTGTTAATGATCAGTTGAATAATCCCACTTGGCTGCCCAATTTTTATTCTACTAGGTTGAAGCGTTCATATCCAGTAACACTTTGAATTTTTCATTTCACTCTGTTTTTGAAAATATAGATAGGTGTATTTGGAACTCTAAATATAAGACGGTTTGTGCTAGTTTCTTGAACCTTGACACAATAAAGTAGTTCTAAGTTCTGTCTCTATGGTTTGTTTCCTCTTGAAGTAGCCCTAAGAAGACTCTGGCAAAAGACACTTTCATTTGAAAGGGGTTGCCAAGCTTCCAAAAACTACTAGTTTTTTGAAATCTCAGCAAGTATATTTTCAAACAATCTTGATGATACTTGGTGGTAATGATCAGTTGAATAAGCCCACTTTCCTGCCCAGTTTTCATTCTACTAAATTGAAGCGTTCGTTTCCAGTAACACTTTGAATTTTTCGATTTCACTCTGTTTTGTTCTATATACATAGATGTGTTAGGAACTCTATATCAAACAGGGTTTGTGCTGGCTCTTTGAAACATGACACAATAAAGTAGTTCTAAATCCTTTCACTATCTATTGTTTTCTCTTGAAGTAGCCCTAAGCAGAGACTGGCGAAAGACACTTTATTTTGAAATGGGTTGCCAAGCTTCCAAAAAACTACTAGTTTTCTGAAATCTCAGAAAATATTTTTTCACTTAATCTTGATGATACTTGGTGGTAATGATCAGTTGAATAAGCCCACTTGGCTTGGGAATTTTCATTCTACTAGGTTGAAGCGTATGTTTCCAGTAAGTGTTTGAATTTTTCGCTTTCACTCTGTTTTCTCCTATATAAATAGAATTGTTTAGAACTCTAAATCAAAAACGGTTTGTGCAGCTTTTTGAAACTTGAGATAATAAAGTAGTTCTAAGTTCTATCTCTATCGTTTATTTTTTATTGAAGTAGCCCTAAGCAGAGATGGAGAAAGACACTTTCATTTGAAAGGGGTTGCCAAGCTTCCAAACAACTACTAGTTTTCTGAAATATCAGCAAATATGTTTTCACCCAATCTTGATGATACTTGGGGGAAATGATCATTTCAATAAGTTCACTTGGATGCCCAATTTTCATTTTACTAGGTTGAAGCATTCGTTTCCATTAACAGTTTGAATTTTTCGGTTTCACTCTGTTTTCTCCTATATAGATAGATTTGTTTGGAACTCTTAATCAAACACGGTTTGTGCTAGCTCCTTGAAACTTGACACAATAAAGTAGTTCTAAGTTCTATCTCTATGGTTTGTTTCCTTTTGAAGTAGCCCTAAGCAGTGACTGGCGAAACACACTTTCATTTGAAAGGGGTTGCCAAGCTTCCAAAAAACTACTAGTTTTCTAAAATCTCAGCAAATATATTTTCACCCTATCTTGATGCTACTTTTGGTAATGATCAGTTGAATAAGCCCACTTGGCTGCTGAATTTTCTCTCTTCTAGTTTGAAGTGTTCGTTTCCAGTAACAGTTTGAATTTTTCAGTTTCATTCTGTTTTCAAAAATATAGATAGGTATATTTGGAACTCTAAATCTAAATCGGTTTTTTTTAGCCCTTTGAAACTGAACACAATAAAGAAGTTATAAATTGATCTATATGGTTTGATTGCTCTTGAAGTAGCCCTAAGCAGAGACTGGCGAAAGACACTTTCATTTGAAAGGGGCTGCCAAGCTTCCAAAATACTACTAGTTTTCTGAAATGTCAGAAAAAATTTTTTCACCCCATCTTGATGATACTTGGTGGTAATGATCAGTTGAATAAGCCCACTTGGCTGCCCAATTTTCATTCTACTAGGTTGAAGCGTTTGTTTCCAGTAACACTTTGAATTTTTCGGTTTCACTCTGTTTTCTCCTATATAGATAGATATATTTGGAACTCTAAATCAAACACGGTTTGTGCTAGCTCCTTGAAACTTGCAACAATAAAGTAGTTCTAATTTCTATCTCTATGATTTGTCTCTTCTTGAAGTAGGCCTAAGCAAAGACAGGCGAAAGACACTTTCATTTGAAATGGGTTGCCAAGCTTCCAAAAAACTACTAGTTTTCTGAAATCTCAGCAAATATTTTTTCACCCTATCTTGATGATACTTGCTGGTAATGATCAGTTCAATAAGCCCACTTGGCTGCCCCATTTTTATTCTGCTAGGTTGAAGGGTTCATTTCCAGTAACAGTTTAAATTTTTCTGTTTCACTCTGTTTTCTCCTATATATATAGATGTGTTTGAACTCTACATCAATCATGGTTTGAGCTAGGTCCTTGAAACTTGACACAATAAAGTAGTTCTAAGTTCTATCTCTATGAACTGTTTCCTCTTTAAGTAGCCCTAAGCAGACACTGGCGAAAGACACTTTCATTTTAAAGGGGTTGCCAAGTTTCCAAAAAACTACTAGTTTTCTGAAATCTAAGCAAATATTTTTTCACACAATCTTGATGATACTTGGTGGTAATGATCACTTTACTTAGCCCACTTGGCTGCCCAATTTTCTCTCTTCTAGTTTAAAGCGTTCGTTTCCAGTAACAGTTTGAATTTTTTGGTTTCACTCTGTGTTCGACAATATAGATAGGTGTATTTGGAACTCAAAATGAAAGACGGTTTGTGCTAGCTCATTGAAACTTGACACAATAAAGAAGTTCCAACTTCTATCTCTATGGTTTGTATGCTCTTGAAGTAGCCCTAAGCAGATACTGGCGAAAGACACTTTCAATGAAAGATATTGCCAAGCTTCCAAAATATTACTAGTTTTCTGAAATCTCATCAAATATTTTTTCACCCAATCTTGATGATAATTGGTGTTAATGATCCGTTGAATAAGCCCACTTGGCTGCCCAATTTTCATTCTACTAGGTTGAAGGGTTCGTTTCCAGTAACAGTTTGAGTTTTTTGGTTTCACTCTTTTTTTTCCTATATAGATAGATGTGTTTGGAACACTAAATCAACCACGGTTTGTGCTAGCTTCTTAAAACTTGATTGATGTAGTTCTAAGTTTTATCTCTATTGTTTGTTTCCTCTTGAAGTAGTCCTAAGCAGAGACTGGGGAAAGACAGTTTCATTTGAAATGGGTTGCAAAGCTTCCAAAAAATTACTAGTTTTCTGAAATCTCAGCAAATATTTTTTCACCAATCTTGATGATACTTGGTGGTAATGATCAGTTCAATAAGCCAACTTGGCTGCCCAATTTTCATTCTAGTAGGTTGAAGCGTTCGTTTCCAGTAAGAGTTTGAATATTTCGTTTTCACTCTGATTTCTACTATATAGATAGATGTGTTTGGAACTCTAAATCAAAAACGGATTTTGCAAGCTTTTTGAAACTTGACACAATAAAGTAGCTCTAAGTTCTATCTCTATGGTTTTTTTCCGCGTGAAGTAGCCTGAACCAGAGACTGGCGAAACACACTTTCATTTGAAATGGCTTGCCAAGCTTCCAAAAAACTACTAGTTTTCTGAAATCTCAGTAAATATTTTTCCACCCAATCTTGACGGTACTTGATGGTAATGATCAGTTCACTTAGCCCACTTCGCTGCCCAATTTTCTCTCTTCTAACATGAAGCCTTGGTTTCCAGTAACAGCTTGAATTTTTTCGGTTTCACCCTGTTTTCGAAAATATAGATAGGTGTCTTTGGAACTCTGAATCTACGACGGTTTGTGCTAGCTCTTTGAAACTTGACACAATAAAGTAGTATTAACTTCTATCTCTATGGTTTGTTTACTCTTGAAGTATCCCTAAGCAGAAACTGACGAAAGACGCTTTATTTGAAAGGAATTGCCAAGCTTCCAAAAAACTACTAGTTTTCTGAAATCTCAGGAAATATTTTTTACACAATCTTGATGATACTTGGTGGTAATGATTGGTTGAATAAACCCACTTGGCTGCCCAATTTTCATTCTACTAGATTGAAGCGTTCGTTTCCAGTAACAATTTGAATTTTTCGGTTTCACTCTGTTTTCTCCTATGTAGATAGATGTGTTTGGAACCCTTAATCAAACACGGTTTGTGCTAGCTTTTTGAAACTTGACACAATAAAGTAGTTCTAAGTTTTATCTCTATGGTTTGTTTCCTCTTGAAGTAGTCCTAAGCGGAGACTGGCCAAAGACTCTTTTATTTGAAAAGGGTTGCCAGGCTTCCAAAAACCTACTAGTTTTCTGAAATCTCAGCAAATATTTTTTCACACAATCTTGATGATACTTGGTGGTAATGATCAGTTCAATATGCCCACTTGGCTGCCCAATTTTCATTATACTAGGTTGAAGCGTTCGTTTCCAGTAAATCTTTGAATTTTTCAATTTCACTCTGTTTTCTCCTATATAGATAGATGTGTTTGGAACTCTAAATCCAACGCGGTTTTTGCTAGCTTCTTGAAACTTGTCACAATAAAGTACTTCTAAGTTCTACCTCTATGGTTTGTTTCCTATTGAAGTATCCCTAAGCAGAGACTGGTGAAAGACAGTTTCATTTGAAATGGGTTGCCAGGCTTCCAAAAAACTACTAGTTTTCTGAAATCTCAGCAAATATTTTTTCACCCAATCTTGATAATACTTTGTAGTAATGATCAGTTTTTAAGCCCAATTGGCTGCCGAATTTTCATTTTACTAGGTTAAAGCGTCCGTTTCCAGTAAGAGTTTGAATTTTTCGGTTTCACTCTGTTTTCTCCTATATAGGTAAATGAGTTTGGAACTCTAAATAAAACACGGTTTTTGCTAGCTCCTTGAATCTTGAAACAATAAAGTAGTTTTAAGTTCTATCTCTATGGTTTTTTTCCTCTTGAAGTAGCCCTAAGCAGAGGCTGGCGACAGACAGTTTCATTTGAAAGAGGTTGCAAGCTTCCAAAAAAACTAGTTTTCTGAAATCTCAGCAATATTTTTTCACCACATTTGATGAAACTTGGTGTTAGTTATCAGTTCACTTAGCCCACGTGCCTGCCCAATTTTCATTCTTCTAGGTTGAAGCCTTCGTTTCCAGTAACACTTTGAATTTTTAGGTTTCACTCTGTATATTCCTTTATAGGTAGATGTCTTTGGAAATATAAATCAAACACGGTTTGTGCTAGCTTCTTAAAACCTGACACAATAGAATAGTTCTAAGTTCTTTCTCTATGGTTTGTTTCCTCTTGAAGTAGCCCTAAGAAGAGACTGGCAAAAGACACTTTCATTTGAAAGGGGTTGCCAAGCTTCCAAAAAACTACTAGTTTTCTGAAATCTCAGCAAGTATTTTTTCACCTAAACTTCATGATACTTGGTGGTAATGATCAGTTCACTTAGCCAACTTGGGTGCCGTATTTTCTCTCTTCTAGGATGAAGCATTAGTTTCCAGGAACAGGTTTAATTTTTCGGTTTCACCCTGTTTTCGACAATATAGATATGTGTATTTGGAACTCTAAATCTAAGACGGTTTGTACTAGCTCGTTGAAACTTGACACAATAAAGAAGTTCCAACCTCTATCTCTATGATTTGTATGCTCTTGAAGTAGCCCTAAGCAGATACTAGCGAAAGACAATTTCAATGAAAGATATTGCGAACCTTCCAAAAAACTACTAGTTTTCTGAAATCTCATTAAATATTTTTTCACTCAATCTTGATGATACTTGGTGTTAATGATTGGTTGAATAAGCCACATGGCTGCCCAATTTTCATTCTACTAGGTGGAAGCATTCATTTAAGTATCAGTTTGAATTTTTCGGTTTCTCTCTGTTTTTTCCTATATAAATAGATGTCTTTGGAACTCTAAATCAATCACGGTTTGTGCTAGCTCCTTGAAACTTGACACAATAAAGTAGATCTAAGTTCTATCTCTATGGTTTGTTTCCTCTTAAAGTAGACCTAAGCAGACACTGATGAAAGACAGTTTCATTTTTAATGGGTTACCAAGCTTCCAAAATCTACTAGTTTTCTGTAATCTCAGCAAATATTTTCTAACCCAATCTTTATGATACTTTGTGATAATGATCAGTTCAATAAGCCCACTTTGCTGCCCAATTTTCATTCTACTAGGTTGAAGCCTTTGTTTATAGTAACACTTTGAATTTTTCGGTTTCACAATGTTTTCTCCTATATAGATAGATATGTTAGGAACTCTAAATCAAACATGGTTTGTGCTAGCTTTTTGAAACTTGACACAATAAAGTCCTTCTAATATCTATCTCTATGGTTTGTTTCCTCTTGAAGAAGTCCTAAGCAGAGACGGGCAAAAGACACTTTCATTAGAAAGGGGTTGCCAAGCTTCCAAAATCTACTAGTTTTCTGAAATCTCAGCAAATATTTTTTCACCCAATCTTGATGATACTTGGTGGTAATGATCAGTTCAATAAGCCCACTTGGCTTCCCAATTTTTATTCTACTAGGTTGAAGTATTCGTTTCCAATAGCAGTTTGAATTTTTCGGTTTCAGTCTGTTTTTTCCTATACAGATAGATGTGTTTGGAACTCTAAATCAAACACGGTTTGTGCTAGCTCCTTGAGACTTGACACAATAAAGTAGTTCTAAGTTCTATCTCTACGGTTTGTTTCCTCTTGAAGTAGCCCTAAGCAGAGACTGGCGACAGACACTTTCATTTGAAAGGGGTTGCCAAGCTTCCAAAATCCTACTAGTTTTCTGAAATCTCAGCAAATATTTTTTCACCCAATCTTGATGATACTTGGTGGTAATGATCAGTTGAATAAACCCATTTGGCTGCCCAATTTTCATTCTAATAGTTTCAAGCGTTCGTTTCCAGTAACACTTTGAATTTTCGGTTTCATTCTGTTTTCTACTATATAGATAGATGCGTTTGGAACTCTAAATCAAACATGGTTTGTGCTCGCTCCTTGAAACTTGACAAAATAAAGTAGTTCTAAGATCTATCTCTATGGTTTGTTTCCTTTTGAAGTAGCCCTAAGCAGAGACTGGCGAAAGACACTTTCATATAAAAGGGGTTGCCAAGCTTCCAAAATCTACTAGTTTTCTGATATCTCAGCAAATATTTTTTCACCCAATCTTGATGATACATGGTGGTAATGATCAACTCAATAAGCCCACTTGGCTTCCCAATTTTCATTCTACTAGGGTGAAGTATTCGTTTCCAATAACAGTTTGAATTTTTCGGTTTCAGTCTGTTTTTTCCCATATAGATAGATTTGTTTGGAACTCTAAATCAAACACGGTTTGTGCTAGCTCCTTGAGACTTGACACAATAAAGCAGTTCTAAGTTCTATCTCTATGGTTTCTTACCTCTTGAAGTAGCCCTAAGCAGAGACTGGCGAAAGACACTTTCATTTGAAAGGGGTTGCTAAGCTTTCAAAATCCTACTAGTTTTCTGAAATCTCAGCAAATATTTTTTTTACCCAATCTTGATGATACTTGGTGGTAATGATCATTTGAATAAGCCAACTTGGCTGCCCAATTTTCATTCTAGTAGGTTGAAGCGTTCGTTTCCAGTAAGAGTTTGAATATTTCGTTTTCACTCTGATTTCTACTATATAGATAGATGTGTTTGGGACTCTAAATCAAAAACGGATTTTGCAAGCTTTTTGTAACTTGACACAATAAAGTAGCTCTAAGTTCTATCTCTATGGTTTTTTTCCGCGTGAAGGAGCCTGAACCAGAGACTGGCGAAACACACTTTCATTTGAAATGGCTTGCCAAGCTTCCAAAAAACTACTAGTTTTCTGAAATCTCAGTAAATATTTTTCCACCCAATCTTGACGGTACTTGATGGTAATGATCAGTTCACTTAGCCCACTTCGCTGCCCAATTTTCTCTCTTCTAACATGAAGCCTTGGTTTCCAGTAACAGTTTGAATTTTTTCGGTTTCACCCTGTTTTCGAAAATATAGATAGGTGTCTTTGGAACTCTGAATCTATGACGGTTTGTGCTAGCTCTTTGAAACTTGACACAATAAAGTAGTTCTAACTTCTATCTCTATGGTTTGTTTACTCTTGAAGTATCCCTAAGCAGAAACTGACGAAAGACGCTTTATTTGAAAGGAATTGCCAAGCTTCCAAAAAACTACTAGTTTTCTGAAATCTCAGGAAATATTTTTTTACACAATCTTGATGATACTTGGTGGTAATGATTGGTTGAATAAACCCACTTGGCTGCCCAATTTTCATTCTACTAGATTGAAGCGTTCGTTTCCAGTAACACTTTGAATTTTTCGGTTTCACTCTGTTTTCTCCTATATAGATAGATGTGTTTGGAACCCTTAATCAAACACGGTTTGTGCTAGCTTTTTGAAACTTGACACAATAAAGTAGTTCTAAGTTTTATCTCTATGGTTTGTACCATCTTGAAGTAGTCCTAAGCGGTGACTGGCCAAAGACACTTTTATTTGAAAGGGGTTGCCAGGCTTCCAAAAACCTACTAGTTTTCTGAAATCTCAGCAAATATTTTTTCACACAATCTTGATGATACTTGGTGGTAATGATCAGTTCAATATGCCCACTTGGCTGCCAAATTTTCATTCTACTAGGTTGAAGCGTTCGTTTCCAGTAAATCTTTGAATTTTTCAATTTCACTCTGTTTTCTCCTATATAGATAGATGTGTTTGGAACTCTAAATCCAACGCGGTTTTTGCTAGCTTCTTGAAACTTGTCACAATAAAGTACTTCTAAGTTCTACCTCTATGATTTGTTTCCTATTGAAGTATCCCTAAGCAGAGACTGGTGAAAGACAGTTTCATTTGAAATGGGTTGCCAGGCTTCCAAAAAACTACTAGTTTTCTGAAATCTCAGCAACTATTTTTTCACCCAATCTTGATAATACTTTGTAGTAATGATCAGTTTT
Source organism: Callospermophilus lateralis (assembly GCF_048772815.1). Taxonomy (NCBI): domain Eukaryota; kingdom Metazoa; phylum Chordata; class Mammalia; order Rodentia; family Sciuridae; genus Callospermophilus; species Callospermophilus lateralis. Next base: position 163,073,729 of record NC_135305.1, read on the forward strand.
TAAGCCCAATTGGCTGCCGAATTTTCATTTTACTAGGTTAAAGCGTCCGTTTCCAGTAAGAGTTTGAATTTTTCGGTTTCACTCTGTTTTCTCCTATATAGGTAAATGAGTTTGGAACTCTAAATAAAACACGGTTTTTGCTAGCTCCTTGAATCTTGAAACAATAAAGTAGTTTTAAGATCTATCTCTATGGTTTTTTTCCTCTTGAAGTAGCCCTAAGCAGAGGCTGGCGACAGACATTTTCATTTGAAAGAGGTTGCAAGCTTCCAAAAAAAAACTAGTTTTCTGAAATCTCAGCAATATTTTTTCACCACATTTGATGATACTTGGTGTTAGTTATCAGTTCACTTAGCCCACGTGCCTGCCCAATTTTCAATCTTCTAGGTTGAAGCCTTCGTTTCCAGTAACACTTTGAATTTTTAGGTTTCACTCTGTTTATTCCTTTATAGGTAGATGTCTTTGGAAATATAAATCAAACACGGTTTGTGCTAGCTTCTTAAAACTTGACACAATAGAATGGTTCTAAGTTCTTTCTCTATGGTTTGTTTCCTCTTGAAGTAGCCCTAAGCAGAGACTGGCAAAAGACACTTTCATTTGAAAGGGGTTGCCAAGCTTCCAAAAAACTACTAGTTTTCTGAAATCTCAGCAAGTATTTTTTCACCTAATCTTCATGATACTTGGTGGTAATGATCAGTTCACGTAGCCAACTTGGGTGCCGTATTTTCTCTTTTCTAGGATGAAGCGTTAGTTTCCAGGAACAGTTTTAATTTTTCGGTTTCACCCTGTTTTCGACAATATAGATAGGTGTATTTGGAACTCTAAATCTAAGACGGTTTGTGCTAGCTCGTTGAAACTTGACACAATAAAGAAGTTCCAACCTCTATCTCTATGGTTTGTATGCTCTTGAAGTAGCCCTAAGCAGATACTAGCGAAAGACAATTTCAATGAAAGATATTGCGAACCTTCCAAAAAACTACTAGTTTTCTGAAATCTCATTAAATATTTTTTCACTCAATCTTGATGATACTTGGTGTTAATGATTGGTTGAATAACCCACATGGCTGCCCAATTTTCATTCTACTAGGTGGAAGCATTCATTTAAGTATCAGTTTGAATTTTTCGGTTTCTCTCTGTTTTTTCCTATATAAATAGATGTCTTTGGAACTCTAAATCAATCACGGTTTGTGCTAGCTCCTTGAAACTTGACACAATAAAGTAGACCTAAGTTCTATCTCTATGGTTTGTTTCCTCTTAAAGTAGACCTAAGCAGACACTGATGAAAGACAGTTTCATTTTTAATGGGTTACCAAGCTTCCAAAATCTACTAGTTTTCTGTAATCTCAGCAAATATTTTCTAACCCAATCTTTATGATACTTTGTGATAATGATCAGTTCAATAAGCCCACTTTGCTGCCCAATTTTCATTCTACTAGGTTGAAGCCTTTGTTTATAGTAACACTTTGAATTTTTCGGTTTCACAATGTTTTCTCCTATATAGATAGATATGTTAGGAACTCTAAATCAAACATGGTTTGTGCTAGCTTTTTGAAACTTGACACAATAAAGTCCTTCTAATATCTATCTCTATGGTTTGTTTCCTCTTGAAGAAGTCCTAAGCAGAGACGGGCAAAAGACACTTTCATTAGAAAGGGGTTGCCAAGCTTCCAAAATCTACTAGTTTTCTGAAATCTCAGCAAATATTTTTTCACCCAATCTTGATGATACTTGGTGGTAATGATCAAGTGAAAAAAATCATTCTACTAGGGTGAAGTATTCGTTTCCAATAACAGTTTGAATTTTTCGGTTTCAGTCTGTTTTTTCCCACATAGATAGATTTTTTTGGAACTCTAAATCAAAAACGGTTTGTGCTAGCTCCTTGAGACTTGACACAATAAAGTAGTTCTAAGTTCTATCTCTATGGTTTGTTTCCTCTTGAAGTAGCCCTAAGCAGAGACTGGCGAAAGACACTTTCATTGGAAAGGGGTTGCTAAGCTTTCAAAATCCTACTAGTTTTCTGAAATCTCAGCAAATATTTTTTTTTACCCAATCTTGATGATACTTGGTGGTAATGATCATTTGAATAAGCCCACTTGGCTGTCCAATTTTCATTCTACTAGGTTGAAGCGTTCATTTTCAGTAACACTTTGAATTTTTCGGTTTCACTCTGTTTTCTCCTATATAGATAGATGCGTTTGGAACTCTAAATCAAACATGGTTTGTGCTAGCTCCTTCAAACTTGACACAATAAAGTAGTTCTAAGTTCTATCTCTATGGTTTGTTTCCTTTTGAAGTAGCCCTAAGCAGAGACTGGCGAAGGACACTTTCATGTGAAAGGGGTTGCCAAGCTTCCAAAATCTACTAGTTTTCTGAAATCTCAGCAAATATTTTTTCACCCAATCTTGATGATACTTGGTGGTAATGATCAACTCAATAAGCCCACTTGGCTTCCCAATTTTCATTCTACTAGGTTGAAGTATTCGTTTCCAATAACAGTTTGAATTTTTCGGTTTCACTCTGTTATCACTTGTATAGATAGATGTGTTTGGAACTCTAAATCAAACACGGTTTGTGCTAGCTCTTTGAATCTTGACACAATAAAGTATTTCTAATTTCTATCTCTAAGGTTTGTTTCCTTTTAAAGTAGCCCTAAGCAGAGACTGGTGAAAGACACTTTCATTTGAAATGGGTTGCCAACCTTCAAAAAAATTACTAGTTTTCTGAAATCTCAGCCAATATTTTTTCACCCCATCTTGATGATACTTGTTGGACATGATCAGTTCAATAAGGCCACTTGGCAGCCCCATTTTCATACTACTAGGTTGAAGCGTTCGTTTCCAGTAACACTTTGAATTTTTCGGTTTCACTTTGTTTTCTCCTATATAGATAGATGTGTTTGGAACTCTAATACAAACACGGTTTGTGCTAGCTTTTTGACTTGACACAATAAAGTAGTTATAATTTCTATCTTTATGGTTTGTTTCCTCCTCAAGTAACCCTAAGCAAAGACTGGCGAAAGACACTTTCATTTGAAAGGGGTTGCCAAGCTTCCAAAAAACTAGTATTTTTCTGAAATCTCACCAAATATTTTTTCACCAAGTTTGATTTTACTTGGTGGTAATTTTCAGTTAACTTACCCCACTTGGCTGCCCAATTTTCTCTTTGCTAGGATGAAGCGTTCGTTTCCAATAACAGTTTGAATTTTTAGGTTGCACTCTCTTTTCTCCTGTATAGGTACATGTGGTTCGAACTGTAAATCAAACACGGTTTGAGCTAGCTCCTTGAAACTTGGCACAATAAGGTAGTTGTAAGTTCTATCTCTATGGTTTGTTTCCTCTTGAAGTAGCCCTAAGCAGAGACTGGCGACAGACACTTTCATTTGAAAGCGATTGCCAACCTTCCAAAAAACTACTAGTTTTCTGAAATATCAGAAAATATTTTTTCACCCAATCTTGATGATACTTGGTGGTAATAATCAGTTGAATAAGCCCACTTGGCTGCCCAATTTTCATTCTACTAGGTTGAAGCATTCGTTTCCAGTAACACTTTGAATTTTTCGGTTTCACTCTGTTTTCTCCTATATAGATAGATGCATTTGGAACTCTAAATCAAACATGGTTTGTGCTAGCTCTTTGAAACTTGACACAATAAAGTAGTTCTAACTTCTATCTCTATGGTTTGTTTCCTTTTGAAGTAGCCCTAAGCAGAGTCTGACGAAAGACACTTTCATTTGAAAGGGGTTGCCAAGCTTCCAAAATCTACTAGTTTTCTGAAATCGCAGCAAATATTTTTTCACCCAATCTTGATGATACTTGGTGGTAATGATCAGTTCAATAAGCCCACTTGGCTTCCCAATTTTCATTCTACTAGGTTGAAGTATTCGTTTCCAACAACAGTTTGAATTTTTTGGTATCAGTCTGTTTTTTCCTATATAGATAAATGTGTTTGGAACTCTAAATCAAACACGGTTTGTGCTAGCTCTTTGAATCTTGACACAATAAAGTAGTTCTAAGTTTTATCTATATGGTTTGTTTCCTTTTGAAGTAGCCCTAAGCAGACACTGGTGAAAGACACTTTCATTTGAAATGAGTTGCCAACCTTCAAAAAAATTACTAGTTTTCTGAAATCTCAGCAAATATTTTTTCACCCCATCTTGATGATACTTGTTGGTCATGATCAGTTCAATAAGCCCACTTGGCTGCCCCATTTTCATTCTACTGTTGAAGCGTTCGTTTCCAGTAACACTTTGAATTTTTCGGTTTTACTGTGTTTTCAAAAATATTGATAGGTGTATTTGGAACTCTAAATCTAAGAGGGTTTGTGCTAGCTTTTTGAAACTTGACACAATAAAGTAGTTTTAAGTTCTTTCTCTACGGTTTGTTTCTTCTTGAAGTGGCCCTAAGCAGAGACTCGGGAAAGACACTTTCATTTGAAAGGGGTAGCCAAGCTTCCAAAAAACTACTAGTTTTCCGAAATCTCAGCAAATATTTTTCCACCCAATCTTGATGATACTTGGTGGTAATTTTAAATTAACTTAGCCCACTTGGCTGCCCAATTTTCTCTTTGCTAGTATGAGGCGTTCGTTTCCAGTGACAGTTTGAATTTTTATGTTGCACTCTCTTTTCTCTTGTATAGGTACATGTGTTTGGAACTATAAATCAAACACGGTTTGAGCTAGCTACTTGAAACTTGACACAATAAGGTAGTTCTAAGTTCTATCTCTATGGTTTGTTTCCTCTTGTAGTAGCCCTAAGCATAGACTGGAGACAGACACTTTCATTTGAAAGCGGTTGCCAAGCTTCCAAAAAACTACTAGTTTTCTGAAATCTCAACAAGTATTTTTTCCCCCAAACTTGATGATACTTGGTGGTAATGATCAGTTGAATAAGCCCACTTGGCTGCCCAATTTTCATTCTTCTAAATTGAAGCGTTCGTTTGCAGTAACAGTTTGAATTTTTCGGTTTCACTCTGTTTTTGAAAATATAGATAGGTGTATTTGGAACTCTAAATCTAAGATGGTTTGTGCTAGCTTCTTGAAACTTGTCACAATATAGTAGTTCTAAGTTCTATCTCTATGCTTTGTTTTCACTTGAAGTAGCCCTAAGCAGAGACTGGCGAGGGACACTTTCATTTGAAAGCGGTTGCCAACCTTCAAAAAAACTACTAGTTTTCTGAAATCTCAGCAAATACTTTTTCACCCAATCTTGATGATACTTGGTGGTAATGATCAGTTAACTAAGCCCACTTTGCTGCCCAATTTTCATTCTTTTATTTTGAAGTGTTTGTTTCCAGTAAGAGTTGGAATTTTTAGGTTTCACTCTGTTTTCTTTTCTATAGGTAGATGTGTTTGGAATTCTAAATCAAACACGGTTTGTGCTAGCTCTTTGAAACTTGACACAATAATGTAGTTCTACGTTGTATCTCTATGGTTTGTTTCCTTTTGAAGTAGCCCTAAGCAGAGACTGGCGAAATACACTTTCATTTGAAATCGGTTGCCAAGCTTCCAAAAAACTACTAGTTCTCTGAAATTTCAGCATATATTTTTTTCACCCAATGTTGATGATACTTGGTGGTAATTATCAGTTCAATTCACCCACGTGGCTGCCCAATTATTCCTTTTCTAGGTTGAAGCGTTCTTTTCCAGTAACAGTATGAATTTTTCGGTTTCACTCTGTTTTCTTTTATATAGATAGATGTTTTTGGAACTATAAATCAAACACGGTTTGTGCTAGCTCCTTGAAACATGACAAAATAAAGTAGTTCTGTGTTCTATCACTCTGGTTTGTTTCCTCTTGAAGTAGCCATAAGGAGAGACTGGCGAAATACACTTTTATTTGAAAGGGGTTGCCAAACTTCCAAAAAACTAATAGTTTTCTGGAATCTCAGCAAATATTTTTTCACCCAGTCTTGATGATACTTGGTGGTACTGATCAATTCACTAAGACCACTCTGCTGCCCAATTTTCTCTCTTCTAGTTTGAAGCGTTCGTTTCCAGTAACAGTTGGAATTTTTAGGTTTCACTCTGTTTACTCCTGTATAGGTAGATGTGGTTGGAACAATAAATAAAACACGGTTTGTGGTAGCAACTTGAAACTTGACACAATAAAGTAGTTCTGTGTTCTGTCACTCTGGTTTGTTTCCTCTTGAAGTACCCCTAGGTGATACTGGCGAAAGATGCTTTCATTTGAAAGGGGTTGTCAAACTTCCAAAAAACTACTAGTTTTCTGAAATCTCAGCAAATATTTTTTCACCCAATCTTGATCACACTTGGTGGTAATGATCTGTTCTCTAACCCCTCTTGGCTGACCAATTTTCATTTTTCTAGGTTGAAGCGTCTGTTTCCAGTAACTGTTTGAATTTTTTGGATTCACTCTGTTTTCGACAATATAGATAGGTGTATTTGGAACTATAAATCTAACACGGTTTGTGCTAGTTCTTTGAAACTTGACACAATAAAGTACTTCTAAGTTCTATCTCTCTAGTTTGTTTCCTCTTGATGTAGCCCGAAGCAGAGACTGGGGAAAGACACTTTTTTGAAAGGGGTTGCCAAGCTTCCAAAAAACTACTAGTTTTCTGAAATCTCATCAAATATTTTTTCACCCAATCTTGATGATACTTAGTGGTAAAGATCAGGTCAACAAGCCCACATGGCTGCCTATTCTTCATTCTACTAGGTTGAAGCGTTCGTTTCCTTAACTGTTTGAATTTTTTGGTTTCACTCTGTTTTCTCCTATATAGATAGTTGAGTTTGAAACTCTAAATCAAACACGGTTTGTTCTAGCTCTTTGAAACTTGACACAATAAAGAAGTTCTGAGTTCTATCTCTATGGATTGTTTCCTCTTGACGTAGCCCTAAGCAGAGACTGGCGAAAGACACTTTCATTTGAAAGGGGTTGCCAAGCTTCCAAAAACCTACTAGTTTTATGAAATTTCAGCAAATATTTTTTCACCCAATGTTGATGATACTTGGTGGTAATGATCAGTACACTTCAACCATGGGCTGCCCAATTTTTTCCCATCTAGGTTGAAGCGTTCATTTCCAGTAACAGTTTGAATTTTTCAGTTTCACTCTGTTTTCTTTTATATAGATAGATGTTTTTGGAACTCTGAATCAAACACTGTTTGTGCTAGCTCCTTGAAACTTGACACAATAAAGTAGTTCTATGTTCTCTCTCTATGGTTTGTTTCCTCTTGAAGTAGCCCTAAGCAGAGACTGGAGAAAGACACTTTCATTTGAAAGGGGTTGCCAAGCTTCCAAAAAATACTAGTTTTCTGAAATCTCAGCAAATATTTTTGGACAAATTCTTAATGATATTGGTGGTAATGATCACTTCAATAAGCCCACTTGCCTTCCCTATTTTCATTTATAGATTGAAGCGTTCATTTCCAGTAACAGTTTGAATTTTTAGGTTTCATTCTGTTTTTGACAATATAGATAGATGTGTTTGTAACTTTAAAATTAACACGGTTCGTACTAGCTCTTTGAAACTTCACACAATAAAGTTGTTCTAAGTTCTATCTCTCTGGTGTGTTTCCTATTGAAGTAGCCCTAGGCAGAGTCTAGTGAAAGACACTTTCATTTGAAAGGGGTTGCCAAGCATAGAAAAAACAACTAGTTTTCTGAAATCTCACAAAAAATTTTTTCACCAAATCTTGATGATACTTGCTAGTAATGATCAGTTCCCAAAGCCCACTTGGCTGTCCAATATTCTCTCATTTAAGTTGAAGCGTTCCTTTCCAGTAACACTTTGAATTTTTCTGATTCAATCTGTTTTTTCCTGCATAGGTAGATGTATTTGAAACTCTAAATAAAACACGGTTTGTGCTAGCTCCTTGAAACTTCACACAATAAATTAGTTCTACGTACTATCTCTATGCTTTGTTTCCTCTTGAAGTAGACCAAAGCAGAGACTGGCGAAAGACACTTTCATTTGAAAGGGGTTGCCAAGCTTCCAAAAAACTACTAGTTTTCTGAAATATCAGCAAACATTTTTTCACCCAATATTTATGATACTAGGTGGTAATGATCAGTTCACTTAGCCCACTTGGGTGCCCCATTTTCTCTCTTCTAGGTTTAAGAGTTCGTTTCCAGTAACAGTTTAAATTTTTAGGTTTCATTCTGTTTTCTCATGTATAGGTAGATGTGTTTGGAACTATAAATCAAACACGGTTTGTGCTAGCTCCTTGAAACTTGACACAATAAAGTAGTTTGTGTTCTATCACTCTGGTTTGTTTCCTCTTGAAGTAGCCATAAGCAGAGACTGGTGAAAGACACTTTCATTTGAAAGGGGTTGCCAGGCTTCCAAAAAACTACTAGTTTTCTGAAGTTTCAGAAAATTTTCTGAAATTTTTTTCACCCAATGTTGATGATACTTGGTGGTAATTATCATTTCACGTCACCCACGCAGCTGCCCAATTTTTCCTCTTCTAGGTTGAAGCGTTCTTTTCCAGTAACAGTTTGCATTTTTCGGTTTCACTCTGTTGTTTATATAGACAGATGTGTTTGGAACTATAAATCAATCACGGTTGGTGCTAGCTTGTTGAAATTGACACAATAAAATAGTTTTAAGGTCTATCTCCTTGGTTTGTTTCCTCTTGACGAAGCCCTAGCAGAGACTGGCTTCAACCTAAAAATGAAAATAGGGAAGTCATGTGGGCTTATTGAAGTGATCATTACCACCAATATCATCAAGATTCGGTCTAAAAATATTTGCTGAGATTTCAGAAAACTAGTATATTTTGGAAGCTTGGCAACCCCTTTCAAATGAAAGTGTCTTTCACCAGTCTCTGCTTAGGGCTACTTCAGGAAACAAACCATAGAGATAGAACTGAAATCTCAGCAAATATTTCTTCACCCAATCTTGATGATACTTCCTGGTAATCATCAGTTCAATACGCCCTCTTGGCTGTGCAATTTTCTCACTCCTCGGTTGAAGCGTTCGTTTCCAGTAACAGTTTGAATTTTTCCGTTTCACTCTGTTTTCTCCTGTATAGGTAGATGTGTTTGGAACTATAAATCAAACACGGTTTGTGCTAGCTCCTTGAAACTTGACACAATAAAGTAGTTATACTTTCTATCTCTATGGTATTTTCCTCTTGAATTAGCCCTAAGCAAAGACTGGTGAAAGACACTTTCATTTGAAAGGGGTTGCCACGATTCCAAAAAACTACAAGATTTCTGAAATCACAGCAAATATTTTTTCACCCAATCTTGATGATACTTGGTGGTAATGATCAGTTCAATAAGCCCACTTGGCTGCCCAATTTTCATTCTAATAGGTTGAAGGGTTCGTTTCCAGGAACAGTTTGAATTTTTAGGTTTCACTCTGTTTTCTCCTATATAGATAGATGTGTTTGGAACTCTAAATCAAGAACGGTTCGTGCTAGCTCTTTGAAACTTGACACAATAAAGTAGTTCTTAGATCTATCTATATGGTTTCTTGCCTCTTGAAGTAGCCCTATGCAGAGACTGGCGAAGACACTTTAGTTTGAAAGGGGTTGCCAAGCTTCCAAAAAACTACTAGTTTTCTGAAATCTCAGCAAAAAATTTTTCATCAAATCTTGATGATAGTTGGTGGTAATGATCAGTTCAATAAGCCCACTTGGCTGCCCAATATTCATTCTAGTATATTGAAGCATTCGTATCCAGTAACAGTTTGAATTTTTCGGTTTCACTGTTTTTTCCTATATAGATAGATGTGTTTGGAACTCTAAATCAAACACGGTTTGTGCTCCCTCCTTGAAACTTGACACAAAAAAGTAGTTCTAAGTTCTACCCCTATGGTTTTTTTCCTCTTGAAGTAGCCCTAAGCAGAGACTGGCGAAGACACTTTCATTTGAAAGGGGTTGCCAAGCTTCCAAAAAACTACTAGTTTTGTGAAACCGCAGTAAATATTTTTTCACCCAAACTTGATGATACATGGTGGAAATTCTCAGTTCAATAAGCCTAATTAGCTGCACAATTTTCATTTTTTTAGGTTGAAGTGTTCGTTTCCAGTAACGGTTTTAATTTTTCGGTTTCATTCTGTGTTCTCCTAAATAGATAGATGTTTTTGGAACTCTAAATGAAACACGGTTTGTGCTAGCTCCTGGAAACTTGACACAATAGAGTAGTTCTAACTTCTATCTCTATGGTTTGTTTCCTCTTGAAGTAGCCCTAAGCAGAGACTGGAGAAAGACACTTTCATTTTAAAATGGTGCCAAGCTTACAAAAAACTACTAGCTTTCTGAAATATCAGCAAATATTTTTTCACCCAATCTTGATGATACTTGGTGGTAATGATAAGTTCATTAAGCCCACATGTCTGCCCAATTATCATTCTACTCAGTTGACGCGTTCATTTCAAGTAACAGTTTGAATTTTTCGGTTTCACTCTGTTTTCTACTATATAGTTAGGTGTGTTTGGAACTCTAAATCAAACACGGTTTCTGCTACCTCCTTTAAACCTGACACAATAAAGTAGTTCTAAGTTCTATCTCTATGATTTATTTTCTCTTGAAGTAGGAATTAGCAGAACTGGCGAAGAACACTTTAATTTGTAAGGGTTTGCAAAGCTTCCAAAAAACTACTAGTTTTCTGAAATCTCAGCAAATATTTTTTCACCCAATCTTGATGATACCTGTGGTAATGATCAGTTCACTAAGACCACTTGGCTGCCCAATTTTCATTCTTCTAGTTTGAAGTGTTCATTTCCAGTAACAGTTTGAATTTTTCGGTTTCACTCTGTTTGCGACATTATAGATAGGTGTATTTTGAACTCTAAATCTAACACGGTTTGTAATAGCTCTTTGAAACTACACACAATAAAATACTTCTAAGTTTTATCTCTATGGTTTGTTTCCTCTTGAAGTAGCCCTAAGCAGCGACTGGTGAGAGACACTTTCATTTGAAAGGCGTTGCTAGCTTCCAAAACACTACTAGTTTTCTGAAATCTCAGCAAATATTTTTCACCCAATCTTGATGATACTTGGTGGTAATGATCATTTCAGTAAGCCCACTTGGCTGCCGAATTTCAAATCTTCTAGGTTGAAGATTTTGTTTCCAGTAACAGTTTGAATACTTAGGTTTCACTCTGTTTTCAACTACATAGATAGATGTGTTTGGAACTCTAAATCTAACATGGTTCGTGCTAGCTCTTGGAACTAGACATAGTAAAATAGTTCTAAGTTCTATATTTATGGTTTGTTTCCTCTTGAAGTAGCCCTAAGTAGAGACTGGTGAAAGACAGTTTTATTTGAAAGGGGTCGCCAAGCTTCCGAAAACTACTAGTTTTCTGAAATAACAGCAAATATTTTTTCGCACAATCTTGATGATACTTGGTGGAAATTATCAGTTCAATAAGCCCACTTGGCTGCCCAAGGTTCATTCTACTAGGTTGAAGCGTTCGTTTCCAGTAACACTTTGAATTTTTCGGTTTTACTCTGTTTTCAAAAATATTGATAGGTGTATTTGGAACTCTAAATCTAAGACGGTTTGTGCTAGCTTTTTGAAACTTGACACAATAAAGTAGTTCTAAGTTCTGTCTCTATGGGTTGTTTCCTATTGATGTAGCCCTAAGCAGAGACTGGAGAAAGACACTTTCATTTGAAAGGGGTTGCCAAGCTTGCAAAAAACTACTAGATTTCTGAAATCGCAGCAAATAATTTTTTAACCCAATCTTGATGATACTTGGTGGTAACATCAGAGGAATAAGCCCACTTAGCTACCCAATTTTCATTATACTAGGTTGAAGCGTTCGTTTTCAGTAACACTTTGAATTTTTCGGTTTCACTCTGTTTTCTCCTATATAGATAGATGTGGTTGGAACTCTAAATCAAACACGGTTTGTGCTACCTCCTTGAAACTTGACACAATAAAGTAGTTCTAAATTCTATCTCTATGGATTGTTTTCTCTTGAAGTAGCCCTAAGCAGAGACTGGCGAAAGACACTTTCATTTGAAAGGGGTTGCCAAGCTTCCAACAAACAATTAGTTTTCTGAAATCTCAGCACATATATTTTCACGCAATCTTGATGATACTTGGTGGTAATGATAAGTTCACTTAGGCCACTTCGCTGCCCAATTTTCTCTCTTCTAGGTTGAAGTATTTGTTTCAAGTAACAGTTTGAATTTTTCGGATTCACTCTGTTTTCTCCTATATAGATAGATATGTTTGGAACTCTAAATCCAACACGGTTTGTGCTAGCTCCTAGAAACTTGACACAATAAAGTAGTTCTAAGTTCTATCTCTATGATTTGTTTCCTCTTGAAGTAGCCCTAAGCAGAGACTGGAAAAGACACTTTCATTTGAAAGGGGTTGCCAAGCTTCCAAAAAACTACTAGTTTTCTGAAAAATTAGCAAATATTTTTCACCCAATATTGATGTTACTTGGTGATAATGATCAGTTCACTTAGCCCACTTGGCTGCCCAATTTTCTCTTTTCTAGAATAAAGCGTTCGTTGACAATTAGAGTTTGAATTTTTCGGTTTCACTATATTTTCTCCTATATAGATAGATGTGTTTGGAACTCTAAATCAAGAACGGTTTGTGCTAGCTCCTAGAAACTTGACACAATAAAGTAGTTCTAAGTTCTATCTCTATGGTTTGTTTCCTTTTGAATTAGCCCTAAGCAGAGACTGGCGAAAGAAACTTTCATTTGAAAGGGGTTGCCAGCTTCCAAAAAACTACTACTTTTCTGAAATCTCAGCAAATATTTTTTCACCCAATCTTGATGATAAATGGTGGTAATGATCAGTTGAATAAGCCCACTTGACTGCTCAATTTTCATTCTACTAGGTTGAAGCGTTCGTTTCCAGTAACACTTTGAATTTTTCAATTTCACTCTGTTTTCTCCTATATAGATAGTTGTGTTTGAAACTCTAAATCAAACACAGTTTGTGCTAGCTTCTTTAAACTTAACACAATAAAGTAGTTCCAAGTTCTATCTCCATGGTTTGTTTCCTCTTGAAGTAGCCCTAAGCAGAGACTGGTGAAAGACACTTTCATTTGAAAGGGGTAGCCAAGCTTCCAAAAAACGACTAGTTATCTGAAATCCCAGCAAATATTTTTTCATCCAATTTTGATGATACTTCGTGGTAATGATCAGTTCAATAAACCCACTTGGCTGCCCAATTTTCATTCTAAAAGGTTGAAGCGTTCGTTTCCAGTAACAGTTTGAATTTTTAGGTTTCACTCTGTTTTCTCCTATATAGATAGATGTGTTTGGAACTCTAAATCAAACACGGTTTGGGCTAGCTCCTTGAAACTTGACACAATGAAGTAGTTCTAAGGTCTATCTCTATGGTTTGTTTCCTACTGAAGAAGCCTTAAGCAGAGATGGAGAAACACACTTTCATTTGAAAGGGGTTGCCAAGCTTCCAAAAAACTACTAGTTTTCTGAAATCTCAGCACATATTTTTTCATGCAATCTTGATGATACTTGGCTGTAATGATCAGATCACTTAGCCCACTTGGCTGCCCAATTTTCTCCATTCTAGGTTGAAGCATTTGTTTCAAGTAAGAGTTTGAATTTTTCGGATTCACTCTGTTTTCTGCTATATAGATAGATATGTTTGGAACTCTAAATACAACACGGTTTGTGCTACCTCCTAGAAACTTGACACAATAAATTAGTTCTAAGTTCTATCTCTATGGTTTTTTTCCTCTTGAAGTAGCCCTAAGCAGAGACTGGCAAAAGACACTTTCATTTGAAAGGGTTGCCAAGCTTGCAAATAGCTACTAGTTTTCTGAAAAATCAGCAAATATTTTTTCACCCAATCTTGATGTTACTTGGTGATAATGATCAGTTCACTTAGCCCACTTGGCTGCCCAATGTTCTCTTTCCAGAATGAAGCGTTGGTTTCCAGTAACAGTTTGAAATTTTTGTTTCACTCTGTTTTCGACAATATAGATAGATGTATTTGGAACTCAAAATCAAAGTCGATTTGCCCTAGCTCTTTGAAACTTGACACAATACAGTAGTTCTAACTTCTATCTCTATGGTTTGTTTCCTCTCCAAAAGCCCTAAGCAGAGCCTGGCGAAACACATTTTCATTTGAAAGCGGTTTGCCAAGCTTTCAAAAAACTACTAGTTTTCTGAAATCTCAGCAAATATTTTTTCACCCAATCTTGATGATACTTGGTGGAAGTGATCACTTCAATAAGCCCACTTGGCTGCCCAATTTTTATTCTACTAGGATGAAGCATTCGTTTCCAGTAACACTTTGAATTTTTCGGTTTCACTCTGTTTTTTCCTATATAGATAGATGTGTTTGGAACTCTAAATCAAACACGGTTTGTGCTAGCTCCTTGAAACTTGACAAAATAAAGAAGTTCTAAGTTCTATCTCTATGGTTTGTTTCCTCTTGAAGTAGCCCTAAGCAACGACTGGCGAAAGACACTTATATTTGAAAAGGGTTGCCAAGCTTTTAAAAAACTACTAGTTTTCTGAAATCTCAGCAAATATTTTTTCACCAATCTTGATGATACTTGGTGGTAATGCTCAGTTCAATAAGCCCATTTGGCTGCCCAATTTTCATTCTATTAGGTTGAAGCGTTCGTTTCCAGTAAGAGTTTGAATATTTCGGTTCACTCTGTTTTCTACTATATAGATAGATGTGTTTGGAACTCTAAATCAAAAACGGTTTTTGCAAGCTCCTTGAAACTTGACACAATAAAGTAGTTCTAAGTTCTATCTCTATGATTTTTTTCCGCTTGAAGTAGCCCAAAGCTGAGACTAACGAAACACACTTTCATTTGAAAAGGGTTGCCAAGCTTCCAAAAAACTATTAGTTTTCTGAAATCTCAGTAAATATTTTTTCACCTAATCTTGAGGATACTTGATGGTAATGATCAGTTCACTTAGCCCACTTCGCTGCCCAATTTTCTCTCTTCTAATATGAAGCGTTGGTTTCCAGTAACAGTTTGGATTTTTTCGGTTTCACCCTTTTTTCAACAACATAGATAGGTGTATTTGGAACTCTAAATCTCCGAAGGTTTGTGCTAGCTCTTTCAAACTTGACACAATAAAGTAGTTCTAACTTCTATCTCTATGTTTTATTGCTCTTGAAGTATTCCTAAGCAGAGACTTGCGAAAGACACTTTATTTGAAAGGAATTGCCAAGCTTCAAAAATCTACTAGTTTTCTGAAATCTCAGGAATATTTTTTACCCAATCTTGATAATACTTGGTGGTAATGATCAGTTGAATAAACCCAATTGGCTGCCAATTTTCATTCTACTAGGTTGAAGCGTTCGTTTCCAGTAACGCTTTGAATTTTTTTTTCACTCTGTTTTTGAAAATATAGATATGTGTATTTGGAACTCTAAATGTAAGATGGTTTGTGCTAGCTCTTTGAAACTTGACACAATAAAGAAGTTCCAACTTCTATCTCTATGGTTTGTATCCTCTTGAAGTAGCCCTAAGCAGAGACTGGCGAAAGACACTTTCAATGAAACAGATTGCCAAGCTTCCAAAAAACTACTAGTTTTCTGAAATCTCAGCAAGTATTTTTTCACCAAATCTTGATGATACTTGGTGGTAATGATCAGTTGAACAAGCCCACTTGGCTTCCCAATTTTCATTCTACTAGGTTGAAGCACTTGTTTCCAATACGAGTTTGAATATTTCGGTTTCACTCTGTTTTCTCCTATATAGATACATGTGTTTGGAACTCTAAATCAAACACGGTTTGTTCCAGCTTCTTAAAACTTGACAAAATAAAGTAGTTCTAAGTTCTATAATATGGTTTGTTTCCTTTTGAAGTAGCCCTAAGCAGACACTGGTGAAAGACTCTTTCATTTGAAATGGGTTGCCAAGCTACCAAAAAACTGCTAGATTTCTGAAATCTCAGAAAATATTTTCACACCCAATCTTGATGATACTTGCTGGTAATGATCAGTACAAGAAGCCCACTTGGCTGCCCAATTTTCATTCTACTAGGTTGAAGCGTTCGTTTCCAGTAACATTTTGAATTTTTCAATTTCACTCTGTTTTCTTCTATATAATAGATGTGTTTGAAACTCTAAATCAAACACGGTTTGTGCTAGCTTCTTGAAACTTGACACAATAAAGTAGTTCTAAGTTTTCTCTCTATGGTTTGTTCCCTCCCTAAGTAGCCCTAAGCAGAGACTGGCGACAGACACTTTGATTTGAAAGCGGTTGCCAAGCTTCCAAAAAACTACTAGTTTTCGGAAATCTCAGCAAATATTTTTTCACCCAATCTTCATGATACTTGGTGATAATGATCAGTTCACTTAGCCCACTTGGCTGCCCAATTTTCTCTTTTCTATAATGAAGCGTTCGTTTCCAGTTAGAGTTTGAATTTTTCGATTTCACTCTGTTTTCTCCTATATGGATAGATGTGTTTGGAACACTAAATCCAACCACGATTTGTGCTACCTCCTTGAAACTTGACACAGTAATGTAGTTCTAAGTTCTATCTCTATTGTTTGTTTTCTCTTGAAGTAGCCCTAAGCAGAGACTGGCGAAAGACACTTTCATTTGAAAGGGGTTGCCAAGCTTCCAAAAAACTACTACTTTTCGGAAATATCAGCAAATATTTTTTCACCCAATCTTAAAGATACTTGGTGATAATGATCAGTTCACTTAGCCCACTTGGCTGCCCAATGTTCTCTCTTCTAGGTTGAAGCGTTCGTTTCCAGTAACAGTTTGAATTTCTCGGTTTCACTCTGTTCTCGAAAATATAGATAGGTATTTGGAACTCTAAATCTAAGACGGTTTTTGGTAGCTTTTTGAAACTTGACACAATAAAGGAGTTCTAAGTTCTATCCCTATGGTTTGTTTCCTATTGAAGTAGCCCTAAGCCGAGATGGAGAAAGACACTTTCATTTGAAATGGGTTCTGAAGCTTCCAAAAAACTACTAGTCTTCTGAAATCTCAACAAATATTTTTTCACCCCATCTTGATGATACTAGGTGGTAATGATCAGTTGAATAAGCCCACTTGGCTGCCCAATTTTCATTCTACTAGGTTGACGCGTTCGTTTCCAGTAACACTTTGAATTTTTCGGTTTCACTCTGTTTTCTCCTGTATAAATAGATGTGTTTGGAACTCTATATCTAAAACGGTTTGTGCTAGCTCCTTGAAACTTGACACAAAAAAGGAGTTCTAATTTCTATCTCTAAGATTTGTTTCCTCTTCAAGTAGCCCTAAGCAGAGACTGGCGAAAGACACTTTCATTTGAAAGGGGTTGCCAAGCTTCCAAAATACTACTAGTTTTCTGAAATCTCACCAAATATTTTTTCACCAAATTTGATTTTACTTGGTGGTAATTTTCAGTTAAATTAGCCCACTTGGCTGACCAATTTTCTCTTTGCTAGGATGAAGCATTCGTTTCCAATAACAGTTTGAATTTTTAGGTGCACTCTATTTTCTCATGTATAGGTACATGTGTTTGTAACTATAAATCAAACACGGTTAGTGCTAGCTCATTGAAACTTGACACAATAAGGTAGTTCTAAGTTCTATCTCTATGGTTTGTTTCCTTTGAAGTAGCCCTAAGCAGAGACTGGCGAAAAACACTGTCTTTTGAAAGCAGTTGCCAAGCTTCCAAAAAACTACTAGTTTTCTGAAATCTCAGCAAATATTTTTTCACCCAATCTTGATGATACTCGGTGTTAATGATTAGTTCAATAAGCCCACTTGGCTGCCCAATTTTCATTTTACTAGGTTAAAGCTTTTGTTTCCAGTAACAGTTTGAATTTTTCGGTTTCACTCTATTTTCTCCTATATAGATATAATTGTTTGGAACTCTAAATCAAACACGGTTTGTGCTAGCTCCTTGAAACTTGTCACAATAAAGTAGTTCTAAGTTCTATCTCTATAGTTTGTTTCCTATTGAAGTAGTGCTAAGCAGACACTGGTGAAAGACACGATCATTTAAAATGGGTTTCCAAGCTTCCAAAAAGTACTAGTTTTCTGAAATCTCAGCAAATATGTTTTCACCCAATCCAGATGATACTTGGTGGTAATGATCAGTTCAATAAGCGTACGTGGCTGCCCAATTTTCTCTTTGCTAGGTTCAAGCGTTCGATTCCAGTAACAGTTTGAATTTTTCGGTTTTCTTCTATTTTCTCCTATATAGATAGATGTGTTTGGAATTCTAAATCAAACACGGTTCTTGCTAGCTCATTGATACTTGACACAATAAAGTAGTTCTGGGTTCTATCTCTCTTGTTTGTTTCCTCTTGAAGTAGCCCTAAGCAGAGACTCTGGAAAGACACTTTCATTTGAAAGGGTTTGCCAAGCTTGCAAAAAACTCTTCGTTTTCTGAAATCCCTGCAAATATTTTTTCACCCAATCTTGATGATACTTGGTGGTAATGATCAGTTGAATAAGCCCACTTGGCTGCCCAATTTTCATTCTACTAGGTTGAAGCGTACGTTTCCAGTAACACTTTGAATTTTTCGGATTCACTGTTTTTCTCTTATATAGATGGATGTGTCTGAAACTCTAATTCAAACACGGTTTGTGCTAGCTTCTTGAAACTTGACACAATAAAGTAGTTCTAAGTTCTCTCTCTATGGTTTGTTTCCTCTTGAAGTAGCCCTAAGCAGAGACTGGCGACAGACACTTTCATTTGAAAGCGGTTGCCAAGCTTCCAAAAAACTACTAGTTTTCGGAAATCTCAGCAAATATTTTTTCACCCAATCTTCATGATACTTGGTGGTAATGATCAGTTCACTTAGCCCACTTGGCTGCCCAATTTTCTCTTTTCTATAATGAAGTGTTCGTTTCCAATTAGAGTTTGAATTTCTCGGTTTCACTCTGTTTTCTCCTATATAGATAGATGTGTTTGGAACACTAAATCCAACCACGATTTGTGCTACCTCCTTGAAACTTGACACAGTAATGTAGTTCTAAGTTCTATCTCTATTGTTTGTTTTCTCTTGATGTAGCCCTAAGCAGAGACTGGCGAAAGACACTTTCATTTTAAAGGGGTTGCCAAGCTTCCAAAAAAAAATTTTCGGAAATCTCAGCAAATATTTTTTACCGAAACTTGATGATACTTGATGGTAATGATCAGTTCACTTAGCCCACTTGGCTGCCCAATGTTCTCTCTTCTAGGTTGAAGCATTCGTTTCTAGTAACAGTTTGAATTTCTCGGTTTCACTCTGTTTTTGAAAATATAGATAGGTATTTGGAACTCTAAATCTAAGACGGTTTTTGGTAGCTTTTTGAAACTTGACACAATAAAGTAGTTCTTAGTTCTATCCTTATGGTTTGTTTCCTATTGAAGTAGCCCTAAGCCAAGATGGAGAAAGACACTTTCATTTGAAAGGAGTTGCCAAGCTTTCAAAACTCTACTAGTGTTCTGAAATATCAGCAAATATTTTTTCACCCATTCTTCATGATACTTGATGGTAATGATCATTTCAATAAGCCCACTTGGATGCCCAATTTTCATTCTACTGGGTTGAAGCGTTCGATTCCATTAACACTTTGGATTTTTCGGTTTCACTCTGTTTTCTTCTATATAGATAGATGTGTTTGAAACTCTAAATCAAACACGGTTTGTGCTAGCTCCTTGAAACTTGACACAATTTAAGTAGTTCTAAGTTCTATCTCTATGGTTTGTTTTTTCTTGAAGTAGCCCTAAGCAGAGACTGGCGAAAGACACTTTCATTTGAAAGGGGTTGCCAAACTTCCAAAAAACTGCTAGTTTTTTTTAAATTTCAGCAAATATTTTTTCTCCCAATCTTGATGATACTTGGTGGTAATGTTCAGTTCAATACCCCCACTAGACTGCCCAGTTTTCATTCTGCTAGGTTGAAGCATTCGTTTCCAGTAACAGTTTGAATTTTTCGGTTTCACTCTGTTTTCTCCTATATAGATAGATGTGTTTGGACCTCTAAATCAAACACGGTTTGTGCTAGCTAGTTGAAACTAGACACAATAAAGTAGTTCTAAGTTCTATCTCTATGGTTTCTTTCCTCTTGAACTAGCCCTAAGCGGAGACTGGCGGAAGACAGTTTCATTTTTAAGGGGTTGCCAAGCTTCCACAAAACTACTAGTTTTCTGAAATCTCAGCAAATATTTTTTCACCCAATCTTGATGATACTAGGTGGTAATGATCAGTTCAATAAGCCCATTTGGATGCCCAATTTTCATTCTACTAGGTTGAAGCATTCGTTTCCAGAAAGACTTTGAAATTTTCGGTTTCACTCTGTTTTCTCCTAAATAGATAGATGTGTTAGAAACTCTAAATCAAACACACAGTTCTACTAGGTTGAAGCATTCGTTTCCATTAACAATTTGAATTTTTCGGTCTCACTCTGTTTTCTCCTATATAGATAGATTTGTTTGGAACTCTTAATAAAACACGGTTTGTGCTAGCTCCTTGAAACTTGACACAATAAAGTAGTTCTAAGTTCTATCTCTATGGTTTGTTTCCGCTTAAAGTAGCCCTAAGCAGAGACTGGCAAAAGACAGGTTTATTTGAAAAGGGTAGCAAAGCTTCCAAAAAACTACTAGTGGTCTGAAATCTCTGCAAACATTTTTTCCCCCAATCTTGATGATACTTGGTGGTAATGATCAGTTCAATAAGCCCACTTGGCAGCCCAATTTTCATTCTATTAGGTTGAAGCCTTCTTTTCCCTAAGCAGAGTCTGGCGAAAGACACTTTCATTTGCAAGGGGTTGCCAAGCTTCCAAAAAACTGCTAGATTTCTGAAATCTCAGAAAATATTTTCACACCCAATCTTGATGATACTTGCTGGTAATGATCAGTACAAGAAGCCCACTTGGCTGCCCAATTTTCATTCTACTAGGTTGAAGCGTTCGTTTCCAGTAACATTTTGAATTTTTCAATTTCACTCTGTTTTCTTCTATATAATAGATGTGTTTGAAACTCTAAATCAAACACGGTTTGTGCTAGCTTCTTGAAACTTGACACAATAAAGTAGTTCTAAGTTTTCTCTCTATGGTTTGTTCCCTCCCTAAGTAGCCCTAAGCAGAGACTGGCGACAGACACTTTGATTTGAAAGCGGTTGCCAAGCTTCCAAAAAACTACTAGTTTTCGGAAATCTCAGCAAATATTTTTTCACCCAATCTTCATGATACTTGGTGATAATGATCAGTTCACTTAGCCCACTTGGCTGCCCAATTTTCTCTTTTCTATAATGAAGCGTTCGTTTCCAGTTAGAGTTTGAATTTTTCGATTTCACTCTGTTTTCTCCTATATGGATAGATGTGTTTGGAACACTAAATCCAACCACGATTTGTGCTACCTCCTTGAAACTTGACACAGTAATGTAGTTCTAAGTTCTATCTCTATTGTTTGTTTTCTCTTGAAGTAGCCCTAAGCAGAGACTGGCGAAAGACACTTTCATTTGAAAGGGGTTGCCAAGCTTCCAAAAAACTACTACTTTTCGGAAATATCAGCAAATATTTTTTCACCCAATCTTAAAGATACTTGGTGATAATGATCAGTTCACTTAGCCCACTTGGCTGCCCAATGTTCTCTCTTCTAGGTTGAAGCGTTCGTTTCCAGTAACAGTTTGAATTTCTCGGTTTCACTCTGTTCTCGAAAATATAGATAGGTATTTGGAACTCTAAATCTAAGACGGTTTTTGGTAGCTTTTTGAAACTTGACACAATAAAGGAGTTCTAAGTTCTATCCCTATGGTTTGTTTCCTATTGAAGTAGCCCTAAGCCGAGATGGAGAAAGACACTTTCATTTGAAATGGGTTCTGAAGCTTCCAAAAAACTACTAGTCTTCTGAAATCTCAACAAATATTTTTTCACCCCATCTTGATGATACTAGGTGGTAATGATCAGTTGAATAAGCCCACTTGGCTGCCCAATTTTCATTCTACTAGGTTGACGCGTTCGTTTCCAGTAACACTTTGAATTTTTCGGTTTCACTCTGTTTTCTCCTGTATAAATAGATGTGTTTGGAACTCTATATCTAAAACGGTTTGTGCTAGCTCCTTGAAACTTGACACAAAAAAGGAGTTCTAATTTCTATCTCTAAGATTTGTTTCCTCTTCAAGTAGCCCTAAGCAGAGACTGGCGAAAGACACTTTCATTTGAAAGGGGTTGCCAAGCTTCCAAAATACTACTAGTTTTCTGAAATCTCACCAAATATTTTTTCACCAAATTTGATTTTACTTGGTGGTAATTTTCAGTTAAATTAGCCCACTTGGCTGACCAATTTTCTCTTTGCTAGGATGAAGCATTCGTTTCCAATAACAGTTTGAATTTTTAGGTGCACTCTATTTTCTCATGTATAGGTACATGTGTTTGTAACTATAAATCAAACACGGTTAGTGCTAGCTCATTGAAACTTGACACAATAAGGTAGTTCTAAGTTCTATCTCTATGGTTTGTTTCCTTTGAAGTAGCCCTAAGCAGAGACTGGCGAAAAACACTGTCTTTTGAAAGCAGTTGCCAAGCTTCCAAAAAACTACTAGTTTTCTGAAATCTCAGCAAATATTTTTTCACCCAATCTTGATGATACTCGGTGTTAATGATTAGTTCAATAAGCCCACTTGGCTGCCCAATTTTCATTTTACTAGGTTAAAGCTTTTGTTTCCAGTAACAGTTTGAATTTTTCGGTTTCACTCTATTTTCTCCTATATAGATATAATTGTTTGGAACTCTAAATCAAACACGGTTTGTGCTAGCTCCTTGAAACTTGTCACAATAAAGTAGTTCTAAGTTCTATCTCTATAGTTTGTTTCCTATTGAAGTAGTGCTAAGCAGACACTGGTGAAAGACACGATCATTTAAAATGGGTTTCCAAGCTTCCAAAAAGTACTAGTTTTCTGAAATCTCAGCAAATATGTTTTCACCCAATCCAGATGATACTTGGTGGTAATGATCAGTTCAATAAGCGTACGTGGCTGCCCAATTTTCTCTTTGCTAGGTTCAAGCGTTCGATTCCAGTAACAGTTTGAATTTTTCGGTTTTCTTCTATTTTCTCCTATATAGATAGATGTGTTTGGAATTCTAAATCAAACACGGTTCTTGCTAGCTCATTGATACTTGACACAATAAAGTAGTTCTGGGTTCTATCTCTCTTGTTTGTTTCCTCTTGAAGTAGCCCTAAGCAGAGACTCTGGAAAGACACTTTCATTTGAAAGGGTTTGCCAAGCTTGCAAAAAACTCTTCGTTTTCTGAAATCCCTGCAAATATTTTTTCACCCAATCTTGATGATACTTGGTGGTAATGATCAGTTGAATAAGCCCACTTGGCTGCCCAATTTTCATTCTACTAGGTTGAAGCGTACGTTTCCAGTAACACTTTGAATTTTTCGGATTCACTGTTTTTCTCTTATATAGATGGATGTGTCTGAAACTCTAATTCAAACACGGTTTGTGCTAGCTTCTTGAAACTTGACACAATAAAGTAGTTCTAAGTTCTCTCTCTATGGTTTGTTTCCTCTTGAAGTAGCCCTAAGCAGAGACTGGCGACAGACACTTTCATTTGAAAGCGGTTGCCAAGCTTCCAAAAAACTACTAGTTTTCGGAAATCTCAGCAAATATTTTTTCACCCAATCTTCATGATACTTGGTGGTAATGATCAGTTCACTTAGCCCACTTGGCTGCCCAATTTTCTCTTTTCTATAATGAAGTGTTCGTTTCCAATTAGAGTTTGAATTTCTCGGTTTCACTCTGTTTTTTCCTATATAGATAGATGTGTTTGGAACACTAAATCCAACCACGATTTGTGCTACCTCCTTGAAACTTGACACAGTAATGTAGTTCTAAGTTCTATCTCTATTGTTTGTTTTCTCTTGATGTAGCCCTAAGCAGAGACTGGCGAAAGACACTTTCATTTTAAAGGGGTTGCCAAGCTTCCAAAAAAAAATTTTCGGAAATCTCAGCAAATATTTTTTACCGAAACTTGATGATACTTGATGGTAATGATCAGTTCACTTAGCCCACTTGGCTGCCCAATGTTCTCTCTTCTAGGTTGAAGCATTCGTTTCTAGTAACAGATTGAATTTCTCGGTTTCACTCTGTTTTTGAAAATATAGATAGGTATTTGGAACTCTAAATCTAAGACGGTTTTTGGTAGCTTTTTGAAACTTGACACAATAAAGTAGTTCTTAGTTCTATCCTTATGGTTTGTTTCCTATTGAAGTAGCCCTAAGCCAAGATGGAGAAAGACACTTTCATTTGAAAGGAGTTGCCAAGCTTTCAAAACTCTACTAGTGTTCTGAAATATCAGCAAATATTTTTTCACCCATTCTTCATGATACTTGATGGTAATGATCATTTCAATAAGCCCACTTGGATGCCCAATTTTCATTCTACTGGGTTGAAGCGTTCGATTCCATTAACACTTTGGATTTTTCGGTTTCACTCTGTTTTCTTCTATATAGATAGATGTGTTTGAAACTCTAAATCAAACACGGTTTGTGCTAGCTCCTTGAAACTTGACACAATTTAAGTAGTTCTAAGTTCTATCTCTATGGTTTGTTTTTTCTTGAAGTAGCCCTAAGCAGAGACTGGCGAAAGACACTTTCATTTGAAAGGGGTTGCCAAACTTCCAAAAAACTGCTAGTTTTTTTTAAATTTCAGCAAATATTTTTTCTCCCAATCTTGATGATACTTGGTGGTAATGTTCAGTTCAATACCCCCACTAGACTGCCCAGTTTTCATTCTGCTAGGTTGAAGCATTCGTTTCCAGTAACAGTTTGAATTTTTCGGTTTCACTCTGTTTTCTCCTATATAGATAGATGTGTTTGGACCTCTAAATCAAACACGGTTTGTGCTAGCTAGTTGAAACTAGACACAATAAAGTAGTTCTAAGTTCTATCTCTATGGTTTCTTTCCTCTTGAACTAGCCCTAAGCGGAGACTGGCGGAAGACAGTTTCATTTTTAAGGGGTTGCCAAGCTTCCACAAAACTACTAGTTTTCTGAAATCTCAGCAAATATTTTTTCACCCAATCTTGATGATACTAGGTGGTAATGATCAGTTCAATAAGCCCATTTGGATGCCCAATTTTCATTCTACTAGGTTGAAGCATTCGTTTCCAGAAAGACTTTGAAATTTTCGGTTTCACTCTGTTTTCTCCTAAATAGATAGATGTGTTAGAAACTCTAAATCAAACACACAGTTCTACTAGGTTGAAGCATTCGTTTCCATTAACAATTTGAATTTTTCGGTCTCACTCTGTTTTCTCCTATACAGATAGATTTGTTTGGAACTCTTAATAAAACACGGTTTGTGCTAGCTCCTTGAAACTTGACACAATAAAGTAGTTCTAAGTTCTATCTCTATGGTTTGTTTCCGCTTAAAGTAGCCCTAAGCAGAGACTGGCAAAAGACAGGTTTATTTGAAAAGGGTAGCAAAGCTTCCAAAAAACTACTAGTGGTCTGAAATCTCTGCAAACATTTTTTCCCCCAATCTTGATGATACTTGGTGGTAATGATCAGTTCAATAAGCCCACTTGGCAGCCCAATTTTCATTCTATTAGGTTGAAGCCTTCTTTTCCCTAAGCAGAGTCTGGCGAAAGACACTTTCATTTGCAAGGGGTTGCCAAGCTTCCAAAAAACTGCTAGATTTCTGAAATCTCAGAAAATATTTTCTTACCCAATCTTGATGATACTTGGTGGTAATGATCAGTTCAAGAAGCCCACTTCGCTGCCCAATTTTTATTTTACTAGGTTGAAGGTTTTGTTTCCAGTAACAGTTTGAATTTTTCAGTTTCACTCTGTTTTCTCCTATATATATAGATGTGTTTGGAACTCTAAATCAAACACCGTTTCTGCTAGCTCATTGAAACCTGACACAATAAAGTAGTACTAGGTTCTATCTCTCTTGTTTGTTTCCTCTTGAAGTAGCCCTAAGCAGAGACTCTGGAAAGACACTTTCATTTGAAAGGGGTTGCCAAGCTTGAAAAATCTACTAGTTTTCTGAAATCCCTGCAAATATTTTTTCACCCAATCTTGATGATACTTGGTGGTAATGATCAGTTGAATAAGCCCTCTTGGCTGCCCTATTTTCATTCTACTAGGTTGAAGTGTTCGTTTCCAGTAAGAACTTTGAATTTTTAAATTTCATTCTGTTTTCTTCTATATAATAGATGTGTTTGAAACTCTAAATCAAACACGGTTTGTGCTAGCTTCTTGAACCTTGACACAATAAATTAGTTCTAAGTTCTCTCTCTATAGTTTGTTTCCTCTTGAAGTAGCCCTAAGCAGACACTGGCGAAAGACACTTTCATTTGAAAGGGTTTGCCAAGCTTCCAAAAAAATACTAGTTTTCTGAAATCTAAGCAAATATTTTTTCACCCAATTTGATGATACTTGGTGGAAATGATCAGTTCAATAAATCCACTTGGCTGCCCAATTTTTATTCTACTAGGTTGTAGCCTTCGTTTCCAGTAAGAGTTTGAATTTTTCGGTTTCACTCTGTTTTCTCCTATATATATATAGATGTGTTTGGAACTCTAAACAAACACGGTTTGTGCTAGCTCATTGAAACTTGACACAATAAAGTAGTTGTAAGGTCTATTTCTATGGTTTGTTTTCTCTTGAAGTAGCCCTAAGCAGAGACTGGCGAAAGACACTTTCATTTGAAAGGGGTTGTCAAGCTTCCAAAAAAATAATTTTCTAAAATCTTAGCAAATATTTTTTACCCAATCTTGATGATACTTGGTGGTAATGATCAGTTCCATCAGCCCACTTGGCTGCCCTATTTTCATTCTACTAGGTTGAAGCGTTCGTTTCCAGTAGAACTTTGAATTTTTAAATTTCACTCTGTTTTCTTCTATATAATTAGATGTGTTTGAAACTCTAAATCAAACACGGTTTGTGCTAGCTTCTTGAAACTTGACACAATAAAGTAGTTCTAAGTTTTATCTCTATGGTTTGTTTCCTTTTGAAGTAGCCCTAAGCAGAGACTGGCGAAAGACACTTTCATTTGAAAGGGTTTGCCAAGCTTCCAAAAAAAATACTAGTTTTCTGAAATCTAAGCAAATATTTTTTCACCCAATTTGATGATACTTGGTGGTAATGATCTGTTCAATAAATCCACTTGGCTGCCCAATTTTCATTCTACTAGGTTGTAGCGTTCGTTTCAAGTAAGATTTTTAATTTTTCGGTTTCACTCTGTTATATATATATATATATATATATATATATATATATATATATATATATATATGTGTGTGTGTGTGTGTGTGTGTGTGTGTGTGTGTGTGTGTGTGTTTGGAACTCTAAATCAAACACGGTTTGTGCTAGCTCCTTGAAACTTGACACAATAAAGTAGTTCTAAGGTCTATCTCTATGGTTTTTTTGCTCAAAAAGTAGCCCTAAGCAGAGACTGGCGAAAGACACTTTCATTTGAAAGGGGTTGCCAAGCTTCCAAAAAAAATAGTTTTCTGAAATCTCAGCAAATATTTCTTACACAATCTTGATGATAATTGGTGGTAATGATCAGTTCACTTAGCCCTCTTTGTTGCCCAATGTTCTCTCTTCAAAGTTGAAGCGTTAGTTTCCAGTAACAGTTTGAATTTTTCGATTTCACTCTGTTTTCGAAAATATATAGGTGTATTTGGAACTCTAAATCTAAGACGGTTTTTGCTAGCTTTTTGCAACTTGACACAATAAAGTAGTTCTAAGGTCTATCTGTATGGTTTGTTTCTTATTGAAGTAGCCCTAAGCAGAGATGGAGAAAGAAACTTTCATTTGAAAGGGGTGGCCAAGCTTCCAAAAAACTACTAGTTTTCTCAAATCTCAGCAAATATTTTTTCAGCCCATCTTGATGATACTTGGTGGTAATGATCAGTTCAATAAGCCCACTTGGTTGCCCAATTTTCATTCTACTGGGTTGAAGTATTAGTTTACAGTAACAGTTTGAATTTTTCAGTTTCACTCTGTTTTCTCCTATATAGATAGATGTGTTTGGAACTCTAAATCAAACACGGTTTTTGCTAGCTCCTTGAAACTTGACACAATAAAGTAGTTCTAAAGTTATATCTCTATGGTTTGTTTCCTCTTGAGGTAGCCCTAAGCAGAAATTGGTGAAAGACACTCTCCTTTGAAAGGGGTTGCCATGCTTCCAAAAAATTACTAGTTTTCTGAATCTCAGCAAATATTTTTTCACCCAATCTTGATGACCCTTGGTGGTAATGATCAGTTAACTTATCTCACATGGCTGCCCAATTTTCTCTCTTATAAATTGAAGCGTTCATTTCCAGTAACAGTTTGAATTTTTCGGTTTCACTCTGTTTGCTCCGGTATAGGTAGATGTGCTTGGAACTATAAATCAAACACGGTTCGTGCTAGCTCCTTGAAACTTGACACAATAAAGTAGTACTAAATTCTATCTCTATGGTTTGTTTCCACTTGAAGTAGCCCTAAGCAGAGACTGGCGAAAGACAGGTTTATTTGAAAAGGGTTGCAAAGCTTCCAAAAAACTACTAGTTTTCTGAAATCCCAGCAAATATTTTTCTTCCAATCTTGATGATACTTGGTGGTAATGATCAGTTCAATAAGCTCACTTGACTGCCCAATTTTCATTTTACTAGGTTGAAGGGTTTGTTTGTAGTAACAGTTTGAATTTTTCAGTTTCACTCTGTTTTCTCCTATATAGATAGATGTGTTTGGAACTCTAAATCAAACACCGTTTCTGCTAGCTCATTGAAACTTGACACAATAAAGTAGTTCTAGGTTCTATCTGTCTGGTTTGTTTCCTCTTGAAGCAGCCCTAAGAAGAGACTGGGGAAAGACACTTTCATTTGAAAGGGGTTTCCAGGCTTCCAAAAAAATACTAGTTTTTTGAAATCTCAGCAAATATTTTTTCTCCCAATCTTGATGATACTCGGTATTAATGATCAGTTCACTAAGACCACTTGTCTGCCCATTTTTTATTTTCTAGGTTGAAGCATTTATTTCGAGGAAAGGTTTGAATTTTTCGGTTTTACTCTGTTTTCAAATATGTAGATAGATGTATTTGGAACTCTAAAACTAATAGGGTTCATGCTAGCTCTTTGAAACTTGACACAATAAAATAGTTCTAAGTTCTATCTCTATGGTTTGTTTCCTCTTGATGTAGCCCTAATCAGAGACGGGTGAAAGACACTTTAAATTGAAAGTGGTTGCCAAGCTTAGAAAAAACTACTAGTTTTCTGAAATCTCAGCAAATATTTTTTCACCCATTCTTGATGATACTTGGTGGTAATAGTCAGGTCCCTTAGCCTACTTGGGTGCCCAATTTTCTCTCTTATAGGTTGAAGAGTTCGTTTCCCGTAACAGTTTGAATTTTTCGTTTTCACTCTGTTTTCTCTTGTATAGGTAGATTTGTTTGGAACTATAAATCAAACACTGTTTGTGCTAGCTCCTTGAAACTTGGCACAATAAAGTAGATCTAAGTTCTATCTCCATTGTGTGTTTCCTCTTGAAGTAGATCTTAGCAGAGACTGGAGAAAGACACTTTCATATAAAAGGGTTTGCCAAGCTTCCAAAATACTACTAGTTTTCTGAAATCTCAGCAAATATTTTTTCACCCAATATTGATGATATTTGCTGGTAATGATCAATTCAATAAGCCCACTTGGCTGCCCAATTTTCATTCTCCTAAGTTGAAGCGTTCGTTTCCAGTGAAAGTTTGAATTTTTCGGTTTCACTCTGTTTTCTCCTATATAGATATATGTGTTTGGAACTCTAGATCAAACACGGTTTTTGCTAGCTCCTTGAAACTTGACACAATAAAGTTGTTCTAAGTTCTATCTCTATGGTTTGTTTTCTCTTTAAGTAGCCTTAAGCAGAGAGTGTTGAAAGACAGTTTCATTTGAAATGGGTTGACAAGCTTCCAAAAAACAACTAGTTTTCTGAAATCTAAGGAAATATTTTTTCACCAAATCTTGATGATACTTCGTGGTAATGATCAGTTCAATAATCTCACTTGGCTGCCCACTATTCATTCTACTAGGTTGAACGGTTCATTTCCAGTAACAGTTTCAATTTTTCTGTTTCACTCTGTTTTCTCCTAAATAGATTGATGTGTTTGGAACTCTAAATCAAACAAGGTTTGTGCTAGCTCCTTGAAACTTGACACAATAAAGTAGTTCTAAGTTCTATCTCTATGGTTTGTTTCCTCTTGTAGTAGCCCTAAGCAGAGACTGGCGAAAGACACTTTCATTTGAAAGTGGATGCTAAGCTTTTAAAAAACTACTGGTTTCTGAAATCTCAGAAAATAGTTTTTCACCCAATCTTGATGATACTTGGTGGTAATGATCAGTTCAATAAGCCCACTTGGCTGCCCAATTTTCATTCTCCTAAGTTGAAGCGTTCGTTTCCAGTAACAGTTTGATTTTTCGGTTTCACTCTGTTTTCTCCTATATAGAAAGTTGTGCTTGGAACTCTAAATCAACACGGTTTGTGCTAGCTTTTTGAAACTTGACACAATAATGTAATTCTAATTTCTATCTCTATGGTTTGGATCCTCTTGAAGTAGCCCTAAGCTAAGACTAGGGAAAGACACTTTCATTTGAAAGGGGTTTCCAAGCTTAAAAAAAACGACTAGTTCTCTGAAATCTAAGCAAATATTTTTTCACCCAATTTTGATGATACTTGGTGGTAATGATCAGTTAAATAAGCCCACTTGGCTGCCCAAGTTTTATTCTAACTTTGAAGCGTTCCTTTCCATTAAGAGTTTGAATTTTTCGGTTTCACTCTGTTTTCTCCTACATAGATAGATGTGTTTGGAACTCTAAATCAAACACGGTTTTTGCTAATTCATGGAAACTTGACAAAATAAAGTAGTTCTAAGTACAATCATTTTGGTTTTTTTTCTCTTGAAATGGCTCTAAGCAGAGACTGGCGACAGACACTTTCATTTGAAAGAGGTTGCCAATCTTCCAAAAAACTACTAGTTTTCTTAAATCTCAGCAAATATTTTTTCACCAAATATGATGATACTTGGTGGTATTTATCAGTTCACATACCCACTGGGCTGCCCAATTTTTTTTTTTTTTTGGCTAGGTTGAAGCGTTCGTTTCCAGTAACAGTTTGAATTTTTAGGTTTCACTCTGTTTCTCCTATATAGATAGATGTGTTTGGAACTCTAAATCAAACACGGTTTGTGCTAGCTCCTTGAAACTTGACAAAATAAAGTAGTTCTAAGTACTATCTCTATGTTTTTTTTTCTCTTGAAATAGCCCTATGCAGAGACTGGCGACGGACACTTTCATTTGAAAGAGGTTGCCAATCTTCCAAAAAACTACTACTTTTCTGAAATCTCAGCACATATTTTTTCACCAAATATGATGATGCTTGGTGGTCATTATCAGTTCACTTATCTCACTGGGCTGCCAATTTTTTTTTTTTTTATTTTGTTAGGTTGAAGCATTCGTTTCCAGTAACAGTTTGAATTTTTAGGTTTCACTCTGTTTTCTCTTGTACAGGTAGATGTGTTTGGAACTATAAATCAAACACTCTTTGTGCTAGCTTTTTGAAACTTGGCACAATAAAGTAGATCTAAGTTCTATCTCTATGGTTTCTTTCCTCTTGAAGTAGCTCTAAGCAGAGACTGGAGAAGAAAACTTTCATATGAAAGGGGTTGACAAGTTTCCAAAAAACTACTAGTTTTCTGAAATCTCAGCAAATATTTTTTCACCTAATGTTGATGATATTTGGTGGTAATGATCAGTTCAATAAACCTACCTGGCTGCCCAATTTTTATTCTCGTAGGTTGAAGCGCTCGTTTCCAGTAACAGTTTGAATTTTTCGGTTTCACTCTGTTTTCTCCTATATAGATAGATGTGTTTGGAACTCTAAATCAAACACGGTTTGGGCTAGCTCCTTGAAACTTGACACAATAAAGTAGTTCTAAGTTCTATCTCTATGGTTTCTTTCCTCTTGAAGTAGCCCTAAGCAGATACTGGCGAAACACACTTTTATTTGAAAGGGGTTGCCAAGCTTCCAAACAACTACTAGTTTTCTGAAATCTCAGCCAATATTTTTTCACCCAATCTTGATGATACTAAGTCGTAATGATCATTTCATTTAGCCCACTGGATGCCCAATTTTCTCTCTTCTATGTTGAAGAGTTCGTTTCCAGTAACAGTTTGAATTTTTCGGTTTCACTCTGTTTTCTCCTATATAGATAGATGTGTTTGGAAATCTAAATCAAACACGGTTTGTGCTAACTCCTTGAAGCGTGACACTATAAAGTAGTTCTAAGTTCTATCTCTATGAATTGTTTCCTTTTGAAGTAGCCCTAAGCAGACACTGGCGAAAGACAGTTTCATTTGAAAGGGGTTTCCAAGCTTCCAAAAAACTACTAGTTATCTGAAATCTCAGCAAATAGTTTTTCACCCGATCTTGATGATACTTGGTGGTAATGATCAGTTCAATAAACCCACTTAGCATCCAAATTTATATTCTACTAGGTTGAAGCATTAGTTTCCAGTAACAGTTTGAATTTTTCGGTTTCACTCTGCTTTCGACAATATAGATAGGTGTTTTTGGAACTCTAAATATGAGACAGTTAGTGCTAGCTCTTTGAAACTCGACACAATAAAGTAGTTCTAACTTCTAACTATATGGTTTGTTTCCTCTTGAAGAAGCCCTAAGCAGTGACTGGCGAAAGACACTTTCATTTGAAAGAGGTTGCCAAGCTTAAAATATACTCCTAGTTTTCTGAAAACTCAGCAAATATATTTTCACCCAATCTTGATGATACTTGGTGGTATGATCAGTTCACTTAGCCCACTTGGATGCCCAATTTTCTCCCTTCTAGGTAGAAGCGTTCTTTTCCAATAACAGTTTGAATTTCTCGGTTTCACTCTGTTTTCTTCTATATACATAGATGTGTTTGGAACTCTAAATCAAACACGGTTTGTGCTACCTCCTTAAATTTGACACAATAAATTAGTTCTAAGTTCTATCTCAATGGTTTGTTTCCTCTTGAAGTAGCACTATGCAGAGATTGGGGAAAGACACTTTCATTTCAAAGAAGTTGCCAAGCTTCCAAAAAACTACTAGTTTTCTGAAATCTCAGCAAATATTTTTCACGCAATCTTGATGATACTTGGTGGTAATGATCAGTTGAATAAGGCCACTTGGCTACCCAATTTTCATTGTACTAAGTTGAAGCGTTCGTTTCCTGTAACACTTTGAATTTTTCGGTTTCACTCTGTTTCCTTCTATATAGATAGGTGTGTTTGGAACTCTGTAT
The DNA here is from genome assembly GCF_048772815.1 of Callospermophilus lateralis. NCBI lineage: Eukaryota > Metazoa > Chordata > Mammalia > Rodentia > Sciuridae > Callospermophilus > Callospermophilus lateralis. Next base: position 163,106,862 of record NC_135305.1, read on the forward strand.
CAACACGGTTTGTGCTAGCTCCTTGAAACTTGACACAATAAAGTAGTACTAAGTTCTATCTCTATGGTTTGTTTCCTCTTGAAGTAGTCCTAAGTAGAGACTGGTGAAAGACACTTTCATTTGAAAGGGGTTGCCAAGCTTCCAAACAACTACCTAGTTTTCTGAAATCTCAGCAAATAATTTTTCACCCAATCTTGATGATTCTTGGTGGTAATGATCAGTTCAAAAAGCCCAATTGGCATCCCAATTTTCATTCTACTAGGTTGAAGTATTAGTTTACAGTAACAGTTTGAATTTTTCGGTTTCACTCTGTTTTCTCCTATATAGATAGATGTGTTTGGAACTCTAAATCTAAGACAGTTTGTGCTAGCTCTTTGAAACGTGACACAATAAAGTAGTCCTAAGTTCTATCTCTACGGTTTGTTTGCTCTTGAAGTAGCCCTAAGCAGAGACTGGCGAAAGACACTTTCATTTGAAAGTGGTTGCCAAGCTTCCAAAAAACTACTAGTTTTCTGAAATCTCAGCAAATATATTTTCACCCAAACTTGATGATACTTGGTGGTATGATCAGTTCACTTAGCCCACTTGGTTGCCCAATTTTCTCTTTTCTAGGTTGAAGCGTTCCTTTCTAGTGACAGTTTGAATTTTTCGGTTTCACTCTGTTTTCTCCTATATACATAGGTGTGTTTGGAACTCTAAATCAAACACGGTTTGTGCTAGCTCCTTGAAACTTGACACAGTAAAGTAGATCTAATTCTATCTATATGGTTTTATTTCCTCTTGAAGTATCCCTATGCAGAGATTGGCGAAAGACACATTCATTTGAAAGAAGTTGCCAAGCTTCCAAAAAACTACTAGTTTTCTGAAATCTCAGCAAATATTTTTAAACCCAATCTTGATGATACTTTGTGGTAATGATCAGTTGAATAAGGCCACTTGGCTGCCCGATTTTTATTCTACTAGGTGAAGCGTTCGTTTCCAGTAACAGTTCGAATTTTTCGGTTTCATTTTGTTTTCTCCTATATAGACTGATGTGTTTGGAACTCTAAATCAAACACGGTTTGTGCTAGCTCCTTGTAACTTGACACAATAAAGAAGTTCCAAGTTCTATTTCTATGGTTTGTTTCCTCTTGAAGTAGCCCTAAGAAGAGAGTGGTGAAAGACACTTTCATTTGAAAGGGGATGCTAAGCTTCCAAAAAATTAGTTTTCTGAAATCTCACCAAATATTTTTTCACCTAATCTTGATGACACTTTGTGGAAATGATCAGTTCACTTAGCCCACTTGGCTGCCCAATGTTCTCTCCTCTAGTTTGAAGTGTTTGTTTCCAGAAACAGTTTGAATTTTTCGGTTTCACTTTGTTTTTGAAAATATAGATAGGTGTATTTGGAACTCTAAATCAAAGACGGTTTGTGTTACCTTTTTGAAGCTTGACACAATAAAGTAATTCTAATTTCTATCTCTATGGTTTCTTTCCTCTTGAAGTAGCTCTAAGAAGAGACTGGCGAAAGACACTTTCATTTGAAAGGGGTTGCCAAGCTTCCAAAAATCTACTAGTTTTCTGAAATCTCAGCAAATACTTTTTCACCCAATCTTGATTATACTTGGTGGTAATGATCAGTTGCATAAGCCCACATGGCTGCACAATTTTCATTCTACTAGGTTGAAGCGTTCATTTCCAGGAACCCTATAAATTTTCAAATATCAGTCTTTTTTCTCCTATATAGATAGATGTGTTACGAACTCTAAATCAAACACGGTTTGTGCTAGCTCCCTGAAAATTGACACAATAAAGTAGTTGTAAGTTCTATCTCTATGGAGTGTTTCCTCTTGAAGTAGCCCTAAGCAGAGACTGGCGAAAGACACTTTCATTTGAAAGGGGTTCCCAAGATTCCAAAAAAACTACTAGTTTTCTGAAATCTAGAAAATACTTTTTCACCCAATCTTGATGATACTTGGTGGTAATGATCAGTTCACTTAGCCCACTTGGCTTACCAATTTTCTCTTTTCGAGAATGAAGCATTCGTTTCCAGTTAGAGTTTGAATTTTTCGGTTTCACTCTGTTTTCTCCTATATAGACAGATGTGTTTGGAACTCTAAATCAAAAACGGTTTGTGCTAGCTCCTAGAAACTTGACACAATAAAGTAGTTCTAAGTTCTATCTCTATCGTTTGTTTCCTCTGGAAGTAGCCCTAAGTAGAGAATGGCGAAAGATACTTCATTTGAAAGAGGTTGCCAAGCTTCCAAAAAACTACTAGTTTTCTGAAATCTCAGCAAATATTTTTTCACCCAATCTTGACGATACTTGGTGGTTATGATCAGTTGAATAAGCCCACTTGGCTGCCCAATTTTCATTCTAGTAGGTTGAAGCGTTTGTTTCCAGTAACAGTTTGAATTTTTAAATTTCACTCTGTTTTCTCCTATTTAGATAGATGTGCTTGGAACTCTAAATCAAACACGGTTTGTGCCAGCTCTTTGAAACTTTGCACAATAAAGCAGTTCTGAGTTCTATATCTAGGGTTTGTTTCCTTTGAAGTAGACCTAAGCAGAGACTGGCGAAAGACACTTTCATTTGAAAGGGGTTGCCAAGCTTCCAAAAAACTACTACTTTTCTGAAATCTCAGCAAATATTTTTTCACCAAATTTTCCTGATACTTGGTGGTAATGATCAGTTCAATACGCCCACTGGACTTCCCAGTTTTAATTCTAGTAGGTTGAATTATTCGTTTCCAGTAACAGTTTGAATTTTTCGGTTTCACTCTGTTTTCTCCTATATAGATAGATGTGTTTGGAACTCTAAATCAAACACGGTTTGTGGTAGCTACTTGAAACTTGACACCATGATGTAGTTCTAAGTTCTATCTCTATGGTTTGTTTACTCTTGAAGTAGCCCTAAGCAAGAATGGCGAAACACAAGTTCATTTGAAAGGGGTTTCCAAGCTTCCAAAAAACTACTAGTTTTCTGAAATCTCAGCAAATATTTTTTCACCAAATATGAAGGTACTTGGTGTTAATTATCAGTTCACTTAGCCCACTTGGCTGCCCAGTTTTCTTTTTGCTATTTTGAAGCATTCGTTTTCAGTAACAGTTTGAATTTTTAGGTTTTACTCTGTTTTCTCCTATATAGATAGATGTGTTTGGAACTCTAAATCAAACTTGGTTTCTGCTAGCTCCTTGAAACTTGACACAATAAACTAGTTCTAAGTTCTATCTCTATTGTTTGTTTGCTCTTGAAGTAGCCCTAAGCAGAGACTGGCGAAAGACACTTTCATTTGAAAGGGGTTGCCAAGCTTCAAAAAACTACTAGTTTTCTGAAATCTCAGCAACTATTTTTTCACCCAATCTTGAAGATTCTTGGTGGAAATTATCAGTTCATTAGTCTACTTGGCTACCCAATTTTCTTTTCCTAGGTTGAAGTGTTCGTTTCCATAACAGTTAGAATATTTAGGTTTCACTCTGTTTTCTCTTGTATAGGTAGATGTGTTTGGAACTATAAATTAAACACGGTTTGTGCTAGCTCCTTGAAATTTGACACAATAAAGTAGTTCAAATTCTATCTCTATGGTTAGTTTCCTCTTGAAGCAGCCCTAAGCAGAGACTGGCGAAAGACACTTTCATTTGAAAGGAGTTGCCAAGCTTCCAAAAATCTACTAGTTTTCTGAAATCTCAGCAAATATTTTTTCACCCCATCTTGATAATATTTGGTGGTAATGATCAGTTCAATAAACTTGCTTGGCATCCGAATTTTTATTTTACTAGGTTGAAGTGTTCGTTTCCAGTAAGAGTTTGAAATTTTTGGTTTCACTCTGTTTTCTCCTATATGGATAGTTGTATTTGTAACTCTAAGTCAAACACGGTTTATGCTAGCTTTTTGAAACTTGACACAACAAAGTAGTTCTAAGTTCTATCTCTATGCTTTGTTTCCTCTTGATGTAGCCCTAAGCAGAGACTGGAGAAAGACAATTTCATTTGAAAGGGGTTGCCAAGCTTCAAAAAACTATTAGTTTCCTGAAATCTCAGCAAAATTTTTTCATCCAATCTTGATGATACGTGGTGGTAATGATCAGTTCACTTAGCCCACTTGGCTGCCCAATTTTCTCTTTTCTAGGTTGAAGCGTTCGTTTCCAGTAACAGTTTGAATTTCTCGGTTTCACTCTATTTTCTCCTATATAGATAGATGTGTTTTGAACTCTAAATCCAACACGGTTTGTGCTAGCTCATTAAAACTTGAAACAATAAAGTACTTCTAAGTTCTATCTCTATGGTTTGTTTCCTCTTGAAGTAGACCTAAGGAGACACTGGTGAAAGACACTTTCATTTGAAATGGGTTGCCAAGCTACCAAAAAACTACAAGTTTTGTGAAATCTCAGCAAATATTTTTTCACCCAATCTTGATGATACTTGGTGGAAATTATCAGTTCACTTATCCCACTTGGCTGCTAAATTTTCTCTCTTCTACGTTGAAGCGTTAGTTAAAGTAACAGTTTGAATTTTTCAGTTTCACTCTGTTTTCTCCTATATAGATAGATGTGTTTGGAACTCTAAATCAACCACGGTTTGTGCTAGCTCCTTTAAACTTCACAAAATAAATAGATCTAAGTTCTATCTCTATGGTTTGTTTCCTCTTGAAGTAGCCCTAAGCAGAGATTGGTGAAAGACACTTTCATTTGAAAGGGGTTGCCAAGCTTCCAAAAAACTACTAGTTTTTTCAAATCTCAGCAAATATTTTTTCACCAAATCTTGATGATACTTGGTGGTAAATATCAGTTCAATAAGCTCACCTGGCTGGCCAATTTTCATTCTACTATGTTGAAGCGTTCGTTTCCAGTAACAGTTTGAATTTTTCGGTTTCACTCTGTTTTCTCCTATATAGATAGATGTGTTTTGAACTCTAAATCCAACACGGTTTGTGCTAGCTCCTTGATACTTGACACAATAAAATAGTTCTATGTTCTCTCCCAATGGGTTTTATCTCTTGAAGTAGCCCTAAGCAGACACTGGCGAATGACACTTTCATTGAAAGCGGTTGCCTAGCTTCCAAAAAACTACTAGTTTTCTGAAATCTCTGCAAATATTTTTTCACCCAAACTTGATGATACTCGGTGGCAATGACCAGTTCACTTAGCCAACTTGGCTGCCCAATTTCATTCTACTAGGTTGAAGTGTTCATTTCCCGTAACAGTTCGAATTTTTCGGGTTCACTCTGTTTTCTCCTATATAGATAGATGTGTTTGGAACTCTAAATCAAACACGGTTTTTGCTAGCTCCTTGTAACTTGACACAATAAAGTCGTGCTAAGTTCTATCTCTATGGTTTGTTTCCTCTTGAAGTAGCCCTAAGCAGAGACTGGTGAAAGTCACTTTCATTTGAATTGTTTTACCAAGATTCCAAAAAACTACTAGATTTCTGAAAACTCAGCAAATGTTTTTTCACCAAATATAATGATACTTGGTGGTAATTACAAGTTCACTTTGCCTACTGGGCTACCCAATTATCTTTTCATAGGTTGAAGCATTCATTTCCAGTAACAGTTTGAATTTTTAGGTTTCACTCTGTTTTTTCCTATATAGATAAAAGTGTTTGGAACTATAAATCAAACACGGTTTGTGCTAGCTCCTTGATACTTGACACAATAAAGTAGTTCTAAGTTCTATCTCTATGGTTTGTTTCCTCTTGAAGTAGCCCTAAGCAGAGACTGGCGAAAGACACTTTCATTTGAAAGGAGTTGCCAAGCTTCCAAAAAACTACTAGTTGTCTGAAATCTCAACAAATATTTTTTCACACAATCTTGATGATACTTGGTGGTAATGATCAGTTCAATAACCTCACTTGGCTGCCCAATTTTCATTCTACTAGGTTGAAGCATTCATTTCCAGTAACAGTTTGAATTTTTCGGTTTTATTCTGTTTTCTCCTATGTAGATAGATGTGTTTGGAACTCTAAATCAACCACGGTTTGTGCTAGCTTCTTGAAACTTGAATAATGTAGTTATAACTTTTATCTCTTTGGTTTGTTTTCTCTTGAAGTAGCCCTTAGCAGAGACTGGCAAAAGACACGTTCATTTGAGAGGGGTTGCCAAGCTTCCAAAAAACTACTAGTTTTCTGAAATCTCAGCAAATATTTTTTCACCCAATCTTGATGATACTTGGTAGAAATGATCAGTTCACTTAGCCCACTTGGAGGCCAAATATCTCTCTTCTAGGATGAAGCGTTCGGTTCCAGTAACAGTTTGAATTTTTTGGTTTCACTCTGTTTTCTCTTGTATAGGTAGATGTGTTTGGAACTATAAATCAAACACGGTTTGTGCTAGCTCTTTGAAACTTGACAAAATAAAGTAGTTCTAAGTTCAATCTCTATGGTTTTTTCCTCTTGAAGTAGCCCTAAGCAGAGAATGGAGAAAGACACTTTCATTTGAAAGGGGTTGCCAAGCTTCCAAAAAACTACTAGTTTTCTGAAATCTCAGGAAATATTTTTTCACCCAATCTTGATGGTACTTGGTGGTAATGGTCAGTTTACTAAGCTCACTTGGTTGCCCAATTTTCATTCTTCTAGGGTGAAGCATTTGTTTCCAAAAACAGTTTGAATTTTTAGGTTTCACTATGTTTTCTCCTATATAGATAGATGTGTTTGGAACTCTAAATCTAACACGGTTTGTGCTAGCTCCTTGAAACTTGACACAATAATGTAGTTCTATTTTCTATCTATATGGTTTGTTTCCTCGTGAAATAGCTCTAAGCAGAGACTGGCGAAAGACGCTCATTTGAAAGGGGTTGCCAAGCTTCCAATAACCTACTAGTTTTCTGAAATCTCAGCAAATATTTTTTTCACCCAGTCTTGATGGTACTTGGTGGTAATAATCAGTTCACTAAGCTCACTTGGTTCTCCAATTTTAATTCTTCTAGGCTGAAGCTTTCGTTTCAAAGAACAGATTGAAGTTTTAGGTTTCACTCTGTTTTCTCCTATATAGATAAATTTGTGGAACTCTAAAACAAACACGGTTTCTGCTAGCTCCTTCAAGCTTGATAGAATAAAGTTGTTCTAAGTTCTATCTCTATCATTTGTTTCCTCTTGAAGTAGCCCTAAGCAGAGACTGGCAAAAGACACTTTCATTTGAAAGGGGTTGCAAAGCTTCCAAAAAACTACTAGTGTTCTGAAATCTCAGCAAATATTTTTTCACCCAAACTTGATGATACTTGGTGGTAATGATGAGTTCACTAAGCCCACTTAGCTGCCCAATTTCCATTCTTCTCGGTTGAAACATTGTTTTCCAGTAACAGTTTGAATTTTTAGGTTTCACTTTCTTTTCGACTGCATGGATAGATGTTTTTGGAAATCTAAATCAAACACGGTTTGTACTAGCTTATTGAAACTTGACAAAATATAGTTCTAAGTTCTATCTCTTTGGTTTGTTTCCTCCTGAAGTAGGCCTAAACAGAGACTGGCGAAAGACACTTTCATTTGAAATAGGTTGTGAAGCTTCCAAATAACTACTAGTTTTCTGAAATCTCAGCAAATATTTTTTGACCCAATCTTGATGATACGTGGTGGTAATGATCAGTTCACTAAGCCCACTTCGCTGCCCAATTTCCATTCTTTTTGGTTGAAGCATTGGTTTCCAGTAATAGTTTGAATTTTTAGGTTTCACTCTCTTTTCAACTGCATGGATAGATGTTTTTGGAAATCTAAATCAAACACGGTTTGTACTAGCTTTTTGAAACTTGAAAAAAGAAAGTTCTAAGTTCTATCTCTTTGTTTTGTTTCCTCCTGAAGTAGCCCTAAGCAGAGACTGGCGAAAGACACTTTCATTTGAAACAGGTTGGCAACCTTTTAAAACATTACTAGTTTTTTGAAATCTCAGCAAAAACTTTTTCTCCCAATCTTGATGATACTTGGTGGTAATGATCAGGTCACTAAACCCACTTGGCTGCCCAATATTCATTCTTCTACATTGAAGCGTTTGTTTCCAGTAACAGTTTTAATTTTTAGGTTTCACTCTGTTTTCTCCTGTATAGATAGATGTGTTTGGAACTCTAAATCAAACACGGTTTGTGCTAGCTCTTTGAATCTTGACAGAATAAAGTGGTTCTAGGTTCTATCTCTGATGTTTGTTTCCTCTTGAAGTAGCCCTAAGCAGAGACTGGCGAAAGACACTTTCATTTAAAGAGGTTGCCAAGTTTCCAAAAAACCTACCAGTTTTCTGAAATCTCATCAAATATTTTTAACGCAATGTTGATGATAGTTGGTTGTAATGTTCTGTTCACTAAGCCCACTTGGCTGCCCAATTTCCATTCTTTCAGGTTGAAGTGTTCCTTTCCAGTAACAGTTTGAAATTTTCGGTTTCATTCTGTTTTCTCCTGTATAAATAGATGTGTTTGGAACTATAAATTAAACACGGTTGTGCTAGCTCCTTAAAATTGACACAATAAAGTAGTTCTAAGATCTATCTCTGTGGTTTGTTTCCTCTTGAAGTAGCCCTAAGCAGAGACTGGCGAAAGACACTTTCATTTGAAAGAGGGTGCCAAGCTTCCAAAAAACTACTAGTTGTCTGAAAACTCAGGAAATATTTATTCACCCAATCTTGATGATGCTTGGTGGTAATAATCAGTACACTAATCCCTCTTGGCTGCCCAGTTTTAATTCCTCTAGGTTGAAGCGTTCATTTACAGTAACAGATTGAATTTTTAGGTTTCACTCTGTTTACTACTGTATAAATAGATGTGTTTGGAACTATAAATCAAACACGGTTTGTGCTAGCTCTTTCAAGCTGGACAAAATAAAGTAGTTGTAAGTTCAATCTCTATGGTTTGTTTTCTCTTGAAGTAGCCCTAAGCAGAGACTGGCGAAAGACACTTTCATTTGAAAGGAGTTGCCAAACTTCATAAAATTACTAGTATTCTGAAATCTCAGCAAATATCTTTTCACCCAATCTTGATGATACTTGGTGGTAATAATCAGTCCACTGAGCCTACTTGGCTGCCCAATTTTCAATCTTCTAGGTTGAAGCGTTCGTTTCCAGTAACAGTTTGAATTTTTCGATTTCACTCTGTATTTTCATGTATAGATAGTTGTGTTTGGAACTCTAAATAAAACATGGTTTGTGGTAGCTCTTTGAAACATGACACAATAAAGTAGTCCTATGTTCTATCTCTATGGTTTGTTTCCTCTTGAAGTAGCCCTAAGCAGAGACTGGCGAAAGACACTTTTATTTGATAGGGGTTGCCAAGCTTCCAAAAAGCTACTGGTTTTCTGAAATCTCAGCAAATATTTTTTCACCCAATCTTGATGATACCTCCTGGTAATGATCAGTTCACTAAGCCCACTTGGCTGCCCAATTTTCATTCTTCTAGATTGAAGCATTCATTTCCAGTAACAGTTTTAATTTTTAGGTTTCACTATTTTTTCGACTATATAGATAGAAGTGTTTGGAACTCTAAATCTAACACGGTTTGTGCTAGCTCTTTGAAACTTGACACAATAAAGTAATTCTAATTTCGATCTGTAATGTTTGTTTCCTCTTGAAGTCGCACTAAGCAGTGACTGGTAGAAGACACTTTCATTTGAAAGGGGTTGCCAAGCTTCCAAAAAACTACTAGTTTTCTGAAATTTCAGCAAATATTTTTTTCACCCAATCTTGATGATACTTGGTGGTAATGATCAGTTCACTAAGCCTACTTGGCTGCTCAATTTTCATTCTTCTAGGTTGAAGCATTCATGTCCAGTAATAGTTTGAATTTTTCGTTTTCATCTTTTTTGTTCTGTATAGATAGATGTGTTTGGAACTCTAAAACAAACAGGGTTTGTACTAGATCCTTGAAACTTGAAAGAATAAAGTAGTTCTAAGTTCTATCTCTATGATTTGTTTCCTCTTGTAGTACCCCTAAGCAGAGACTTGCGAAAGACACCTTTATTTTAAAGAGGTTGCCAAGCTTCCTAAAAACTAAGAGTTTTCTGAAATATCAGCCAATATTTTTACACCCAATTATGATGAAACTTGGTAGTAATGATCAGTTCACTAAGGCTACTGGGCTGCCCAATTTTCATTCTTCTTGGTTAAAGCATTCGTTTCCAGTAACAGTTTGAATTATAGGTTTCACTCTGTTTTCTCCTGTATAGATAGATGTGTTTGGAACTCTAAATCAAACACTGTTTGTGCTAGCTCCTTTTGTCTTGGCACAATAAAGTAGTTCTAATTTGTATCTCTAATGTTTGTTTCCTCTTGAAATAGTGGTAAGCAGTGACTTGTGAAAGACACATTCATTTGAAAGGGGTTGCCAAGCTTCCAAAAAAAATACTAGTTTTCTGAAATCTCAAGAAATATTTTTTCACCCAATCTTGATGATACTTGGTGGTAATGATCAGTTCACTAAGCCCACTTGGCTGCATAATTTTCATTCTTCTAGGTTGAAGCGTTCGTTTCCAATAAAAGTTTGAATTTTTCGATTTCACTCTGTTTTCTCCTGTATAGGTAGATGTGTTTGGAACTATAAATCAAACACGGTTTGTGCTACCTCCGTGAAACTTCACACAATAAAGTAGTTCTATGTTCTATCCCTATGGTTTGTTTTTTCTTGAAGTAGTCCTAAGCAGAGACTGGCGAAAGACACTTTAATTATAAAGGTTTTGCCAAGTTTCCAAAAAACTACTAGTTTTCTGAAATCTCAGGAAATATTTTATCAGCGAATATTGATGATACTTGTTGGTAATGATCAGTTCACTAAGCCCACTTGGCTGCCCAACTTTCTTTCTTTTAGGTTGAAGCATTCGATTCCAGTACAGTTTGAATTCTTAGGTTTCACTCTGATTTCTCCTGTATAGACAGATGTGTTTGGAACTCTAAATCAAACACGGTTTGTGCTAGCTCCTTGAAAATTGACACAATAAAGTAGTTCTAAGTTCTCTCTCTATGGTTTGTTTCCTCTTGCTGTAGCCCTGAGCAGAGAATGGTGAAAGACACTTACTTTTGAAAGGCGTTGCCAAGCTTCCAAAAAACTACTAGTTTTCTGAAATTTCAGCAAATATTTTTCACCCAATCTAGATGATACTTGGTGGTAATGACAAGTTTACTAAACTCACTTGGCAGCCAAATTTTCATTCTTCTAGATTTAAGCATTTGTTGCCAGAAACAATTTGAATTTTTAGGTTGCACTCTGTCTTCTCCTGTATAGATAGATGTGTTTGAAACTCTACATCAAACACGGTTTGTGGTAGCTCTTTGAAACTTCACACAATAAAGTAATTCTAAGTTCTATCTCTATGGTTTGTTTCCTCTTGAAGTAGCCCTAAGCAGAGACTGGCGAAAGACACTTTCATTTGAAAGGGGTTGCCAAGCTTCCAAAAAGCTACTAGTTTTCTAAAATCTCAGCATATATTTTTTCACCCAATCTTGATGATACTTGGTGGTAATGATCAGTTCACTAATCCCACTTGGCTGCCCAATTTTCATTCTTCTAGCATGATGCGTTCATTTCTAGTAATTGTTTGAATATTTTGGTTTAACTCTGTATTCTTCTGTATAGATAGATGTGTTTTTGAACTCTAAATCAAACACAGTTTGTGATAGACCTTGAAACTTGACACAATACAGTAGTTCTGAGTTCTATCTCTATGTTTTGTTTCCTCTTGAATAGCCCTAAGCAGAAACTGGCGAAAGACACTTTCATTTGAAAGGGGTTGCCAAGCTTCCTAAAAACTACTAGTTTTCTGATATCTCAGGAAATATTTTTTCACCCAATATTGATGATACTTGGTGGTGATTATCAGTTCACTATGCCCACGTGGCTGCCCAATTTTTATTTTTCAAGATTGAAGCGTTCATTTCCAGTAACAGTTTGAATTTTTAGGTCTCACTCTCTTTTTGACTACATAGATAGATATGTTTGGAACTCTAAATCAAACACGGTATGTAAAAGCTTTTTGAAACTTGACACAATAAATTAGTTCTAAGTTCAATCTCTATGGTTTGTTTCCTCTTGAAGTATCCCTAAACAGAGACTGGCGAAAGACACTTTCATTTCAAAGGTGTTGCCAAGCTTCCAAAAAACTACTAGTTTTCTGAAATCTCAGCAAATATTTTTTCACCGCACATTTATGATACTTGGTGTAATGATCATTTTACTAAACCCATTTGGCTACCCAACTTTCATTCTTCTAGGTTGAAGCGTTCGTTTCCAGTAACAGTTTGAATTCTTAGGTTTCAATCTGTTTTCTTCTGTATAGATAGATGTGTTTGGAACTGTAAATCAAACACTGTTTGTGCTAACTCCTTGAATCTTGAAACAATAAAGTAGTTCTAAGTTATATCTCTAAGGTTTGTTTCCTCTTGAAGTAGCCCTAAGCAATGACTGGCGAAAGACACTTTCATTTGAAAGGGGTTTCCAAGCTTCCACAAAACTACTAGTTTTCTGAAATCTCAGCAAATATATTTTCATTCATTCTTGATGATACTTGGTGGTAATGATCAGTTCACTAAGCCCACTTGGCTGCACAATTTTCATTCTTCTAGGTTGAAGGCTTCTTTCCAGTAACAGTTTGAATTTTGAAGGTTTCACTCTTTTTTCTCCTGTATAGATAGATGTGTTTGGAACTCTAAATAAACACGGTTTTTGCTAGCTCCTTGAATCTTGACACAATAAAGTAGTTTTATGTTCTATTTATATGGTTTGTTTCCTCTTAAAGTACCCCAAACAGAGACTGGCGAAAGACACTTTCATTTGAAAGGGGTTGCCAAGCTCCCAAAAAACTACTAGTTTTCTGAAATCTCAGAAAATATTTTTTAACCCATCTTGATGATATTTTGCCTTAATGATCAGTCCACTAAGCCCACTTGGAAGCCCCATTATCATTCTTCTAGGTTGAAGCATTCGTTTCCAATATCAGTTTGAATTTTTAGGTTTCACTCAGTTTTCCTCTATATAGTTAGACATGTTTGGAACTCTAAATCAAACATGGTTTGTGCTTGCTCCTTGAAACTTGACACAATAAATTAGTTCTAAGTTCTATCTCTTTGTTTTTTTTTCCTCTTGAAGTAGGTTTAAGCAGAGACTGGAGAAAGACACTTTCATTTGAAAAGGGTTGCCAAGCTTCCAAAAAACTGCTTGTTTTCTGAAACCTCAGCAAATATATTTTCACCTAATCTTGAAGATAATAGGTGGTAATGATCAGTTCACAAAGCCCACTTAGCTGCCCAAGTTTTATTGTTGTAGGTTGAAGCGTTCTTTTCCAGTAACAGTTTGAATTTATAGGTTTTTTCTGTTTTCAACTACAGAGATAGATGTTTTTGGAACTCTAAATCAAATACGGTTTGTACTAGATCTTTGAAACTTGACACAATAAAATAGTTCTAAGTTCTATCTCTATGGTTTGTTTCCTCTTGAATTTGCCCTAAGCAGAGACTGGTGAAAGCCACTTTCATTTGAAAGTGGTTGCCAAGTTTACAAAAAACTACTATTTTTTTGAAATCTCAGCAAATATTTTTTCACCGAATTTTGATAATACTTGGTAGTAATGATCAGTTCACTAATACCACTTGGCTGCCCAATTTTTATACTTCTAGGTTGAAGCGCTTTTTTCCAGTAACACTTTGAATTTTTCGGTTTCACTCTGTTTTCTTCTGTAGAGACAGATGTGTTTGGAACTCTAAATCAAACACTGTTTGTGCTAGCTCCTTGAAACTTGAAACAATGAAGTAGATCTAAGTTCTATGTCTGTGTTTTGTTTCCTTTTGAAGTAGCCCTAAGAAGAGACTGGCGAAAGACACTTTCATTTGAAAGGCGTTGCCAAGCTTCCAAAAAACTACTAGTTTTCTGAAATCTCAGCAAATATTTTTTCACTCAATCTTGATGATACATGGTGGTAATGATCAGTTCCCCTAGCCCACTTGGTTGACCAATTTTCTTTCTTCTAGGCTGAAGCGTTCGTTTCCAGTAACAGTTTGAATTTTTAGGTTTCTCTCTGTTTTCTACTATATAGATAGATTTGTTTGGAACTCTAAATCTAACATGGTTTGTCCTAGCTCTTTGAAACTTGACACAATAAATTAGTTCTAAGTTCTATCTCTATGGTTTGTTTCCTCTTGAAGTAGCGCTAGGGTTAGTTTATGGTTACACTTAGAGATAGGTTTAGGCCTAGGATAATGGCTAAGTTTTATCTTATTTTAGGCCTCGTGTTAGTGCCATGAGTAGTTAAGATTTAGGGTTATGTTTAGGGCTATTTTTAGGGTTAGGGTTATGGATAGGTGTAGTGTTATTATTAGGTTTTGAGTTAGGGTGAGCTTTGGAGCTAGGTTTATGTTAGGGTAAGGGTCAGTGTTTAGGTTAGAGTGAGTTTTGGGATGAGTGGAAGAATTAGGACTAGGTTTTGGTCTAGAAGTAGGGTTAGTGTTTGGGTTATGTTAAGGGTGATTGTTAGGGCTAGGACAGGTTGTTTTTCAGGTTCAGGGCTAGAGTTATGTCTAGATTTAGGATAATTTTTTGTTCTAGTACTAGTTTTAGTTTTAGGTTTATGTATAGGATTACTAGTAGGGCTAATGTTAGCTTTCGGGTTCGGGTTAGGGTCAGGTTTACACCTATAGTTAGTGTTAGTGTAAGTATAAATTTTATTGTTAGAATTAGGGTTTGGGTTATGGTTACAGCTAGAAGGAGGTCTAGGTTAGGACTAGTGATAGGGTTAGAACATGGTTTAGGCTATGGATTAGGTTTAAGACTAGGGTTAGCATGAGGTTTATGGTTATGGTTTAAGGTAACAAATAGGATAAGAGCTAGGTTTAGGGAAGGGTTAGGGACTGGCTTATTTCTAGGGTTAGTTTTAGGGTTAAATCTAGGGTTAGCACTCGGATTAGGGCCAGGTTTGGGGTTAGTTTAGTTCTAGTGTTAGGGCTACAGCTAATGTACAAACTGGGGTTATGATTATGGCCAGTTTTTGAGTTAATGTTATGGCTAGGTCAAGTGTTAGGGTTAGGGTTAGTGTTCAGGTTATAGTTAGCTTTGGGTTAAAGCCATAATTATCACTAGAGTCAGGTGAAAGTGTAGGGATAGTGTTTGGGTTAGGTTAAGGTTTATTATTAGGTCTAAGGCTAGGTTTTTGTTTATGTCTAGGGCTAGAGATATGGCTAGATTTAGGATTAGGTTTAGGTCAAGGGATAGTGTTAGGGTTAGGTTTAGGAATAAGTTTGTTTCAAGTGCTAGTGTTAGGGTTCAGTATAGGCTTAGGTTCACGTTTAGACCGACAGTTACCATTAGAGTCAGAATAAGTGTCAGGTTTTAGTTATGGTTAGAGCTAGAATGAGTGCTAGATTTAGGACTAGTAATAAGATTAGGGTTAGGACTAGGGTTACTAATAGGGTTAGGGTTTTCTTAGTGTAAGAAATAGGATAAGACCTAGGGTTAGGTCTACATTTGGTGTAGGGTTAGGGCTAGTGTTAGGATTAGGTTTAGAGTTAAAGCTAGGGTTTGGTTTAAGATGAGGCTAAATTTTGGTTAGAATTAGGGCTAGGTTTAGAGTTTCAGCCAATGTTTGCAGTAGAGTTACGTTTTGGGCTAATTATAAGTTTGCGGTTAGGACTAGGTCTAGTGTTAGAATTCAGTTTAATATTAGGGTGATACTTAGAGCTAGGGTTAGTATTAGTGTCAAAATTAATGTCAGGGGTAGTTTTAGGGTAAGGGTTTGGACTCGAATTAGGGCTAGGTTTAGGGCTAGGTGTAGAGTTTGGTTTTGGTTTACGTTAAGCTTTAAAATTAGGGATATGACTTGGTTTTGTTTTAGAGCTAGGGCTATGGTTAGGGCTAGTTTTAAGATTAGCATTAGGTTTAAGACTAGTGTAGTAATCCTAACTCTAAATCTAAGACTAGCACTAGATATAAACCTATTCCTAACTAACCCTAACACTAGTCTTAGGTTTAGAGTTAGATTTAGAGTTAGGATTACATCTATAGTAAGGAATAGTGCTAAGGATATGGCTAGCATTAGCTCTAGGTTTATCTCTAGGATTAGGGTTATGATAAATGTAAGGTTAGAACTAGGGATAGGGCTAGGGAGAGAGTGAAAGTTAGTTTAAGGCTAAGCTTAGGGTTTGGTTAGGTATAGGGCTTATTTAGGACTAGGAATAGTTCTAGGTGTAAGTTCATGTTTAGGCTTAGGGTTAGTTTTGGGCTTATGGTTAGGTTTAGTGTAAACGATAGGGTTAGAGCTAGGTTTAGGGCTAGGACGAAGTTTAGAATTAGGGTTAGGTCTAGGGTTTCATTAGAGTTATGATTAAGGCTAGATTAAGGGCTAGAATGAGGGCTAGGGTTTGTATTTTGGTTAGGGATAGGATTAGTGTTAGGGAAAATGTCAGTCCTAGGTTAATGGTTAGGGATAGTTTTAGGGTTAGGTTTATTGTTATGCTTAGTGTAAGGTTTAGATATAGAGTAAGGGTAAAATTTAGAGCTAGGGGTATTATTAGAGTCAGGATCATGTTTAGGTTATTGTATAGGTTAGGGTTTAGGGTTAGGGCTCAAATTAGCATTAGGGTTTGGGTTCGGGTAATCATAGGGTTAGGTTTAGGATTCAGGTTAGATTTAGCATAATGGATGAGGTTATGTTTAGGCATAATGTTAGATTTAGGCCTAGGGATAGCATGAGAATTAGGCCTATGTTTAGGGTAATTGATAAGGTTAGAGCTACGTTTAGATGTAGGGTTATGGATAGGATTAGGGCTAGGGTTAGGTTTAGGTTTAGTGTTAGTGTTAGGGCTATGCTTTGTTTTAAGTTTAGGGCTAGGATTACAGCTAGGGCAAATATCAGGTCTATTTTTATGTTAGGAATAGTTTTAGGTTAAGGTTTATGGCTAGGTCTAGTATAAGGGTTAGTTTTAGGGATAGGGTCGGGTTTAGAGCTAGGTATATTATTATGGGTAGGGTCAGAGTTAGAGTTTGGCTTGGGTTAAGTTTAGGATTAGGGCTAAAATTAGCATTAGGTTTAGGGTTAGGGTAATGATATGATTAGGTTTAAGGTTCAGGTAAGGTTTAGGTTAATGAATAAATTTAGGCTAAGTGATAAGTTTAGGGTTAGGCCTAGGGTTACCATTAGGGTTATGGTTAGGGTAATGGATAGGGTTAGAGCTAGTGATAAGGCTAGGGTTATGGTTAAGATTCTGGCTAGCGTTAGGGTAAGGTTTAGGGCTATGTTTTGGGTTACAGTTAGCTTTAAAACTAGTGTTAAGTCTCAAATAAGGGCTAGGTTTTGGGTTTTGTTAGGGCTAGTGTTAGGGCTATGGCTAATGTATGAACTACTATTACAATTAGTGCCAGTTTTAGGGTTAGAGTTTGGGTGATGTTTAGAGCAAGGGTTATATTTAGGGTCTGTGTCAGGGTCAGGGTGAGTTTTAGTGTTAGGTTTAGGACTCGAATTAGGGCTAAAGTTAGTGCTAGGTGTAGGGTTAGGTTTTGGTTTAGCTTAAGGGTTACAGTTAGGCCTATGGCTCAGTTTTGTTTTAGGGTTATGGTTAGGGTTAGGGTTAAGGCTAGTTTTTGAATTAGCATCAAGTTTAGGGATAGTGTTAGAGTGAAGTTTAGGCTTAGGATGAGGGTTAGATTTCGAGTTAGGTTTG
Source organism: Callospermophilus lateralis (assembly GCF_048772815.1). Lineage (NCBI taxonomy): Eukaryota > Metazoa > Chordata > Mammalia > Rodentia > Sciuridae > Callospermophilus > Callospermophilus lateralis. The sequence goes on from NC_135305.1 coordinate 163,124,445, forward strand.
ATATAGGGTTAGGGCTCATGGTAGGGTTAGGGCTAGGGTTAGGGTTATTTTAAGGAATATGCTTAGGACTAGAGATACGTCTAGGGTGAGAATTAGATTTCTTCTTAGGAGTAGGCCTAAGGTGAGGGTTTGGGTTAAGGCTAAATTAGGGCTAAAATTAGGACTAGGGTTAGTGTTAGGGTTTATTTTAGGGATTGGGCTATGGGTAGGGTTAGCACTGGGGTTAGGGTTAAGTTTAGAGGAATGGGTGGTGTTATAGCTATGTTTAGGGCTAGGGTGAGTGTTAGAATTAGGATTAGGCCTAGGGTTATTGTTCTTTTTAGGATTAAGGCTGGGATTAGGGCTAGGATGAGGGGTATGTTGCTGATAGGATTAGGGCTAGGGAGAATATCAGGTCTAGTGTAATGATTAAGAATAGTTTTAGGGTGAGGTTATGACTAGGTCTAGTTTAAGGGTTAGGTTTATGTTAAAGTCAACTTTAGAGCTAGAATTATTATTTGTTTCATGGTCAGGGTCAGGGTTAGCATTTGGTTTACATTAAGGTTAAGGGTTTAGGGCTTGAATTAGCCTTAGGGGTAGGTTTAGAATTTAGGTAATGGAAAGGTTTACTTTAGGTTTTAGTTAAGGTTTAAGGTAACAGAAGGGTTAGGTTTCAGTAATCGGTTAGGGTTAGCATTAGGGTTAGGGTTATGTTTAGTGTAATAGATAGTTTTAGAGCTAAGTTTAGGGCTAGGTTATGTTTTTGATTACGACTAGGAATACAGTTAGGTTTAGGGATAGGGCTAGGGTTTGGTTTAGGGTAAGTGTTAGGGTTAGGGTAAATGTTAGTTTAGGGTTAAGCTTATGATTAAATTACGATAAGGGTTAGTATTTGAGCTAGGCTTAGGGTTAGTGCAATGGTAAGGTTTAGGTTCACTTTGTAGATCAAGATTATGGTTAGAGTTTGGTTTAGTGTTAGGGATAGGGTATTAATTAGGTTTAGGTTAGGGTAATGCATATGGTTAGAGCTAAAGTTTGGGCTAGGTTTAAGGTTAGGATTCGTGCTAGGGTTAGGATTAGGATTTAGGATAGGCCTAGGGTTATGTTTAGTGTAAGGGTTAGGCTTTGAGCTAGGGTTAGGTCTAAGGAGAGGGTTAGGGTTAGAGTTAGCATTAGGGTTAGTGCTAGGCTTAGGTTGTGCTTAGACCAAATGTAGGCCTAGTATTAGCTCCAGGTTTTGTGTTAGGTTTAGTGCTAGGGTTAGGACTATGGGTAATGTAAAAGCTAGGATTATCTTTAGGGCTAGTTTTAGGTTTAGGGTTATAGCTAGGTCTAGTGTTAGGTCAAGGTTTTGGGTTAGTGTCAGGTTTAAAACTAGTTTAATTTTTAGGATCAGGGTCAGTGTTCGGGATAGTGTTAGGTTTAGGTGTAGAGCCAGAATTAGAACTAGTTTTAGGTCTAGGTGTAGGGTAAGTATTTGGTTTAGTTTAAGGGTTATTGTTAGGGCTACTGCTAGGATTTTGTTTGGGTCTAGATCTAGAGTAATAGTTATATATAGTTTTTGCTTTGTTTCTAGGTCTAGTGTTAGGCTTAGGTATAAATATAAGGTTACTGATAGGTCTAGTGTTTGTTTTTGGTTTAGGTTTAGGGTCAGGTTTAGACCTAGGGTTATTTGTTGGGTCAGATGAGGATCAGATTTAGGGTTAGTGGTAAAATGAGGGCTAGGGTTAAGACAAGTTATATGGTCACAATTGAAGTTAGGCTAAGGATTAGGGTTAGGACCAGGGTTAGCATTTGGTTTAGGGTTTGGCTTAGGTTAAGAGATAGGGTTAGAGCTAGGGTTAGAGCGTGCTTTAGGGTTGGGGTTAAGGCTAGTGTTAGGGTTAAGTTTAGCCTTTAAGCTATGGTTAGTACTAGAATTAGGGATAGAATTTGTGTTAGGGTTAGGGCTAGGGTTATGAAAACGGCTAAAGTACGAACTAGAGTTACAAATAAGGCTACTTTTAATGTTACAGTTAAGGCTATGCCTAGTGTTTTCGGGTGAATTTAAGTTAGGGTGATGATTAAAGCTAGGATAAGTCTTAGGGTTACCATGAGGGTCAGAGTAATTTGTAGAGTTATGGTTAGGGCTAGGTGTAAGGTTTGGGTTTGGTTTAGGTTAAGGGTTTGTGTTAGAGATGTGGCTTGGATTTATTTTATGGCTAGGGCCAGGGCTAGGGCAAGTTTTAGGATTAGCATTATGGTTATGGGTAGTGTTAGGGTTTGGTTTGGCTTATGATTACAGATAAATTTAGAGTTAGGTTTAAATCTAGATTTAGGATAGGGCTAAGAATAGAACTAGGGCTAGGGCTATGGCAAGAGTTAAAGTTAGTCTTAGGGCTAAGGTTAGGGTTAGAATAGGATTAAATTAGGGGTTGGATTAGTGCTAGGCTTAGTGTTAGTATTAGACCTAGGGTTAGGGCGGGAGTTAGAGTTAGTTTTATTTTTATGGTTAGGTTTATGGTAAGGGATGGGTTATAGGTAGGATTAGGGCTAGGGAGAGGATTAGAATTAGGTTTAGGGCTCAGGTTATTCTTTGGGTTAAGATGAAGCCTAGGTTTAGGGATAGGATTATGGTTAGTGCTAATTTCAGGTCTAGGTTTATGGTTAAAGATAGTTTAAGGTTAGTTTTATGGCTACACTTTGTGTAAGTGTTAGGTTAAAGTTAGGGTCAGGTTTAGAGCTAAGGGTATTATTACGGTCAAGGTCATGATTAGTGTTTTGGATAGGTTAAGGTTTAAAGTTAGGACTCGAATTAGCATTAAGATTTGGATCAGTGTAATGATAGGGTAAGGTTTAGGTTTCAGGTTAGATTTAGGGTAATGAATAGTGTAAAGATTAAGGATAGGGTTGGTTTAGGCCTAAGGTTAGCATTAAGGTTAGGTTTATGGTTAGGGTAATGGATAGAGTTAGAGCTGGGGTTACAGCTAGGGTTTTGATTTCAATTAGTGATAGGGTTAGAGTTAGGTTTAGGGTTAAATGTGGGGTTAGGGTTTGGAATAGGGCTAGGATTTGGGTTAAGTTAGGCATAGTGTTATGATTCTGACTAATATAAGTACTAGGGTTTTGATTAGGGCTAATTTTAGTGTTAGGGGTTAGGACTAGGTCTAGTGCTAGGTTTAGGTTTAGGGTTAGGGTCATGTTCAGTCCTAGGGTTAGTGTTAAGTTCACAGTCAGATTGAGGGTTAGTTTTAGGGTTTCGCTTAAGACTCGAATTATGGCTAAGTTTAGGGCTAGGTGTACGATTAGTGCTTGGTTTATATAAGGATTAAGGTAAGGTCTATGGCTCAATTTTGTTTTACAGCTAGGGCTAGGGTTAGGACTAGGATTAGGTTTATGCTTAGTCTTATTGTTAGGGTTAGATTTAGAATTAGGGTTAGATCCAGGGTTATGGCTAGGGGTATGAATAGGTCTAGGGTTAGACCTCCAGTTTAGGCTAGGATTATGCTTTCAATAAATTATAGGGTTAGAACTAGGGTTAGGACTAGGGTGAGAGTTAGAGTTAGTCTTTGGGCTAGGGTTAGAGTTAGGGAAAGGGATAGGGCTGAATTATGGCTAAGATAAGGAATAGGGTTAGTATTAGGGTTAGGCCAAGCGTTAGGGTTAGGGTTATAATTAAGGCTATATTTAGGGCTAGGATAAGGACTAAGGTTTGTGCTAGGGTTAGGGCTAGAATTATGGCTAGGGCAAAGTCAGGTCTAGGGTTATGGTTAGGGATAGTTTTAGACTTATGTCATGGCTAAGCCTAGTGGAAGGGTTAGGTATAGGGTAATAGGTTTAGAGCTAGGAGAATTATGAAAGTCAGAGTGAAGGTTGGACTTGGTTTAGGTTTGAGTTTAGGGTTATGGCTCGAATTTGAATTAGGGTTAGCATTCATTTAATTATAAGGTTAGTTTTAGGGTTTAGGTTAGGTTTAGTGTAATTGACAGTTTGGGGGATAGTGATAGGGTTAGGTCTAGGCCTAGTGTTACATTAGCATAAAGGGTAATGTTTAGGGTAATGGATACAGTTAGATTTAAGGTTATGGCTAGGGTTGTGGTTAGTAAAAAGTCTTGAGTTATGGTTAGGGTGAGGGTTAGAACAAGGGTTAGTTTTAGGGTTATGCTTAGTATAAGAGTTACGTTCTGAGGTATGGTTAGGTCTAGGCTGGGAGTTAGCTTCAGGGTTAGGTCTAGGTTTTCAGTTAGAGTTAGGGTTAGAGTTAGATCTACAATTATGGTAGGGTCAGTATAAGGGTCAGGGTTACGGTTAGAATTTGGGATAGGGTTAGAACTAGAATGAGAGCTAGGGTTAGGGCTATTAAAAGAGTTAGGGTTTTGGTTAGTCTAAGGATTAGGGATAGGTCTAGGTTTACCGTTAGATTTAGTGGTTTGCTTAGGTTAAGGGATTGTTTTAGAGCTAGGTTTAGGGTTATGGTTAGGGTTACGGTTAGGGTTAAATCTAGGTTTACTGCTCGGATTAGGGTTAGTGTTTGTGTTAGGTTTAGGGATAGGATTAGGGCCATGGCTAATGTAAGAACTAGGGTTAAATTTAGTTTAGTTTTAGTGTTATAATTAGGTTTAGTGTTAGGATTAAGGTTAAGTTTAGGATGATATTCATAGCTAGGGTTTATGTTAGATTAAAAGTCAGGTAGGGCTCGTTTTAGGGTTAAGGATAGGACTCAAATTATTGGTAGGGTGATTCTTAACATTCAGTTTAAGGTGAGGGCTTTGTTTAGAGCTAGGTTGAGTGTTAGGTTATGAGTCAGAGTCAGTGTAAGTTTTAAAGTTTATGTTAGAACTCAAATTAGGGCTAGGGATAGGTCTAGGGTTATTGTTAGTTTTGGTTTAAGTTACTGTTTAGGGTTAGGGCTATTGCTCAGTTTTGATTTAGTTTTAGGCTTAGGTTTAGTGATAGTGTAAGTGTTAAGCTTAGGCTTATTGTTAGGGTTAGATTTGTAGTTAGGGTTAGATCTAGGGTTAGGGCTGGGACTAAGGATAGAGCAAGGGTTAGGGCTAGGGATAGGGTTATGGTAATGGATAGGGTTAGAAGTAGGGATAGGTATAGTGCAAGATTTAAAGTGAGTCTTAGGGCTAGGGTTAGTGTTAGGGTTGGAGATAGGGCTAAATTAGTGCTACAATTAGGGCTAGGTTTATTGTTTGGCTTAAGCCTAGAGTTAAGATTAGGGTTAAGTTTAAGTTTAGGGTAAGACTTGGCATTATAGCTAGGTATAGTGGTAGGGTGAGGGTTACAATTTGTGTTAGGGGTAGGGTTAGGGTTAGGGTTATGATTAAAGCTAGGTGTAGGGCTAGGATGAGGGCTAGGGTTAGTTTTAGGTTTAGGACTATGATTAGGGCTAGGGCTAATTTCAGGTCTAGAATTATGTATAAAGATGGTTTAAGGTTTAGGATGATGGCTACATCTAGGGTAAGGGGTAGCTGTAGTGTTCTGTTTAAGTTTAGAGCTAGGGGTTTTATTAGGGTCAAGGTCAGGTTTAGGGTTTGTGATAGGTTAATATTTAAAGTTAGGGCTTTAAGTAGTGTTAGTGTTAGGGTTAGGGTAATGATAGGGTTAGGGTTAGGTTCAGGGTAATAGATAGGGTTAAGATTAGGGTTCATGCCTAGGGTTAGCATCAGGGTTATAGTTTTGGTTATGGTAATGGATAGAGTTAGAGATTGGTTTAAGGCTAGGTTTATGGTTACGAATAGTTCTAGGGTTAAATCTAGGATTAGGGCTAGGTTTTGGGTTAATTTAGGGATAGAGTTAGGGTTAGGGCTAATGTAAGTACAAGGGTGATGTTTAGGGCTAGTTTTAGGGTTTTAGGACTAGAGTTAGTGTTAGGGTTAGATTTAGTGTTAGGGTGATGTTTAGAGCTAGTAGTGTCAGCATCAGTTTCAGGCTCATGGTTAGTTAAAGGGTTCAGCTTACAACTCATATTAGGCCTAGGGTTAGGGCTAGGTTTAAGTTTAGGGTTTGGTATAGGTTAGTGTTAGGTTTATAGCTATAGATAGATTTTGTTATAGGGCTAGGGCTAGGTTTAAGACTAGCTTTTGAATTAGTGTTATGGTTTGGGCTAGTATTAGGATTTTGCTTAGTCTTTGAGTTAGGGCTCAATTTAGAGTTAGTTTTTTTCTGAGGTTAGTGCTAGGGCAAAGGATAGGGCAAGGGTTAGGGCTAGGGTTAGGGTTATGGTAATGAATAGGGTTAGAATGAGTGAAAGGTCTAATGTGAGATTTAGAGATAGTCTTTGGTCAAGTATTAGGGATAGGGCTAAATTAGGGCTAAGATAAAGTCGAGAGTAAGTGTCAGTGTTAGGCCTAGAGTTTGGGTTAGGTTGTAATTAAGGCTATGTTTAGGGCTATGACAAGGTCTAGAGTTTGTGTGAGGGTTAGGGTTAGAACTATGGTTAGGGCTAATGTCAGGTCTAGGGTTACAGTTAGGAATAATTTTATGGAAAGATTTACAACTAGGTCTATTTTAAGGCTTAGGTATAGGATAAGAGTCAATTTTATTTATTTATTTTTTATGTAAACTCGTTTTCTATTGGTTGTTCAAAAGATTACAAAGCTCTTGACATCATATTTTATACATTAGATTCAAGTGGGTTATGAACTCCCATTTTTACCCCAAATACAGATTGCAGAATCACATCAGTTACACATCCACATTTTTACATAATGCCATATTAGTTTAGACCTAGGAGCATTATTAGGACCAGGGACAGTGTAAGGGCTTGATTTAGGTTTGAGTTTAGGATTATGGCAAAAATTAGAGTTAGGGTTAGGGTTAGGGTAAAGATAGGGTTAGGTTTAGGGTTAAAATTAGATTTAGGGTAACTGATAGTTTGGGAGATAGTGATAGGGTTAGGGTTAGTCTTAGGGTTACCATTAGGGTAAGGGTTATGTTTAGGGTAATGGATACAGTTAAGGATAGGGCTAGGGTTATGGTTAGGATTAGGTCTTGGGTTAGGGTCAGGGTAAAGTTTAGGATTAAGGATAGGTCTATGGCTCAAATGAGGGTTTGTGTTGGGGTAGGGCTAATGTCAGGTCTAGCATTACAGTTAAGGGTAGTTGTAAAGTTTGGTTTTCAATAGGTCTATTGTAAGAGTTAGGTTTAGGCTAAAGGTAAGGTTTAGAGCTAGGTGTATTATTACAGTCAGGGTCAGAATTGGGGATTGTTTTTGGTTAAGGTTTAGAGTAAAGGCTCAAATTAGCAATAGGTTTAGAGTAATGGATATGAACCATAAGGGTTCAGGTTAGTTTTAGTGTTTTGAATAGCCTTAGGGATAGCTATACAGTTAGGTTTAGTCCTATTGTTTGCATTTGGGTTAGGCTTAAGTTTAGAATAAAAGATAAGATTACAGCTAGGATTAGGACTACATTTATGGTTAGGATTAGGGCTAATGTTAGGGTTAGGTTTTGGGTTAGGGTTAGGCCTCGGGTTAGAGTTAGGTTTAGGGTAAGTTATATGGTTGGAGGTAGATTTAGGGCTAGAGCGAGTGTTAGGGTTAGAGAATGTATAGGGTAAATGTTAGGGTTAGGGCTACATTTATCATTAAGGTTAGGGTAAGAGTTATGGTAATGGATAGTTAGAGCTAGAGTTTGGGCAATTGTTACAGTTAAAATTAGGGTTAAAGTTAGGGTTAGGGATAGGGCTATCTTAATGTTTAGGGTTAGGATTAAGAGTCAGTTTAGAGGTAGTGTTAGGGTTAGAGTTACTTTATTTAAATTTTTAATACAATCCAGGACTCATCTTTAACTAACTTTCTCTGTTTTCCGGGTTTAGGCATTTTGGTTCAAATTTGGTGTCTGGAACAGTTAATATTTTCATTTTACTTCATTTTGACCTATATGAGTAAATGTAAATGGACCTGGAAATCAAACAGGATTTATGCTATCTGTTTGAAACTGCACACACATCCTCAATTCTTTGTGGGGACACAGGGATACATTCCTCGTGAGTGTAGCTCTAAGCTGAAGCATGCAAAAACAAGTTTATTCGAGAGCCCTTTAGAAGAAAGCAGGAAATATGCATGCATTGAAAATCCTCCCATAATTATTTTGTCATATTTGTTTGATACTGAGTAGGATTCATTATTTAGCTTGCCCCCCAAAGCTCTCCAAGTGTGGAAATTCTAGGATCAATGGTTCTCTAATCAGGTTAGTGTTAGTGTTAGGTTTGTGCTTAGGGGTAGGGTTAGATGTAGTGTTAGGGTGAAAGTAAGGTTTGTACAAGTTTCTTTAATACTTGGAATGAGTCATCTTTTACATGGCCTTAATATGCTCCTCAGGTTTGGGCCTTCTCATTTCAATGGTTCGCTAACAGGGACACTCTCTATTTTAAGGTTTCACTTCATATTTACCTATATAGGTAAATAAAAATGGAGGTTGAAATCAAACCGGGTTGGTGCAAGCTGATTGAAATTTCAAACACTGAATCAGTTGTCTGTGGGAACTCTTTTGTTTACTCCTTGTGAAATTAATCCTAAGATGAAGATGGCAAAAACAACTTTATCCAAGAGCTCTTTAGGAGAAAACAGAGAAATATTCATGAACTGAAATACCACTTCAATTATTTGGTCATATTTCTTTGATACTGCATAGGATTAATCTGATATATCAGCCACCTAGGCTCAGAAAGTTTGGGATTTCAAGTATAAACAGTTTTTCAAACAGGTTATAATTTGTGTTAAAGATAGTGTTAGAGCTAGTGTTTGAGCTAGTATTAGGATTAGAGTTAGTTATTTGATACTGGGCAGGATTCATTTTTTTTCTATCCTTCCTATACCCCACAAGTTTGAGCCTCCTAGGTTCAATGGTTCAGTGTAAAGAACAGTTTGTGTTTTAAACTTTCAGTTCATTTTGTCTTATAAAGGTAAATGGAAATGGAGCTGGAAATCAAACAGCATTGATGCTAGCTGGTTGAAACTTCACACTCCATCAATTCTCTGTGATCAATCTCTGGTTTGTTCTTGTGAGATTAGGCATAAGTTGAAGCATGTAAAACCAACTTTATCCAAGAGTCCTTTAGGAGATAACAGAGAAATATGAATGAACTTATATATTCCATGAATTTTTGGACAGATTTCTTTGACACTGTGCAGCATTCATTCCTTAGATTTCCCTACTAGGCTTCCAATGTTTGGAAATTTTATGGTCAAAGGTTTCATAGAAAAGTTAGGGTTAGGGGAAGAGCTAGGGTTAGAGCTAGTGTTAGGTTTAGAGTTAGTTTTATTCAAAATTCTTTGATACTTGGCAGGATTTATCTTTTAGCTCAATTTACTCTGTTCCCAAGGTTTAGGCATTCTCTGTTCAGAGGTACGCTGTCAGGAACATTTTGTATTTTAAATTTCACTTCATTTTGACTTATACTGAAAAGTTAATGGAGTTGAAAATCAAACAGGGTTTTTGCTAGCTGCTTGAAACTTCACACACTACATCAGTTCTCTAGAGGGACTCTGGTATGTTCTTTGTAAAAGTAGGGTTATGCTTAAGCATGCAAAAACAACTTAATCTGAGAGCCCTTTAGGAGACAACAAGAAAATATGCATGTACTGAAATACCTCCCATTATTATTTAGTCAGATTTGATTGATGTTGAGCAGGATTCATCATGTAGCTTGCCCCACAATGCTCCCCAAGGTTGGAAATAGTTGGAAAATTTTTCTCTAATCAGGTTAGGCTTAATCTTAAGTTAAGTTTAGTGTTACAGCTAGGGCTAGGGTTAGAGGTAATGTTAGGGTGAGAGTTAGTTTTGTTCAAATTTCTTTGATACTGGGCAAGATTCAAATTTTATCTCACCTTATTATGCTCCCAAGTTATGTTCTTTTCATTTCAATTGTTCACTATCATGAACACTTTGTATTTTAAGGTTTCACTTTATTTTGACATCTGTGGCTAAATGGAAATGGAGGTGGAAGTCAATCAGGCATACCTTCCCCTAAACTTAACCCTAAACCTAAACATTAAAATATCCCTAATCCTAGGCCTAAGCCTAACACTAATCTTAGACCTATTTTTAGCCCTAATTTAGTCTTAACCCTAACCCAAACTCTTGTCCTAAGACTAACTCTAACTCTTGCCATAGCCCTATTCTTAGTTCTAACCTTTTCCTTTATCATAACCAAAACACTAGCCCTAATCTTAGCTCTAACACTAGAAATAGCCCTAACCCTAGAATTATTCATAACTCTAAATCTACTCCTAAGCTTAAACTCACCCTATCAGCAGCAATAATACTATTGGTAATCATAAAATTCCCTTAACTTTAGCTTTAGTCCTAAAACAAAACGAGCCAAAACCCTAACCCTTATCCTAAACTAAATCCAAAACCTACAACTAGCCCTAAGCCTACCCCTACTTTTAGTCCTATAAAAATCATAAAATGAATCGTGACTCTGACACTGATCCTAACACTAACCCTAGTTATAATTACACCATAAACCTAAACATATTCCTAAAACTAGACTCAGTCCTAAATGTAACCCGAAAGATAGCCCTAATTGTAACCTTAGTTCTTAGATTAGTCATATTCCTAAGAAAAGCCCTAATGTGACCCAAAACCTAGTCCTAATCCAATACCCAACGATAGCTTTAACCCTAACTTGAACCCTAAACCTAGCCCTAATGCTTAACCTATACCTAAATGTAACTTTAATCCTTGCACTAAAAGTAAACCTAACCCTACCCTGACTGTAACCATAACCTTAGCTCTAACCCTAGCTCTAACCCTCCTTTCCTAACCCTAACCCTAGCCCTTATGCTAATCCTCAGCCTGACCCTACCAATATCCCTAAACCGAAACTACCTATTACTCTAAAACTAACCTGAACCTAACCCTAAATATAGCATTACCCTAACTGTAACCTTAAACCTAATGCTAAGTCGAGACCTAAACCTAACACTAAACCTCACCCTAACCAAAACCCTAACCCTGACAATAACACTAATCCTAACATTAACCCTAATGGTAACCCTAAACATAACCTGAATGCTAACCCTACCAATAACCCTAAACCTAACCCTAAAAATAACACTAACACTAATCCTATACCTAAGCGTAACCCTAACCATAACACTAACACTAACCCGAAACCTATCCCTAATCTTAACACTATTTTTAACCATAACTACTTTTAACCATAACTCTAACCCTATCCCTAACACTAAACCTAACACTAATCCTATCTGTAACCCTAAAAATAACCCCAACACAAACACTAACCATAACACTAACACTAATTCTAAACCTAATCTTAAACTTAACAAAAACTTAAACACAAAATTAACACTAACCCTAAATCTAACCCTAATCTAAACCTAACCATAACACTAACACTAACACAAAACCTAACACTAACACTAACTCTAATCCTATCCCTATCCTACCCATAAACCTTATATAACACCATAACCCTAACCCTAACCATAAACCTAAACCTAACACTAACCCTAACCTAACCAAAAATCGAACACAAACCCTAACCATAAACTTAACTGTAACCCTAATCTTAAACCTAATGCTAATGCCAACCATAATCCTAACCCTAACACAAACCCTAACCATAAACATAACACTAAACCTAACCCTAACTCTAACCCTAAACCTAAGACTAACCCTAACCCAAACCATAATTCTAAACTTAACCTAACCCTAACCCTAACCACACACTAACTCTAACACTAACCCTATCACTAACAGTAACCATAAAGCTAACCCTAACCCTAACCCTAACACCAATCCTAACTCCAAACCTAAACCTATCAGTGACCATAACTGTAAACGTAACCGTAAACCTAACACTAATTCTAACCCTAAAATTAACAATAATCCTAACACAAATCATAAACCAAATGCTAAACTTAAACCTAAAACTAACCCTAACCCTAACTGTAACCCTAAAACTTACCTTACACTTAACAGTAACCCTAATTCTAAAGCTAATCCTATCTGTAACCCTAACCCTACCCTAAACCTAACCCTTAAACAAATCATAACCCTAAACCAGAATCTAACTCTTAAACTAAACCCAACCCTTAAAATAACCCTAAACCTTAACATAACCCTAACCCTAACACTAACTCTAACACTATACCTAATCCTAACCTTAAATGTAACACTAATCCTAGCCCTAAACCTTACCATAACCCTAAACATTACCCAAACACGAACATTAAACCTAAACCTAAAAACTAACAATAACACTAATGCTAAAATCAAATCTAATCCTAATCAGAAATCTGACCCTAATCATTACCCTAAGCATAACACTAACCCTAAAACTAACCCTGACACTAGCCATAATTCTAACCATAACAATAAACCAAAACCTAACCCTAACGCTAAAACTAACACTTATCCTATCCTTGACTATGAACATAAACATAACATTAACCCTCACCTAATTCTAATAGTAAACATAAAAATAACCCTAATGGTAACCCTAAAACAAACCCTGACCCTAACACTAGCCCTAATCCAAAACTAAACCTAACCCTAACACTAACCCTAACACTAACTAAAAACACACACTAACACAAACACTAAACCTAACCATAACCCTAATCCTAACTGTAAACCTAAAATAACATTAAACCTAACTTAAAACCTAACAAAAAAATCTAACAATAACCCTAACACAAACCATAAAACAAACCCTAAACTTAAACCTAAAAATAACAGTAACCCTAACCGTAAAACTAAAGCTTAGCTTACCCTTAACAGTAACACTAATTCTAACACTAAGTAACCCTAAACCTAACCCTAAAACAAACCCTAAACATAAACCTGAACCTAAATGTTAAACTAACACTAGACTTTACTATAACCCTAACCCTTACCTTAACCCTAAACTTAAAACTTACCCTAACACTAAGCCTAAGCCTAACCCTAAGCCTAATTCTAACCCTAAGCCTAACACTAAACCTAATGCTAAACCTTCTCATAACTGTAAACCTTACCCTAACACAAACACAAAACCTAAACCTAACCCTAACAATAACACTAAGCATAACACTAACCTTAAAACTAACCCTAAGCCTAATGTTAAGCATAACACTAAACCTAAACCTAACCCTAACAGTAACCCTAAAACTAACCTTATCCTTAACCATAACACTAAACATAAAAGTAATCATCACCCTAACTCTAAACCTAAACCTAAAAATATTCCTAACCCTAATCCTAACATAAACTCTAACCATAACACTAATGCTCTCCCAAACCTAAACCTAAGCCTTACGATAACCATAATCCTAACACTAACCTGAAAACACACACTAACACTTACCCTAACCATAACACTGATCCTACCCGTAAACCTAACTACTAACACTAAACCTAAACTTAACCATAACATAAAATCTAGCAATAACCCTAACACTAACCTTAACCCTGAGCCTAAACAAATCATAATTGCAACCCTGAAACTAACAAAAACCTTAAGCCTTCTTTTAACACTAAACCTAACACAAACACTAACACTAAACGTGAAACTAATCCTAAATCTAACCCAAACAATAAAACTAAACCTAACCCCAAATCTAACACTAACCCTAACACTAAACCAAACCCTAATGGTAAACCTAACACTAACACTAAATCTAACACTAATGCTAACCCTAACACTAACCTTAACCCTAATCACAACCCTAAATCTAAACAAAACCGTAATCCTAAACCTAACCGTAATCCCAACCCTAACCCTAACCACAACCCTGTCACAAATCCAAACAAACCATACCACTAAACCGAACCTTAAACTTAACCCTAAACCTAAACCTAATATTAACACTAACCCAAACCCTAACACAAACACTTACCCTAACCCTAACCATAAAACTAACTGTAACCTAACCCTAACCATAATTTTAAAAGTAAACATAAAACAAACCTAACTCTAACACTAACAATAAATCTAACACTAACCATAACCATAACACAAAACCTAACCCTGACCCTAAACCTAATCCTAACACTGACCCTAATGTTAAAAGTATCCCTGAAACTAAACCTAACACAAATTCTAATGGAAAAATTAACACTAACACTAACCCTAACACTAACCTTAATCCTACCCTTAAACTTAACCTTACACTTACCTTGAACCTAAGCTTAACACAAACCCTAACCCTAACATCAACACTAACCCAAACCCTACCAAAAACACTAACATTAACCCTAACACTAACACTAACCCTAAACCTAATCCTAACACTAAATCTAACCTTAATTCTTACAATAACCCTAACCCTATCCCTAACCCTAACACAAACCCTAAAACTAACCCTAGCCCTAACACAAAACTGCACCCTAACTCTAACACCAACACTAACCCTAAGACTAACCCTAACAGTAACCCTAAACCTAACACAAACCATAATTCTAACCATGCCCTAAACCTAACCTAACCTTAACCCTAACCTAAACCTTATCCTAACTCTATACTTTACACTAACTCTAAAACTAACCTTAAGTCTAAATCTAAAGATAACACTAACAATGACCGTAACCCAAAACCTAACCCTAAATTTAACTCTAACACAAATCTTAACCCAAATCCTAACCAAAACTTAACCCTAAACATAAGCACAACCTGAATCTCAACCGTAACCGTAAACCTAACCCTGACCCGAAACTTCAACCTAACACAAACCTTAAAACTAACCCTAACACTAAACATATCACTAACCCTAACACTAACTGTAACCTAACTCTAACAGTAACTCTATCTGTAACCATAACCCTATCCCTAACACTTACCCTAATCTTAACCCTAACCCTAACCCTAACACCACACAAACCCTAACCCTAACACTAAACCTAACACTAATTTTAACTGTATCCCTAACACTAACATTAACCCTAATTCTAACCCTAACCTAACACTAAACCTAACCCCAAACTTAACCCTATCACTAACACTAACCGTAAATATAACCCTAAACCTATCACTAACCCTAACCCTAACCCGAACAAAAACACTAACCCTAACCCTAACACTAACCTAAAAGTAACACCAATCCTAAACTTAAACATAAATGTAAACTTAACACTAACCATCACCATAAACTTTATTCTAACAATAAACATATCCCTAACTCTAACACTAATACTAACTCTAAACCTAATCCTAAACTGAACAGTATCCATAACACTAACACTAATTTTAAACCACGCGCTAAAAGTTACCCTAACCATAAACCTAACCCTAACACTCGTCTTAACCCTAACCCTAACACGAACACTAACCCTATTTCTAACACTAACCCTAACCTTATATCTTACCCTAACACTAACCTTAAGCTTAACCCTTACCATAACTCTAACTGTAACTCCAATGCTAACAATAACCCTAAATCTAATTTTAACCCTAACACTAACACTAACCCTAAACATAAACCTAACATCAATCCGAACTGTAATCTTAACCAGAATACTAACCCTACCCTAAAACAAACCCTAACACTAAGCCTAAAACTTACCCTAACCTAACCCTAACCCTACCCCTAAACCAAACCTTAACACTAAACCTAACCTTAAAACTAAACCTAACCTTAATCCTAAAACTTACCCTAAAACTATCCCTAAACCAAGATCTAAGCCTAACCCTATCACTAACCCTAAAACTAACAATAACACTAACTTTAACCCTATCACTAAACCTAAGACTTACTCTAACCCTAATCCTAATGCTAACCCTAACAATAAATCTAAACCTAACCTTACCACTAACCCTAACACTAACCCTAACCTAACCTTAACCCTAAACGTGATCCTAAACCTAATTCTGAATATAGCTTAACCCTAAAAAAATACCCTAACCCTCTCACTAACACTAAACCTAAATATCACCATAACCTTAGCCCTAACCCTAACCCTACCCCTAACCCTAATCCTAACACTAATTCTATCACTAAACCTAAAACTTACTCTTACCCAATTTCTAACGCTAACCCTAACACTAAATCTAAACTTAACCAAACCACTAACCCTAACACTAAAACTAATCCTAACTGAACCTTAACACTAAACGTGATCCTAATCCTAACCCTAAATATAACTTAACCCTAAAACTAAACCTAACCCCAACACTAACACTAAACCTAACTTTAACCATAACCCTATCCCAAACCATAACACCAAACCTAACCCTACACCTAATCGTAACCCTAACCCTAACTTTAAGCCTAATACAAAACCTAACAGAAACTACAACCCTAAACCTAACACAACCCTAAGCCTAACATTACCAAATTCTAAGCCTAATTCTAAAACTAACCTTAAAACTAAAACTAAAACTAACCCTAACACTATGACAAACCCTAAACCTAGCGCTAATTTTAACCATAACACAAACCTTAATTTTAACCCTAACACTAACAATAAACCTATCTCTAAACCTAACACTATACCTAAGAGTAACAGTAACCCTAACACTAACACTAAACTTAACCCTATAACTAACACTAGCAGGAACCCAACAATAATCCTAACACTAACTGTATCCCTAAGCCTATTACAAAAACTAATCCTAACCCTAACCCTAACACTAACACTAACCCTAAACCTAATACTAACCCTAACACTAATACTAACCCTAACCATACACCTAAAACAAAACCCTATCAGAACCCTAACCCTACCACTATCACTTACCTTACCCTGACCCTAAACCTACATAACCCTAATCCTTAGACTAACCCTAAACTTGAATCTAAAAATAAACCTGAATCTAACACTAATCCTAACCATAAAAATAACCCTGTCTCTAATGCAAATCCTCATCCTCAACCTAACACTAATCGTAAACCTAACCCTAACCCTAACATTAAACCTAACCTTAACCCTAACTGTAACTCAAACTCTAACCCTAACACAAATCCTAACCACAACAATGAACCTTACCTTAAAATAATTCTAACCCTAACTTAACAATAACACTAATGCTAATCCTAAACATTAGTTTATCACTAACCCTAAGCCTAACCAAAACACTAAACCTAACTCTAACACTAATCCTAATTCTAACCCTAACCCTAACACTAAATGAAACAATAATCCTAACTCGACCTGTAACACTAACCAAACCCTAAACCTAACAATAAACTAACCCTAATCTGAATTAAAATTCTAACCCTAAATGTGACCCTAACAGAAAACTTAACCGTATCCCTAACACTAACAATAACACTAACCCTAACCCTAAATAACCTTAAACCTAATCAAAAAACTAACTCTATCCCTAACACTAACCCTAACACTAACACTAACCCTAATGCTAACATTTTACTAACCCGAAACCTAACTGTAATCCTAAACGTAATACTAACTTATCACTAACCCAAACCCAATCACTTACCATAACCCTATTTCTTACACTAACTGTAACCCTAATGCAAACACTAACTTTAACACTAAACCTAACCTAAACTTTACCGTAATCCTATCCCAAACCTAAAACAAAACCTAACCCTAATGCTAACACTAACCCTAATACAAACCCTAATCTTTACCCTGACCCTAAACTTCACCCTACCTCTAAATCTAAGCCTAACCCTTACAAAAACACTCACGCTAACCCTAACCCTAATCCTAACATAACCCTAAATATAACCTAAATCTTACTTGAAACCTAACCCTAACAGTAAACCTAAAACTAAACTTAACCTAAGTCTAACAATAATACTAACAATAAACTTATACCTAAACCTAATCCTAAATCTAACCTTAACACAAACCTTAACCCTAACACTAACCCAAACCTAACCATACCCCAGCACTAAACCAAATCTAAATCCTAAACTTAACCATAACTCCAATCCTTACTCTAACCTTCACCTTAACACAAACCCTAACACTAACCCTAACCCTAACAATAACCCTAATCCTAAACCTAACCTTAACCATAACCCTAAACCTAATACTAACATTAACTCTATCTCTAACCGTAATACTAAACTTAATACTTACCCTAACACTAACCTTAATCCTATCCCTAACACTAACACTAATGCTAACACTAATCCTAACCCGAACACTAACCCTAACACCAACCCTAACCCTATCACTCACACTAACACTAAACTTAAGCCTACCACTAACCCTAAACCTATCCCTAACCCTAACACTATCCATAACCCTAAATCTAACACTAACCCAAACACTAAAAATAACCCAACCCTAACCCTAATACTAACCCTAAAACTCACCCTAAATCTAACCTTAACACGAACCCTAATGCTACCCTAATTCTATCCCTAATTCTAACACAAACCCTAATCCTAACCCTTACTATAACTCTAATTCTAACCCTAACCCTAACACTAACTGTATCCCAACCCTAAACTTAACACTAACATTAACCCTTACCCTAAACCTAACATTAATCCAAACTGAAACCCTTAACCTAGCACAAACCCTAACACTAAGCCTTAAACTAACCCTAACCTAACTCTAACACTAACACTAACCCTAACCCAAATCCTAACACTAAACCTAACCTTAAACCAAAACCTATATCTAAACCTACATCTACTCCAATCCTAACCCTAAACCAAGCACTAGACCTAACCATAACCGTTACACTATACCTAAACCTAACCCTAACACTATCCCTAACCCCCTAACCATAAACCGATCCCTAATCTTAATACTTTCTGTAATTCAAACCATAAATGTAACACTAACAATAACCTTAATCCTAACAATTAATCTAACTCTATCACGAACCCTAAACCTTATGCTACCACTCACACTAACCCTAAAGCAAATTCTAACCCTAATGCTAATACTAACTGTAAACTTAACCCTAAACATTACCCTATTACTAGCCATAACTACAACTCTAACCCTAACACTAACTGTAACCCTAACCCTAATCCTAACCCTTACACAAACCTAAACCTAATCTTAACATTAACACTAACCCTAATCATAACCCTAACCCTAACCATAACCTAATTCTTACCCTAACCCTAACCCTTACTAAAACCTAAACCTAATCTTAACCCTAACCCTAAGCCTAACACTAACATTAACCCTAACCCTAACCCTAACCCTAAACCTAACACTAACCGGAACCCTAAATCTAACCCTAAGACTAAAGATAACCCAAACGCTAATAATAACTCTAAATATCACCCTATCACTAACCCTAATCCTAACACTAAAACTAAACCTAACACGAAGCCTAACAAAAGCATTAATCCTAACCCTAATCCTAACATTAACACTAACTAAACATAACACTAACTCTAAGCATATCCCTAAAACAAACCCTAACCGTAACCTTAACCATAACATTAACACGAACTCTAACCCTAACCATAACACTAACACTAACCCTAACACTAACACAAACCCTAACCCAAATAATACCCCTTAACCTAACCAAACCATAACCCTATCCCTTACCTAACATTAACCCTTACACTAACCATAAAAGTAAAGCGAAAACTAATCTTAAACTAAAACTAATCCTAACCCAAAATCTAACCCTAGCCAAAACACTAATTGAAACTCTAACCCTAACCCTAAAACTAAACCTAAACCTATAACCTAAATCTAACATTAAACTGAACTGTAAATTCCTAAACCTAACTATAAATCTAAAACTAACAATAACTTTAACACTAAACCTAACCCTAACACTAACCCTAACCCTCACACTAACAAGAATCCTAGCCATAACACTAACATTAATTCTAACCCTAACCCTATTACTAAAAGTAATCCTAATCTTAACCTTAACCCTAACACTAACACTAAACCTAATCCTAACCCTAACCCTAACACTAACCCTAAATGTAACCCTAACAGGAAACCTAAACCGAACCCTAATCTTAACACTAACACTAACACTAATCCTAACCCTAACTCTAAACTTAACTCCAACCCAAACTCTAACCATAACCATGAGCCTAATACTAAACTTAACCCAAGTGTTAAGCCTAT
Organism: Callospermophilus lateralis; assembly: GCF_048772815.1. Lineage (NCBI taxonomy): Eukaryota > Metazoa > Chordata > Mammalia > Rodentia > Sciuridae > Callospermophilus > Callospermophilus lateralis. Next base: position 163,144,394 of record NC_135305.1, read on the forward strand.
CCCTAACCATAACCATAACCATAACCCTAACCATTACACAAACACTCACCTAATAGTAACTCTCACCCTAAACCTAATGATACATCTAACAATAACCCAAACCCTAAACCTAAAACTAACTCTAACACTAACCCTAAACCTAACCCTAAACCTAAACCTTACACTAACCCTAAACCTAACCATAACACGAACCCTAACCCTAACCCAAACTCCAACTGAACCCTAAAGCTTAAACTAACCCTAACCATAAGCCTAACCTAAACCTAACGAGAACGCTAATCCAAACCCTAACACTAACCTTAAACATAACCCTAACCTTAACCCTAACCTAAGAAATACCCTAACCCTAACCCTAACACAAACCCTAACCCTAAACCTAACACTACCCTAACCCCAACCCTAACTCTAACTCTAAAAATAACCCTAACGCTAACCAGAAACCTTTCTCTAACCCTAACTTTTTTTTTTATTGGTTGTTCAAAACATTACAAAGCTCTTGACATATCATATTTCATACATTAGATTCAAGTGGGTTATGAGCTCCCATTGTTACCCCAAATACAGTTTGCAGGATTACATTGGTTACACATCCACATTTTTGCATAATGCCATATTAGTAACTGTTGTATTTTTCTAACTCTTAATAATACTAAATGTAACCTTACACTAAACCCTAAATCTAAAACTAACCATAACCTTAACTGGAACACTAACCGTAAACCTAAACATAACTCCAACACTAAACCTAATCCTAAACTTCTCACTAAACTTAACTCCTAACCCTAATTCTCACCCTAACTGAAACCCTAACACTAACCCTATCACTAACACTAAAACTAACTCTAAACCTAAACTTAACACTAAAATGAACCCTAAACCTAAACCTACCACTAAACCTAACCCTAACCCCAACCCTAATCTTAACTCTAACACAAAACCTAAAATTAACCCTTACCCTAAAACTGATCCAAATACCAGCCATAAAACTAACAGTAACCCCAACTTTAACCTTAACAGTAACCCTAACCCTAAACCTAAACCTAACACTTACCCTAAACCTAATACTAAACCTAACACTAAACATAACCCTAACCCTAACACTAACACTAACCATACACTAACCCAAACCCTTACCTTAAACCTAACCCTAACCCTGATCTTAAGCTTAATGCTATCCCTTACCTAATCCTAAATTTAATCCTAAATGTAACAATAACCCTGACTCTAAACCTAGCCTTAACCTAACACTAAGTGTAACACTAACCATTCCACTAATCCCAACTGTAAACCAAACCCTAATACTAACCATAAAACTAACCCTAAACATATTCCTAATTTTCACTCTAAAACTAAAACTAACACTAACCTTAACACTAAGTCTAATTCTAACTCTAACACAAACGTTAACACAAACCATAACCCAGACCCTAATCTAACCCTAACCCTCACTTTTACTTAACCCTTACGCTAACCCTAACACAAACAGTAATTCTAAATCTAACCCAAGCCCTAAAACTAACCCTAAACTATCCCTAACATAATGTTAACACTAACAATAACTCTAAACATAATCCTAAATCTAACCCTCTCTTTTACCCTAACTCTAACCCTTACCCTAACACTAACCCTAAATCTAACCCTAAACCAAAACCTAACACTAACACTAACTCTAACCCTAACACAAACCCTAAACCTAATCCTAACCCTAACATATCCCTAACCTTAACCCTAACCCTAAACCTAATGTAAAACTTTCCCTAACATTAACTTGATACCTAACAGTAATGATAACCATTACATAAACCATAACATTTACCTTAAGCCTAAAATGAAATCTAATCCTAACACTAACACTACCCCTAACTCTTAACTGTAACACTAACCCTAACCCTAAACCTAACACAATTCCTAACCCAAATCATAACACTAACCCTACCCTAACCCTAACTCTAACACTTACCAAAGCCTATCCTTAATCCGAACCCTAATAATAACCCTAAACCTAACCCTAACACGAACCCAAAACCTAACAATACCACTATGCCTAACTCTCACCCAAATTCTACACCCTAACCTAAAACTTACCCTAAAACTAACGCCAACCCTAATCCTAACAGAAAACCTAATCCTAATCCTAATCCTGACCCTAACGCTAAACCTAAACCAAACCCTCACCTTAACCCTAACCCTAAACATAATACTTACCCTAACCCTAACATTAACACTAACCCTATCCCTAAATGTAACCATAAACCAAACATTAACACTAATTCTTCACCTAACCATAACCGTAACTCTAAACCTCACCCTAAACCAAACCCTAAACTTAAACCTAAACCTAACACTATCCTAAGCCTAAATCTAACATGAAACTTAAACCTAACACATACTCTAACTCTAACACTTACCCTAACTCTAAACCTAACCCTAAACCTAACACTAATTGTAACTTCAACCCTAACTCTAACCTACCCTAAACCAAAACCTAACCTTAACCAAATCCTAAATGTATCTATAACACTAAACATAATCCTAACAGTAACCCTAACTCAACTCCAAATCTAAACCAAATACTAATCCTAACCCTAATCATAGCTTTAATCATAACCATAATTTTACACTAACACTAATTCTAACCATAACCCTAAACCTAACCCTAAACCTTGTCCTAAACCTGACCCTATCCCTAAATCTAACTTTAACCATAACCCTACCAATAACCCTTACCCTAATCATAACACAAAAAATAATGCTGACCATAACCCTAACCTTAACCTAACCCTAACACTAAATTAACACTAACCCTAACCCTAAAACTAACATTATCACAAACCCTAACCCTAACACTAACACTAATTCTAAAATAACTCTAACCATAACACTAACCCTAACACTAACCATAGCCTATCACAAAACCTAACTTATTTTAACCCAAACACTAACCCTAAACCTAACAATAACATGAACCCTAACACTAATGCTAAAACAAATCCTAACACTAAACAAAAGCACAACACTAACACTAACCTTAACATTAAACCTAAACCTAACCTTAACCCTAACTGGAACACTTACCCTAACTCTAAACATAACCCTAACACTAACATTAATCATAAAGCTAACCCTAATCTACCCTAAACATAAACCTACCCTAAACTAAATCTTAACTGTAAGTGTAACCCTAAACATAACCCTAAGAGTAACCCTAACACAAATCCTAACCTAAACCAAACACTAACCCTAACCCTAATTCTAGCCTTAATCCTAACCATAATTTTACCCTAACACTAATTTTAAACATAACCCTAAATCTGACCATAAACTAACCATAACCGTAACCCTAAAACTAACTTTAACCCTAATCCTAGAAACTAACCCTAACCCTAATCATACAACAAAACATAACACTGACCATAACCCTAACCCTAACCTAACGCTAAACCTAACCAAAAAAACTACCCTAACACTAACCTTAACCCTAACATTAACACTAATTCAAAAGTAACTCTAACCATCACACTAACCCTACACTAAACTTAGCCTATAACGAAACCTAACTCTTATCTTCACCGTAACACTCACCCTAAACCTAACCCTAACAAGGAACCCTAAACCTAACCCTAAAACAAATCCTAACACTAAACATAACACTCACCCAAACCCTAACCCTATCGTTAACCCTAACCCTAACACCAAACCTAACACTAAGTCTAACCCTTACCCTAACTCTAACATGGAAGTTAACCCAAAACTTAAACTTAACCATAACACTAACCATAACACTAAACCTAAAAGTATACCTAACCCTAACAATAACAGTAACTCTAAAGCTAACACAAATCCTCAACCTAACAATAACCCTAACCCTAACCCTCACCCTAATCCTAAAACTAACCCCAAATCTAACATTAAACCTTACCCTAAACCTAACACTTAACCTAAACCTAAATTTAACCCTAACACGAACAATAATTTTAAATCTGAACCCTAACACTAATACTAAACCTAACCTAACCGTAAATCTAACCCTAAACCTAAACCTAACACTAACCCAAACCCTAACCCAACCCTAACCCTATCATTAACCAAAACGCTACCACTAACCCTAAACCTAAAAAAACCCTAACACTAAAATTAATTGAAAGCCTAACTAAATCCTTAATTCTAAAACTAACCATAATCCCCCTCGTAATCCAAAAAGTAACCATAGACATAAAACTAAAGCTAACTCTAAGCCTAATTCTAACCCTTACTCTAACCCTAACCCTTAACATGAAACAAAATATATCCATAACACTAACCCTAACACGAACCATAACCTTAACCATAAAACTAACTCTAACACTAACCCTAACCCTAAACCTAAACCTAATTCTAAAACTATCCCTAACCCTAGTTTGAAACCTATCCCTACCCCTAACACTAAACCTAACTCTAACCCCAACCTTAACCCTAAATCTAACACTAACCCAACCCCAAAACCTAACCCAAACCTCTACCCTAATACAATCCATAGACCTAACACTAAACCTAAAACTAACCATAAACAGAACTGTAACACTAAACCTAACACTAAACCTAACAATAACTCTAACCTCAACAATAAACCTATCCCTAAACCTAATCCTAAGCGTATCCCTAAACTTAAGTCTAATCCTAACCCTTACGTAAACCATAACCCACCTCATCACCCTGAACGTAACCTAACCCTAATACTAACCATAGCCCTAAAACTCACCCTAACCCTATCTCTAACACAAATAGTGGCACTAACCCTAACAATAACACTAGCACTAAACCCAACCCAAAACCTAATACTATCACTAAGGCTAACCTTAACCCTAACCCTAAACCTAACACTAATCCTAGAACTAACCCTAACGCTAATCCTAACCCGAACTATAACCCTAATACTAATCAAAACCCTAACCCTAACCCTAACTCGAAGCCTAATGCTAACACAATCCCTAAAGATGACAATAACCCTATCACACACCATAACCCGAACCCTAACATTAACCCTAACACAAACCCTAAACAGAAACCTAACCCTTACAATTACCTTAATAGTAAAACTAAAACTAACCCTAAACCTAACATTAGCCCTAATGCTAACCCTGTCACTAACACTAACCCTAAATCTAACCTTAATTTTAACACTAACCATAACATGAATCCTAACCCTAACACAAACACTAAACCTAAACGTAACACTGACACTAACCTTAAACTTGCACCTAACCCTAAAACTATTCCTAACCTTAAGAATAACACTCACTTTAAAACTAACCCTAAACCTAACAATAAACCGAATGTGATCTCTAACCCAAAACCAAACACTAGCCCTAACCCTAACACTAACCATAACCATGAACTTAAACCTAACCGTAATCCTAATACTAAACCTAACCCTAACACTAACTTAACAGAAATCTAACCCTAATCCTTACACAATCCCTAACCTAAACCATAAGCCTGAACCTAACCTAACCCTAACCCTAAGATTACCTAAACCTAACCCTAAACCTAACACTAACCTAACTCTAAACCTAACAATAACCCTAATCACAACCCTAAAGCTAACCCTAACATGAAACTTCACCCTAACTCTAACATTAAAGCTAACCTAACCCTAAACCTAACTCTAAAACTAACCATAACCCTAACCAAAACACTATCCCTAAAACTCTAACATAAACCCTAAAACTAACACTAATCTGAAACCTAACCCTAATCCTAACTCTTACCCTAACGATTAGAGTAACCCTAATCCTAACACAAATCTTAACCCTAATCCTAATACTAAATCTAAACCTAACCTAAATATTAACCCTAATGCTAACACTAACCGCAACCCTAACCTTAACGCTAACACTAATATTAACTTTAACCCTAACCCTTACCTAACCCTAACCCTAAAACTAACCATAACAGTAATCTTAACCAAAATCCTAACACTAACCTTAACCCCAACCATAACCCTCTCACCAACCGTAACCCTAACACTAAACCTAATCCTAAACCTAAAACTAACCCTAACACTTACCATTACCCTAATGAAAACCTTTACTCTAGAACAAACCCTAACACTACCTATAACCCTAAAACTAACCCTAAAACTAAGCCTAAACTTAACTCTAACCCTAATTCTATCCATCACTCTAAACCTAACGCTAACACTAAAACTCACCCTAAATCTAACCCGAAAGAAAACTGCAACCCAAATACTTAACTTAAACCTAACCTTAACCTAAACCCTAAATCTAACACTAACCCAAACCCTAAACCTAACCGTAAAACCTACCCAAACACTAAACCTAAACCTAACCCTAGGCCTAACACTAAACCTTACCCAAACCATAAACAGAACCCAAACACTAAACCTAACACTAACCCTAACCCTAACTTTAACTCTCTTCCTAACCCTAACCCTATTCCTAACCTTAACCCTATCCGTAGCTCTAAAGCTAAGCATAATCCTAACCCTAATATAAACCATAAGCAAAAGAATAACCCTAACCCTAACCTAAACCTGATCGTAAACATAGCCCTAACAATAACCCTAACGCTATTACTAACACATACAGTGACACTAACCCTAACCCTAACACTAACACTAAACCTTACACCAACCCTAACCCTATCACAAAGCCTAACCCTTAGTTTAATCCTAAACCTAACAATAACTCTAATGCTAATCCTAACCCTAACTAACCATAATCTTAACCATAACCCTAACCATATCCCTAACTCTAATCCTAACCTAACACAATCCCTAAACCTGACCATAACCCTAACACAAACCACATACAAACCCTAACACTAATCTTAAGCCTAAACCTAATTCTAAACTAACCCTAACCTTAACCTAAACCTAATTCTAAACCTAATCCTAAACCTAACTCTTACTCTAACACTATAGCTAAGCCTAATCCTAACCCTAACCCTAACACTGACCCTAACCCTAATCTTAAACCTAACCCTAACAATAAACATAAGCCTATCACTAACACTAACCCTAACTGTAATCCTAACCCTAATACTAAACATAACCTGAACCCTAACCTTAACACTAACACTAACCGTAACTGTAACACTAAAACTAACCCTAAACCTGCCCCTAAGAAAAAACATTATTCCTCACCCTAACCCTAATCCTAACACTAATCTTAAACCTAACCCTAACACTAAATATAGCATGAAACCTAACTCTAACCCTTACACCAACCGTAACTCTAATCCTAACCCTAAAAATAACATGAAACCAAACCCTAACACTAATTCTAACACTAAACTTAACACTAACCCTAACCATAAACTAACCACAAATCTAACTCTAACCCTAATCCTAAACCTAACAGTGACACTAACTTTAACCCTAACCCTACCACTTACCCTAACATTAACCTTAACACTAACCTTAACCCTAACACTAAACATAAACCTAACCCTAACACTTAACCTAAACTTAAAATATATCTAAATAAAAAACTAGCCATATACATAACTCTAACCCTAATCCTAACCATAACCCTAAACCTTACCCTAACTCACACCATTTCCCTCACACGAACAATAATCCTAAAACTAACCCTAACCATAACTCTAACTATAAAATTAAACCTAAGCCTAACCTGAACCCTAACACTAAACCAAAAACCTAGAAGCCTCAAATGAGCACTAATCCTAACACTAACCCTTACCTTAACCCTAACTCTATAACTAAAAGTAAACCTAACCAGAACCCTAACCCTAATCTTAAAACTAACCCTAAACATAACCACAAATCTAACCCTAAAAAGAAACCTAACTCTTACCCTAACTGTAACACTAACCCTTATTTTAGCCCTAACTCTAAACCTATTCCTCACCCTAACACTCTCCCTAACCCTAGCCCTAACACTAACACTAACACTAAAGCTAAACCTAAATATAACCCTAACTCTAACAGTAACAATGAAACTAATACTAACCCTAACCCTTTCACTAAACCTAAACCAAACCCTAAACCTAACATTAATTGTAATACTAACACTAACCGTAATCCTAACACTAACCCTAATCCCACCACTAACCCTATCATTAACCCTAACCCTAAACCTAACCCTAACCCTAGCTAAAACTAAACCTAACCAGAACCCTAACCCTAATCTTAAAACTAACCCTAAACATAACCACAATTCCAACCCTAAAAAGAAACCTAACCCTTACCCTAACTGTAACACTAACCCTAATCTTAGCCCTAATCCTAAACCTATCCCTCACACTAACACTCTCCCTAACCCTAGCCCTAACACTAACATTAACACTAAAGCTAAACCTAAATATAACCCTAACTCTAACACTAACCCTGAAACTAATACTAACCCTAACCCTTACACTAAACCTAAAGCAAACCCTAAACCTAACATTAACTCTAATACTAACACTAACCCTAATCCTAACAGTAACCCTAACCCCACCACTAACCCTATCACTAACCCTAACCCGAAACCTAACCCTAAACCTAACAGAAACCCTATCCATAACCCTTACTTTAACCCTAACACTAACAGTAACCCTAACCCTAATGCCAACTCTATACTTAAAATACCCATAACCCTAAAAGTTACCCTAAACCTAACCCTATGTCTCACTCTAACGCTTTTTCTATTCATAATCAAAACCCTAATTTTAACTCTAACCTAACACAAAACCTACACCTAACCCTTACTCTAACACAAATCCTGATTCTTAAATGAAAACTAAGCTTAACACCCTAAATTAAACCCTAACTCAAATTCTAAAACTAACCCTAACTCTAACTTGAACCCTAACCCTAACCCTAACCCAAAAGCTAACCTTAACTATAAACCTAACCCTAACCCTAAAACTAACCGTAAACATAAGCCTAACCCTATCCATAACACTATCCCTAACAGTATATCTAACCCTAAACATATAGTAACCCGAAAACTATCCCTAACACTGACACTGTTTCTAAACCTAACCCTAACACTCACACCAACACTGATTTTAACCCTAAACCTAACCCTACCTTTAACCCTCACTCTAAACCTTACCCTAAAACAAAGCCTAAACCTAAACCTAACCCTAACACTAATCCAAACCCTTAATCTAACACTAACCCTAACCTACAAGTAACCCTAAATATAAACCAAAACCTAACCCTAAGCTTCACTCTAACCCTAATCCTAACATTAACCCTAATCCTTAACCTAACACAAACCGTATCCCTCACCCAAACACTAATCATAATTCTAACCCTAACATGAAACCTAACACTAAATCTAAACCTAAACCTTACCCGAACCCTAATCCTAAAATAAATCCTAATAATATCCTAACTGTAACACTAATCCTATCCTTATCCCTAACTGTAAACCTATCCCTAACCCTAACACTTTCCCTAACCCTAACCCTAACACTAACACTAAAGCTAACACTAAACCTAACACTAACCCTTACACTAACACTGAAACTAATCTCAACCCTAAGATTTACACTAACCCTAAACCTAAACTTAAACCTAACAGTAACTCTAACACTAAACCTAATCCTAATACTAACACTAACACTAACCCCAACATTAACCCTATCACTAAACCTAACCCTAAGCCTAACACTAAACCTAAAAGTAACCCTATCCCTAACCCTTACATTAACCCTAACAGTAACACTAACAGTATACCTAACACAAACAGTATACCTAAACTATCTGTAACCCTAAAACTATTCCTAATCCTAATCCTACACCTCAATCTAAACCTCCATTAATCATAACAAAAACCCTAATATTAACTCTAACCTACACAAAACCTAAACCTAACCCTTACCCCAACACAAACCATAATTCTTACCCGAACACTAAGCTTAACACTAACCCTTACCGAAACTCTTACCCTAGTTCTAAAAATAACCTTAACCCTAACTCGAACCGTAACCCTAACCCTAAACACAAAACTAAACTTAAACATAAACCTAAACCTTACACTAACACTAACCCTAAACCTAAGCTTAACCCAAACCATAACACTATCCCTAACCTTAATTCTAAATCTAAACCTAAAAGTAACCTTAAACATATCCCTAACCCTAACACTTTTTAACACTAACACTGACACTGAACCTAACCCTAAACATAACCCTATCCTTAACCCTCAACCTAAACCTAAAGTTAACCCTAACAATAATCCTAACCCTAACCCTAACACTAACCCTAACGTAAAAGTAACCATAACCTAAGCCTCACTCTAACCCGAATCTTAAACCTAACCCTAACCCTAAGCTTAAACTTAACTCTCACAAAACCTTACCCAAACCCTTACCCTAATACAAACCATATTCCTCACATGAACACTCCTAACACTAACCCTAACCCTAACCCTAACGGAAACTCAAATACTAGCAGTAACCTGAATACAAACCTAAACTTAACCCTAAATCTACAACCCACCCTAAAAATAACCCTAACATTAAAACAAACCTTAACCCTAACCCTAACTCTAACTGTGATACTAACCCTAACCCTAATCCTAGCCCTGAACCTAATCCTATCTCTAACCCTAAAACTCTCCCTAACCCTAATCGTAACACTAACACTAAAGCTAACCATAAACCTAACCGTAACCCTAACACTAACTATGAAAATTACACTAAACCTAACTCTTACAATTACCCTATGTCTAGCCCTAAACCTAACACTAAACTTAACACTAAACCTAACTTAATCCTAACATTAAACCTAACACCAACAATAACCCTATCACTAATCCTAACCCTAATCCTCACCCTAAAATAACACTAACCCTATACATAACCCTTACTTTAACACTAACATTAACACTAACCCTAACCCTAACACTATACCTAAACTACACGTAATTCTAAAACTAACACTAACCCTAACCCTATGCCTCACTTTAAACCTCTTTCCAATAATAACCAAAACCCTAATTTTAACTCTAAACCTAACACAAAACCTAAACTTAACCATTAAGCTAACACAAACCAAAATTCTTATGCTAACACCAGCCTTAATACAAACCCTAACCCAAACCCTAATCCTAATTCTAACACTAAACTTAACCCTAACCTGAACCCTAAACCTAACCCTAACTGAAAAACTAACCTTAACCATAAACCTAAACCTAATCCAACACTAAACCTAACCATAACTATAACCCTAAATGTAACATTAACCCTAACTCTTATCTTAACCCTAAACCTAAAAGTAACCTAAACCTATCCCTAAACCTAACACTGACACTAACACTGAAACTCACCCTAAACCTAACCCTACCCATTATCCTCACCCTAATTCTTACCTAACACAAACCCTAACCCTCACACTAATTCTAACCCTAATCCTAAGACTAACCCTAAGCTATAAGTAATCATAATACTAAACCTAAACCTAACCGTAAACCTCACTCTACTCCAATTACTAACTTTTACCCTATCCCTTACCCTAACACAAATCATAACCCTCACATACACACAATCCTAACATTACACCTAACACTAACCAGAACTCTAAAAGTAACCCTAAGCCTAACCTGAACCCTAACACTAGCCCTTATCCTATAACTAACCCAAAACATAACCCCAAACCTAAGCCTAAAACAAACACTATAAGTAACCCTAACACTAAATATAAGACTAACAATAATGCTCATATTAGCCCTAACCCTAAAGTTATTCCTAACCCTAACACTAAACTTATCCTTAAAACTAACCCTAAACCTAACAATAATTCCACCAATAACCCTAAGCCTAGAGTAATCCTAACCCTAACCATAATCGTAACCATAACACAAACCCTAACCCAAAAAATAGCCCTAACCATAACACTAACCCTAACCATTTCCTGAATTTAACCCTAACCCTAAACCTAACACTAAACATAACATTATACCTAACCCTAGTCCTATCACAAACCCTAACACCAACAATATTCTTATAACTATCCCTAAACCTAGCGGTAACCCTGAACTTAACACTAACCCTATCCCTAACCCTAAGCTTAACCCTAACACTAATCATAACCCTAAACCTAACACTAACCGTAACCTACCTGTAACCCTACAACTAACCCTAACCCTAACCCTATGCCTCAATTTAACCCTCTTATTAACCATAACTCAAAACCTAAATATAACTTGAACCCTAACACTAATTCTAACCATAACACTTACCCTAATGCAAATCATAATTCTAACACTAATACTAACCCTAAAAGTAACCCTAACTCTAATCCTAACCCTAACTATAAAACTAAACAAATATAACTCGAACCGTAACTCTAACACTAATTCTAACCCCCAAACTAAACCCAAACATAACCCTAAAATTAACCCTAAAACTAACCCTAAACTTAACACTAACCCTAACCATAACACTATTCCTGACCCTAATCATAACCCAGAAAGCAACCCTAACTTATTCGAACCCTAAACTTAAACCTAACTCAAACCCTAACCCTAACCTTAACCACAATCTTAACACTAACACCAAAACCTACTCTAACCCTTAAACTAACAATTACACTAACCATAACACTAACCCTAAAGCTTACCATTAGCTATCATTAAACATAAACCTAAAACTAATGCTAACCCTAACACTAACCCTAAACATGAACATAACCATAACCATAACCATAATGTAACCCTAATCCTAACCCTAACCTTAACCATAACAAAAACCCAAAACAAAACCTTAAACCTAATCACAATCTATCCCTAACCCTAAACCTTACATAGCCCTAACTGTAATCCTAACCCAAACCTTAACTCTAAACCTAACACTATTTCAAACTCATATCTTAACATTAACCCTTAACCCAACCTTAAACCTATACTAACCCTAACCCAAACACTAAATCTAACATTAACCTTAACCCTTACTATACCCTAAACATAACACTAACCCTAAATCTAACCCTAACACTAACCCTTACCCTATTTGTAACCCTAAAACTAAATCTAAGCCTCACTCTAAAAGAATACTAACCCCAAAACTATCCCTAACCCTCAACCTAACACAAAACCAAACCTATTCCTAACATTATCACAAATGATTAACCTAATGTTAACACTAATACTAACACTAACCTGAAGCTATAACTAACCCTAAGACTAACCCTACATTTCAACCTAACCCTGATCCTAACCGTAACCCTAACCCTAAACCTAACACTTACCTAAACTTAATCCTAACCGTAACCCTAACATTAACCCTAACAATAATCCTAAACCTTTTTCTAACCCGAATCCTAACACTAACCCTAACCCTTTCATAAAACCTACCCTAATTTTTACCTGAACACTAAACCTAATTAGCTCCCTAACCCTAACATTAAACCTAATACTAACTCTAATTCAAATGCTAACACTAACCCTATATCTAACCATATCCAAAACACAAATACAAACCCTAAACTTAACCCTAACACTAAACTTATCCTTAACCATAACCCTAGAACTAACCCTAACTTTACACCTAAACCTAACCCTATCACTAACTCTAACACTACCCCTAACCCTTATACTAGCCCTAAGCCCCACGCTAACTTTAAACCTAACCCTAAACTTAACTGCAATTCTAACATGAACCATAACCCTGCACCTAACACTAAACCTAACACTAACACTAATACTTACACAAATTGTAATCGTTACCATAACCCAAACTCTAAAATACTTACCCTAATCCTAAACCAAACCTTAACTCTAAAACTAACCCTAACCCTAAATTTAACTCTAACACTACCCATAACCCTAACCCTAAACCTAAACCTAAACCTAACCCTAATGCTAAAACTAACCCTAATCATAACCCTAACCCTTACACTAACTCTTAACCTAATCTTAAGCCTAACACTAAACCTAACACTAACACTAACACTAACACTAAGCCTAACCCTAACACTAAAACTAACACTAACCCTAGCCCTAACACTAACCATAAACCTAACCTAAAACTTAATACTAAGCCTAACCCTAACCCTAATAATAACTCTAACAGTAACCCTAACCGTAAGCCTAAGTATAACCCTAAAACTAACTTAACTCTAAACCTAACCTTAAACCTAACACAAACCTTATCCCAAAACATATACCTAACACTTACATAACCTCAACCCTAACCCTCATCTAAGACTAACCGTAAACCTAACACTAAATCTGACAATAAACCTAAACCTAATCATAACTTTTAAAACTACTCTTACACCAACGCTAACCGTATTACAAAATCTAAATCTAATCCTAACACTAATGTTAACCCTAATTGAAACTCTAACACTAATCCTAACCCTAACCCTAAATGTAACCCTAAAAATAACCTAAAACCTAAATCTAAATTTATTATAATCCTAGTCCTAACTGTAACCCTATACTTAACCCTAACACTAATCCTAACGCTAAACCTAAATGCATGACTAACCCTAAACCTAACACTAAAGCAAACCCTAATCCTAAATATAACCCTAATCCTAATCCTAAAACTTACTAAATATAACCCTATCCCTATCTGAAACTGTAACAATAACCCTAACCCTAAACCTAACCCAAAACCTAATCATAACCCTCACACTAAGACTATCCCTAAACCTAAAACTAACAACAACACAAACCATAACACTAAACCTAACTATAATTCTAACCCAATCTCTAACGCTAAGCCTAACCCTAAAGCTTACCCTAACACTAACCCTAACCCTAAAACTAAATCTAATACTAACACTAACCCTAATACTTACACTCACACGAACCCTCACCCTATCCCTAACTTTAACCTAAACCTAACCTAAACATAACACTAACTCTAACACTAAGACAAAATCTAATTTTAATTATAACCCTAACCCTAGCACAAACGCTAAACATAACCATAAAACTAATATATCACTAACAATAACCCTAAATCTAAATCTAACCCTCACCGTAAACCTAAACCTAACACTAACCTTCAACCTAATCACAACAATAACCCAAAACCTAAAACTAACCTGAACCTAACTATAACACTAAACTTCACCATAACCCTAACCGTAATCTTAACACTAACAGAAAGCCTAAACCAACACTAACCTAAACCTAACCCTAACAATAACCCTAACCCAGATGGTAACACTAACCCTAAAGCTAATCCTAACACTAATATTAAGCCTAAACCTCACCCTATCCCTAAACTTTTACCTAACACTAAAATTACCCATAATATAACGATAACATATGTACATGCAATCATATAACACAAAACACAAGTGTGCACACAACACATAACATAATAGTAAAGGCCTTTTAACTTTTTACAGGTGAAGTCTCCATTGCAATGTTTAAAAACTCTATAGTCAAAAAATAGAACTGATCAGCAAAACATTAACCTAGGTCTGAATGAGCTCAAAAGACAAGATAGAACTTCATGATGTGGGAAAGGGTAATAATAAAATAGATATTGAAAAAAGCATCCTGGTTCTGTCGCAGATGTAAGAATAGCCAAACTGGAGTTTGGGATATTAGTTGTTATGGATTTGAGCCAAATCATCTTCTTTTTGGTTGGTAGAAATCGCTTTAGTTAATCTTTCTGTAATCCAAGTCGGCTGCTGTTCTCCCTGTGGAAACACATAAACAGACCCCCGACTCCAGACAATCACTGGGTCAGGACCTTAGTTAATCTCTCTGGAATTCAAATTGGCTGCTGTTCTCCCTGTGGAAACACACAAACAGACCCCCGACTCCAGACAATTACTGAGTCAGGACCTTTCCATTGTTTTGTTAGAATATTCTTCCAAAGTACTTTGGGCTTATGTACATTTTTTGTACACATATTCCTTTCTGCAGCACTAAGTCCTGATGAATCCAAATTTTAAAAGTTTAGAGTAAAAAGGGTTATTTTAAGTTTATCTTTGGGGAATATATACCCTTCCCAATTCCCTCTTTTTGATTTAATAAGTACATTTTAATAGTTTGATGAGCTCTTTCAACTATGCCTTGTCCCTGTGGATTGAATGGGATTCCTGTTATATGAGTAATGCCAATTGATGAGTAAAATTGTTTAAAAGAGGTAGAAGTATAACCAGGGCCATTATCTGTTTTTAACTGTTTTGGAACACTCATAGTGGCAAAATTTTGTAAGCAATGAGCTATAATATCTTTAGTTTTTCCTCCGACATGAAGGGAGCCCATCAAAAATCCATAAGAAGTATCAACTGTAACACGCAAATATTTTAATTTTCCAAATTCTGGCAAGTGTGTGAAATCCATCTGCCGAATATGCTTAGGTATCAGTCCTCTAGTATTATGTATCTAGTCCTCTAAGTATTGCTGCTGTACCATTATTTGACCCATCAGTGAATATATTTGGAGCATTCATAGATAGGTGTTTTTCTTGTCACTATTGGAAAAATTACAAGGTACAATGACCAAACAGACAATAAAGGATTAGATGGTAAGTGGTTATCAAATAAAACATTAGATTTGCACATGATTATTGCCCAAATATTTAACTCATTAGCTAAATTATCAATTTGATTCATTGTATATGGAGTAAAAATTTTATTGGGAAAAATTCCAAACACTCTTTTTGCTGCTTTTATTCCTTTGAGTAGTAATTGTCTTAAAGCCTCAGGATACTTAGTAAGAATAGTCTTCGGAGAATAAGATAAATGTATCCATAATAATGGACCTTTTTGCAAAAATACTCCTGTAGGAATTTTTTTGTTGGTAGTACAATAAATAATAAAGGCAAACTTATATCAATTCTATCCAAATGCATATTTTCCATATATGTTTCAATAATTTTTAATGCCTTTCTTGCTTCAGGCATTAACATTTGGGGTGAATTTGAATCTAATGGACCATTTAGTATATCAAATAAGGTCCCAACTCTCCTGTTATTATACCTAGATAAGGCCTTATCCAATTTATGTCTCCTAATAAGTTTTGAAAGTTGTTAAGTGATTTGAGTTGATCTACTCGTATTTGAATTTTTGGTGGACGGATCATAGTTGAGGATAATAGAACTCGTTAATAATTAATTGCAAAATTTAATTGTACTTAACCCTAACCCTACCTTTAACCCTAACATTAACCCTAGACCTAATTTTAACCCTTAATCTAAAGTAACCCTAACTCTATCCCTAACCGTACCCAACACATACCCTAACCCAAAACATCACCCTAACCCTAACATAACACTAACCCTAACCATTTTCCAAATTTATCCCGAACCCCAACCTTAACACTGAACCTAACACTAAACCTAAGTCTAATTTTAACACTAACTCTAACCTGCACGATATCCTTATCACTAACCCTATCCCTAACCCTAACCCTAACACTAAACCTACCCCTAACCCTAAACTTAACCCTAACACTAACACTAACCCTAGCCCTAAACCTAACACTAACCCTACCCTACCTGTAACCAAAAAACAAACCCTAACCCTACACCTAACTTTAACTCTCTTACTAACCATAACACAAAAATATAAATCTAAGTTTAACCCTAACACAAACTCTAACCATAACACTAACACTAAAACAAATCATAAATCTAACCCTAATAAAAACCCTAAAACTAACCCTAAAGCTATTCCCAACCCTAACTCTAAAACTAACCCAAACTCTATCTCTGACTCTAATCTTAACCAAAAAACTAACCATAACTATAACCCTAAATGTAATTCTAAAACTAAACCTAAACTTAAAGATAACCCTAACCATAACTCTAACCCTAACAATAACCCTAACCCTAAAAGTAAACCTAAACTATCCGAACCCTAACCCTAATTCAAACTTGAATCCTAAACCTATACCTCCCCCTAAGCCTAAGACTAACCTCAACCCTAACCATTATACTTAAACTAACACACTAACCGAATGCTAACCATAAACCTAACCATAACCTAACATTAAACATAAACCAAACCATAACTGTAACCCTTACACAAACCCTAACCCTAACCCTAACTATAACCCTAACCCTATGGTAACCGTAATCTTAACCCTTAAAAAACCTAAACGTAATCCAAACCATATCACAAATGATAACCCTAACGCTAACAGTAATTCTAACACTTACTCTAATGCTAAAACTAACCATTAGACTAACCCTAATTCTAACTTTAAACAGAAACCTGATCCTAACTGTAACCATATCCCTAAACCTAAGCATTTCCTAAACATAACCCTAAACCTAACCCTAAAAATAATCCTAACTCTATCACTCACCTTAATGCTAACACTAATATTAACCTTAACGTTAATTCTAACACAAACCCAAACCAAAATCATAACCATAAACCTAACCTAAACCTAAACCTACCCCTTATCAATCCCTAACCCTAGCCCCCATTCGAACTCTAACCCTAACGCTAAACCTAATACTAACATTAATTCAAACACTAACACTAAACCTAAATCAAACTATAACCCAAACACTAACACTAATCCTAAACCTATCCCTAAGGTTAACACTATCACTAACACTAACCCTAAACCTAACATGAACACTAACACTAACTCTAATTTAACCCTAACTATAACGCTAACACTAAAAGTTAACCATGTCCTAAACCTAAACCTAAACCTAATCTTAACCCTAACCCTAACCCTAACTCTAACCAAACACTAAAACTAATCCTTATCCTAAGCCTTACTTTAACCCTCACCCTATAACAAAACCTATTAATAAACCTAATCCTATCCCTAAAAAGAAACCTAACCCTAATCCTAACCCGAACACAATCCTAATACTAACCATTTTTGTAACACTAACCCTAACCATAACCATAATACTCACCATAAACTCAACACTAACCTTAACCTAATCCTAACCCTAACCCTAACCACAACCCTAATCCTCACCCTAAAGTTAACCCTCACCCAGACACTAACCCTAAGCTTCACCCTAACTCTAAACCTAAACTTAACACTAACCTTAACTCAAACACTAAGCCTAACCTTAAATCTAATCCTAACTGTAACCCTAATGCTAACACTAATCGTAACCCTAATTCTAACACAAACACTTACCCTAACACTAACACTAAATATATTACAAACCCCAAAACTAACCCTAGCCCTATACCTAACCCTAAACCTAAACCTAACACAAACCCTAACCGTAATCCTAACATGAACCATAAATCTAACCCTAACCCTATTTTAACCAAAACCCAAACCTAACCCTGACACTAATCTTAACTCTAAACTTTACACTAACCAAAATACTAACCTTAATCCTAACCCAAACCCTAACCTAACCCTAACTTTATCTCTAACCCTAATCCTAACACTAACACTAACCATAACGCTAACCCTAACCCTAAATATAACCATAAACCTAAAATTAACCCTAACACTAACCCTAACCCTAAGCCTAACCCTAACTCTAACCCTAAACCTAAACCTAAACCTAACAAAAATTTTAACCTTAATCCTAACATTAACCATAAATCTAACCCTAACCCGAATTTAACAAAAACTCTAACCCTAACACTAATCTTAACCCTAACCGTAAATGTATCATAAACCTAACCAAAACCCTATCCGTAATCCTAACACTAACCCAAATTTAACACTAACACTAACCCATACATTAAAACTAAACCTAACCCTAAACCTAATCATAACACTAACCCTAATCTTACCCCTAAATATAACCCTAAGCCTAACCATAACCCTAAAAGTAACCTCAATTCTAACATTAATTCTAACAATAACCCTAAACCTAACACTAACTGTATTGCTAACCCTAAACCTAAACCTAACACAAAACATAACCCTAACCTTAACACAAACCATAACCCTCACACTAACACTAATCATAACACTAACCCGAACCCTAACCCTAATTCTAACACTAACACTATTCCAAACCTTAAACTTAACTACAACCCTAACCCATATATTAAAACTAAATCTAACCCTATCACTAACACTAACCTTAACACTAAATATAACACT
The DNA here is from genome assembly GCF_048772815.1 of Callospermophilus lateralis. NCBI lineage: Eukaryota > Metazoa > Chordata > Mammalia > Rodentia > Sciuridae > Callospermophilus > Callospermophilus lateralis. Next base: position 163,164,370 of record NC_135305.1, read on the forward strand.
AAACCTAAATTTAACCCTAACCCTCAAACTAATTCTAAACCTTTCCCTAAACTTAACACTATTCCTTACCCTAACCCTAAAACTAATCCTAACACAAACAGTAAGCCTAACCCTAAATCTAACACTAGCCGTAACACTAACCCTAACTCTAGTCCTAACATGAATCCTAATCCTAACCATAACACTAATGGTAAACCTAACCCTAACCCTAATGCTAACACTAACCTTAAACCTAACCATAACCCGAATGCTAGCACTAACCCTAACTCTAACACTAACACTAACCCTAACTCTAAACCTAAACCTGAAACTAACACTAACCCTAACCCTTCCCTAACATAAATCCTAACGTTAATCCTAAACCTAATTCAAACAGTAACCTCAACTCTAACCCTAACCTTAACACTACACAAAACGCTAACTCTAATTCTAACCTAACCCTAACCCTAATACTAATCATAACCATAACCCTAATCATAACACTAAACCTAAACCTAACACTAAACTTAACCCTAAACCTAATTCTCAACTTAACACTCAAACTAACCCTAACTCTCACAGTAATACTAACTATAATCATAACCCTAAACCTAACCCAAACATTACCTTAACCCTAATCAAATATGAACACTTACCCTAAACCTATCCCTAATACAAACTTTAACCCTAATGCTAACCCTACCCCTAACCCTAAAACTATTACTAAGCCTAACCCTAAACGTAAAACTAATCCTAATACTTACCCTAACCCTAACTATAACACAAACCATAAACCTAACACTAACTCTAAGTAAACTTAAACCTAGCCCTACCCCTAACACGAACCATAACTCTGAAACTAACTCTAACACTAACCCTAACTATATCCCTAATCCTAACCTAACCATAAGCCTAAACCTAACCCTAAACCTAATCCTAAGCATAAGACTAACCCTAAACATAACACTAACCATAAACCTAACACTAACCTTAACCATAACCCTAACCCTATCCCTAAAACTCACCTTAACCATAACCCTATCAATAACACTAACTCTAATGATAACCTTATCCTTAACCCTAAACCTTACCTTAATCCTAACTCTTACCCTAACCCTAACACTAACCATAATCCTAACACTCACCCTATCATTAACATTAACACTAACACTAACCTGATCTTAACAGTAACACAAAACCTAACCCTAACCATAACACAAACCCTAAAGTTACCCTAACCTGACCGTTAACCTAACACTAACCCTAATCCTAAAACCAACTTTAATTATAACTATAACCCTAATCCTAAACCTAACATTAAAACTAATTCTAACCCTAAAACTAACATTAACAATAACCCTAATTTAAACCTTACACTAACCTTAACCCAAACTCTAACATGAACTCTAACCCTAACCCTAACAATAACCCTGACCCTTATACTAAAACTAACCTTAACCCTAAATCTAACCTTAAATCTAACCTTAACACCACACTTATCCCTAACCCGAACCCTAACCCAAAATCTAACACTAACCATAATCCTAACCCTAAACCTAACACTTACTTAACCCTAACAAGAATCTTAAGAATAACATCAACTTTAAACCTAACCCCAAACCTAAACGGAACCCTAATTCTAACCTTAAAACTAACCCAAACCCTAACCCTATCCCTAACCCCAACCCTTACATTAAAACTAATCCAAAATCTAAACCTGACACTAACCCTAATGCTTACCCTAAATCTAAACCTAAACTTAATTATAATTCTAAACCAAACACTAATGCTAACCCTAAATGTAATGTCAACACTAACCCTAACACGAACCCCAACCCTAACTCGAACTTGAACTCTAAACCTAATCCTAACCGTAACCTCAACACTAACACTAACCCAAACTCTAACTTGAAACCTAAACCTAAACCTAACCATAACGCTAACACTCACACACACTCTAAACCTAATCCTCAGACAAAACCTTAACCTAATGCTAACCCTAACACAAACCCTAAACAAATCATAACCCTAACCCTAACATAACATAATAGGAACTCTCACCCTAACCCTAACACTAACCCTAACCCTGAACCTAAATATAAACCTAAACATAACCCAAAAAATAACCCTAAACCTAATCCTCAACCTAACCCTAATTCTAACCATAACCTATCCCAAACCCTAAAACTAATCATAAACCTATCCCTAATCTTAAACCTAACCCTAACACTAAACCTAACACTAACTAGCCGTAACCCTAACACTAACACTAACAGTTACCCTAACCCTAACCCTAACTGTATAACTGACAGTAAACCTAAACCTAATACTAAAACTAACCCTAACCATAGCTGTAACCGTAACCCCAATTCTAATTCTAACTCTAATCTTAACTGTAATCCTAATGACTACCTTAAACCTAAACCTAACACAAACCCTAACCGTAACCAAACACTAACGCTAACACTAACCCTATCACTACCTTTAAAGCCAACCCTAATCCTAACACTAAAACTAACCCTAACCCTAAACTGAACCCTAAGCCTAAACCTAACACTATCACAAAAACAAACCCTAACCCTAACACTAACCCTACACCTAAACCTAATACTAACCCTAACCCTAAGTGTAATCCTAATCTTAACTGTAACCCTAAGCCTAGTCCAAACATTACCCCTAACACAAATGCTAACACTGAAACTAACACTAACCCTAACCCTAACCCTAACTCTAAACCTAACCCAATCCCTAAACATAACTCTGTCTCTAACCCAACCTTAATCCTAATCTTAAACCTAACCCTTACTCTAATCTTAAAACTCACCTAATCCTAACTCTAAACTAAAAACTAACCATAACTAAACCTAAAACTAATCCTAAACCTAACTATAACCCTAACCCAATCACTAACACTATCCCTAACTTTAACTCTAAGCCTAACAGTAACTCAAACTGCAACCCTAACTCTAAACCCAATCCTAATAGTAACCCTAACCCTAACCCTATCCCTATCCCTAATCCTAACCCTGCCACTATTTTTATCCATTGCCCTAAGCCCAACCCTCACCCTAAAGCTAACCTAGTCCTTACAGTAATCTTTAGCCTATCCCAAACGCTAACTCTTAAACTAGTTATAACCCTCGGCCTCATTCTACCTCTAGTCTTAACCCGAAACTGACCCTTATTCTGTCCCTAACACTAACCTTAGATCTAAACCTGACACTAACCCTGAACCAGACCCTACCTCTTTCCCTACCAGTAAACATATTCCAATACCTAACAGTAATACTATCACTAGACCAAACCTAATCCTAAAGAGAGTCATAAATCTAGCCCTATCCCTAAACAAAAACCTTGAACTGGCCGTAACAATAACCCTTAAACTAATACAAACACTAACCTTATCCCTAGACTCAATGCTATTCCTAATTCTGCCCCTAACCGTAACCCAAACACCGATGCTTACCCTAACACACAAACTAGTTCTAAACCTTATCCTAACCCAAAATCTAACCCTAAACAAAACTTACCATAATCATAACCCTACCAATAGCCATAATCATAACCCAAGCTCTAATGCTAGCCATAAACACCACAGAAACCTAGCCCTTATCTAGCCCTAAACCAAGCCCTAATGGTATCCCAAACCATAACACTAAATGTAACCCAAACTCTAACCCTCTCCCTAGTCCTAAACCTAGCTCAAACTCTAACCCTTTCCCCAATCATAACACTAACCCTTACCCTAACACTAGCACTGACTCGAACCATAACCCTTGCTTTAGAAATAACCCCAGCTGAAACTCTAATACTTACCCCAAATCCAACCCTAACCCTAACATATTAACCCTAGGACTAACCCTAACCCTAGCCATCAACTTAACCTTAACCCTAGAAATAACCTTAGCTCTAACCCTATCCATTACCCTAAAGAGAAGCCTAAACCAAATGCTAACCCTAGGCCTCACATCCTATCACTGACAATAACCAAATAGATTACTCTTAACATAACCTGAATCCTAAAGCTAACCCTATTCATTACCCAAATCCTAAACTGAACCCTAATGCTAATACAAGCCTTAACCCTAAACCTTAACCTAAACAAAACCATACCTGGACACTGACCCTAATAAAACAACTTGTTCTAAACCTGACCCTTACCCTAAACCTACCCCTTACACTAGACCTAGCCATAACCTAACTATAATATTACCACTTACTTTGATTCTAGACCTGACATTATCCCCAACCCTAGTCTTAGTCATAGCGCTAACACATACCCTCATCCTGGCACTAAACCTAGCCTTAATCCTAACATGAACCTTAACCATAGCCCTAAATATAATTCTAACCTGAATCCTAGCTCTAAAACAAGCTACATCGCTCTTCCCCCAAATCCAACCCTAACCCTAACACTAACTAACCCTAACCCTAACCCTAACCCTAACCCTAACCCTAACACTAACACTAAACATAACCCTAGCCCTAACCCTAGGCCTAACCCTAACACTAACCCTAGCACTAATCCTAGCCCTACATTAGCCCTAACCCTAAAACTACCCATAACCCTAGCCATAAGAATAACTCTAATCACACCCCAGTCCTATTTCTAGTTCTAACCCTATTTCTTACCATAACCCTAACATTACCTATAACCTTAACCTTAATGCACACCCCAGCCCTAAACCTTGATCAAACCATAACAATAAATCTAAGCCTAAACCTCTTTCTACAAAGAGCCCTAACACTATTGCTAATCCTAAAACTAGCAACAACCCTAGCACTAGCTCGAAAAAAAACTGAGCTATAGCCTCATTTTAACCCTAGCCTAATGGTAATGCTAGACCTGACATTAGCCCTAGACCTAATTCTTACCCTTACCCTAACACAAAACCTAACTCTACACCTAGCCTTAAACCTAGCCCTAATTCAAGTTGTATCACTAACCCTGATCAATAACACTGAGACTAACTCTGACCCTAACACTAACCCTATCTCTAATCATCTTCATAAACGTAAACCTAATCTAAACACGAGACCTTGACCGAGACTTAATGCTATCTCTAATCATAAATCTAGTCCTTACATTAGCCGTAGTCCTACACTAGCCCTAACCTAACCCAAAACATAGCCCTAATCCGAGCCCTAATTCTAGTTTTAGTCTTAGTTCTAACCCAATCGCTAGCCCTAAAACTTAACCTAAACCTAACCATAAAATTAAAGCTTGTCCTAACACGAAACCTAAACCGAACCATAGCCCTATTCCTAACCATAATACTAGCCCTTAATTTAGATATAATTTTATACATTACCCTAACCATAATGCTAAGCAAATTCAACCCTAGTCCTAACTCTAAGCATAGTGCAAAACTAACCATAACACTAGTCCTAACTGTAGCTCCAATCCTATCCATTACCTGAACCATCTCTTTAACCAAATTCTATCCCTAGGCCTAACTCTAACCTTTTGTCTTACCCTAACCCTTTCCATTATACTAAACCTAACCTGAACCTGAAACCTAATCATATCCATACAATAACCCTAATGCTAATTTTAGCCCAAACCCTAAACCTTAACTTAACCCATACCCTAACTCTGACTCTGAGCCTAATACTACCCCTAGCTGTAGACCTGCCCCTAACTGTCAACACACCTCTTAAAATAGACCTGGTCATAAACCTAAGCCTAAACCTATCCCTAACCATAGCCCTAGACCTGACATTAGCATTATCCCTAATTTTAGCCCTAACTCTATCACAAATCCTAGCCCTAATCCTATCCCTAAGCCTAGCTTTAATCCTAACCCTAACAATAACCCTAGCCCTAACTCTAATTTTATTCTTTGCCCTAGCCCTAAATATATCTGTAACATTATACCTTGCCCTAACTCTAATGTTAATCCAAACCCTAGCCCTAAACCTAGGCCTAAACCTACAACTAACCATAGCTCTAATCTAGCCCTAATTTAGCTCTAACCCTAAACCTAACACTATCCCTAGACCTAAGACTAACTCTAACTCTTGCCCTAGCCCTATCCCTAGTTCTAAACCTATCCGTTACCATAACTCAAACCCTATCCCAATCCATAAACCTAACTTTCACACTAGCCCTAAACCTGGATCTAACCCAATTAAGCCTAAAGATCACTCTAACACTAGCCCTAACCCTAATGCTAATTGGAAAACTAGCACTAACAGTACTCTAGCCCTAAAACAAAATTGAGCCATAACCCTAACTTTAAACATTAACATAAACCAAACGCTAACCCCACACCTAACCCTAAAAGTAGCCCTAATTTTAGTCTTAACCATAACCCTAGAAGTAACCATGAACCTTACTCAGACGCAAACAGTAACCCTAGCTCTAAACATTGCCCTAACCCTAACCCTAGAACTAGCACTAATAAAAATCCTAGTTTTTTTCTTTTGGCTATAGTCCTCATGCTAACACAAACCCTTTTCTTATTCCGAGGCCTTAACCTAGGTATAACCTTAAACCTAACCCTAACCCTAACCCAACCCTAACCCTACCTCTAATCCTATCCCTTAGCCTAAGCCAAATCCTCACCTTAATGCTACCCTAGTCCTAACAATAATCTTTAGCCTACATCAAACAATATCTCTAATACTACAGCAAACCCTAGCCCTCATTCTATCTCTAAACCTAACTCTAACACTGACCCTTATTCTTACCCTAATACTAACCCTAGGTCTAAACCTGACACTAATCCAAAAGCAAACCCTAACCCTACTCCTACTGGTAAAAGTATACCTAAACCTAACAGTAACACTAGCACTAGTCCGAACCTAATCCTAAATAGTCATAAATCTAGGCTTAGCCCTAAGCAAAAACCTAGCACTAGCCCTAATGATAACCATAAACCTATCTTAAATACTAACTCTATCCCTAGATCCAACATTAATATTAAATCTGGCCCTCACCCTAAACCTAATGCTAACCTGAACAATGAAAATTACCCTAAAACAAACCCTAGCTCTAAATTTTATTCTAACCCAAAACCTAACTAGAACACTAGACTTATCCATAACCTTTAAACTAAAATTAGCCATAACCATATCTCTAGCTCTTATATTAACCATAGCCCTAATGATAGCTATAAAAGTCACACAAAACATTGCCCTTATCCTAGCCCTAAACATAGGCCTTATTTTAACCCTACAATAAGCCTAGACCTAACCCTATACTTAAACCTCACCCTAACCCTAATTCTAGCTCAAACTCTAACCTTAATCTAAACATAACCCTAAACCTACCCTTAATATTAGCCCTCACTCTAACCCCAACCCTCACACTAGCTTAAATCCTAGCTCAAAAGTTAACACTTAGGCCAACCTAACCCTGATATAAACCCTAGGCCTAAACCTAACCCTAGTCCTAATTCTAACCATAAACCTCACACTAACCTTACCTGTTACCCTATCCATTAATCTAAAGATAATCCTAACCCAAATGCTAACCCTAGGCCTAATGCTAACACTATTGCTAACACTAACCCTATTAATTACTTTAAACCTAATCTGAACCCTAAACCTAAACCTATCAATTACTCTAACCCAAACCCTAACACTACTCCTAATTCTAATCTTAACCCTAGCCCTAACCTTAGCTCTAACCCTATCCATTACCCTAAAGATAAGCCTAATCCAAATGATAACCCTAGGCCTAATGCTAACACTATTGCCCTAGCCCTAAAACACTTTTGCTAACACTAACAATATTCATTTCTCTAAACTTAACCTGAAACCTAAACCTAACCCTATCAATTACCCTAACCTGAAACCTTACCCTAGTCCTAATACTAACTTTAACATTAGCCCTAATCTTAGCTCTAACACTATCCATTACCCTAAAGATAAGACTAACCCAAAGTAAACCCTAGACCTAATATTAAAACTATTGCTAACACTAACCCTATTTATTACTCTAAACCTAACCTGAACCCTAAACCTAACCCTATCAATTAATCTAACCCAGACCCTAACCCTATCCCTAATGCTAATTCAAGACGTAACCCTGAATTTTAACATAAACCAAACCCTACTCGAACCCTGACCCTAATAATACACCTAGATTTAAACCTGACCCTTAACCTAAACCTAAACCTTACACTAGACTTAGCCATAACCCAACCCTAAAACTAACCATAACCATAAACCCAGACCTGACATTAACCCTAGCCCTATACCTATCCCTAACCATGACACAAAAACTAGTACTCATCTTAGTCTATACCTGGCCTTAATCCTAACCCAAACCCTAACTTTAGCCCTATCTCTAATTTTAAACCTTTCCCTAGACCTGAACTTAGGAATAACCCCATCCTTTCCCCTAACCCTATCACTAACTCTAAACCTAAAAATAACCATATCTTTAGCTTTAACCATAGGCCTAAGCCTAACACTAACCCTAGCACTAATCCTAGCCCTAAATTAACCCTAACCCTTACTCTACCCCTAACCTTGGCCTAAGACTAATTCTAACACCACCCAGATCTATTTCTAGTTCTAATCCTATTTACTACAGTATACCTAACACAAACCCTAAACTTAGCCCTAACCCTAGCCCTAGAACTACCAAAGATCTAATCATAACTTTACATTTGACACTAAATCTAAGCCTAATCCTCAAACTACCACTAGACCTAACACTATCGCTAATCCTAAAACAAACCATAACCCTAGCTTTATCCTTTAAACAAAACCAAGCCATTGTCCTAACCCTAAATATTAACCTAAACCAAATCCTAACACTAAGCCTCACCATAACCTGCTATCTATAATTCATGTCCTAGTCCTAAAATTAACCCTGACCCTGACTTATACTCTAACACAAACCTTAATTCTAAATATCACACTAAACCTAAAGATATGCTAACACTAGATCTAGAGCAAGTATTAACTCTAATCATAACCTTAGTTCTAATATTAGCCATAGCCCTAACCCTAGCCCTAAACCTAACAGAAAAACTAGCCCTAATCTGAGCTCTAAACCTAGAAGTAAACTTTAACCTAAACCTAACCTTAGCCCTTGCCCAAACCCTAACCCTAACAATAGCCCTAACCCTAGCTCTAACTCTATCACTTACCCTAAGCCATACCCTATCCATAATGCTAAACTTAGTCCTAATACTAATTCAGAGCCTAATCCAAACCCTAACCCTATTACTAGACCTAACTCTAGCAATCATTTTACCTCTAACCCTAGCTCAAATCCTTATTTTAACACAAACTGCCAGTCTAAATCTGACCCTAACCCAAAACCAAACTCTAAAACTAGCCCTACCAGTGAACTTATAGCTAAAACTAACCCTAACACTAGCCCTAGACCTAACCTAAGCATAAATATAGCCATAAGCCTCGACTAGAACTAAAAAACTCCTGAGCTCTAGGCCTAAAATAATCCTTAACCTAAAGCAAACACCAACACTATTTCTAGATCTAACTCAAGTCCTAATTCTGCCTTTCACCTTAAACCTAACTCTAACATGAACACTGACCCTAACACTAACACTAAACTTAGCTCTAAACCTGAAACTAACCCAAAACCTAAACCTAACACTAGACATAGCCCTAACTCTAACCCTAAAACTAACTCTATTCAGAACCCTAGATTTTACATTACACATAGCCTTAACACTGGGCCTAAACCTAATACAAAACCTAGCCCTAATCTGAGGCCTAAACCTACCATAAGCATAACCATAATCCTAAATGTAGACCTAACCCTAACCCTTGCCTAACCCTAACCCTAACAGTACTTAGGATTAGGGTTAGGCAAGGGTTAGGGTGCCTTACACATAACCCTAACTTAATGCCTAACCCTTAGCCTAAACATAACCCTAGCCCTATTCCTAATCCTAAACCTAATCTTAGACCTATTCTTAACCTTAACTCTTGTCCTAACACTAGCTCTAACCCTAACATTACTGTAACCCAACCCCTATCCCAAATAATAACCATAGCCCTAAACCAAACCCTATCCCTAACCCTAATCATAAACCTAAAACTCAACCTAACCCTATACCTAACCCTTGCCATAAACTTAACCGTAAACCTTACAATAAATCAAAACTAAACCTATCCCTAAACCTAAATTTAAGCATAAGCTAAACTTAACCATAAACCTAATCCTTACATATAATCCAGTACATTACTCCAAAACTAACCCTAACCCTAATGAAAACCCTAGCTCTAACCCCAACCCTAACCACAACCATAACCATAACCCTAATCCAGACATAACGCTAAATTTAACAGTCATTCTATCTCTAACCATAGCTTAATCCTTAACCCTTACCCTAACACTAAAACTATCCCTAGCCCTAACAATAATGCTAAGTGTAGCCCTAACCCTAACACTAAACCTATGACTTATCCCGGCCCTAATTTAGCCCTATTCCTTACCATAACCCTAACCCTAGAATCAAGACTAACTATAATTCTCACACAAGACATATACCTACTTCTAACCCTATCCATTACAGTAACCCTAACCCAAGCTCTAACGCTAGTCAAAACCCTTGCACTATCCTTAGGCCTAGCACTAACTCTAGATCAAAACCTACCTCTAAAAATAACACTAACTTGATGCCTCAGCCTAACCCTAAAACTACCTCTAACCCTAATGCTAATCCTAAAATTAGCTCTAACCTATGCCTAGCCCTAAAACTAAACCAAGTTATACCCCTAAAACTAACCCTTACACTAGACCAAATCCTAAACCTACACCAGCACTAACCCTAACTCTAATTTGAAACCTAACCCTAACCCTAAACTTTACCATGACCCTGTCTCATATCCATTCACTAAATCTAGCTCTAAACATTACCATAACATTAAACCTAACCCTAACACTAGACCTAGCCCTAAACTTAACTCTAAAACTAACCCTAATCATAACCCTATTTTTTTACAATTAGCATAACCATAACCCTAGCCCCAACCCTAATATAAATCTAGCCCTAATCCAAACCCTAACACGAGATTTAACCCTAAATCTAACTCTAACACTTGTCCCAACCCTAGCTCTAACCATATCCCTTACCATAAGCCAAACCCTCACGCTAATTCTAACTGTATTCTTAGCACTGATCTTTAGCCTAACCAAAACCTAACACTAAAACTAGTTCTAACCCTAGCCTTCATTCTACATCTAACCATAACCAAAACCCGAACCCTTTCTGACCATTATTCTAACCTTAACACAAATCTTAGGTCTAAATCTAAACCTAACCCTAAACCGAAACATAATACTAGCCCTACTTGTAACATTATACCTAAACCTAACCCTAATACTAGACCTAGACTTAAACTAATATTAAATCTTGCCATAACTATAGCTCTAGACCTAAAGACAAATTAGACGTAGCCTTAAAAATAACCCTTAACCTAACCCAAACTCTAACCCTACCTCTAGAACTAACCCTAGTCCTAATTCTGGATTTAATCTTAACCATTACCCTACCTGCACACTCTCCCTAACACTAACACTAACCCTTGCTCTAAACGTCACGTTAAGGCTAAAACTAACCCTAAAACTACACCTAGAATTAGCATTAACCATAAAACTAGTCCTAATTATTACATTAGTTCTTAAATTAGCCATAGCTTCAATCTATCACAATCCAAGCCCTACCTTAGCTTTAACACTAAAGATAACCCTAACAATCAACATAGCACTAACCATAACCCTAAGTTTAACCGAAGACCTAATCCTAACCATAACTCTAGCCTTAACCCTAGCTCTAAACCTATCCATTACCCTAAGATAACTTTTATCCTTATGCTAAACCTAGGCAGAACCCTAATACTAGCATTAGCCTCAATCTATTAACTTACACTTAACCTGAACCCTAAACCTAACTGTCATTACCCTATCTTTAAACATAAGACTAATTTGAGCCCTAAACCTAAACCTTCAATAAATACAAAACCTAAACTTGACTCTGACTCTAATAATACCCATAGTTTTAAACCTGAACCTAAGAAGAAACCAAAACTTTACAATACACCTAGCCATAAACTTAACCCCAAACTATCCCTAACCATACTCTAGACCTGACATTAGCCCTAGCTCTCATCCTAGCCCTAACTCTAATACAAAACTTAGCCAACATCCTAGTCATGAACCTTGCCTTAATCATAAATCTAACCCTAACATTAATCCTAAACTTAATCCTAAATCTCACCCTAGTCCTATAAGTAGCTATGTTCCCATCCCTTACCCTTAACCTAACACTAACCCTAAACCTAACACTAAACCTAGCCCTAACTCTAGGCCTAACCCAAACAATAATCCGACCCTAATCCTAGCTTTCATTTATCCCTATCCCTAATTCTAACCCTAGCCTTAAAACTAACTCTAATTCTCAAACTAGCCCTATACCTATTTCTAAACCTATCTCTTAAAATCACCATACACCTAGTCATAAACATAGCCCTAACCTAGCCCTACACTTAGCCCTATTTCAAAACCTAGATCTAAACCTAACTCTAAATTTAACCCTAATACTAAGACTAAACATAACCATAACTCTACTCTTATCCCTAATTCTTAACCTAAGCCTAAATCTCACACTTACACTAGCCCTAACCCTAAGACTAATCTTAAAACTAGCTCCAATCCTTCCCCTAGCCCTAAAACAAAAAACGAGTCATAGTCCTAATGTTAAACCTTATCCTAAACAAAAACCTAACCCTACACCTAGTCCTAACCCTATTCCTAATTCTAGTCTAACCGTGACCTAAAAGCTAACCCTGACCCTGACTTTGACCCTAACACTAACCCTAGCTCTCAACATCATCATCACTGTAAATCGAACCTTAACACTAAACCTATCCCTAACTCTAACTCTATAATTAGCTGTAACCATAAACCTACTTCATACATTAGAGGTAGCCTTAACCCTAGCCCTAAACTAATACAAAACCTAGCCATAATCCAAATACTAAACCTAGCTTTAACCCTAAACTTAAACCTAACACTAACCCAAACATTAGCTTTAATTCTATACATTACCCTAGCCCTAACCTTAGGGCTAACCCTATTCATTACCCAAACAATAACCCTAACCCTTCTGATAAACCTAGACATAACCCTAACACTACACATTACACTAAACCAAACCTAAACCCTAAACCTAACACTGTCATTACCATAACCTTAAATCTAACACAAATTCGAGCCCTGCACGTAAACACTAACTTAACCCAAACCCAAATATTGACCCTGAATCTAAAAATAACCCTAGATGTAAACATGACCCTAACCAAAAACCTAACTCTTACACTGAACCAAGTGATAAATATATTACTAAATTTATTCCTAACTGTAACCCTAGACCTGACATTAGCCATAGCCCTAATATTATGCCTAATCATAAATCAAATCTTGTATTCATAGACTTAAACATAGCCTTAATCATAACACTAACCCTAACCCTAGTTCTAACCCTATACTAAACTTCACATTGCCCTAAACCTAGCTATAACCACAACCTTAGCCTAAACTAAACCCTAACTCTAACCCTAACCCTAATGGTAACCCTTGCCTTATTCTTAGCCCTAGAACTAACCCTAGATCTAAAACTAAGTCTAAATCTAACCCTAACTAGATGCATAACCCTAATCCTAAACTAGCACTAAACCTAGCCCTAACATAACCCTAACCATAATTTAACACTATCCCTAAACCTAACCATAACTCTAGCCCTAAAACTAACTCTAACTCTCCCACTAGCCCTATCACTTGTTCTAACCTTGTCTCTTACCATAACCCTAACCCTAGTCTTAACCCTATTACTAGCCCTTGCCCTATCCATATTCCAACACTTACTTTAGGCAATATGTAACTCTAAATCTAGCCTTTACCCGAATTTTAAGCCTACCACTAACACTAGCCCAAACCACAATACTAATCCTAAAAAGAGACCTAACCCTAACTCTAGCTCTATAACAAAACCGAGCCATAGCTCTAACCTTAACCATTAACCGAAACCAAAACCTAACCTTACACCTAGACCTAACCCTAGACCTAATTTGAGTTGGAAGCTAAACCTTAAAAGTAACCCTGAACCTGACACTGACCCTAACACTTCTAGCTCTAAACATCACCCTAAGAGTCAACCTAACCCTAACACTAAATCTAGAACTAAAACCCTAAGACTAGCCCTAATTGTAAACCTAGAACTTACATTAGCTGTAATCCTAACCCTATTTCTAATGTAACCCCAAACCTAGACCTAATCCAAGCCCCAACCCTAACACTATCCCTAATTATAACCATAACTCTAGCCTTAAAATGATCACTAACTCCATCAATTACCATAACCATAAGCCCAACCATAATGATAACCTTAGGCATAAACCTAACCTTATCCTGAATCCTAAAACTTCCATTACACTAAACCTAACCTGAATCCTAAACCTAATACTATCATTACCCTAACCCTAATGCTAAAACTAATTCAAGCCCAAACATGAAACCTAAACCTATCCCAAACCCTAAATCAGACCTTGACCCTAATAATACCCCTAGCTCTAAACTTGACCATAACCCAACATTTAGCCCTTAGCATAGACATATCCAGAAACCTAATTCTAAAACTATCTTTAACATAATTCTGCACCTAAAATTAGCTCTAGCCATAATCCTAGCCCTAACCCTAAAAACACCCCTAGCCCTCATCCTAGCCCTAAATCTAGCCTTAATCATAACCCTAACTCTAGCCCTATACCTAACCCTAATTCTAACCTTCACCCTACCTCTAAAACTAGCTATAATGTCATCCTTTACCTTAAATTTAAACCTAACCCTAACCCTAGGCTTAAGCTAAACACAAAACCTAGCCTTAATCCTAGCCGTAATTTAGCTCTATCTCTAACCCTATCCTAACTCTGAGCATAAGACTAAATATAACTCTTGCCATAGCCCTACCCCTTGTTCTATTTATATCTGCTACTGTAAGCCTAACACTAGCCCTAACACTTGCCCTAAAGTTGGTCCCCACCATAACCCTAAATCCAAATCTAAACTTAAACCTAACTCAAAGCCCCAAACTAACACTAGCCATACACCTAATTCTAATTGTAAAACCAGACCTAACCCTAATCCTAGCAGTGAACCAAAACTGAACCATAGCCCTAACCCTAAACCTTAACTTAAACCAAACACTAACATTACACCTTGACCTAAACCTATCCTAATTCGAGTCCTAAGTCTCACCTTAAAACTAATCCTGACCCTGACTCATATCCTAGCATTCACCCTAGATCTAAATGCTACCCTAAACTCAAACTGAACACTACTATTAACAATAGCACTAGTTTGCGTCTTAATGATAACCATAAAACTAACCCTGACCCTGAATCCTATCCTAACAAGAACCGTAGCTATAAATATTACCCTAACCTTAAACCTAAACCTACCACTCAACCTACTTCTAACCCTAACCATAAAACTAACTCTAATGGTAACCCTAATTCTTACGTTAGCCATTACCCTAAACCTATCCCTAAACCTAACACAAAAGAACAGGGACAGCAATCCGCAGAGCGGCAGAGCCACACCCCGAACCTGCAAGGTAGGCAGACATGCGACCCACCGGCAGGTCAGGCCCAGAAACCCGAGGAGGGGCACAGCTGCTCCACACGCCTGCAAAGTAGGCGGAACTGTGACCACCAACAAAACAAGCCCAGTGGCCCGCCAGACACATCGCCCTGGTTGGGGGAGGGGCAGAGCCGCCGGGCACCTGCAAGGTAGGCAGACCCTCGACCCACCAGCAGAACAGGCACAGCAATCCGCAGAGCGGTAGAGCCATGCCCCAGTCTGCAAGGTAGGCAGACCTGCGACCCACCGGCAGGTCAGGCCCAGCAACCTGCGAAGGGGCACAGCTGCCCCACGCGCCTGCTAGGTAGGCAGAACCGTGACCATCAACAGAACAGGCCCAGCGGCCGACATCGCCCCGCCCCGGTTAGGGGACGGGCAGAGCCGCCGGGCGCCTGCAAGGTAGGCAGATCTGCGACTCACCAGCAGATCAGGCCCAACGACCCGCTGAGCGGTAGAGACACTCCCGCGCCTGCAAGGTAGGTGCACCTGCCACCCACCGGCAGGTCAGGCCCAGCAACTCTCGGAGGGACACAGCTTCTCCACGCGCGTGCAAGGTAGGCGGAACCGTGACCACCGACAAAACAAGACCAGTGGCCCGCCAGACACATCGCCCTGGTTGGGGGAGGGGCAGAGCCGTCGGGCGCCTGCAAGGTAGGCGGACACGCGACCCACCAGCAGAACAGGCACAGCAATCCGCAGAGTGGCACAGCCACACCCCGAGCCTGTAAGGTAGGCAGACCTGCGACCCACCGGCAGGTCAGGCCCAGGAACCTGCGGAGGGGCACAGCTGCCCCACGCGCCTGCAAGGTAGGCGGAACCGTGACCACTGACAAAACAGGCCCAGTGGCCCACCAGACACATTGCCTAGGTTGGGGGAGGGGCAGAGCCGTCACCAGCGCCTGCTAGGTAGACAGCCCTTCTACCAACAGACAGAACAGGCCTAACAGCCAGCGGAGGGGCAGAGCCGCTGCTCACGCCTGCAAGGTAGGAGGACCTGTGAGAACCGAAAGAACAGGCCCACCAAAAGTACAGGCCCAGCGGCCTGCCGGCGTGGTAGGCACATTGCCCCAATTGGAGGAGGAGCAGAACCACTGCCAAAGCCTGCGAGGGAGACTTTGTAACTATGCAAGAGCAATATAAATATATAGGGGGAAAAATCAATAACACAACAGTTTCACCAAGCAGAAAGAAACGCGATCAGTATGAAAAGACAAGGAAAGAAAGGACCACAAGCAATGCAGGTCAACTCAACTTTAGAAGAGGTAATATCTGCAGCAGATGGAATGTCAGATAAAGAATTCAGGATATACATGCTTCAGATGATCTGGAGTCTCAAGGAAGACATTAGACAGCAAAATCAGACAATGAAAGACCACTTAGACCACTTCGACAATGAATTACATAAACAAATCCAAGAGGCCAAAGATCAATTATACATGGAGATAGAGGTTATAAAAAACAAAAAAAAAACAGAAATCCTGGAAATGCAGGAAGCAATAAACCAACTTAAAAACTCAATTGAGAATACTACCAGCAGAGTAGAACACTTAGAAGATAGAACATCAGACAAAGAAGACAAAGTATTTCAACTGGAGAAGAACGTAGAAAGCTCAACAAAGCTGTTAAGAAACCATGAGCAGAACATTCAAGAAATATGGAATAACAAAGAGACCAAACTTAAGAGTCATTGGGATACAGGAAGGTATAGAGGTCCAAACCAAAGGAATGAGCAATCTATTCAATGAAATAATACGAGAAAACTTCCCAGACTTGAAGAATGAGACAGAATCCCAAATCCTAGAAGCCTACAGGGCGACGAATGTGCAAAATCATAAGAGATCCACACCTAGACACATTATAATGAAGATGCCCAACATACAGAATAAAGAGAGAATTTTAAAAGCTACAAGAGAAAGGAAGCAGATTACATTTAGGGGTAAACCAATCAGGATAACAGCTGATCTTTCAACACAGACTCTGAAAGCTAGACGATACTGGAATAACATATTTCAAACACTGAAAGAAAATGGGTTCCAACAAAGAATTGTGTATCCAGCGAAATTAAGCATCAGGATGGAAGATGAAATTAAAACCTCCCATGATAAACAAAAGTTAAAAGAATTTGCAGCTAGAAAACCATCTCTTGAAAACATCCTCGGCAAAATATTACAGAAAGAGGAAATGAAAAATATCAATGAAAACCAACAGCGGGAGGTAGTACAGTAAAGGGGGGGGGATAATCAAAGAGGGAAACAAACCATGTTTAGTAACATAAATAAACAAATATGGCTGGAAGAACAACCCATATCTCAATAATAACCCTAAATGTTAATGGCTTAAACTCACCAATTAAGAGACACAGGATAGTAGAATGGATCACAAAACAAGACCCAACAATATGCTGCCTTCAGGAGACGCATTTGATAGGAAAAGACATACATAGACTAAAGGTGAAAGGTTGGAAAAAATCATATCATTCATGTGGACTTCGGAAACAAGCAGGAGTGTCCATACTCATATCAAATAAAATAGATTTCAAGCCAAAGTTAATCAAAAGGGATAAAGAGGGACACTACATACTGCTCAAGGGAACCATACACCAACAAGACATAACAATCATAAATATATATGCCCCAAACAATGGTGCAGCTATGTTCATCAAACAAACTCTTCTCAAGTTCAAGAGTCTAATAGACCATCATACAATAATCATGGGAGACTTCAACCCACCTCTCTCACCACTGGACAGATCTTTCAAACAAAAGTTGAATAAGGAAACTATAGAACTCAATAACATAATTAATAACCTAGACTTAATTGACATATATAGAATATACCACCCAAGATCAAGCAGTTACACTTTTTTCTCAGCAGCACATGGATCCTTCTCAAAAATAGATCATATATTATGTCACAGGGCAACTCTTAGACAACATAAAGGAGTAGAGATAATACCATGCATCTTATCTTATCATAATGAAATGAAATTGAAAATCAACAATAAAAGAAGTATGGAAAAATCATGCATCACTTGGAGAATGAACAATAGGTTACTGAATGATCAATGGGTTATAGAAGACATCAAGGAGGAAATTAAAAAATTCTTAGAGATAAATGAAAACACAGACACAACATATCAGAATCTATGGGACACATTGAAAGCAGTTCTAAGAGGAAAATTTATTGCTTGGAGTTCATTCCTTAAAAAAAGAAAAAAACAACAAATAAGTGATCTAATACTTCAAGTCAAAATCCAAGAAAAAGAAGAGCAAAACAACAGCAAAAGAAGTAGAAGACAAGAAATATTTAAAATCAGAGCTGAAATTAATGAAATCGAAACAAAGAAACAATTGAAAAAATTGACAAAACTAAAAGTTGGTTCTTTGAAAAAATAAATAAAATCAACAGACCCTTAGCCAAGCTAACAAAGAGAAGAAGAGAGAGAACTCAAATTACTAGCATACGGGATGAAAAAGGCAATATCACAACAGACACTTCAGAAATACAGAAGATTATCAGAAATTATTTTGAATCCTTATACTCCAATAAAATAGAAGATAGTGAAAGCATTGATAAATTTCTTAAGTCATAAGATCTGCCCAGATTGAGTCAGGAGGATATTGACAACCTAAACAAACCAATATCAATTGAAGAAATAGAAGAAACCATCAAAAGACTACCAACTAAGAAAAGCCCAGGACCGGATGGGTATACAGCAGAGTTTTACAAAACCTTTAAAGAGGAACTAATACCAATACTTTTCAAGCTATTTAAGGAAATAGAAAAAGAGGGAGAACTTCCAAATTCATTCTATGAGGCCAACATCACCCTGATTCCTAAACCAGAAAAAGACACTTCAAAGAAAGAAAACTACAGACCAATATCTCTAATGAACTTAGATGCAAAAATCCTCAATAAACTTCTGGCGAACCGGATACAAAAACATATCAAAAAGATTGTGCACCATGATCAGGTAGGATTTATCCCTGGGATGCAAGGTTGTTTCAATATACGGAAATCAATAAATGTTATTCACAACATCAATAGGCTTAAAAATAAGAACCATATGATCATCTCGATAGATGCAGAAAAAGCATTTGACAAAGTACAGCATCCCTTTATGTTCAAAACTCTAGAAAAACTAGAGATAACAGGAACATACCTCAATATTGTAAAAGCAATCTATGCTAAGCCTCAGGCTAGCATCATTCTGAATGGAGAAAAACAGAAGGCATTCCCTCTAAAATCTGGAACAAGACAGGGATGCCCTCTCTCACCACTTCTGTTCAACATAGTTCTCGAATCACTGGCCAGAGCAATTAGACAGATGAAAGAAAGTAAAGGCCTAAAAATAGGAAAAGAAGAACTCAAATTATCACTATTTGCAGATGACATGATTCTATACCTAGCAGACCACATTTCTTGTAGAAATAGAAAAAGCAATCATGAAATTCATATGGAAAAATAAAAGACCCAGAATAGCAAAAACAATGCTAAGCAGGAAGTGTGAATCAGGCGGTATAGCTATACCAGACTTCAAACTATACTACAGAGCAATAGTAACAAAAACAGCATGGTACTGGTACCAAAATAGGTGGGTGGACCAATGGTACAGAATAGAGGACACAGAAACCAATCCACAAAATTACAACTATCTTATATTTGATTAAGGGGCTAAAAGCATGCAATGGAGGAAGGATAGCATCTTCAACAAATGGTGTTGGGAAAACTGGAAATCCATATGCAACAAAATGAAACTGAATCCCTTTCTCTCGCCATGCACAAAAGTTAACTCAAAGTGGATCAAGGAACTTGATATCAAATCAGAGACATGGCATCTGATAGAAGAAAAAGTTGGCTATGATCTACATACTGTGGGGTCGGGCTCCAAATTCCTCAATAAGACACCCATAGCACAAGTGTTAATAACTACAATCAACAAATGGGACTTACACAAACTAAAAAGTTTTTTCTCAGCAAAAGAAACAATAAGAGAGGTAAATAGGGAGCCTACGTCCTGGGAACAAATCTTCACTCCTCACACTACAGACAGAGCCCTAATATCTAGAATATACAAAGAACTAAAAAAATCAGACAATAAGATAACAAATAACCCAATCAACAAATGGGCCTAAGACCTGAACAGACATTTCTCAGAGGAGGACATACAATCAATCAACAAGTACATGAAAAAATGCTCACCATCTCTAGCAGTCAGAGAAATGCAAATCAAAACCACCCTAAGATACCATCTCACTCCAGTAAGATTGGCAGCCATTAGGAAGTCAAACAACAACAAGTACTGGCGAGGATGTGGGGAAAAGGGTACTCTTGTACATTGCTGGTGGAACTGCAAATTGGTGCAGCCAATTTGGAAAGCAGTATGGAGATTTCTTGGAAAGCTGGGAATGGAACCACCATTTGATCCATCTATTCCCCTACTTGGTCTATTCCCTAAAGACCTAAAAAGAGCACACTATAGGGACACTGCTACATCCATGTTCATAGCAGCACAATTCACAATAGCAAGTCTGTGGAACCAACCTAGATGCCCTTCAATAGACGAATGGATAAAAAAAAATGGCATTTATACACAAAGGAGTATTACTCTGCATTAAAAAATGACAAAATCATAGAATTTGGAGGGAAATGGATGGCATTAGAGCAGATTATGCTTAGTGAAGCTAGCCAATTCCTTAAAAACAAATGCCAAATGTCTTCTTTGATATAAGGAGAGTAACTAAGAACAGAGTAGGGACGAAGAGCATGAGAA
This sequence comes from Callospermophilus lateralis, assembly GCF_048772815.1. NCBI lineage: Eukaryota > Metazoa > Chordata > Mammalia > Rodentia > Sciuridae > Callospermophilus > Callospermophilus lateralis. The sequence continues at coordinate 163,185,750 of NC_135305.1, forward strand.
GAAGATGAACATTAAACAGGGTTGAGAGGTGGGAGGGAAAGGGAGAGAGAAGGGAAATTGCATGTAAATGGAAGGAGACCCTCAGGGGTATACAAAATTACATACAAGAGGAAGTGAGGGAAAATGGGGAAAAATATAAGGGGGAGAAATGAATTACAGTAGAGGGGGTAGAGAGAGAAGAGGGGAGGGGAGGGGGGAGGGCGGATAGTAGAAGATAGGAAAGGCAGCAGAATACAACAGACACCAGAATGTCAATATGTAAATCAATGGTTGTGCAACTGATGTTATTCTGCAATCTGTATATGGGGTAAAAATGGGAGTTCATATCCCACTTGAATCAAAGTGTGAAATATGATATATCAAGAACTATGTAATGCTTTGAACAACCAACAATAAAAATTAATTAAAAAAAAACTAACACAAAAACTAGTCCTAAACTGAGCCCTAAACCTAACTTTAACTTTAATTCTAACCCTAATCATAGCCCTAATCCTAGATTTAAATCAATCCCTTACTCAATGCAAAACCCTAAACCTAAGAGTAAACCTGCACCTATCCCTAGTCCTTAGATTAACCAAAACCCTAACCCTATTAATAGTCTGAACCCTAGCCTTCATTTTAGCTCTAACATTATCCCAAACCCTCACCCTAACCCTGACCATTATTCTGATCCTAACACTAAACCTAGGTCTAACCCTAACCTCAACACTAACTCACAATTTACCATAATCCTATTCCTAGACCTAACTCTTAACCTAACTCTCAGCCTAGTCCTGATCGTAGCTCAGAACCTCACCCTTATGCTAAACATAACACTAAACCTAATCCTAGTTCTAACCCTCACCTTAATTCTAACACAAGACCTAATTCTAACTATAAACCTAGCCCTAACCTTAACTCTAACTGTATCCATTTCCCTAAAAATAACTCTTACCATAATGCAAACCCTAGGCTTAACCCTAACCCTAACGCTTTCCCCAAACCTACCAATTACCCTAAACCTACTCTGAACCCTAAACCTAACCCAGTCATTATACTAACCCTAACCCTAATGGTAATTCTAGCCCTAACTTAATATCAAATTAAAAAAGAAAAAAACCCAAACCTGACCGTGACTCTAATAATTCTCCTATCTAAGAACCTGACTCTTATCATACCTAACACTTACACTAGATCTAGCCATAAACCTAACCCTAAAACTATTCCTAACCTTAACCCTAGACCTGATATTAACCCTAGCCTTAATTTTAGCCCTAACCCTAACACAAATTCTAGCCCTTATCCTAGCCCTAAACATACCCTTAATTTTATCCCTAACCCAAATCTTAGGCCTAAACCTAACACTATCAATAGCCTTAATCTTAGCCCTAATTTAGCCCTATCCCTAACCCTAAACCTAACTCTAGCTCAAAGACCAACTGTAACTCTCACGCTTACCCTAACCCTTGTTCTAACTCTATCCCTTACTAGAACATTAATTCTAGTCCTAACTCTTGGTGTAATCTTAGCTGGATTCACAGCCCTGGCCATAACCTTAGATCTAAACTTAACTATAAAATTAACCCTAAACCTAATCCTAAACCTAAACTTAACACTAGCCCTAAATCTAATGCTAATCCCAAAGCTAAATCTAACCCTAGCTCTAGCCCTAAAACAAAACTGAGGCATAGCAATAACCCTAACCCTTAAACTAAAACAAACCTTAACACTACACCTAGCCCTAACCCTACACCTAGAACTAACCATATCCTTTATTCTAGTCTTAACCCTAACCCGAAAACCTACCCTGACCCTGACTCTGACCCTAACACTAATCCTGGCTCTAAACATCATCATCACCGTATACCTCAACCTATCACTAGACCTAGCCCTAACTCTAACCCTATAACTAGCTGTAATCATAAACCTACTTCTTACAGCAGTGGTAGCCTTAACCCTGTCCCTAACATAACCCAAAAACTAGCCTTAATATGAGTCCTAAACCTAGCTTTAACCCTAAACTTAAACTTACCACTAACCCCAAACTATCCCTAATCCTATTCATAATCCTAGCCCTAACCTTATGTCTAAACCTATCCATTACCCTCAAAATAACCCTAACCCTTAAGCTAACCCTGTGCCTCAACCTAACCCTATCCACTACACTAAACAAAAACTAAACCCTAATATTAACCCTGTCTGTACCTTAAACCTGAACTCTAACCTAACCCAAACCGTAACCCTGACCCTGACTCTAAAAATAACCCTAGATATAAACCTATATCTTACAGTAAATGTAATCCTTACACTGGAACAAGCCATAAAACTAACACTAAGTCTAGCCCTAATGATGACCCTAGACCTGACATTAGCCCTAGCCTAATACTATCCCTAACACTAACACAAACCCTAAACCTCATCTTAGCCATAAACCAAGCCTTAATCATAACCATAAGCGTAACTAATACTTAACCCTAATACTAAACCTTGCCCTAGCTCTAAACCTAGCAAAAACTACATCCCTTACCCTAAACATAACCCTAACTCCTACCCTAACCCTTTTCGTCACAATTGCCCTATCCTTAGCTCTAGCTTTAACATTAGATTGAAACCTAACTTTAAATCTAAGCCTAAAACTAGCCCTAACCCTGATGCTAATTCTAAAACTAGCCCTAACTCTAGCCCTAACACTAAGACTAGCTGCAATTTATCCCTATTCCTAACCCTCATCCACTGCTAGCCTTAAGTATAACTCTAATTCTCACACTGGCTCTACCACTCATTCTAATTCTATCCCTTCCCATAAATCTAAACCTATTCCCAATCCTAGTCCTAACCCTTACCGTATGCTTAGCCCTAGCACCAACCTTAGATAAAAACCTAACTCTTAATTTAACTCTAAACCAAAGCCTAAGCCTAAATCTAAGACTAGCCCTAACACTAACACTAATCCTAAAAATTTCACTAACCCTAACCCTAGCCTTAAAACTAAACCGAGCCACAGCTCTAACCCTAACCCTTAACATGAACCAAGTCATGACCCTACACCTAGCCCTAACCCCAGTACTATTTCCAGTTTTAAGCCAAAACATAAAACTAACTCTTACCCTTACTCTAACCATAACACTAACTCGAGGTCAAAACATCACCCTTAACCAAAACCTAAACCTAACAGTAAACCTAGCCCTGAAACACTAAAATTAGTCATAACAATAACCCTAGTACTTACATTAGCCATAACCCTAAACCTACACTAAATTAACGATAATCCTTGCCCGAATCATGACCATAAACCTAGACATAATCTGATTTCTACCTCTATCCATTACCATTACCATAACCTTAAACCTAATACTAATAGAAGTCCTATATTTAAACCTTAACCTGTCCCAAATCCTAACCCAGAACTTGACCCTAATAATACCCCTAGCTCTAAACGCCACACTAGACCTAAACATAACCCTTACAATAGACATACACATGACCCTAACCCTAAAATTATATTTAAACATAATTCTGGATTTGAACTTATCCCTAGCATTAATCCTAGCCCTAACCCTAAAAAAACCCTAGCCCTCATTCTAGATCTAAACCTAGCCTTAATCATAACCTTAAGCCTAATCACAGCTCTAACCCTACTTCTAACCCTCACCCTACATCTAAACCTAGCTATAAAGCCATCCCTTACCCAAAACTTTGCCCTAACTCTAAACCTAAAGTCTATACTCTAACTCTAAACTCTAACCTTCACCCTAACCCAAATCATAATTCTAAATCTAACCCTAAACCAAGGCTTAAACTAAACACTAAACCTAGCCCTTATCTTAGCCCCAATTTGGCCCTATTGCTAACCCTAATCCTAACCCTAGCCCTAAGACTAACTCTCACTCTAGCCCGAACTCTAGTTCTAACTCTATCCCTTACCATTACCCTAAACCTAGCCATAACTTTTGCCATATCCTTAGTTCTAGCCCTAAGCATAGATCTAACCCTAATAACAAATTTAACCCTAACTCTAAGCCTAAGCCTAACACTAACACTAGTGTTAACCCTAATCTTTGGACTAAAAAAATACCAAGTATGAGTCCTAATCCTAAACCTTAACTAAAATCAAATCCTAACATTACACCTAGACTTAACCCTAACCCTAATTCGAGTCCTAACCCTAAGCTTAAAACCAACAATGACCCTGGCTCATATCCTAATACTCACCCTACCTCTAAACACCACTCTCATCTTAAACTGAACCCTAACAGTAACCCTAGCCCTAATTTGAGTCCTAACTCTAACCCTGATACTAAGCCTGACCCTGACTCCTATCCTAACATGAACCCTAGCTATAAATATCACCCTAAACTTAAACCTAATTCTAACACTAAAACTTACACATACCCTAAAACTAAAACTAACCCTAATTGGTAACACTAGTTCTTATATTAGCCATTGCCCTAACACTAGCCCTAACCCTAACACAAAACTTAGGCCTAATACGAGAGCCCTAAACCTATCTTTAACCATAACTCTAACCATAACCATAGCCATAACCCTAGCTCTAAACCAATCCCTTACCTAAGCAAAACCCTAATCCTAAGGGTAATCCTAGACCTATCCCTAATCCTTACGGTAACCAAAACACTAACCATATTAATAGCCCTTATCCTTGCCCTCATTCTATATCTAACCCTATCCAAAACCCTAACACTAACCCTGACCCTTTTTCTGACACTACAACTAATCTTAGATCTAATACTAATCCTAACCATAAACCAAAATACAACGTAATTATATCCCTAGACCTAATCATGAACATAACTCTCAGCCTAGTCCAAACCATAGCTCAGAACCTAAGCCTTACACTAAACATAACCCTAACCTAACCCTAGTTCTAACTCTCTCCCTTAACATAATTCGAGACCTAATCCTCACCATAACCATAGCCCTAACCTTAAGTCTAACTGTATCATTACCATAAATATAAACCTTACCCTAATGCTAACCCTAGACCTAACCCAAAACATATCACTATCAAACTTATCAATTACCTTTAAACTACCCTGAACCCTAAACCTAATCCAATCATTATGCTAAACCTAATCCTAATGCTAATTCGAGCCCTAACCCTAAACTCAAACCTAAATTAAACCCTAACACTGATACTGACACTAATAATTCCCCTAGCTCTAAACCTCACTCTTACACTATACCTAGCCATTACACTAGACCTAGCCATAAAACTAACACTAAAACTATCCCTAAGCATAACCCTAGACCAGATATTAGCCTTAACCATGATACTAGCCCTAAACTTAACAAAAACCCCAGCCCTTATCCTAGCCCTAAACATTGCCTTAATTATAGCCCTAACCATAAACCTAGGCCTAAATCTATCACAAACCTTAGCCCTAAACTTATACCTAATTTAGTCCTATTCCTAACCTTAACCCTAACCCTAGTCCAAAGACTAACTCTAAGTCTCACCTTAGTCCTAAACCTAGTTATAACCCTATAAAATACTGGAACCCTAATCCTAGCCCAAACCATAGTTCTAGATATAACCCTATTAATTACCCTAGCAGCAATCATAGATCTAACCCTAACTCTAAATCTAACCCTAATTCTTACCCTAAACCTAAACCTAGCCCTAATCTTAAAACTAGCAGTAACCCTAGCCCTAAAACAAAACCAAGTCATAAACCTAACCCTAACCTTTCATATAAACTAAGCCCTACACCTACACTTACCAATAATTCTAGCCCTAATTTGAGTTTTAGCCAAACCATAAAACTAACCCTGACCCTGACTCTGACCTTAACACTACCCCTAGCTCTAAACATCACACTTACCCTGTACCTAAAACTAACAATAGACCTAGCCCTAACCCTAACCCTAAAATTAGCCCTAATCACAATCCAGGTACTTACATTAGCCATTACCCTAAACTTGGCATTAACCCAAAACCTATCCTTATTCCAAGCACTATTCCTAGATTTATCCCTAACCCTAACCCTATCACTAATTGTAATTATAATCCTAGCCGTAACACTAGATTTAATCCTAACTCTAACCCTAAGCCTAACCTTATAAATAATTGTAATAATAACCCTAGCCATATCCCTATCTCTAACCCTATCCATTAACTTAACCCTAAGCCTATTCCTAATGGTAAACCTGGGCCTAAACCTAACCGTATACCTAATCCTAACCCTATTCATTACCCTAAACCTAACTAGAAATATAAACATAACACTATCTTTACCCTAATCCTAACTCTAATGCTAATTCGAGCCCTAATATTAAACTTTAACATATTCAAAACACTAATTGCGATCCTTACTCTAATAGTACCCGTAGCTCTAAACATGACCCTAACCCTAAACCTAACACTTACACTAGATGAAGCCATAAACCTAACCATAAAACTATTTTAACTGTAACACTAGACCTGAAATTATCTCTAGCCGTAATTAACCTAGTGCTAATCCTAGCTTTTATTTAATCCTATACAAACCCTAAACCTAGCCATAAGACTAACTCTAACTTTTGCCCTGGCCCTAGCCCTAGTTCTATTCTTAGCCTTAATCCTAATCCTAGATCAAAGCCTAAGTCTAAATCTAAACCTAACTCTAAATTTAACTGTAAAGATAAGCCTAAACCAAACCCTAACACTACCCCAAACATAACGCTAATCCTAAAACATGCCCTAGTCCTAGCCCTAGCCATAAACCAAAAACAAATCATAGCCCTAATACTAACCTTAACCTAAATCAAACCCTAAGACTACAACTAAACTAACCTAACCTAAAAAAATGCTAAACCTGACCTTGTTCCTAATAATACCCTAGCTCTAAATTTGACCCCTACCCAAAACCTAACACTTACACTAAACGTAGTCATAAACCTAACCCTAAAACTATCTCTAACAGTAACCCTAGACCTGACATTTGTCCTAACATTAATTCTAGCCCTATCCCTAACACAAACCGTAGCCCTCATCCTAGCCATAAACCTAGCCTTAATCATAACTCTAATGAATCCCTAGCCCTAACCCTAATTCTAACCTTCAACCTAGCCCTATCCCTAGCTTTAACCCTATCGTTTACAGAAAGTTAACCGTAACCCTAAATCTAACACTAGGACTAAACATAACCATAAACTTAGCCTTATTCCTAGCCCTAATTAAGTTCTATACCTAACCAAACACTAAGCTTAACCATAAGACTAACTCTCACTCTCACCCTAGCCGTATTTCTAGTTACAACCCTATCCATTATCATAACCCTAATCCTAGCCATAAACCAAGAGCTAACAATAGCCTTATCCTTAGCCCTAGACCTAGCCATGTATTTAATCCTAAATAGAAATCTAACATTAACCCTAAGCCTAAACCTAAACCTAACACTAGCCCTAAACCTAATGCTAAGCCTAAAACTAGCCGTAACCATAGCACTAGCCATAAAAAAAGAGCCATAGTCCTGACTTTAAAACTTATACTAAAGCAAAACCTAAACCTACTCCTAGCCCTAAGCCTAGCCCTAATTTGAGTCCAAACCCTAACCCTAATACTATTCTGACCTTGAATTTGACCCTAACACTAACCCTAGCTCTAAAGGTTATACCTAACTCTACCACTATACCTAGTCCTAACACTAATCCTATAAATAGCCCAAATCGTAACCCTAGTCCATACATTGGCCATAACTCTAAAACTAGCCCTAACTCTAGCCAAAACCTAGCCTTAATGAAAGACCTAAGCCTAGCTTTAACCCTAAACCTAAACCTAACACTAGCCATAAGCCTAACCCAAAATATAGCCCTAATCCTAACTCTAATCCTATCCCTTATCGTAAGCTAACTCTAAACCTAAGGCTAACGCTAGGCCTAACCCTAATCTTTAGACTACCCGAAACCCTCATCCTATTACTAGTTCTAACCCTAGCCCTCATTTTAGCTCTAACCATAACCCAAACCCTAAACTTAACCCTGACACTTATTCTGACAATAACAGTAGCCGTATGTCTAAACCTGACCCTAACCATAAACCAAACCCTAACACTCGCACTAGCAATAAGCCTATTCCTAAATCTAACCCTAACACTAGCCATAGACCTAAACATAATCCTAAATCTAGCCATATATCTAGCCCTAGACCTAAATAAAAACCTAGTCCAAGCCCTAATGATAAACCTTAACCTAACACAAAACTAACCCTACTCTTAGACCTAACTCTAGTGATAATTCTGGGTTTAACCCTAACCCTAATTATAACCCGAAAACTGACCCTGACCCTAACACTAAACATAGCTCTAAGCATCACGTTAACGGTAACTCTAACCCTAACACTTGATCTAGCCATAAAACTTTCCCAAAGAGAAGCCCTAATCATAACCCTGGGTTATACATTAGTTGTAGGCCTAACACTAGCCCCAAACTACCCCAAAACCTGGCACTAGGTCGAGTGCTAAACCTAGTTTTAAACTAACCCTAAAACTATCCCCAATTCATACCCTAACCCTAGATCTAACCCTAGCTTTTACCCTATCCATTACCTTAAGCTAAACCCTAAACCTAATGGTAACCCCAGTGATAACCCTAATCCAGAGCCTAACCCAAAACCTAACCCTATTACTAGTCAAAACCCAAAACTTCATTCTAGCTGTAACCTTAACCCAAGCCAAAACACTAACCCTGACACTTAATCTGACCCTAACACTAATCACAGGTATAAACCTGACCCTAACCCACAATCAAACCCTAACATGAGCCCTACCAGTAATCATATACTTAAACCTAAAACTAACACTAGCCCTAGACTTTAACCTAATCCTAAATTTAGTCATATCTCTACCCCTATTCCTGAACAACAACCTAGCCCTAGGCATAACAATAACTCTTAACCTAACCCAATCACTACCCCTACCTCTAGACCTAACCCTAGTCTTAATTATGGTACTAAAACCAACACCAACTCTAACCTGAAAACTGGCCCTGACTCTATAATTATCTTAGCTCCAAATCTCACCCCAAAACCAAAACCTAATACATACACTAGACCTAGCCATAACCCTAACCCAAAAACTACCTCTAGTCATAACCCTAGCTCTTACATTACCCATGGCCCTTGCCCGAGGCCTAAACTAACACATAACCTAGTCCTAATTTTAGGCCCAAATATAGCCCTAAGAGTAATGCAAACCTAACCCTATCTCTAACCCTAACCCTAAGCCTTGCTTTAGACCTAACCCTAGCTCAAAGCCTAAACTTTACCCTTAACATAACCCTAGCCCTATCCCTAACCCTAACCTAACACTAGCCCTAATTTGAACATTGACCATAGCCCTAATCATAACTATAATAATATCAACTACCCTAACCCTAGCCCTAATCCTAACCATAACCCTAGCCCTAACCCTAGCTCTAATTCTATCCATTACCCTAAACATAATTCTAAACCTAATGCTAACCCTAGGCTTAACCCTAACCATATCGCAATCCCTAAACCTATCCATTGCCCTAAAATTATACTGAACCATAATCTGGAGCCTATTCATTACTCTAACCCTAACTCTAACCCTAAAGCTAATTCGAGCCCTATAACTAAACCTTAACCTAAACCAAACCTAAGCCAAACACTGACCCTAATAAAACACATAGCTGTAAACTTGAACCTTACCCTAAAACCAACCTTTACATTAGACCTAACCATAAACATAATCCAAAACATATCTCTAACTGTACCTCTAGACCTTACATTAGTCCTAGCCCTAGTCCTAGTCCTAACATGAACAACTAGCTCTCATCCTAGCCCAAAACCTAGCCTTAATCAAAACCCTAACCCTAATTCTAACCCTTTCCTTAGCCCTAAACCTAGCTATAACCCCATTGCTTACCCTAAATCTAACCCAAACCCAAACCCTAACACTAAACCTAGCCCAAACCTTAACCCTAGGACTAACCCTAACACTAACACTAGCCCTAATCCTAAACCTAACCCTAATTCTAGCTTTAAGACTAACTATAACTCTCGCCCTAGCCCTAGCCCTAATTCTAACCCTATCACTTACCATATTCTTATTTCTAGCCATAGCCTAGAATAACCCTAGCCCTAACCTTACACTTTGCCTTAACCCTGCATCTAAACCTAACTCTAAATCTAACCCTAATTTTACAACTAGACCGAAACCTAACACTAGCCCTAACCCTAATGCTAATCCTAAAACTAGCCCTAAACATAGGCTTAGAACTAAAACAAAACTGAGCCATAACACTAACCCTAAACTTTTACCTAAACCAAACCCTAACCTTATATCTAGCTGTAAGCCTAGACCTAATTTGAGTCCTAATCTTAACTGTAAATCTATCCCTAAACCTGTCTCTGACATTAACACTAACCCTAACTCTAAACATCACCCTAAACCTAAACCTTAACCTAACACTAGACCTGGTCCTAACACTCATTCTAAAACTAGTTCTAATCATAATCCTAGATGATACATTAGCCATAACCTTAAACCTAATTCTAACCAAACCTAGCCCAATTCTTATACCTAACCCTAACTTTCACCCTAACTCTAACACTAGCCCTAACCCTAACACGAACACTAGCTCTAACCCTAGCTCTAACCTTATACATTACCCTAGCAAATCCCCAACCCTAATGATAACCCTAGTCCTAAAACTAATCCTTAATCAAACCCAAACCCTAACCCTAATACTAGTCCTAACCTTAGGCCTCATTCTTGTTTTAACCATTACCCAAATTCTAACCCTAACCCTGACCTTAATTTTGACCCTAAACAGAAACCAAACCCTAACACTAGCCCTACCCCTAACCCTATATCTAAACCTAACCCTAACACTAGCCCTAGATTAATCCTAATCCTAAATTTAGCAATATATTTAACCAAGACATAAACAAAAAAACTAGCCCAGCTCTAATGGTAACCCTTAACCTAAGACAAACACAAAACTTACCTCTAGACCTAACCAATTTTAATTCTTGCTCTAGCCCTAACCCTAAACCTAATCCAAAAACAGACCCTGACACTAACACTAACCCTAGTTATAAAATTGACCCTAACCAAAACCTAAACCTAACACTAGACCTAGCCAAAGCCGTAAACCTAACACTTATATTACCATAACACTAAAACCAGCTCTAAACCTAACACAAAACCTAGCCCTAATCCTAGGCCTAAATCTAGTCCAAAGGTAACCCTAACCCTAACCTAACCTTATCTTTACCTTAAGGGTAACCCTCACTCTAACCCTAACCCTCGCCTTAGACCTAACCCTAGATAAAACCCAAAATCGAACCTTAAACATAATCCTAGTCCTATCCCTAAACCTAATGCGAATCCAAGCCCTAATCATAATGTTAACACTTAGCCCTAATACTATCTCTAAAATTATCCATTACCCTAAACCGAATCTTAACCCTAATGATAACCTGAGCTCTAATCCTAATGTAAACCTAATCCTAGACCTAATCCTAAACCTAACACTCATCATAGCCTTAACCCTAGATAAAACCCTAACCCTTGCTCTAACACTAACCCTAGCCCAAACCCTAACATTAACCCTAAAACTAAAACTATTCCTTACCCTAACCTGACATCTAACCCTATGCATTACCCTAACTCAAATTATAATCTTAGCCCTAACCTTAACACTAACCCTAAACCTAATGCTACCCCTAACCCTCACCTTATTAATTAACCTAGCTCTAAAGAAAACTATAGCCCTAAACCTAACAGTAAACCTAACCTTAACCATAAATCTAACCCAATCATAATCCTAAACCTAACTCTCACCCTGGCACTAACCCTAGCTCAAAACCTAAAGTTACCATAAACCTAACCCAAAACTTAACCCTAGCCCTAGCCCTAACGCTAACTCTAGCCCTAATTTTATTCAAAACCCTAGCGCTAACCCTAGCTCTAATGCTATTCATAACCCTAAAATAACCCTAACCCAAATGCTAACCCTAGGCCTAAACATAACCCTATCACTAACCCTAACCCTAACAATTACCCTAATCTTAAACTGAATCTTAAACCTAAACCTATCCATGAACCTAATCCTAATTCTAACCCTAATGCTAATTTGAGCCCTAACGCTAATAATTAACCTAACACAACCCCAAAACCTGACATTGTCCCTGAAAATACAACTTACTCTTATCATGGGCCTTACGCTAAAACTAACATTAGACCTAGCCATGAACCGAACCCTATAACTATACCTAGCGGTAACCCTAAACCTGACATTATCCCTATCTCTAAAACTTGCCCTAAACCTAACCCAAACCCTAGCCCTCATCCTAACACCAAATCTAGGCTTAATTCTAACATAAACCTAACGCTAGACCTAAACCTAATTCAAATCATTGCCCTAGCCCTAAACTTAGCTATAACCCCATCTCTTCCCCTAAACCTAACCCTAAATCTAATGTTAAACATAGCACTAACCCTAGGCCTAACACCAATCCTAGACATATACCTAGCTCTAATTTAGTCCTAAACTTAACCCTAACCCTAGCCTTAAGACTAACTCTAACTATATCCCTAGCTCAATTCCTATTTCTAACCCTATCCCTTACCGTAACCCAAACACTAGACCTAACCTTAGCCCTAACCATAGCCCTAGCCCTAGCCTAAACTCAACCTATCACTAGAAAAAACACTGACACTAATCGTAAAACTACCCTTACCTTTAGACTTAGCCCTAAAACCTAACGAGCCATAGCAATAACCCTAACTAAACCTAACACTAACACTAGCAATAGAGTAAACTTAATCCTAAATCTAGCAATATCTTATCCAAGACCCAAACGAAAAACTAGCCCTAGCTCTAACTTAACCTAAAACAAATTCTAACCCTACATCTAGCCCTAAGCCTACCCCTTAACCTAAACCAAATCCTGACGCTACATGTAGCCCTAAGCCAACCCCTAATTCGAGTCCTATCCTCAACTCTAAAACTTACCCTGACCCTGACTCTGAAATTAACACTAATCCTAGTTCAAAACATCATCCTGAACTTAAACCAAACCATAAAACTAGACTTAGTCCTAACCGTAACCCTAAAATTAGCCCTAATCATAACCCTAGTTTTACATTAGCTGTATCCCTAACACTACCCCTAATGTAACCCAAAATCTAGCCATAATTCGAATCCCAACTCTAGCTTTAACCCTAACTCTAAACCTCAACCAAGTCCTAACCCTTACCCTAAACCTAAACCTGAGAGTAATCCTTGCAATAACCATAAACCTTACACTAACATTAACCATAAACCTAGACCTAACCCTAGCTCTAACCCAGTCCATTACCTAACACTAACCATAATTCTAACCCTAATGCTAACTCTTGCCGTAACCCTAAAACATTCACTAACCCTAACTTATCCATTAGCCTAAATATAACCCTAACCCTAAATCTAACCAAACACTAAACCTAGACATAACACTAACTCTAAAACTAGTCCTAATGGTAATCCTAGTACTTACATTAGCCGTAGCCATTAAGGTAACACAAAACCTAGCCTATTCCTAATCCAAGCACTAACCATAGCTTTAACCCTAACCCTAAACCTAACCCTAGCCATAACCCTAACCCTAGCCCTAACACTAGCACTAATCTTATTCCTTACCCTAAGCCAAAATCTAACCCTAAAGCTACCCTAGTACTAAACCTAAATTTTAGCCTAAGCCAAAACCTAACTCTATTACTAGTTCTAACCCTAATCCTCAATCTAGTTCTATCTTCATCTCAAACCTTAACATTAACCCTGACCCTTATTCTGACCCTAACACTAACCATAGGTCTAAACCTGACACTAACCGTAAACCAACCCCTAACATTGTCACCACCTGTAAACCTATAACTAAACTTTACCCTAACACTAAACCTTGACCTACACTTAATTCTTTATCTAGTGATAACTCTAGGCCTAGCCCTAAACAAAAACTTAGTCCTAGTCCTAATAATAACCTTGACCTAATCCAAACACTAACCCTACCCCTAGACCAAACCCTAGTCCTAATGCTAGCCCTAACAATAAACCTAACCCTAACCTGAACACTGACCCTTACTCTAATAAAAACCCTAGCTCTATACCTTATCCTAACAAAAAACATAACCCTAACACTAGACATAGTCATATCAATAACCCTGAAACTAGCCATCACCATAGGCAAAAACCTACCAATAATTATCCATTACCCTAACTTTAACCCTAACATTAATGCCAACCCTAGCCCTAACTCTCACACTGACTTTAATCCAAATCCTCACCCTAGTCCAAACACTAGCTCTATCCCTAACCCTTAAACTTAACCTAACCCTAACACCAACCCATGGCCTAAACCTAAACCTAACCTTAACCCTAGCCCTAATCCTAAACTTAACCCTTTACCTAATCCTAGCTCTAAGCCTACATATCACCCTAACTCTAACGCTAACCCTCATAATAACCCTAGTCCTAACCCTAGCTCTAACCCTACCTATTACCCTAACCATAAACCTAACTCTGATGATAACCCTAGCCATTACACTATATATACACTAACCCTAATTCTAGACATAACCATAAACCTAACACTTGCCATGAAGCTAACCCTTGCTCAAACCCTAACCATTACCCTAAACCTAACCCAAAGCCTATCCCTAATCCTAACCTTAAGCCAAAACCTAACCCTAACCCTAACACAAAATAAAGCCCTATCTAATACCCTAAACCTAATGATAAACCTAGCCCTAACCTTAACACTAACTTTGACCCTAACCGTATCTATAATCTAGACCTAACCCTAAACCTAGTTCTTGTCCTAGCACTAACCATAGCTCAAACTCTAAAGCATATCCTAAACCTGAAACCTAAACCTATCCCATTACTCTAGCCCTAATACAAACCATAATCCTAACCCTATCCCTATCCATTATCCTTAGCAGAACCATAACCCTAAGGCTAACCCTAGGTCTAAACCTTACTCTTTTGCTAACTCTAATTCTATCAATTATCCTACACCTAACATGAACACAAAACCCAAATCTATCATTACCCTAACCAAACCCTAATGCTAATTCAAGCTCCAAACCTAAACCTTAACCTAAACCGAACTTGAAATTTAATTCTAACCCTAATAATAGCCCTAGCTCTAAACCTTATCCTTACCCTAAACCGAACTGTTACACTAGACCGAGCCATAAATCTAACCCTTAATCTGTCCATAAAGGAAGCCTAGACCTGACACAAGTCCTAGCCCTAATTCTTTCCATAACAATAAAACAAACCCTAGCTCTAATCCTAGTCCTAAACCTAGCCTTATTACAAAACCGAAACATAACCCTAGCCCTAACCAAAATTCTAGCCTTCAACCTAGCCCTAAAACTAGCTCTAACCCCATCCTTTCCCCTACAACCTAACTTTATCCCTAAACCTAAACCTAAGGCTAAAACTAGATCTAACCCTAATACAACCGCTATATTAAATCCTAGCCTTCATTTAGCCCTAAACTAATTTAACTCTAGCCCTAAGAAAAACTCTAACTTTCGCCCTAGTCTTATTTTAATTCAAACCCTATCCAATACCATAATCCCATTACTTGCCTTTACATTATCCCTAACCCTAGCCCTAGCCCTAATTTTATATCTAACCATGACTCTAAATCTAACCCTAACCCTAAGCTAAACCTCTCACTTTCACAAGCCATCACAATAATGCTAATGTTAAAACTAGCCCTAACCTAGTCCTAGCGCTACAAAACAACCGAGCCATTGCCCTAACCCTAGCCCTACAAAACAACTGAGCCATTGCTCTAACACTAAACCTTTAACAAAAACGAAACCCTAAGCCTACACCTAGCCCTAAACATAGCTATAATTCAAGTCTTAGCCCTAACTCTAAAACAAACCCTGACTCTTAATCTGACCTTACATCACTCAAAACCTAAACCTAAACCTAACCTTTGACCTAGCCCTTACCCTAACCCAAAAAGTAGTCCTAATTGTATCCCTTGTTCTTACATCAGCTGTAGATCTAAACCTAGCCCTAACCTAACCCAAAACATATATCTATTCGGAGCCATGACACTACTTTAAACTCTAAGCATAACCCTCATTCTAGCCCTAACCCTAAATGTAAACCTAATCCTAACCCTAAACCTTGCCATACCCAAAAACCTAACCCTAGCCTTAATCCTAACCATTAACGTATCCCTAACCCTAGCTGAAACCCTATCCATTACCCTAATCCTCATCCTAAACCTAATCCTAACCCTAAACCTATTCATAACCCTAAATCTATACATTACCCTAAACCTAACCTGAACCCTAAACCTAACCATATCGTAAACCTAATTCTAACCTTAATAATCTTAACTCTAAAACTAACTCTAACGGTAACCCTAGACCTGATATTAGCCCTAAACCTAATGAAGCCCTAACCCTAAAAGAAAACTCTAGCCCTAATTCTAGACCTAATCTTACCTTTAATCCTAAGCCTAACCCTAACCATAGACATAACCCTAATTTTAATCCTCGTTCTAGTAATAAAGCTAGATATAACATCATACCTAACCATAACCATAACCATAACTTAGCCATAAACCTAGGCTCAGCCTTAATACTAACACTACCTCTAATCCTAGCCCTAATTAAGCCCTAATTCTAACCCTAAATCTCATCCTAACACTAAGACTAACTCTAACTCTCGGTCTAGCCCTATCCCTAGTTCTTACCCAATCCCTCATGATAACTCAAACCCTAGCTCTAACCCTAGCCCTAACATTCGCTATAGCCCTAAACCTAGATCTAACCCTAATTCAAAATTTAACCCTAAAGCTAAGCCTAAATCACACCCTAACACTAGCTCTAACCCTAATGCTAAATTGAAAACTATCCCAAACCCTAGACCTAGCCATGAAGCAAAACTGAGCCATTTCACGGAACCTAACCCCTAAACTAAACGAAAACCTAACAATACACCTAGCCTTTACCCTAGCCCTAATTCGAGTTGTAACCCTAACCCTAGGACTAATACTAACCCTGATTCTAACCTTAACAGTAACCCTAGCACTACACATCACCCTATCCCTAAACCTCATCCTAAAACTAGACCTCGCCCTAAACCTAACCCTAAAACCAGGCTTAATTTTAATTCCAGTTCTTAAATTAGGCATAACCCTAAACCTAACACAAAACCAAGAATATTCCAAGGCCTAACCTTGGCCCTAACCCTAACTCTATCCCTAGCCCTAATCCTAGCTCTAACCCTATTCCTTACACTTAGTCTAACCCTCACCCTATTGCTTCCCTAGTCCTAACCCTAATTCTATGCCTATCCCAAACACTAACTCTATTACTAGTCCTAACGCTAGCCCTCATTCTAGCTCTAAACTTAACCAAAACCCTAACCCAAATGCTGACCCTTATTCTGACTCTAACACTAAACCTAGTTTTAAACCTGACCCTAACAATTATCCGAAATCTAACACTAGCCAAACCAGTAACCCAAACCTTAAAACTTACAATAACATTAGCCTAGACCTAAACCTAGTAGTAAATATAGCCATAACCCTAGCCTTAGCCCTAAAATTAACCCTTAAACTAAACCAAACACTAACCCTACACCTAGATCTTACCTTAGTCTTCATTTTGTACCTAACCCTAAACCTAATCCTAACCTGAATCCTGACACTTACCCTAATATAAACCCTAGCTCTAAAACATACCCTAACCCAAAAACTAACCCTAACACTAGACGAATACCAAATCTGTCCATAACCATATCTCTCGTTCTTATATTACCCATGTACCTAACACTTGCCCTAAATCTCACACAAAACCTAGCCCGAATTGCAAACCTAAATGTAAACATAAGCAAAACTCTAACGCTAAACCTAGCCCTAACCATAACCCTAAACATCGTTCTAGCCCTAGCCCTAGCCCAAACCCTAAACTACACCCTAACACTAGCCCTAATCCTAACTGCAACCATAGCTGAAACCCAAACTCTAACTCTGTGCATTACACTAACCAGAACCCTAAAACTAATGCTAACCCTAGCCCTAAACTAAACCCTAACCCTACCCAGCCCAGACTGTAACCATAACCCTCGCCTTAGTCCTAAACCTAGCTCTATCTCTAACACACTTAAACTAACCCTAACACTCACCAAAGGCCTAATCCTAAACCTAACCCAAGCCCTAACCCTAACCTTATCCCTAGCCCTAACACTAGCTCGAACCATACCCATTACCCTAAACCTACCTTGAACAATACCCATTACCCTAACACTAAACTTAACCCTAATGATAACACTAGACCTAAATCTAAACCTACCCTAACCCTAAACATAATCCTAACCCTAGAAATAACAGTGAACCTAACACTAGTGCTAAATGTAAGCTAGGTCAAACTCTAAACCTGATCCTAAACCTAAACCTAAGGCTAACCTAGATCTAACCTTATATTTAACCTGACATCTATACCTATTAACCTAACCCTAATGATAACTCTATTCCTAACGGTAAGACTAACAATAACCATAAGCCTAGACCAAACCCTTAATTAAACTTAGAAATAGAAAAAAATTCTAATTCAAACCCTAAATTGTACCCTAAACCTAATCCTAAGTGTAACCCTTAACCCTGATCCTAACCCTAACTCTAGCCCTAATCCTAATCATAACCCTAGCCCTAACCCTAGGTCTAACACTATAAATTACCCTAACGATAACCATAACCCTAATGCTAACCCTAGGCCTAACCTTAAACCTATCACAAACCTTAACCATATCCATTACCTTAAACTTAACCAGAACTCTAAACCTGTCACTATAAATTACCCTAACCCTAATTCTAAACTTAATGCTAAATTGAGCCTTAACCCAAAACCTTAACCTGACCCCAAACTGAAGCTTGACCCTGACTCTAATAATGTGCCAGCTCTTAATCTGACACTTTCCTTAACAGTAACACTTAAATAGGACCTAGCCATAAACCTAACCCTAAAAATATCACTAACTATAAACCTAGGCCTGACATTA
Organism: Callospermophilus lateralis; assembly: GCF_048772815.1. Lineage (NCBI taxonomy): Eukaryota > Metazoa > Chordata > Mammalia > Rodentia > Sciuridae > Callospermophilus > Callospermophilus lateralis. The sequence goes on from NC_135305.1 coordinate 163,204,776, forward strand.
GTCCTAGCTCCAATTCTTGCCCTAAACCTAACACAAAACCTAGCCCTAATCCTAGCTTTAAATCTAGCCTTAATTCTAAACCAAACCATAACCCTAGGCCTAAATCTAAAGCTAATCATAAAACTATCAAGAACCCTAACCATATCATTAAAACAAAACTTAGCAACAGGCCTAACACTAAACTAAAAATAAACCGAACCCTAGCACTACACCTAGATCTAACCCTAGCCCTAATTCGAGTACTAATCATAACCTTAAATCTAACCCTGACCTGATTTATATCCTAACACTAACCCTAGCTACAAATATTCACCCTAATCTTATACCTAACCCTAAAACTTGACCTACCCCTACCTCTAACCCTAATTGTAACCCTAGTTCTTATATTAGCTGTTGTTGTAAACCTAGCCTTAAACCTCACAGAAAAACTATCCCGAATCTGAGCCCTAAACCTAGCTATAAGTCTAAATATAAACCTAACTCTAGCCCTAACCCTATGCCTTACCCTGCACAAAACCTTAACCTAATGGTAACCCTAGACCTATCACTAATCATTAGGTTATCAAAATCCTAACCCTATTAATAGTTCTAACACTAAATCACATTCTAGCTCTAATGTTATCCCATACCCTAACCCTAACCCTGACTCTTATTCTGATCATAACATAAACCTTAGGTCTAAACCTGACCCTAATCCTAAACCAAACCGTAACACTAGGCCTACATAAAACCTAATACCTAAACCTAATCCTACCTCTAACTCTAGACCTAAATCTAATCCTAAATTTAGCCTGAACTCTAGCTCCAGAACTAAACAAAATCCTAGTCCTAGTCCTAGTCCTAACAGAAACCTTTACCTAACACAAACACTAACTCTAACTCTAGAACTTAACTTAGTTCTAATTCTGGCTTTAACCCTAAGTTTTACTCTAACCCAAACACTGACTCTGCTTTTAATCCTAAACCTACCTCTAAACCTAAAACTAATAAAAACCTAATCCTAATTCTAGACCCAGCCGTAACCCTAACCCTAAAACTAGCCATAATCATAACCCTAAATCTTACATTACCCATAGCCCTATCCCAAGGTCTAAACCTAACACTAAAAATAGAGCTAATTTTAGTCTAATTCTAGCCCTAAGCATAACCCTAAACCTAACACTAGCCCTATTCCTAACCTTAGCCTTCAACTTAGTCCTAAGATAGCTCAAAGCCTTACTCTTACCCAAAACATAAACCTAGACCTATCCCTAACTCTCACCCTAACCCTAGACCAAATCCTATACTTAAACTAACCCTAAACCTAGCCCTAAAATTACCCATTACCGTAACCCTAAACCTAAGCTTATTGATAATCCTGCCCCAAACCCTAATGTTAACCTTAACCCTAACTGAAAACTAAACATAGAAATATTCCTAAAATTAACACTCAGCATAGCCCTAACTCAAGATCAAACCATACAGCTAACCATAAACATAAACATAACCATAGCTCTAATCCTAACCCTTTCACTAATTCTAACTCTAAACCTAACCTAACCCTATCCATTACCTTAACCCTAAATATAATATTAATAATAACCCTAGCCCTAACTCTAACATTAACCCAAACCTATCATAATTCTATCCCTAGACCGAACCCTAAACTTAGCCATAACTGTAGTTCAAAACCTAACCTTTATGCTAAACATAACCCGAAACCTAACCCTAAGCCTAGTTCTAACAAACTAACTATAACCCTAACTCAAGGCATATTCCTAATGATAATTCTAGTTCTAACCTAAGCTCTAACCCTATTAATTACCCTAACCATAACTCTTACTCTAATGCTAACCCTATGCCTAATCCTACCCATATCACTAAAGCTAACTGTATCAATTACCCTAAACAAAATTTGAACTCTAAAAAAACCCTAACTATACCCTAACCCTAACGCTAATGCTAATTTCAGCCATAAACAGAAATCCTTACCTAAGCCAAATCCTAATCCTAATAATTTCCCTAGATCTAAAACTTACCCTTATCCTAAACCTATCCCTTACAATAGATGTAGCCATAAGCCTAACCCTAAAACTATCTTTAACCATAACCCTAGATCTGATATTAGCCCTAGCACTAATCCTAGCCCTGAATCTAAAACAAACACTAGCCTCATCCTACCCCTAAATCTAGCCTTAATTATAAACCTAACCTTAACCCTAACCCTAAAGCTAACTCTAACACTCACCCTACATATATACCTAGATATAATTCAATTCTTTATCCTAAACTTAAACCTAACCCTATCCCAATTTCTAGGCCTAAGCTGAACACTAACCCTACCCCTAATTCTATCCCTAACCCTATCCAACACCCTAACTCTAATTTTAGTCCTATCACTAACTCTAACTCTCACACTAGCCCTATTCCTAGTACTAACCCTATCTCTTACCAAAACTCTAACCCTGGACCTAAACCTTGCTGTATCCTTAATCCTAGCCTAATCCTAGATCTAAACCTAACTCTAAATGTAACTCGAATGCTAAGTCTAAGCCTAACACTAACAGAAGCCCTACCCCTAATAATAAACTAGCGCTAACCCTAGGACTTAAAACTAAAACGAGCAATAGACCTAAACCTAAACTTTAACTTAAACCAAAACCTAAACTACTACCAGAAATAATCCTAGCCCTAATCAAGTACTAACCCTAACCTTAAAACTACTCTGACTCTGACTCATATCCTAAGACTCACCCTAGCACTAAACATGACACTTAGCTTAAACCGAAACCTACAGTAAACCTAGCCCTAATTTGAGTCCTAACTCAAACCCTACAACTAACCCTGATCCTGACTTCTAGCCTAAAAATAACTCTAGCTCTAAATATCACCTGAACCTTAAATCTCACACTAAAACTAGAACTACGCCTAACCCTAACCCTAAAGCTAACCCTAATTGTAACCCTGGTTCTTACATTAACTGTTTCCCTAATCCTAGCCCTAACACTAACACAAAAAAATAGCCTTAATCTGAGGCCTACACCTTGATTTAGTACTGACCCTAAACCTAACCCTACCACTTTACACTACCTTTAACCCTATCCCAAACCCTAATAAAATCCCTAACCCTAATGGTAACCCTAGACCTATCCCCAATCCTCAGCCTAATCAAAACTCTCACCATACTAGTAGTTCTAACACAATATATAGAACAAATTTTAGTCCTAAATATAGCCCTAAGTGTGAACCCATCTCTAACCCTAGCCCTAACACTAACCATGAACCTAATCCTAGCCTTAGTCTTAAACCTTACACAAAGCCTAACCCTTACCATAAATATAAACTTAAACCTATACCTTAATCTAAACCCTAACTCTAGCCATAAACCTAAACTTAACCCTATCCCTAAACCTAGCTCTAAACCTACACCTTACCTAACCCAACAACTAACTGTATTGATAACCCTAGCATTAACCCTAACCATAAACCTAACCCTAAGCAGAAAACTAAAAGTAAACCTAACCCTAAAACGAACATTCAACTTAGCCCTATCCCTAACTCAAATCCTACTCTGTACCATAAACCTAAACATAACCATAGTCTTAACATTAACCCTAAAACTAAATCTAACCCTAAACCAAAACCTAATCCTATATCTAACCATATTCTTTACCCTAACTTTTATCATAACTCTATGGAACCATAGCCCTAAATTTAACCATGATCCTAAATCTACCATAATCCTGTCACTAGACCTAAAGATGAACCTAATCCTCGACCTAACCTTAGCACTAACATTAGCTCAAAACCTAGCTCTTACCCTAAACATAACCCTAGCCAAAACCATAACCCTAATCCTAGCCCTAATCCTAACCATAACCATACCTCAAACTCTAGCTCTAACTCTACACATTGCTCTAAACATAACCCTAAACCTAATGCTAAACCTAAACCTAACCCTAACCCTAATCATAACTCCCCTAACTATATCACTAGCCCTGATTCTAACTTGAAGACTTAAACTAGCCCTAACACTAACTCAATCCCAGATCCTTATCTTTAACCTAACCTTAAGAAAATGATAAGACTAACCTAAACCTTACCCTAACCCTAGCCCTAATCCTAAACTTTAAACTAAACTTAACCTTAGCTCTACTTCCACCAATTACCCTAACCCTAACCATAAACATCATAATAATCATAACCCTAAACCTACTCTAACCCTAACTATAAACCTAACTCTAGACCTAACCATAAACCTAACCCTTGCCATAGTCTTAAACCTAGCTCAAACTCTAAAATTATGCTAAACTTAACACTAACCCTAGTCCTAAACCTAAACCTATCCTGATATCAAAACCTGTACATTGTCATAACACTAATTAGAACCCCAATCCTAAACTCCAACCCTAGACCTAATCCTAAACCTGAGCATATCCTTAGAAATAACCCTAGCTCAAACCCTAAACAATACCCTAAACTTAACCCTAGCCATAACCCTAACCCTAGCCATAACACTAGCCCTAATATTAAACATAAACCTAACCCTAACCTAAGCTCTAACCCTATCCATTACCCTAACGATAACCCTAAACCTAATGCTAACCCTAGGCCTAACCCTTACCTTATCCATTTCCCTAAACCAAACCTGAGCCCTAAACCTAACCTGAAGCCTATTCTTAACCTTATCCATTACCCTAACTCAAACCTAATGCTAATTTGAGCCATAACCCTAAATATCAACCTAACTCAAACCCAAAACCTGAGTCTGACAATTAAAATACCTCTGCCTCTCAATTTGAACCTCACCCTAAACCAAACTCTGACATTAGACTTAGCTATAAATCTTACTCAAAAACTATTCCTAACAATAACTCTAGACCTGATTTTAGCCCTAGCCGTAATTCGAGCCATAACCCTAAGACAAACGCTAGCCCTCATCCTAGCCCTAATCCTAGCCTTGATCCTAACCCAAACCCTAACTCTACCCCTATCCCTAATTTATTCCCTTGACCTATTTCTGAACCATGCTATAACGCCATCCCTTCCCCCAAATCTAAACCTAACTCTAACTCTATTTTTCATCCTTACACTAATTCTTGACCTGATCTTAGCCCTAATTTAGCCCTAACCCTCCCACTAGCACTAAGAATAACTCTAACTCTTGACCTAGCCCTATTCCTAGATCTAACCCTATTCCTTGTCATAACCCTAACACTTGCCCAAACCTTAGCTATAGCACTAGTCCTAACCTATCCCAAATCCTATGCCTAAATTGAGCTCTACACCACATTTTAACCCTAACACTAAACCTAGCCTTAACCATTACCCTAAACCTAAACCTAGCCCTAAAACTGGCCCTAACCCTAAACCTAACCCTAGACTTAATTCTAACCATAATCCTAGACCTAACTCTACCTCTAACCCTATCCATTACCCAAAACATAACCCTAAACCTAATGCTAACCATAGCCCTAAACTTAACCCTAATCTTAAACCTAGACCTGATACTAAACTTAACCATCGCTGTAGCTATAACCATAACTCAAACCCTAACACTTACCCTGAACCTAACCCTAATACTAACCCTAGGTCTAAACCGAACCCTAACCCTAGCCCTAATCCTAACCATAATCCTAAGCTTAAACCTATCTCTTACCCTAAACATAAGTCTAACTCGAACATAGCTCTAAACGTAGGTCTAAACCTACCCATTACCCTAACCCTTACTATAAATCTTATGATATGACTAGACCTAACCCTAAGCCTACTCTAACTCTAATTGTAAACTTAACCCTAGTCCTAACCATAAAACTACACTAACCCTAACTGTTAACCTAACCCTATACCTAACCATAAATGTAACCCTTGCCATAATACTAATCCTAGCTGAAACCCTAATATTTACACTAAACCCAACACTAACCCTAGTCCTACATCTAAATCTAACCCTATCAATTGGGGCCTAACCCTAAACCTATCACTAACACTAACCCTAAAGCTATCGCTAACACTAACCCTAAACCTATCACTAACACTAACCCTAAAGCTATCGCTAACACTAACCCTAAACCTATCGCTAACACTAATCCTAAACCTATCACTGACACTAACCTAATCTGAACACTAAAGCTAATCTTGTCAATGACTCTAACCCTAACTCTAACGCTAAACCTAATGGTAATCTGAGCCCTAAAACCAAACTAAAATCTAACCCAAAATCTGAGCAATACACAGACTCTAATAACACCTAGCTCTAAACCTGAACCTTACCCTAAACATAACCCTTAAACTAGGCCTAGCCATTAAACTAACCCTAACAGTATTCCTAACCGTGACCCTAGACCTGACATTAGCAATCTACCTAATTCTTGCCTTAAAACTAAAACAATCCCGAGCCCTCATCCTAGCCCTAAAACTAGCCTTAATCCTAACCCCAAACCTAACCCTAGCCCAAATCCTAATTTCAACCGTCGGCCTATTTCTGAACATAGGTATAAACACATCTTTTCCCCTAACCCTGACCCTAACACTATCACTGACACTAACCCTAGCCCTAACCCTAACACTAACCATAGCTCTAATCCTAGCCCAAATTTATAGCTAACTGTAACCCTAACTATAACCCTAGCCCTAAGAATAACAGAAACACTAGCCCTAGACTTATATCTAGTAAAACCCTTATCTATTGCCTAACCCTAACACTAGCCCTAACATTAGTCTTAACCCTAGCCATAGTTCTAAAACCAGAACTAAGCCTAGCTCTATATCTAATGCTAACTCTAAACCTAAACCTCACCCTAACACTAGCCCTGAACCTAATTCTAATTTGAAAATTAGCCCTAACACAAGTCATAGCACACAAACAAAACTGAGCTATAGCTATAATCCTAACTCTTAACCTAAACCAAAACCTATAGATACACCTAGTCCTAAACCTATACCTATAACTAATACTAACACTGTCTCTGAACTTAAAACTAACCCTACCTCTAAACATCACCCTAACCCTAAACCTAACCCAAACACTAGACCTAGTCCTAAAACAAACACTAAAACTATCCCTAACTGTAAACTAGTTCTTACATTACCATAGCCTTAACTCTAACACAAAACCTAGCACTCATCTGAGCATCAACCACAGCTTTAACCCTAATCTTAACCCTAAACCTAGCACTAACCAAAACCCTAGCTCTACACCTATTCCTTACCCTAAGCCCAAATCTCCCCTAATGCTACCCTAGTTCTAACCCTAATCCTTATCTTACCTGTATTACTTATATTACTGTATTAGTAAAAAAAATCATTACTAGTCCTAACCCTAGCCCTCATTCTATCTCTAACACTAACCCCGAAGTCTAAGCCTAAACCATACCCTTGTTCTGACCCTAACATTAAACCTAGGTCAAAGCCTGACCTTAACTCTAAACCAAACCCTAACATTAGCCCTACCAGTAAACATATACCTAAAACTAACCATAATACTAGCACATGACCGAAACAGAATCCTAAATATAGCCACAACTATAGCCCTAGTCCTAAACATAAACCTAGCCCTAGCCCTAAAATAACCATTAACCTAAAGCAAAGGCTAACCCTAGCTCTAGACCTAAACGTAGTTTTAGGTTTAGGGTTATTCATAGGGTAAGGAATAGCCTTACATTTAGGCTTAGAGCTAGAGTTAGGGTTAGGTTTAAATCTAGGTATAGGACTGGGATTCGGGCTAGTTTTGGGGTTAGGGTTAGGGCTAATTATAGGGCAATGGCTAATGTAAGAACTAGGGTTAAGGATTACAATAAGGGTTAGTTTTAGGGTTTGGGTTAGGTGTAGGTCTAATGTTAGGGTTAGGTTTTAGGTTAGGATAATTTTTGGAGCTAGGGTTAGTGTTAGCATATGAGTATGGGTGAGGGTTAGGGTTAGGGTTAGGTTTAGGACACGACTTAAGAATAGGTTTACTTTTAGGTATTAGTTTAAGGTTATGAATGTGTTTAGAGCTAGGGTGAGAGTTAGGATATGAGTCAGGGTCAGGGTTAGATTTACGATTAGGGTTATGATTTAAATTAAGGCTATGATTAGGTCTAGGTGTAGTGTTAGGGTTTGGTTTAAGTTAAGGTTTAAGGTTAGGGCTATTGCTCAGTATGTTATACTGCTAGGGTTAGGGTTAGGGCTATTTTTACCATTAGCATTAGTGTTAGGGCTAGTTTTAGTGTTTGGCTTAGGCTTAGGGTTAGGGCTAGATTTTGAGTTAGTGTTAGATCTAGAAATAGGCTTAGATAGGCTTAGAACTAGGAATAGTGATAGGGTGAGAGTTAGAGTTAGTCTTAGGACTAGGGTTAGGGTTAGGATTAGGTATAAGGTTGCAGTATGGCCATTGTTAGGATTTGCTCTAGGTTGAGGGTCAGTTTAAGACCTATGATTTGTGTTTGGGTCAGAATAAGATTCAGGGTTAGCATAAGGGTTTGGGATATAATTAGAGGGAGAAAGAGGGCTAGGTTCAGGACAATTAATAGGATTTGGATTTTGGTTAGCCTAAAAATTAGGGATAGATCTAGGTTTACCAGTAGGGTTAGGGTTTTTCTTAGGTTAAGTGACAGCCTTAGAGCTAGGGCTAATGCCAGAGTTATGCTAGGGTTTGCGTTAAAGTTAGGTTTAGGGTTCAGATTAGGGCTTGTTTTGTGTGAGGAATAGAACTAGGGTTAGGGCAATAGCTCATATAAGAACTAGGGTTATATTTAAGGTTAGTTTTAGGGTTAGGGTTAGGGTTAGGGGTAGCTTTAGTGTTAGGGTTAAGTTTAAGTTTAGGGTGATATTTAGATGTAGGGTTAGTTTTAGCATATGAGTCTTGGTCAGGGTTAGTGTTAGAACTCACATAAGAGCTAGGGTTACTGTTAAGTTTTGGTTTTAGTTTAGGATGGTGTTTCAAGCTAGGGTGAGTTTAGCATATGAGTCAGTGTCAGGTATACTTTTAAGGATAGGGTTAGGACTCGAATTAAGGCTATGATTAGATCTAGGTGTAGTGTTAGGGTTTTGTTTAAGTTAGGTTTAGGGTTAGGCCTATTGTCGGTTTTGTTTTACTCTAGTGGTAGAGTTAAGGCTAGTTTTATGATTAGCGTAAGGATTAGGTTTAGTGTTAGTGTGAGGCTTACGCTTAGGGTTAGGGCTAGGACTAAGGATTGGAAAAGGGTTTAGGGCTAGGGTTAGTGTTATGGTAAGGGCCAGTATTAGAAACAGTGATAGGGCTAATGTGAGAATTATTGTTACTCGTAGGGCTAAGGTTAGGGTTAGGGTTAGGAATAGGGCAAAATTAGGGCTAGGGTTAGGTCTATGGTTAGTTTTTAGTTTAAGCATAGAATTAGGATTAGATTTAGGATTTAGTTTAGGGTAATGGATGGTGTTATTCTAGTTGTAGTGTTAGGTGATATTTACAATAAAGGTTAGGATTAGATTTATGATTTAGGCTATGTATAGGGCTAGGATGAGGGCTATGGTTTGTTTTAGGATTAGGGCTAGGATTAGGAGTATGGCTAATTGCAAGTGTAGAATTATGTTTAAAGATAGTTTTAGGGTTAGGATTATGGGTTCGTCTAGTGTAAGATTTAGGTTTAGGGTTAGGATCAGGTTTAGGGCTAGTGGTATTATTAAGATGAAGATCTAGGTTAGGATTTATAATAGGTGAAGGCTTAAAGTTAGGGATTGAATTAACATTAGGGTAAGAGTTTGGGTAATGAATGATAGGCTTAGAATTAGGGTTCATTTTAGGTTTAGGAAAATGGATAGCGATAGGATTATAGATAGGGTTAGTTTTAGACCTAGGGTTAGCATTTGGGTTAGGGTTATTGTTTTTGTAATGTATAGGGTTTGAACTAGGGTTATGTTTATGATTAGGGCTAGGGCTAGCGTTAGATTTAGGGTTATGGTTAAAGCTCACTTTTGGGCTCGGATTAGGGCTACGATTTTCGTTAAGTTAGTGCTAGGGTTAGGATTGCAGCTAATGTAAGTACAAGGGTTACAATTAGGCTTAATTTTAGGGTTAAGATTAGGGCTAGGTTTAGTGTTAAGGTTAGTGTTAAATTTAGGGTTATGTTTAGAGCTAGAATTAGTGTTATTGTCATAGTGTCAGGGTTAGATTTAGGGTTTAGCTTAAAACTCGAAATAGGGCTAGGTTTAGGAGTAGGTGTATGGTAAGGTTTTGGTTTAGTTTAAGGGTTAGGGATAGAGCTTATGACTCAGTTTTGTTTTAGGGCTAGGGCTAGAATTAGGGATAGTTCTAGGATTAATGTTAGTGTTAGGGCTAGTGTTAGGATTAGTTTTAGGCTTTGGGTCAGGCTTAGATTTAGAGATAGATTATGATCTACGTTTAGTGCTTGGGCTATGGTTAGGGCAAGGGTTAGGACTAAATTAAGGTCTAGGGTTAAAGTTACATTAAGGGATAGTGTTAGAACTAGTGAGAGGCTAGTGTGAGAGTTAGATATATTCTTAGGTCTAGGGTTATGTTTATGTTTAAAGATAGGGTGAAATTAGAACTAAGGGTTAGTATTGGGGTTAGAGCTAGGGTTAGGGTTAGGGTTAGGATTAATCTAGGTTTAGGGCTTGAATAAGGTTTGTGGGTTTTGTTAGGGTTAGAGATAGGATTAGGGCTAGGGCTGATGTTGGGTGTGGGGTTACGGTTGAGGAGAGGATAGTTTTAGGATTAGGTTTATGGCTAGGTCTACTTTAAGATTAAGCTTAGGGTTAAGTGTCAGGTTTAGAGCTAGGGAAATTATGATAATCAGGATCAGGTTAGAGTTTGGTTGAGGTTAGGGTTTAGGGTTAGGGCTCAAATAAGCCTTAGGGTCACGTTTAGGGTAATGATAGTTTTTTGTTTAGGGTTCAGGTTAGGTTTAAGGTAATTGATAGGATCCGGTGTAGTGATACGGTTTGTGTTAGGCCAAGGGTTAGAATTAGGGTAAGGGTAATGGTTTAGATAATGGATAGCATTAGACCTAAGGTTATGGCTAGGGTTATGGTCAGGAATAGGTCTTGTGTTAGGGTTAGGTTTAGGTTTAGATCTAGGGTGATTTTTAGGATTATGTTTAGCATAAGGGTTAGGTTTTGAGCTAGGGTTAGGGCTAGGCTGAAGGTTAGTTTTAAAGTTAGGTCTACGGATAAGATTAGTGTATGATTATGGTTAGGATTGGATTAGGGCTAGCATCATCATTAGTAATAGGGTTAGTGTTAGAGTAATGGATATGGTTATATGTAGGCATAGGGTTATTGTTAGTGGTTTAGGTTAAGGGTTAGGGCTATGGTTATGTTTAGGTTCATAGTAAGGGTTAGGGTTCAAACTAGAGTTAGGTCTATTGCAAGTGTAAGGTTTAGAGTTAGTTCTAGTGTTAGTTTTCTGGTTAGGTTTAGGGTTAGGGTTATGCGTAGGGTTATCAATAGGTTTAGGTTTAATTTTAGGCTAATGGGTAGGTTTAGAGCTATGTTTAGGGCTAGGGTCAAGTTTAGGATTAGGGATAGTGTTAGGGGTATATTTAGGGATAGGTGTAGGTTGATGTTTAGGATAATTGTCACGCTTTGACCTAGAGTTAGCACTAATCAAGTGTTAGGTTAAGGTTAGGGTTAGGGTTATGCTAAGGCCTAAGATTAGCTCTAACTTTTGTGTTAGTTTTAGGCCTAGTGTTAGGGCTGTGGGTAATGTAAGAGCTAGGGTTATGATTAGGGCTAGTTTGAGGGTTAGGATTTTGACTAGGTCTAGTGTTAGGTTTAGATTTTTGGTTAGGGTCAGGTATAGAGGAAGGTTTACTCTTAAAGGCAGGGTCGGTGTTTGGATTCGAGTTAGAGTTAGGGTTACAGCCAGAATTAGAACTAGGTTTAGGTCTAGGTGAAGGGTTAGGGTTTGGGTTAGGATAAAGGTTACTTTAAGGGCTAGGGATAGGTTTTTTGTTTATGTCTAGGGCTAGAGTTAATGCTAGATTTAGGATTTGGTTTAGGTCTAGGGCTAGTGTTAAGGTTTGGTCTAGGGTTAGAGCCAGGTTTAGACCTAGGGTGGTGTTAGGGTGAAAATAATTGTCAGGGTTAACATTACTTTTTAGAATAGGGTTAGAGGTAGAGTGAGGGTAGGGTTATGACTATTAATAGGGTTAGTGCTTTGATTAGCTTAAGGATTAGGGATACATGTAAACTTACTTTCGTGTTAGGGTTTCGCTTCTGATGATGGATAGGCTTAGAGATAGGGTTAGGGCTAGAGTCAGGGTTAGGTTTAGAGCTAAATCTAGGTTTAGGGCTCAGATTAGAGCAAATTTTTGTGTTAGGGTTAAGGCTAATGTTATCAATGGATAATTTAAGAACTAGGTTACTATTAGGATTAGGGATAGGGGTAGGTCTAATGTTAGGGTTAAGTTTAATGTTAGGGTGATATTTATAGCTAGGTTAAATTTAGGATATAATTTAGTGACAGTGTTAATTTTAAGGTTAGGGTTAGGACTCAAATAAGGGCTAGGATTACTTTTAGGGTTCAGTTTAAGGAATGGGTGTTCTTTAGAGCTAGTGTGACTGTTAGGATATGAGTCAGCGTTAGAGTTAGTTTTAAGGTTAGGGTTATGACTTAAATTAAGGCTAGGGTTACTGTTAGGTTATGATTTAAGTTTAGGGTGGTGTTTATACCTAGGATGAGTGTCAGGATATGATTCAGGGTCAGGGTTATTTTAAGGTTATATTTAGGACTCGAATTAGGGCTAGGATTACATCTAGGTGTAGTGTTCGATTAGGTTTAACTTAAGGTTCAAGATTAGGACTAATGTTCAGTTGTTTTTTTTTTTTTTGGAGACGGAGAGAGAGAGAGAGAGAGAGAGAGAGAGAGAGAGAGAGAGAGAATCTTTCAATATTTTTATTTTTTTTTTAGTTTTTTGTGGACACAACATCTTTTTTTAAATTATATTTTTATTCTTGCTGTGGATCAAAACCAGCACCCCGCATATTCCAGGCGAATGCGCTCACACTTGAGCCACATCCTCAGCCCCTATTGCTCAGTTTTGTTTTAGTCCTAGGTTGTATGATTAGCATTAGGATTAGGGCTAGTATTTGTGTTAGGCTTAGGCTTAGGGTTATGTTAAAACTTGGAGTTAAGTTTCGATCTAGGGTTAGGGATAGGTCTAATGATAGGGCAAGGGTTAGGCCTAGGTTTAGGGTTATGGTAAATGATAGGAATAGAACTAGGGATAAGGCTAGGTAGAGAGTTATATTTAGTCTTAGGGCTAGGCTTTTGGTTCGTTTTAGGGATAGAGCTAAATCAGGGAAAGAATTAGAACCAGGGTTAGTGTTCAGCTTAGGCCTAGCATTAGGGCTAGGTTTAGGGTTAAGTTTAGGGTAAGCGATGTGTTATAGCTAGGTTTAGAGGTAGAGTGAGGGTTAGAATTAGGATTAGGGATAGAGTTAGGTTTATGGTTATGATTAAGGTTAGGATTAGGGCTAGGATGTGGGGTAAGTTTTTTTTTTTTTTTAGGATTAAGTCTAGAATTAGGGCTGGGGTAATATCAGGTCTAGTGTTACAGATAGGAGTAGATTTAGCATTAGGTCTATGTCTTAGTCTAGTGTAAGTGTTAAATTAAGGGTAAGGGTCAGTTTTAGAGCTAGGGGTATTTTCAGGTTCAGGGTCAGGGTTGTAGTTTGTATTAAGTTAAGATTTAGGGATAGGGCTCAAATGAGCAATAGGGCTAGAGTTAGGAGTAGGGTAATGTATAGGGTTAGGTTTAGGCTTCATGGTAGGTTTAGGGTAATGGAGAAATTTAGGGTTTGTGATAGAGTTAGGTTTAGCCCTAGGGTTAGCATTAGGAATAGGGTTATCATAAGGGTAATGTATAGGGTTAAGTTTAGGTTTAGGGTTAGGGCTAGGGTTAGGGTTATTGTTAGAGTAAAGCCAGCTTTATTTTAGGCCAAAGGTTAGGCTTTGAGCTATGCTTAGGTCTAAGGTGAGGGTTAGGTTTAGAGTTAGGGCCAGGTTTAGGGTTACGTTTATGCTTACGGTAGGTTTAGGCCTTGGATTAGGGCTAGGTTTTCTGTTAGGTTTAGGTCTAAGGTTAGTGCTCTGGGTAATGTAAGATCTAGGGCTCTAATTAGGAATAGTTTTAGGGTTGTTGTTATGGATAGTTCTAGTGTTAGGTTTAGATTTTGGTTTAGAGTCAGTTTTAGAGCTAGGTTTATTCTTAGTGTCAGGGTGAGTGTTCAGCTTAGATTTAGGGTGAAAGCTAGAATCAGGAGTAGGGTTAATTCTGGGAATAGTGTTATTGTTTGGTTTAGGTTAAGGGTTATTATTAGGGCTAGGACTAAGTTTTTGCTTAAGTATAGGGCTAGAGTTAATACTAGATTTAGGATTAGGTTTAGGTCTAGAAGAAGTGTTAGGGTTATTTTTATGTAAAAGTTCACTGGTAGAGCTAGTTTCAGGGTTCAGTTTAGGGTTAGGTTCAGGTTTACACCTATAATTAGTGTTATGGTCAGAATAAGGGTGAAGGTTAGACTTAGGTTTGAATTAGGTCGAGAGCTAGAATGAGGTCTAGATTTTGAACTAGTAATAAGGTTAGTGTTTGATTTAGGCTAAGGATTATGATTAGGACTTGGGTTAGCATTATGGATAAGGTTTGGCTTAGAGTAAGGGAAAGGGTTAGATCTAGGCTTACAGCTAGTTTTAGGGTAAGGTTTAGGTATAGGGTTAGGATTAGGGTTAGATTAAATCTAGTTTAGGGCTCAGATTAAGGCTATTTTTGTTTTGGCTTTAGGTCTATGTTTAGGACAATGGCTAATTTAATAAATAGGGTTATTATTAGAGTTAGTTTTAGGGTTAGGGTTTGGGTTGGAATGGTGCTAATATTTGCTTTATGGTTAGGGTGATATATAGATCTAGGGTTAGTGTTTGAATATGAGTCAAGGTAAGGGTTAGTTTTAGTCCTAGGACTCAACTTGAGCTAGGGTTATGGCTAGTTGTAGGGTTAGGTTTTGAGTAAGTTTAGGTTAAGGTTTAGGGTAATGGTTCAGTTTTGTTTAGGGCTAGGGCTTGTGTTAGGGTTAGTTTTATGATCAGTGATAGTGTTCAGCTAGTGGTAGGGTGAGGTTTAGGCTTAAGGTTAGGGTTATATTTAGAGATTATAATGATAATTTAGAGTTATGGTTAGATCTAGGGTTAGGGTTAAGGTTAGGGCTAGTGTTAGGTTTATGGTAATGGACAGGTTTTGAAATATGAATAGGGCTAGTTTGAGAGTTAGAGTTATTTGTAGGGCTAGAGTTAGGGATTTGCTTAGGGTTAGGGCTAAATTAGGGCTAGATTAGTGCTAGGTTAAGTGTTAGTGTTATTCCTTTGGTTAGGGCTAGAATTAGGGTTAGTGTTATTTTTAGAGTTATGGTTAATTCTAGGGGAAGGGATGAGATTATGGGTACATACATGGCTAGGATGAGTGTTAATTTTAGGTATAGGAATAGGGTGAGTGTTGGGGTTATATATGAGGCTATGTTTAGGGCTAGGATGAGCGCTAGAGTTTGTGTTAGGTTTAGAGCTAGGATTAGAGCTAGGGCTAATGTCAGGTCTAGGTTTATAGTTAGGAAGAGTGATAACTTTAGAATTATGGCTAGGTCTAGTGGGAAGTTAGGTTTAGGGTAAAGATCAGGTTTAGAGCTAGGTGTATTATTATGCTCAGAGTTCAGTTTATGGTTTGATTTAGGATAGGGTTTAGGTTTAGGGATCAAAGTGCATTAGGGTTACGTTAAAGTAATCAATAGTGTTAGGTTTAGGGTTCAGATTAGGTTTAGAGTAATAGATAGGTTTAGTGTTAGTGATAACATTAGGGTTAGGCCTAAGATTAGCATTTGGTTTAAGTTTATGTTTAGGGTAAAGGATAGTGTTAGTTCTACTGTTAGGGCTTGTGTTAACATTAGAATTTTTTCTAGGTTTAGAGATAGGCCTAGTTAGTGTTAAATTAGCAGGAGTGTTGATGTTTTAGCTAGGTTTAGGGATAGGGTGAGGGTAAGAGTTAGAGTCAGGGCTACGGCTAGGGTTAGGGTTAGGGTTATGGTTTGGGTGAGCATTAGGGTAAAGGTTATGTTTAAGGTAATGGATACAGCTTGTGCTAGGATTTGTGCTATGGTTACAGTTAGGATTAGAACTAGGTTTAGGGTTAGTTGATCATTAGGGCTATTGTTATATTTAGGGTAAGGATTAGAGTTTGAGTAGGGTTAGGGCCAGGGCCAGTGTTAGGGTTAAGGTTAGTGTTAGGGATAGGGTTAGGGTTACACTTAGGTCTAGGTTTAGGGATAGGATTAGTACTAGGTTTCCTGTGGGATTTAGGGCTAGTGTTTGGTGTATGGGTAATGTAAGACCTAGGGTTATGGTTTGGGGTAGATTTGGGATTTGCTAAGTGTTAGGGTTAGTTTTCAGTTATGATATGTTTTAGAGCTAGGGTTTGTATTAGGGTAAGTGTCTAAAATTAAGTCTAGGATTATGGTTAGGGATAGATTTAGGGTCATGTTTATGGTTAGGTCTATTGTAAGGTTTAGATTTAGGATAAGTGTCAAGTTTAGAGCTAGATGTATTATTAAGATCAGGGTATGGCTTATGGTTCAGTTTAGGTTAAGGTTTAGGTTTAGGGCTGTAATTAAGTTTAGGTTTAGAGGTAGGGTTAAGGTAATTAATAGGCTTAGGTAAAGAATAGGTTAGTTTTAGGGTAATGGTTTAGAGATTGTGATAGTGTTAGGTTTAAGGCTAAGGTTAGAATTAGTGTTAGGATTATGTTTAGGTTAATGGATAGTATTAGAGCTAGTGTTAGGCCTAGTGTTATGGTAGGATTAGGGCTAGGATTAAGGTAGTGTATAGAATTACAGCTATGGTTGTTGCTATGGTTAACAGTAGAATTAGGGCTAGGGTTATGTTAGGGTTTGGGATAGGGCTAGGGTTACGTTTAGGGTAAAGGTTAGGCTTTGAGCTAGAATTAGGCCTAAGGGGAAGGTTAGGGTCAGGGAAAAGGCTATGGTTAATTCAGGTGTACACTTAGGGCTAGGTCTAGGCCTTGAATTAGGTCTAGGTTTTGTGTTATTTTAGGCCTATGTTTAGGGCCATGTGTAGTTAAGAGCTAGGGTTATGTTTAGCTAGTTTTAGGTTAGGGTTATGGTTATCTCTAGTGTTAGCATTAGGTTGTAAGTTAGGGTGAGTTTTGGAGCTAGGTTTATGTTAGGGTCAGGGTCAGTGTTCAGGTTAGAGTGAGTGTTTAGGGTTAGTGCCAGAATTAGTATTAGGGTTTGGTCTAGAATAAGGGTTAGTGTTTGGGTTATGTTAAGGGTGATTGTTAGGGCTAGGGCACAGTTGTTGATCAGGTATAGGGCTATAATTATATCTAGATTTAGGATTAGGTTTAGGTCTAGGACAAGTGTTAGGTTTAAGTGTAGGTACAGGATTACCAGTAGGGCTAATGTTAGGATTCGGGTTCGGGTTAGGGTGAGGTTTAGACCTATGGTTATTGTTAAGGTCGGTATAAGTTTCAGGGTTAGGATTAGGGTTTGGCTTATGGTTAGAGCTAGAATGAGGGCTAGGTATAGGACTAGTAATAAGATTAGTATTTGGGTTAGGCTATGGATTAGGGTTATGACTAGGATAAGTATTAGGTTTATGGTTTGGCTTAAGGTAACAATTAGGATAAGAGCAAGGGATAGGGAGGGGTTAGGGACTGGTTTATTGGTAGGGTTAGTGCTAGAGTTAAAGCTAGGTTTAGTTCACGGATTAGGGCTAGGTTTTGGGTTAGGTTAGGGCTAGTATTAGGGCTACAGCTTATGTACAAACTAGGGTTATGATTAGGGCCCGTTTTTGGGTTAGTGTTATGGTTAGGTCAAGTATTAGGCATAGGGTTAGTGTTCAGGTTAGAGTTAGCTTTAGGGTTAGAGCCAGAATTATCACTAGGGTTTGGTCTAAGGGTAGGGTTAGTATTTGGGTTAGGTTAAAACCTTAACCTAAGGGCTAGGGATAGCTTTTTGTTTATGTCTAGGGCTAGAGATATGGCTAGGTTTAAAATTAGGTTTAGGTCTAGGGCTAATGTTAGGGTTAGGTTTAGGAATAAGTTTTCCTTCTAGTGCTAGTGTTACAGTTCAGTATAGGATTAGGGTCAGGTTTATACCTACAGTTACCATTAGAGTCAAAATAAGTGTCAGGTTTAATTTATGGTTAGAGCTAGAATGAGGGCTAATGTTAGGACAAGTAATAAGATCAGGGTTAGGACTAGGGTTAGCATTAGGGTTAGGTTTGGCATAGGGAAAGGGATAGTGTTAGACATAGGGTTATGGCTACATTTAGGGTAGGGTTTGGGTTAGTTTTAGAATTAGGTTTAGTGTCAAATCTAGGGTTAGGTTTTATATTAGGGCTAAATTTTGGTTAGAGTTAGGTGTAGGTTTAGAGTTATAGCCAATGTTTGCAGTAGAGTTTTGATTTGGTCTAGTTATAATATTGGGGTTAAGACTAGGTCTAGTGTTAGGGTTAGGTTTAACATTAGGGTGATGTCCAGAGCTAGGGTTAGTATTAGGGTCAAAATTAAGGTCAGGGGTAGTGTTAGGGTTAGGGTTTGGACTTGAATTAGGGCTAGGGTTAGGGCGAGGTGAAGAGTTAGGTTTTGGTTTAGGATAAGCTTTAAAGTTATGGCTATCTTTGTTTTGTTTTAGGGATAAGGCTATTTTTAGGGCTAGTTTTACGATTAGCATTAGGTTTAGGACTAGGGTAGAAATGCTAACTGAAAATCTAACTCTAAACCTAAGACTAGCACTAGAAATCAATCTATTACTAAAACTAACCCTAAAAGTAGTCTTAGGTTTAGAGTTAGTTTTAGAGTTAGGATTAGATCTAGGGTAAGGTCTAGGGCTAAGAATATGGCTAGGATAAGTTCTAGGTTTATAGCTAGAATTTAGGTTTTGATAAAAATAGGGATAGAAATAGAGATAGGGATAGGTTGAGGGTGTAACTTTGTCTTAGGACTAGGCTTAGTGTTTGGTTAGGTATAGGGCTTAATTAGGGCTAGGAGTAGGGCTAGGTTTATGTTCATGTTTAGGCCTAGGGTTTGTTTTTGGGCTTAGGTTTAGGTTTAGTGTAAATAATGGGGCTAGAGCTAGGTTTAGGTCTAGGATGAATGTGAGAATTAGGGTTTGGGCTGGGGTTTCATTAGAGTTATGATTAAGGCTGGGTTAAGGTTTAGGATGAGAGCTAGGGTTTGTGTTTTGGTTGGGCTAGGATTAGTGTTAGGTCAAATGTCAGTTCTAGGGTTATGGTTAGGGATAGTTTTAGGGTTAGGTTTATGGTTATGTTTAGTGAAAGGGTTAAATTTAGGGTAAGGGTCAAATTTAGAGCTAGGGATATTATTAGGGTCAGGGTCATGTTTAAGATTTCGTTTAGGTTAGGGTTTAGGTTTAGGGCTCAAATTAGCATTAGGGTTTGTGTTACAGTAATGATAGGGTTAGGTTTAGGGTTCAGGTTAGGTTTAGCATAATGGATAGGATTATGGTTATGCATAGGGTTAGGTTTAGGCCTAGGGTTAGCATTAGAATTAGGGCTATGTTTAGGTTAATTGATAGGGTTAGAGCTAAGTTTAGGACTAGGGTTATAGATAGGATTACGGTAGGGTTAGGGTTAGGGTTAGGGCTATTGTTTGTGTAAAGTTTAGGGCTAAGATTACAGCTAGGGCAAATGTCAGGTCTATGGTTACATTAGGAATTGTTTTACGGTTACATGTCTGGCTAAGTCTAGTAGAAGCGTTAGGTTTAGGGGTAAGGCAAGGGTTAGAGCTACTTATATTATTATGGGAAGGGTCAGAGTTAGGGTTTGGCTTAGGTCAATTTTAGGATTAGTGCTCAAATTAGCATTACGGTTGAGTTAGTGTAATGATAGGGTTAGGTTTAACGTTCAGGTTAGGTTTAGGTTAATGAATAAGGTTAGGTTTAGCGATAAGATTAGGATTAAGCCTAGGGTTACCATTAGGGTTATGGTTATGGTTAGGGTAATTGACAAGGTTAGAGCTAGTGATAAAGATAGAGTTATGGTTAGGATTCTTGCTAGGGTTAGGGTAAGGGTTAGGGCTAGGTTTTGGTTTAGGGTTAGGTTTAAACCTACGGTTAATTCTCAAATAAAAGCTAGGTTTTTTGTTTGGTTAGGGCTAGCGTTAGGGCTATGACTAATGTATGAAGTAGTGTTACAATTAGTTCCAGATTTAGGGTGAGGGTTAGGGTGATGTTTAGAGCAAGGGTTATATTTAGGGTAAGTGTCATGGTCAGGGTTAGTTTTAGTGTTATGTTTAGTACTCCATTTAGGGATAAAGTTACTGCTAGTTGTAGGGTTAGGTTTTAGTTTAAGATAGGGATTATGGTTAGGGCTATGGCTCAGTTTTGTTTTTTTTTTGGGGGGCAGAGTTAGGGTTAAGGCTAGATTTTGGATTAGCGTAAGTGTTAGGGTGTTAGGGCTAGTGTTAGAGTAAAGTTTAGGCTTAGGTTTAGGGTAAGATTTAGAGTTAGGCTTGATAAAGAGTTAGGGCTCGTGCTAGGGTTAGGGCTAGGGTTAGAGTTATTGTAAGAAATATGGTTAGAATTAGGGATAGGTCTAGGGTGAGAATTAGAGTTATTCTTAGGAGTAGGCTTAGGGAGTGGGTTAGGGTTAGGGCTAAATTAGGGATTGGATTAGGTCTAGGGTTATTGTTAGGGTTAAGCCTAGGGGTTGAGCTAGGATTATGGTAAGAACTGGGGTTAGGGTTAAGTTTAGAGGGTGGGGTTATAGCTAGGTTTAGGGTTAGCGTGAGGGTTAAAATTAGGATTAAGCCTACGGGTATGGTTCAGTTTAGGAATAAGTCTAGGATTAGGGATTGGATGAGGGTTAGGTTTTCCGATAGGGTTAGGGCTACAACTCGGGCTAAAGATAATATCAGGTCTAGGGTTATGTTTAAGAATAGTTTTAGATGGACTGGGGATGTGACTCAAGCGATAGCATGCTCGCCTGGCATGGGTGTGGCCCGGGTTCAATACTCAGTACCACATACAAACAAAGATGTTGTGTCCTCCAAAAACTGAAAAATAAATATTAAAATTTCTGTCTGCCTCTCTCTCTCTCTCACCTCTCTCTTAAAAAAAAAGAATAATTTTAGGGTTAGGTTATGGCTAGGTCTAGTGAAAAGTTTAGGTTTATGTTAAAGGTCAGCTTTAGAGCTAGAATTATTATTTGTGTCACGGTCAAGGTCAGGGTTAGCATTTGGTTTATGTTAAGGATAAGGGATTAGGGCTCAAATTAGCATTATGGTTAGGTTTAGAGTTAAGGTAATGGAAGTGTTTACTTTAGGATTTAGTTAAGGTTTAAGATAACAGAGGGGTTAGGTTACATCAATCGGGTAAGGGTTTGAATTAAGGTAAGTATTAGTTTAGGGTTAAGTTTATGGTTAGGATAGGATAAGTGATAGTGTTTGAGCTAGGGTTAGGGCTAGTGTGAGGGTTAAGTTTAGGTTTACTTCTGAGTTCAAGATTATGGTAAGAGTTAGGTTTAGTGTTAGGTGTAGGGTTATAATTAGGGTTAGGGTTAGGGTAATAAATATGGTTAGAGCTGAAGTTTGGGCTAGGGTTAAATTTAGGATTATGGATAAGGTTAGGATTAAGATTTGGGATAGGTCTAGGGTGAGGTTTAGTGTAAGGGTTAAGCTTTTGAGTTAGGGTTAAGCTTTGAGTTGGGGTTAAGTCTAAGGAGAGGGTTAGTGTTAGAGTTAGGGTTAGGGTTAGGGCACGTTTGGTTTATGCTTAGAGGTAAGTTTAAGCCAAGGATTAGCTCTAGGTTTTGTGTTAGGTTTAGGGCTAGGGTTAGGACTATGGGTAATGTAAAAGCTAGCATTATGTTTAGGGCTAGTTTTAGGTTTAGGGTTATGGCTAGGTCTAGTGTTAGGTCTAGGTTTTGGGTTTGTGTCAGTTTTAAAGCTAGTTTAAGTGTTAGGATCAGGGTCAGTTTTTGGGATACAAATAAGTTTAGGGTTAGAGCCAGAAATAGAACAAGGGTTAGGTCTAGGGACAGGGTAAGTGTTAGTTTTAGGTTAAGGTTTATTGTTAGGGCTAGTGCTAGGATTTTGTTTAGGTCTAGGGCTAGATTTATAGCTATTATTAGTATTAGCTTTGGGTCTAAGTCTAGTGTTCGGCTTAGGTATAAGTATACAGTTACTGGTAAGTCTAGTGTTATGTTTTGGTTTAGGTTTAGGGTCAGGTTTAGACCTAGGGTTACTTTTAGGGTCAGATGAGTGTCAGGGTTAGGTTTAGAACTAGAATGAGGGCAAGGGTTTAGGATGATTAATAATGCTAGTTTTTAAGTAAGGCTAAGGAATAATGTTAGGACTAGGGTTAGCATTTGGGTTAGGTTATTGCTTAGGGTTTGGCTTTAAGGGATAGGTTTAGAGCTAGTGTTAGGGCTTGGGTTAGGGTTAAGGTTAGGGCTAGTGTTAGGGTTAAGATTAGGGTTTAAGCTAGGGTTAGGACAAGAATTATGGGTAGGATTTGTGTTAGGTTTAGGGCTAGGGTTTTGACAATAACTAATGTATGAACTAGAGTTACAATTAAGGTTGGTTTTAGGGTTATGGCTATGGCTAGGTCTAGTGTTATGGTTAATTAAAGTTAGGGTGATGATTAGAGCTAGGATTAATGTTAGGGTCAGAGTCAGGGTCAGAGTAATTTTTAGAGTTAGGGTTAAGGCTAGGTATAAGGTTTGGGTTTGGTTTACTTTAAGGGTTGGGTTAGGGATATGGCTTAGTTTTGTTTTATGGCTAGCGACAAGTATAGTGCAAGTTTTAGGATTAGCATCATGGTTATGGTTATTGTTAGTTTGGGATTGGCTTATGATTACAGTTAAATTTAGAGTTAGGTTTAGATTTTGAGTTAGGTTTAGATCTAGACTTAGTATAGGGCTAAGGATAGAACTAGGGCCAGAGCTAGGGCAAGAGTTAGAGTTAGTCTTAGGGCTAGGGTTAGGGTTAGGATAGGATTAAATTAGCGCTACGATTAACACTAGGCTTAGTGTCAGTATGAGGCCTAGGGTTAGCGTGGGACTTAGAATTAGGTTTAGGGTTATGGTTATGTTTATGCTTAGTGATGGGGTTTTAGGTAGGTTTAGGGCTAGGGAGAGGTTTAGAATTAGGGTTAGGGCTCGCGTTTTGTTTCAGGTTGGGATTAAGGCTAGGTTTAGGGCTAGGATTATGGTTAGGGCTAATTTCAGGTTTAGTTTTACTGTTAAAGATAGTTTAAGGTTAGGTTTATGGCTAAACCCTGTGTAAGCATTAGATTTAAAGTTAGGGTCAGGTTTAGAGCTAAGGATATTATTAAAATAATGGTCATGATTAGTGTTTTGGACAGTTTTAGGTATAAAATTACGACTCGAAGTGACATTAAGTTTAGGATCAGCGTAATGATAGGGTTAGGGTTAGGTTTCAGGTTAGATTTAGGGTAATTGATAGGGAGAAGATTACAGATAGGCTTAGGTTTAGGCCTAGGGTTAGCATTATGGTTAGGTTTAAGGTTAGAATAATGGATAGGGTTAGAGCTAGGGTTACAGCCAGCATTATGATAACAATTAGTGATAAGGATAGAGTTAGGTTTAGGGTTTACTTGATTTTATCCCTCACCATTATCCTAGCCCTAAACCTCTCACAACCCTAGTCCTTATCCTAGTCCTAAACATAGCCATAAGTATAATACTAAACCTAAATCTAGGACTAAACCTAACACTAACCATATCCCTAATCTTAGTTCTAATTTAGTCCTATTCATAACCCTAACCCTAACCCTAGCCCAAACACTATAGCTAATTCTCACCTTAGGCCTAACTCTAGTTCTAACCCTATACTTTAATGGAAGCCTAATGCTAGCCTGAACCGCAGGTCTAACATTTGGTTAGGACTCGCAATAGGGCTAGGATTTGGGTTAAGTTACGGCTAGGGTTAGTGTTACAACTAATGTAAGTACTAGGGTTATGATTAGGGCTATTTTTATGTTAGGGGTTAGGACTAGGTCTAGCGTTAGGTTTTGGTTTAGGGTTATGGTGATGTTTAGACCTAGGTTTAGTGTTAAGGTCAGTTTCAGGGTGAGGGTTAGTTTCAGCGTTCGGCTTAAGACTCAAATTATTTCTAAGGTTAAGGCTAGATGTAGGCTTGTTTATGTTGAGGATTATGGTTTGGTTTAATTTTAGAGCTAGGGTTAGGTTTAGGGCTAGTTTTAGGATTAGCCTTGGGGTTAGGGCTAGGCTGAGGTTTAGGCTTAGGCTTATTGTTAGGGTTAGATTTAGAGTTAAGGTTAGATCTAGGGTTATGGCCTGGGATATGAATAGGGCTAGGGTTAGATCTATGGTTCAGTCTAGGATTAGGCTTCCAGTAATATATAGGGTTAAAACTAGAGTTAGGGCTAGAGTGAGAGTTAGAGTTAGTCTTTGGGCTAGGGCTAGGTTTAAGGTTAGGGATAGGACTAAATTTGGGCTATGATTAGGGCTATGATTAGTGTTAGGGTTAGATTTAGGGTTAAATCTAGGTTTAGGACTCGGATCAGGGCTATTGTTTTTGTTAGGGTTAGTGATATAATTAGGGTCAAGTCTAATGTAAGAACTAGGGTTAAATTTAGGTTAGTTTTAGTGTTATGGTTAGGTTTAGTGTTAGGTTTAGGTTTAAGTTTAGGGTGTATTTATAGCGATGGTTTGTGTTAGGATAAGAGTCAAGTCAGGGTTTGTTTTAGGGTTAGGGATAGTATTGTTTGGATGAGGGTTTGTGTTAGGGCTAGGGCTAGGATAATGGATAGGACAAATGTGAGGTCTAGTATAACAGTTAAGGGTAGTTGTAGGGTAAATATTATGGTTAGGGCTACATTTAGCATTACAATTAGGGTTAGACTTATGGTAATTGTTAGAGTTAGATCTAGGGTTTGTACAATGGTTACAGTTAAAATTAAAGTTAGGGTTAGGGATAAGGCTATGTTAATGTTTAGGATTAGGATTAGGGCTCAATTGGGAGGTAGTGTTAGGGTTAGAGTTACTTTATTCAAATTTCTTTGATACAATCCAGGATTTATCTTTAACTAACCTTTCTCTGTTTCCCAGGTTTAGGCCGTTTGGTTCAATTTTTTTTTTTTTTTTTTCTGGAACAGTTAGTATTTTCATTTTACTTCATTTTGACATATATGAGTAAATGTAAATGGACTTGGAAATCAAACATGGTTTATGCTAGCTGCCTGAAATTTCACACACACCCTCAATGCTTTGTGGGGAACCCTCTGGTATGTTCCTTGTGAGTTTTGGCCTAAACTGAAGCATGTAAAAACATGTTCATCTGAGAGCCCTTTAGGAGAAAGTAGGGAATATGCATGCACTGAAATTTTTCCCATAATTATTTTGTCAGATTTGTTTGATATTGAGTAGGATTTATTATTTAGCTTGCCTTACAAAGCTCTCCAAGTGTAGGTCTTCTAGCATCAATAATTCTCTAATCAGGTTAAGGTTAGTGTTAGGTTTGCGGTTAGGGCTAGTGTTAGATGTATTGTTACAGTGAGAATAAGTTTTGTTCAAATTTCTTTGATACTTTCAAGGAGCCATCTTTTACCTATACTTAATATGCTCCTCAGGTTTGGGCCTTATCATTTCAATGGTTTGCTAACAGGGACACTCTGTATTTTAAGGTTTCACTTCATATTGACCTACATAGGTAAACTAAAATGGAGGTTGATATCAAACCTGGTTGGTGCTAGCTGTTTGAAACTTCAAACACTGAATCAGTTCTCTGTGGGAAATCTCTGTTTTTTTCCTTGTGAATGTTGCCCTGAGATGAAGATTGCAAAAACCACTTTATCCAAGAGCCCTTTAGCAGAAAAAAGAGAAATATGTATGAACTGAAATACCACCTCAATTATTTGGTCATATTTCTTTTATACTGCATAGGATTCATCTGATAGCTTAGCCCCCTGGCTCCCTACATTTGGGACTTCTAGGATCAACACTTTTTCAAACAGGTTAGCGTTTGAGTTAAGGGTAATGTTGGGGCTAGTGTTAAAGCTAGTAATAGGATTAGAGTTAGTCTTGTTCAAATCTCTTTGATACTGGGATGGATTCATTTTTCTCCTATCCTTCCTATACCACACAAGTTTGGACCTCCTAGGGTAAATGGTTCAGTGTAAGGAACAGTTTTTTTTTTAAGTTTCAGTTAATTTTGTTCTATACAGGTAAAAGGAAATGAAGCTTAAAATCAAACAGCATTGGTGCTAGCTGCTTGAAACTTCACACTCCAAAAATTCTCTCTGAGCAATCTCTGGTTTGTTCTTTTGACAGTAGGCCTAAGCTGAAACATATAAAAACAACTTTATCCAACAGTTTTTTAGGAGATAACAGAGAAATATGCATGTACTGATATACTCCATCCATAGATTTCCTTGATACTGTGCAGCATTCATCCCTTGGCTCTCCCCACTAGACTGCCCAAGTTTGAAATTTCACAGTCATAGGTTTCATAAAAAAAAATAGGGTTAGGGGAAGAGCTAGGGTTAGAGCTAGTGTTAGGGTTAGAGTGAGTTTTATTCAAAATTCTTTGATACTTTGAAGGATTTGCCTTTTAGCTAGATTTACTCTGTTCCCCAGGTTTAGTCCTTGTCTGTTCACTGGCTTGCTTTCAGCAACATTTTGTATTTTAAGAATTCACATCATTTTGACTTATACGGGAAAATTAATGGAGTTCAAAATCAAACAGATTTCTGCTAGCTGCTTGAAACTTCACACACTCTATCAGTTGTCTCTAGGGACTCTGGTATGTTCCTTATAAAAGTAGGCCTATGTTTAAGCATGCAAAAACAACTTAATGTGAGTACTCTTTAGAAGAAAACAGGAAAATATGCATGTTATGAAATACCTCCCATAATTATTTGGTGAGATTTCTTTGATGTTGCATAGTATTCATCATTTAGCTTGCCCCATATGGCTCCCCAAGGGCGAGAATTCTAGACTCAATGGTTCCCTAATCAGGTTAGTGTTAAAGTTAGGTTAAGGGTTACGGCAAGGGCTAGGGTGAGAGGTGATTTTGGAGTGAGAAATAGTGTTGCTCAAATTTCTTTGATACTAGGAAGCAGTCATCTTTTATCTAGCCTTAGTATGCTCCCAAGGTATGTTCTTCTCAATTCAATGGTTCACTATCATAGACACATTGTATTTTAAGTTTTCACTTCATTTTGTCACCTATGGGTAAATGGAAATGGATTTGGAAATCAAACAGGCAGCCCTTCCCCTAAACCTAACCCTAAACCTAACCATAAAATAGACTTAATCCTAGGCCTATGCCTAACAGTAATCCAAGACATATTCCTAGCCCTAATTTAGCCTTAACCCTTACTCAAACTTTTGCCATAGCCCTAAACCTAGTTTTAACCCTATCCTTTTCCATAACAAAAACACTAGCCCTAATCTAAGCTCTAACACTAGCCCTAGCCATAACCCTAGAATTAACCCTAACTCTAAATCTACTCCAAAGACTAAACTCACCCTATCAGTAGCAATGACATTAATGCTATTCATAAAACTACCCTTAACTTTAGCTTTAATTCTAAAACAAAACCGAGCCATAGGACTAACCCTAACCCTTAACCTAAAACAAATCCTAACCCTACATCTAGTCCTAAGCATACCCCTAATTTGAGTCCAATTTCTAACCATAAAATGAATCATGATTCTGACTCTGAGCGTCACAAGAAACCCTAGTTAAAAATATCACCCTCCATCTAAACATAATCCTAAAACTAGATTCACTCCTAAATGTAACCCTAAAACTAGCCCTAATCATAACCTTAGTTCTTACATTAGCCATATCCTTAAAAAGAGCCCTCACGTGACCGACCCTAAAGTTAGCCCTAATCCAAGACCAAATCTTAAGTATAACCCTAACTCCATCCCTAAACCTAGAATTAACTCTTACCCTATACCTAAACCTAACTTTAATCCTTGCACTAAACGAAAACAAAACCGTACTCCTAGCCCTTACTCTAACCATAAACCTAGCCTTAAGTCTAGCTCTAACCCTATTTATTAACTTTACCTTATCCCTAACCCTAATGCTAATACTCACCCTGACCCTACGAATATCCCTAAACCTAACTTATTCATTACCCTAACCCTAACCTGAACCTAACCCTAAAATATCATTACCCAAACCGTAACCTTAACCGTAATGCTAATTCGAGCCCTAAACCTAAAACTAAACTTAACCCTAACAATAACCCTAAACCTGACACTAACATTAATCCTAACACTAACCCTAAAACAACCATAAACTAACAGGAATTCTAACCCTACTACTAATCCTAAACCTAACCCTAACACTAACACTAACACTAACACTAACCCTATCCCTAAGCCTAAACCTAAACATAACACTAAACCTAACCCTCATCCTAATACTAACCTTAAACATATCATATCCCTAACCCTAACTATATCGTTAACCTTAACCCTAACCCTAAAATGAATCCAAAACCTAACCTTAACAATAACCCTAACCCTAACACTAAAACTAATACTAAACCTAATCCTAAAACTAAAACAAACCCTAACACACACCCTATCCCTAATCCTAAAACTAACCCTAATTCAAACCTAACCAAAACTCTAACACTACCCCCAACACTGACCGTAATGCAAAACCTAACACTAACACTAACTCTAATCATAACCCTATCTTACCCGTAAACCCAACCTAACACTTACCATAACAATAACCCTAACCCTTAAAGTAAACCTAACCCTAAAACTAACACTAACCTTATATATAACACTAATACTAACAATGAACCTAACCCTAACCCTAACCCTAACACAAATTTAACACTAACCCTAACTCAAACACTAAGGTTAACCCTAACATTAACCCTAAACCTATCCCTAATGCTAACCCTAACACTGATGCTAAACCTAACACAAAATCTAACACAAATGTAACCATAAACTTAACCCTAACACAAACCCTAACCATAATCCCGACCATAACACAAACCATAAACATAATCATAACACTAAACATAACCCTAACCTCAACCCCAAAACTGATGATAAACCTAAGACAAACCCTAATTAAAACAATAAACTAAAGTTAACCTAACCCTAACCCTATCCCTAACCACAAACTAATCCTAACTCTAACCTAACAATAACCCTAACACTAACTCTAACCCTAAAACTTACACTAAACCTAACTCCAAACCTAAACTCATCACTGATCCTAACTGTAAATGTAACCCTAACCCTAACAGTAACTCTAACCCTAATCATAAACCTAAAAATAACTGTAACCCTAACCGTAACCATAACACTTACCTTAACCCTAACTCTAACTCTAACTCTAATCCTATGTGTAACCCTAAACCTTTTGCTACAACAAACCCTAACCCTAAACGTGAACCTAACTCTTAAACGAACCTTAACCCTTACCATAACCTTAACCCTAACACTTACCCTAACAATAAGCCTAACCCTAACCCTAAACCTAAATCTAAACCTAACCCTTAACCTTATCATTACCCTAAACCTTAGCCCAACCTGAATATTAAACCTAACCCTAACAATAACACTAATGCTAACAACAAACCAAACCCAAATCAGACACCTAACCCTAACAATAAACCTAAACATAACACTAATTCTAAAAATAACCCTAACACTAACACTAACACTAACCCAAAATCTTACACAAACCCTAACCTTAAATTTAAATCTAAGTTTTACTTAAAACTAACCCTAATGATAAGACTAACACTAAACCTATCCTTAACCATAAACCTAAACATAACAATAATTCTCACCCTAACCTTAATCCTAAACCTAACAATAACCCTAACACAAACCCTAACACAAACTCTAACCGTAACACTAAAAATAATCCAAGCCCCACCTTAACCCTAACCCTAACACTAACCCGAAAACAAACACTAACACTAACCCTAACCATAACCATATCCTACCCTAAACCTAACCTAACACTAAAATTAACCTTAACCCTAACACAAAACCTAACAATAACCCTAACACTAAAACTTACCTTAAGCCTAACCAAATCCTAATTGCAACCCTAACCCTAACTTTAACCCTAAAACTAACACAAACCCTAAGCCTTCCCCTAACACTAAACCTAACACAAACACTAACCCTAAACGTAAAACTTATCCTAAATCTAACCCTAACCCTAAAACTAAACCTAACCCTAACACTAACCCTATCACTAAACCTAACCCAAATGGTAACACTAACACTAAACTTAAATATAACTGTAATGCTAACCCTAACATTAACCTTAAAACTAACCCCAACGCTAAATATAATCCTAAGAGTAAACCCAACCCTAACCTTAACAACAACCCTGACACAAACCCTAACTTAAACCATACCACTAAATTGAACCCTAAGCTTAACCCAAACTATAAGCCTAATATTAACACTAATCCAAACCCTAACACAAACACGAACCCTAACCTAAACTTAGCCATAATTTTAACTATAAACCTAAACGTAAACTAACCCTAACCCTAACACAAAATCTTACCCTAACTCTACCCCTAAGCCTAACACAAAACCAAAACCTAACCCTAAACTTAACCTTAACTCTAAACCCAATCTAAACTTTAACCCTAACACTAACCCTATCCCTAAAATTAACACTAACCCTATTACTAAAATTAACGCTACCTTAACTGTAAACCTGATATTCACACTAACCCTAACCCTTACCCTAACACTAATCCTAACCGTAACCGCAAGCCTAAACTAAAGCCTAACTCTACCCTAATACTAAACCTAACCCATACCCTAACCCTAACAAGAAACCCTAACTCTAAACCAAACACTAAACTTATCGATAACCATAACCCTAATTCTTGCAGTAAACCTTACACAAAACTTAACCCTAATTCTAAAACTAAATCTAACCCTAATCTAATCCTATCACTAATTTTAACCTTAATCCTAACACTAAACCTAACCCCAACACTAACCCTAACCCTACCTCTAAACCTAACCATAACCCTAAAAATAAACCTAACCCAAACCCTAATTCTAAATCTAACACTAACCTATTTTTATACCTAAAACTTACCCTAACACTAACCCTATCAAAAAACCTAACCCTAACCCTAATCCTACAACAAAACCTATCCATAATCCTAACAATTAACCTAACACTAATCCTAACCCTAACTCTAATCACAACACTAAACCTAACACTATCCCTAAAACTAATACTTAGCCTAACACTAACCCTAATATAAACACTAAACCTAAACGTAACCCTAACCCTAACCATAAAACTAACCCTAACCCTAAATCTATAACTAACTCTAAACCTATCCTTAACCCTAAAACTATCCCTAACACAAACCCTAACCCTAAAATAAACACTAACATTAACCTTCAACCTAAGCCTATACCAGCACACACACTAACCGTAAACTAACACGAAACCTAAATCTAGCACCTACACTAACCCTAACCATAAACCTAAACCTAACCCTAACTCTAACCTTAACCAAAACCCTAAACTAATCCTTAATCTTAACCCTAACACTAACCTAACCTTAACCCAAACCTAACGCTATCCCTAAACCTAAGCCTAAACCTAAAACTAATCTTAACCCTAAACAAAACCTAATGCTAATCCTAACCTTAATCTTAATCTTAAATCTCACCCTATCCTTACAATAAAACTTAACTCTAAATATAATTAACCATAACCCTAATCTTAAAAGTTAACCCTAACATTAACACTAACCCAAACCCTACCACAAACACTAACACTAACATTAAACACTAACCCTAATGCTAACACTAACTCTAACCCTAATCCTAAACATAACCTAACTCTATACCTAAACATAAAACAAACCCTAACCTTAACACAAACCCTAACCTTAACACAAACCCTAACCTTAACCCTAAGCCTAACACTAACCTTAACCCTAACACAAACCCTAATGTTAACCATACCCTAATCATAACCTAACCCTAACCCTAAACTAAACCTTCACCTAACTCTAGAACTAACCTTAACCGTAAATCAAAAGATAACACTAACAATAAACCTCAACCAACACCTAATCCTAAATTTATCCCTAACACAAACCTTAACTCTAATCTTAACCCAAACTTAACCCTAACCATAAACTTAACATGAATCCTAACCATAAATGAAAATGTAAACCTAACCATAAACTTCACCCTAACACATACCCTAACACTAACCATAATATGAACCATAAAACTAACCCTAAACCTAACATTAACCCTAAATTTAACCCTAACGCTAACTCTATCCATAAATATAACCCTAACACTAACACTAAACATAAACATATTCCTAAAGCTTAACACTACTGCTAAACCTAACCCTAACCCTAACACTAAAACTAACCCTAAAACTAACACTAAAAGTAACCCTAACATGAAACCTAACTTTAACCCTAAACCTAAACCTAACCCTAACACGAACCGTAACAATATTAATCGTATCCATAACACAAACACTAACCCTAACACTAATCCTAGCCCTGACTTACAATTAAACCTTCACCTAACCCTGATCCTGACACTAACATTAACCCTAAACATAATCCTAAACATATCACTAACCATTACCCTAACCCTAACCCTAAATAAAAAAATAACCCTACAGCTAAACTTAACCCTAACCATAACTCTCAACCTAACCCTAGCCATAACACTACCCTAATCCTAAGACTAACACAAATTCTAACCTTAACCCTAACACTAACCCTAACCCTAATCGTAGCCCAAGCAGTAACCCAACACTAAACCTAACACTAACCCTAACCCTAACACTAAACCTAAAACTTCTCCTAACCCAAACCCTAACCATAACACTATCCCTAACACTGATTTTAAACCTAACCCTAACGTTAAATTTAACACTAACTATAACCCTAAACCTACAGTTAACCATCACCGTATCCCTAACCCTAACCCTAACACAAAAACTAACCGAAACCATTATCCTAAACCTAACAAACCCTAACCCTAACCCTTACCTAAACCTAACCCTAACCCTAAAACTAAGCATAAAACTAAAGTTAAAACTAAACCTAACCCTAACTCTAACACTAACCCTATCTCTGAACCTAAGTATGACACTAAACATAACTCTAACCCTAACCCTAACACCAACACTAACCTATCCCTAAACCTAACATTATACCTAATTCTAACTGTAACTCTAACATTAACACTAACATCAACACTAAACCAAACCCTAACATTAAACCTAAATTTATCCCTGAAACGAACCCTAACCTTTACCCAATAACTAACCCTAAACCTAAATCTTTTACTAACACTAACCCTAACCTAAACCTAACACTATCCCTAAACTTAATCCAAATCCTAACCCTAATACTAAACCTAACACTATACCTAACATGAAGCCTAAACTGAACCCTAACCCTAATGCTATCACTCACCTAACCCTAACCCTAAAACTACACTAATGGTAAAACCTATCCCTAATCATAACCAGAAATTTAACCATAACCTAAATACTAACACTAATCCTTACTCTAACACTAACCCATTAACTAGCCAAAAACCTAACATTAAACCTAACACTAACCATAACCCTAAAGCTAACTCTAAACATAACACTAAACATAAAACTAAACTTAACCCTAAGTCTAACCCTAACAGGAACCCTAACCCTAACACTAACCTTAACCTAAATCTAACAATGACCCAAACAATAAACTTAACCCTAAACAAAACACTAAATCTAACCCTAACAATAACCTTAACCCTTACCCTAACCCAAAGCAAAACCTAACCCTAAACCTAACCATAACTCAATCTTAACCATATGCATAACCCTAACCCTAAATCTTACCCTAACACAAACCCTAACACTAACCCTAAACCTAAACCTAACCCTATCCTTATCTCTAACGCTAATACTAATCCTAAAACTAACCCTAACACAAACACTGACTCTATCCCTCACACTAGGCCTAATCCTAGATCAAACGCTAACACTTACCCAAAATCTAATACTGACATGAACCCTAGGCCTAACCCTATGCCTAGTTCTAATTCTAACCTTAATTCTGGCCCTAACCATAGCTCTAACCCTATCCATTACCCTAAAGATAACCTAACCCAAATGTGAATCCTAGGCCAAACCCAACAATATTGCTAACCCTATTCAGTACTCTAAAACTAACCTGAACCTTAAAACTAACCCTATCAATTACCCTAACCTGAACCCTAACCCTATGCCTATTGCTAATTCAATCCTTAATCCAAACTCCTAATCTAAACCAAACCCTACTTGAACCCTAACCCTAATAAAACACCTAGCTTTAAACCTGTCCTTAACCTAAACAAAACCCTTATATTAGACCAAGCCATAACCTAAACCTATACCTGACTTTAGCCCCAGCCCTAATCCTAGCCCTAACCCTAATACAAACACTAGTCCTCATTTTAGGCCAATACCTAGCCTTAATCCTAATCCAAACCCTAACTCTAGCCCTATCTCTAATTTTAACCCTCGCCCTAGACCTGAACTTAGGTATAATCCCATCCTTTCCCCTAACTCTGTCACTAACCTTAACCCTAACACTAACCATATCTTTACCCCTAACCATAAGCCTAACGCTAACACTAACCCTAGAACTAATCCTAGCCCTAATTTAGTCCTAACCCCAACTCTACCCCTAACCTTGGCCTAAGATTAACTCTATCTCTCCCCCAGCCCTATTTCTGATTCAATCCCTATCCATTATAATAAATCTAACACAAGCCCTAACTTTAGCCCTAACCTGAATGCTAACCTTAATCAAATCCCTATCTCTATCACTAAACCTGTACCTAACCCTAAACCTAAACCTAAAACTAATGCTAATCCTAATCCTAATCCTAACACTAAGCTAACCCTAACATAATGGAAAACCTAACCTTAATACTGTCCCTAACACTAAACATAACCCTAACCATAAACATATCCCAAGACTTAATCATAAACCGAAACCCCTCAATAGACTTAATCCTAGAAGAAATATTAAGCCTTACACTAGACATAGCCATAACCTAACCCTAAAACTAGCCCTAAGTGTAACTCTAGTTCTTACTTTAGCCATAATCCTAAAGCTAACATAAAACCTAGCCTAGCTCTAACCCTAGCTTTAACCCTAACCATAAAACTAACCCTAGCCGTAACCCTGACCGTAACCCTAGCCCTAACACTAGTGCTAACCCTATCCTTTACCCTAAGTCAAACTCTGACCCTAAATCTACCCTAGTTCTAAACCTAAATCTTAGGCGAACCCAAACATAAATTTATTACTAGACCTAATCCTAATTTTCAATCTAGCTCTATCACTATCCCAAACCCTAACTCTAACCCTGGCCCTTATTCTGACCCTAACACTAACCATAGGTCTAAACCTGACCCTAATCCTAAACCGACCCCTAATACTGGCACTACCTGTAACAATATAACTAAACCTTACCCTAATACTACACCTAGACCTACACTTAATCCTTTATCTAGTGATAACTCTAGGCCTACCCTAAACAAAAACTTAGTCCTAGCCCTAATAATAACCCTTAACCTAACCCAAACACTAACCCTATCCCTAGACAAAAACCTAGTCCTAATGCTGGCACTAACAATAAACCTAACCCTAAAATGAACACTGACCGTTACCCTAACACAAACCCTAGCTCTAAAACTTATCCTAACAAAAAACATAACCCTAACACAAGAACTAGCCATACCACAAACCCTGAAACTAGCCATCACCATAGGCATAAACCTAACTCTTCTTCTATCCATTTCCCTAACCCTAACTCTAATGCTAAACCTAGCCCTAACCCTCACACTGACTCTAACCATAATCCTCCGCCTAGTCAAAACACTAGCTCAATCCCTAACCCTTAAACATAACCTAACTTTAACACATGGCCTAAATCTAAACCTAACCTTAAACTTAGCCCTAATCTTAACCTTAACCCTTTCCCTAACCCTAGATCTATGCCTACATATTACCCTAACTTTAACCCTAACCTTAATGATAACCCTAACCTTAATGATAACCCTAGCCCAAACCCTAGCTCTAAACCTACCCATTATCCCGACCCTGATGATGACCCTAGCACTTACACTAAATCTGCCCTAACCCTAAACCTAGACATAACCATAAACATGACACTTGCCATAGAGCTAACGCTTACTCAAACCCTAATCATTACCCTAAACCTAACCCAAAGCCTATCCCTAATCCTAACCTTAAGCCAAAACCTAACCCTAACTCTAAACCTAACACAAGACCAAACCCTATCCAATACCCTAAACCTAATGATAACCCTAGCCCTAACTATAACACTAACCTTAACCCTAACCATAACTATAACCTAGACCTAATTCTAAACCTAACCCTTGCCCTAGTGCTAACCCTAGCTCAAACTCTAAATCATATACTAAAACCAAACATATACAAATCATAACCCTAGACCTTACCATATTCATTATCCAAACCACTACCATATCCCTAAGGTTAACCCTAGGCCTAACCCTAATCCTTTTGCTAACTCTAACCCTATCAGTTATTCTACACCTAACATGAACTCTAACCCAAAACCTATCATTACCCTAACCAAACCTGAATGCTACTTCTGGCTCTAAACCAAAACCCTAACCTAAACCAAAAACAAAACCTACTTCTAGTCCTAAAAATACCCCTAGCTCTAAACCTGACTCTTACCCTAAACAAAACCCTTACAGTAGACCTAGCCATAATTCTAACTCTAAATCTATCCCTAACATAAGTCTAGATCTGACACTAGAAATAGCCCTAATTCTTGCTAAAATCCTAAAACAAACCCTAGCCCTCATCCTAGCCCTATACCTAACCTTATTACTAAACCAAACCAAAACCCTAGCCCTAACCAAATTCTAACCTTTGACCTAGCCCTAAAATTAGCTCTAACCCCATTCTTTCCCCTAAAACTAACCCTATCGCTAAACCTAAACTTATGCCTAAATCTAGGCCTAACCATAATACAAACGCTAGACCTAATCCTTGCCATAATTTAGCCCTAAACTTAACCTAACCCTAGCCCTAAGAGTAATTCTAACTCTCGCATTTGTCCTATTTCTACTTCTGACCTTATACCTTACTATAATCCTATCACTTGCCTTTACATTAGCCCTAAACCTAGCTCTAGCCCTAATCCTATATCTAACCCTAACTCTTAACCCTAACCCTAAGCTAAACCTCTCACTATCACAAGCCATAACACTAATGCTAATCCTAATACTAGCCCTACCCTAGCCCTAGCCCTTTAAAGCAACCGAGTCATAGCCCTAACCCTAAATTTTAACATAAAACCAAACCTTAAGCTTACACCCAACCCTAATCCTAGCTCTAATTCAACTCCTATCCCTAAACCTAAAACAAACCCTGACCCTGACTCTGACCCTAACACTAAACCTAGCTCTAAACATCACTCAAAACCTAAACCGAAACCTAACCCCTATACATAGCCCTACCCCTAACCCTAAAACTAGTTCTAATCATAACCCTAGTTCTTACATTGGCCCCAATTAAGCCCTAATTCTAACCCTGTATCTAACCCAAACACTAATGCTAACTCTAACTCTTGCCCCAGCCCAATTCATAGTTCTAACCCTATCCCTTATGATAACTCAAACTCTAGCCCTAAAACTAGCCCTAACCTTCGCTGTATCCCTAAACCTAGATCTAACTGTAACTCTAATTCAAACCTTAACCATAAACCTAAACCACATCATAAAACTAGCTCTAATCCTAATGCTAATTTGAAAACTAGCCCCAACCCTAGCCTTAAAGCAAAACCGAGCCATAGCACTCACCCTAAACCTTAACCTAAACCAAAACATAACCCTACACTTAGCCCTAACCCTAGCACTAATTTGAGTCTTAACTCTAACCCTAGAACTAATACTAACACTGACTCTGACCTTAACACAACCCTAGTTCTACACATCACCCTCTCCCTAAACCAAATCCTAATACTAGACTTTAACCTAAACCTAACTCTAAAACTGTCCCTCATCGTAATCCCAGTTCTTAAATTAGCTATGGCCTTAAACCTAACATAAAACCTAGCCCTAATACAAAGCCTAATTCTAGTTTTAAACCTATCCCTAAACCTGGCCCTAATATTAACCCTATTCCTGGTCCTAATCCTAGCTCTAACACTATTTCTTACACTTAGTCAAACCCTAAAACTATTGCTACCCTAGTTCTCACCCTAATTCTATACCTACCCCAAACCATAACTCTATTACTAGTTGTAAACGTAGCTCTCCTTCTAGCTCTAAACTTAACACAAATCCAAAATCTAACGCTGACACTTATTCTGAACCTAACACTAAACCTGGGTTCAAAATTGAGCCTAATCTTTATCCGAAACCTAACACTAGCCATACAAGTAACCCTAACCCTAAACCTAACATGAACACTAGCCCTAGACTTAAACCTAATCCTAAATATAGCCATATCCCTAGCCTTAGCCTTAACAATAATTCTTAACCTAAAAAAAAAACACTAACTCTACCCCTAGACCTAACCCTAGTCCTCATTCTGGACCTAACACTAAATCTAATCCTAACCTGAACCCTGACACTTACTCTAACAAAAACCCTACCTCTAAAAGTTATCCTAACCCCAAAACTAACCCTAAAACTAGAGGAAATCTAAATCTAGCCATAAACATAGGTCTAGCTCTTACATTACCTATATGCCTAACAATAGCCCTAAACCTCATACAAAACTTAGCCCTAATTACAGCCCTAAACTGAACCCTAAGCATAACCCTAACCACAAACCGAGCCCTAACACTAAACTTAAATCTGTTTCTAACCGTTACCCTATCTCAAACCCTAAATGTTACCCTAAGCATAACCCTAGTCAAAACCCAAAACCTCACCCTAACTCTAGACCTAATCCTAACTGTAACTATAGCCTAAACCCTAGTTCTAACTCTATCCATTACACTAACCATTACCCTAAAACTAATGCTTACTGAGCCCTAAACGTAACCCTAACTCTACCCTAGCCAAAACTCTTAACCAAACCCTCACCCTAGGCATAAATCTAGCTCAATCCCTAAACTTTACACTTAACCTAAACCTAACACTAACCCAAGGCCTAACCCTAATCCTATCCCCAGCCCTAATCCTAACCTTAACCCTAGCCCTAGCCCTAGTTCAAACCCTACCCAATACCCTAACTCTAAACTTAATCCTAATGATAACACTAGACCTAAAGCTAAACCTACCCTAAGAGTAAAAATAAACCTAACCCTAGAACTAACACTGAACCTTAACCTAATTCTAAATCTAAGCTAGCTCAAACCCTAACCCTAATCCTAAACTTAACCTAACTCTAACCTAAAGCTAACCTGATCTTTAACCTGACATCTAATCCTATTACCCTAACCCTAATAATAACCCTAGCCCTAACCGTTACACTAACCATGACCATAACCCTAGACCAAACCCTAAATTAACCTTAGCCATGGCAAAAACCCTAGCTCAAACCCTAAACCCTACCCTAAACCTAAACCTAAGTGTAACCCTCGGCCTAATCCTGACCCTAACCCTAATTCTAGCCCTAATACTAACCATTATCTTAGACCTAAACCTAGATCTAACCATATAAATTACCATAACAATAACCGTAACCCTAATGCTAACCCTAGGCCTAACCCTAATCATATCACAAACCCTAACCATGTCCATTAGCTTAAACATAACCTGAACCCTAAACCTAACACTCTCCATTACCCTAACCCTAATTCTAACCATAATGCTAAATTGAGTCTTAAACCTAAACCATAACCTAACCCAAACCCGAATCCTGACCCTTACCCTAATAATACCCCAGCTCTTAATGTGACCCTTTCCATAAACATAACACTTTAATTTTATCTATCCATAAACCTATGCCTAAAAATATCACTGACTATAAACCTAGACCAGACATTAGTCCTAGCCCTAATTCTTGCTCTAAACATAACACAAAACCTAGACCTAATACTAGACTTAAATCTAGCCTTAATCCTAACCCTAACAATAACATTAGCCCTAACTAATCCTAAAACTATCCCTAACCCTAACTATAACACTAAAACAAAACCGAGCTACAGGCCTAACACTAACCTTAATTTAAACCAAGCCCTAGCATTACACTTAGATCTAAACCTAGCCCTAATTCGAGTCCTATTCATAACCTTAAAAATAACCCTGTTTAGGTTAAGGGTTTAGGTTAGGGATATGGCTTAGTTTTGTTTTATGGCTAGGGCCAGGGCTAGGTCAATTTTTAGGATTAGCATTATGGTTAGGGGTAGTGTTAGTGTTTGGTTTTGCTTATGATTACACATAAATTTAGAGTTATGTTTAGATTTAGAGTTAGGTTTAGATCTAGATTTACGATAGGGCTAAGGATAGAACTAGGGCTAGGGCTAGGGCAAGAGTTATAGTTAGTCTAAAGGCTAGGGTTACCGTTAGGATAGGATTAAATTACAGCTAGAATTAGTGCTAGGCTTAGTGTTATTATTAGGCCTAGGGTTAGGGTGGGAGTTATGGTTCGGTTTAGGGCTATCGTTAGGTTTACCATAAGGAATGATGTCATAGGTAGGTTTAGGGCTAAGGTGAGGGCTACAATTAGGTTTAGGACTCAGGTTATGGTTCAGGTTAGGATTAAGGCCAGGTTTATGGCTAGGATTATTATTAGGGCTAATTTCAGGTCTAGCTTTATAGTTAAAGATAATTTAAGGTTAGGTTTATGGCTACGCCTTGTGTTTGGAGTTAGGGTCAGGTTTAGAGCTAAGGGTATCATTAGGGTCATGGTCATGATTAGTGTTTTGGATAGGTTAAGATTTAAAGTTAGGACTCAAATTAGCATTAAGGTTAGGATCAATGTAATAATAGGGTTAGGTTTAGGTTTCAGGTTAAAGATATAGTGTAATGTATTGAGTGAAGATTAGGGATAGGGTTAGGTTTAAGCCTAGGGTTAGCATTAGGGTTAGGGTTATGGTTTGGGTAATGTATAGGGTTAGAACTGGGGTTACAACTAGGGTTATGGTTACAATTAGTGATAGGGTTCGAGTTAGGTTTAGGGTTAATGTTAGGTTTAGGAACAGAATAGGGCTAGGATTTGAGTTAAGTTAGGGCTAGGGTTTAGGTTACGGCTAATGTAAGTACTAGGATTATGATTAGGGCTAAATTTAGTGTTAGGGGTTAGCACTAGGTTTAGTGCTGTGTTTAGGTTTGGGGTTAGAGTGATGTTTAGACCTACGGTTAGTGTTAAGTTCAGTGGCAGGGTGAGGGTTAGTTTTAGGGTTCGGCTTAAGACTTGAATTATTGCTAGGGTTAGGGCAAGGTTTACGATTAGTGCTTCGTTTATGTAAGGATAAGGGTTAGGTTTATGGCTTTGTTATGTTTTAGAGCTAGGGCTTGTGTTAGCACTAGGGTTAGGTTTATGCTTAGGCTTATTGTTAAGGTGAAATTTAGATTTAGGGTTAGATCTAGGGCTATGGCCAGGGATATGAATAGGACTAGGGTTAGACCTACGGTTCAGGCTAGGATTAGACTTCTAGTAAAGTATGGGGTTAGAACTGGAGTTAGGGCTAGGGTGAGAGTTAGAGTTAGTCTTTGGGCTAGGGTTAGAGTTAGAGTTAGGAATAGGGCTAAATTAGGGCTAAGATCAGGGATAAGTTTAGTGTTAGGTTTAGGCCTAATGTTAGGGTTAGGGTTATAATTAAGGCTATACTCTAGGCTAGGATAAAGACTAGGGTTTGTGCTAGGGTTAGGGCTAGAATTATGGCTAGGGCTAGAATTAGGTCTAAGGTTATGGTTAGGAATAGTTTTAGGGTTAGGTTTATGGCTAAGTCTAGTGTAAGAGTTAGCTATATGGTAATAGGTTTAGAGCTAGAGAAATTATTAATGTCAAGGTCAGTGTTGGGCTTTGGTTTAGGTTTGAGTTTAGGGTAGGGCTCGAGTTAGCATTAGGTTTAGAATTAGGGTTATGATAAGTTTAGGTTTAAGATTCAGGTTAGGTTTAGTGTAATTTACAGTTTGCTGGATAGTAATAGGGTTAGGTTTAGGCCTAGGGTTGCATTAGCGTAAAGGATAATGTTTAGAATAATGGATACAGTTAGAGTTAAAGTTATGGATAGGGTTATGGTTAGGATTAGGTCTTCAGTAAAGGTTAGGGTGAGGGTTAGAACTAGGGTTGGGTTTAGG
Source organism: Callospermophilus lateralis (assembly GCF_048772815.1). Taxonomy (NCBI): domain Eukaryota; kingdom Metazoa; phylum Chordata; class Mammalia; order Rodentia; family Sciuridae; genus Callospermophilus; species Callospermophilus lateralis. The sequence continues at coordinate 163,247,057 of NC_135305.1, forward strand.
GTTATGTTTTGTGTAAGGGTTATATTCTGAGCTATGGTTAGAGCTTGGCTGGGAGTTAACTTCAGGATTAGGTCTAGGGATAGGGTTACCATAGGTTTTGGGTTAGAGTTAGGGTTACAGTTAGACCTAGGATTAGTGGTAGGGTCAGTATAAGGGTAAGGCTTAGGGTTTGAATTTGGGATGGATTTAGAGCTAGAATGAGAGCTAGGGTTAGGGCTTTTAATGGAGTTAGAGTATTGGTTAGCCTAAGGAATATGGATAGGTCTAGGGTTACCCTTAGGTTTAGGGGTTTGCTTAGGTTAAGGGATTGGTTTAGAGCTATATTTAGGGCTATGGTTAAGGTTAGAGTTAGGTATAAATCTAGGTTTAGGGCTTGGATTAGGTCTAGTGTTTGTGTTAGGCTTAGCGATATGATTAGGGCCACGACTAATGTAAGAAGTAGGGTTAAATTTAGGTTAGTTTTAGTGCTATGGTTAGGTTTAATGTTAGGGTTAGATTTCAGTTTAGGGTGATATTTATAGCTAGGATTTGTATTAGGATAAGAGTCAGGTCACAGTTAGTTTAGGGTTAGGTATAGGACTTAAATTATTTTTAGGGTTATTCTTAGCATTCAGTTTAAGGTGAGTGTGGTGTTTGGAGCTAGTTTGAGTGTTAGGATATGAGTCTGTGTCAGTGTTAGTTTTAAAGTTAGTGTTAGAACTTAAATTAAGGATAGGGATAGGTCTAGGTTTAGTGTTAGGTTTTGGTTTAAGTTAATGTTTAGGGTTAGGACTATTGCTTGGTTTTGGTTTAGTCCTAGGGTTAGGTTTAGTGATAGTTTAAGTGTTAAGCTTAGGCTTAGGGTTAGGGTTAGATTTGGAGTTAGGGTTAGATCTAGGATTAGGGCTGGGACTAAGGATAGGGCAAAGGTTAGGGCTAGGGATAGGGTTATGGTAAGGGTTATGGTTAGAACTAGATATAGGTATAGGCCAAGAGTTAGAGTGAGTCTTGGGCCTAGAGTTAGTGTTAGGGTTGGAGATAGGCCTAAATTAGCACTAGTATTAGGGCTAGGTTTATTGTTGGACTTAAGCCTAGTGTTAGGGTTATGGTTAGGTTTAAGTATAGGGGAAGAGATGATATATTAGCTAGGTACAGAAGTAGTGTTAGGATTAAAATTTGGATTAGGGGTAGGTTTAGGGTTAGGGTTATGATTAAAGCTAAGTGTAGGGCTAGCATGAAGACTCGGGTTTGTTTTAGGTTTAGGACTAGGATTAGGGCTAGGGCTAATTTCAGGTAAAGAATTAGGGTTAAAGATAGTTTTAGGGTTAGGATTATGGCTATGTTCAGGGTAAGGGTTAGGTGTAGGGTTATGTTCAAGTTTAGAGGTAGGGGTTTTATTAGGGTCAAGGTCAGGGTTAGGGTTTGGCATAGGTTGAGGTTTAATGTTAAGGCTTGAATTAGTGTGAGTGTTAGGGTTAGTGTAATGATAGTGTTAGGTTTAAATTCAGGTTTGGTCCAGGGTAATAGATTGTGTTAAGATTAGGGCTCATGCCTAGGGTTAGCATTAGGGTTATGGTTTTGGTTATGGTAATGGATAGAGTTAAAGATCAGTTTAGGGCTAGGTTTATGGTTAGGAATAGGGCTAGTGTTAAAGCTAGGATTAGGGCTAGGTTTTGGGTTAATTTAGGGATACTGGTAAGGTTAGGGCTAATGTAAGTACTAGGGTGATGTTTAGAGATAGTTTTAGGGTTTTAGGTCTAGAGTTAGTTTTAAGATTAGGTTTAGAGTTAGGGTAATATTTAGAGCTAGTAGTGTTAGGGTCAGTGTCAGGTTCAAGGTTAGTTTAAGGGTTCAGCTTACAACTAATATTAGGGCTAGGATTAGGGTTAGGTTTAAGTTTAGGGTTTGGTTTAGGTTAAGGGTTAGTTGTATAGCCATAGATAGGTTTTGTTTCAGGGTGAGTTCTAGGGTTAGTCCTAGTTTTAGGATTAGTGTTATGGTTTAGGCTTGTGTTAGGGTTTGGCTTAGTCTTTGGTTTAGGGCTCAAGTTAGTGTTAGGTTTTGTGTAAAGTTTGTGCTAGGGCAAAGGATAGAGCAAATGTTAGTGCTAGGGTTATAGTTACAGAAAGAAACAGGGTTAGGAAGAGTGAAAGGTCTAATGTGAGAGTTAGAGATACCTTAGTACTAGTGTTAGGGATAAGGCTAAATAAGGGCTGAGATTAAGGCTAGGGTAAGTGTCAGTGTTAGGCCTAGATTGTGGGTTTGGATTGGAATTAAGGCTATGTTTAGGGATAGGATAAGTGCTAGGGTTTTTATTAGGGTTAGGGCTACAATTATGACTGGGGCTAATGTCAGGTCTAGGGTTAGAGTTAGGGATAATTTAAGGAAAAATGTTTATGGCTAGGTTTATTTTAATGGTTAGGTATAGGGTAAGAGTCAGGTTTAGAGTTAGGGGAATTATTAGAACCAGGGTCAGTGTTAGGGCTTGATTTAGGTTTGAGTTTAAAGTTACAGCTCAAATTAGAGTTAGGATTAGGGTTAGGGTAAAGATAGGGTTAGGTTCAGGGTTCAGGTTAGGTTTAGGGTAATTGATGGTTTTAGGAATAGTGATAGGGTTAGGGTTAGTTTTAGGGTTAGCATTAGGATAAGGGTTATGTTTAGGGTAATGGATACAGTTAGAGTTAAGTTTAGGGCTAGGATTATGGTTAGGATTAGGTCTTGGGTTAGGATTAAGGCTAGGTTTTTGGCTATGATGAGGGTTTCTGCTAGGGCTAGGACTAGGATTAAGGCTAGGGCTAATGTCAGGTCTAGCATTACAGTTAAGGGTAGTTTTAGGGTTTGGTTTTGAATAGGTCTACTGTAAGGGTTAGGTTTAGTGTAAAGGTCAGGTTTAGAGCTAGGTGTATTATTATGGTCAGGGTTAGGATTAGGGATTGGTTTTGGTTAATGTTTAGGGTTAAGGCTAACACTAACACTAATTATAATCCTAACATTAACCATAATCTTAATCCTTAACCTAAACCTAACCATAACAATATCTAACATAACCCTAAAACTAAAGCTATGACTAAACCTAGCCCTAATTTTAACACTGGCTCTAAACCTAATTATAAACCTAACCCTAACCCTAATAGTAACGCTAACCATAAACCTTAAACTAAAACGTACCTTAACCTTAACTTTAACACAAACCTTAAACTTAACACTAACCATAAGCTAACCATAAACCTAAACTTAACCCTAATATTAACCTTAATCCTAACCTTACCCAAACTCTAACAGTAACATTAACCCTGCCCTAACTCTAACCTTACATTAACCCTAACGCTAATCCTAACCGTAACTGTAAACCTAAAATATCCTAACCGTAACGCTTACACAAATCTTAACCCGAACATTAACACTAACCCTAACCCTAATCCTAACTCTAAACTAACACTAACCCTAACCATAACACTAACACTAACCCTAAAATTAACAATAACCATAACACTAAACCTAACCCTAACCCTATCCTAACACTAATTCTTACAATAATCCTAACCCTAACCATGACCTTAAACCTGAAGAACACTAACCCTAATTCTAACCATAAACCTAACACAATCCCTAACACAAAACATAACTCTATACATAAAATAACACTATCCCTAACTTTAACTAACACTAACAATAACAATATCAATAACATGTACACTAAAACTAAACCTAATCGTAACACTAACACTAACCCTACATGTAACATAACCCTAACCATAACAGTAACACTAACACTAACCGAAACCCTAACCCTAACACAAACCCTGACACTAAACTCTAGTTCTTACAATAGCTGTAGTCCTACCTTATCCCTAACATAAACGAAAACTTGGCCCTAATCTGATCCCTAAACCTAGATTTAACCCTGTCACTAACCATAACCCTAGCCCTAACCTAAACCTAACCCAAAAACTAAACCTTGACCTAACCCGAACCATGGCCCTAATCCTAACCATAACCACATACCTAACCCTATCTCTAATCCTATTTATTACCCTAACCATAACTCTAACCGAATTCTAACCCTAGGCCTAAAATTATCCATAGTCCTAACCTAACAATAACCCTAGCCCTAACTGTAGCTCTGTTCCTAACCATTACCCTAAACATAACCCTAACTAAATTCTATCTTTAGTCTTAACAGTATTCCAAACCCCAAGGCTGTCCATTGCCCTAAAACTAAACTAAACCCTAAAGCTTACCATATTCATTACCCTAACTCTAATATTAATCCTAATGCTAATTTTAGCCCTAACCCTAAACCTTAACCTATCACATACCATAACCCTGATTCCGACCCTAATAATACTCTAGCTGCAAAGCTCATCCTAACAGTCACCATAACACTTACAATAGATCTGGATATAAACCTAACCCTAAAACTATTCCTAACCATAACCCTAGACCTGACATTAGTCCTAGCTGTAATTTTAGCTCTAACCCTAACACAAATCCTAGCCCTAATCCTAGCATTAAGCCTAGTCTTAATCCTAACCATAAACTTAACTCTACCCCATCCCTAATTTTATCCTTTGATTTAGCCAAAAACGTAGCTGTAACATTATACCTTACCCTAACTCTAGCACTAAGCCTAATTTTACCACTAACTTTAGCACTAATCCTATCCCTAATTTAGCCCTAAACCTCATTCTCTCACCCTATCCCTAAACCTAGTTATAACCCCATAACTTTCCCTAAACCTAACACTTACACTAACCCTAAACCTAGCCCTAACACTAGCACTAAACCTAGCACTAATTTAGATCTAACAGTAATATTACCCCTAACCCTAGCCCTAAGACTAACTCTAACTCTTTCCCTAGTCCTATTTTTAGTTCTAACCCTATCTATTTTCATAAATTTAACACTAGCCCTAATATTAGCCCTAACCATAGCCCTAACCCTAAACCTAGATCTAACCATAAAAATTAATATAAGATTTAACCTCACATTACTACTAGCCCTAACACTATTGCTAATCCCCAAACTAGAACTAACACTAGCCCTAGATCTAAAACAAAACTGAGCCATAGCCCCAACCCTAACTCTAACCTAAACATAACCCTATACCTGATATTAGCCCTATTCCTAATTCTTACCCTATCACTAACACAAATCCTAACCCTACACCTAGCCTTAACCCTCGCCCTAATTTGAGTCTTATCCCTAATTTTATAACTAACACTGATCCTGACTCTGACCCTAACACTTACCCTCTCTCTAATAATCCCCCTAAACCTACACCTAATATATACATTAGACCTAGTCCTAATGCTAACCCTAATACTGGCTCAAATCATAACCCTAGTTCTTATTTTTGCCATTGTCCTACACTAGGCCTAACCTAACCCCAAACCTAGCCATAATCTGAGCCCTAACTCTAGATTTAATCATAGCCCTAACCATATCCCTAGCCTTAACACTTAACCTAAACCTAACCCTAAACCTAAACCTATTTAGGATTAAGTTTCATCTAGTGCTACTGTTACTCTTAGGTTTAAATATAGGTTTACCAGTATGGGAAGTGTTAGGGTTCAGATTAGTGTTAGGGTCAAGTTTAGAATTAGTGTTAGTGTTAGGGTAAGAATAAGGGTCAGGGTTAGGGTTAGGTTTAGAGCAGGAATGAGGGCTATGATAGGACTAATAATAGAGTTAGGGTATGAGGTAGGCTAAAGATTAAGTTTAGGACTAGGGTAACATTAGACTGAGGGTTTGGCTTAGGGAAAGAGATAAGGTTAAAGGTAGGATTAGCATTAGGTTTATGTTTAGGGCTAGGGTTAAGGTTAGGTTTAGAGTTAAAAAATAGAGTTAGATCTTGGATTCAGGCAAGAATTTGTGTTATCATTAGGGCTTGGATAAAAACTAATGATAAAGGCTAATGAAAAACTAGGTTTCTGCTTAGGTTAGTACTAGGTTAAATGTTAGGGCAATGTTTGGAGCTAGGTTTAGTGTTAGGGGCTGAGTCAATGTCAGGGTTATTTCTGTGCTTAGGGTTAGGACTCAAATTAGGGCTAGGTTTAGGGCTGGGTGTAGCTTTAGGGTTTTGATAAGTTAAGGGTTAGGGTTATGGCTCAGGTTTGTTTTAGGATAGGGTAGATTTAGGGCTAGTTTTCCAATTAGCATTAGGTTTAGGTCTAGTGTTAGGGGAGGTTTACACTTAATTATAGTTTTAGATCCAGGTTTAAGCCTTGGGCGAAGGTTAGGGCTAAGTTTGAGCCTAGGGATAGGGCTAGCATTAGGGTTATGGTAAGAAATAGGTTTAGAACTATCGATAAGGCTAGGGCGAGACTTAGAGTTAGTCTTAGGGATAGGGTTAGGTTTACTGTTAGGGCTAAATTAGGGCTAAAAATAGTGCTAGGGTTAGTGTTAGATTTAGGCCTAGTTTTAGGGCTAGGGTTAGGGTTATCATTAGGGTTAGGGTAAGGTATGATGTTACAGCTATGTTTAGTGCTAGGACAAGAGATAAAATTAGGGTTAGAGCTAGGATTAAATATAGGGTTAGGATTAAGTCTAGGCTTAGAACTAGGATTAGGTCTATGGATAGGGCTAATATTAGGTTAAGGTTAGGATAGGGTTAGGGATAGGGCAATGACTCAGTTTTATTTTAGAACTAGGCCTAGGTTTAGGGCTAGTTTTATGATTTCTGATAGTGTTAGTGCTAGTGGTAGGGTAAAGTTTAGGCTTTGGTTTATTGTTATGATTAGATCTAAGTTTAGGGCTATGGCTAGGGTTAAGTCTAAGGTTAGGTTTATGGTAATAGATAGGATTAGAACTAGAAATAGTTCTAGGGAGAGAGTTCATGTTAGCCTTTGGGCTAGGGTTAGGGTTAGGTTTAGGCTTAGGGCTAAATTTGGACTAAGATTAGTGCTAGGGTTAGTGTTAGGGTTAGGCCTACGGTTAGGGATAGAGTCAGCGTTAGGGTTAGGATTAGGATTAGGTTTACAGGAAGGGATACGCTTATAGCTAGCTTTAGGTCTATGGTGAGGTTTACAATTAGGGTAAAAAGTAAGGTTAGGGTTTGGGTTAGGTTTCAGGCTAGGTTTAGGATTATGCTGACGGTTTGTTTTAGGGTTAGGGCTAGGATTAGGGCTAGGGTTAATGTTTGGTCTAGGTTTATGTATAGCATTTGTTTTAGTGTTAGTTTATGGCTATTTCTAGTATAAGGATAGGGGTCAGGTTTAGAGCTAGGTGTATTATTAGGTTTGTGGTCTGGATAGGGTTTGGTTTGGGTTAAGATTTAGGGTTAAGAATTTAATTAGCATTAGGGTTAGTTTTACTAATAGGATAATGGTTAGAATTAGGTTTATGGTTCCGGTTAGATTTAGAGTAATGGATAAGGTTAGTGTTAGCGATAGGGTTATCGTTAGGCCTATTAATAGCATTTGGGTTAGGCTTATCTTTAGGCTTATGGTTAGGGTTAGAGTTAAGTTTAGGGCTAGAGTTACAGTTAGGATTAGATTTAGGTTAGTGCAGGCATTTGAGCTAGGGTTAGGGCTAGGGCAAAGGTTAGGTTTTGAGTCAGGGCTATAGTAAGGTTTAGGATTTGGGTTATATTTAGACTGAGGATTAGAGTTTGACTGAGGGTTAGGGCTAGGAGCAGGTTTACAATTAGGGTTAGGTTTAAGGTCATGGTTAGGGTTATGATTAGTGCTAGGTTTAGGGCTAGGATAAGAGCTAGATTTTGGGTGATGTTAGTATCCTAACGTAAAGATCAAACGCTAGTCCTAATTCTGGCCCTTACCATAATACTAACCCTAACCCAACAATGACCCTTAACCATAAAGAAACTCTGGATATAAACCTTATCCTAACAAAAAACCAAACCCTAACACTAGATATATTCATAACTCTGACCCTAAAACTAGCCATAAACATATTCCTAACTCTTATATTTTCCATAGCCCTAATGTTAGCCTTAAACCTCACACAAAACCTAGCCCTTAACCTAGCTCTAAACCTAGCCCTAATCATAACCCAACCATAACCCTAGACCTAAGACTAATCCGACACTCACCCAAGCCCTAAACCTAGCTCAAACTCTAACCCTTACCCTAAAACTAAACCTAACACTAACCCTATTCCTGACTCTAAACCTAACCCTCGCCAAAGACCTAACTCTAGCTAAAATGCTAATACATAAACTAAAACTATCCCTGACACTAATCCTAGGCCTCAAGCTAACCCGAGCCCTAATAATAACTTTATCCCTAGCCCTAATCTTAGCTGTAACACTATCCATCACACTAAAGATGAGCCTAACTCATATGATAATACTAGGCCTAAATAAAACCCAACGTAACACAAACCCTATCCATTACTCTAAATCTAACGTGAACCCTAAACCAAATTCTATCCATTACCCTATCCATAACCCTAAACCTAAAGCTAATTCAATCCTTAATCCTAAAACTTAACCTAAACCAAACACTACCTGGACTCTGACCCTAAGTATACACCTAGCTTTAAACCTGACCCTTACCTAAACCTAACCCTTACACTAAACCTAGCCATAACCTAACCCTAAAACTAACACTAACCATAAATCTAGACCTGACATCAGTCCTATCCCCAATCCTACCCTTAGCCTGAACACAAACCCTCATCATAGCACTAAACATAGCCTTAATTCTAACCCTAGCCCTAACCCTAATTTTAATCCTCACCATAGCCCTAAACCAAGATATAACCCTATCCTGTCCCCTAACCCTATCACTAACTCTAACCCTAACACTAACCATATCTCTAGCCCTAACCATAGGCCTAACCCTAAAACTAACCCTAGCACTAATCCTAGCCCTAATTTACCCCTAACCCTAACTCAACCCCTAATCTTGGACTAAGAATAACTCTAACTCTCCTCCTAGCCCTATTTCTAGTTCTAACCTTATCCATTACAATAAACCTAACACAAGCCGTAACCTTAGCCCTAACTCTTGCCCTAGACCCTACTCTAGATCTAACCATAACACTACATTTGACCCTAACCCTAAGCCTAATCTTCAACCCATCACTAGACTTAACACTATATTTAATCCTAAAAATAGACATAACCCTAGCCTTTTTCCTTAAATGAAACCGAGCCATTGTCCTACCACTAAATGTTAACCTAAACCAAACCCCAACCCTAAAGCTACCCATAATCTTCAAGCTCTAAATCATGTCCTAGTACTAAAATTAACCCTGACGCTGACATATATTCTAACACTCACCTTAATTCTAAATATCACACTTACGCTAATGATAGAACTAACACTAGTTCTAGACCAAATACTAACTCTAATAATAATCTTAGTTCTGATATTGGCCATAGCCCTAACCCTGGCCCTAAACCTAACAGAAAAATTAGCCCTAATCTGAGTCTTAACCCTGAATGTAAACCTAAACCTAAATTTAGCCTAGCCCTAAACCTAGCTCTAACTCTATCACTTACCCTAAGCCAAACCCTATTAATAATGCTAACCTTAGTCCTAATCCTAATCCATAGCCTAATCCAAAACCTATCCCTATTACAAGTCCTTACCCTAGCCCTCATTCTTGTTCTAACTCTAACTCAAATCCTTTCCCTAACACAAACCCTCAGTCTAAATCTGACCCTAACACTAAACCAAACCTTAAAACTAGCCCTACCAGTAAGCTTATACCTAAACCTAAGCTGAACACTAGTCCTAGACCTAAGCCTAATCCTAAATATAGCCATAACTCTAGAACTAGACCTAAAAAAAAACTAAGTCCTTGCCCTAACATAATACTGAACCAAAAGCAAATGCTAACCCTATTCCTAGATCTAAACCTAGTCCTAATTCTGACTTTCACACTAAACCTAACTCTAACCTGAACACTGACCCTAACATGAACATTAAACTGACCTCTAAACCTGAACCTAACCCAAAATCTAAACCTAACACTAGACATAACCATAACCCTAACACTAAAACTAGCTCTTATCAGAAGGTTAGATCTTACATTACACATAGCCTTAACCCTGGGCCTAAACCTAAAACAAAACCTAGCCCTATTCTGAGGCCTAAACCTACCCTAAGCATAACCATAATTCTAAATGTATCCCTAACCCTAATCCTCGTTTTAGACAAAACCCTAGCTCAAAGCCTAACCCTTAGCCTAAACATAAACCTAACCCTAGCCCTAATCCTAAACTTAACCGTAGTACTAACCCTAGCACTAAACCTAAAATTACTCTAACCCTAACCCTCATAATAACCTTAGCCCTAAACCTAACCCTATCCCAAAACATAATTATAAACCTAACCATCGACATAACCCTAACCCTAACCTTTGTTATAAACTTAAACCTAAAACTTACCATGAATCAAAACTAAACCTATCCCTGAACCTAAATTTAACCATAATCTAAACTTAACCCTAAACCTAATTTTACATCTATTCCAATTCATTACTCTAAAACTAACCCTAAACCTAATTAAAACCCTGGCCCTAAACCCAACCCTAACCCTAACCATAATCATAACCCTGACCTAGACCTACCACTAAACCTAACACTCCCCCTAGTCCTAACCGTAGCTTAAACCCTAGCCCTTACCCTAAACCTAACCCTAGCCCTAGCCCTAATCGTAACCCTAACTCTATCCCTAACCCTAATATTAAACCTAGCCCTAATTCTAGACCTAATATAGCCCTATTCCTATTCCCAACCCTAACCCTAGAATTAGGACTAACCATAATTCTTACACAGGACATATCCCTACTTCTAACACAATCCCTTACCATAACCCTAACCCAAGCCCTAATCCTAGTCATAACCATTTTCCTAGTCCTAACTCTAGATCAAAACCTATCTCTAAAACTAACCCTATCCCTTAACATAACCCTAACCCAAGCCCTAATCCTAGTCATAATCCTTAGCCCTAGCACTAACCTATCTCTAAAACTAACCCTAAACTGAGGCCTCAGCCTAAACCTGAAATTAGCTCTAACCATAATGCTATTCTTAAAATTATCCCTAACTTTAGCCCTAGCTCTAAAACAAAACCAAGTCATATCCCGAACACTAACCCTTAACCTAGACCAAACCCTAACCCTATGCCAGCCTTAACCCTAGCCCTAATTTGAAACCTAACCCTAACCCTAAAACTAACCATGATCCTGACTCATATCCAAACAGTAAACCTAGCTCTAAACATCACCCTAACCATAAACCTATTGCTAACACTAGACCTAGCCAAAAACTTAACACTAAAACTAACCCTAATTGTAACCCTATTTCTTAAAATAGCCATAACCAAAACACTAGCCTTAACAATAATACAAAACTAGCCCTAATCCAAGCTCTGACACGAGCTTTAACCATAAAACTAACCCTAACAGTAGTCCTACCTTACCTTGAACCCTATCCCTTACCCTAAGCCAAATCCTCACCCTAACGCTAACCATATTCTTAGCACTAATCTTTAGCCTAACCAAAACCTAACTCTATGACAAGTCCTAACCCTAGCCTTCATTCTATATCTAAACATAACCCAAATCCTCACCCTATCCCTGACTTTTATTCTGACCCTAACACTAATCTTAGCTCTAATTCTAAACCTAACACTAAACCGAACCTTAACACTAGCCCTACTGGTTACCTTATACCTAAACCTAACCTTAACATTAGCCCTAGACCTAAACCTAATTCTAAATTTAGCAATAACTATAGCTCTAGACCTAAAGACAAAATAGACCTAGCCTTAACAATAACCCTTAACCTAAGCCAAACTCTAACTTTACCTTTAGACCTAACCCCTAGACCCAATTCTGGCTTTAACACTGACCATTACCCTACCCTATAAGAACACTAACCCTAGCTCTAAACTTCACTCTAACCCGAAAACGAACCCTAAATGTACACCTAGCCCGAACATTAACCATAAAACTAATCTTAATCATTACACTAGTTCTTACATTAGCCACAGCCCTAACCAATCACAAAACCTAGCCCTAATCCAAGCGTTACCTTAGCTTTAACCCCAAAGCTAACACTGAAAATAACCATAGCCCTAACTATTACCCTAATCCTAACCCTAGACCTAATCCTAACCATAACCCTAGCTCTAACCCTAGCTCTGACCCTATTCTTTACACTAAAATAACTACAATACTATGCTAAAACAAGACAGAACCCTAATCCTAGCACTAGCCTTAAACCTATCTATTAACCTAAACCTAACCTGAACCCTAAACCTAAGTGTGTCATTACCCGATCCTTAAACATAAGTGTAATTTGATCCCTAAACCTAAACCTAACCTAACCCTAAACCTAAACTTGACCCTAACTCTAACAATACCCATAGCTCTAAACCTGACCCTAACAAGAAATCTAAACATTAAAATTGACATAGCTATAAACCTAACCCTAAAACTCTCCCTAACCCTACCCTAGACCTGACATTAGCCCTAGCTCTAATCTAGACCTAACTCTAATACAAAACTTAGCCCACATTGCAGCAAGAAACCTCATCTTAATCATAACTCTAATTCTAATGTTAACACTACACTTAACCCTAATTCTCACCCTAGTCCTAAAACTAGCTATATTCCCATCCCTTACGCTAAACCTAACCCTATCTCTAAACCTAACACTAACCCTAACCCTAACGCTAGGCCAAACCCTAACATTAACCCTAGCTCTAATCCAAGCCCTAATTTAGACCTATCCTTAACCCCAACCCTAGACCTAAGACTAAATCTAACTCTCACACTAGTGCTATATCTAGTTCTAATCTTATCCCTTACCATAACCATACACCTAGCACTAAAATTAGCCCTACCCTAGCCCTATACTTAGCCCTATCACAAAACCTAGATCTAAACCTAACTCTAAATTTAACCATCAACGTAAGACTAAACCTAACCAGAACTCTACAATTATCCCTATTACTTAACCTAATTCTAAATCTCACACTTACACTAGCCTTAACCCCCTAGTGATAAAACAAAACTAAGTCATGTCCCTAACCTTAACCCTTAACCTAAACCAAACGCTAACCCTACACCTAACCCTAACCCTATCACTAATTATAGTCTAACCCAAACCCAAAAACTAACCATAACCCTGACTCTGACCCTAACACTAACCCTGGCTCTAAACATCATCATCACTGTAAACATAACCTTAACACTAAACCTAGACCTAACTCTAAACCTATAACCAGCTGTAATCATAAACCTATTTCATATATTATCAGTAGCCTTAACCCTAGCAATAACTAACCCAAAACCTAGCTTTAATCTGAGTCTTATTTATAACATTAACCCAAAAATTAAACCTAACCCTAACCCAAACACTAGCCATAATCCTATACATAACCTAGCCCTAACCTTAGGGCTAAACCTATAAATTACCCTAACTATAACCCTAACTCTTCTAATAAACCTAGGCCTAATCCTAACCCTATATATTACACTAAACCAAACCTAAACACTAAACCTAACACTGTTATTACCCAAACCCTAATTCTAACACTAATTTGAGCCCTGCACCTAAACACTAACTTAACCCAAACCCTAATCCTGAACCTGATTCTAAAATTAACCCTAGATCTAAACCTGACCCTAACCAAAAACCTAATGCTTACACTGGACCAAGACATAAAAGTAACACTAAATATATCCCTAACTGTAACCCTAGACCTGACATTAGTCATAGCCCTAATACTATCCCTAAACCTAAAACAAATCCTAGTCCTCATCATAGCCCCAAACATAACCTTAATAATAACCCTAACCCTAACCCTTGTTCTAACCCTAATACTAACCTTCGCCCTTGCTCTAAGCCTAGCTATAAGCACATCCCTTACCCTAAATTAAACCCTAACTAACCCTAACCCTAGTTGTAACCCTTGCCTTATCCTTAGCCCTAGCACTAAACCCAGATAAAAATCTAACTCTAAATCTAACCCTAACTCGATGACAAAGCCTAATCATAAAACTAGTCCTAACCCTAGCCAAACATAACCCTAGCCATTATTTAGCCATATCCCTAAAACTGACCCTAACCCTACTCCTCAGACTAACTCTCTCATACTAGGCTTATCACTAATTCTAACCCTATCCTTACCGTAACCCTAACCCTAGCCGTAAGTCTAGTGCTAACCCTATTCCTATCCTTATTCCTACCACTAACCTTAGGAAAAACGTAACCCTAGATCTAGCCATAACCAGAACCCTAAGTCTAAACCAAACACTAGCCCAAACTATAACACTAATTCTAAAATGAGCCCTAAACCTAGCCCTAGACCTAAAACAAAACCGAGCCATAGCTCTATCCCTAAACATTAACCTAAGCCAAACCCTAACCTTACACCTAGACCTAAACCTAGCCCTAATTTGAGTTGAAAGCCAAACCCTAAAACTAATTCTAAACCTGAAACCGACCATAACACTTCTAGCTCTAAACATCAGCCTAACAGTAAACCTAACCCTAACACTAAACCTAGCAATAAACCCCCAAAACTAGCCCTAATTTTAAACCTAGTCCTTACATTAGCTTCAAGACTAAGCGTAGCCCTAATATAACCCCAAACCTATACCTAATCAGAGCCCTAATCTTAGCTTTAAACCTAACCTAACTCTAACACTAGCCCTAATTGTAACCATAACTTTAACCTTAAACTGATCTATAAATCTATCCACTAACCTTACTATAACCCAAACCATAATGAGAAACCTAACCATAAACCTAACCCTATCCTGAATTCTAACCCTTCCATTACCCTAAACTTAACCTGAATCCTAAATATAACCCTATCATTATCCTAACCCTAATCCTAAAACTAATTCAAGTCCAAATATGAAAACTTAACCAATCCCAAACTCTAACCCAGAACTTGACTCCAATAATACCCCCAGCTCTAAAATTGAGGGTAACCCAACATCTAACACTTAGCCTAGACTTAGCCATAAACCTAACCTTAAAACTAACTTTAATCATTATTATGGACCTGAAATCAACCCCAGCCCTAATACTAGCCATAACTCTAAAAACACATCTAGTCCTCATCTTAATCCTAAACCTAGTCTTAATCATAACCCTATATGTAGCCCTAAACCTAACCCTAATTCTAACCCTCACCCTACCTCTAAACCTAGCTATAATTTCATCTTTTATTATAAATTTAAACCTAACCCTAACCATAACTCTAGGATTAAGCTAAACACAAAACCTAGCCCTAATTCTAGCCCTAATTTAGTTCTATCTCTAACCCTATCCTAACCATAGCCCTAAGACTAACTCTAAATCTTGCCATAGCCCTATCCTTATTTCTATCCCTATGCACTACCATAAACCTAACACAAACCCTAACACTTGCCCTAAAGTTAGTCCCAACCCTAACCAAAACTCTAAATCTAACCTTAAACCAAAGCCTAAGCCTAATACTAACACTAGCTCTAAACATAATGATAATTGTAAAACTAGCCCTAACCCAAACCTACCAGTAAACCAAAACCGAGCAATAGCCCTAACCGTAAACCTTATCTTAAACCATACACTAACACTACACTTAGAGATTAACCTAGCCCTGATTTGAGTCCTAAGCCTCACCTAAAAACTAACCCTAAACCTGACTCATATCCTAACACTCATCCTAGATCTAAACACTGCCCTAAACTCAAATGGAACACTAAGATTAACAATAGCCCCAATTCGAATCTTAATGCTAACCCTAAAACTAACTCTTACCCTGATTTGTATTCTAATAAGAACCTTAGCAATAAATATCACCTTAACATTAAAGCTAACCCTAGCACTCAAACTACCCCTAACACTAATCATAAAAATAGCCTTAATGGTAACCCTAGTTCTTACATTAGCTGTTGCCCTAATACTAGCCCTAACCCTAACACAAAACTAGTCCTAAACAAAGCCTTAATCCTAGATTTAACTCTAAATTTATTCCTAACCATAGCCCTACCTAGATCCAAATCAACCCCTTACCCTAAGTGAGAACCTAAACCTTAGAGTAACCCTAGACCTATCCCTAGTCTTTAGATTAACCAAAACTCTAACCCTATTAACAGTCCAATCCCTAGACTTTATTTTAGCTCTAACACTATCCCAAACCCTAATTTTAACCCTGACCATTATTCTGACCCTAAAACTAAACCTATGTCTAACCCTAATCCCAACCCTAATCCAAAATATAGCAAAATCCTATTCCTAGACCTAACTCTGAACCTAATTCTCAGCCTAGCCCTAACCATAGCTCAGAACCTAACCCTTACACTAAAAATAACCCTAAACCTCATCCTAGTTGTTACCCTCACCTTAACCCTAACACAAGACCTAATTTTAATCATAACTCTAGCCCTATGTTTAATTCTAACTGTATCCATTATCCTAAATATACCCCTTACCATAATGCTAACCCTAGGCTTAACACAAACCCTATCGCTTTCCCCAACTTATCAATTACCCTAACCTACCCTGAAGCCTAAACCTAAAAAAATCATTATGCTCACCCTAACCCAAATGCTAATTTGAGCCCTAACCATAACCTAAAAACAAAACCAAACCCTAACACTAACCGTAACCCTAATAATTCCCTTAACTATAAACCTGACTCTTACGCTACCTAACCCTTACACTAGACCTAGCCATAAACCTAACCCTAAAACTATTCCTAAACTTAACCCTAAACGTGATATTAACCCAAGCCATAATCCTAGCCCTAATGCTAACACAAACGCTAGCCCTTATCCTAGGCCTAAACATAGCCTTAATTTTTTCTCTAACCCCAAACCTAGGCCTAACCCTAACACTAACCCTATCCCTAATCTTAGCTCTAATTTTGCCCTATTACTAAACCTAATCTTAACCATAGCCCAAAGACTAACTATAAATCTCACACTAATCCCTACCCTAGTTCCAATCCTATCCCTTACTAGAAGACAAATACTAGCCCTAACCCTTGGTCTAACCATAGCCCTATTCATGGGCCTGGTCATAACCCTAGATCTAACCCTAACTCTAAATCTAACCCTAAACCTAAGCCTAAACCTAAACCTAACACTAGCCTTAACGCTAGTGCTAATCATAAAACTAGCCCTAACTCTACCCTAGCCCTAAAACAAAACCGAGCCATAGCCATAACCCTAACCCTTATCCTAAACCAAACCCTAACCCAATACCTAGCTGTAACCATATACTAATTCTAGTTCTAACCCTAACCCAAAAACTAACCCTGACCCTTACTCTTACCATAAAACAAACCCTGTCTCTAAACATCATCATCACCGTAAACCTCAACCTAGAACTAGACGTAGCCCTAAGTAACCCTATAACTAGCACTAATCATAACCCTATTTCATACATTAGACATAGCCTTAATCCTAGCCCTAATCTAACCCAAAACCTAGCTTCAAAACAACTAGTATACCTCGCTTTAACCCTAAACTTTAACCTAACCCTAACCCAAAACTTGCCCAAATCCTATACATAACCCCAGTCCTAATCTTAGGTCTAAACGTATTCATTACCCTAAAAATAACCCTAACCCTCAAGCTAAAGCTAGGCTAACCCTGTCATTACCCTAAACGTAAACCCTAACGTAACCCAAATCCTAACCATGATTCTGACTCAAAAAATAACCCTAGATATAAACCTGTGTAAACCTAACCCTTACACTGGACCAAGCCAGAAATCTAACACTAAATCTAGCCCTAACAATAACTCCAGACCTGATATTATCCCTAATGCTAACACAAACCCTAAACTTCATCCTAGCCATAAACCTAGACTTAATCATAACGCTAACCCTAATTCTAGCCCTAACACTAATACTAACCCTTGCTGTAGCACTAAACCTAGCCAAAACCACATCCCTTACCCTAAACATAATCCTAACTCTAACCTTAACCCTTTTCACCACATTGCCCTATCCTTAGACCTAGCTTTAACACTAGATCAAAACCAAACTTTAAATCTCACCCTAACTTAATCCCTAAGCCTAAAACTAGCTCTAACTCTGAAGCTAATTCTAAAACTACCTCTAACCCTAGCCCTAACCCTAACCCTAGCCATAATTTAGCCCTATCTCTAACCCAAACCCTAAGCCTAGCCCTAAGAATAACTCTAACTCTCACACTGGCCCTATCACTCATTCTAATCTTATTCCTTCCAATAAACCTAGCTCTATCCCAAACCCTAGTCTTATCCCTTGCCCTATCCTTAGCCCTAGCACTAAACTTAGATAAAAACCTAACTCTAAATTTAATCCTAAACAGAAGCCTAAGCCTAATTCTAACACTAGCCCTAACCCTATCACTAATCCTAAAAATTTCAATAACCCTAACCCTAGCCCTAAAACCAAACCAAGCCAAAGATTTAACCCTAACCCTTAACCAAAACCAAGCCCTAACCCAAAACCTAGCCCTAAACCCAGGCCTAATTCGAGTTTTAAGCCAAACCCTAAAAATAACTCTGAACCTTACTCTGACCATAAGACTAACCCAAGGTCTAAATATCACCCTAACCCTAAAACTAAACCTAACAGTAAACCTAGCCCTAAAACACTAAAATTAGCTGTAATCATAACCTTAGTACTTACATTAGTCATAACACTAACCCTAGCACTAATTTAACCCCAAACCTAGCCCTAATCATAACCATAACCCTAGCCCTATACTGATTTCTAACACTATCCATTACCATAACCATAACCATAATCCAAATGCTAATTCAAGCCCTAACTTTAAACCTTAACCTATTTCAAACCCTAACCCAGTTCTTGACCCTAATAATACCCCTAGCTCTAAACCTGTTACTAACCCCAAAAATAAACCTTACATTAGACGTACCCAAAATTTTAATACTAAAAATATCTTTAACCATAATTCTGGACCTGAAGTTAGCCCTAGCAATAATCCTAGCCCTAACCCTTAGAAAAAAATCCCTAGCCCTCATCCTAGCCCTAAACCTAGCCTTAATTATAACCCTAATCCTAACCACAGCTCTAATCCTAATTATAACCCTCACTCTACCTCTAAAACTAGCTATAAAGCCATCCATTACCACAAACTTTGCCCTAACGGTAAACCTAAACTCTAAACACTAACTGTAAACTCTAACCCTTACCCTTACCCTAACCCTAACCCTAGGCTTCAACTAAATACTAAACCTACCCCTAATCCTAGCCCTAATTAAGCCCTATCTCTAACCCAAACCCTAACTCTATTCCTAAAACTAATTCTCACCCAAGGCCTATCCCTAATTCTAACCCTATCTCTTACCATAATCATAAACCTAGCCATAACCCTTGCCCTATCCTTAGTTCTAGCCCTAACCCTAGATCTAATCCTAATTCCAAATTTAACCCTAACACTAATCCTAAGCCTAACACTGACACTAGCCCTAACCCTAACCCTAAGCCTAAAACAAAACCAAGAATTAAACCTAACCCTAAAACTTAACTTAAACCACACTCTAACACTACTATTAGACCTAACCCTAGCCCTAGTACGAGTCATAACCCTAACCCTAAAACCAACCCTGATGCTGACTCATATCCTAACAATCACCCTAGCCCTAACACCACCCTAACCTTAAAGTGAACCCTAACAGGAACCCTAGCCCTAATTCGAGACCTAACTCTGATCCTAAGCCTGATCCTGACTCCTATTCTAACATGAACCCTCGCTATAAATATCAACCTAACCTTAACCCTAACCCTAGCACTAAACCTAACCCAGCCCTAATGGTAGCCCTAGTTCTTACATTAACAATTGCGCTAACCCTAGCCCTAAACCTAACACAAAACCTAGTCCTAATCCAAGTCCTAAACCTAGCATTAACCCTAACTCTAACCATAACCATAGCCCTAACCCTAGTTCTAAACCAATCCCTTACTTAAGCAAAACCTTAAACCTAAGGGTAACCCTAGACCTATCCCCAACCCTTAGGCTAACCAAAACACAAACCTTATTAATAGCCTTTACCCTTGCCCTCATTCTAGATCTAACCCTATCGAAAACAATGACACTAAGACTGACCCATTTACTGACCTTACCGTTAATCCTAGGTGTAATCTTAACCATAACCCTAACCCCAAACCTACTGTAATCCTATCCCTAGACCTAATCCTGCACCTAACACTGAGCCTAGCCCTAACCATAGCTCAGAACCTAACCCTTAAACTAAATATAACCTTAAACTAACCCTAGTTATAACCCTCACCCTAACCCTAAATTAAGACCTAATTCTAACCATAACACTGGTCCTAACCTTAAGTCTAACTGTATCATTAACCTAAAAATAACCCTTACCCTAATGCTAACCCTAGGCTTAAACCAAAACATATCTAATCTCCAAATTTATCAATTACTCTAAACTTTCCCTGAACCATAGACCTAATCCAATCATTATCTAACCCTAACCCTGATGATAATTCAAGCCTTAACCCTAAATTCAAACCTAAACCAAATCCTAACACTGACACTGACCCTAATAATTCCCCTAGCTCTAAACCTCACTCTTACCCTATAACTAACCATTACACTAGACCTAGCCATAAAAATAACCACACAAATATCCCTAGACCTGATATTAGCCTATGCCATGATACAAACCCTAAACCTAACACAACCCCTAGCCCTTATTATTTTTTTTCCTAACCAAAACCTAGGCCTACCCCAACACTAACCCTATCACTAATCTTAGATCTAATTAAGCCCTATCCCTAACTTTAAACCTAACCCTATCTAAAAGAACAACTCTAACTATCACCTTAGTCCTAACCCTAGTTCTAACCCTATACTTTAATGGAACCCTAATTCTAACCCAAACCATAGGTCTAACACTAGCCCTATTCATAGCCCTAGCAGAAACCCTAGGTCTAAACCAAACTCTAAATCTAACCCTAACCCTTAGCCTAAACCTAAACCTAACCCTAGATATAACCCTAAGGCTAATCCTAAAACTAGCATTAACCCTAGCCCTAAAACATAATCAAGCCATAGACCTAAACCTAATCCTTAATAAAAACTAAGCCCTAACCCTACACTTAGTCATAACTCTAGGCCTAATTCGAGTTTTAAGCCAAACCCTATAACTAACCCTTAACCTTAGTCTGTACTTAACACTAACCCTTGCCTAAAAATCACCCTAACACTATACGTAAACCTAACAATAGACATAGCCATAACCCAAACCCTATAATTAGCCCTAATCGCAACCCTGGTACTACATTAGCTGTTACCCTAGACTTAGCCTTAAAGTCATCCAAAACCTAGCCTTATTTCGCACACTATCCCCAGATTTACCCCTGAACCTAACCCTATCACTGATCATAAATATAACCCTAGCTGAAACCCTAGATTTAACCCTAACACTAACCCTAAGTCTAACCCTATAAATAATTCTAAGTATAACCCTAAATTTACCCCTATCTCTAACCCTATACATTACCCTAAACCTAACCTGAAAACTAAACCTAACATTATCTTTACCCTAATCCTAACTGTAATGATAATTTGAGCCCGAACATTAAACCTTAACCTATCCAAAACACTAATTGATACCATGACCCTAAGAGTACCCTTAGTTCTAAAACTGAGCTTAACCCTAAACCTACATCTTACACTAGACGTAGCCACAAAACTAAACCTAAAACTATTTTTAACCATAACACTAGACCTGAAATTAATCCTAGCCACAATCCTAGCCCTAAATCTAGGCTTAATCCTATCCCAAAACATAACCTGAACCCTAACCCTAATTCTATTCCTCACCCTAGCCCTAAACCTACCTATGACCTCATCCTATACCCCAAAACTAACTATAACCCTAAACCAAACTCTAACCCTTGCCCTAAACCTAGGCCTAACCTATTGCTAATTCTAGCCTTTAATTAATTTTATCATAACCCTACACATAGCCATAAGACTAACTCTATCTATTACCCTAGAGCTAGCCCTAGTTCTATTCTTAGCCTTAATCCTAATCCTAAATCTAAGCCTAAGTCTAAATCTAAACCTAACACTAAATTTAACTGTAACAATAAGCCTAAGCCAAACCCTAATACTACTCCTAACCATAACGCAAATCCTAAAATGTGCCCTATCCCTAGCCCTAGCCATAAGCCAAAACCAAGCCATAGACTTAATCTTAATCCTTAACCTAAATCAAGCCCTAACCCTACAGCTAATCCTAAAACTAACTCTAACACTAACCCTGACCCGGACACTGACCCTAACACTAATCCTAGCTCTAAACATCACCCTAATTTAAAATTAATCTAACAGTATATCTAGCCTTAACCTAAACCTGAAACTATCCTTAATCATAATCCTAGTTTGTATATTAGTCATTGTCCTAACCATAGCCCTAAATCTCACAGAAATTCTACACCTAATCCTAGCCCAAATCATCGCTTTAACCATAATACTAGACCTAATCCTAATCCTAACCCTAATCCTAACACTAACACTTAAACTATTTCTTACACTAAACCATATGCTAACCCAAATACTAACCCTAGTCCTAATCCTAATCCTTAGCCAAACTTAAACTCTAACAATAATACTAGTCTTAACCCTAGCCCTCATTCTACCTCTAAAGCTAACCCTGACCTTCATCTGACCCTAACAGTAAACCTAGGTCTAAACCTTACCCTAACACTAAACCAAACCCTAACACTAGCCCTACTTAGAACCCTATACCTATACCTAAGCCTAACATTAGACTTAGACTCAAAACTAATCCGAAATATAGGTATAACTCTAGATTTGACCTAAACAAAAACCTAGCACTAGTGCTAACAATAATCCTTAACCTAAACCGAACACTTACCCTACCCTTAGACCTAAACCTAGTCCTAATTCTGGCTCTAACCTTAACCGTAACCCTATACCAAAAACTGAGCCTAATTCTAACACTGAACCTTGCTTTAAACATGGCACTAACTCAAAACCTAGACCTCAAACTAGACCTAGCCATAACCCTAACCTTAAAACTAGCCCTAAACATAACCCTAGCTCTTATATTAGACATAGTCCTAACCCTAGATCTAAACCTAACATAAAACCTAGGCCTAAACATAGCTCTAGGTATAACCCTTAGCCTAACTCTAGCCCTAAACCTAGCCCTAACCTAAGCCTCTCCTTAGACTTAACCCCAGCTCAAAGATTAACTTTTACACTAAACATAACTCTAGCTCTATCCTAAACCCTATCACTAACCCTAGCACTAATGCTAACATTAAACCTAGTCTGAACTTTAACTCTAATCATATCCATTACTCTAACCCTAACCCTAACCCTAATTAGAACCCCTTCCTTAAAACTAAATATAACGCTAACCATAAATGTAAACTTAGACTTAAACCTAAACTTAACCCTCGTCCTAGCCCTAACCCTGGCTCAAACATTAACCCTTACACTAACTAAACTATATCCCTAGCACTAAACTTAAAACTTACCCTAACACTAAAACTTACCCTAAATTATCACCCTAAAACCAACCATAGCCCTAATCCTAGCCCTAATTTAGCTCTAACACTAACCCTAACTTTAGCCCTAATCTGAGCCCTAATTTAGCCCTAACACTAACATTTACTTTAGCCTTAATCCTAGGCCCATTTAGCCCTATCCTGAATCCTAATCCTAAATTTACTACTATGACAAACTGTAATTCACACCCTAGCTGTATCCTTAGTTCTAACCATATTCGTTACCATAATCCTCACCCTCACCCTAACCCTTACTCTAGCCCTAGCCCAAACCCTAGTTGTAACCCTAATTCAAAATCTAACACTAAACCTAAGCCTATACCTCAACTTAACACTAGCCCTAACCCTGATGCTAAACCATAATCTATTCGTAACTGGAGCCATAGCCCTAAAACAAAACCAACCTATATCCCTAACCCTTAACCTAAACTCAAAAATAACCGTACAACTAGTACTAACTTTAGCCCTAATTCAAGTTCTAACCCTAACCCTAAAACTAACCCTGAATCTGACACCAACACTAACAGTAACCCTTGCTCTAAACATCGACCGAACACTAAACCTAAACATAACACTAGACATAGCCCTAACCCTAACCCTAAAACTAGCGCCAAATGCAACACTAGTTTATAAATTACCATAGCCCTAATCCTAGCCCTAACCAAACCAAAAACCAAGCTCTAATTTGAGCCTTAACCCTAGCTTTAATCCTAATTCTAAACCTAACTCTAACCGAGAACATAGCCCTAAACATTACCCTAACCCTAGCCAGAATTCTAACCTAAACCTAGCCCTATCACTAGCCCTAACCCTATCCATTACCCTAACCATAACCATAACTCTAATGGTAACCCTAAGCCTAACGCTAAACTTATCCCTAACCCTAACCTATTTCATAATCTAAACCTAACCTGTACCATAAACCTAACCCTATTATTACCTTATCTCTTTCCCTAATGCTAATTCAAGCCTTAATCCTAATCTTTAACCCAACCTAAACCCTAACTCTGACCCTTCCCATGATAATATACCTAGCTCTAACCCTGACCCTACCCATAAATCTATCGCTTATACTACACCTAGCCATAAACCTAACCCTAAAACTATTCCTAGCTATAATCCTAGACCAGACTTTTGTCCTAGCTGTAATTCTAGCCCTAAACTTAACACAAAACAAATCCATAACCCTAACCCTAACCCTTGCCCTAATCATATCCATAACCCTAGCCCTAAATTTAGCTCTAAACCCATCAATATACCTAAACATAACCCTAACTATAATGCTAACCCTAGGACTAAATCTAAACCTATCCCTAACCATAACCCTATCCATTATGCTAAATCTAACTTGAACCCTAAACCAAACGCTGTCATTACCCTAACGCAAACCCTAATGCTAATTCGAGCCCTAACCCTAAACTCTAACCTAAACAAAACCATAAGCCTGACCCTGACACTAATAATACCCGTAGCTCTAAACTTGATCCTTTCCCTAAACTTAACACTTACACTAAACATAGCAATAAAGCTTACCCTGAAATTATTCCTAACCATAACCTTAGACCTGACATAAACCCTAAAACTAATCCTAGCTTTAACCCTAACAAAAGCACTGTCCCTCATCCTAGCCTTAAACCTACCTTAATCAAAACTCTAATGAAACCCTAGCCCTAACCCTAATTCTAACCTAAATTTTACCTTAGACCTGTCCCTGGCTCTAAGCCAATCGCTCACACTAAACTTAACCATAAGCCTAAAACTAATCCTAGGCCTAATATAACCATAAACCTAGCCCTATTACTAGCCCTAATTAAGCCCTATACCTAACCAACCACTAAGCTTAGCTGTAAGACTAACTCTCACTCCCAACCTAACCGTTTCTAGTTCTAAATCTATACCTTACCATAACCCTAATCCTAGCCATAAACCAAGCAGCACCATCCTAAGAGGCAGAGGAGGATGAGAGTTCTCTCATGCCTTTGGGTCGCGTTGGGCTTTCATTATAGGGAGAGGCAGGAAATACTGAAAATTTAAAAATTTTTTCCAGCTTTCATTAATTGATTATTGACTATGTGTCAGACATGATGATGAGGACTTCACGGTGGGGCGGGAGATTCTCATTCAATTTTCCTAGTTCCACATTGCGGGGTGGAAACTGTGATTAGCCCTTTCCACAGTTGAGAGAACAGAGGTACAAAGGGCTGAATAACAGTAGCCCTATCTTTAGCCCTTGACCTCACCCTAGATTTAATCCTAAATCTAAATCTAACTTTAACCCTAAGCCTAAACTTCAACTTAACACTAGCCCTAAACCTAATGCTAAACCTAAAAGTAGCCCTAACCTTTGCCCTAGCCCTAAAATAAAACCAAGCCATAGCCCTAACTTTAAAACTTAACCTAAACCAAAATCTAATCCTACAGGTATCCCTAACCCTATCCCTAATTCGAGTCCAAACCCTAACCCTAAAATTACACTGACCTTGAATTTGACCCTAAACTAACCCTAGCTCTAAACGTTATATCTAACCCTACCACTAGACCTACTCTTAACCCTAATCCTATAACTAGCCCAAAAGGTAACCCTAGTCCATACATTAGCCATAACTCTAAAACTAGCCCTAACTCTAACCAAAACCTAGCCTTAATGCAAGACCTAAAAACCCTAGCTTTAACCTAAACCTAAACCTAACACTAACCCTAACCCTAACCTTAAACATAGCCCTAATCCTAGCTCTAATCCTATCTCTTACCTTTAGCTAACCCTAACCCTAATGCTAACCTTAAGCCTAACCCTAATCCTTAGCCTAACCAAAACCCTCACCCTATTACTAGTCCCAACCCTAGCCCTCATTTTAGCTCTAAACATAACCCAAACCCTAAACCTAAACCTGACACTTATTCTGACCCAAAAGGTAACTGTATGTCTAATTCTGAACCTAACAATAAACAGAACCCTAACACTAACACTAGCAATAAACTTATACCTATAGCTAACCATAACACTAGCCCTACATAAAAACCTAAAACTAACTCTAGCCACATCTCTAGCCGTAGACCTAAACAAAAACCAATACCTAGCCCTAATGATAAAACTTAACCTAAAACAAACACTAACCCTACCCCTAGACCTAACTCTAGTGATAATTCTGGGTTTAACCCTAACCCTAACTATAACCCAAACTCTGACCCTGACCATAACACTAACCCTAGCTCTAAACATCATGACAACGTTAACTCTAAAACTAACACTTGATCTAGCCGTAACATTTACTCAAAAAGTAGCCCTAATCGTAACCCTAATTTATAAATTAGTTGTAGGCCTAACACTAGCCCCAACCTAACCCAAAACCTGGCCCTAAGCTGAGCGCAAACCCTAGATTTAATTTTAATTCTAGAACTAGCACGAATCCATACCCTAACCCTAGTTCTAAGTCTAGCTTTTACCCTATAATTTACCTTAAGCTTAACCCTAAAACTAAAGTTAACCCTCGTCCTAACCCTAATCCTTAGCCTAACCCAATCCCTATCCCAATTACTAGTCCTAACCCTAACATTCATTCTAGCTCTAACCTTAACCCAAACCCAAACCCTAACCCTGACACTTATTCTGACCCTAACACTCACTGTACGTATAAACCTGACCCTAACCCAAAACTGAACCCTAACTTTAGCCCTACCGGTAATCATATACTTTAACCTAAACCAAACACTAGCCCTAGACTTAAACCTAATCCTAAAGCTATCCATATCTCTAGCCCTAGATCTGAACAACAACCTAGCCCTAGGCCTAACAATAACCCTTAACCTAACCTAAACACTAACCCTACCCCTAGACCTAACACTAGTCCAAATTCTGCCACTAAAACCAACACTAACTCTAACCTGAACACTGGCCCTCACCCTAACAAAATCCTAGATCCTATGCTCACCCTAAACCAAAACCTAATCCTAACACTAGACCTAGCCATAACTTTTATACTAAAACTAGCCCTAATCATAACACTAGCCCTTTCATTACCCATGGCCCTAACTCTAGGCCTACACTAACACAAAACCTAGATCTAATTTTAGGCATGAACATAGCCCTAAGTGTAACCCTAAACCTAACCCTAGCCTAACCCTAATCCTAAGCCTCGGTTTAGACCTAACCCTAGCTCAAAGCCTAACCTTTACACTTAACATAACCCTATCCCTATCGCTAAAACTAACCTAACACTAGCCCTAATCCGAACATTGGCCATAGCCCTAAACATAGCTTTAATTATATCAACTACCCTAACCCTAGTCCTAATTCTAACCATAACACTAGCCCTAACCCTAGCTCTAATTCTATCAATTACCCTAAACATAATCCTAATTCTAATGCTAACCCTAGGCTTAATCCTAACCCTATCACAATCCCTAAACCTATCTATTGCTCTAAAACTAACCTGAATCCTAATCCTAAGCCTATTCATTACCCTAACCCTAACTCTAACCCTAATGGTAATTCGAGCCCAAACCTTAACCTTAACCTAATCCAAACCTTAAGCCAAACACTGACCCTAGTAATACACACAGCTGTAAACTTGACCCTTATCCTAAATCTAACACTTACACTAGACCTAACCATAAACATAAACCAAAACCTATCTCTAACAGTAACCCTATACCTGACATTAGCCCTAGCCCTAATCCTAACCCTAACCCTAACATGAACACTAGCTCCCATCGTAGCCAAAACCTAACCTTAATCATAACGCTAACCCTAATTCTAACCCTTTCCCTAGCCCTAAACCTAGTTATACCCCATTGCTTAACCTAAACCTAACCCAAACCCTAACACTAACACTAACACTAAACTAGAACTAAACCTAGCCCTAAACTTAACCCTAGGACTAACTCTAGCCCTAATTCTAAACCTAACCCTAATCCCAGCTTTAAGACTAAATATAACTCTCGCCGTACCCCTAGCCCTAATTCTAACCCTATCACTTACCATAACCTTATTTCAAGTCATAGCCTAGAGTAACCCTAGCCCTAAACTTACACCTTTCCCTAACCCTAGATCTAAACATAACTCTAAATCTAACACTAATTTTACATTTAAACCTAACTCTAACACTAGCCCTAACCCCAATGCTAATCCTAAAACTAGCCCTAACCATAGGCTTAGCCCTAAAACAAAACTGAGCCATAACGCTAACCCTAAACTTTAATCTAAACCAAAACCTAACCTTATATCTATCCCTAAGCCTAGACCTAATTTGAGTCCTAATCTTAACCCTAAATCTACACCTAAACCTGTCTCTGACATTAACACTAACCCTACCCCTAAACATCACCCTAAACCAAAACCTTAACCTAACTCTAGACCTGGTCCTAACTCTAATTCTAAAACTAGTTCTAATTATAATCCTATATTGTACATTAGCCATTATCTTAAACAAAATGCTAGCCAAAACCTAGCCCAAATCTGATATTTAACCGTAGCTTTCACCCAAACCCTAACGCTAACACTAGCCCTAACCCTAACCCAAACCCTAGCTCTAACCCTAGCTCTAACCTTATACTTTTCCCTTGCCAAACCCCAAAAATAATGCTAAACCTAGTCCTAAAACTAATCCTTAGTTTAACCCCAAATCTAAGCCTATTACTAGTTCTAACCCTAGCCCTCATTCTTGTTATAACTATAACCCACTTTCTAACAACCCTAACCCTGACACTTATTCTGACAATGAACATAAACCAAACCCTAACACGAGCCCGACCCATAAGCCTATATCTAAACCTAACCCTAACACTAGCCCTAGGTTAAACCTTAACCTAAATCTAGTCGTATCTTTAACCAAGACCTAAACAAAAAACTAGCCCTAGCTCTAATGGTAACCCTTAATCTTAGCCAAACACTAACCTTACGTCTAGACTTAACCAATCCTAATTCTGGCTCTAGCCCTAACCCTAACCCTAATCCAAAAACAGACCCTGACTCTAACACTAACCCTAGCTATAAAACTGACCTTAACCAAAACCTAAACCTAACACTAGACCTAGCCATAACCGTAAACATAACCCTTACATTACCATAGTACTAAAACTAGCTCTAAACCTAACACAAAACCTAGCCCTAATCCTAGGCCTAAATATAGCCCAAAGTGTAATCCTAACCCTAATCTAACCTTATCCCTTACCCTAAGCCTAACCCTAACGCTAACCCTAACCCTCGCCTTAGACCTAACCCTAGATAAAACCCAACCGAACCCTAAAGTTAACCCTAGCCCTATTCCTAAACCCAATCTTAATCCTAGCCCTAAATATAATGTTAACACTAGCCCTAATTCTATCTCTAAAATTATCCATTACCCTAAACCAAAACTTAAGCCTAATGATAACCCTAGCTCTAATCTTCATTGTAAACCTAATCCTAGGCCTAACCCTAAACCTAACCCTTATTGTAGCCTTAACCCTAGAAAAAAACCTTAACCCTTACTCTAACACTAACTCTAGCCCAAACCCTAACACTAACTCAAACCTAAAACTATCCCTAACCCTAACCTAACATCTAACCCTATCCATTACCTTTACTAAAATGATAATCTTAGCTCTAACCTTAAAACTAACAATAAACCTAAAACTACCCCTAACCTTAACCCGAAATCTAACCCTATCCATTTACCTAACTATAAAGACAACTTTAGCCCTCAACCTAACACTAAACCTAACCTTAATTGTAAATCTAACGCTAGACATAATCCTAAACCTAACCCTCACCCTAGCACTAACCCTAGCTCAAAACCTAACCTGTACCCTAACGTAAACCAAACCCTAACCCTAGCTCTATCCCTAAACCTAACTCTAGCCTTAATCCTATCCAAAACCCTAGTCCTAACCCTAGCTCTAATGCTATTCATTACCCTAACAATAACCCTAACCCAAATACTAACCCTAGGCGTAACCCTAACCCTATCATTAACCCTAACCCTACTTATTACCCTAATGTTAACCTGAATCCGAAACCTAAACCTATCCATAATCTTAACCTTAATTCTAACCCTTATGCTAATTTGACACCTAAACCTAATAATTAACCTAACACAAACCCGAAACCTGACCTGACCCTAAAAATACACCTTACTCTTAATTTGGGCCTTATCCTAAACCTAACATTAGACACAGCCATGAACCTAACCCTAAAACTATCCTTAGCCTTAACCTAAACCTGACATTATCCCTACCCCTTAAACTTGCCCTAACACTAACACAAACCCTAGCCCTCATCCTAACCTCAAATCTAGCCTTAATTCTAACACAAACCTAACCCTAGACCTAATCCTAATTCTAATCACTGGCTTAGCCCTAAACCTAGATAAAACCAAATTCCTTCCCCTAAACCTAACCCTAAACCTAATCTTAAACATAGCCCTAACCCTATGCCTAACCCTAACACCAAAACTGGACATATTTCTAGTTCTAAACTTAACCCTAATCCTAGCCTTAAGACTAACTCTAACTATTGCACTAGCTCTATTCCTAGTTCTAACCCTATCCCTTTCCGTAACCCAAACACTAGACCTAACCTTAGCCCTAACCCTAGCCATAGCTCTAACCCTAGAATTAACCATAACTCTAAATGAATCCCTAAGCCTAAACTCAACCTATCACTAGCAATAACAGTAACATTAATTGTAAAACTACCCTTAACTTCATCATTAACCCGAAAACATAATGAGCCATAACACTAACCCTACATCTAGCCCTAAGCCTAATAATTAACCTAACACAAACCTGAAACCTGTCCTGACCCTAAAAATACACCTTACTCTTAATTTGGGAAACCAAATCCTAACCCTACATTTATCCCTAAGCCTACCTCTAATTCGAGACCTATCCCCAACCCTAAAACTAACCCTGAAACTGACTCTGAACCTAACACTAATCCTAGCTCAAAACATCACCCTGGACTCAAACCCAACCATAAAACTAGACATACCCTAACCATAATTCTAAACTTAGCCATAAACATAACCCTAGGTTTTACATTAGCTCTATCCTTAACACTAGACCTAATGTTACCAAAATGTTAGCCCTATTGCGAGCCCTACCCTAGCTTTAACCCTTACCCTAAACTTAAACCAAGTGCTAAACCTTACCCTAAACCTAACCGTAAATTTAATCTTGCATTAACCCTAAACCTAACACTAACCCTAACACTAACACTAACCATAACCATAACCCTAATCAAAGCTCTGTCCCTATCCATTACCCTAACCGTAACCCTAATCCTAACCCTAATGCTGACCCACGGCCTAACCCTAACACATTCACTAACCCTAACCTATCCATTACCCTGAACATAACCCTAACCCTAAACCTAACCAAAAACTAAATCTAGATGTAAACTAACCCTAAAACTAGCCCTAATTTTAACCCTAGTTCTTACATGACCATACCCCTAAAGCTAACACAAAAAAAGCTTAGCCCTAATCCAATCTCTACCCCTAGCATTAACCCTAAGACTAAACCTAACCATAGCCCTAACCATAACCCTAACCCTAAAACTAGAGCTAACACTATCCCTTACCCTAAGCCAAACTCTAACCCTAAAGCTACCCTAGTCCTAAACCTAATTCTTAGACTAACCCAAAACCTAACTCTATTACTAGACCTAGCCCTAATCCTCAATCTATCTCTATCACTATTCCAAACCCTAACACTAACACTGAACCTCATTCTAAACCTAACACTAACCATAGGTCTAAACCTGACACTAATCCAAAAATGACCCCTAACATTGGCACTACCGGTAACCCTATAACTAAAACTTACCCTAACACTAGACCTAGACCTACACCTAGTCCTTTATCTAGTGATAACTCTAGGCCTAGCCCTAAACAAAACCTTAGTCTTAGCCTTAATAATAACGTCTAACCTAACCCAAACACTAACCCTACCCATAGAACAAACAATAGTTCTAATTTTTCTGGCCCTAACAGTAAACCTAACCATAAACCAAACACTAACCCTTACCCTAATACAAACCGTAGCTCTAGACCTTATCCTAACAAAAAACATAACCCAAATATTAGACCTAGATATATCACTAACCCTAAAACTAGCCATTACTGTAGGCCAAAATCTACCTCTAAATCTATCCATTACTCTAACCCTAACCCTAATCTTAATGCTAACCTTAGCCCTAACCTTCACACTGACTATAACCCTAATCCTCATCCTAGTACAACCACTAGCTCAATACCCAACCCTTAAAATTAACCTAACCCTAACACTAACCCATGGCCTTAACCTAAACATAACCTTAACCCTAGCCCTAATCCTAAACTTAACACTATCTCTAACCCTAGCTCTAAGCCTACATATAATGCTAACTCTAACCCTAACCTTAATGATAAACCTAGCCCTAAACCTAGCTCTAACCCTACACGTTAACCTAACCCTAACCCTAACCCTGATAATAACCCTACCCCTCACCCTAAATCTATCCTAAAACTAACCCTAGACATAACCATAAACCTAACACTTGCCATAGAGCTACCCTTGCTCAAACCCTAACCATTATGCTAAACCTAAACCTAAACCTATCCCTAACCCTAACCTTAAGCCTAAACCTAACCCTAAACCTAACCCTAGTATGGCATCAAATCCGATCCAATACCCTAAACGTAATGGTAACCCTAGCCCTAAACTTAACACTAACCATGACCATAACCATAACTATAACCTAGACCTAACCCTAAACCTAACTCTTGTTCTAAGCTAACCATAGCTAAAACTCTAAACCATACCCTAAACCTAAACCTAACCCTAGCCCTAGGCCTAACCCTAACTCTAGCCCCAATAATAGCTATAATTTTAGCCCAAACACTATCCATTACCCTAAGCACAACCATAACCCTAAGGCTAATTCTAGGCCTAACCGTAACCCTTTTGCTAACTCTAACCCTATCAAATATCCTACACCTAACATGAACTATTAGCCCAATCCTATCATTGCCCTAACCAAACCCTAATGCTAATTCCATCTCTAAACCTAAACCTTAACCCTAACCCTAAACCTTACCTTAACCCTAAACCTAAAACTAACACTAACCCTTACCATAAACCTAACATTAACCCTAAAACAAACCCTAACCCTAACCCTATGACTAACCCAAACCCTAACTGTAACCCTAACCCTAAGTCTAAACCTTACCCTAATCCTAAACCTAAAACTAACTGTAACCATACCCTAATATGAACCCAAATTTGACCCGAAAATTAAATTCACCCTAACCCCAACCCTAACACGAAACTTAAACCTAACCTTAAACCAAACTCTAATCTTAACAGAACCGTAACCCTAACCCTAAATCTAACACTAACCATAACTCTAACCATAACCCTTACCGTAACACTAAAATAAACCCTAAACTTAACCCTATCACTAACCTTAAACTTAAGTCTAACCATAACCAAACACTAAACTTAAACTTCATGGTAATCATAAAAATAACTCAAAACCTATCCGTAACACTAACACTATAATTAAGCCTATTCATACCCTAAAACCAACACTAACATTAAACCTAAGCCTAACCCAAAACAACACAATGCTAACCATAACATGAACCCTAATTCTAAACCTAACTCTAACTCTAATGCTAATCCTAACCCTTACCTTAACCCTAAATCTATCCGTTAAATTAACTCTAACCCTAAGCCTAACTCTAACCCCACCCTTAATCCTAACCCTATACCTAATGCAAAATTTAACACTAAAAATAACCCTAATCCTAAAGTAATCCTAAACATAACTCTAATGCTATCACTAGCCCTAACCATAATGCTTACTCAAATTCTAAACCTTACCCTAAAACTAACCTAACCCTAAGCCTAACCCTACCCAAACCCTAACACTAATCTAGAACATACACCTAAACTTAACACTAAACTTAACCCTAACCATAATCCTAACCCTAACATCAACCAATACTTATTCTAAAACATAACACAATTCCTAACCCAAACCCTTACTCTACCCTAACAATAACACTAATTCTAACATTAACCCTAACCTTAGTCATTACAGTAACCCTAACACAAATTCTAAGACAAATTGTAACCATAAGCCTAACTGTAACCATTAACCTAACCTAACCCTAACCCTAACCATAACACAAATGCTAAACTTAACACTAACCCTAACCCTAAAACTAACACTAAACCTAACACTAACACTAACGCAAACCCTAACACTAACACTAATCCTAACACAAATCTAACCCTAACCCTAACCTTAACCCAAACCATGACTCTAACACTAACCCTAATCCTAATACTAAACTTAACCCTAACATTTACCCTAAACTTAAACATTACCCTAACCTGAACACTAAACCTAACCCTAACCATAACCATGACACTAACCCTAACCATTCCACTAAGCTCGACCCTAACCCTAACCCTAATCCTAACCCTAACACTAACCATAAACCTAATCCTAAACTTAACACTAACACTAATTTTAACCCTAACCCTTACACTTTCACTAGCATTAAGTCTAACTCAAATCCTAACAGAACCCTAACCCAACCATAATTCTTACCCTATTCTATTCTTAACCCTCACCTTTACCTAACTTTAAACTTAACAAAAACACTAACAGTAACCCTAAATCAAACACTAACACTAACACTAACCCTAATCTCAACCTTATCCCTAAAACTTAATCCTAACCCTAACCATTAGCATAACACTAAATCTAACCGTAACCCTAACCCTTACCCTCACACTTAAACTAACCCTAAACATAACTGAAACACAAAGTTTAACTAACACTAACCCTCACACTACCCCGAACCTAATGCAAACACTAGTTTGAACAATAACACTAACCCTAAACTTAATCCCAAACCTAACCTTAAACCTAACAGTAACCATAAACTTAACCCTTACCCTAACTCTGAAACTAACCCTAACTGTAACTCTAACCATAATTCTAGAACTAAATCTAACACTAACCCTCACCCTAAACCTAATCCTAAAACTAACCCTAACATTAATGCTAACACAAAATTTAACACTAACTTTAACCCTAACCCTAAACTTAATGTTTATTCTAACCCTAACCCTAACACTAACTCTAAAACTAACTCAAACCCTAATCCTAAACCTAAAACTAACCCTAACCCTAACCCTAACTTTTATCCTAACACTAATCTTAACCCTAAGCCTAACGCTATTACTAAACTTAACCCTAAATCTTACCCTAAAAAAACACTAAACTTAAAACTAACAATAACACTAATTCTAACATTAACCCTAACCTAGCCATTACACTAACCCTAACCCTAAACCTAAGTTGAAACATAACCTTAAGCTTAACTCTAATCCTTAACCTACCCTAAACGTAACCCTAATCAGTACACTAACCCTAACACTTCCACTAATCCTAACACTAAACCTAGCACTAAACCTAACCCTAATCTTAACACTAACCTTAATACAAACCCTAACAAAAACCCTTACACTAAACTTAACCCTAACAGTTACCGTAAACATAAACCTTACCCTAACGTGAACACTAAACCTAACCGTAACCATAACCATAAAACTAACTCTAACACTAACCCTAATAATTTCACTCAGCCCAACCCTAATCCAGGCCTAACCCTAAACATAACACTAACCCTAAATATAATCCTAACCTTAACACTAACACTAATCCTACCTTAACCCAAATATTAACACTAACATTAACTCTAACTTTAATCCTAACACAAACCCTAAAACAACCATAATTCTTACCCTAATCTATTCCTAACCCTCACCATTACCTAACCCTAAACCTAAACCTAAAACAAACACTAACCGTAACCCTAAATCAAACACTAACACTAATTCTAACCCTATCCCGATTCATGAACAAAACCCTATCCATAACGATAACACTAACTCTAACCGTAACCTTAAACATAACCCTCACACTTAACCTAACCCTAAACTAAGTCTAAGCATAATCTTTACACTAACCCTAACCCTAACTTTAATTCTAGCCCTAACCCTAACCCTAACCCTAACCCTAATCCTAACCCTAATAATAACACTAACGCTAACCCTTAATCTAGCCCTCACCATAATTCTATCCCTAAACCTAACACTAACCCTAACCATAGCCTACCCTAAAACTATACCTAACCCTAAACCTAATCCTAACTGTAACTGTAAACCTATATGTAATCCTATCAGTAACACTAACACAAACCCTAACACTAAGCCAAAACCCTAATTCTAAAACTAACCCTAACCCTTACTTTACACTAACACTAATTCTAACCATAACCCTAAACATAACCTTAAACCTTAACCTGATTATAATTTTAACCCTAACACTAACTTGAACCCTAAACCTAAAACTAACCCAGACTATATTCCTAACCGTAACACAAACCACAACCCTAACCATTAACCCAAACCTTAAGCTAACTCTAAACACAATTCTAACCTAACAATAACCCTAACCGTAAACCTAAAATCATCACTAATCCTAACCATAACGCTAACCCTAAGACTAACACTACCCTAAACGTAAACCTAAATGTAATCCTAACACTAACACTAACCCTATCATGAACACTAACCCTTATTCTAACCTAACACTAACCCTAAAGTTAACCCTAATACGAACTTTAAACCTAACCCTAAAGTTAAAGTTAACCCTAAAACTAACCCTAACACCAACACTAACCATGTCCTAACCATAAGCGTAACCTAACAACTAACGCTAACACTAAGCCTCACTATAACCCTAATCCTAAACGTAACACTAAACCTAACCCTAACAATAAACCTAATGCTAAAACTAAACCCAATACTAACCCTAACCAAAAACCTAAAGCTAAACCCAATCCTAATGGTAACAGTAACCCTAATCCTAAACCTTACATATACATAAACCAATACCTTACTGTAACCTTAACAGTAAACTTAACCCTAATCCTAACCCAAACCCTAACCCTAACCCTCACACTAACCATAACACCAAACCTAACACTAACACTTACCCAAATCCTAATATTAAACCTTATCCTAACTATAACCCTAACCCAAACTTGAATACTATCCCTCACCCTAACCCTAACACTAACACTAACCCTAACTTTACACCTAAACCTAATACCAACACTAACCCTAACACTTGCAATAACACAAACCCTCAACCTATTTCCAAGCTTAACCTAAACCTCACATAAATTTAACCATAACTCTAACCCTAACTCCAAACCTAATTCAAAACCTAACCCTAAATTTAACATTAACCCTAACAATAACCATTACCATAAAACTAACCAAAACTTACAATAACCCTAACCCTAACTCTAACCCTCACCCTAAAACTAAACCTAACATTAATCCTAATCCGAACCATAACACGAACCTAAATCTTAACCCTAACAGAAACTTAACCTTAACATTAAACTTCACTGTAACCCTAACCCTAACCCTAACACTAACACAAAACCTAAACCAAACACAACCCTGAACCTAAGCCTAACTTTAACACTAATTGTAAACCTAAATCTGAACCTGATGTTAAGGTTAACCCTAAACCCAAACCTAACCCTAAACCTAATCTTAAAGATTAACATAACTCTAACCACAACTCTAACCCCAACCTTAAACCTAAAGCTAACCCTTACCCTAACATTAATTCTTAACCTCACCCTGACCCTATACCTTTATCTAACACTAACCATAAACCTAAAGTAACAATAAACTTAAACCTAATTCTTATCCAAGCCTTAACCGTAACATTATGCCTAACCATAGCACAAATTATAATCTTAAAACTAATCTTAACCCTTACACTTACGCTAATCCTAACTTTAACACTAGCCATTACCCTAACCGCAACCCTTACCCTAACCCTACAATAAAACTAAATAAAACACTAATCCTAAACTTAATCCTAACTCTAACACTAAACCTAATGCTAACCATAACCCTAATCGAAACGCTTTACCTAACCCTAACTGTAACCCTAAACCTACTCAGAACTTTCACCCTAACACTAACACTAACCCTTACCCTAACCCTAACTCTAAACCTACAACTAAACCTAAGTCTAACACTAACAGTAAACCTAAACCTAACTATAACTGTATCCCAATCACTAACGCTAACCCTAAACCTACCACTAACCCTAACTATAACTCTATCCCTAATTCTAAAACTAACATGAACGCTAACCCAAACCCTAACCTTAACCCTAACTCTAATTTAACCCTAACACTAACCCTAAAACAAACACTAATCCTAAACATAACCCTAATCCTAACCCTAAACCTAACTTAACTCTAACGCTAATTCTAATATTTATCGCAATCCAAATTATAACACTAACCATAACCCGAACACTAATCCTAACCCTTTTCTAACATAATCATAAACTAATCCTAATCCTAAAGGTTAAAAAAAAACCTCAACCCTAAACCTAACCTAACACTAACCCTAAAACTATACCTAATCTTAACACTAAACCTAATCCTTAACCCAAACACTAACCATAAACCTAACCCTAACCGTAAACCTAAACCAAACATAAACTGAAACCTAACCTGAACCCTAATTCTAACACTAACTCTAACCCGAACCCTAACCCTACCATAACACTAAACCTAACCCTAATTGTAAAACTATCCAAAAACTAACTCTAACACTAACCCAAACACTAATCCTAACCTAACACTAACCCTAAACCAAACACTAAACTAAATCTAACCCTAACCCTAACCCTAACCCTAACCCTAACCCTAACCCTTATCATAACCCCAACTATAAAAATATCCATAACCCAAACACAAACCCTAAACCTAAACCTAAGACTAATCCTACACTAACCCTAACACTAAGCCTAACCCTAACCCTAACACTAAAACTAACACTAATTGTAACCATAACCCTATCCCTAACCCTAAAACTTACCCTAACCCTAATTGTAACACTAATCGTAACATTACACCTAGCCATAATTCTAAAACTAACCCTAACCCTAAACCTAACAGAAATTCTAACCCCAACACTAACCCTTAAACTAACCGTAACACAAACCCTAACTTAAACACAACCAGAACCAAAACTTAACCCTAACCAGAATCTAACACTAACCCAAACCCTTACCCTATACCTAACACTAACCCTAACCCTAAAACTATCCTTAACACTAATTATACTTTAAACCTAACCCTAATGGTAAGAAATACCTTAACCCATAACCTAATGATAATACTAATCTTAAAGTCCTTTCTAATCCTAAACTAAACCTAACCTTAAACTTAACCCAAACACTAACAAAAACCCAAAGCCTATCCCAAATACAAATAATAAACCTAACCCTAAAGCTAACACTAATTCTAAACCTAACCCTAACCCTACTCTAACACTAAATCTAAGCCACAACTTAACCCTAACCTTAACACTAATATAAACCCTAACACTAATTCAAACACTAATCCTGAACATAATTCTAATATTAACCCAAACACTAATCCTAAACCTAACACTAAAACTAACCCTAACATGAACCCTATCCCTAACCCTAACCCTAACCCGAACCCGAACCCGAACCCTAACCCTAACACTAAACTTAAGGCTTACAAAAACCATAAATCTAACCATAACTCTAACACTAAACCTATTCTTAACACAAACCCTAAACCAACCATTAAACTTAACAATAACCCTGATCCTAACTTTAACCTAAAATCTAAAGTAATCCTAACCCTGACAATAATTGTAACCCTAATACAAACCCTCACCCAAAACTTAACCCTAAACCTAACCCTAACATAACACAAACCCTAACTGTTTCTTAGCTTTAACCCTAATCCTCATCCTAACACTAAACCTAACACTAACCCTAACCCTAACCCTGAACTTATCCCTAACACTAACACTAACCCTAACCCTAAACCTAACACTAACCCTAAACTCAACCCTATTCCTAACAATAATGCTAACCCTAACCCTAACTCTAAGCCTAAACCTAACCCTTTACCTAACCCTAACCTTAACCCTAACACTAACCCTAACCCTAACCCTAAACTTAAACGTAACCCTAAGAGTAACACTAACGTGAACCCTAATCCTAAACCAAAAACCAACCCTAAACTATCCCGAAACCCAACCCTAACCCTAACTGGAGCCCTAAACGTAACCCTAACCCTAAGCCTACCACTAACCCCAACCCTAACCCTAACACTTAACCTAACACTTATCATAACCAGAACACTAACCATAAACCTAAACATAACCTAACATTAAACATAAACCTAACCCTAAGCCTAACTCTTAACATAACCATAATGTAACCTTAACCCTAACCCTAACCCTAAAACTTAAATAACTCCAACCCTAACTCTGCTGAGAGCCATGGCTGAGTCTGTATGGCCCCTGGCATTTTGCCAACAGTATTGATTGACAAGCGAGGCATTAATATCTGCCTCTGCCGCTACTTTTGAGTTCTCTCACTACTTTGGAGTTCTTGTGGGGATTCCAGGGCATTTCCCAAGAGTTTTCATTGTTTGGGGAAATGCAGGAGGAGGGATTTCCGGGATAGATATTTCCGGCTGCGGGTTCCTAGACGATCCGCGTGGTTTTT
The DNA here is from genome assembly GCF_048772815.1 of Callospermophilus lateralis. NCBI lineage: Eukaryota > Metazoa > Chordata > Mammalia > Rodentia > Sciuridae > Callospermophilus > Callospermophilus lateralis. The sequence continues at coordinate 163,288,169 of NC_135305.1, forward strand.
GGGAGAACTCCCCAGAAGCGTGCGTGAAGTGTTTTTTTGCAGTTCAAAAATAAAGTTTGTTCCTGCCTCAGTGGCTCATGATTTGTGCACAGCCAGACTGCGGCAATTGGCGGCCAGTGCAGGGAACGTCTGAAGCTTGGGGGTAAGTGAAATTGCTCGCCCCTAAGGGAAGGTGAGAGAATGGGTGACCATTTAAAAAAAATATGTTCTTGTTTTGATTTGTTTTGTTTTTGTTTCAAGCTGCCTATCCCTAGAACTTTCTCAGGCAGACTGGGAAAAATGGTTGGATCAAGGTTTGAAGTTGTTCGCCCCTGATAGATAGAATAGACCCCAAATGCACATGTCAAGAAAATAGGAAAATTGATACAACAATTTTTTTCCGTTTTTGTTTTATTCTGTTTCAGTTTTGTTTTGTGTTCTCTTATTATGTTGCATTATCTCTGTAACAGATTAGAAATTAGTAAAAAACAAACTGAAAGACTGTTAAGTAAATTGTTAGAGGTTCAGACCATGGAGAAAGACATTTTAGATCAAGCAAAAGAGAAGGTCTCTCAAGCTAGTCAGACAGAGGAAGATAATTTAAAGGAAGAAAGCTTAGAGGAGAAACAGTTTTTAGGGGAAAAGCTACAACAGGAGGCTGCTACTAACAGCGTTCTATCACCAGAGGGCGTAATTCAACCAACAGCTCCACCTATGGAGATAGTTAAATTGTCCTCAAACCCTGTAGTTGATAGATGGGATCCTGAGACAGGACCTCATAGATTAGCATGCCCTGTACTTGAGCAGGCAGGAGAGCAGCGAATTCACCGTGCTTTAGATTTCAAAACAGTGAATCACTTAAAGGAGGCTGTAACAACCTATGGTCCTAAAGCACCCTTCACTGTAAGCATGGTCAAATCCATTACCAACTTGGACACGATGCCAACAGATTGGGCTAGTATGTGTAAATCTATGCTAAATGGAGGACAATATTTTTTATGGAAGGTTGCCAATGAGGAATTTTGCACGGAGACAGCTAGGCGAAATGCAGCAGCCGGTTATCCTCAAAGAAATCTAGATATGTTGTTAGGAAAAGGAACTTATGAGGGTCAACGGCAACAAATTGAATATGATCCTGGCGTATATGCACAAATTGCTGTAGATGCGGTTAGGGCATGGAAAACTCTACAGGGGCATCGAGATTTACAAGGACAATTATTTAAGGTAATACAAGGAACTAATGAACCTTATGCTGAATTTGTAGATAGGCTTTTTCAAATGGCTTCCAAAATTTGGGCAGATACAGAAATTCAATACCATTTATAAAACAACTGGCTTATGACCAAGAAAATCGTTGCTGCAGAGAGGTCATTAGACCATGGAGACATAAAGATTTAAAAACATATATTAAATTATGTAGAGACATTAATGAACAAGGGCAAGTCTTGGCACCAGTAAACCAGGTTTTAGATGCCAGGCCAAAAACATGCTATAATTGTGATCAAACGGGACATTTTAAAAAGAGTTGCCCCATAGGAGAAGGGTTTAACAAAGCTAGGTATCAAAGGAATAGAATACCAGGTATTTGCCCACGATGCCGTAGAGGGAGACATTGGGGTAATGAATGCCGTTCTCAAACCACCATAGAGGGTACTCCATTACCAAGTGTTTACCCATGATATCATGGAGAAAGGCATCACGCTCCATTGCCAAAAAACGGATGGGGGGGGGGCCAATGCTCCAGGGCCCAAAACCAAAAATATACGGGGCAATGTAGGAACCCAGCAACACCATCAGGGTAGTGCCCAGGACACATTATCCATTAAATCCCTCATCAGACAAACTAGAGGGAGCACAGGGTTGGACATCTGCACCTCTGACAGAGCAGTACTAACTCCAGAGATGGGAATTCAAATCATTCCATCAGGAGTAAAAGGACCTCTTCCCCAAGGAAGAGTAGGCTTATTATTGGGACTCAGTTCTTCTACACTAAAAGGACTTATGATAAGTCCTGGGGTAACTTATCCAGATTATGAGGGTGAAATAAAAATTATAGCTAGTTCTCCAAGAGGTATATCAGTAATTTCACCAGGAGATAGAATAGCACAGTTATTAATAATACCCAGCCTGCATGATAAATTTTCCAGTCCTATTGTAGAAAGAGGTTCCAGGGGATTAGGCTCCACAGGTATAGATTGGGCTATGCTGTCTTTATATTTAGATTCTCACCCAATGCTAAAACTAAATATTCAAGGACATGAATTTAATGGGCTACTGGATACAGGTACAGACCTTAGCATCATATCTCATCAAGAATGGCCTTTTGGCCGTTACAACAAGCCACTCAAATGCTTCGAGGCCTAGGAGTAGAAACTAATCTGCATAGAAGTGTGATGGTATTAGATTGGAAGGATCCTGAAGGATGTGAAGGAACTATACAGCCATATGTATTAGATCATCTTCCTACAAATTTATGGGGACGAGATGTCCTAGATCAATTAGGTTTCACATTAACAAACAACATCAATCCAAATGCGCCCACTATTGTGGCTAGACAAGGTTTCAGGAAAGAAAAAAGATTAGGAGAACAAGGTATAGCAGCACCAATTCAAATAGATCAAGGAATCATGGACTGGGTTTTCAGAAGGGGTCACTGAGGCAATAAAAATTACTTGGAAATCAGATAGACCAGTTCCTCAGTGGCCCCTGACTAAAGAAAAGATACAAGCAGCCCATGATCTGGTCAAACAACAATTAGCGGAGGGACATATACAACATTCCGTATCTCCCTATAGCACTACCATTTTTGTCATTAAAAAGAAATCTGGTAAATGGAGATTATTGCAAGATTTAAGAGCCATTAATAATGAGATGGCTATTATGGAACCTGCTCAATCAGAGATTCCTCAATTGTCTGCTTTGCCAAAAACCTGGTACATTTTAGCTATAGATATTAAAGATTGTTTTATTTTTTTAATTCCCATTCATCCTGAGGATAGTCCACGTATTGCATTTACTATCGCTGCACTGAATCATTAAAGTCCTGATCAAAGATATGAATGGAAAGTACTCCCTCAAGGGATGGCTCACAGCCCAACTATGTGTCAAATTTATGTTAACAAAGCAATCCAGCCACTTATAAATCAAAATCCTGAACTACAAATATTTCACTATATGGATGATGTACTGTTAGCACACAAAGATAAAAACACTTAAATTTTATTTAAAACTTATTTAAAAATTATAATCTAGAGATAGCAATAGATAAAGCACAATTAAATTTTACAATTAATTATTTAGGAGTTCTATTATCCTCAATGATGGTCCATCCACCAAAAATTCAAATACGAGTAGATCCACTCAAATCACTTAATGACTTTCAAAAGTCATTAGGAGACATAAATTGGATAAGGCCTTATCTAGGTAAACCAACTGGAGAGTTGGGACCTTTATTTGATATCCTAAAAGGTCCATCAGATCCAAATTCATCCCGCATGTTAACCCCCGAAGCAAGAAAGGCATTAAAAATTATTGAAACATATATGGAAAATATGCATTTGGATAGAAATGATATAACTTTGCCTTTATTATTTACTGTAATACCAACAAAAAATATTCCTACAGGAGTATTTTGTCAAGAAGGTCCATCATTGTGGATACATTTATCTTATTCTGCTAACACTATTCTTACTAGGTATCCTGAGGCTATAGGACAATTAATACTCAAAGGAATAAAAGCAGCAAAGGGAGTGTTTGGAATTTCTCCCAATAAAATTATTAATCCATATACTATGGATCAAATTGATGAGTTAGCTGATGAGTTAAATACTTGGGCAATAATCATGTGTAAATCTAATGTTTCATTTGATAATCACTTACCATCTAATGCTTTGTTGTCTTTTTGGTCTTCGCATCCTGTAGTTTTTCCAAAAATGACAAGAAAAACCCCTATCATGAATGCTCCAAATGTATTCATTGATGGGTCAAATAATCATACAGCAGCAGAAGTTACCACTGATCAAACTTTTACATTTTTAATACCCAAACAATCAGCTCAAAAGGTAGAGCTTAATGCAGTTTTACAAGCTTTTGTGATGTTTAAAGATTCTGTATTTAATTTATTTTCTGATAGTCAGTATATAGTTAATGCTATAGTATCCCTTGAAGATGCTGGTAGGATTTCCCCTTCTTCTACTGTTTTCTCTTTGCTTTCCACTATACAAAGTCTAATCTGGGACAGAAAAGATCCATTCTTTATGGGACATATCAGGGCACATACAGAATTGCCTGGAGCCCTTAGTTTGGGCAATGAATTAGCAGATAAATCTACACATGACATGCATATTTTCTCCACAAAAGAAGAAGCTATAAATTTTCATAAAAGGTTCCATGTCAATGCTAATACTTTGTAAAAGCATTTTAAAATAACTAAATAAGAAGCCAGACATATTAAAAAACAATGTCAAAATTGTGTGACATTTTTACCACAAGTTAATCTTGAAGTCAGTCCTAGAGGACTGATACCTAACCATATTTGGCATATGGATGTAACACACTTGCCAGAATTTGGAAAATTAAAATATTTGCATGTTACAGTTGATACTTCTTCCAGATTTTTGATGGGCTCCCTGCATGCAGGAGAAAAAACTAAAGATGTTATAACTCATTGCTTACAAAATTTTGCCACTGTGGGCGTTCCTAAACAGTTTAAAACAGATAATGGTCCTGGTTATGCTTCTACATCTTTTAAACAATTTTGCTCATCATTTGGCATTACTCATATAACAGGAATTCCATACAATCCACAGGAACAAGGCATAGTTTATAGAGCTCATCAAACTATTAAAATGTACTTATTAAAACAAAAGGAAGCAATTGGAAAGGGGTATATATCCCCCAAAGATAAACTTAAAATAACCCTTTTTACTCTAAACTTTTTAAATTTGGATTCATCAGGGCTTAGTGCTGTGGAAAGACATTTGTATCCAAAAAATGTACATAAGCCTAAGGTACTTTGGAAGGATAGTCTAACAGGACAATGGAAAGATTCTGACCCAGTGATTGTCTGGATTCAGGGCTCTGTTTGTGTGTTTCCACAGGGAGAACTACAGCCGATTTGGATTCCAGAGAAACCAACCAAAGTGAATTTTACAGAACAAAAAAAAAAAAAATAGGTGATTTGACTCAAATCCATAGCAGCTGATATCCAGAGCTCCAGTTTGTCTATTTTTACATCTGAGACAGTGATTAACCAGGGTGCTTTTTTCAATATTTATTTTAATATTGCCTTTTCCCACATCATAAAGTTCTATTTTATTTTTGAGCTCATACATACCTAAGCTAATGTTTTTCTGATCAGTTTTAATTTTTGACTGTGGAGGTTTTAAACATTGTAATGGAGATTTCACCTAGGTAAAGCTACAAGTCCTTTACTATTGTCTTATATGTTAAATGATATGTGTGCACACTTCTGTTTTATGTTGTATGTCTGTATGTGCGTATATCCATAAATCATATATGAGGAGCGCTCATGAATAAATAGATCTGAATTTTTTTATTCACGTGATTTTAATAGCTTAATTTAGATTGGGTAAACAGCTGTTGAAAATTGTTTTAATATGTTAACAAATAAGGAGTTTAACATATCTGTTTGTTTACTTTCACCTTTCCTTTTCATTATATTTAATAATTCTGTTCAGGATAATGTAAATTGTTCAAAAATTTGTTTTCTTAGTGCCTATTGGAATCTTACATAATTTTTTTAGCACCATTGCCAGAATTCCTATCTTCATCCCAGTGCCAGTGAAGACACAGATAAAACCAAACTTCAGCTTCTTCGATAGTTATCACAACAAACTGTATAAACTGATGCATCAATAAATAACTCAAAAAGTAATGCTCAATCAAGGCGTCAATTTACTTTGGGAGGAAATGGACATTAACAGATTCCTCTGCTTTGAACTGCTTGCAGAACTTGCCTGGACTATGTATCACTTGTATGCATTGTGAACTATCTGTTGGTACAGCGAATTGTGGTAGTGCTGAAGTATTTTTGCTGATGGTGACACCAGTGGTACAATTTTTCAAAGGAGCCCTCAATTTTCTTAGTGTTGTGCCATTTTGCATCTTCCTCCCTTCTACTAGTGGTGGTTTAAAATATGGGGGCCAACAGAGGTGAGGCAAAGAACCTCACCCCCCACTGGCTCCCAAGCCAAGTTTGGGGGTGAACAGAGGTGAGGCAAAGAACCTCATCCCCCCCCCCATGGTGCAAAGGCTTATCCACAACTATGGCTGTATGCTGGACCGGTAGTCAGTGACGGGTGTGATCCAAACGCTGTAGTACCAACCTAAGAATGGAGGTTGACGCCTAAAGGTCAGATCATCCGATGACAGGTAAGAACCATATGTTGAATTGGACAACCTAACAGGCACGGTCCCTAAGCCACATTGCTTGTTGTTTAATTAAACAGAAGGGGGGAGATGCTGAGAGCCATGGCTGAGTCTGTATGGCCCCTGGCATTTTGACAACAGTATTGATTGACAGGCGAGGCATTACTATCTGCCTCTGCCGCTACTTTTGAGTTCTCGCACTACTTTGGAGTTCTCGTGGGGATTCCCGGGGATTCCCCGAGAGTTCCCATTGGTTGGGGAAGTGCAGGAGGAGGAAATTCCGGGAGAGATATTTCCGGCTGCGGGTTCCTGGACGAGCTGCGTGGTGTTTGGGAGAATTCCCCAGGAGCATGTGTGAAGTGTTTTTTTGCAGTTCAAAAATAAAGTTTGTTCCTGCTTCAGTGGCTCATGAATTGTGCCCAGCCAGACTGCGGCAAACTCTAACCCTAACACTATTTCAAACCAAAATCTTAACACTAACCCTTAGCCAACCCTAACCCTATATGAATCCTAACCCTAACCCTAAACCTAACTCTAACCTTAACCCTTACTATACCTTAACCCAAATATTAACCTAACCCTAACACTAATCCTTACCGTAAACCTAAAACTAACCCTAACCATCAATCAATGCCTATTACTGACCATAAAACAATGCCTACCCTAACCCTAAAACAAACCCTAAACCTAAATCTAACCCTATCATAAAAGGTAACCCTAATGCTAAGACTAATTCCTGAACTACCACTAATGCTAAAAATAACCCTAAGTCTAACTCTAACCCTAACTTAAACCTAACACTTATCCTAAACTTAACCATATACCCAAACTTAACTCTTACCTAAACATAACCCTAACCTAACCCTAAACCTAACCCTAAATATAACCCTTACTCTAATAGTAACACAAACCATAACCCAAACCATAATCCTATACCTTGAACTCTAAACCTAACCCTTACCTAACACTAACCCTGACCCTGACAGAAACCCTAATCCTAACCCACTCCCTAACCCTTACGCTAAACCTAATACTAACACTAATTCAAAAATTATCACTAACACTAAACCTAACTATAACCAAAAACCCAACAATAACGCAACTCCTAACCCTAACCCGAATGTTAACACTAATCCAAACACTAACCCTAACCCTAACACAAACCTTAACTCCAACCTTATCCTAACCCTAAACATAACACTAACAGTTAACCTAATCTTAAACATAAACCTAATCCTAACCCTAAACCAAACACTAACCTAACACTAAAACTAACCCTAACTCTAACCCTCACCCTAAACCAGAACTTAAAACTAACCCTAACCATATCCCTAACACAAACCCTTACCCTAATTATAACCCGAACACAACCCTAACATTAACCATCTCCATAATACTTACCAATACTATAACCTTAACACTAACCCTAAACTTAACCTAACCCTGAAGCTAATCCTAACCACAATCCTAATCCTAACCCTAAAGATAACACTCACCCTGAAATGAACCCTAAGCCTCAATCTAACCCTTACCCTAAACAGAATATTAACTGTAAACCAAAGACAAAAGCTAACCCTAATGCTTAACCTAAACTTTTCACTAACCATAACTCTCATTCTAACTGTAACCCTACCACTAAATATAACTCCTTCTGAAACATTAACACTAAACCTAACCCAAACCCTAATCCTAAATGTAACAATAATCCTATCACTAATCTTTAAAATAACACTTACCTTAACCTATCACTAAATATAACCATAATCCTAAACCTAACCCTAACACTAAACCTTACACTAACCCTTACCCTAAACCTAAACATAAAAAAAAACTTTAAACTTAATCTGAACATGAACCATAAATCTAACCCTAACCTTAATTAACACAAACCCTAAAGCTAACCCTAACCCTAATCTTAACCCTTACCCTAAACCTAAACCTAACACTAATTTTAAGCCTAACACTTATCTTAACACTGAAACTAACCCTAATAATAACCCTAACTCTAATTTAACCCTAACCCTAACTCTAACCATTAAACTAACCATAACCCTAACAATAACAATAACCCTATCTGTGACACTAAATATAACTTCACCCTAACCCTAACACTAACACTAACTGTAACCCTAACCCTAAACCTAAACCTAATATGAACCCTAATTTTAATGTTAAAATGAACCATAAATCTAACCCTAACCCTTATTTAACCCAAGTCATAACCCTAACACTAACCCAATGCTATCTCTAATCCTAACCCTAACCAAAATCTAACATTAAACATAACTCTAAACCTAATCCTAAACTTTATCACAACCCATACCATAACACTAACAGTAATCCCAACAGAAATCCTAACTTTAAAGCTAACACTAACCTACAAACTACCCCTAACACTAACCCTAACCATAATCCTAAAATTAATGGTAACTCAAAATTTTACCATAACCCTCTACCAAAATTTTACCCTAAACAGAACCCTAACGCTAACCATCACCCTAACACTAAACATAACCCTAATCCTAAAAAAACCATAACCTAACTCTAAATTTAACCCTAATAGCAACGCTAACCCTAACCCTAACAATGATCCTAAAACTAACACTAATCCTAACTTTAAATATAACCCTAACTCTAACCCTAAAATTAACCTAAGTCTAACCCTACCACATTCCTAACAATAACCCTAATCTTAAGCCTAAATCTAATCCTCACCCTAACTCTCATAGTAAGCTAAGCCTAAATCTAACCATAATCTTAAAATTAACTTTATACCTAATTATAGCCCTAACCCTAACCTTAACACTAACCCTAATTCTAATCCTAAACTTAAAACTAAAGCTAGCACTAACCCTTAATTTAACTTTAACACGAATCCTAAACTTAAACTTAACCCTAACCTAAAACTAATCCTAAACCTAATCCTAAAGCTAACACTAACCCTAACCCTATCTTGAACACTTTCTCAACTATCCTAACACTAAAACTAACCCCAATTTTAACTGTAACCAGAAACCTAAACATAATCCTAATTGCAACCCTAAGACAAATTTTAACCCTAACCCTAACATTAAATCTAACTCTAACCCTAACACTAACCCTAACCCTAAAACTAACACTAATCCTAACCCGAAACGTACACTAACATTAATTTTAACCCTAACCCCAACCCTAACCCTAAACCTCACCCAAGCCCTTACCCTAAACCTTACCCTAACCCTTACCCTAACACTAAACCTAACACTAACCCTAACCCTAAACCTAATCCTAATCATAACACTATCCCTAAACCTAAACTTAACTATAATCCTAACTCTATCCCTAACCCTAATTCTAATCCTATACGTAATGTATCACTAACACTAACCCTGACTCAATCCCTAAACCTAAACCCAACGCTGACCCTAAACCTAATAATATCCTTAGCCTTAACATAACTCTAAACCTAACACTAATCTTAGCCCTAACCCTAACACTAACCCTAAACCTAAACCTAACACAAGCCCTAAAACTAACACTAACACCAATCCTAACACTAACAGTAACTTTAACTCGAAAACTAATGCTAATCCAAAAGGAAAATCCAAATCTAATCCTAACAAGAACTCTAAACCTAAATCTATCCCTAACCCTAACACTTATTCTAACCCTAATTCTAACCTTAACCTAACAATAACCCTATGCCTCACTATAACCCTATCCCTAGCCATAACTCTAACTCTAATTCTAACTCTACACTAACTCTAAATCTGAGCCTAACAATTACCCAAAAACTAATCCTAAAATAAACATAACCCAAAACATAACACTAAACCTAACCATAACCCTAACCTAACCCAAACATGAATCCTAATTCTAACCCTAACACAAATCCTAACCATAACCGTAAACCTAACACTAACCCTAATTTTAAACCTAACCCTAACCCTATCCCTAAAACTAACCCTAAATCTAATGATAAACATAACAGTAAAATTAAATTTAACTCTAACCCTAAACCTAAGGCTAACCTTAACCCTAACCCTAAACCTAACCCTAACCCTAACCCTAATGCTACCCTAACCTAACCCTAACATAAAACTTACACAAACCCTATAGGAAAACATAACCCTAAACATAACCTAACACTAACCCTAATACTTATTTATCCATAACCCTAACTCTAACACAAACACTGAGACTAACACTAAACCTAACCCTAATCTAACACTAACCCTAACCCCAACACTAACTTTGACACTAATCCTATCCCTAATCCTACACTAACACTAACCCTAATTCTAACCCCAACACTATACCTAAACTACCCATAACTGTAAATCTAACGCTAAACCTAACCCTATTCTTCATTCTAATCCTCTTCCTAAACATAAACCCAAGAATAACATAAACCCTAACTCTAACCCTAACACTTCCCTAAACTTATATATAACCCTAACACTAACACTAATCCTAAATCTAATCATAACCATAAACATAACACTAACCATAACCCTAACCCTAACACTAAAAATATCTTTTAACCCTAACCCTTACAGAAAAGCTAAACCTAAACCTTACCCTAACGCAAACCACAATTTTTACCCTAACACTAACCATAATCTTAACCCTTTTGCTATTCTTAAAACTAACACTAATCCTAACCCGAACGTTAAATATAAACCTAACACCAAAACGAAACTTAACCCTAACCCTAATCCTAAGCCTAACCCTAACCCTAAGCTTAACCCTAACCCTAAACCTTACATAAGCCCTAACTCTTATTAGGAGAGTTATGTTTGGTTAACCAAACCCTAACCCTACCATAACACTAATTCTAATTCTAACCCAAACAGTAACCCTAAACATATCCCTAATGCTAACACTATCCCTAATATTAACTCTAAAAATAACACTAATACATAAACTAAACCTAATCCTAACCTTAACCCCATCCTAACCCTAAACCTAAAAAAATTCCTAACCTTTACCCTTATCCTAACACTGATCCTAACAGTAACACTAACCCTATACTACCTTTAACTCTAAAACTAACCCTAAACCTAATACTAAGCCTCATTCTAACTCTAATCCTAACCATAAGTCTGTCCCTAATTTTATTACTAATCCAACAGAAACCCTAAATGTAACCCTTACACTAACACAAAACATTTCTCTGAACCTAACACTAATATTAAAACTAACACTAACCCTAAACTTAACTCTAAAACTAACCCTAACCCTAAACGTATCTCTAAAACTAACCCCAAACCTAACCCAAACCCTAATTCTAACCCTAACTTTAAAACTAACCCTAATCATAATCCTATTCCTAACTCTAATGCAAACCCTAACATTAACCCTAACACAAAACCTAACCCTATCCCTAATTCTAACCCTAATCCTAACCCTAATCTTATCCCTTACACTAACCGTATCCAAAACACTAACTCTAACATTAATTCTAACAGTAAATCTAACCCTAACACTAACACTTACCCTAACACCAACCCTGAGCATAAAACTGACATTAACCCTTACACTAACACTAACATTAACTGTATGCTTAATACTGAACCTAACCCTAAACCTAACCCTAACACTTAACCCTCACCCAAAATCTAACCCTAAGCCCAATTCTAACAAAAACACTAATCCAAATATTAGCACTAACCCTAAATATAACCCTAACCCTATACTTAACTCTAAATCTCACCCTAAAGCTAATCCTTAAACTAACACTAATATTTACCATAAACCTTATTCTAACCCTAATCCTAACACTTACTGTATCACTAACCCTAAACCTAACTCTCACTCTAACACTAATCCTAATCTCAAAACTAACACTAATCCCTAATCCTATTGCTAACCCTAACCGTTACCCTAACATTAACACTAATTCTAACACTAACCTTAACATTAACACTAACCGTAAAACTAAACCTAACCATAAACGTAACCCTCATGCTAAGTGTAACCCTTAACCTAAAACTAACCATAATAGTAACACAAACTCTAACACTAAACCTAACACTAACCCCTAACCAAAACCTAACCTTAATGGTAATCTGAAACGTAAACCTATCCCTAGCCCTAACACTAACAATAATACTAACCTTAACCCAAACTTTAACACTAACCCTTACCCTATCTCTAATCCTAAACCTAACCCTAAAATAACCCTAACTTTGACCCTTACCATAACCTGCACCCTAAACCTAACTCTAAATCTAACACAAACCCTAACACGAAAACTAACTCTATCCCTAAATCTAAAGGTAATTCTAAATCTAACCGTAAAAAAAAAAAAAAAAAACGTAACCCTAACCCTATCCCGAACCTAATCATAACCATAACCCTAACACTAACCCGAATCCTAACCTTAACCGAAACCCTATCTCTAGCCAGAACCCAAACACTAACCCTAATCTGAAATGTAACCTTAATCCTAAGAATAATTCTAATTCTAATATAAACCCTAACACTAACCCTAACAAAAAATCTAACCCAAAAGATAAACCAAACCCTATACTTAACACTAACCTTAACCCTAACCCTAACCCTAATCATAACACTAAAACTAACCCTAACCCTTACCATAAAGGTAAAACTTACCGTAATGAGAACTCTTATCCTAACCCTAAGCCAAAACGTGCCACTAACCCTAACACTAAACCTAACAATAACCATAATACTAACACAAACACTAACCCTAACCCTAACACTTACATTCCCCATAACCCTAACACTAACCCTAACTCTAACCTTAACTCTAACCCTACTCCTAACACTAACCTGAACCCTAACCTTAAGGCTAAACCTAACATTAATCCTAACTATAATGCTAATGCTAACCCAAACATGAACCATAAACCTAACCCTAACTCTAACCCTAAAAGTAAACCTCACACTAAAGAGAACCCGATTCTTAATCCTAACAATAAACCTAACCCTAACAGTTATCATATCCCTTACTCCAAATGTAACCCTAACACTAACCCCAACACTAAACCTAAACCTAAACTTAACACTAAATCTAACCCAAACCCAAACTCTCACCCTAACCCTAAACCTAAACCTAAAACATACTGTAAGCCTAATCCTAACACTAAACCAAACCCAAACTCTAAATTTAACTCTAAGCCTAATCCTAACCATAAGCCTAAACATAACCGTAACAGTAACCTTAATACAAAGGCTAATGCTAAACCTAACCCTAAACCTAACACAAGCCGTAACACTAACCCTATCTCTTACCCTAACCCTGAACTTAACCCTAAAAGAAACAAAAACCATAAACTTAACCCTAACCCTAATAATAATCCTAACCCTAACCCAAACACTAACCCTAAACCTAACACAAACCGTAATGCTAACCCTAACCCTAACCCTATCCTATCTCTAACAATCAACTTAACCCTACCCTATGTCTAAAATTAATCTTATCCCTAACTCTAACCCTAACCCTAACATGTACATTAATGCTAAACATAAATATAAACCTAAAACAACCCTTATTCTAACCTAACACTACCCTAAACCTAACCCCAAATCTAACCTTTATCCTAAAGTTAACCCTAAACCTAAATCTAAACCTAGCACAAACCCTAATTTTAACACTTACCCTAACATTATCCTAACCCTAACACTAACCCTAACCCGAATCCTAACAGTAACTGAACTTAATCGAACCCCAATCCTAAAACAAACACAAAAATTAAAACTTACCCTAACAATAACCATAACCCTAACACTAAACCTAAATCTATTCCTAACCCTAAACCTAAAACTAACTCTAAACTTCGTCCTAACCCTAAACTGAACACATACACTAACACTAACCCTAACAAAACCCACACACTAATCCAAACCCAAACACTAACACTAAACCTATCCTTAAAACTAACACTAACCCAAACCCTAACAGGAAACCTAACCCTAAGCCTAACCTACAAAAAACCCTCAAACTAACACTAAACTTCACCCTAACACTAACACTAACCCCAAAAATAACCTGAACCCTAACAGTAAAAATCACCTTAACTCTACCACTATCTTTAACCCAAACCCAAAAACTAACCCTAAGAATAAACCTAAACCTAACCCTCACACTAACACTCACCAGAACTCTAACCCAAAACATAACACTAACCCTAAGTATAACCCTAACACTAATACTAATCATAACCCTAACACTAACTGTAAACCAACTCCTATCCATAAACATAAACCTAAACTGTACCCTAATGATACACAAACCCTAATCTTAACCCTAACACTAACCCTAACCCTAACAATAACACTAACCCTAAACTTAACAAAAACCCTAACCCTAACCATAACCCTAACGAAACCCTAACCCTAATCTAACCTTAAGGATAACCATAATCATAACACTGACCCTAAACCTAATGCAAATCATAAACCTAACCATAACCCTAACTCTAACATTAATTTAACCCTATCCCTCACCCTAATTCTAACCCTAAACTTAAAACTTACTTTAACCCTAAACCTAACCCAAACTGTAACACTAAACCTAAGCCTATCCCTAAATCTAACTTTAACACAAACCCTTACCCTAACCCTAACCCTAACATAACCTTAACCTAAGCCTAACCCTAACTTAACAATAACCCTTAACCTAACTTAAATTCTAATCTTGACCCTAACACTAACAATAACCATTATGGCAATCCTAACACTAAACCTAACACTAAATCTAACCCTAGCCATAATTCTAACCCTAACACTAATCCTAAACCTAAAACTAAACATATCACTAATCCTAACCCTAACCCTAATCCTAACACTAACACTAAACCTAACAATGATTCTATCACTATCCCTAACCTTAACCCTAAGCATAACATAACCCTAACCCTAAACCTAAAACAAACCCTAACCCAATCCATAACCCTAAACATAACTTAAAAGTAACCCTAACTCTTACCTAACCCTAACACTACACCTGACCATACCACTAACACTAACAGTAACCCTAACCCAAATTTTAACACAAACCCTAACCCCAACCCTAACACTATCACTAACCCTAAACCTAAACCGAATTCTAACCCTAACCCTAAATCTAAACTTAATCCTATTCATAACCCTATCCCAAACCCTAAAACTAATTTTAACACAACCGCTAAATGTAAACCTAAACCTAACATAAATCCTAAACATAACCCTAAAACTAACATTTAAACTAAACGTAAGCCTAATAGTAATCCTAAATCTAAACTTAAGCCTGTACATAACCCTAAACCTAACCCTAACACAGCCCCTTAACCTAACTTTAAGCTTAAAACAAAGCCTAACCCTAAACCTGACACTAAACACTAAGCCTTACCCTATCCTTAACTCTTAAACTAACCTTAACCTTAACCCTAACCTTTACACTTACACTAAGCCTAACACTAAACCTAACCTTAAACCTAAATGTAACCCTAAGCCTAAACCATTTGCTAAACCTAACATCAACATTAACCCTAACACTAACTCTGAACCTAATTCTAATACAACCATGAAACCTAATCCTCAACCTAAAACAATCCCTAACCTTAACTCTAACACTAACATTTACACTAACTCTAAACCTAACCGTAACTCCAAATCTAAGCCTTATCCTGTATATATGTTTAACCCTAACCCCAAACGAAACCCTAACACAACCCGTTAAACAAACAATAAACCTAACAAAAACCCTAACCCTAAATTTAAACTTAACATTAACACTAATCCTAAAACTAACCCTAACTCTTGAACTAACCCTAGCCTTAACTGTAACCTTTATCCTTACACTAAACCTACTGCTAACCCTAACCTTAACCCTAACCCTAAACCTAAACCTATCACTAAAACTAATGCAAAACTTTACCCTAACCCTAACCCTAACCCTAAACTTAACCCAACCCTAACACTTACTGTAACCCTAAACCTAATCCTAACACTTAACCTAATCCTAATTCTAACCCTAACCCTAATCGTAACGGTAACACAAACCCTAACCCTAACACGAACTCTAACCTTAACCCTAATGTAACACTAACACTTACACTAACACTAACTCTAAAACTAAACCTAACCCTATCCCTAACACTAACCCTAATGCAAACCCAAACACTAACACTAACACTAGCCCTAACACTAATCCAAAGCGTAACTGTATACCTAATATTAATCCTAACCCTAACCCTAACACAAACTTTAACCCTAACCATAACACTAAACCTAACCTTAACACTAACACTAACCCTAATTTTAACCCTAACCTTAATCCTAATCCTAACTGTAACCCTAAACCTAACAATAATCTTAATGCTAACACAAATCTTAACACTTACCTTATTCCTAACCCTAACCCTGACCTAAAACCTAATCCTAACCTAAAACCTAACCCTAAACCTTAACCTAAAACTAACCCTAACTTAAAAACTAAGCCTAACCCTAGCTCTAAATGTAAATTTAACCATAGGACTAACAATAACCTAACTCTAACCCTATTCCAAAGACTGACACACTAACCCTAATCCTCATACTTACCCTAACGGTAATCATGATCCTAACACTAAAACTAACTCTAACCCTAACCATAAATCCAACTCTATTCCTATCTGTAACACTAATCCTTACACTAACCCTAACACTAACACAACCCTAACTCTAACCCTAACTCTAACCCTAACACAAAACTAAACCAAATCCTAACTGTAATTCTAACACAAACACTAACCCTAATCTGAACCCAGATCCTAACACTATCCCTCACCATACCAGAAACCCTAATATAGCCATAATATAAGCCATAAACTAACCATAATCCTAATCCAAACTGATCCCTAACCCTAAACCTAACCCAAACCCAACCCAAAATTAAACTTAACAGTAACTCTAACCCTATACATATCACTAAATCGTATTCTAAATCTAAGCCTAACAGATATTCTTAACCTAACCTAACCATAAATCTAAGCCTAACACTAAAACGAACCCTAACCCTAATTTAAATCTAACCCTAAGACAAACGCTAAAACTAACACTAAACCTAACCTTACCTAACCCAAACCATAACCCTTAATCTAGCCCTAATCTTAATTGTAACCCTAACCCTAAATTTAAACCTAACACAAACACTAATTCTAACCCAAACACTAACGCTAACCCTAACCCTATCCCTAACAACCCTAACTCTAAAACTAACCCTAAAACTAACTCTGGCCATAACTCTATTCCTAAACCTAACACTTACGAATCTCTAAACCTATGTTAACTCTAACAATAATCTAATTTTAACCTTATACTAACCCTAACCCTAATTGTATCACTAAACCTAACCCTAACACAAACCCTAAGCCTAACCTTATCTTAACCTTAACCCTAACACTAACCTTAAACCAAGTCCTAATACTAACACTAACACTAACATTAACACTACCCTAACCTTAACACTAACACTAAACTTAACCCGAACCCAAACCCTAAACCTAAAAATAACACTAACACTGATCCTAACACTAAAACTCACCCTAACTCTAACCCAAAATACAAACTTAAACCTAACCAAATCCTAATTCTAAAAACACCTATCCCTATCTCTAAAACTAAACCTAACACTCACAGTTACAATAACCATGACCCTAACACTTGCCCTAACACTAACCCTGACCCTAATCTTAACACTAACCCTTACACTAAACCTAAATCTAATCCTAATGCTAACCCTAACACTAAAATTATCCCTAAAACTAACTCTAAACATAACCCTAACCCTAATGCTAACACTAATCCTAAACCTAACCATAACCCTCACACTAATCCAAAGACAAACTATAACACTAACATTAACACTAACGCTAACCCAACCCAAACCCTAACCATAACATTAATCCTATCCAAACGCTACCACTAACAGTAATTCTAACCAAAACCCTAATAATAACAGTAAACCTAACCTAATAATAACCCTGACTCTTACCCTAAGACAAAACATAAACCTAACCCTAAAACTAAACATAACCCTAACAAAAATCCTAACCCTAATCCTAAAACTAACCTTAACACTAACCCTAATATTAACCCTAACCCTAACTTTTGAACCAACCATAACCTTAACCCTAAACTTTACCCTTAAACTAACACTAAAACTAAATCAAACCTTAATCCTAACCTAACCCTATACCTAACTCTAATCCTAACTCTAACCCTAACCCTAACCCTAAATGTAACCCTAATGCTAACGCTAACACTTACCATATTCTTAATCCTAACTCTAACCCTCAAAGTAACACTAACATAAATCCTAACACTAAACCTAAACCTATCCCTAACACTAACCCTAACACTGATCCTAATGAAAACCCAAACACTAACATTAAAACTAACCCTAACCCTAAATCTAATACTAAACATAGCATATCCCTAATATTAATCATAAACCTAACCCTAACACAAACTTTAACCCTTACCCTAAACAAACCTTAACCTTAACCCTAAGCCTAAAACTTATACTAATACTAAACCAAAGCCTAACCCTAATCCTAACTGTAACCCTAACCATAACACTAACCCTAATGCTAACAAAAACCCTAATATTTACCCTAACCCTAACCCTAACTCTAACCTTAACTCCAATATAAAAGTTGACTCTAACCAAAACCCTAACCCTAAACCTTAAATTAACCCTAGCCCTCACCTGAAAACTAAGACTTACCCTAACCCTAAATGTAAACCTAACCCTAGCATTAACCCTAAACATAACTGTAACCATGAAGCTAAAACTAACACTTACACTAACCCTAATCCTAACACTAAAGGTAATTGTGTTTCTAACACTAGCACTAATTCTAAACCTAAACACTAAATCCAACAATTTTCGTAATTGTAACTCTAATCCTAACACTATCACTATCCCTAACACTAACCCGAACCCTAACCAGAATTCTAACTCGAACATAAACCTTAAACCTAATTCTAACCATAACTCTAACCCGAATCCTTACCATAACCTGAATGCCTACCATAACACTAAACCTCATCCTAATAAAAAACACAAAGCCTAATATAATGCTAACCCTAACCTAACCCTAAACCTTATCCTAACCTATTCCTAACCCTAAACCTAACACAAACCTAACCCTAACATTAAACATAACACTAACTTTAATACTAAACCTAACACTAAACCAAACCCTAAATCTAGCCCTAACACAATTCTTTTACCCTAACATAACCCTAACTTTAAACCAAACCCTACATCTACACTAACGCAAAGCCTAACCCTAATTTAAATCTAAACCTAACACAAAACCTAAACCTAACACTAAACCTAACCTTACCCTAACCCTAACAATAAACTTTATTCTTGCCCAAATCCTAATTGTAACCCTAAACCTAAAACTAACCCTAAATTAAAACCTAACACAAACACTTATCCTAACCCAAAATCTAACCCTAAAACTAACACTATCCTAAACTAACCCTAACCCTAAACCTAACCCTAAAATTAACTCTAACGGTAACCCTAACCTTAAATCTAACACTTACCCTAACCCTAACCCTATATCAGCCCTAACATTAATCCTGACTGTAACCTTCATACTAACACTAAACCTAACCCTATCACTAAACCTAAGCATAACACAAACCCTAAGCATAACCTAAGCCTAACACTAACCCTAAAAAACACCTAACACTAACATTAACCATAACATAAACCCGACCATAACCCTAACAATAATTGTATCACTAACTCTAAACTAAACCAAATCCCGAAACCTAACATTAACAATAACCCTAACTCTAATCCTAACAGGTAAACTCACCCTAATCTAACCCAAAACGCAAATTTAAAACTAACCCTAATCCTAATCTTAACACAAAATCTAAATCTAAACCTAAACCTAAAACTCACACTCACAGTATCACTAACCATAATCCTAAGACTTACCCTAACCCTAACCCGAACCCTAAAACTAATCTAACACTAAACCTAAACCAAACCCGAATGCTAAACCTAAAACTAAACCTATCCCTAAACATAAATCGAAACATAACTCTAACCCTAAACCTAACCCTAAAACTAAACATAATCCTAAAATTAACCCAAACATAAACCGTAACCCTCAATATCATTAACCCTAACACAACCCTAACATGAACCATAACACTAAACCTATCCAAACCCTCACACTAACATTAATTATAACCAAATACCTAATCCTACAAATAAACCTAACCTAACACTAACAATAACATTAACCCTTAATCAAAACATAACCCTAACAATAACACTAACCCTAACACTAATTCAAAAGTTAACACCAACCCTAACACTAATCCTAAGCCTAATTGTAACTTTAACTTTAACTTTAACCCCAAACCCAACACAAACAATAAGTCTTACCATAATCATAACAATTACAAAAAAAACTAACACTAACCTAACACTAAACCTAACTCTAACTCTAAACTTAAACCTAACCATAACCCTAACTCTAATCCGAACACTAAACGTAAACCTAACCCTAAACCTACTACTAACCCTAACCCTATTCCTAACCCAAAAACTAACCCTAACCCTAACCCTAACCCAAACACTAGCACCAAACCTAAACCTAACCATAACCTTAACACTCATGCTAAAACTAAGCCTAACATGAACCCTAACCCTGACCCAGAAACTAAATCTAAACCTAAACCTAACCCTAACCCTAACACTAACCTCAACCCTAATGAAACACTAACATTTACACTAAACCTAACCCAAATTTTAACCCTAACCAAAAACTTAACCTCAACCCAAACACTAACCCTAATCCCTAACACTAACTCTAATCCTAATCATAATTCCAACTGTAACCCTGATCCTAATCCTAAAACAAACCTAAAACTAAACATAACTTAATCCTAACCCTAACCTTAAACCTAACATTGACACTATCTCAAACCTTAACACAACAATTAATCCTAACACTAACCCTAACACTAAAAGTAACCCTACCTTAACGTAATCCTAACACTAACCCTAACCCTAACACTAACACAAAACCTAAATCTAACCTTAACTCTAGACCTAAAACTAAACCTACCCTAACCCTAATTCTAACGCTTACCCTGTCCCTAACATTAATACTAACACTAACCATAAACCTAAATCTAACACTAACAGTAAACTTAGACTTAAAAGTAACCTTAACCATACCACTAACCATAACACTAATCCTAACACTAACTCTAAACTTTCACTAACTCTAACACTATTCTTAACCCTAACCCTAAACCGAACAGAAAAACTAACATCAAACTTAAAACTAACTTTAACGCTAACACTCACGCTAAATGTAACCATAACATGAAACATAACTGTAAACCTAACACTAACCCTAACCATGAACATAACCCTAACCCTAACCCAGACACTAACCCTAAATTTATTACAAAACCTTATCATAACTTTAACAGTAACCATAAGCATAACCCTAACGCTAACTCTAATGCAAACTTTAACACAAACACTAAAAATAACCTAAACCCTAATCCTAACTGTAAACATAGACCTAAACCTAACCAAACCCTAATGCCAAGCCAAACCCTAAGCTTAATCATAACACTAACCCTAACCCTAACCTGTACACTAATAGTAAACCTAACCCTAACACTAACAATAAGCCTTAAGGTAACCCTATCTGTAACCATTGCACTAAACCCAAACCTAACACTAACCCCAAAACTAACCCTAAACACATTCCTAATCCTAACACTTTTCCTAAACCTAAACCTAAACCTAACCCTTACCCTGACACTAACCCTAACCTTAACCCTAACATTAATTCTAATTCTAACTTTAACCCTAAACCTATCACGAAACTTAACCCTAACTCTAACAGTAACCTTAACCCTAACCCTCACACAAACCCTAAACCTAAAACTAACCCTCAGTCTATAGGTAGCAGAATATCTAACAATAAATGTAACCCTAAACGTAACACTAACCCTAGCACTAACTTTAACCCAAACGCTGACACTAACACTAACCTTAATTCTAAAGATAACACAAAAACTAACAATAAACTTAACCCTAAACATAACACAAACTTTAACACAAATCTAACCCTAACACTAACCCCAAACCTAACCCTAATCCTATATGTAACTCTAAATTTAAAAATATCCCTAAACCTAACACAAACCCTAGCACTAAGACTAACCTTAAAGAAAACCCTAACACTGACTTTAACCCTAAACCTAACTCTAAATCTAATCCTAAACCTTAACCTAAAACTAAATCTTACCCAAACCCTAACACTAACACTAAATCTAGCCATAACTCTAACCCTAATACTGAACCTAAACTTAACCATAACCCTCACACAAACAATAACGATAATCCTAACACTATAACTAAAACTAACCCTAAATTTTACCATAATGCTAACCCTAACATTAAAACTATACTTAATCCTAAGGGTAACTCTAACACTAACCATATCCCTAAACCCAACCCTAAACATAACACTAACAGTAACCCTAACACTAAATGTCAACTTATCCCTAAACCTAACACTATTGCCAACCCTCACCCTAGACCTAACACTAAGAATAACCCTAAATTTAACCCTAACTCTAACCCTAAACTTAACACTAACCATAAGCCTAACCATAACCCTATTCTGAAGCCTAACACTAAACTGAAATCTAATCAAAACCCTAACACTAACCCAAACACAAACCTTAACACTAACAGTAACCTAACCCAACACTAACCATTACCAAAACAATAACACTAACACTAAAAATACTGCAAACCTGACACTAAAACTAACCCTAATCCTACATTAAAACCTAAACTAACACTTACTAAACCCCTAAACCTAAACAAAAACCTAACCATAACACTAAGCCTAACCCTATCTGTAACCCGAACTCTAACACTAAACCTAACTCTTACCCTAAATTTAACACTAACCGTACCCTTAACACTAAACATAGTCCTAACAATAACCCAAACACTAACACGAACCCTAACTCTAAGGCTAACACAAACCCTAACCCTAAACCTAACACTAAACCTAACCCTAACCCTAACACTAAACCTAACAGTAAACCTAACTTTAGCTCTAACCCAAATACTAAACCCAAAACTAACACAAACCCTAACACTAACCCTATCACTAACCCTAACCTTAAGGTTAACCCTAGCCTAACCCTAACACTGAACCTAACCCTAACCCTAAACCTAAGTGTAAACCTAACACTAAAACTTACCTAACCTCAATACTTACCCTAACACAAAAAATAAACCTAAAACTAACCCTAAAAATAACCCTAACACAAACAATGACACTAACCCTATTACTAACCGCATCCCTAATTCTAACTCTTAACGTAACACTAACCATAATATAAACCATAAACTTAACCATATCCCTAACCTTACCCTAAATTTACAGTAACCCAAACGCTGACACTAACCCTAATCTTATATTTTACCAAACACTAAATTTAACACTAACCTAATCTTACATTTTACCTAACCCTAACCGTAACCCTAACCCTAAAACTAAAGCAAACCCTAATTCTACCTTTAACCCAAACACTAACACTAACCCTAACACTAACCCAAACCCTAATCCTAAACCTAACACTAGCTCAACCCTAAAACTAACGCTAAAACTAAACCTAACAATAACCCTAAAACAAATTCTTACCAAACTCTAAAACTAACCCTAACCCTAACCCTAATCTTAAACCTAAATCTAACACTAAACATAACAGCAACACTAAACCAGACTTCCCTAAACTGTACCCTAACCATAACTCTAATTCTAACCTTAAACCTAACCCTATCACTAACCCTAAACATAACTGTAACCAAAACACTAAGTCTAAACCTAACCCTAAACATAAACCTAACACTAAGCCTGCCGTAATATAAATCCAAGCCTAACCCTAACTATAACCTAAACCTAAGACAAACCCTAAACCTAACACTAAAACTAAACCTAATTTTAACCTAACACTAACCCTAATCTTAACCTAAACCAAATATTAACACTAATTCTAACCTTAAATTTAAAACTAACTCAAACACTATATCTACACCTCACTCTAACTGTAACCCCAAACATAATCCTAACCCTATCAAAAACCCAAAGCCTAAACCTAACACTAACCTTAATTTTAACACTAACCCTAACCCTAAAACTAACACTAACCATAACTTTAACCCTAACACTAACACTAACCCTACCATTAACCCTAACAATAAACCTAACCCCAACCCTAACCATAACTCTAACACTAATTCAACCATAATTCTAACTTTAACCCTAACCCATACCTTAACCCTAACCCTCAACCTCAAACAAACCATAACCCTAACCTTAACACTAACCCTACCACTATCCCTAAACCTAAACCTAACCCTAACTCTGACACTAATACTAAACCTACCTAACCCTAAACCTAACCCTCATTCTATGTGTAACCCTAAACCTAAAACCAAATGTAATCCTATCACAAACTCTAACATTAAACCTAAAACTAATCCTTATCCAAAACTTAATATTAAAGCTATTATTAACCAAAAACCTATCCCTAACCCTCACTAACAATAAATCTAATCTTAACCCAAAACTTAACACTAACTCTAAACCTATCTCTTAACCTAAATCTAACCATAAAAATAACCCTAACCTTAAACATAACCCTAACCTTCACCCTAAACCTAACTCTAAATTTGAAACAAGCCCTAACTCTAACAAACCCTAAAACTAACCCTAACCCTAACCAAACTTAACCCTAAAACTAATAATAACCCTAAACCTAACCTTAACCCTAATACTAGCTCTAACCCTAACCCTAATCATTACCCAAAATCTAACCTTAAAAAAACCCTGTCTCTAAACATAACCAAAACCCTAAGCTAACCCTAAATATAACTCTCAACCTAACCTGAATTTCAACCATAACCGTAACCCTAATCCTATCCGAAACGCTAACAAAAGCTCTAATCCTAAACGTAACCTTAATAATAAAAATAATTCTAACCCCAATATAAACCCTAAAACGAACCCTAACACTAACTATAACCCTAAACATAAACCAAACACTAACCTGAACCCTAACAATAACAATAAACCTAACCCTAACTCTACCACTAAACCTAATTCTAATCCTTAGCAAAACCGTAAAACTTACCCTAATGGGAACACTTATCCTAAAACTAAACCAAAACCTAACACTAACCCAAACACTAAACCCAAACATAAACATAAACCTAACACAATCACTAACCCTAATCCTAACCCTAACTCTAACCCTATCCCTAACCCTAATCCTAACACTAACCCTATCTCGAATCCTAACATTAACTCCAAACCTATCTCTAACCCTAAACCAAACCTAAAAATAAACCTAACACTAACAGTAACCCTCACCCTCACTCTAAACCAAACTCTAAATCTAACCCTACCCATAACAATAACTGTAATCCTAATCCCAACTTTAACCCCAACCCGAATATTAACCCTAATTATATCCCTAACCTTAACCCTCACATAAACACTCATCAAAACACTAACCTAAAACCTAATGCTGACCTTAACCGTAACCCTAACACTAATACTAACCACATACCTAACACTAACTCTGAACCTAACAGTAACCGTAAACTTAAAAGTAACCCTAACCTTAACGATCACACAAACCTGAATCCTAACCCTAACTTAAACCGTAACACTAACCCTAACCCTACCCATAACCATAACACTAATCCTAGACCTAACACAAAACCTAACTCTAACCATAACCATAACCATAGCCCTAACTATAAGCTAACTCCCAACCAAACTCTAATCATACCCATAACCACAACACCAGCCCTAAACCTAACACAAAACCTAACCCTTACCATTAAAAATAATATAACATTAAAAATAATCGAACACTAACCTAACCTAACTATAATTTAACCCTAACCTTAAATTAAATCCTAATTCTAACCCCAACTCTAAAACTTACTTTAACCCTACACCAAACCCAGACCCTAACTATAGCTCTAAACCTAACCCTAAATCTAACTCTAACCCTATTGCTAAAACTAAACCTAACCCTAACCATAACACTATCAAAACACTTACCCTAATCCTAACACTAACCCTAACACTAAACATAACCTAATCCAGAAACCAAACCCAAACACTAAACCTAACAAAAACCATAACTCTAACCCTTACACTAAAGCTACACCTAACCCCAATGGTAACCCTAAAACTAACCCTAACCATAAAGCAAACTCGACACCTAACCCTAAAAATAAACCTAACCGTAACCCTAACCCTAAAATGTATCTTATCCATAACCTAACCTAAACCCTAATACTAACCCTTAACCTAACCCAAAATCTAACCCTAACACAAACACTTAGTCTAACTCTATCCCTAACTAAACCTGATCCTAAGCCTAAACCTAACCATTACACTTCACCTAACTCTAACTGAAATTCTAACCTTAACCCTAACACTAACTCTAACCATTATGGTTTCCTTAACACTAATATTATAACTAACCCTAGTCATAACCATAACACTAACACTAAACATAAACCTAACACTAAACCTATTGCTAATTCTGAACCTAACCCTAACCCTAACCCTAGCACTAACCCCAACAGTAACACTAAACCTAAAACTAAGCCTAATCCTAAGCCTAACACTAACCCTAACATGAACTATATACCTAACACTATGAGAAACATAACACTAAACCTATCCTTAGCCAGAACCCTAAATATAACACTAACCCAACCCTAACCCTAACCAAATTTTAAACCTAACTATAACCTAAACAGTAACCCTAATATAAACCCTAATGCTAACATTAACACTAACCCTAACATAACCATAAATTTAAGCCTACTACTAATCCTAACGCAAACACTAACACTAAAACTAACCCTAACCCTAACACTAACCCTAACACTAACACTAACACTAACACTAATTTTAATCCTAACGAAAACCCTAAATCAACCCTAATCCTCTCTGTATTCATAACACTAACCTAACCATAATCTTAACTTAAATTCTTACACTAACCCTAAAAACACCCTAACGCTAACACTAACCCTAACACTAAATGCAACCCTAACTTTAAAACTAACCCTAATCCGAATCCTAAATCCAACACTAATCCTATCCCTAGTCCTAACCCTAAATCCAACCATAACACTAAACATAACTCTAATACTAATTCTAAAAATATCACTAACGCTAGCACAATCCTTTACCATAAACCTAACCATAACCTAAACACTAACAGCAAACCTAAACCTTACCCTAACCCTACACATAAACCTAGCCCTAACATGAACGCTAACCGTAATCCTATCACATACGCTAACTGTAGACATAATCCTAAACCTAACTATAACAGTAACCCTAAAAAATCCTTATTCCTAACCGTAACACTAAGAATAATCATGAATCTAATCCTAAAACTATCCCTAACACTAACTCTAATGCAAAGTTTAACACTAACACGAACCCTAACTCAAAACCTAATCCCAAACATAAGCCTTGTCCTAACCCTAAGTAAAACCCTAAAAAAACTCAAACACAAGTCCTAACACTAACTCAAACCCTAAAGCTAACTCAAACCCTAATCATCACCCTAACACTAACACTAATGCTAACAGGTACTTGAACACTAAAACTATTCCATACCATAACACTTACCTTAACCCTAACCATAAACATAACACTAACCCTAAACCTAAATCTAACCCTAAAACTATACCTAAACATATTCTTAAACCTAACACTATACCTAATGCTAACCCTAACCAAAAACCTAACACTAACCCTAACCTTAACCATATCTTTAATCCTAACTCTAACTCTAACCCTAACAGTATGATGAACTTCAACTCTAAACATAACACTAAAGCTAACCTTAAACCTAAACCTAACACTAACCTTAAACTTTATAGTAAACCTAGCACTAACACTAACTCTCACTCTAACCCTCGCAGAAAACTTAACAATAACCCTAACCCTAACAGTAACACTAACACTAACACTAATCCTAACACAAACTCTAATTCTAAAGTTAATCCTAAAACTAACACTAACCCCAAGCCTAAACCTAATACAAAATTTAACCCAAACCCTAACACTAAACCTAATTCTAAACCTTACCCCAACACTAACCCTAAAACTAAACCTAAAATTAACCCTAATCCTAACTGTAAATCTAAAACTAAAAATTACCCTAACATTAACAAAAACCCTAACACTTATCCTAATTGTAACACTAACATTAACCCAAACCCTAACCCTAAATCTAACCCTAACACTAACCTTAAACCTAAACCTAATTTATAACCTAACCCTAAATCTTACCCTAACTCAAACACTAACACTAACCCTAACCCTAACAATAATTTTTCCTCTAAACGCAAACCTAACACTAACACTAACCCTAACCCTAACAATAATTTTTCCTCTAAACCTAACCTAATACTTACTGTAACACTAAGCCTAACCATAAACCTAGCCCTAACACTAACCCTAAACTTTATCATAACCAGAACCCTAACAAAAACCTTAATCCTAACCCTAACCTTAACACTAACCCTAACAGTAACAATAAACCAAAGGCTAACCCTACTCCTAACCTTACACCTAAACTTAATGCTAATCTTAACACTCACCCTAAACCGAATCCAAACCTAACACTAACCTTAAACCTAACCCAAACCCTAAAACCAATCCAATGCATAATCTTAACACTAACAATAACCTAACCCTAGCTCTAATGCTAAACATAATTGTAATCCCAATCCTTTCCTAACACAAACTCTAACACCAACCCTAAGCCTAACCATAACACAAACCAAATCCTAACCTAACTCTAACCCTAACCCTAACACTAACAATAAACCAAAGACAAACCCTAATCCAAACCACAATTCTATATTAAACCTAACCCTAATCCTAACACTAACCGAATCCTAACCCTAACCCAAACTCTTACCCTAACTCCAAACCTAAGCCTATCATTGACCCTAAACTTAATGGTAACCCTTAACCGAACCCTAACCCTAAACTGAACCTAACCCTAATATTAAAAGTAACCCTAACCGTAACCCTAACACTTACCCTAACCCTAACCTAATCCTAATTCTAACCATAATCCTATCCATATTTCTAACACTTAACCTAATGCTATCCCTAACTTTGACCCTATCATTTAACCTAAAACTAACCATAACCCTAAACTTAAACCTAACTCTTAAACTAACCCTAACACTTAACCTAATCCTATTCCAAAAACCTTATCCTAACACTAACCCTTACCCTAAATGTAAATCTAAGTCTAACCCTCACCCTAACACTAAGACCCTTAAACTAACCCTAACACTTAACATAACCTAATCCTAACCCTTAGCATAACACTAACTATAACCGTAACCCTAATTCTAAAAATTACCCTAATTTTTACCGTATATTTATTTTTTTACACTAAACCTAAACCTAACCCTAACACTAACATTTACCCTAAACCCTTTCCTGAATCTAACACTAACCCTAAACCTAACTGTAACCCAAAAACTGACCATAACACTAACCCTAAGTTTAACAATAAAACTAACGTAAATTAGATAAATTGAAAAACTAACTCTAACTTTAACCCTAAATGTAAACCTAACAAAACTATAACCCAATGAATAACACTAATCCTAAACCTAACACTACCCCTAACACTAAAACTTAACCCTAACACACACCATAACCCTAAACCTAACACTAAACCTAACTCTAACTCTAAGCCTAACACTAAACCTAACACTAATCCTAACCTAAACCCTAAACCTAAATGTAACCCTAACACTAATATTAACCATAAACCTAACTTTAACCCAATGCCTAACCCTAACAATAACCCTAACCCTAAACCTAAACTAAGCAGTAAACCTATTTGTAAACCTTACCTATCCCTAAACCGTACCCCAACTCGAACAATAAACCTATCTATAAACCTAAAAATAAACCTAACACTTACACCAATCCATAAACTAATAATAAATGTAAAACTAACACTAACCCTAAAATTAACACTAAACCTAAAACTAATCCTAACCCTAAGTCTAATGCTAACTTTAACTTTAACCCTACACCTAAATCTAAAGCTAACACTAACACTAACCCTATCCTTAAATATAATTCTAACACTAACCCTAATCCTATTTTTAAACCTAACCATAATCTAACACTAACCCAACACAAACCCTAACACAAACCTTAATACTAACCATAACTCAACCCTAACATAACCCTGAAACTAACCCTAACACTAAATCTAAACCAAACCTTAACATTAACACTAACCCTAAACATAACACTAACATGAACCCTAACCCTAACCTAACACTAAAACTAATGCAGACCCTTACTCTAGCACTAATCCTAAACCTAATGGTCACCCTAAAACTCACCCTAACACAAACCGTAACCCTAATACTAACTCTAACCATAATGCAAACACTAACACTAACGCTAACTTTAAAGCTAATCCTACCTATAAAACTAATCTAACACTTACCATAAATCTAAACTTAACACAAACCCTAACTCTAACACTAATCCTAACCCTAACCCTAACTATAACCATAACACTAAAACTAAAACCTACCCTAACTCTAACCCTAACAATATATCTATTTTTAAACCTTTCAGTATACCTAACCCTAACACTAACCCTAACCATAACCCTAACCTTAACCCAAAATCTAACACTAACATTAACCATAATCCTTTCCATCAAACTAAACATAACAAAAACCTAACACTACCCTAACCCTAAAACTTACCCTAACTCGAACACTAACCCTAAATCTAAACTTTACCATAACACTAACACTAAGGC
This sequence comes from Callospermophilus lateralis, assembly GCF_048772815.1. Lineage (NCBI taxonomy): Eukaryota > Metazoa > Chordata > Mammalia > Rodentia > Sciuridae > Callospermophilus > Callospermophilus lateralis. Next base: position 163,319,453 of record NC_135305.1, read on the forward strand.
AAACCTAACCCTAACCCTAATGCTAAATGTAATTATAACCCTAACCCTATCACTAAATCTAAAAGTAACCTTAAACTTAACCCTAATGTTAGACGTAACCCTAAACCTAACCCTAAAGCTAACCATGAATTTAATCTAATGCTTACCCTAAAACTAAATCTAACACAAACCCTATCACTAACCTTAACCTAACACAAAACTTATCACTAATCATAACCATAACATGAAAACTAACCCTAACCCTAACACTCAAGCTAAAACTAATCCTAACCTTATCGCTAATCCTAAACCTAATGTTAACCATAACAATAACCCTAACACAAACCCTAACCTAATACTAATCCTAATCTTAACCCTAACCCTAACACAAACCTTAACTAACCCTAACACGAACCCTAGCTCTAAACATAACACTAACCCTAATCCTAACACTAACAATAAATCTCTCCCTACCCCTAACCCTATTGCTAAACCTAAACCTAACACTAACTCTAACACTAACACTAACTATAACCATAACCCTAACATGAACTCTAAACCTAACTCTAATCTAAACCTAACCCTAAACCTTCACTAATCCTAAACCTAATGCTATCCCTAACACTAACCCTAACCCAAACCCGATCTCTAATACTAACCCTAAGACAAACTTTAACACTAAAACTAACCCTAACTCTACCCATAAACCCAACCTAATTCTTCCCCTAAACCTAAACATAAGACAAACCCTAAACCTAACATTAACACTAACCCTAAACCTAAACCTAAACTTACCACTAACCCTAACCATAACGTAACCCTAGCCCTAACCAAACCCTTATCCATAACCTAACCCTGAACCTTACCCTACCCCTCTAACCTTAACCATTACACTAACCCTAAGAGAAAAACTAACCGTAACTATAACCCTACAAGTAAAACTAATCCTAATCCTATCACTAACACAAAAACCCTAATCGTAACTCTATTGCTAACCCTAAATCTAACCCTAAACATAAAACCAAATCTAAGTCTTACTTCAAACTTAATCTTAACACAAACAGAAATGCTACACCTGACACGAAACCTAATGCTTACCCTAAACCTAACTCTAACCCTAAACCTGACCATATACCTTTTTCTAATACTAACCCTAACTCTATATCTAACTCTAACCATAAACCTAACCGTAACACTAACCCTAACCCTAACCCTAATCCTTACACTAACCCTAACGCTAATTCTAAACCTAATGCTAACCATAACACTAATACAAAACCTAACCCTAATTCTAACCCGAACACTAAAACTAACCCTAACTCATAATCAACACTATACCTAACCAAAATCCAAAACCTAACACTAGCTGTAATCATAACCTTCATTGTAACACGAAACATAAACGTAAACCAAATGGTAATCCTAACTGTAATTCCAACACTAACCCTAACCCTAACTCTAACATGAACCCTAACACAAATACTAACCATAAACATAACACTAAACTTAATCCTAACCTTATCCCTAACCCTTACATTAACACTAACTCAAACACAACATTAACACAAACACTAACCCTAACACTCAACCTAACCATAAAACTCACCCTAACCCTAACCAAAAAACTAACATTAACACTAACCATAATCTTATCACTAAAAAGAATTTTATCCGTAATATTTACCCTAACGTAACCCTAACCCTAACTATAAAACAAAACCTAACCCTTACCCCAAACCTAATCCTAACACTGATCCTATCCCTAACATTAATAGTAACTCCACCAGTAATCCTAATCCTAACACTAACCCTCTTTTACCCTAACACTAACCATAAACCTAACACCAGCTCTAAACCTAACCCTAACACTAATCCTATCACTAATCCTAAACCTAATGCTAAACCTAAACCTAACACCAAATCTAAAATTAAGCATAACCGCAACTCAAAACCTAAACCTAACACTAAACCTAAACCCATCCCTAAAAGTATCACTAATTCTAAAAATAAACATAACCCTAAATGTAAAGCAAACCCGAACTCAAACCCTAACACTCAACCTAATACTTATTCTAACCCTAACTCTAAACATAAATTTAAAATTAACCCTAAACTTAACCAAAATCCTAAAACTAACCCTAACCTTATGCCTAAATCTAATTCTTAGCGTAAAACTAACTCTAAATCTTACCCAAAAAATATCACTATTCTTAACCTAACCCTAAAACTAACCATAACACTAACCCTCATCCTAAACCTAACACGATCTCTAAACCTATAACTAATCCTAACATGATACTTAACCATTAACCTAACCCTGACCGAAAAACTAACACTAAATCTAAATCTAACCCTAACCCTAAACCTAACACTAACCCTAAACTCATCCCTAACCCTAACCCTAACACTAACACTGGCCCTCAAACTTACCCTAACACAAACACTAACCCTAACACTAACTTTAATGCAAAATTAAACACTAACTTTAAACCTAGACTTAATGCTCATTCTAAACGTAACCCTAGCCCTATCACTAACCATAACCTAACCCTATCCAAAACCGCAACCCTAACCCTAACCCTAACACTAACCCTATCTCTAACCCTAAATCGAACAGTGAACCTAACACTAACCCAAACCCTAACCTTAACACTCACCCTAACCTTAACCCTAACCCTAACACTAACCTAAACCTAAGCCTAAACCTAACACTTAACCTAAACCTATTCTTTAAACTAACACTATCCCTAACCCTAACCCTAACCCTAACTGTAACACAAACCCTAACTTAACCGTAACCTTAATTTTAACACTAACTTTTACACTAACACTAAGATGAACCTTAACCCTAAACCTAACACTAACTCTAATCCTAACTCTAACGTAACACTAATGCTAACCGTAATTCTAATCCTAATACAGACTCTAACACTAACGCTAACCCTAACTGTAAAACTAACAATAACCCTAACGCAAACCCTTACACTAACCCTATACCTAATGGTAAACCTATAAATAATCCTAATCCTAACCCTAATACAAACCTTAAACCAAACCCTAACACTAAACCTACCCCTAAACCTAACCCTGACACACACCCAAACACTAACTCTAAAGCTAACTCTAATGGTAGCCCTAAAATTAACCATATACCTAACCCTAATGGTAAACATAACACTAATCCTAACCCTAACCTTTACCCTAAACTAACCCTAAACCTATCTCTAAACATAACCCTATCGCTAACCCTAACATTAAGCCTAACACTAACCCTATCACAAACCTAATCCTAACCCTAACTCTAACCCTAGCCATAATCCTAATGCAAACCATAACATGAACAATAAACATAACTCTAATATTAATCCTTCCTGTAACCCTAACCTAAAACTAAACCTAAACCTAACCGTAACATAAACCGTAACCTTAACCCTATACTAATCTTAAAACTAACACTAACCGTATCACTAAACCAACCCTAATTCTAACCTTAATCCTAACTGTAACCCTAACACTAACTCTAACCCTAACCCAAAAACAAATCCAAAGAGTATCAGTAACTCTAACACTAACACAAATACTACACTAAACATAACATTAACCATAACCCTAACCTAACACAAATCCTAAAATTAATACTAACCCATACACTAACACTAAACCTCACCCTAAACATATCTCTAACCCAAACACTAACCATATCCCTAATCCTAATACTAACCATAAACCTATCCCTAATGCTAACCGTAACACTAACTCTAACCATGACCCAACCCTAACATTAGCCCTAACCCTGACCCAAATCTAAAATTAACCCTAACCATTTACTTAACCTTACACTAACCCTAACCCAAAACCTAACCCTAATAAATATCGAAAACAAACACTAACCCTAACCCTAATACTAACCATAATTTTAACCCTAACTGTATAATTAACAATAAGTTTAATCCTAAACCTAATACTAACCCTAACACTAAATGTACATCTTAATATAACCCTAACCCCCAAAAATAACACTAACTCTAACCCTAATCATATCACTAACCCTAACACTAACCTGAACCTATTGCTAACCATAACACTAACCCTAACCTAACTATAATACTAACCATACACTAACCCTAACCCTTACCCAACCCAAACACTAAACCTAACCCTTACCATAACTCCAACACTAAGCGTACCGCTAATGTTAACCCTAACATTAACACTAAACTTAACCCTAAATGAAATGCTAATTTTAAACATAATACTTACTATACCATATATCCTAACCCAAACTGTAACACTAAAAATAACCCTACCCCTAACACTAATCGTAACATTAACACTAACTAAAACCCTAACAAAAACACTAACCCTATTCATAATTCTCATACTAACTCTCAACTTAATACTAACCCTAATACTAACTCTAAACCTAATCCTAACTGTAATTCTACCCATATCCCTAACCCTAACAAAAAACCTAACTCTAACCCTAACACTACCAAAAAAATGTAACCCTAACCCTAACCCTTTCCCTAACACTAAACCTTACCCTAACTCTAACCCTAACACTAACCCTTATCCTAACACAAACCCTAACGCTAACCATAACCCTAATCGCAACATAACCCTAAACCTAACCCTAACCCTAACCTAAAGCTTACCTTTTCCTTAACACTAAAACAAACCCTTAAATTAACCTTAACCTCAATCTAATTATAACCCGAAAACCAACCTTACCAAAAACCTAACCCTAAGACAAACCTTAACTCTAACCCTAACCCAAAACTTACCCTAACCCTAACCCTAAACCGAATCCAAAATGTAATCATAACCTTAATCCTAACCTTAAACCTGAACTAACAATAAACCTAACACTAACCCCACTACTAACTCTAACCCTAACCTTAATCTTAACCCTAACCTTAACAATAACCCTAACACCAACCCAATTTATCTGTAACCATAACACTAACACTTACACTTACCCAAACCCTAATCCTAAGCCTAACCCTAACCCTAACTATAACCATAACATGAAACCTAAAACTACTTCTAACCATCAAATAACCCAACACTAAATTTAACACCATCCTTAACACTTACTCAAAATCTAAAACTAATCCTAACCATAACCATAACACTAATTCTAACCCCAAATCTAAACTGGAACTAACACTAAAATTACACAAATCCCTAAATCTGTCAATAACCGTAAACCTAATTCTAACCCTAACCCTAACACTAATATTAACACTAATACTAACACTAACCTAACAGTAACATTAACCCTAAACATAAATATATCCCTAAACCTATCAATAACCCTGAACCTAATTCTAAACCTAACCCTACCACTAACACTAACCATAATTTTGACATTAGCCTAACAGTAACATTAACCCTAAACCTGAACCTAACCATAAACTTAACACTAACCCTAAACCTAATCCTTACCTGAACACTTTCCATATTTTCTAAAACTAATCCTAACACTAAACCAAACCAAACACTAACCCTAACTATACCATTAACTTTCACCCTAGGCCTAACGTAACCATAAAACTGTCCCTAATTCTAACACTATCCATAATCCTAACCGTAATTTTAACCAAATCACTAACACTAACGCTAATCTGAAATATAACCCTAACCCTTACACGAAGCCTAACCTTAAACATAACACTAACCCTAACCTAAACCTAACTCTAACACCTAACTCTAACACGAACCCTAAACCTAACCCTTAATATAACTCTAAACGTAACCTTAAACTTAAAACAAACCCGAACCCTAAATGTAAACCTAAAAATAACCCTAGCCCTAACTCTATACCCTAAATCTAATTAAAACTGTAAGCCTAACCCTAATACTAACTCTAACACTAATTCAAACCCTAACACTAAGCCTAAAGCAAACCCTAACCCTAACCCTATTTTTAAACCTGGTCATAACCCAACACTAACACTAAACCTAACCGTAAACCTAACTGTAACCCTAAACTTTACACTCACACTAAACTTAAACCGAACCCTAATCTTAACCCTAACACTAAATTAAACCTAACACTAACCATAAACTTACCCCATCCCTAAACTTAACACTCAACCTAATGCTAAGCCAAATACTAATTCTAAAACTAACCCTAACCCTCACTCTAACCCTACACTTAACCGTAACCATAACCTTAACCCTAACACTAACTCTAAACCTAATACTTACCATAACTCTAAACCTAATCTTAACCCTAAAACTCACCCTAAACCTAACCTTAACCCTAACACTAAACCTAATCCTAACTCTGACCCAAAATCTAACTCTAACTCTAAACCGAACTGTAAGCTTAAAATTGATACTAACCCTAACCCTAACACTGACACTAAACAATAACCTAACACAAACCCAAAGACTAAAACTATCTGTAATCCTCACCCAAAAACTAAATATTACCCTAAACAAAAACTTAACCTGAACCCTAACTCTAACCCTAATCCTAACAGTAACAATATACCTAACACTAACCCTACACCTAACACTAACCCTAAAACGTACCCTAACTCTAAACCTAAACCTATCCCTAACCCTAATGCTAAATTTGACACTAATTTTAAACTGAATCCTAATGCTAACCGTAACACTAACTCTAACTCTAACCCTACACCTAATTGTAAAACTAACCCTAACCCTAAACCTAAAAAAAACCCTAACCCAAACCATAACTTTAAACCTAACCCAATAATAACTCTAACCCTTACCTAATCATAACAGTAAACATAACAGCAACACTAACCCTAAACCTAAACCTAGCACTAACCCTAAAACTTACAATAACTTTTAAACCTAAACCTAACCCTAAACCTAATGCTAAAATAACACTAATTCTAAACCTAAACCTAATGCTAGCCTTAACACTAACTATAACACTAATCCTACATGTAACCATAACTCTAACCCTAACCCTACCCCAAACCATAACATTAAACCTAACCCAACCCTAACCGTAAACCTTACCTTACCATAACTGTGACACTAACACTAACCATAACACTAATCCTAATACTAACCCTAAGCTGAAACCTTACTCTATCACTAACCCTAACTTTAACCCTATCACTAAACCTAACTTTAACACTAACCCTAACCCTAGCTCTAACGATAACACTAACCTTAACCCTAAATGTAACCCTAACACTAACGCTAAATCTAAAACTAAGTGTTAATCTAACCTTAAGCTTATCTGTTATTCTTACCTTAATCATAATCCTAACAAAAATCCTAGCACTAACCCGAAAACTAATTCTAATTTTAAAACTAACCCTAAAACTAACCCTAATCTTATACATAACTCTAAAACTAAAGGTAAACCTAACCCTAAACCTTTCTCTAAACCTAACACTAAATCTAACACTAACACTAAACCTAACAATAACCCTAACTCTAAACATCACCCTAACCCTAACACTAAACCTAACACTTTTATTAAACTTAACCCTAAGCCTAAAAAAAACCCTATTCTGAACCCTAAAACTGAAACTAACCCTAAACCACAATTACCCTATCACTAACCCTAACCCTAAACCTAAACATTATACTAACCCTAACCATAACAGTAATCCTAAACCTATGCCTAAACATAACAACATTTCTAACCATATCCGTAATTCTAATACTAACACTAATTCTAAACTGAAGCCTAACCTAACACTAATCCTAACCATAACACAAACCTTAACACTAACTCCAAAATTAACCTTAAACGAACCCTAATCATTATTGTAAACCTAACCTTAACACTTAACCTAAACCTAACACAAATCCTAACACTAACCCTAACCTTATCCCAAACCCTAACCCTAACACTAACCATAATGATAATTCTAGCACTAAATCTGACACTGAACCTAACCATACACAAATCCTAAACCTTACACTAATCTGAACACTAACCCTTACACTAAACCTGACGCTAAAGGTAACCATAAAAATATCCCTAACCGTAAACCTAATCCTAACCATAAATCGAACACTAAAACTAACGTAAAACTAACACTAACCCTAACACTAATGTAAAACTAACACTAACCATAACTTCAAGTGTAATGCTAAACCTTAATGTAACCTCAACACTAACCATATCCCACACCATAATCCTAACGGTGAAACTAACCCTAATCCCTAAACCTAACTCTAAACAACAACCTAACCCTAATTAAACTATTGATAATCCTAAACCTAACCCTAATCCTAATACTAACACTAAACCTAACCATAACCCTAACTCTACTACGAAATCTATTTCTAACCCTAACACTAAACCCATCCCTAACCCTAACCCTAACACTAATCCTATACCTAACCCTAACCCTAACACTAACCCTAACACAAACTATAACCCTAACCCTAACAATAATCCTATCATTAACCTTAACACTAACGCTAACACAAACTCTAAAACTAACCCTAACTCTGACCCTAACCCACCCTAATACTAACACTATAACTCACCCTATTACTAACAATAATGCAAACACTAAACACTAACAAAACAAACATTAACTGTAACACTAACCATAATCCTGAATGTAACCCTATTAAAAAATCTAACCAGTAACCTAACAGAACCCAAACCCTAAAACTAACGTAACCCTAACTCTAAACCTATTTCGAACCCTAATCCTAACTTTACCCTTAACTTTAACTCAATCCCAAAACCTAACATAAATTCTAACTCTAACACTAATACTAACACAAAAACTGACCCTAAACCTGACAATAATCCTAAACCTAACAATAACCATAAACCTAACCATAAATGTAACCTTAACCGTAACCCTAACTATAACCCTAACTCTAATCCTAACCCTAACACTCAACCTAACCCTAACCTTAACCCTAAACCTAACTCTAACAGTAACCCTAACCCTATCTCTAAACCTAAACCTAACACAAAACATAAAACAAACCTTAAACCTAGCACTAACACAAACACTATCCCAAAACAAAACACTAACACTAACCCAAATGGTAATTCTAAACTTAACCCTAAACCTAACTCTAACCCTAACAGTAAACCTAATCCTAACCCTAATCCTAACACTAACCCTAACCCTAACACTGAACCTAAAAGTAATCTTAAGCATACCCTAATACTAACACTAATACTAACCTTAAATGTAACTCTAACACTAACCCTTAACTTAAAACTAACCCTAACACTAACCCTAACCCTAACTTTAACCCTAAACTCTAATGCTAAACCTAAAGCTAAGCCTAATACAACCCAAACACTAACTCTATCACTTACCCAAACTCTAATACTAACCCTACTATTAACCTTAACCTCAACATTAAGCCTAACTTAAACCCCACCTATTGCTTTTTCTAACCGTAATACCAACCCAAACCCTAATCTAATATTAACACTAACCCAAAACCTAAAAGAAACAATTAACCTAAAGCTAACCCTAAACCTAATTTTTTCACAAACTCTAACCCTAACCATAACCATAATCCTTACCATAAACCTAGCCCAAACACTAACCCTAACCCTAACACAAAACCTAACCATAACCCTAAACCTAATTCTAACACCAAACATAAACTTAACCCTAACAATAACCTTAATGGTAGCCAAAAGTGTTACCCTTAACCCAACCCTAAATCTAATTGTAACTCTAACTCTAACAAATACCCTAATCCTAAATATAACCCTAACCATAACACAATCCCTAAGTTTCACCCTAACCCTAACACTAATCCTACTTTTAACCCTAACACTAACACTAACCCTAAAGCTAATCCTAACAATAACCCTAACAATAACACTAAAACTAACCCTGACCCTAATGCTAACAGTTACACTACCTTTTACTCTAAACCTTACTGTAATCCTAACACTAAACCTAACCCTAGTTCTAACCTTAAATATAACCCTAATCTTATTTGTGACCCTAACACTAACCCTTATACTATCCATAAAAACCCTACCCCTAAATTTAAACCTAACACAAACCCTAATTCTATTCCTAACTCTGAACTTACCTCTAACCCTAGCCCTTACTCTATCCCTAACACTAAAACTAATACTAACCCAAATACTAAACATAAGCCTAACCCTAAATATAACCCTTACTCTAACACTAACCCTAAACCTAACACTAACAATAACTCTAAACCTATCCCTAACCCTAACACTATAATTAAACCCTAACACAAGCACTAACATAAACATAACCCTAACTGTAATCCTAACCCTAATATTCACCCTAACCCTAATCATAACACTAACCTTAATGCTAACTCTAACCCTAACCATGATCCTAAAAATAAACTTAAAACCAAACCTAACACTATCACATATTCTAATCTTAACCATAACTACCAAACTAACACTAAACCTAACTCTAAAAATAACCCCAAACCTAAGACTAACCCTAACCATAGCCCTAACCCTAACACTAACACTAACACAAACACTAACCCTAACTCTACCCCCAACCCTAACACTAACATTAACTCTAAATCTAAAACTAATCATAATCCTATCACTAAACCTAACACTACTTATAATCCTAAATATAACAATTATCTGATCTGTAACCCTAATAAAAACCCTAACCCTAAACCTAACACAAACACTAACCCTGACCAAATTCCTAACCCTATCTAACCCTAACTCTGACACTAACCTAATACTAACTGTAACACAAACCCTAAACCTAACCCTTACCCTAACACTAACCCTAATTATAACCCTAACACTAACCCTAACATTAACTCTAAACCATAAAACTAACACTAGAAATAAACCTAACCCTAAACATAAACATAATACTAACCCTAACACTAAGTCTAAACCTATTCCTAACACTAACAGTGTAATTAACTCTAACCCTAACCCTAACCCAAACCTAATCCTAACCCTAACAGTAACACTCACTCAAACCCAAACCCTAACACAGACTATAATTCTTACACTAACACTAAACCAAACCCTAATCCAAACACTTATATTAAAAGTAGTAGTAAACCTAAACTTAACATTAACCCTAACACTAGAACTAAACCTAACACTAACCCTAAACTTAAACCTAACCGTAAACCTAATTCTAACACAAACGATAACACAAATCCTAACACAAAACTAAACATTATCATTAACCCTAACCCTATCCTAATTCTAACTGTAACCCTAACCCTATCAATTAAACTAAACCTAATCCTAACTCACACCCTAAACCTAACCCTATAACTAACCCTAAACCTAACCCTCTTACTCTGAATCTACTTTAACCTTAAAACTAACCCTATCACTAATCTTAACCCATAACCTAAAACTAATCATAAACCTAACACTAATTTTAACCCTAACACTAATCCTAACACTAACCCTAAACCTAACCCATACCCTAAAACTAACTCTAAAACTATCCCTAATCCTAACAGTATAATAAACCCTAACCCTAACACAAACACTAACATTAAACCTAACCATAACCTTATCTTTTACCCTAACCCTAATACTCACCAAAACCCTAACCCTAACATGAACACTAATTCTAACCCTAACACTTACCCTAATTCTAAACTTAACCCTAAAACAAACATTAAAATTATTGCTAACCCTAACCTTAAAAGTAACCCTTACACTAACCGTAAACCTAACCATAAACCCAACCCTAAACCTAACCCTAACTCCAATAATAATATTAATCTAACTCTAAACTTAACCCTAACAATAAACCTAATCCCAATCCTAATTCTATCACTAATTCTAACCCTAAACATAACCACAAACATAACAATAATCCAACCCTAATCATAACTCTAACCCTAACACTAACCTTAACTCTAAACCTAACACTAACATTAACATTAAATGTAACTCTAAACCTAATCATAATTTTAAAACTAAACATAACCCTAATTTTAAACCTAAATATAACACTAACCTTATCTATAACACTAACAATAATACTAACCCTAACCCTTACACAAACACTAACCTTAACCCTAATTCTAACTAACCTTAACCATAACACTAAACCTAACAATAACCCTAACACTAACTCTAAACGTAACCCTAAACCTAACAATAACCCTAACACTGACCCTAACAATAATCATAAAAGTAACCCTTACACTAACCATAAACCTAAAGCAAACACTAACAATAAACCTAACCATAACCCTAAATAAATCACTAATTCTAACCCTAACCCTAACACCAATTCTAAACCTAACCCTAACACTAAATCTAACCTATTTCTAAACCTAACTCTATAATTAACCGTCACCCTAACCTTAACACAAACCTAACCCTAACCATAACACTAACACTCACACTAACCCAAACCCTAAAACAAACACTAATGCGAACACTAACTCTAACCCTAACCTAAATCCCAAAACTTACCTTAACCCTAATATTAACCTTAAACTTAACCCTAACCCTAAAACTAATCCTAACTCTAGCACTAAAACTAATTTTAACACTAACCCTCACCTTAAATCTAATCCTATCAATCACCCTAACACTAATGCTAAAAAAATTTAATGCTTACTTTAACCCTAACCCAAACTTAATCCTAACTCAAACCCTAATCCTAACAATAACACTAACCCTAACCATAATCCTTACACTAACACTAAACTGAATCCTAAACCTAACCATATCACTGAAAATAACCCTACACTTACCCGAACCAAACACTAACCCTAATTCTAACTTTAAACCTCAAGGTAAACCTAAACCTAAAACGAAAACTAACCTAAAAATAACACTAACCTTAACCCTAACCCTAACCCTAATGTAACACTAACCATAACCCTATACCTAACCCTAATTCTAAATGTAAACATTACCGTAAACATAACTATAATCCTAACTGTAATCCTAACACAAAACCTAACCTTAACCCTAAAACTAAACCTAATACTAACATTAAAGCTAACCCTAATCCTAACCTTAACCCAAAGCCTAACACTAACATAAACAAAAATTGTTAGTGTAAACCTAATCCAACCCCTAACTTAATGTAACCATAACCCTAACACTAACCATAACCCTAAGCCTAACCCAACATTAAACCTAACCCTAACCCTAACACTATCCCTTAACCTCACACTAACCCTAATCATAACCCTAACACTAACTCTAACCCGAACTCTAACTAACCCTAAACCGAACACTAACCCTAACACAAACTGTAACCCTAAACCTAACACTAACAATAACCTTGAGACTAACTTAAAACTAACAATAACCCTAACCCTAACACTAACCCTAAACCTAACAAAAAACCTAAAACTAACACTAACCCTAACTAAACACTCACACTAACATAAATTGTAACCGTAACCCTAACCCAAATATTAAACTTAACCCTAACCCAAATCCTTATCTTAACCCTAAAACTAATCCTAATCCTAATCTAAACTTTAACGTTAACACTAACCATAAACATTACCCTAAACCTAACCCTAACACTAACTCTAAACTTAACGCTAACATAAACCTAAGCCTCAACCTAACCCTAACACTAACACTAACAAAAACCCTATTCCTAAACCTAAACCTAAACCTAATTCTAACTTTAACTGTAACACGAACCCTAACCATAAACCAAACCCCAAACCTAATACTAACACTAACACTAACAAAAAACCTAAAGCTAAACTAACAGTAACCCTAACCCTAAAACTAAACATAAACCAAACAAAAAAAACCTATTACTAACCCTAACCCTAACCCTAAACCTAACCCTAACCCCATCCCTAACGCTAAAACTAACCCTAACCCTAACAATAATCATACCCCTAACCATAACCTTACCATAACATAACCATAACCGTTACACAAACAATAACACAAACCATAACACTAACCCTTACCTAACCCTAACTCTAAATCTTTCTTAACCCTAAACCTTAACCTAACACTAAACCTAATACTAACCCTAACCCAAATGTTAACACTAAATCTTTCCCCAACACTAATCCTATCATTAACCCTTATTCTAAACCCAACTCTAAGCCTCACACTAATGTTAACACTAACCGATACACTAACACAAACACCTACCCTAAACGTAACCCTAAAACTAACCGTAACACTATCCCTAATCCTCACTATAAACCTAATCCTAACTGTAACCATAAACCTAACCCTAATACTAAACCTAATGCTTAACCTAAACTTATGACTGAACCCTAACCCTAACACTAACAATAACTCTTATCCTAACTATAACCCTAATCCTAAACCTAAACCTTACCTAAACATAACCCTATCCCTAACTCTAACAGTAACAATAACCCTAACCCTAAACCTAACCCTAACCCTAACCCTCACACTAACCCTAACCTAAACCTAACACTAACACTAACTCAAAACCTACAATTATACCTAAATCTGACTACAACCCTATCCCAAAATCTAATGCTAAACGTAACCCTAACCCTAACACTAACACTAACCCCAAATATAAACCTCAACCTAATACTAAAACTAACCCTAACACTTACACAAACAGAAACCCTTACTCTATTCCGAACCTTAACCTAAACCTAACATAAACCAAAACCTAAAGCTCACCCTAACACTAAACCTAATCCAAACCCTAACCCTAACCTTAACACTAACCATAACCCTAACCATAAAACTAATCTAACATTAACAATAATCATAACCCTAACTCTAACCCTCACCCTAAACCTAAACCTAACACTAACACTAAATCTAATCCTAACACAAACACCGACACTAATTCTATCCCTAACCAAACGCTAACCCTAACCTTCACCATAACCATAACCCTAACCCTAACACTAACATAAAACCTAAAACAAATACTAAAATTAACCTAACTCTAATCATAACACTAACCTCAACTTTAATCCCAACCCTAAAGCTAACCCTAACCATAACATTACCCTAAACCTCACTCTAACCCTAAACTTACATCTAACACTTACACTAACCCTAATGTAACTCTAACCTTAAACCTAATTTTAACCATAACCCTAACATTAATACTAAACCTAACCCTAACACAAACTCTAACCTCAACATTAACCTGATCCCTAACACTTAACCTTACCCTAATCCTAACACTAAACCTAACCCTAATCCAAACACTAACTCTCACCCTACGCTAACACTAATTTTAACACGAATCCTAACATTAACCCTAACTCTAACACTAAAACTAATGCTAACTCTAAGCCTAACTCTAACCCTAAACCAAACCCTCACCCTCACCGTAAAACTAACACTAAACCCCACCCTAAACCTAACAATAAACATAAAATGAACCCTAACACTAACAGTAAACCTAAACCTAACTAAAACACTCTCCCAAAAATTAACACTAACACTAAACCTAACACTAACCTTTACATTAATCCTAACATTAACCCTAAAACTAAAACTAAAGCTAATACGAACGCTAACTTTAACATGAAAACTAAACCTAATCCTAACACTAATTTAACCCTAACAATATCTTTAACAAAAACACTAATCCTAAACCTAACCCTAAACCTAAACCTAATCCTTACTTAACCCTAACCCTAACCTTAACCCAACTCTAACCCTAAACTTAAGCCTTATCATAACCCAAACTATAACACTAACCATAACCCCAACACAAACAGTAACAATAAACATAACACTAACCCTAAACCTAAACCTAACACTAACCCTAACCCTAACACTAACACTAAAACTAATACCAATTGTAACAATAATCCAAACTCAAACCCTAAATCTTACTCTAACCCTAATTCTAACCCTAACCATACCATTAAACCTGAAGTAATCCTAACATTAACCCCATCTTTAACCCTAAGAAAAATTCTAAACTCAACCATAACCCTAACCCTAACCGTAACACAAAACCTAACCCAAACCATAACCAAAACCTAACCCTAACCCAAACCTAACACTAACACAAAACATTAAACTCTTCCTAAGACAAAACCTAAACGTATCCCTATCACTAACCATACCCTAATCCTAAACCTAAATGTAAGAAAATCCTTAACCCTAAATATATTGATAACACTAAACCTAAAACTATCCCTAACCCTAACACTAAACCTAATGCTAAACTTAACCCAAACAGTAAAAATAACCCTAATCCTAACCATAAACCTACCCCCAAATAAAGTCCTATACCTAACTCTATCCATAGCCTAACACTAACCCTAAGCCTCACCTTAAACCTAACTGTCACAATAACCCTAACCCTAATTCTAAAACTGTCCCTAAACCTAACTCTAACACTAACCCATACACTAATCTTAACTCTAACCTAAACTTAACCATAACCTTAAATTTAAACTAATTCTAAATCTATCCCTAAACCTTACTGTAACACAAATTATAACACTAACCATAAACCCAACACTGAAACTAACACTAATTTTAACCATAACCCAAACCCTAACCCTAAAATATATGTTAACCATAAATCTAACCCTAACTTTAACATTAAACCTAAACCTAATTCTAAAACTAAACCTAACCCTAAGTCTAAACGGAATTCTAACCCCAACACTAACCCTAACACTAATGTAACCGTAACCCTAAACCTAATCCTAATAGTAACAATAACCCTAACCCAAACTATAACCCTATACCTAATCTAACCCTGACAAAACCCTAACCTGCTCCCTAACCCTAATCCTAAACTTAATACTAACCCTAATTCATACGTTAACACTAACCCTAAACCTAAGTATAACCCAAACACAAACACTAACCGTACCCTAACTCTAACCCTAAAGTATATACTAGACCAAACACTAACCCTAACCCTAACATGATCCCTAACTCTAAACCTACCCTAACTGTAACCTAGTCCTATTCATAACCCTAATAGTTAACTCAAACCTAAAAATAAACCTAACCCTAATCCAAACCCTAACCCTAACATTAACGCAACATTAACACTAACCCTAAACCTTACTCTAAAACTAACTCTCACCCATAACCAAAACCTAACACTAAGCCTAACACTATCCCTAACATGAACCCTTACACAAATCCTAACTTGAAAACAACCCTAACACTAAACCTCTCTGGAACACTTACCCTAACCATAACCCTAACACTAACCCTAAACTAAATTTTAACCTTAACCTAACCCTAACCCTAAAGTTAACCATGACCCTAGTCCTAACACTAAAGCTAAGCCTCACCCTAATCCTTACACTAAGCCGAATACAAACCCTAACCCAAACACAATACCTAACCCTAACCCTTATCCTAAGCATAACACTAACCCTAAAAATTAAACTAACCCTAAACCTAAGATTAAATATTAATCCATCCCAAACACTAACCCTAACCATGAGCCTAACCCTAATCCTAACCATAACACTAAACATAACACTCATCTTAACAGTAACCCTAAACCTAACCCTAACACTAAATATAACCCTAACCCTAAACCTAAAACTAACACTAACCCTAACCCTTACCCTAAACCTAAACCTAAAAAAACCCTATCCTTAATATTAAAAGGAACCATAAATCTCACCCTAACCCTAATTTAACCCTAATCCTAACCCTAACCTTAACAGTAATTATAACCCTACTCCTCACCCTAACCCTAACACTAATATTAACCCTAATCATTACCCTAACCCTAACACTGTCCCTAATCCTAACCCTTACCCTAACCTAAGCCAAACCTTAACCCAAACTCTAACCCTAGCCCTAACCCTAACACTAACGCTAACCCTAACCGTAACACTAAATATAAACTTAACCCTAAACCTAATGCTCACACGAACATTACCCTAACCCTAAACCTAAACCTAAAATTAACCCTAAATTTAATCCTAACATGAACCATAAATCTAACCCTAACCATAATTTAACACAAAGCCAAACAATAACCCTAACCTAACACTAATTCTAATGTTGACACTAACCCTATTCATTATATTAACCCTAACCCTCACCCTAAATGATCCTAAACTTAACCCTAAAACTAACTCTAACCCTAATCCAAACCTATATCATTAACCTAACCATAAACTGAACTGTAACCCCAACTCAAAAACTAAACCTAAACCTAACAATAACCTAAACTCTAACCTAACTCTAACACTATCCCTAACCTTAAAAGTAAAACTAACTCTAACCTTATCCCTAAACCTAAACCAAAATTTTATCCTAACCCTAACTGTAACCCTAACACTAAACATAACAATTATCTAACTGAAACCATAACCCTAACCATAACTTTAACCCTAAAGCTACCCTAACCCTAACCCTAAAAATAACTCTAACTCGAAAACTAGCCGTAAACCTAAAACTAACCCTAACACTACACCTACCACTAACCCTAACAATAACCCTAATCCTAAGGCTAACTCTAACCCTCACATAATTCTAACCATAAGCTAACCTTAAATATAACCCTAACCCTAACCCTAACACTAACACTAACTCTAACTTAAAAACAAACTTAACAATAACCCTAAACTTATCTTTATCATGAACCCTAAAACTAACCCTAACCTAACCTAAACCTAATCCTAAACCTAACCCTAACACTACCCCTAACGCTGACCCTATCTTGAACCCTAACTCACCAAACTCTAACTGTAAATTTAAGCCTAATCCTAAACGTAACTGGAACCTTAAACATTATCCTAACCATAACCCTAAGAAATATCCTAACCCTAATACTAACACTAACCATAGCCCTAACCCTAACATTAACCCTAAACCTAAAGCTACACTAACACTAATTTTAAACATAACCCTAAACCTAATCCTCAACCTTAACCTAACCCTTACCCTAAACCTTACCTTAACTTTTACCCTCACCCTAAACCTAACACAATCCCTTACCCTAAACCGAAAACTAAACATAACACTAATCCTAACCATAACCCTAATCCTAACCCCATCCCTAACTCTAAATCTAACAGAATTCTTAATGTATCACTAACACTAACCCTAACACTATCCCTAATCTAAACCCAACCCTGACCCTAACTCTAATAAAACACGTAACCCTAACCCTAACCTTAACCCTGACCCTAACACTAACCTTAGCCCTAACACTAACACAAAACCTAAACCTAACCCTAACACAAACTCTAAAACAAACCCTATCACAAACCCTAACCATATAAATAACTTTATCTTGAACACTAATGCTAATCTTAAATCTAAACCTAAACCTAATCCTAACAATAACCCTAAACTTATCTCTATCCCAAACCCTAACACTTACTCTAACCCTAACGCTAACCCAAAGCTAACACTAACTCTAAGCCTCACCATAACTGTAACTCTAACCCTAACACTAACCCTAAATCTAACCCTACACATACCCTATATCTAAGTCAACACTAACCCATTAACTTTTCCTAAACCTAACCATAACCCTAAATGTAACAATAACCCTAACCCTAACACTAACCCTAACCCTAAACCTAACCCTAACACTAACACTAACCCTAACCCTAACACTAACCCAAATCTAACCATAACCCTAACACTAAACTTAAACCTAAGCCTAAACATAAGCCTAACACTAACACTAACACTAACCCTAATCCTAACCCTAAACCTAATGTTACACTAACCATAACCCTAACCATAACCTAAGACAAACCCTATAGCAAAACTTAAGCCTAACCAGAACTTAACACTAACCTAACACTTACCTAAGTGTAACACTCACCCTAACATGAACACTAACACTAACCCTAATCTATCGCTAACCCTAAACCCAAAACTAACCTGTAACTAACCCTAACCCTAACCCTAACAATCACAGTGATACTAACCTAACCCTATCACTATACCTAATCTACCCAAAACCTAAAAACTAATCCTAAGCCAAAAACTACGCATCCCTATAACCCTCTTTCTAACCATAACCCTGACTGTAACACTAACCCTAACTCTAACCCTAACACTAACCCTAAACCAATGTATAGAACTAACCCAAGTACTAATCCTAAACCTAACCATAACCCTAAATGTAACACTAACCCTAAACATAACTCTAATACTAAAACTATCTTTTAACCCTATCCCTTACAGAAAACCTAAACCTAAACCTTACCCTAACACAAACCATAATTCTTACCCTAACACTAACCTAACACTAACAATGACCTTAACCATATCACTAATTCTAAAACTAAACATAAACCTAACCCAAACCCTAACCATAACCCTAACCCAAAAACTAACCTTAACCTTATTTCTAACATTAACCTTACCGTAACACTTATTCTATCCCTAAGCCTAACAGTAAAAGTAACCCTAAACATATCCCTAACCCTAACACTATCCCTAACTTTAACTCTAACACTAACACAT
Source organism: Callospermophilus lateralis (assembly GCF_048772815.1). Taxonomy (NCBI): domain Eukaryota; kingdom Metazoa; phylum Chordata; class Mammalia; order Rodentia; family Sciuridae; genus Callospermophilus; species Callospermophilus lateralis. Next base: position 163,339,782 of record NC_135305.1, read on the forward strand.
ACTCTAAACCTAACCCTGAACTTAACCCTAACACAAACCCTAATGCTAACAAAAAACATAACCGTAACGTTAAACCTAAAACTAACACTAACACTAACCTTATCCTACCCGTAACATTAAAACTAAACCCAAACCTAATCCTAAGCCTCATTCTAACTCAAAACCTAATCATAACTTTAACCTTAATCCTATCAATAATCCTAGCAAAAACCCTAAACCTTATGCTTACCCTAACACAAAACATACCTCTGAACTATATACTAATATTAACGCAAACCCTAACCCTAAATCTAACTATAAAACTAACACTTAACCAAACCCTAATCCCAAACACAACCCGAACCCTAACCCTAACCCTTACCTAAGCATAATATTAACCCTAAAGCTAACAATAACACTTTCCTTAACATGAACTCTAACCCTAACTCTCATCCTAACCCTAAAACTAACATTAACCCTAACCCTAATCCTAACTTAAACCTAACATTATCCCTAAACTTAAACCTAACATGAACCGTAACCCTAACCCTAATGTAACCATAAACCTAGCCCTATTTCTAACATTAAACCTAACCTTAATATTAACTCTATCCTGAAATTAACCCTAACTGTAACCCTAATACTACCTAACTAATCCTAATCTTAACCCTAATCCAAACATTACTCCTTACCATAAATTTAACACTCACTGAAACCCTAAACCTATCTCTAACCTTAAAACTCACCCTAACACTAATACTAAACATAAACCTAACCTTAACACTACACCTAACCATAACCTTAACACTGACCCTAAACCTAACTCTAAACCTTACCCAAACACTAATCCTTAACTTCACCCTGACATGAAATGTAACACTAACACTAAGCCTACACATAACCCTAACACAAAAATAATCATAAACCTAAAACTTATTAAAACACTCATCCTAACACTAAGCCTAACCACAAACCTCACACTAACCCTACACCTAACTTTAACCCTAACACTAACCCAAAACAAACATTAACCCTAACAATAACCTTAACTTTAACCCTAAATCTATCATTAATCCTAACACTAATTCTAATCCTAACCCTAATCCTGATCTAACCCTAAAACTAACCCTTGCCTAAGCCTAACATAACCCTATCCCTAAACCTTAAATAACCCTAACCCTAACGCTAACACAAAAACGAACCCTAACCCTAATCCTATCAGTCAATATAAGCCTGAACCTAACCCTAAAACTAACACTAACCATAACACTATCCCTAATACTAGCATTAACCCTCTCCTCAACCTAACCCTTAAACTAACCCTAAGCCTAAAATTTATCCTAACACTGAACCTAAACCTCATACTAATTCTAATACTAATACTAACCATATTGCTAACCTGAACCCTAACCCTAAACATAACACTAACCATAACTTTAAACCTAATCGAAACACTAATCCTATACTTATTCCCAACCTTAACACTATTCCTAATCCTAAGCCTAAACATACACCTAACACTAACACTAAGCGTAACCCTAAATTTAACCCTACTTCTATCCCTAACACAATACTAACCATAACATTAACCCTAAAGCTATTTCTAAACCTAAGTATAAACCTAACACTAAACCTAACACTAACACTAAACCTAAACCTAAACCTTACCCTAACACTAACCTCAACCCTAACCTTAACCTTAACAATAACTCTAAACCTAACACTAACTCTAAACATTATATTAACAGTAAGGCAAACCCTAAACCTAACCTAAACACAAAACCTAAACGTAACCCTAAACCTAACACAAATCATAACACTAACCCTAACACTAATCTCAAACCTAAACCAAACCCTAAATCTAAACCTAAATCTAACCCAAACCCTAAGCATAACAGTAACCCTAACCCTAACCCTAACCCTTGCATTTAAACTAAACCTACACCTAAACCAAAACATAAAACTAACACCAATCTTATCCCTAAAGGTAACACTCTAACTTTACCCTAAACCTAAACTATCTCAAAACCTATCCCTTATCCTAACACTATTCCTAAACCTTACCCTAACACTAACACTAACAGTAAGCCTAACCCTAACCCTAACCCTAACCCTAACTCTAACACTAACCCTAAACCTAATACTAACACGAATCCTAATCCTAACCCTATCACTAACAAAAACCCTAATCGTAATGTAACGCTAATACTAACCCTAATATTAACCCTAACCATAACGATCTTCCTAACCTAACTCTAACTCTAACACTATCCTAAACCTTAAACCTAACCCTAACCCTAACACCAACCCTACCCGTAACACAAACACTAACCCTAAAATTAAGTAAACCTAACCCTTACCCTAACACTAACACTAACAGGAAACCTAACCTCAGCCATAACACTAACCCTAACTCTAACCCTATCCTAAACCTCACTCTAACTTAACCCTTATCATAAACCTAACCCTGACCCTAATCTCAATCCTAACACTAAGCCTAAACCTAACACTAACCTTAATTCTAACCCTAACCCTAAGTTTAACACTCACTAAAACCCTAGCATTACAGTAACACTAACTCTAATCATAACCCTTTCCCTAAGCATAAACCTTACCTGAACACTAACCCTAACACTAACAATAACCCGAATCATAACCCTAACATTAAGCCTAACACTAACTCTAATCCTTACCTAATCCTAACCATAACACAAACCATAACCCTAAATATATCCTTAACCCTAAACGTACCCTAACCCTAACCCTTAGGTAACACTAACCCTAATCACAAACCTCACCATAACTCTAACCATTATTCTAACCCGGAACCTAACCCAAAGAGTAACTCTAACAGTAAAACTAACTGTAACACTAACCCTAATCCTAAACCTTACATTAACCCTAATATCAACTGTAACACAAACTCTAAACCTAACCCTAACTCTAACATTAACTCTACCATATTACTAATGCTAACACTATAATTAACCCTAACCCTAACCCTAACCCTTACTGAAACCTAAACCTAAACCTAACACTAACACTCACACTAACCCGAACACTAACACAAACCCTAATTTGTACACTAACACTAAACCTAACCACAATCCCAACCCTTACCTTAAACTTAACAGTAACCATAAACTTAACGCTAAAGCAAACCCTGAAACTAACCCTACCCTAAACCTAACATAACTATATTTCTAACACTAACTCTCACCCTAAACCTAATTCTAACACTAACCCTAAATCTAACATTAACACAAAATATAACACTAACTCTATCCTAACTCAAATGGTAACCCTAAAACTAACAATAACCTTAAATCTAAACCTTACCCTTACTCTAACCTTAACCCTAAAAATTACCCTATCATAACCATAACCCTAACTTTAACCCAAACCAAACACTAAACCTAAAACTAACTGTAACCGTTACACTAACTCTAAACTTATCCCTAACCCTAACACTATAATTAACGCTATCCCTAACCCTAAAGCAAACACTAACCCTAAACATAACCATTACCCTAACCCTCACCCTAACCCTAACCTTAACATGAACGATAATTCTAAACCTAACACTAACCCTAACGCTAATCCCAACTCTTATCTTAAGCCTAACTCTATCCCTAAACTAAACCCTAACCCTAAACCTAACTCAAAACCTACCATTAATGCAAACCCTATACTAATGCAAAATTTAACACTAACACTAACCCTAATCCTAACATAATCCTAACCATAATCCTAAAGCTTACACTAACCCTTAACGTAATCCTAACTCATATCTAATCCTAACCCTAAAATTAGCATAACCCTAAGCCTAACCATAACTTTAACAAATAACCTAACACTAACCTCAAACGTATCCCTAACCCTAACACTAATATTAACCCTAACCATAACCCTACCTAACCCTAACACTAACCAATACCTATACCTAAACCTAACACAAACCCTAACTCAAACACTTACTCTAACCCTAACACTAACACTAATACTAACATTAACCCTATCCCTAGCTATTACAGTAACCCTAAACCTAACCCTAAGATAAACAATAACCCTAAGCCTAACTAACCCTAAAACTACCCTAACCATACACTAACCATAACCGTAACACTAACCCTAAACTTAAACCTAAACATAAACCTAATGCAAACCCAAACAGTAACACTAATCTAACACTAAAACTACACCTAAACCTAAGTTTAAGCAAAGCCCTGAACCTAACACTAACCATAAAACATACTCTAACCCTAAACCTAACACTAAACTTAACCCTAACATTTACCCTGAAACTAAACCTTACCCTAACACGAACACTTCAACTAACCCTAATTATAACCATAACACTATACCTAACACTAACCCTAACCATTCCACTAAGCCTGACCCTAACCCTAAACCTAACCCTAACAATATCACTAACCCTAAACCTAATCCTAAACTTAACACTAACACAAATCCTAACCCTAACCCTAACACTCACACAAACATTAAATCTAACTCTAATCCTAACACAAAACCTAACCCAATTATAATCCTGACCCTAATCTATTCCTAACCCTCACACTTACCTAACTCTAGCCCTAACCCTAACAGAAACACTAACCCTAAACCTAAATCAAACACTAATAATTACCCTTTTCCTAACCCTAAACCTAAACTTAACCCTAACCCTAATAACAACCATAACATTAACGTAACCCTAAAACTAACCCTCACAAGTACCCTAACCCTAAACCTAACCCTTACCTAACTCTAATCTAACCCTAACAAAAACACTAACACTAATCCTAAATCAAACACTAACACTAATCCTAAATCAAACACTAACACTTGCCCTAATCCTAACCTTAAACATAAACTTAACCCTAACCCTAATAATAATCATAAAACTAATGTAACCCTAAAACTAACCCTCACATGTACCCTAAATTTACACCTAACCATAACAAAAAGCTAAACCCTACATCAAACACTAAATCTAACACTAACTCTAACCATAAACCTAATGCTAACACTAAGCCTAACGCGAACCCTAACCCTAAACATAAACTTAAAAATAACCCTATCCCTAACCCTAACCCTCACTTTAACACTAACCCTAACCCTAAACCTAACACTAATGCTAAGCCTAACCCTAACACTAAATTTAAACCTACATGTAACCCTAATCAAACTGAAAGTAACCAAATTCTTGACCCTAAAATTAACACTTACCCTAACCCTAATTCTAAACTTAAATTTAACACTAACCCTAACTCAAACCCTAACTCTTACATAATCCTATCCCTAACCCTAACCCAAACCCTAACACTAACCGTGAACGTAACCCTAACCATAAAACTAAACATAACCCTAACACAAAACCTACCATTAATGCTGAAACTAACACAAACCCTAACCCTAATTCTATACCAACAGCAACCCTAACCCAAACCATAACCCTAACTTTTACTTAATCCTAACACTAAGGTTTACGTAACAAAACCAAATCTTAACACTAACACTATACCTGACACTAACCCTAACCACAACCTTAAACCTAAGTATACCACTAAGCCTAACCATCACCCAAATAATTACCCTAACCGTAACACTAACCCTAACCCTAATGCTATCCCTAACCCTAAAATAAAACTCTAATCCTAATACTAACCGAAATAATAATAACTTTAACACTAACCCTGAACCTAATTTACACTGAATGTATCCCTAATCCTAACAGTAATCATAAACATATATGTAACCGTATCAGTAACAATAACACAAACCATAACCCTAATATGACCTTAAACTTAAACATACCACTAAGCTTAAACTTAACAAAAAACATAACCCCAAACCTAACACTAATGCAAACACTTACCCTATCCCTAACCCTAACAGAAACCCTAACCCTAAGTCTAACCCTAACACTAACACTAACCCTAACCCTAACTTTAACCTAACCGTAACCCTAACCCTAATTCTAAACCTAAAATAACCCTAAACCTAGCCCTCACCATAATCCTATCCCTAAACCAAAAAATAACCCTAACCCTAACCTACGCTAAACCTAAACCTAACCCTAAACCTAATCCCAATTGTAACTCTGAACCTTTATGTACCCCTAGCAGTTACCTAAAACAAACCCTAACACTAACCCTAAAATTAACCCAAACTCTAATCCTAACACTAACCCTAACCCTTACTTTACACTAATGCTAATTCTAACCATAACTCTAAAAGTAACCTAAACCTTAACAAAATTCTAATTTTAACCCTAACACTAACTTTAACCGTAACCCTAGAACTAGCCCAGACCTTAATCCTAAACTTAACACAAACCCCAACACTAACCATAACCCAAACCTTAACTTTATTCTAACCAAAACTCTAAACTAACACTAACCCTAACCCTAAACCTAAACTTATCACTAATTCTAAACCTAACCTTTACCCTAACACAAACCCTACCCTAAACATAAACCTAACCATGACCCAAACTCAAACCGTAACCCTATCACGAATACTAACACTTACCCTAACCCTAACACTACCCCTAAAGTTAACCCTAACATGAACTTTAAACCTAACCCTAAAATTAACCCTAAAACTAACCCTTAGCTCTACACTAACCATATCATTAACCCTAACCTTAACACTAAACCTAACACTAAATCTAACCTGAACTCTTAAATCTAACACCAATTCTAATCCTAAACTGAAACCTAGATATAGCACTAACATTACCCTAACCCTAAACCTAAACCTAACCCTAAGGCTTACCCTAACCCTAACACTAAGAATAAACCTAAACCTAACACTCATTCTAACCCTACCATTAAACCAAATATTAAACCTAACCCTAATCCTAAAAGGAGCCCTAAACCTATCTATACCCCTAACCAATTACTAATGTTAAAACTAACACTAACCCCAAGAGTAACCCTAAAATAACCCTATCTGTAAATGTAAAACTAATACTAATCCTATCCTTAACCCTAACATGAATCCTAACCTAACCCTCCCTCTTATACTAACCTAAACCTAACCTGAAACATAACCCGAAACTTAACACTAACCATAACCATAATTCTAACCATAACTTTAACTGTATCCCTAATATAAACCTAAACCTAACTCTAACATTAAACCTAACCCTAACCCAAACTTTAACCCCAACCCTAACCTAACTCTAACGCCAAAGCTTACCTAACCCTAATCTTAATCCTGACTCTAGCACTAACCCTAACACTAATTCTACCCTTAATTTTAACACAAAACCTAAACCTATCCATTCCACTAAGGCTAACCATCAACCTAAACATAACACTAACCCTATCAGTACAATTAAACTAACCCTAATCTTAATCATAACAGAAACCTTAATCCTAAGCCTAACTCTAACACTAACTGTAACCCTAACATCAAACCTAACACTAACACTAACCCTAATCCTAACCATAAGAATAACCCTAACAGTAACCCTTGCACTAACCTCAAACAAAAACCTTACACTAACCCTACTTCTAACACTAACACTCACTCTAGACCTATGTATAAACCTAATTCAAAAACTATCACAAACACTAACCCTAACCCTAACACTTACTCTAATCCTAACCGAAACCCTAAACCTAAACCTAACACTAACCCTAAGCCTATCCCTGACACGAACCTAACACTAACCCTAACCCTAACCAAACCCTAACCATAACACTAACTCTAACCCTAACGCTAACCCTAAAAGTAACCCTAACCTTAACACTAACACTAACCTAATCCTAACCTAACCCTCACTCTTATCCTAACATAACCCTAATGGTAACCCTAACACAAAACCTAACCCTTAGTCTACAACTAATTCTAACCCTAAGCTAACACAAACCCTAACCCTAAATTTACCCTAACACGAATTCTAAACCTAAACCTAAACCTAACACTTAACCATAACCTAACTCAAACCATAAACCTAATACTAATATTAAATTATCCCTAACACTAAAACCAATCCCAAAATTAACCATAACCAAACCACAAACCCTAAATTTAACCATAATCCTAAACTTAATCTACCTTAACACTAACTCTAACCTAACAATAACCCTAAAACTAACCGTAAACCTATCACTAACCCTTATCTTTAACCTAACCCTGACCTTAAACCTAAACCTAACAGTACCATGAACCCGAAACTTAACCCTTAACTTAACTGTAACCCTAGCACTTACCCTAAACCTAACAACAACACTAACCCTACAACTCACACTAACCCTGACACTACAATTAACACAAACCCTAAACTTAACCCAAACATAAACCCTAACCCTAACCTTAATACTAACACTAAACTTAACCCAGACACTAACATAACCATAAACCTATCCCAAAACCTAGCAATAACCCTAACCCTACAACTAATCCAAACAATAACCCTAACACTAACACTAACCCTAACACTTAAAATAACACTAAACCTCACCTTAACAATAACACTAACCCTAACCCTAAACCCAAACCTATCACTTATCCTAACGCTAATTTGAATCCTCACCCTTACTCCAATCCTCAACCTAAACCTAAACCTAACACTAACTATAACCTGAAAAAAATATTAACCCTAACCCTAATGTCACACTAGCACTATTCCTATCCCTAAACTAATCTTAACTTTAAACATAACCAAAACCATAACCATAACCGTAACCCTAACATTAAGTCTAAGACACAACCTAACCTTAACCCTAACACTAAACATAACCCTAACACTAAACCTAAAACTAACCCCAACCCTAACTCTAACACTACCACTAACACAATTGTAACCATAACCCTAATCCAAAACCTAATTTTAACCTAACACTAACAGTAACCCTAAACCTAACACTAACAATAACCCTAACACTAACCCTAACAATAAACCTAAGCCTCACCCTAACCCTAACCCTAACCCTAAGTCTAACCCTAGCTCAAATCCTAAAGCCAACCCTAAAACTAACATTAACCCTAACCCTAACCCTAACCATAAACCTAAACCTAACACAACCCTAATCATAATCAATAACCCTTACACAAACCCTAACCCAAACCATAATCCTAACACTTAACTAGCCCTAAGCTAACACTTACCTAAACCTATCCCTAAATCTCACACTAAATCTAAAACTAACTATAACCCAAATGTTAACACTAACTCTTACCCCAAAGCTAACCCTATCACAAACTCAAACTCAAAATCTATCTGTAAACCTAATACTAATGTTAAACATAATTGTTACCCTGACCCTAAGCCTAACCCTAACTTTAACCCTAAAACTAACCCTTACACTAAGCCTAAGACTCACTATAACGCTAATCCTAACTGTAACCCTAAACCTAACCCTTACACAAAATGTAATACTAAACCTAAACCTAACAATAAAGCTAACCCTAATTCTAACTGTAACCCTAACCCTTATTTTTAACCTTACCTAAACATAACCCTATTCCTAAATGTAACCATAACAATAACCTAACCCTGATCCTAACCCAAGCCCTAACCCTAAACCTAAACCTCACCCTAACAATAACCTTAAACCTAACACTAACACTAACCCAAACCTTAACATTATACCTAAACCTAAATATAAACTAAGAAAAACACTAACGCTTACCCTAAACCTAAACCTAACGCTAACACTAAACCTAAACCTAAACCTAAACTTAATACTAACACTAACCCTAACTCTTACACTAACACAAACTCTCACTCTATTTCTAAACTTAACGTAAACATAAACCTAACTCTAACCCTAACACCAAACCTAATGCAAACCCTCACCCTAAACTTAACACTAACTCTAACTCTAACCATAAAACTAACCTAACACTAACTCTAACCCTAACTCTAACCCTTACCCTAAACCTAACCCTAACATTAACCCTAATACTAAATCTAACATGAACCCAAAACCTAACCCTAACCCAAACTTAAACCTAACACTAATGTTGACTGTAACCCTAAACCTAACCCTAACACTAACACAAAACCAAAACCAAACACTAACATTAACTTAAACCTGTCAGTAACCCTAAGTGTTAACCTAACTCTAAACCTGACATTAAGGTTAACCCTAAACCCAAATTTTACCTTAAACCTAATCCTAAACCTTAAGTTGACCCAAACCATAACCCTAACTCCAACCCTAACCCTAACTCTAAAGCTAATTCAAACACTAATATTAATCCTAAACCTCACCCTAACCCTTAAACTTTACCAAACACTAACCCTAACTCTAAGATAAAAACTTAACTCTAACCCTAACACTAACCCTAACCCTACACTAACCCTAACACGAACTTTAACCCTAATGTAAGCCTAACACTTACGCTAACCCTAACCCTAACACAAACCTTAATTCTAACCTAAACCCTAACCCTAACCCTACCATTACACTAATTCTAAAACTAATCATTAACCTAACCCTAAATCTAAAACTAAACCAAACGCTAAATCTAACCCTATGCAAAACCCTATAACTAATCCTAACTGTAACCTTAAACGTAACACTAACCCTTACCCTATCCCTAAACCTAACCCTCACTCTCAACCTAAACCGAAACCTATAACTAACCCTAACCCTAACACTAACAATAAACCTAAACCTAATTACAACCCTACCCCAAACACTAATGCTTATGCTAAACCTACCACTAACCCTAACACTAACTTTTTCTTTAATCCTAACCCTAAACCTAAACCTAACATAAATGCTAACACTACCACAAACTTTAACAATAAACCAAACCCTAATTTAACTGTAAACCTAAGCCTAATACAAACACTAATCCTAAACCTAACACTAACCCTAACCCTAAATCTTAACCTAACCCTAAAACTAAGCTAAACCTAACCCTAACCTAACTGTAACCCTAATACTAATCCTTATTGTAATACAAACTATAACACTAAACATAACTCCAACACTAATCCTAACTCTATTTCTAACATAACCATATCCTTAACCTAATACTAATATTAGGAAAAAACTTAACGCTAAAACTAATGATAACACTAACCCTAAATATAACACTAAAAAAAACCCTAAACTTAACCCAAACACTAACAAAAATTCTAGCCCTATCTGTAAACCTAAACAAAACACAAACCTAAACCCTAACCCAACCCTTACACTAAGTCTAACACTAATCTTAAGCCTACCATAACACTAAACCTAACCCGAATTCTAAAATTATTCATAAACCTAAATCTAACACTAACCCAAACACTAATCCTAACCCTTACCATATCCCTAACACTAAACTAACACTAACCCTAATTCTAAACCTTTTTGTAACCCAAACTGTAACACTAACCATAACCCCAACACAAATTCTAGACCTAAACCTAACATTATCCCTAACTCTAATCCTAACACTAAGCTTAACCCTAAGCCTAACCCTAACCCTAACACAAAATCTAACACTAATTATAGCCAAAACCCTAACCCTAAACCTAAACATTATGCTAACCATAATTCTAACAATAATCCTAACATTAAACCAAACCCGAATTCTAAAACTAACCCTAACCCTAACCATAACCAAAATTCTAAACACAACACTAACCCTAACCCTATCTGTAACACAAACCCTAACTTTAACCTAACTAAAACTTAACCCTAACAAAAACCTAAAACTAACCCAACTCTTACCCTATCACTAACATTAACACTAACCCTAACCCTAACCTATCTCTAACACTAACCATTTTCTAACTCTAATGCTAATGATAAGAAATTACTTAACCCTTACCCTAATGATAATTTTAAATTTAAAATCCTCCCTAACCATTACACTAACCCTAACCCTAATCTTAATCCAAACAGTAATAATAACACTAACCCTAAACCTAAACCTATCCCAAACATAAATCCTATACTTATCCCTAAACCTATGTCTAAACCTAAACCTAACCCTACCCTAACAGTAAACTTAAGCCTCACCTTAACCGTAACCCTAAAACTAACACCAACACTAACCTTCTAATTCTAATAGTACACCTAAACTTAATTCTAATATTAAACCAAACAATAATCCTAACCCTCACCATAACCCTAAACTTTACACTAACCCTAACCATAAACCTAAACCTAAACCTAACGCTACCACTAACCCTAAAACTATCCATAACCCTAAAAATAAAACTATTCTTAACCCTAACACTAAACATAAACCTAACCCTAAACCTAAGTCTAAGGTAACCCTAACTCTAACTGTAACCCTAACAAAAACCTAACCCAAAACATAACCCTAACGGAACATGACACGAACCCTAACTGTTTCCTAACTTTAAACATAACCCTAATCCTAACACTAAACCAAACACTATCCCTACCTCTAACCCTAATACTAACCCCAAACTTAACCCTATCTATATCACTAACACTAAACCTAACCCTAAACCTAAACCTAACCCTAACTTTATCCCTAACGCTACCTTAACACCAACTCTAACACTAACTCTAACCTAATCCTAACACTAACCCTAACCTACCTGTAACCATAAAACTAACCCAAACCTAACCCTATGCCCCACTTTAACATTTTTACTAAACATAACCCATAACCTAAAACTTACTTTAACCCTAACACACACCCTAATCATAACACTAAATTTAACACACATCATAAATCTAACCCTAATACTAACCCTAACACAAAAACTAACACAAATTCTAATCCTAAATCTAAAACTAATCCTAAACATAACCCGAACTCTAACTCTAATTCTAACCCAAAACTAACCCTAACCATAACCCTAAATGTAATCCTAAAACTAACCTTAAAGTTAGCCCTAGCCCTAAAACTAACACTAGCACTAACTCTAATCCTATCCCAAAAAGTAAACCTAAACTATCCCAAAACTTAAACCTAACCCTAACTCGAACCCGGAACGTAACCCTCATCCTGAGAATAACACTAATCCCAACCCTAATCATAACAATTAAACTAACACATACTCTAACTGTAACAGGAACACTAAACGTAAACATGACCTAAAATTAAACATAAACTTAACTCTAAACTTAACTCAAACCGTAACACTAATGTAAGCCTAATCCTAACCCTAACAAAAACCCTGACAAAAACCCTAACTCTAACCCTAAACTAACCCTACCCCTAAACAGTACATAACCCCAACCCTAACCCTAACTCTAACCCTAACACTAATAAAAACCCAAATCTTATCATTAATCCTTACCCCAACCCTAAACCTATACAAAAACTAACCCTAAGCTGAACACTAACATAACCCTAAATATACCCTAACCCTAACATTAAACCTAACCCTAACTCTAACCCTAACCGTAACCCTAAAACTAATCCTAACCCACACTCTATACCTAATACTAACCATTAAAATATCCCTGACCATAATTTTAACACAAATCCTAAGCCTAATCCTAACCCTATCAAAAATGATAATCCTTGTGCTAGCACTAATTCTAACACTAACCCTAAGGATAAAAATACCCCTAAGACATACCTTAACCCTAAATTTAAACCTAATCAAAATTCTAACCATAACCCTAAACCTAAACTTAAACATTACCTAAACATACCCTTAACCCTAACCCTATCAGTAAAACTAAATCTAAACCTAACCCGCTCCCTAACCCAAACACTAAAACTAATACTAATTCTATTCAATCACTAACACTAACCCTAAACCTAACAATCAACCAAAACCAACACTAACGCTAAACATAACCCTAACCCTAATGTTAAAACTAATGTGAACACTAATTCTAACCATAGCACGAACAATAAATTTAACCCTAACTCTAACCCTAACCTAACCCTTACCATAACCCTAACAGTTAACCTAATCCTAAACCTAAACCTAACACTAACCTAACACTAACATTAACCCTAAACCTAAACTTAACTCTAAAACTAACCCTAAACCAGAACCTAACACTCTTCCTAACTCTATCCCTAACACAAAACCGTACCCTAATCCTTTCGCGAACATAACTCAAAAAATAACCCTCTTTGTAAAACTTACCATAACCATAACCCTAACACTAACCCTAAACTAAACACTAAAATTAACGTAACAATAACCCTAACCACAATACTAATGCTAACCCTGAAACTACCCCTCACCCTGAAAAGAACACTAAGCCTCACCCTAACTTTTACCCTAAACTGAATACTAACCCTAAACCAAACACTAAACCTAACCCTAACTCTTATCCTAAATAAAACACTAACCCTAACACTTATCCTAACCCTAACCCTAAATATAACTCCATCCCAAACACTAACCCTAAACATTACGATAATCCTAATCCTAAACTTAACACTAGTCCTAACCATAATATTAACACTAACCCTAACCTAAACCTAACATGAATGCTAACATTAACCCAAATCTAACACTAAATAAAACTCTAAACATAAACCTAACCCTAAACTAACCATAACCCTAACTCTAACACTTACCCTTACCCTAAACCTAAAAAAAAATAACCTTAATCCTAAAAGAACCATAAATCTAACACTAACCCTAATTTAACCCAAGCCCTAACCCTAAACCTAACACTAAACTTACCCCTTACCCTTACCCTAACCCTAACCCTAACCCTAATCTTAACACTAAGCCTTATCCTAAGCCTAACACTAAACCTAATAATAACCATAACCATTTACCTAACGTTTACCCTAACTTTAACACTAACGCTAACCGTATCTCTAACACTAAATATAACCCTTACCGTAAACCTAACCCTAACACTAACCTAACCCTAAACTTAAAACTAAAACTAACAGGAACCCTAATTATAATCCTAACAAGAACCATAAATATAAACCTAACACTAATTTAACCCAAACTTTATCCCTAATACTAAACCAAATCCTAACCCTAACCCTGATCTAAACCTAACTCTAACCATAATCCTAAATTTTATCATGCCCTATCAATAACCCTCACCGTAACCCCAACACAAACCCTACCTTTAAGCTAACAATAAGCTAAAGATTAACCCTAACCCTAACCCTAACTGTAACCCTATATCCAATTCTAACTCTAATCTTAACCCTAACCTGAAACCAAAATTTTACCCTAACCCTAACCCTAAACCTAACCATCACCCTAACATTAAACATAACCCTAATTCTAACACAAGGCCTAAACCTAACCCTTACTCTAACACTAACAGCAACCCTAACTCTAACCCTAACACTAACCCTGAACAAACACTAACCGTAATTTTTACTCTAACCCTAACCGTAACACTAAAATTAACCCTAAGTCTACTCTACAATAAACCGTTACAATAGCCCTAATCATAAACCTAACTCTGATCCTCAACCTCAATAGAACTGTAAGCTTACCCTAAACCTAACCCTAATCCTAACACTAACCTTAAAACTAACTATAACCCTAACACTAACCTTGACACTAAATCTAACTCTAACCCTAACCATAAACTTAAAATTAAACTAACACTAACCCTAACCTTAAATTTAACACAAACCCCAAAACTAACCTTAACACTAAACCTATTACTAAACCGAACACTAACACTAACACTAACCCTAACCTTATCTTGAACCCTAACTCACCTAACCCTAACTCTAAACCTACCCCTAGTCCTAATTGTAACCCGAACCTTAAACATAACCTTAACCGTAAATCTAAGACAAATTTTAACTCTAAACCTAACACTAACCCTAACTCTAAGACTACACTAACACTAATTTTAATGCTAATTCTAACTCTAAACCTTTCACTAACACTTAACCTAAACCTTAACCTTACCTTAAAACTTAACCTAACCATAAGCTTAACCCTATCCCTAAACCTTATTCTAACCCTAACACTAACCCTAACCCTAAACCGAATCCTAATCCTAACCCTATCCCTAACCCTAACTCTAAACCTATCCCGAATGTATCACTAACATTAACCCTAACTCGATCGCTAAACCTAAACCCAACTCTGACCCTAATGCTAATAATAGCCCTAACCTTAATCTAACCATAACTCTAATCCTAACCTTAACACTAATCTTTGCTCTAACCCTAACACTAACCCTAAACCTAACCCTAACACAAACCCTCAAAGTAACCCTAATACCAACCCTAAGCCAAACAGTAACTTTAACTTGAACACTAATGCTAAACCTATACAAAAACCTAAACCTAATCCTAACAATAACCCTATAACTAAATCTATCCATAACCCTAACACTTATTCTATACCTAACCCTAATCCTCACCTAACAATAACCCTAAGCCTCACCACAACCCTAACCTTAACCGTAACACTAACCCTAAACTAACCCTAAATATAAGGCTAATATTAACCCCCCAAATAATCCTAAACTAACCATAGCCCTAAACATAACAATAACCTAAACTTAACCATAACCCTAAAGCTAAATATAACATTAACACTAACCCTAACCTTATCACGAATTCTATCTGTAACCAAAAACCTAACACTAACACTAACCCTAAACCTAACCCTAACACTAACAATAACCGTAACAGTAACCCAACACTAACCATAAAACTAACCATAACCATAACACTAAACTTAAACCTAACCTTTACCCTAACCCTAACACTAAACCTAAAGGTAATCCTCACCATAACACTAAACCTAACATTATCCTAACTCTAACTCTAACATAAAATTAACACAAATCCTATAGCAAAATATAACCATAACCATAACCTAACACTAACCCTAACCCTTACCTTACCCTAAGTCTAACCCTCACATGAACACTAACCCTGACACTAAACCCAACTGTAATCTAACACTAAACCTAATCCCAACAATAACTTTTTAACTAAATCTAAAGCTAACCCTAACACTAACAGTAACACTAACCTTAAAACTAACACCATTTCTAACGTACCTGTAACAGTAAAACTAACCCTAAGATTAACTCTACATCTCACTCTAACCCTCTTTCTATCCAAAATCCTAAGTGCAACATAAACCCTAACTGTAACACTAACACTAACCCTTAACCTATGAATAAAATGAAATACTAATCTTAAACCTAACCATAATCCTAAAAGTAACACAATACCTAAACCTAACCCTAACACTAAAACTATCTTTTAACCACACCTTTCCAGAAAAGAGAAACCCAAACCTTACCCTAGCACAAATCATAATTCTTACCCTAACACTAACCAAACACTAAACATAACTCTTAACTTAGTGCTAATTGTATAACTAAACCTAACCCTAACCCAAAATCTAACCCTAACCCTAACCCCAAAACTATGCTTAACCCTAAACCTAACCCTAACCCTAACATTAACCAAACACTGATCTTACCATAATACTAATTCTAGCCCTAACTCTAACCCTAAATGTAACCCTAAACATATCCCTAAACCTAACACTATCCCTAACTTTAACTGTAACACTAACACATATATTAAACCTAACCCTAACTTAAACCTTCAAACTAACCGTAAACCTAACAAAAACCCTAACGCATACCATTACCCTAATACTAACCCCAACATTATCACTAACCCTATCTTTCCCATAACCTATAAACTTACCCTAAAACTAATCCCAAGCCGCATGGTAACTATAATTTTAACCATAACTCCCCCTAATGTTATCAGTAACCCAATAGAAATCCTTAAACTGTCCCTTATCCTACACAAAATATATCCCTGAACCTAACACTAATATTAACACTAACCCTAACCCTAAACCGAACTCTAAAACTAACCCTAAATGTAACCCAAACCCTAACTCTAACCCTAATCGTAAAACTAACCGTAACCATAAACCTAACTCTAAAACTAACCCTTACACTAACCCTAAACCTAACCATAACACTAACCTTAAACCCAAACCTTATCCTAGACCTAACCTATCTCTAACCCTAACACTATCCCTAACTCTAACCCTAACACTAGCACTAAACCTAAGCATAACACTAACCCTAAACCTAAACCTAACCCTAGACATAACCTATTCCTAACCCTAACACAATCCCTAACTCTAACCCTAACACTAACACTAAAGCTAACACAAAACCTTTTCCAATCCCTAAAACCAAACCTAACTCTCACGCTAACATGGACCCTATACCTAACACTAAAACTAATCCTAACCCTAAACTTAATACTAATCCTAACCCTTACCCTACAAGTAACACTAAACCTAAACCTAACACGAACCCTAACCCTAACCAAAACCCTAAACGTAACCCTAAATCTCACCTAAACGCTGTCCCTAATCCTAACCATAACCTTAACACAAACCCTAAACAAAACCATTATCCTTACCCTGACACTAATTCTTACCTAAACCCACCCCCAACTTTAACACAAACACTAAAACAAATCCTAACCCTAACAGTAACCCTAAACATAATCCTAACTCTATCACTAACCCTAACCATAAACCTAACACTAACCTTAATTTTAACAGTAACCCTAACCCTAAAACTAACACTAATCCCAACCCTAACCATAACACTATCACTGACCCTACTCTTAATCCTAACCTAAACCTAAACCTAACCCTCACTCCAATAATAATCCAACCGTAACCCTAAACCTAACCCTAACATAAATCCAAACCCTAACCCTAACCCCAACACAAACCATAAAACTAACCCTAACACTATCCCTAAACCTAACCCTATCCCTAACTCTGACACTAAACCTAAATTTAACTGGAAACCTATCCCTAACCCCAACCATAAAACTAATCCTAGAAATAACACTAAACCTTATTCTAATCTCAAACCAAATTCTAACACTAACCCTATCCTTAAGTCCAAAACAAAAACTAACTCTAATCATAAATCTAACACTAACACTAACCCCAAAACTATGCCTAATCCTAAACCTAACATTAACCTTAACCACAACTATAAAAATAACCATATACCTAATCTTTACAAAAACACTAATAATAACCCTAGTAATAACCCTAAACCGAAAACTATACCCTAACCATAAAACTAACCTATCAAATACCCTAAACCTATCTCTAACCCTATTTGAAACACTAAACCTAATTCTAACCTTAAACCTAGTTAAAAACTTACAACTAACCCTAACACTATACCTTTCCTAAACCAAATACGAACACAAACAGTAACCCTAACAGTAATCCTAACAAAAATTGACAACCTAACCCTAAACCTAACACAAATCCTAACCATAACACTAACCTTAACACAAATCATAACTCAAACCATAACCTTAAATCAACCTAACCTTAGACCTGTTGCCTAACCCTAATTCTAACACTTACCCTAACACTAATCCTAACCCTAGCCCTAAACCTGACACTAACCTTAATCTTAACCCTACCCAAACAATAACACTAACCCTAAATTGAACCCAAACCCTACAATTTACCCTAAGCCTATCCCTAAGCCTAAACCTAACACTAACTCTACCCCTAACTCTAAACCTAACGCTAACCCTAACACTAAGCATAACACAAATCCTCCCCCTAACACTAGCCCTAACCCTAAACCTAAACCTAATTCTCATACTAATTCTAAACCTAACCCTAATCCTAAACGTAAAACTAACACAAACCTTAACCTTAACATTAAATTAGACACAAACCTAATCCTGAAACTCACCCTAACCCTAACAGAAACCCAAACCCAAAACCTACAATGAACCATAAAACTTACATGAACCCTAACCCTATAACTAATGCTAAACCGAAACCTAACCCTAAATCTAACACTAAAACTAAACCTAACCCTAATCCTAACCCTATCACTAACACTAATCCTAAATCTAACTCTAACCTTAACCCTAACCCTTACCCTCACACTAATCCTAACCCTAAACCACCTCTTAGCCTAAAACTATTCTTAAACCTAACACTAACACTAACCCTAACCTTAACCTAACTCTAAATCTAATCCAACTGTAATCCTAACTCTAACCATAACCCAAACCCTAAACAAAACCCTCAACCTAACACAAACCATCACCCTAACCCTAAGACTAACCATAACACTAACGCTATCACTAACACTAGAACTAACCCTAATTATAACTCTTAAACTAACCCTAACCCTAACTTGATCCCTATCTTGAATCCTCATCCTAATTCTAAAACTAACCCTAACTAGTACCATAACAATATCTTTAACCCTTACCTAATACTAACGCTAACACTCAACATAACACTGACCCTAACCCTATCATTAACCCTAAGCATAACCATAACCCTAAACCTAACACTAACTCTAACTTTAATACTAATACTAACCATAACACTAACCCTAATCCTAACACTAATTGTAACACTAACCCCAACCCTATTCTTAACCCTAACACAAACCATTATCCTAACCCGAACTCTAACCCTAATACAAACGTAACATTAACACTAACCCTAACCCTAACCCTAATCCTAACTCTAACAGTAAACCTACACTTAAACCTAACACTAACCCTACCCATAAACCTAACACTAACTGAAATAATAATCCAAGATAACCCTAAACCTATCCCTATAACAAATCGTATCTCTAAACCTAAGCCTAACACATACCCTAACCTGAACCCTAACCCTAACCCAATCACTAACCCTAACCCTGAATCGAACCCTAAACCTTACCCTAACACTAAACCTAACCATAACCCTAAACCTAACATTAACTCTAACACTAGCACTAACACTAAACCTAACACAAAACAAACCCTAACCCTATCTCTATCTCTAACCCTAATCCGAAGCCTAATTTTATACCTTACACTTACCCTATCCTAGACACTAACTTTAACACTAATTCTAAATGTAAATCAGACCCTAAACCTAACACTTACCCTAATACCACGTCTAAACATAAAATTTACATTAACCCTAACAATAACCCTAGCGCTAACCGTATACTTAATACTGAACCTAACCCTAACCCTAAACCTAAATCTTAACACTAACTCAAACACTAACCCTAAGCCAAACCTACCATCAATACTAACCCTAACACTACCACTAACCCTAAAACTAACCCTAAACCTATACTTATTTCTAAAGCTCACCGTAAACCTAATGCTAAACCTAACCCTAACATTTACCCTAACCCTAATTCTAACCCTAATCTTAAAACTTACCATAACACTAACCCTAAATCTATCCCTAACCCTATCGCTAAACCAAACCCTAACAATAACAATACCACTAATCCTAACCCGAACACTAACATTAACACTAATCTTAAACCTAAACCTAACTCTAAACCTAACCCTCATCCTATGTGTAACCCTAAACTTAACACTAACCATAATTCTAACACAAACTCTTACACTAAACCGAACACTAACCCTTACTCAAAACCTAACCTTATGCTAATCCTACCCGTAACCCTAAACACTAACTCTAACCCAAACTCTAAAACTAACACTAACCCTAACACTAAGCATAACACGAATTCTTCCCCTAACACTAGTCCTAACCCTTATTGTAAACCTAATTCTCATACTAACACTAACCCTAACCCTAATCCTAAACATAACATTAACACAAACCTTAACCCTAACATTAAATCTGACACAAACCCTAACCCTAAATCTCACCCTAACCCTAACAGAAACCCTAACACTACCAATAATGCTAACCCTAACCCAAACACTAACACGAATCCTAACCCTATCTCTAGCCCTAAACCTCACCCTAAAGTAACCCTAAACCTAACCTTAAGGCTAATCCTAGTGACAACCCTATCGCTAACCCTAACACTAACATTAACGCTAACCGTAACCCAAGGCCAAACACTAATCATAACCCTATCTCTAACCCTACACTTAACCCTAAAATAACTCTAAACCTAACCTTCACCCTAAACCTAACACTATAACTAAAACATACCCTAACCCTAAACCTAACAGAAACCGTAATCCTTACCCTAACCCTAACCTAACCTTGACCCTAACTCTAAAACTAACATTAACCCTAACCCTAACACTATCCTTAAAATAACTCAAACCCTAATCCTAACCGTTACTCTGAATCTAAACCTAAAATAAACCCTAACCCTAACCCTATCCTAACCTAAACATAACCATATCCCTAACCCTAACCCAAAACTTAACCATAATTGAAACCCTAACCCTATCTGGAAGCCTAACACAAGCCCTTATCCTAAGTGTAATCTTAATCCTAACACTAAATTTAACCCTAATATAAACCCTAACACTATCCCTAACAAAAACTCTAACCCTAACATAAATCAAATTCTAAACTTATCACTGACATTAACACTAACCCTAAAACTAATCCTAACACTAAACCTAACTCTAACCCTTACCAAAACTGTAAAACTTACCCTAACATGAACACTTATCCTGACCATAAACCAAAACCTAACACTAACCCTAAAAGTAAACCTAACCCTAACCCTAAAACTATCCCTGAATCTAACCTTAACCCTAAACCTAATCATAAAATTAACCCAATTCCTAAACTTATGCTAACCCTAACATTAACAATAATTCTAACCCAAATGCTAAACCAAACACTAACCATAAACCTTACCCTAACTTTAACCCTAAAACTAAACCTAAGCCTAACCAGAACCCAATCCTTAACCCTAAAAATAACCCTAATCCTAACACTAAGCAACACCCTTATTCCAACACTAACCCTAACACTAACCCCAACAATAACACTAAACCTAAACCTAACACTATCATTAACCCTAACCCAAAATCGAACCCTAATCATAACAATAAACCTAGCCATAACCCTAACACTCACCCTAACCCTAATCCTAAATCTAACACCTACCCTAACTTTAACACTAACACTAAGCAAAAACCTAAACCTAAATTTAACTCTAAGCCTAATCTATCCATAAGCCTAAATATAAAACTCTCACTAACCATATTAAAAACCCTTACCCTAAACTTAACCCAAACCCTAATGCAAACGATAACCCTAAACTTAACTCCTAACTTAACCCTTACCCTAACCCTAACTGTAACACTACCCCTAAACCTAACCCTAAACCTAATATTATTCCTAAGCCTAACCCTAACCCAAAAACTAAACCTAACACAAAACATAATTCTAACCCTAACCCTAACACTATTCTATCCCTGAAACTGATCTTTCTCTAATGGTAAAATTAAAATTATCCCAAACTCTAACACTAACACTAACTTAAATCCTAACTCTAAATATAAAGCTAACATGACCCTTATCCTAATCTATCACTACTGAAACCCTAACCGTTAAACTAACCTTAATCCTATCCCTAACCCTAATATAAACCTAAATCAAAACCTAGCACAAACCCTAACCCTAACACATACCCAACCTTACCCTAACACTAACACTAACCCTTACCTGAATCCTAACAGTAACTGTAAACTGAATCAAAACCCCAACCCTAACACAAACACTAACCATAACCCTAATACTAAAACTAAATCTAACCCTAACCCTAAACCTAAAACTAACTCTAACCGTCACCCTAACCCTAAACTGAACACATACCCTAAAACTAACCCTAACAAACCCAAACACTAATCCTAAACCTAACTCTAACACTAACGGTATCCCTAAACCTTAAACTAAACCTAACCCTAACATGAACCCTAACCCTACCCCTAACCTACTACTAACGTAACACTAACCTTAAACTAAACCCTAACACTAACACTAACCCCAAAACTAACACGAAGCCTAAAAATGAATATCACCCCAATCCTAACCCTAACTTTAACCCAAACCCAAAAAATAACCAGAAAAATAACCCTAACACTAACCACCACACTAACACTAACTCTAACATTAACCCAAAATCTAACACTAACACTAACCATAACCCTAATACTAATAATAATCATAACCTTAACACTAACTGTAATCCTAAACCTATCCATAAACTTAAACCTAACCCATACCCTAAAGATTAAAAAACCCTAATCCGAATCCTAAGCCTAATTCTAACCCTAACACTTAAAGTTACGTTAACCTTAAACCTAACCCAAAACCTAACACTAACCCAAAACCAAACCCTAAATCTATCCCTAACACAAACCCTTACCCTAAACTTAACCCGAACCCACCTTAACCCTAAGCCTAAACCGAACCCTTAATATAACCCTAATCCTAACTTGACCCTAACACTAACTCTAACCATCATGGTAACCCTAAACCTAATCCTAACCCTAAATATAACCCTAGATTTAATACTAACCCTAAACCTAACACTAAAACTGTAACTAATCCTAACCTTAACCCTAACCCTAACACTAACTCTAACACTAAACCTAACAATAACCCTAACACTAACCCTAACAATAATGTTAATCATAACAGTAACCCTAAACCTAACCCTAAAAAAAATCTAACCCAAACCATAATGCTAAGCGTAACTTAATCATAAGCCTATCTCTTACCTAACCCTAACACTATACCTCACAGTATCACTAAAACTAACACTAATCCTAACATGAATCCTAACACAAACCCTAACCCTAACCCTAACTCTAAAGCTAAACTTAACACTAACCCTAACCTGAAAACCAAGCATAACCCTAACCCTAAATGTAAATCTAACCCTAGCACTAATGCTAAACCTAATTCTAAGCCTAAACCTAACAATAACACTTACACTACGTATAATCCTAACACTAACTTTAATGGTAACAGTAACCCTAACACTAACACTAATTTTAACCCTATTCTTAAATCCAACCCTTTTCCTATCTGTAACACCAATCCTAACCCTACCCCTAACCCTTACACAAACCCTAACCCTAAACTAACTTTAATCCTAACACAAACCCTAAACCTAACCATATCCTAAACTCTAACCCAAAACCTAACTCTAAACTGAACCCCAACCCTAACACTAACCCTTACCCTAAAACAAACCCTAAGCCTACCCCTAATTTTTATCCTAAACTATTCCTATCCCTAAACCAAAGCCAAAACTAACTCTAAAATAAAACTTAACCATAACTCTAAGCCTAAACCTAACACTAAACCTAACCGTAAATCTAACCCAAACAAAATGCTTACCCTAACCTAACCCAACTTTAACCCTACTCTTAAAATTAACCTTAACTCTAACCCTAACCCTAATTTAAATCTAAACCTAACACAAACCCTAAACATAACACTAAACCTAATTTACTCTAACCCTAATGATAACCCTTCTTGTAGTCAAAATCCTAATTGTAACCCTAAACCTAAACATAACCCTAAATTTAAACCTCACACAAACACTTTTCCTAACCCAAACACTAACCAAAAACCTAGGCCTATCCTTAACAAAACCTAACCCTAAACCTAAGCCTAAAACTAACACTAACCATAACCCTAAAGCTAACCCTAACACCATAACCCTAACCCTATATCAACCATAACTTTAATTGGAACCCAAAACCTAACCTTCACCCTAAGTCTAACACTTAAGCAAAACCTAATCCGAACATTTAAACTAAAACTTACCCTAACTTTAAAACTAATCCTATACCTAAACATAACATAACATTAAACATAAACCTAAACTGAAACATTACACTAACCCTAAACGTAACACTATACCTAAACCTAAAGCAAATATTAACCCTAGCCCTAAAGTAACACAAATTTTAAACCTAACAAAAACCCTTACCAAAACAATAAACCTAACACAAATCTAAGCCTACCTTAAAAATTACATAGTCCTAACACTAACCATATCTCTGAAACTAACACTAATTCAAACCCAAATCTTAACACTAAACTTACCAAAAACCTAACCCTATACTAACCCTAACCCTAACAATAACACTAAATTAACCCAAACCCTAAAAGTAAACCTAAATCTAACCATAACCCTAACACTAACCCTAACTTACCCTAAAAATAATCCTGACCTAACCCTAACCATAACACTTACATAACCCAAACATAACCCTAACCCTAACCCTAACCTAACTCTAATCCTAATCCTAAACTATTCCTAACCCTAAACCTAACCCAAAGCTAAATTTATAATTAAACTTAACCCTAACTCTAACCCTAACCCTAACATTAACCCTAACACTAACCCTGACCCGAATATTGACCTAACCCAAACCATATCCTTTACCTTACCCTAACACTAGCCCTAACCCTAATACTAACACTAATTCTAATCCTGACCCTATCACTAACTCTAAGCTTAAAATTAACCTTGAACCTAACACTAACCATAACACTATCCCTAACACTAACACTAACACTAACACTAACACTAAACCTCACCATAACCCTGAAAATAGCCTTAACTCACAAAATAACCTTAACACAAACCCTAATACTAACACTAATTCTAACACTAATACTAACCATAATGCTAACCGAAACCCTAACCCTAAACATAAATCTAAACCTAACTTTAACCTAATGGAAACACTAACCCTATACCTATCCCTAACCATAAGACTATTCCTAATCCTAACCCTAAACATAAACCTAAAACTAACAGAAAGTCTAACAGTAAATTTAATCCTAACCCTATCCCTAACACTAATTCTATCCCTAACACTATACCTAACCCTATTTCTAAACCTTAGCTTAAACCTAACCCTAACACTAACATAAAACCTAACACTAACACTAACACTAAACTTATCCCTAAACCTAACACTAACCTCAATCCTAACCTTAACCCTAACAATAATCCTAAACCTAACACTAACTCTAACACTAATACTAACAGTATTAAACAAAACCCAACCCCTGCTGCAGTCTGGCTGGGCAAAATTCATGAGCCACTTGTCAAAAGAAACAAACTTTATTTCTAGAGCCACACACCAAACCACCAAGCTCCTCAGGAAAAACCTCCAGAGCCCAACTGCCACCACCGGCTTCCCACAATCCTCTCAAACTCCCCCACTCCTCGTGCTCTTGAGGCTGATTCGCTGAGTCGCATGGGCAGAGCCAAAAAATGTCCCCCAATGAGCAGCTCCGTGGTCTGAAAGGGCAGAGAAACAGCCCAATTAGAATCACTGCAGAGGAGCCAATCAGTTGGAAGCTAGAGTTTGCTGGCAACTGGAAGTTTTTGCCTGCAGCTGGAAGTTTGCTGGCAGCTGAAAGTTTTTGCTGGCAGCTGAAAGTTTTTGCTGGCAGCTAGAAGTTTGCTGGGACTGCTTCGGCTGTGGCTCTCCACATCACCACCTCTCTGTTTAAACAACAAGCATGTGGCTTAGGGACCGTGCCTGCCTTAGGTTGTCCAATACTACATATGGTAATTAGCCATTATCAGATGAGCTGACCTCAAGGTGTCAGCCTCCTATATTAGGTTGGTACCATTGCAGTCCAGCATACAGCCACACTTGTGGATAGGTCTTTGTACCAGCAAGAGGGTGAGGTTCTTTGCCTCACCTCTGTTGGCCCCCAAATTTTAGCTGAATGACCATGGCAAGCAGAAGGGAGGAAGATACACCAAGCCAATTGACGGCTCCTTTTAGAAAAATTGTACCACCGATGACACCATCAGCAAAAATACCCCAACACAACCACAAGTCGCTGCACCAACAGATAGTTCACAATGCATACAAGTGAGTTCACAATGCATACAAGTGATACGTAGTCCAGGCAAGTTCTGCAAGCAGTTCAGTGATGGCTATTGCAGAAACTGTAGATTGGTTTTATCTTTGTCTTCACCAGCACTTAGATGAAGATAGGAATTGTGGAAATAATGGCTAAATAAAAAATTATGCAACATTCCAGAATATACTAAAAGAAAACAAATTTCTTAACAATTTACATTATCTTGAACAGAATTATTAAATATAATGAAAAAGAAAAATGAAAGTAAACAAACAGATCTTTTAACCTCCTTTTTTGTTCACATATTAAAACAATCCTCAACAGCTGCTTACCCAATTTAAATTAAACCATTTAAATCATGAGAAAAAAAAATGGATCAATTTTTTCAGAGCATTCATCATGTATGATATATGGACATATGTACATACAAACATATAACACAAAACACAAGTGTGCACACAACAGATAACATAATAGTAAAGGCCTTATAACTTTTACAGGTGAAATCTCCATTGCAATGTTTAAAATCTCTATAGTCAAAAAATAGAACTGATCAGCAAAATATTAACCTAGGTCTGTATGAGCTCAAAAAACAAAATAGAACTTCATGATGTGGGAAATGGTAATAATAAAATAGATATTGAAAAAAACATCCTGGTTCTGTCGCAGATGTAAGAATAGCCAAACTGGAGTTTTGGATATCAGTTGTTATGGATTTGAGCCAAATCATCTTATTTTGGTCTGTAGAAATCACTTTAGTTAATCTTTCTGGAATCCAAATTGCCTGCTGTTCTCCCTGTGGAAACACACAAACAGAACCCTGACTCCAGACAATTACTGATCAGGACCTTTCCATTGTCCTGTTAGAATATCCTGCCAAAGTACTTTGGGCTTATGTACATTTTTGGACACATATTCCTTTCCACAGCACTAAGTCCTGATGAATCCAAATTTAAAAAGTATAGAGTAAAAAGGCTTATTTTAAGTTTATCTTTGGGGAATATATGTACTTTTTTCAAATTCGCTCTTTTTGCTTTACTAAGTACATTTTAATAGATTGATGAGCTCTCTTAACTATGCCTTGTCCCTGTGGATTGTATGGGATTCCTGTTATATGAGTAATGCCAAATGATGAGCAAAATTGTTTAAAAGAGGTAGAAGTATAACCAGGGGCATTATCTGTTTTAACTGTTTTGGAACGCCCACAGTGGCAAAATTTTGTAAGCAATGAGCTATAATTTCTTTAGTTTTTTCTCTGCCATGAAGGGAGCCCAACCAAAATCCAGAAGAAGTATCAACTGTAACATGCAAATATTTTAATTTTCCAAATTCTGGCAAGTGTGTGACGTCCATATGCCAAATATGGTTAGGTATGAGTCCTCTAGGATTGATTCCAAGATTAACTTGTGGTAAAAAGGTCACACAATTTTGACATTGTTTTATTATTTGTCTAGCTTGGTCATTGGTTTTTTAAAAAAATGCTTTTGTAAAGAATTAGGATTGACATGGAACTTTTTTTGAAAATTTGTATCTTCTTCTAGTGTAGAGAAAATATGTATGCCATGTGTAGTTTTATCTGCTAAATCATTGCCCAAATTAAGGGCTCCAGGAAATCCTTTATGTTCTCTGATATGTCCTATAAAGAATGGATCTTTTCTGTCCCAGATTAGACTTTGTATAGTGGAAAGCAAAGAGAAAACAGTAGAGGAAGGGGAAATCTTACCAGCATCTTCAAGGGATACTATAGCATTAACTATATACTGACTATCAGAAAATAAATTAAATACAGAATCATTAGAATCTCAAAAGCTTGTAATACTGCATTAAGCTCTACCTTTTGAACTGATTGTTTGGGTACTAAAAATGTAAAAGTTTGATCAGGTGTAACTATTGCTGCTGTACCATTATTTGATCCATCAGTGAATTTATTTGGAGCATTCCCGATAGGTGTTTTTATTGTCACTTTTGAAAAAATTACAGGATGCAATGACCAAAAAGACAATAAAGGATTATATGGTAAGTGGTTATCAAATGAAAGATTAGATTTGAACATGATTATTGCCCAAGTATTTAACTCATTAGCTAACTCATCAATTTGATTCATAGAATATGGAGTAATAATTTTATTGGGAGAAATTCCAAACACTCCCTTTGCTGCTTTTATTCCTTTGAGTATTAATTGTTTTAGAACCTCAGGATACCTAGTAAGAATAGTATTAGGAGAATAAGATAAATGTATCCATAATAAAGGACCTTCTTGCCCAAATACTCTTGTGGGAATACTTTTTTTTGGTAGTACAATAAATAATAAAGGCAAACATATATCAATTCTATCCAAATGCATATTTTCCATATATGTTTCAATGATTTTTAGTGCCATTCCTACTTCAGGCATTAACATTCGTGGTAAATTTGGATCAGATGGACCTTTTAGGATATCAAATAAAGGTCCCAACTCTCCTTTTGGTATACCTAGATAAGGCCTTATCCAATTTATGTCTCCTAATGACTTTTGAAAGTCATTAAGTGATTTGAGTGGATCTACTAGTATTTGAATTTTTGGTGGATGGACCATCGTTGAGGATAATAGAACTCCTAAATAATTAATTGGAAAATTTAATTGTACTTTATCTATTGCTATATCTAGATTATAATTTTTAATAACTTTGTAATTGTGGCATAACATTCTAGCAATATGTTTTTATCTTTGTGTGCTAATAATACATCATCCATATAGTGAAATATTTATAGTTCAGGATTTTGATATCTATGTTGCTGGATTACTTTGTTAACATAAATTTCACACATAGTTGGGCTGTTAGCCATCCCTTGAGGGAGTAATTTCCATTCATATCTCTGATTAGGACCTTCATGATTCAGTGCAGGCATAGTAAATGCAAAATGTCTACTATCCTCATGATGAATTGGAATTCAAAAAATAAAAAAAAAACAATCTTTATTATTTATAACTAAAACATGCCAGGTTTTTGGCAAAGCAAACAATTGAGGAATCCCCCATTGAGCAGGTTTCATAATAACCATCTCATTATTAATGGTTCTTAAATGTTGCAATAATCTCCATTTACCAGATTTTTTTTTGATGACAAAAATGGGAATATTATGGGGAGATACAGAAGGTTGTATATGGCCTTCTGCTAATTGTTGTTTGACCAGGTTATGGGCTGCTTGTATCTTTTCTTTAGTCAGGGGCCACTGTGGAACCCATACTGGTCTTTCTGATTTCCAAGTAATTTTTATTGTCTCAGTGGCCCTTTCTGAAAATTGAACCCATGTCTATGCGTTTCCTTGATCTATTTGTATTGGTGCTGCTATACCTTGTTCTTGTTTTTCTAATCTCTTTTCTTTTCTAAAACCTTGTCTAGTTATAATAGTGGGTGCATTTTGGTTGATGTTATTTGTTAATGTCAAACCTAATTGATCTAGGACTTCTCGTCCTCATAAATTTACGGAAATATGATCCAACACTTATGGCTTTATAGTTCCTTCACATCCTTCAGGATCCTTCCAATCTATTACCATTGCACTTCTATGGGGATTAGTTGCCACTCCTAGGCCTCGAAGCATTTGAGTGGCTTGTTGTAATGGCCAATGTTTTGGCCATTCTTGACGAGAGATGATGCCAAGGTCTGTACCTATATCCAATAGCCCATAAATTCATGTCCTTGAATATTTAGTCTTAGCATGGTGCAAGAATCTGAATTTAAAAAAAGCATAGCCCAATTGGTGGAGACTAATCCCTTGGAACCTCTTTCTACAGTACGATTGGAAAATTTATCATGTAGGCTGGGTATTATTAGTAACTGTGCTATTCTATCTCCTGGTGAAATTACTGATATACCCTTTGGAGAACTGGTTATAATTTTTATTTCTTCTTCATAATCAGGATCAATTACCCTAGGACTTATCATAAGTCCTTTTAGAATAGAAGAGCTCCGTCACAATAATAAGCCTACTGTTCCTTTGGGACGAGGTCCTTTTTACCCTGTGGGAATGATTTGAACTCCCATCTCTGGAGTTAGTCCTGATCTGGTGGAGGCACAGATGTCCAACCCTGTGCTCCCTCTGGTTTTTCTGATGAGGGATCTAATGGACAATATGTCCTGGGCACTACCCTGATGGGGTTGCTGGGTTCCTTCAGTGCTCAATATATTTGTGGTTTTGGGCCCTGGAGCATTGGGCCCACCTGCACATTTTTTGGCAATGGAGCCTTATGCCTTTCTCCACGATATCATGGATAAACACCTGGTCCTTGTTCATTTTTTTGATAATGGAGTACCCTCTATGGTGGTTTGAGAACAGCATTCATTAGCCCAATGTGTCCCTCAATGGCATCATGGGCAAATACCCATTGTTCTACTCCTTTGATACCTAGTTTTGTTAAACCCTCCTCCTATGGGACAATTCCTTTTAAAATGTCCTGTTTGTTCACAATTTTACAACGTTCTTGGCCTGGAATCTAAAGCCTGTTTTACTGTAGCTGTCACAACTTGCACTTGTCCATTAATGTCTCTGGCATTTACAGTGTGTTATACTGCAGCTGCCACGACTTGCTCTTGTTCATTAATGTCTGTACATAATTTAATATATGTGTTTAAATCTTCATGTTTCCATGGTCTAATGACTTCTCTGCACCAACGATTCACTTGCTCATAAGGCAGTTGTTTTATTAATGGCATTGCTTGCTCTGTATTCCCAAAAACTCTGGTAGCTGTTTGAATAAGCCTATCCACAAATTCAGCGTAAGATTCATTAGCTCCTTGTATTACCTTAGATAATTGACCTTGTAAACCTCCATGTCCTTGTAAAGTCTTCCATGCCTTAACCGCATCTGTAGCAATTTGTGCGTATACACCAGGATCATATGCAATTTGTTGCTGCTGATCCTCATAAGGTCCCTTTCCTAACAACATATCTAGGTTTCTCTGAGGATAACCAGCTGCTGCATTTTCCTAGTTGTCTCCTTGCAAAATTCTTTATTGGCAACCTTCTATAACAGGTATTGACCTCCATTTAGCACAGCTTTACACATATTAGCCCAATCTGCTGGCGTCATGTTCAAGTTGTTAATGGATTCGACCATGCTTACAGTGAAGGATGCTTGAGGACCATAGGTTGTTGCAGCCTCTTTTAGCTGCTTCACTGTTTTGAAATTTAAAGCATTGTGAATTCGCTGCCCTCCTGCCTCAAATACAGGGCATGTTAATATTTGAGATCCTGTCTCAGAATTCCAACTATCAACTGCAGTGCTTGGGGTCCTCCCAGCATATGGAGGTGGCACTGTTGGTTGGACACTTATGCCCTCTGGTGATAGAAAGGTGTTAGTAGCAGTCTCCTGTAGAGGTGGTGCTGTTGGTTGGACACTTACGCCCTCTGGTGATAGAAATGTGTTAGTAGCAGTCTCCTGTTGTAACTTTTCCCCTGATGGCTTTTTCTGCTATAAGCTTTCTTTCTTTATCTGACTAGCTCAAAAGACCTTCTCTTTTACTTGAATCTTTTTCTCTTTCTGACTAACTTTAGATACTTTCTCTTTTACTTGAATCAATATGTCTTCTCCTTCCTCTACCTTTGTCTGAACTGAAGGCTTTGGACTAAGCAAACTAGATACCAACGCCCACAAAGTCAATGTGCCAACTTGCAGAGTTCCTGGGCTTTTCTTTTCTATTCTTTTAAAATCTTCTCCATGATGTTTCCATTGTGATATATTCAACAACTCATCTTAAAAAGCCATGGCCTACATTTTTGTATTGTATCAACGTATGCCCTGACTGTTCTTGATTTTACTGGGATACCTCCTTCCTGGAAAAATTTACTTAACACTCGTTTGGTTTGTTTTTTACTAATTTCTTATCCCATATTTCTACTATAATACAACCCAACAAGATGACGCCAAACAATACCGAGACAGAATAAAATAAAAAGGAACCACACAAAATCATTATATCAGCCTTTCTTTCCTCTTGAAATGTCCATCCGTCCTTTCTCCCTATCTGTTCCTAAGACGCAAATAGTTTTTCCTCAGATGTGAGCGGTTTTTCTTCTATCTCACTCATCTCCAGGTAAAGGCAACTTAAAACAAAAGTGAAACAAAACAAAAGAAGAGTCTTAAAGTGGCTACCTATTCACTCGCCCTGCCCTCAGGGGCGAGCAGTTTACCTTATCACTTACCTTCAGTCATTCCCCATGAGAGCCACAGAATGACATGTCAGGCTTGGCAAAATTCATAAGCCACTTGTCAAGAGAAAAGAACTTTATTTTTAGAACCACACACCAAACTACCCAGCTCTTCAGGAAAAATCTTCAGAGCCCAACTGTCACCACCAGCTTCCCACAAGCCTCTCAACCTCCCCCACTCCTCGTGCTCTTGAGGCTCATTGGCTGGGTCGTGTGGGCAGAGCCAAAAAAAGTCTCCCAATGAGCAGCTCCGTGGTATGAAAGGGTGGGGAAACAGCCCAATGAGCATCACTGCAGAGGAGCCAATCAGTTTGCAGCTAGAAGTTTGCTGGCAGCTGGAA
Source organism: Callospermophilus lateralis (assembly GCF_048772815.1). NCBI lineage: Eukaryota > Metazoa > Chordata > Mammalia > Rodentia > Sciuridae > Callospermophilus > Callospermophilus lateralis. The sequence continues at coordinate 163,373,838 of NC_135305.1, forward strand.
GTTTTTGCCTGCAGCTGGAAGTTTGCTGGGGCCCCTTCTGCTGTGGCTCTCAACAAACCCAAATCCTAACAAAAACCCTAACCCTAACCATAACACTAATCTGAGACCTAACCCGAACCCTAACCCTAAACCTAACACTAACCAAAACCCTAACCATAACCATAACCTTAATCCTAAATCTCACATTTAAACAAAACCTACCCCTAAAAGGAAACATAACACTAACAAGAATCTTAACACTAAATGCAACACTAACGTTAACCTTTACCGTAAACCTAACACTACAACTAAACGTATCCCTAACCCTAACACTATTCCTAACCCTAACCCTAACAGTAAGCCTAATCCTAAACCTAACATTAACCATAACCCTAACACAAACACTAGCCCTAACCCTAACCCTACGTAAATCTAACCCTAATCCTAACACGAACATGAACCCTAAACACAAACCTAACCCTAACCCTAACACTAACCCTAACAAAAACCTCACCCTAACTTAACCCTAAAAATAAATCTAACCCTAATCATAATCCTAATCATAACACTAACCATAAACCTAAAATTAACCTTAAACCTAACCCTAACCCTAAGCCTAGCACTCAACAAAACCCTAACCCTAATAGTAACACTGACTCTAATCATAACCCTTACCCTAACCCTAAACCTTAAATTAACTCTAAACCTAACCCTAACCGTAAACCTAATTACAAACCTAATACTAACACTAAGCCTAACCTAACCCTAAACATAAAATAACCACTAACCCTACTCATTACTGCAACCCTAAACTTACCCTAAACCTAACACTATGCTAACACTAAACATAATCATATACCTAACCCTAACTCTAAATATTATTCTAAACCTAAACCTAAACCAAACACTAACTCTAACCTTAAAACTAACCATAATCCTAACCCTATTCCTAAACTTTACACAAACCCTAATTCTAACTGTAACACAAACTCCAATGCTAACCCTAAAAGTAATCCAAACCCTTACCCTAAACCTAACCCTAACTGTAAATCTAACCCTATCACAAACCCTAACTGTAACCCGAAATCTAAGAGTAACCATAATCCTAACCGAAAACCTAAACCAAATTGTAACCATAACACTAACAGTAACCATAACGCTAACACTTATCTAACTTTGAAAATAACACTAACCCTAAAAATAACATCAAACCTAAACCTAACCCGAAACCTAAACTGAACCCTAACCCTAACCCTAACACTAAACCAAATCCTAACAATATCCCTAACAAAAATTCTTACATTAAAACTAAACCTAACTCTAAACCTGAGATTAACCTTTATCCTAACAATAACTCTAAATCTAAACCTAATTATAACGCTAAACCAAACCCAAAAACTAACTCTAACTCTAACCCCAACACTAACCCTAATCCCTATCCTAATCCTAAACTAAAACTAACCCTAAACCTAACCCCAACATGAACCCTAAGCCAAACCCTAACCCTAACCTAAATCTAAACCTAACACTATCCTTAACACAAACCCTAAACCCAAACATAACCCCAAAGCTAACACTAACCCTAAACCTTATTCTAACTCTAACTTAACTCTATTTCTAACACTATCCCTTACTCTAACTGTAACACCAACACTAACTCTAATTATAACCCTAAACCTAAACCTAAACCATATCCTAACACTTATCCTAATCCTAATACTAATTCTCACCCTAACACTAAACCTAACACTAACACTAACCATAATCCTAACTGCAAACCTAACTCTAATCCTAAACCTAACACTAACCATAACATAAACTATAAACTTAACCAGAAACCTAACCCTAACCTAAGCCTAATTCTAACCCTAAATTTACACTAAACATAACCCTAACACTAACCCTAATTCTAAACATAACCCAAACAGTACCACTCATCCTAACACTAACCCAAACCCTAAACCTAATTCTAATATTAACCCTAAAATCAACTCTAACATGAACTCTAACCCGAACACTAAATTTAAAAATAATTCTAAACCTAACTCTAATCTTAACCCTAAACTTAACCCTAAAACTAACCCTAACACTACCCCTAACCATAAACTGAAACCTAACCCTATCTCTAATCCTAACCCTAACACTAACCATATCACTAACACAAACACTAACTGTAATCATAACCCTTATTCGAAACGTAACCCTAAACCTAAACCTAACACTAACTGTAACCCTACCAAATATGAATCAAAATCTAACCCTAAACCTAACATTAACACTAACCTCAATCCTAACCTTAACCCTAATAATAACCCTAAACCTAACACTAACTCTAACCCTAATACTAAGAGTTAGGCTAACACTAAACCAAAACCCAAACACAAAAACTAAACCTAACCCTAACCCTAACAAAAACCCAAACCCTAACACTAAACTGAAACCTAACCCGAAAACTAAGCCTAATTCTAACACTAACTCAAACCCTAATCGTAACCTTAACCCTATCCCTTATGTTTAGACAAAACCTAACCCTAAACTGAAACATAACATCAACCCTAATCTTAACCCTAAATGTAACACTAACCCTAACATTAACCCTAAACCTTACACTATCTCTAAACTTATCCCTAAAGCTAACACTATTCCTAAAACTAACCCTAACACCCTAACACTATGATACTACTAAACATAAACATATACTGAATCCTAACTCTAAACATTATTCTAAACCTAAACCTAAACCAAACACTAACTCTAAAATTAAAACTAACCATAACCCTAACCCTATTCCTAAACTTCACAAAAACCCTAATTCTAACTCTAACACAAACTCCAACGCTAACCCTAAAAGTAACCCAAACCCTTTAGAAGCCTAAACCTAAACCTAACCCTAACATTATAATGAACCCTAATACGAACCCTAACACTAACCCTAACAAAAACATAACCCAACCTAACCCTATCCCTAACACTAACACTCACACTAACCGGAACGTAACACAAACACTAATTTGAACACTATCACTAACCCTAATACTAATCCCAACCCTTATATTATCCCTAACACTAACTGTAAATGTAAACCTAACCCTAACCCTGAAACTAACCCAAACCATAAACCTAATTCTAGCCCTGATTTTAACACTATCCTCACCCTAAACCTAATCTTACCACTAACCATAACACTAATGCTAACACAAAATTTAACACTAACTTTAACCCTAACCCTCACCTAAACCTAAATCTAAAACTAATCCTAAACATAACAGTAATGCTAATCCTAACTCAAACCCTAATTCTAACCCTAACACTAACCCTAAACCAAACCCAAACCATAACCATAACACTAAACCTAAAATTACCCCTAACCATTCAACTGAGCCCGAACCTAACCCAAACCCTAACCCTAAATCTAACCCTTAACCTTATTCTAAACTTTACACTAACACTTATTTTAACCATAAACTTAAAACTAACACTAACATTAACTCTAACTCTAATACTAACACAAACCCTAACCCAACCCTAACCCTTACCCTAATCTAATCCTAACACTCACCCTTACCTAATCATTACCCTAAACCTTAAACAAATACTAACCATAAACTTAAGTCAAACACTAACACTAACCCTAATCCTAACCCTATCCCTAAACATAAACCTAACCCTAATCATAACGATAACTAACTCTAACCGTAACCCTAACACTGATCCTCACATTTACCCTAACCCTAAACATAACCATAACTCGAACCTTAACCCTAAACCTAACACTAAATATAACCCTAAAACTAATCATAATGCTAACCCTAAAACTAAACATAAACTTAAAAATAGTCCTATCCCTAAAGAAAACCCTCACCCTGACCCTAACGCTAACCCTAAACCTAACACTAACCCTAACCCTAATTCTAAAACTAAACCTAAATCTAAATGTAACCATAACCTAAACTAAAAGTAACCCAAATCTTAATCCTAACCCTAACACTAACCCTAACTCTAACCCTAAACCTATACATAACACTAACCCTAACCCAAATGCTAACCCAAACATAATTCTATCCCTAACATTAACTGTAACCGTAACCCTAACTATAAAACTAACCCTAACCCTAACACAAACACTAACGCAAATCCTAAACCTACGCCCAACCCTAACCCAAACCTTAACCCTAATTTTTACCTAAACCCAACATTAATGCTTACCTAACCAAACCCAAATCCTAACACTAAGGCTAACCCGAACACTAACCCTAAACATAACCCTAACATGAACCCTAAATCTAACCATACCATTTAGCCTAAACCTCACCAAACCATAACCCCAAACCTAACACTAACCCTAAACCTAATGCTATCCCTAACCCTAAGAGAAACCTAACCCTAAGTCTAACCCTAACCCTAACACTAACCCTAACCATAACTTTAATCATAACCCTAACACAAACCCTAATCCTAACCCTAAAAATAACCCTAATCCTAACTATAAACCTAGCCCTCAACATAACACTAACAGTAAATCTAATGCTATTTCTAAACCTCATTATAACCCTAATATAAAAACTAATGCTAACCTTTACCCTAATCATAACCCTAACCCAAATCCTCAACCTATACATAACCCTAACCCTATGCTTAAACCTAACACTATCCCTAACACTAACCCTAACCTAAATTTAACTGTTACCCTAACCCTAACCATAACCCTAAAGATAACAATAACTTTAACAATAATATTAACCCTAATCTACACTAAACCCATCCCTAACCCTAACCTTAATCCTAACCTTAATGTAAACCTATATGTAACCGTATCAGTAACCATAACAGAAACCCTAACAGTAACATTAACATGAACACTAAACCTAAATATACCATTAAGCTTAACCCTCACCCCAACCATAACCCGAATCCTAACACTAACACTAATACTAACCCTAACCCTAACCCTATCAGAAACCCTAACCCTAAGCCTAACCCTAAACCTTACACTAACCCTAACCCTAACTTTAATCCTAACCCTAGCCCTTACACCAATCCTAACCCAAAAAATAACCCTAACCCTAATCCTAAACCTAGGCCTCACCATAATTCTATTCGCAAACCTAAAAATAACATTAACTTTAACCTATCCTAAAACTATCCATAACCCTAAACCTAATCTGAACTGTAACTGCAAACCTACATGTAATCCTATCAGAAACCCTAACACAAACCCTAACCCTAACACTAACACTAACCAAAACTCTAATACTAACACTGATCCTAACCCTAACTTTACATTAACACTAGTTTTAAACATAACCCTAAATGTAAACCTAAACCTTAACCTAATCCTAATTTTAACCCTAACCACTAACTTTAACCCTAAACCTAAAACTAACCCAAACCATAATCCTAACCGTAACACAAACCCCAACCTTAAACATAAACCCAAACCTTAACCAAACTCTAACCGTAATTCTAACCTAACACTATCCCTAACCCCAAACCTTAATTTACCACTAATCTTAACCCTAACCTTAACACTAACAGTAACACTACCCTAAACGTAAATGTAACCATAACCTTAACACTAACCCTAACCCTATCTGAACACTAACCCTCATCCTAACCCTAACACTAACCCTAAAGTTAACCCTAACATGAACCTAATTCCTAACCCTAAAATTAACCCTAAAACTAAGCCTAAACCTAACCCTAACACTAACCATATCATTAACCCTAAACTTAACACTAACCCTAACCCGAAATTTTAAGTCTTACAGAAATTCTAATCCTAAACCTAACACTAAATATTATAACACTAATCCTAAACCTGACCCTAAAAGTAAACCTAATCCTAAGACTAACACTAACCCTAACCCTAACAATAACCCTAAACCTAACCTGCAACCTAACCCTAACCCTAAACCAAACACTAAACCTAAACACAATTTTAACACTAACCGTAAACCTATCAATAACCCTAAACCAATTACTAATGCTAAAACTAACCTTAACCCTAACAGTAACCCTAACTTAACCCTATACCTAAATGTAAGCCTAATACTAAACCTAACCTTAACCCTAAAATGAACCCTAAATCTAAACCTAATTCTAACCTAACCCTCACTCTTATTTATCCTAACCTAAACTTAACCCTAAACCTAACCCAAAACTTAAAAAAAATTATGTGTAATCCTAACCATAACATTAAATGTAACACTAACAGAATCCTTACCCTAACCCTAACACTAACCCTAACAGAAACCCTAACCCTCACCATAACCCCAACCATAGCCTAACTCGAACGCTAACACTTACCTAACCCTAATCATAATCCTGACCCTAGCAGTAACCATAACACTACCATGACGCATAATTTTAACACAAATACTAAACCTAAACAAACCCCTAATACTAAAACTCACCCTAACCCTAACCCTAAACATATCAGTAACCATAAACCTAACCCTAACACTAATCATAACAAAAACCCTAAACCTAAACCTAACCCTAACCCTAACTTTATTGTAACCCTAACCCTAACCCTTATCCTAACCATAACAATAACCCCAACCCTAACCCTATCAGTAACCCTACTTTTAACACTAACACTCACTCTAAACCTTTGTATAAACCTAACCTAAAAACTAACAGTACCACAAACACTAACCTTAAACTAAAACTAATTCTAACCCTAACCCAAACCATAAAACTAAAATTAATACTAACCCTAAGCCGAAACCTAATGCAAACCCTAACCCTAACCCTAATCCTAAACAAACCATAACAATAAAACTAACTCTAACTCTAACATCAACCCTAAACCTAACCCTAACCCTAATCCTAACACTAACCTTAAACCTAACCCTAACCCAAACCTAACCTAATTTTAACTCTAATCCTAAACCTAATACAAATCCTAACTCTAACTCTAAACATAACCCTAATGGTAACCCTAACACGAAATCTAACCCTAAGCCTACAAATAATCCTAACCCTAATCCTAAAACAAACCCTTACTGTAATTTTTTCCCTAACACGAATTCTAAACCTAACCCTAGAACAAATTCTAAACCATAACCTAACCCAAACCGTAAACCTAATCCTAACATTAACTTTAACCTAAGAGTAAAACTAAAAACAACACGAAGTTTTACCATAACACAAATCCTAACTCTAACCATAACCCTAACCTTAACCTACCCTAAATATAACCTAACACTAACCCTAAAACTTACACTAACCGTATCACTAACCCTAAACTTTATCTTAACCTTAACACTAACCTTAACCCTAACCTTACCACGAACCCTAAACTTAACCCTTATTCTTACTGTAACACTAACATTAACCCTAAACTGAACCCCAACCCTAACCCTATAACTAACACTAACCCTAACTCTAAACTTAACACTAACCCTAATCCTAACCCAAACACGAAATCTTACCATAACCCAAACACTGACACTAGCCCTAACCCTAATCCTAACCCTAATCCTAACACTAACACTAACCCTAAACCTAACACTAACCTAAATCTATCTCAAAACCTATTATTAAACCTAACCCAGACCTAATTCAAACACTATCTATAACCCTAACCCTAACACTAACTCTAACACTAAACCTCGCCTAACCCTAACAAAAACCATAACCCTAAACGTAAACCTATCACTTATCCTAACCCTAATTTGAATCCTCAACCTAACTCTACCACTTAACCTAAACCTAAACCTAACACTAACCCTAACCTAAAACTAGTACTAAACCTAACTCCAAAGTAACACTAACCCTATCCCTATCACTAAGCCTAAATCTAACTTTAACCATAACCATAATCGTTACCAGAATGCTAACAGTATCCAAAACACAAAAAGATAACTTTAACCCTAATACTAAACAAAACCATAACACTAACCTTAAACCTAACCCTAAACCTAATAGTAACAAAAAACATAACCAAAACCATAACCCTATAACTTTATCCGTAAAACTAACCATTACCTAAAACTAACCCTAACCCTGACACACACTTTAAACCTAACCCGCTCCCTAACCCTAATGCTAAACCTAATACTAACCCTAATTCAAACACAAACACTAACGCTAAACCTAACTATAACCCAAACCCAACACTAAGTCTAACCCTAACAATAACCCAAATGGAACCCTAAGCCTCACTCTAACCCTTATCCTAAATGGAATACTAACCGTAAACCAAACAGTAAACCTAACCCTAAAACTTATCCCAATCTGAACACTAACCCTAACTTTACATTAACCTAACCCTAACATTAAATATAACTCCATCACAAACATTAACCCTAAACCAAACCCTAACCCTAATCCTAAACGTAACAATAAACCTAACCCTAATCCTAAAACTAACCCTAACCCTAACCCAAACACTAAATATAGCCATAATCCTAAACCTAACATTTACACTAATTCTAACCCTAAACTTTACCCTAAACCTAAACCTAACAAAAACCCTATTCTTAATCTGAATACGAACCATAAATCAAACCCTAACTCTAATTTAACCCTAACCCTAACCGTAATCTTAACCCTTACTCTAAACCTAAACCTAACACCTATCTTAACCCTAACCATTATCCTAATTCTAAGACTAACCCTAAGAGGACCATAAACTAACCCTAACCCTAACTATAATCCTAACCCTAACCCTAACACTAACACTATTTTTATCTCTAACAGTAAATATAACCCTAACTCTAACCCTAACCCTAACACTAACCATAACACTAAACCTAAACTTATCACGAACCCTAATTTTAATTTTAAAATGAACCATAAATCTAACCCTAACCCAAATTTAACCCAAATCCTAACTCTAACACTAACCCTCATACAAACTCTAACCCTAACACTAAACTAAACCTAATATTATAGCTAACTCTAACCCTAATCTTAAACTTTATCATAACTGTAAACATAACCCTAAAAGTAAACCCAAATCAAACCCTAAATTGAAAGCTAACACTAACCTAAACACTAACCCTAACACTAACCCTAATCTTGACCTTAAAACTAATACTATCTCTAACCTTAACTATAACCCTAAACATAATTGTATCCTAACACTACTCCTAACCCTAGCCGTCACTCTAACACTAAACATAACCCTTATCCTAACATAAATTATAACCCCAACCCTAAATCTAGCAACCCTAACCCTAAGGCTAACACTAATCCTAACACTAACACTAACCCTAACTTAATACTAACCATAATCCCAACTTAAAAACTAACCCTAATCCTAAACCTAAAACTAACCCTCACCCTAAAAATAACCACAAGTTAAGCCTAAACTTAACCCTAATCCTAACACTAACCCAATAACTAATTATAACCCTAACCCTAACCTTAACACTAATCCTAATTCTAATCCTAATCTTAAAACTGAAACTAACACTAACCCTAAACTGAACACGAAAACTAAACTTAAAACTAACCCTAACCTAAACCTAATTCTAATCCTAACCCTAACGCTAACACAAACCCTAAACCTATCTTGAACCCTTACTCACCTAACCTAACTCTAAACCTAGACCTAATTTTAACTATAAATGGAAACCTAAACATAATTCTTTTTTTATGGTTGATGATTATTTTAATCAAAATGTAATTTTTATCAAAATGTGGGCCAACATTAAAAAATGATGCCAAAACCCAGAAGAAATAATTCTTATACTTTTCATTTTTATAGGCATCTCTGTAGCAAAGAAGACAGGTAATCAATAAAAATTTTAAATCATATCTATACGTTTTCTTTTATTTATTTATTTATTTTTTATTGGTTATTCAAAACATTAAAAAGATTGCAGAATCACATCTAACCGCAACCCAAAGTCAAATTTTAACACTAACCCTAACACTAACCCTAACCCTAATACTAACCCTAACTCTAAACCTACACTAACACTAATTTTAACCATAACCCTAAACCTAACCCTACATCTTTCCCTAACCCTTACCCTACATCCTTACTCTAACACTAAACCTAACAATTACCCTAAACCTAAACCTAATTTTATCCATAACACTAACCCTAACTCTAAACTTAACCCTAATTCTAACCCTATGTCTAACCATAACTTTAATCCTATTTTTAACGTATCACTAACACTAACCCTAACTCGATCCCTAAACCTGAAAACAACCCTGATCCTAACCCTAATAAAAACCCTAAACTTAACCTAACCCTAACCCTAAACCTAACCCTAACACTAATCTTAGCCCTAACCCTAACACCAACCCTAAAACTAACTCTAACACAAACCCTAAAACTAACCCTAAGATCATTCCTAACCCTAACAGTAACTTTAACTCGAACACTAATGCTAATCCTAAATGAAAACCTAAATATAATCCTAACAATAACCCTAAACCTAAATCTACCCCAAACCCTAACATTTATTCTAACTCTAACCCTAACCCTAACTTAACAATATAACCCTATGTCTCACCATAACCCTATCCCTAACCGTAACACTAACCCTAACTCTAACTCTACACTAACCCTAAATCTAGGCAGAACACTAAACAAAAAACTAATCCTAAAATAACCATAGCCCTAAAAGTAACATTAAACCTAAACCTAACCCTAATCCTAACCTAACACTAACACTAACCCTAATCCTAAATCTAAGATGAATCCTATCTGTAACCATAAATCTAATACTTAACCTGATTCTAAACCTAACCCTAACACTAACCCTAAACCTAACCCTTTCCCTAACACTAACCTTAAATCTAACAATAAGCATAACACTAAACTTAAATCTAAACTTAACCCTAATCTTAAGCCTAAGGCTAAACCTAACCCTAATGTTACACTAACCCTAAACCTAAGGTAAACCTAACACAAACCGTATAACAAAACATAATCCTAACTCTAACCTAACACTAACCATAACCCTTTACTAACCCTAACCCTAACCCAAACACAAAAACTAACCCTAACACTAAACCTAACCCTAATCTAACACTAAAGCTAACCCCAACACTAACTTTGACACTAATCCTAAACCTAACCCTAAACGTAACACTAACACTAACACTAACACTATATCTAAACTACCCATAACAGTTAAACTATCCCTAACTCTAAACCTATGCCTCACTCTATTCCTCTTCCTAAACATAAACCTAAGTGTAACATAAACCCTAACTCTAACCTTAACACTAACCATAAATCTATGTATAACTCTAACACAAACACTAATCCTAAACCTACTCATAACCATAAACATAACACAAACCATAAACCTAACCCTTACAGAAAATCTAAACCTAAACCTAACCTAACACTAACCATAATTCTAACCCTATTGCTAATTCTAAAAATAATGCTAACCCTAACCAGAACCCCAAACCTAACCCTAACCCCAAAACTAATCTTAAACCTAACCCTAACCCTAACTGTAACCCAAACTAACCCTACCATAAAACTAAATGTAGCCCTAACCCTAACCCTAAAATTAACCATAAACGTATCCGAAAACCGGACACTATCTCTAACGTTACCTCTAACACTAACACTCACACATACACTAAACCTAAACCTAACCTTAACCCTAATGCTAACAAAAACCCTAACACTTACTCATATCCTAACACTAACCCTAACACTAAACCTATTCTACCCGTAACAATAAAAATAACCCTAAACCTAATCCTAAGCCTCATTCTAACTCTAATCCCAAGCATATCTCTATCACTAATACTATTACAAACCAAACATTAACCCTAAATGTAATCTTTATCCTAACACAAAACATATCTCTGAACCTAACACTAATATTTACACTAACTTTAACCCTAAACTTAGCTCTAAAACTAACCCTAAACTTAACCAAAACCCTAACTATTACCCTAACACTAAACTAACCCGAACCATAATTCTAATCCTAACTCTTAAAATAACCCTAACACTAACCCTAACCCTAATCATAACAGTAACGCTAACCTTAACCCTAGCGCTAACCCTGAACCTATCCCTAACCCTAACACTATCCCTAATCCTAACCCTAACAAACACTAAAGCTAACCCAAAACCTAATCCTATCCCTAACATTAACCCTAACCCTCATACTAACATAAAGCCTTTACCTAACATTAAATTAAGCCTAACCCTAACCCTTACACTAATCCTAAAACTGACAATAAAACTAAACCTAAACCTAAAACTAACCCTAAACATAAATGTAACACTTACGCTAATCCTAACACTAGGCTTAACACTAACACTAACACTAAACCTATTCCTAATCCTAACACCATCGCTAACCCTAACCCTAACACTAACCCTAATCCTTAACCTAACCTAACAGTAATCCTAACTATAAAGCTAACATTAATGCTAAATGTAACCCTAATAATAACCCTAACATTAAAACTTACACTAACCCTGAACAGAACCCTAACCCTAACAATAACACAAAAACTAACCCTAACACTAACCTTAACCTTAACCCTAAAACTAACACTAACCAAAACCCTAACACTTACATGAAACCTAAAACTAAATCTCACACTAAACCTAACTGTAACCCTAACCCAAACATTAACACTAAAATTAACCCTAAACCTAAACCATACGCTAACTCTAAACTAACCCTAACCCTAACACTAACTATAACCCTAAACCTGAAATAACACTACCACTAACCCTAACCCTAAATCTAAACCATATGCTAACTCTAAACTAACCCTCACCCTAACACTAACTATAACCCTAAACCTGAAATAACACTACCACTAACACTAACCCTAAACCTAACCCTAAAATTAACCCTAATTCTAACCCTAAACCTAAAACTAATTGCAAACACAATTTTACTTCTCACCCTAACCCTAACCCAAGCCTAACATAAAGCTAACAATAATCCTTACCTTAACCCGAAATCTAACCCTAACTCTCTTCCTAAACCTAACCCTAAAACTAACAGTCACCCTAACCCCAACCCTGACGTAAACATAACATTACCCCTAACCTTAACCATAACATGAATATTAACCCTAACTTTAATGTAACAATAACCCTAACCCTATCTCTAATGCTAAACTTAACCTTACTATTAACCTACCTGAACACTAAGCCTTACCTTAACCCTAACACTAATGTAACACTAATCCTAACCCTAACTTTAACTCAAACACTAATTTTTACCATAACTGTAACACTAACTGTAACCCTAATCAAAACCCAAAACTTAAAACTCATCCTAAGCCTAACCCTAAACTTAAACTTAAACATAACACTAAACCTAACCATAATCCTAACACTAACCGTATACCTAACTCTCATCCTTACACAAATATTAATTCTAAACTTAACCTTTACCCTAACTGGAACACTAACTCTAAACCTTACAATAACCCTAAGGTAAACCCTTACACAAAGCCTAATCCTAAGCCTAAAACGAACCCTAACACTAACCCTAATGCTAACCCAAACAATAATCCTAATAATAACAGTAAACCTAACTCTAAATTTAACCCTAAACATATCTCTAGCACTAATTCTAACACCAACACTAACCCTAAACCTATCTCTAATCTTAAGCTTAAACCTAACCCTAAACCTAACACTAACCCTAACACTTAACCTAACATTAACCCTAACCCTAAATTTAACCCTAACACTAACCTCAACCCTTACCTAAAACCTAACAATAACCTTCAACCTAACACTAACTCTAACCCTAATACTAACTGTAAGCCAAAAACTAAACCTAACACAAACACAAAATGTAAACCTAACTCTAACCGCCCAACAAACCCTAACACTAACCCTAACACTAATCCCAACCCTAACCCTAACCCTAACTCTAATCCTAACTCTAACCGAAGGCCTAACATTAACCCTAACTCTAAACCTAACACTAACCCTTACATTTAAACTAAACTTAACCCTAAACTGAAACATAACACTAACCCTAATCTTAACCCTAAAATTAAGACTAACCCTTACCTTAACCATAAACCTAACACTATTTTTGAACTTATCTCTAACCCTAACACTATTACTAAACCTAACCCTATGACCAACACCAACAGTAAGCCTAACCCTAAAGCTAACCCTAACCCTAACACTAATCATAACTCTTATCCTGGGTTATGAACCCTAATTCTTACTCTAACATAATGATAACCCTAAACCTAACCCTAACCCTAACGCTAAAACTAACTCTAAAGCTAACACTAACCCTGTTGCTAACCCAAAACCTAACCATAAAACTAACACTAAACCTAACCCTAAAGCTAACACTAAACATAACCCTAACCCTAACACTAAGCCTAACCCTAAGTAACCCTATCCTAACCCTAACCCTAACAATAACACGAACCCTAACCCCAACCCTAAAACAAACCTAACACTAACTATAACCTAAACCTCCCCCTAATTTAACACTAATCCTAAACCTAACCGTAATCCTAACCTAAAACTAACCCTAAACCTAACAGTAAACTTAAATATAAACCTAAACTGTAGCCTAAAATTCACCAAAACCCTAACTCAAACAGTAACACTAACTCTACCTTAACCCTAACCCTAACACTAACCCTAACCCTACCATTAACCCTAACACTAACCATAACCTCAACTGAACCATAATAATAACACAAACCCTAACCCAAACCATAATCATAACTGTAAACTTACTCTAACACTAACCTGACACTAAACCTGATCCTAAATCTAACCATAACCCTAATACTAAAATTAAACATAACACTAACACTAAATCTAATCCTGACCTTACCCTAAACCTAATCCTTACCTAACCCTATAACACGAACCATTACTCTAACCCTAAACCAACAAAAAACCTTACACTTACCTAAAACTAAACATAACTCAAACCGTAAACCTAAACTTTACCCTAACATGAACTCTAATTCTAAAACGAACTCTAACACTAACCCTAATCTTAACCCTAATCATTACCCTAAAGCTAACTCTAAATCTAACCCTAACACTAACCCTAATGCTAACCCTAACCAGAAACCAAAAACTAACCCTTATCCTAACCCTTAACCAAACCCTAATACTTACCATAAAACTAATCATAACCCCTACTCTACCTGGCTAACTGTAAAAGTAACCCTATCTTTAACAACAACATCAACCCTAAACCTAACCCGACACCTAAACCGAACCCTGACCTTAACCCTAACATTAAACCAAAGTCTAACCCTATCCCTAACCCTGTTCCTTACATTAAAATTAAACTTAACTCTAAACCAGACATTAACCCTAATTCTAACCTTAACTCTAAATGTAAACCTAATTATAACACTAAGCCAAACACTAATGCTAACCCTAACTCTAACCCTAACATTAACCCTTAATCTAAATTTAAAACCAACCCTAAACCTAACCCTAACAACGTACTCTAAGCCAAACCCTAACCCTTACCTAAATCTGATCCAAACCCTATGCTTAACGCAAACCCTAATCCCAAACCTAACCCCAACCCTAACAATAATCTATAACCCTTACCCTAACCTTAACTTAACCCCAATCCTAATACTAACCCTAACCCAAACACTAACAACAACAGTAACTATAATTGTAACCCTAAACCTAAACCTAAACCTTATCCTAATGTTGAACGTAACCCTAGCACTAATTCTAACTCTAACACTATCCCTAAAACTAAACCTAATCCTAACCACAACCCTAATCCTAATTCTAAACCTAACACTATTCATAACATAATCCGTAAATTTAAACATAACCCTAACCTTAAACTAACCCTAATACTAACCCTAAATTTACACTAACCCTAATCCTAACCTTAACCTGAACACTAACACTGACTTTAACACTAAGCCAAAAACTAACCATAATAATAAAACTAATGCTTGTACAAACTCTAACCGCAAACCTAAAATTAACACAAACACTAACCTTAACCCTAATCTTAAAACTAAACCTAACCCTAACACTATCACTAAGCCTAACCCTAACTGTAACCCTAACACTAAGTCTGAACCTAACCTAAACCTTAACCTAACACTAACCCTAAACCTTAACCTCACACTAACCCTAAACGTAGCCTAATATGAATCCTAACACGAAACCTAAAGGTAAGCCTAATCCTAAACCTAATCTTAACCCAACCATAACCCTAACTCTAACCTAAAACAAACACTAATCTTAACACTACCCCTAACCCTAACATTAACACTAATCCTAAATCTAACCCTTAACCAACAATAATTGTAAACCTAACAGTAACCCTTACCTTAATACTATCCCTAATCCTTACTTTTACACTAATATTAACCCTAAACCTAACCCTAACCCGAACCCTAACCATAACACAAATTCTAAACTAAACCCTGTTCTTAATCCTAACTTTAACACTAACTCAAACCCTAAACAAAATCATAATCCTAACCCGTACCTAACCCTAACCCTAAGACTTACCAAATCCTCACCATTACTTTAAAACTAACCCAACACTAAACCTAAACCTAACCCCCTCAAGGTAACCCTAAACATAATCCTAACCCTATCACTTACCCTAACCATAAACCTAACACTAACCCTAACCCTAACCCTAACCCTAACACAAACACTAACATTAACACAAACCCTACACTTAACCCTAACACTAAACATAACTCTAACCCTAACTCTAACCATAATCCAACCCTAAACCTAAACCTAACAAAAATCCTAACTCTAACCCTAACCCTAACACCAACCATAACCCTAACCCTAACACTAACCCTAAAACTATGCCTAACCCTAACCCTAACAATAAAGCTGTCTCTAAACCTAACATTTAGTGGAAACCTAACCCTAACCAAAAACCCTAACACTAACTCGAAACCTAACACTAAAACTTATTCAAACCCCAACCAAAACCTAATACTAACCATAACCCTAACCATAATCCTTACTCTAAAATTACCCCTAACCCTAAACATAAAAATACCCCTAACCCTAACCCTAAACCTAAACCTATCACTAAACGTAACTGTAAATCTAACACTAACACTAACACCAAAACTATAACTAATCCTAAACCTAACACTATCACTAACTCTAAACATAACTATAACTCTAAACAGAAACCTAATCCTAACCAAAACACTAACAATAAACCTAACCATAACCCTAAATCTAACACTAATCCTAAACATAGCCCTAAACATAACCCTAATTCCAACCATAACCCTAACCCTAAACCTTTCTCTAAACCTCACATTAAACCAAATCCTATCGCTAACACTATCTCTAACACTAACCCTATCACAAATCGTAAACCTAACTCTAACCCTAAGCAAAACACTAATCTTGATTCTAACTTTAAAGCTAAAAAAAAAAATTACACATAAACCTAACACTAAACCTAGCCCTAACCCTAACACGAACCCTAGACATAACCCTAACATTATCCCTAACAAAAACTGCCAAACTAAAACTAAACCTAGCACAAAAACTAACCCTAACCCTAAACTTACCAGTAATCATAACCCAAATCATAACCGTAACCAAACCTAACCTTCTCCCTAAACTTTACCTAACCCTAAACCTTACTCTAACACTAATCCTAACCGTAACCCTAAACCTAACACTAACCTTAATCTTAACCATAACCCGAACCATAACACTAAACATAAACTTAACCCTAACCCTAACCCTAACACTCACCCTAAAGGTATCCATAACCCTAAACCTAACACTAAAAATAAACATAAATCTAACACTAACAATAACTCTAACACTAACCATAACATGAATTCTAACCCTAAGACTAACACTAACCCTCAACCTAAACCTAATTCTCACCTTAACAGTAACCCTAACCCTAACCATAACCAAAACACTAAAACAAATATTAACCCTAACCCTAAATCTAACACAAATCCTAACCCTAAATCTAACCCTAACCCTAACAGAAACCCTAACACAAAACCGACAACCAACTCTAAAACTTACACGAACCCTAACCCTATAACTAAAGCGAAACCTAACCCTAATTTTAAATCTAATACTAAAACTAAACCTAACTCTAATCCTAACCTTAATCCTAACCCTATAACTAATACTAATCACAACCCTACTGCTAACCCTAACCCTAACCCTTTTCCTAACATTATTCTAAACCGTAACCCTAAATATTAGCCTAAAACTATTTTTAACCATAACATAAACCTAACCCTAACTTTAAACTAACTATAAACCAAATCCAACTGTAACCCTAACTCTAACTCTAACCAAAAACCTAATCATAACCCTCAACCTAACACAAATCATAACCCTAACCATAACATTAACACTATCACTAACACTAGAACAAATTCTAATTCTAACAATTAAACTAACCCTAACTTTAACCAATTCCCTATCCCTGAACCAAACCTCAATTAAAAACAGACCCTAAATCTTACCCTAACTAGTACCCTAACAAAAACCTCAACCCTTAGCTAATATTAAAACTAATCCTAACCTTAAACCTATAATTAATTTTAACCATAACCCTAACCCTAAATCTAACACTAACCCTAACATTAACACTAAACACTAACAATAACCCTAACCCTAATACTAACACTTATCCTAATCCTTAACCTAATCCTTACTCTAAACCTAACCCTAAGGTTAACCCTAACACTAACCCAAACCCTTAACCCATCCACAATTCATATCATAATTCAACCATAACCCTAAACCTAACGTTAACACAAATACTATCCCTGACCCTAACCTTAACACATACCCTATCTCGAACCTAACTTTAAAACAAATCACTAAAACTAACCCTAACCCTAATCCTTACCCTAACACTAAAAATAACCCTAACCCTAAGCCTAGCCTAACTCTAACACTAACCCTAATGCTAACCCTAACACAAAACTTAAACCAAGTTCTAACTCTATCCCTAATCCTCACCATAATCGTATTCCTTACACTAAACCTATCCCTAACACTAACTCTAACACTAATTCTAACAATAAATCTAACCCTAACACTAACACATACCCTAACACCAACCCTAACCATAAAACTGACATTAACCCTAAACTTAACACTAACCCTAACCATACCCTTAATACTGAACCTAACCCTAAACCTAACACTAACACTTAACCCTAACCCAAACTCTAACCCTAAGCCTAAACCTAACAAAAACACTAACCCTAACACTACCACTAACTCTAATAAAAACCCTAATCCTATATTTAACTCTAAAACTCACCCTAAGCCTAACCATAAAAGTAATCCTAACATTTACCCTAATCCTAATTCTGACCTTAATCCTAACAATTAACATAACAACCTAAACCTACCTTTCAACCTAACACTAACCCTAAACCTAACATTAACACTAACCCTATCGCTAACCCTAACCCTAAAAACAACACTAATCCTAACCCTAACTCTAACATTAACAAAAACCCTAAACCTAAACCTAACCCTCATGCTAAGTGTAACCCTAAACCTAACACTAACCATAAAACTAACAAAAAATCAAACACTATCCTTAACACTAAACCCTACCCAAAAGCTAATCTTAATGCTAAACATAAAGGTAACCCTATCACAAACCCTAACACCTAAAATAACTCTAACCCTAATCCAAAATCTATCACTAACTGTAACCCTATCTCTAACCCTAAACCTAACCCTGAGATAACCCTAACTCTAACACTAACCATACCCTGCACCTTAAACCTAACTCTAAATCTAACACAAACCCTAGCCCTAAAATTAACCCTAACCCTAACTCTAACCCTAACCTAAACTTAACCCTAACTCTAAAACTAATATTAACCCTATCCCTAACATTAAAATTAACTCTAAACCTTACCCTAAACGTAATTCTAAATTTACCCATAAAATAAACCTAACCCTAACCCTATCTGTAACCTAAGCATAACCATAATCCTAACCCTATCCCGATTCCTAACCATAACTGAAACCATAACCCTATCCAGAACCCTAACACAAATCCTAATCTTAAATGTAACCTTAATCTGAACACTAATTTTAACCTTAATAAAAGCCAAAACACTAACGCTAACAAAAACTCTAACCCTAAACATTATCCAAACCCTAACCTTAACACTAATCTTAACCCTAACCCTAAACTTAATCCTAACACTAAACCTAACCCTAACCCTTACCAAAACAGTAAATCTTACCCTAATGAGAACACTTATCCTAACTGTAAACCAAAACCTAACACTAACCCTAACACTAAACCTAATAATAACCATAACCCTAAAACAAACACTAAACCTAACCCTAACACTTACCCTCACCCTAAACCTAACACTAATCCTAACTCTAACCTTAACTCTAACCCTAATCCTAACACTAACCCGAAACCTAAAATTAAGGCTAAACCTAACATTAACTCTAACTCTAAATCTAATGCTAACCCAAACATGAACCATAAACCTAACCTTAACTCTAACCCTAAAACTAAACCTAACCCTAAACAGAACATGATCCTTAATTGTAACAATAAACCTAACCCTAACAGTGATCACAACTCTTACTCTAAACCTTAACCCTAACACTAACCCTAACACAAAATCAAAACTTTAACCATAACAATAAACCTAACCCGTACCCTAATTCTCACCTTAACCCTTATCTTAAACTTAAAACCTACCCAAACCCTAATCCTAACACAAACCCAAACCCTAACTCTAAATTTAACTCTAAACCTTACACTAATTGTAAGCCTAAAGGTAACCCTAAATCTAACCGTAATATAAAACCTAATGCTAAATATAACCCTAAACCTAACACAAGCTGTACCCTTAAAACTAACTCTTACCTTAACCCTGACCCTAACCCTAACTGTAACACTAACCCTAAACCTAATACTAAACCTAATATTTATCCTAACCATAACCATAACCCTAAAAATAAACCTAAAAATAACCATAATGCTAACCCTAACCCTAACCCTATCTTATCCCTAAGACTAACCCTACCCTATCTCTAATCCTGAACTTAATCCTACATTACTGCTAAAATTAAAATTATCCCTAACTCTAACCCAACACTAACACTAACTCTAATCCTAAATATAAACCTAATAAAACCCTTATCCTAAGAAAACACTACTCTAAACCTACCTCTAAATCTAACAATAACCCTAACCCTAATTCTAACCCTAAACTTAAATCTAAACCTAGCACAAACCCTAACCCTAGCACTTACGGTAACATTATCCTAACCCTAAAACTAATCCAAACCTGAATCCTAACACTAACAGTAAACTTAATAGGAACACCAACACTAACACAAACACAAACCTTAAATCTTACACTAACACTAACCATAACCCTAATACTAAACCTAAATCCAACCCTAAACCTTAACGTAAAACTAACTCTAATTATCACCCTAATACTAAACTGAATTCTTATCCTAACACTAACTTTAACAAAACCCAAACACTAATCATAACCCGAATGCCAACACAAACCCTATCCCTAACCCTAACACTAAACATAACCCTTACATGAACCCTAACCCTAACCCTAACATACCACTATCCCTAACACTAACACTAACCCAAAAACTAACACGAACCATAACAATAAAAGGTCACCCTAATTCTAACCCTAACTTTAATACAAACCCGAAAAGTAACGCTAAGAATAACCCTAACCCTACCCCTCACACTAACACTCATGGAACTCTAACACAAAACATAATACTAACCCTAACTATAAACCTAACACTAATACTAATCATAAACCTAACACTAACTCTAATCCTAATCCTGTCAATAAACATAAACCTAATCTGTACCCTACCGATAACACAAACCCTAATCCTAACACTAACACTAACCCTTACCATAACCATAACACTAACCTAAAATGTAACACAAGCCCTAACCCTAACCATAACCCTAACCATAACCTAACCCTAACCCTAATCTAACCCTAAGCATAACCATAACCATAACACTAATCCTAAACTTAACAGAAACCCTAAACCTAACCATAACCCTAACTCTAAACTAACCCTGTCTCTAACCCTAATTTAACCCTAAACCCAATTCTAACCCTAACCCTAAAACTTACTTTAACCTTCAACTTAACCAAAACTGTAACATTAACCTAAACCTAACCCTTAATCTAACCCTAACACAAACCCTTACCCTAACCCTAACCTAACCTAACGTTAACCCTAAGCCTAACTGTAACCTAACAATAACACTTACCCTTAATTCAATTCTCATCTTGACCCTAACACTAATAATAACCATTATGGTAACCCTAACCCTAAACCTAACCCTAAATTAAACCTAGCCATAATTTTAACCCTAACACTAACCCAAAACCTAACACTAAAAATATCACTAATCATAACCCTAACCCTAACACTAACCCTAACACCAAACCTAACACTAACCCTAAAACTAACCCTAACCCTAACCATAACCATTACAGTAACACTAACCCTAAAACTAAAACAAACCCTAAGCCAAACCATAACCCTAAATGTAACTTAAATGTAACCCTAACTCTTACCTAACACTAACAGTAAACCCTACCATATCACTAACACTAATACTAAACCTAACCTGAATCCTAACACAAAGCCTAACGCCAACCCTAACACTATTACTAACCCTAAACCTAAACCAAACACTAACCCTTACCCTAAATCTAAACTTAATCCTATTTATACCCTATCCCCAAAATTAAACCTAATTCTAACAAAATCTTGAAACCTAAACTTTAACCTAACACTAATTCTAACCATAACCCTAACACTAGCATTTAAACTACACGTAAACCTAACCATAAACTTAAATCTAACCTAATCCTGTACATAAGCCTAAACCTAACCTAAACCTAACCCTAATACAACCCCTTAACCTAACCCTAAACTTAAAGCAAATCCTAATCCTAACCCTAACACTAATCTTAACACTAAACCTAACCCTAAACCTAACTCTTAAATGAAGCATAAACTTAACCCTAACCTTTAACCTTAGACTAAACCTAACAAAAACCCTAACCTTAACCATAACCCTAAACCTAAACCGAAACCAGTCCCTAAACCCAACACTAACCTTAACCCTAACACAAACCCTAAACTTAATCCTAATACAACCCTGAAACCTAACCCTAAACCTAACACAACTTAACTTAACCCTAATACTAACCTTTGCACTAACTCTGAACTGAACCGTAACTCAAAATCTAAACTTTATCCTGTTCATATCTCTAACCCTAACCCTAAATCGAACCCTAACACAACCACTTAAAATAAAACTAAACCTAACACAAAAACTAACCCTATCTCTAACTTTAACACTGACACTAATTTTAACATTAACCCTAACTCTTTAACTAACCCTAACTTTAACCGCAAACTTTACCCTTACACTAACACTAATGCGAATCCTAAACTTAATCCTAACCCTAAACCTAACCTTAAACATATTTCTAACACTAACCAAAACCCTTACACTAATCCTAACTCTAAACCTAAACCTAAACCTAAACCTAACCCTAATCCTAATCCTAACCAAAACCATAACCATAACCATAACCCTAAAACCCTAATCCTTATTCTAACCCTAACCCTAATCCTGAAACTAAAACTAACACTAAACCTAAACCTATCCTTAACTCTAACCCTAATGTAAGCCCAAACATTAACAGTAACACTAACCCTAACCCTAATCCTAACCGTAACAATATCCCTAACATTAATCCTAACCCTAACCCTTTCAAAAACTTTAAAGCTAAGCATAACACTAACCCTAATCCTAACCCTAACACTAACCCTAATTCTAACCCTAAATCTAATCCTAATCCTAACTGTAATCCTAACCCTAACACTAATCTTAATTCTAACACAAACCCTAACACTTACCCTAACCCTAACCCTAATCCTAACATAAAACCTAACCCTAACCTAAAACCTAACCTAAACCTTAACCTAAACCTAACCCTAACCTAAAACCTAAGCCTAATCCTAGCCCTAAATATAAATCTAACCCTAGCACTAACCATAAACCTAACTCTAACCCTAAAACTAACACTAAGACTTACACTAACCCTATTCTGAACACTAACACTAACACTAACTCTAAACCAAACCCTAAATCTAATCCTTTTCCTATCTGTAACCATAAACCTTACACTACCCCTAACACTAACACATACCCAAACCCTAACCCTAAATCTAAACCTAACAGAAATCTTTTTTTTTTTTTTGAGCAGCCGAAAACTCATGGTTTATTATATCAGAAGAAAGTTCATAATTCAGCACAAAGTGTACTTTTTATCACCACATTCTATTTGTAAACATTAAATGCCACTGACTTTTTCTGCATCTTCAGACACAAGCACTTAGAATCAAGTCAATGAAATGATGGCAAATTCTTTACTGTTAAAATTTTTACCCTTGTTTAGTCTCTCTTCTTTGAGTAAGCAAGCATTATAATACCATTTGTGGGTGAAAATAGAGAAAAGGAAAGAAATTTTAAAAACAATGGAACTCGTTGGTTCACAACAACATTGAAAATTTTCTTTACACAACAAACAACTCTGTAAGCCCAATACCTTGGTTACAGTATTTATAGTTACTGATTTGGGCTTGAAGGTGCAACAGCTAAACATTAGCACAATCACAAGAGAATAGAAACATATAGAGCCATTTGATGGGATTAATAAAATCCTTACCTATTGATTATTAGCAAACAATCATCACTAAGAAAGACAGCATCTAAAACAGAATGTCCAACTCCAGCTTTAAGCATTTTTTTCCTTCTCTCTTTTGGTAGTGAAAATTATTTAAAAGAGTAATAATAAAAATTGGGGGTTAATAATGAATTTTTAAAAAAATTATGTCAATAATTTTTCAGTACTAAGTACTGAACACATGGGTATTCCACCACTTAGTTACATTCGTTGTCCTTTTTATTGTTTTCTAAATTTTGAGATAGAGACTTTCTAAGTGTCTGAGCTGGCCTCAGACTTGAAATCCTCTGCCTCAGTCTCTCAAATGCTCTGGTTTTAGGCATGGGCCAGTATGCCAGGAAATGAATCATTTTTTTAAGAATAAGTATGTCCCAAATATTGCATGGACATATTTATACTAAAAATAATTAGATGTTAACTGAAATATAATATATATTTAAATAAATATATTTATGAATAAATTTATGATTTTACAAATATAAATTTATGAATTTATAAATATAAATTTAAATAAATATATATTTAATTGGGCATCCTGTATTCTATCAATCCTCCTTAAAAGATAAAAAAATATTGTTTTTTATCTTGACAAATTTCTGGAATTGCAGATATGAATCCATAACAGCTATAGGGTCAGCTCTGCAACAGGAGTGAAGTGACATACATTATTGATCACAGTGGGAGATGAAGTTAACTCAAACCTAACCTTAACCATAACTCTAACACAAACACGAACCCTAACCTGAAACCGAATCCTAACACTAACCCTCACCTTAACACAACCCTAAACCTAACAATAATGCAAACCATAACCTAACCCTAATCCTAATCCTAATTGATCCCTAATCCTAAACCCAAACCAAACCTAACCATAAAATTTAATTTAACCCTAACTCTAATCTTAAACCTATCACTATACCCTACCCTAAATCAAACCCTAAAAGATATTTTAACCCTAACCTAACCCTAAACCTAAGCCAACATTAAAATTAACCTTAACACTAATCCTAAAACTAATTTAAATCTAACCCTATCCCAAACCCTAAACCTAACACTAAACCTAACATTACCCTAACACTAACCATAACCCTTGCCCTAATCCTAACACTAACACTAAACTTTATCACTAACACTAAACCTAACCCTTACACTAGCCCTAAATTTAATTGAAACCCTAAACCTAACACTAACCCTAAACTTAAACCCAACACAAAAACTTATCCTAAAACAAACCCTATCCCTAAGTAACCCTAACCCAAAAACTAAAAATAACTAAAAATAACTAAAAATAACTCTAACCATGATTCTAATCCCAAACCTTACACTTTCTTTAACCATAACATTGTATCAACCCTAACACTAACACTATCGCTGACCTCATACTAACACTAAACCTAACTAGATCATTAAACCTAACTCTAACAAGTACCCTAAGCCTAACTTAACCAACTTAACACTAACCTTAAAACAAATCTTAGTACTTACAGTATCCCTAACACTATCACTACCCTAACCCTAACAATAACCATAAAACTAACCTTATACCTAACTGGAACCTGAAACCTAACCCTAAAAATAACCCTAACTCTGATTCTAACAGTAAAACTCACCCTAACTATAACCCAATATGCAAACATAAACCTAACCCTAATTCTAACCCTAACAAAAAACCTAACCCTAACCCTAAGCCTAAAGGTAACACTCACAGTAACAATAACCATGACCCTATCTCTTAACCTAACACTAACTCTGACCCTAACCTAACACTAACCTTTTCACTAAACCTAAATCTAACCCTAATGCTAAGGCTAACACTAAACTTATCCCTAAACCTAACTCTAAACATAACCTTAACCCTAACACTTACACTAATCCAAAACCTAACCATAACCCTAACACTAACCCTAACACAAACCATAACACTAAAACTAACACTAAACTTAACCCAACCCTAACAATAAACATAACACTAATACTATCCAAACTAATGTTAACCCAAGCTTAAACCTAACACTAAACCTAACCCTAAACCTAAACCTAACAATAAACCTAACACTAAACCTTACCTAACCTTAAACTTTAACCTTAAACCTTAACCTTAAAACGAAAAATAAATCTAAACCTAAACCTAACAATAACCCTAACCCTAACACTAACACAAACCCTATTTTTAATGGCAACCCAAACATTAACACTAACCCTAACAGTAACCCAAACCCTAATCCTAACCCTCACACTAGCCCTAAAGCTAAAACTAACCCTAAAATTAACATTAAACCTAAAATGAACCCTAACCAAATCCTAAAACTAACCCTAACCCAAAACCTAATTCTAAACATAACACTAACACTAAACCTAACCCTAAATTGTACCCTAACCATAACTGTAACCCTTACCGTAACCCTAAACTTATCACTAATCATAATCTTAACTGTAACCATTACCCTAAGTCTAAACCTAACCTTAAATGTAAACCTAAAACTAACTCTAAACCTAACCTAATATAAACCCAAACATAACCACAACCATAACCTAAACCTAACATGAACTGTAAACCTAACACTAAACCTAAAATGACTCTTAACCTAACCCTAACCCTAACCCTAACCTAAACCAAACACTAATCCTAACATAAAACCTAACACAAAACCTAACTCTAACACTAATACTAATCCTAAATCTAAGCCTCAACAAAACTCTAATTTTAACCCTAACCCTATCCCTAACCTTAACACTAGAACTAACCTTAACACTTACACTAACACTAAACCTAAACCTAACAGGAGCCCAAACCATAACCCTACCATAACACTAACCCAACCTAAACCCTGTCCCTAATCCTAACCGTAACCCTAACACAAAACCTAACCCAAACCATAGTCCTTACGCTATCCTAACCACAAAGCTAACACTTACCTAATCCTATCCCTAATTTTAACACTAACCAAAACACTAAACCTACACCTCACTCTACCTGTAAATTTAACCATAATCCTAACCCTATCACAAACCCAAACCCCAAACCTAACACTAACCCTAATTTTAACACTAACCCTAACCCTAAAACTCACACTAACCCTAACCCTAAACCTAACGCTAACACTATCATTAACCCTACCCTTAACCCTAACACTAAACCTAACCCTAAATCTAACCCTAATCCAACCGTAAATCTAACTCTAACCTAAACCATACCTTAACCCTAACCGTCAACCTATGGTATTAACATAACCCTAACCCTAACACTAACACTATGCCAAAACATAACCCTAAACCTTACTCTGACACTTAACGTAACCCTATCTGAAAACCTAATCCTAAGCAAAAACCTAACACTAACCCTAACCTTAAATTTTACTCTAACACTAACCCTAACCCTCACCCTAAACCTAAAACTAATTCTAACTCTAACCTAACCCTAACCCTAACCCTAACCCTAACTGTAACACTAACACTAACCACACATGTACACCTATACATAAACCTAACACGAACTCTAACCCTATCCCTAACTCTAACCCTAATCAAAACCTAACCCAAACTCTAAACCTAACCCAAAAAGTAAACTTAACCCTCAACCTAACACAAACAATAATCCTAACCTAAAACTGACCCTAACACTAAACCTAACCTTAATCCTTATCTTAACTCTAAAACTAACTTTAACCTTAAACTGATTCCTAACAATGATCCTCACCCTAATTCTAAAACTAAATCTGAACCTAGCCCTAACCAGTACCCTAAAAATAATCTAAACCCTTACTGAATACTAACCCTAAACCTAACATTAGGCTATCACTAACCCTAACTGTAACAATAACCCTCAACCTAACACACAAATTCTAATTTTAACACTAAACCTAAACCTAACCTTAATGCTAACACTTACACTAACCCTAACACTAACACTAAACCTAACCCTTAATCTAAACCTAACCCTAACTTTAAGCCTAACACTCACCCTAACCCTAAACCTAACCCTAACTAAAATCATAATCCAACCTTAACCCTAATCCTAACACTAACACAAATCTTATCCCTAACTCTAACCCTGAAATATACCCAAACCCGAACCCTAACCATAGCCCAATCACTAACACTAACCCTAACACTAACCCTAACACAAACCCTAAACCTATCACTTACTTAAACCCTAATCCTAACCCTAAACCTAACCCTTACACTAATCCAACTAAACCTAAAACTAATTCTAACTCTAACCCTAACACAAATTCTAATCGTAAATCTGAACCTAACACTAAAACTTACCCTAACACTAACCCTAATCGTAAAATTACACTAATCCTAACCCTTACCGTAACCCTAACACTAAACCTAACCCTCACTCCTCACCGTAACACAAACCCTAACCCTATCAAAAACATTAACCCTATCACTACCACCAACCCTAAAATAAAAATAATCCTATGCTTAAATCTAAAACTCACTCTAGGGCCGGGATGTGGCTCAAGTGGTAGCACGCTCACCCGGCATGCGTTCGGCCCAGGTTCAATCCTCAGCACCACATACAAACAAAGATGTTGTGTCCGCCAAGAACTAAAAAATAAATATTAAAATTCTCTCTCTTTCTCTCTCTTTCTCTCTCTCTCTCTCTCTCTCTCTCTCTCTCTCTTTAAAAAATAAAATAAAATAAAACTCATTCTAAACCTTACCCTAAACCTAACTCAAACATTTACCCTAACCCTAATTCTAACCCTACTCCAAACACTTATCGTAAAACTAACCCTAAACTTAACCCCCACTCTACACTAACCCTAACCCTAACACTAACTCTAACCCTAAAACTGTCTCTAACCCTATCGCTAACCCTAAAATCAACCCTAACGATAACACTAATCCTAAGCCTAACCCTAAAATTAACACTAACCCTAAACGTAAACGTAAACCTAAATTTTACAATAATCCTAACACAAACTCTAACACTAATCCTAACACTAACCTCTGCCCAAAACCTAATCTTAATGCTAAATTTAAACATAATGCTATCCCTAACAGTAACTCTAGAAATAAAGCTAATCCTAACCCAAAACTTGACACTATCTTTAACCCTATCTCTTACCTAACACTAAAAATATACCTAACCCTAAGCATAACCCTAACCCTTACCCTAAACCTAACTCTAAACCTAAAACAAACCCTAACACTAACCTTAAACATAACCCTAATGTAAACTTAAAACTAAAAATAACTTTAACCCTAACCCTAACCCTAACACTAGCTCTAACACTAACACAAACCATTACCCTAAATCTAACCTTAAAATAAACCCTAACACAAACCAGAACCATAACCCTAACCTGAATTTCAAACATAATCATAACCCTAGCCCTATCCAAAATGCTAATACAAAACCTAATCCTAAATGTAACCTTAATACTAACAATGATTCTAACCCTAATATAAACCCTAACACTAAACATTACAGTAAACATAAACCAAACCCTAACTTTAACCCTAACCTTAACCATAAACCTAACCCTAACCCTACCACTAAACCTAACCCTAACCCTTACCAAAATCGTAAGACTTTCCCTAATGGGAACACTTATCCTAAACCAAAATCGAAACCTAACACTAACTCAAACACTAAACTTAACCATAATCATAACCCTAACACAGTCACTAACCCTAACCCTAAACCTAAACCTAACACTAACCCTAACTCTAACCTTAACTCTAACCCTAATTCTAACACTAATTCTAACCCAAACCCGAACACTAACACTAACGTTAAACCTATCTCTAACCCTACATCTAACACTAAAAATAATCCTAACCCTAAACCAAACCCTCATCCTCAGCCTAAATCTAACTCTAAATCTAACATAAACACTAACACTAACAATCACACTAATCCTAAACCTAACTTTAACCCAAACCTGAAAACTAACTCTAACAATAACCCTAACCCTAACCCTCACACTCAACCAAACTCTAACCCAAAACCTAACACTAACCCTGACGTTAACCCTAACACTAATACTACCCATAACCCTAACACTAACTCTGAACCTAATACTAACTGTAACTTTAACCTAACCTGAACCCTAATGATATCACAAACCCAAATTCTAACATTTACTTTAACAATAACACTAACCTTAAACCTAACCATAAACATAACACTAACCGTACACCTAACACTAAACCTAACCCTAAACATAACCCTAACCATAAGCTTACACACATCCTAACCCTAATCCTAACCATAACCATTACAATAACAGTAAACCTAACACTAACCCTAACCCTAACCATAACCTTAACCCTAATCTAACCCTAACCCTAACCCTAATTTAACCCTGACCCTAACCTAAATCATAATTCTAACCCTAACCCTAAAATTACATTAACCCTAAAACTAACCCATACCCTAAAACTAACCCTAAACCTAACCCTAAATCTAACCCTAACCGTATTCCTAAACCTAAACCTAACCCTAACCCTAACAGTAATCAAAAACTTACCCTAATCCTAACACTAACTCTAACACTAAACATAACCCTATCATTAAACCTAATGCAAACACTAACCCTAACCCTAAACCTAACACTCAACATACACCAAATCCTAATGCTAACCCTTAAACTAACCCTAACCATAAACAGAACCTGAAACCTAACTCTTACAATTAACCTAACCCTAACCCTAAGACGAACCCTTACCCTAATTTAACCCTAACCTTACCCTAACCCTAATTCTAACCCTAAGTTCAAAACTTATCTTAACCCTAAATCTAACCCAACCCTAATACTAACCCTTAACCTTACCCAAAATCGAACCCTAACACAAGCCTTAGTCTAACCCTATTGTTAACCTAAACCTAACCCTAAGCCTAAACCTAACCATAAGACTACCCCTAACCCTAACTGAAATTTTAAACTTAACGCTAACACTAACTCTAACCATTATATTAACCTTAACACTAACATTAAAAGTAACCCTAGTCATAAAACTAACCCTAACACTAAACATAAACCTAACACTAATCCTATTGCTAATCCTAACCCTAACACTAACACTAACCGTAAGTATAAAACTAAACTGAAAACTAACCTTAACCCTAAGGCTAAGGCTAATCCTAACTCGAACATTAAACCTAACACTAATGCTAAACCTAACACTAAACCTATACTTAAACCTAACCCTGAATATCACACTAACCCTAACCCTAACCCTAACCCAATATTAAACCTAACCATAATTCTAAGAGTAACCCTAACATGATCCCTAACCCTAACACTAACACTAACCCCAACCCAACCTTAACCATAACTGTTAAACTAACTCTAACACAAATTCTAATGCAAACACTAACACTAAATCTTAACTGAACCCTAACACTAATCCTGCCTTTAAACCTAATCTAGAACTAACCCTAAGCCTAAAACTAACCCTAACCCTAACACTAACACTAAACCTAACCCTAACACTAACACTAACACTAATTCTAATCCTAACCAAAACCCTAAATCTAACTCTAATCCTCTCTGTAATCATAACACTAATCTAACCGTAACGTTAACATAAATCCTAACATTAACCCTAAAAACACCCTAGCTTTAACACTAAACCTAACACCCTAACACTAAATTCAACCCTGACTTTTAAACTAACCCTAACCCTAAACCTAACCCCAACACTAATCCTAACCCTAATCCTAACCCTAAATCCAACCATAACACTAAACATAACCCTAACCCAAACACTAATTCTAAACCCATCACTAAGTTTAACACTAACCTTTTTTTTTTCCTTTTATTTTATTTTTTTCACCTTTCATACATTTGATTCAAGTGAGTTATGCACTTCCATTTTTACCCCAAATACAAATTGCAGAATCACATCAGTTACACATTCACAATGTTTACATAATGCCATATTAGTGACTGTTCTATTCTGCTGCCTTTCCTATCCCCTACTATCGCCCCTCCCCTCCCCTCCCATCTTCCCTCTCTACCTCATCTGTTGTTGTTCAGTTCTCTCCCTCCCCCCCTTTCCCCTCAAAACCTCATATATGTGATTTTGTATAACGATGAGGATTTTCTTCCGTTTCCATGCAATTTCCTTTCTCTCTCCCTTTCCCTCCCATCACTCATCTCAGTTTAATATTAATCTTTTCCTCATGCTCTTTCCCCCTGCTTGTTCTTATTTGCTCTCCTTAATTCAAAGAAGACATTTGGCGTTTGTTTTTTAAGGATGGGCTAGCTTCACTTAGCATAATCTGTTCTAATGCCATCAATTTCCCTGCAAATTCCATGATTTTGACATTTTTTAGTGCTGCATAATACTCCATTGTGTATAGATGCCACATTTTTTTTATCCATTCATCTATTGAGGGGCATCTAGGTTGGTTCCACAGTCTAGCTATTGTGAATTGTGCTGCTATGATCATTGATGTGGCAGTATCCCTATAGTATGCTCTTTTAAGGTCCTCAGGGAATAGTCCGAGGAGGGCGATAGCTGGGTCAAATGGTGGTTCCATTCCCAGCTTTCCTAGGAATCTCCTTACTGCTTTCCATATTGGCCTCACCAATTTGCAGTCCCACCAGCAATGTACAAGTGTACCCTTTTCCCGACATCCTCGCCAGCACTTACTGTTGTTTGACTTCCTAATGGCTGCCAACCTTACTGGAGTGAGATGGTATCTTAGGGTGGTTTTGATTTGCATTTCTCTGACTGCTAGAGATGGTGAGCATTTTTTCATGTACTTACTGATTGACTGTATGTCCTCTTCTGAGAAGTGTCTGTTCAGATCCTTGGCCCATTTGTTGATTGGGTTATTTGTTATCTTATTGTTTAATTTTTTGAGTTCTTTGTATATTCTGGAAATTAGGGCTCTATCTGAAGTGTGAGGGGTAAAGATTTGTTCCCAGGATGTAGGCTCCCTATTTACTTCTCTTATTGTTTTTCTTGCTGAGAAAAATCTTTTTAGTTTAAGTAAGTCCCATTTGTTGATTCTTGTTATTAACTCTTGGGCTATAGGCGTCCTATTAAGGAATTTGGAGCCTGACGCCTCAATATGTAGATCAGAGCCAACTTTTTCTTCTATCAGGTGCAGGGTCTCTGAGTTGATATCAAGCTCCTTGATCCATTTTGAGTTAACTTTTGTGCATGGCGAGAGAAAAGGATTCAGTTTCATTTTGTTGCATATGGATTTCCAATTTTCCCAGCACCATTTGTTGAAGATGTTATCCTTCCTCCATTGCATGTTTTTAGCCCCTTTATAAAATTTAAGAAAGTTGTAATTTTGTGGATTGACTTCTGTGTCCTCTATTCTGTACCATTGATCCACCTGCCTGTTTTGGTAGCAGTACCACACTGTTTTTGTTACTATTGCTTTGTAGTACAGTTTAACTCTGGTATCGCTATACCTCCAGATTCACACTTCCTGCTTAGAATTGCTATTGCCATTCTGGGTCTTTTGTTATTCCATATGAATTTCACGATTGCTTTATCTATATCTACAAGAAATGACGTTGGGCTTTTGATTGGCATCGCATTAAACCTGTAGAGAACTTTGGGTAATATCGCCATTTTGATGATGTTAGTTCTGCCTATCCATGAACAGGGTACATTTTTCCATCTTCTAAGATCTTCTTCTATCTCTCTCTTTAGGGTTCTGTAGTTTTCATTGTATAAATCTTTCACATCTTTTGTTAGGTTGATTCCCAGATATTTTATTTTTTTGAGGATATTGTGAATGGAGTGGTTTTCCTCATTTCCATTTCAGAAGTTTTGTTGCTGATATACAGGTATGCTTTTGATTTTTGCGTGTTGATTTTATATCCTGCCACTTTGCTGAATTCATTTATTAACTCTAGCAGTTTCTTTGTAGACCCTTTTGGGTCTGTTAAGTATATTATCATGTCATCCACAAATAGCGATAATTTAAGTTCTTCTTTTCCTATTTTTATGCCTTTAATTTCTTTTGTCTGTCTAATTGCTCTGGCTAGTATTTCAAGAACTAAATTGAATAGAAGTGGGGAGAAAGGGCATCCCTGTCTTGTTCCAGATTTTAGAGGGAATGCCTTCAGTTTTTCTCCATTTAGAATAATGCTAGCCTTAGGCTTAGCATATGTAGCTTTTACAATGTTGAGGTAAGTTCCTGTTATCCCTAGTTTTTCTAGTGTTTTGAACGTAACGGGATGCTGTACTTTGTCGAATGCTTTTTCTGCATCTATCGAGATGATCATATGGTTCTTATCTTTAAGTCTATTGATGTGGTGAATAACATTTATTGATTTCCGTATATTGAACCAGCCTTGCATCCCAGGGATGAATCCTACTTGATCATGGTGCACATTTTTTTTGATATGCTTTTGTATTTGATTCGCCGGGATTTTATTGAGAATTTTTGCATCTAAGTTCATTAGAGATATTGGTCTGTAGTTTTCTTTCTTTGAAGTGTCTTTGTCTGGTTTGGGGATAGGGTTATGTTGGCCTCATAGAATAAATTTGGAAGAGCTTCTTCTTTTTCTATTTCTTGAATTAGCTTGAAAAGTATTGGTATTAATTCTTCTTTGAAGGTTTTGTAAAACTCTGCTGTATACCCATCCAGTCCAGGGCTTTTCTTAGTTGGTAGTCTTTTGATGGCCTCTTCAATTTCTTCTTTTGTTATTGGTCTGTTTAAATTGTCTGTGTCTTCCTGATTCAATCTGGGCAGATCATATGATTTAAGAAATTTATCGATATCTTCACTATCTTCTATTCTATTGGAATATAGGGTTTCAAAATACTTTTTAATTATCTTCTGTATTTCTGTAGTGTCTGTTGTGATATTGCCTTTTTCATCCCGTATGTTAGTAATTTGAGTTCTCTCTCTTCTTCTCTTTGTTAGCATGGCTAAGGATCTGTCAATCTTATTTATTTTTTCAAAGAACCAACTTTTAGTTTTATCAATTTTTTCAATGGTTTTTTTTGTTTCAATTTTGTTGATTTCCGCTCTGATTTTAATTATTTCTTGTCTTCTGCTACATTTGCTGTTGTTTTGCTCTTCCTTTTCTAAGGTTTTAAGATGTAGTGTGAGTTCATTTATTTATTTATTTATTTATTTTTTATTTTTTGAGGAATGAACTCCAGGAAATGAATTTCCCTCTTAAAACTGCTTTCGTTGTGTCCCATAGATTCCGGGATGTTGTGTCTGTATTGTCGTTTATCTCTAGGAATTTTTTGATTTCCTCCTTTATATCTTCTGTAACCCATTGATCATTCAGCAACATATTGTTCATTTTCCAGGTGATGCAGGATTTTTCCTTCCTTCTTTTATCATTGATTTCCAGTTTCATTCCATTATGGTCAGATATGGTGCATGGTATTATCTCCACACCTTTATATTTACTGAGAGTCGCCCTATGGCATAATATATGGTCTATCTTTGAGTAGGATCCATGTGCTGCTGAGAAGAATGTGTATCCACTTGATGATGGTTGATATATTCTATATATGTCGGTTAGTCTAGGTTAATGATTGAGTTATTGAGTTTTATAATTTCTTTGTTAAGCTTTTGTCTAGAGAATCTGTCCAATGGCGAGAGCGGTGTGTTGCAGTCCCCCATAATTATTGTGTTGTGGTCTATTTGACTCTTGAACTTGAGGAGAGTTTGTTTTATGAACGTTGCAGCACCATTGTTTGGTGCATACAAATTGATAATTGTTATGTCTTGATTGTGGATGGCTCCTTTTAACAGTATAGAGTGTCCTTCTTTATCCCTTTTGATTACCTTAGGTTTGAAGTTGACTTTATTCGATATGAGTATGGCCACTCCTGCTTGCTTCCGAGGGCCATATGAGTGGTATGATTTTTCCCAACCTTTCACCTTCAGTCTGTGTATGTCTTTTCCTATCATATGAGTCTCCTGAAGGCAGCATATTATTGGATTTGTTTTTTGAATCCAGGTTACTAGCCTATGTCTTTTGATTGGTGAATTTAAGCCATTAACATTTAAGGTTACAATTGAAATATGGTTTGTACTTCCAGTCATGTTTATTTATTTATTCATTTTAAATTGGCTAGTTTTCCCTCTTTGGTTATTTTTCTCCCCCTTTACTGAGATACCTCCCACTGTTAGTTTTGGGCGCTGTTTTTCAATTCCTCTTCTTGTAGTATTTTGCTCAAAATGCTTTGCAGTGCTGGTTTTCTGGCTGCGAATTCTTTTAGCTTTTGTTTATCGTGAAATATATTAATTTCATTGTCAAATCTGAAGCTTAGTTTTGCTGGATACAGTATTCTTGGTTGGAATCCATTATTTTTCAGTGTTTGAAATACATTGTTCCAGGATCTTCTCACTTACAAAGTCTGTGAGGAAAAATTAGTCGTTAACCTAATTGGTTTACCCCTAAAGGTAATCTGCCTCCTTTCTCTCGTAGCTTTAGTATTCTCTCCTTGTCCTGTATGCTAGCTATCGTCATTATTATGTGTCTTGGAGTTGGTCTATTATGGTTTTGGATGTTTGGGGTCCTGTAGGCTTCCAGGATTTGACATTCCATTCCATCTTTCATCTCTGGGATGTTTTCTAGTATTATTTCATTTAATAAGCTATCCATTCCATTCGACTGAAACTCTGTGCCTTCTTCTATCCCAATGACTCTCAAATTTGGTCTTTTGATGAGATCCCATATCTCTTGGATAGATTGCTCATGAGATTTAAGCATCTTTTCTGTGTTGACTATATTCTTTTCAAGTTAATAAACTTTGTCTTCATTAACTGATGTTCTGACTTCTACTTGATCTAGTCTGTTTGTAATATTCTCATTAGCACTTTTAATCTGATTTATGGTTTCTTGCATTTCTAGTATTACAGCTTGATTCTTTTTAACACCTCTATCTCCTGGTAAAGCTCATTCTTTGTGGATTGAATTTGTGTGGTTAGTTCCTTTTCATAATATACTTTCAATGCTTGGATTTGCTGTCTCATGTCTTCTCTAATATTCCTTTTCATCTGAATTAGGTATGCCTTGATTTCTTTCCCTGTCCATGTTTCTGATTCTTCTATGTTCTTCTGTATATTTAGGTTGTCCTGCATTGTTTGTAACCCTTTTTTCCCTTGTTTTTTTTTTTTATGTTGTTCACATTGCTTTCCAGCTCTGTTTGATTGCTTTGTAACTGCTTTCTCCTATACATTTGTTTTGGCTTTGTATATCTCTGTTGTCTCTCTTTTGTGGTGGGAGATTATGCCTAGAAATATTGGGCTTTGTTGTAATTTAAAGCTGATTCATTCAATTTATATAAGGCTTCTAGGTTCTGTATGCATATAGTGATTTGTTGTTTGTTCTTAGGACTATATGTTTAGGTTAGGTGCTATGATGGTACGATGGTTAGTATGTCTTGGCTACTTTAGAAGATTGCTCCACTGAAGGTGGATACTACCAGGCTATTGGATCAGGGTGTTGGTAGTAGCTAGGTATTTAGGAGTGTTATAGACAGCATCGAGACATTCACCTATTTGCATTTAGACAATTACACGAAATGGAAGATGTAATGCTTGGGATGAAAGTTGCGGGGTAGGGGAATAAAGGTGCTGTTAAAAAGAAAAAAGGATAGAGAGAGAGATAGATTAGCGGGGAATGAAAAGAACAATAAAACTTGAAATGGGATAGAAAGAGAGAAGGAAAAGGGGAAAAAGGAACAGAGAGAGAAGAAGGAGAGAAAAAAATTATCGACAACAGCATCAAAAAAAAAATTAAAGTCTTAGAGATCCACCTTCTTCTCTTCCAGTAGGCGGAGCTGTGCCCTCCGAGCAGAGCTTCTGCTCTTTACCTGCTGATAGCAATCCCTGTAAGGCGTCTCCTGGGAGTCTCTCAGACTTGTCAGTCCAGAGCCGTTTCACTTCTCCAGCCCTTAACCCCCTTCCTCCAGTCAGCCTGCCAGCCAGGTCCTGTTCTCCAGAAGTGATTCCCCAGAGATATAGTTACACTTGCAGCCCCACTGCGTGTCCCTTTTAAGCCCCAGTGCTGTGGTATACTGGCGACTAAGACCTTGGGAGTCACCGCTGGTGATATGGGGGGCTGGGGGTCGGGGATCCCCTCTGCTTCCCTACGGACACGACCCCTGATTAGTTAATGAAGTTTCCTGGCTGCTTTTATCAGAATGGGGAGTCACGCACCTGCTAAAGTGGATTCTGCTGGGAAGGAATTCCGCCGGCCGAACTCCGATGACGTCTCCTTTCTGCTATGGTGGGCCCCAGGCTTCTTGCCGGAGTGTCCGAAGGGAGGGGTGGGATTGGTCCGGCCCTGTTGGCCTCCACTCCTGGCTCGTGAAGGTTTGGCTAAAGACTTCTTCCTGCCAAGCTGCGTCTCGGAGTCTAGCAGGACCCAGTCACTTTGGCTGCGGGCAGGCAGACGGATCTGCAGCTGCGCCTGCAGAGCGCGGATGTGGCTGGTGGATCTGGATCTCCGTGTCTCGTGGCAGGGCTTTACTCGTCCGGGTCACACAAACACTTCAAAAAAACCCTAGTAGCTCCCGGCCGGTCTCTCTTCAGTGGAATTTTGCTAGGAGGTTCTCCATTGGTAGAATCCAAGCGTTATCCTTGTGACTTTATAACCCCATCACTGGGGGTGTATTGAAAGTGCAGCCTCTCTGCCCTCTGCCTTGTTGGATCTCTCTCCTTAACACTAACCTGAACCATAAACTTAACCCTAACCCAAACACTAACACGAAACCTAAACATTACCCTAAACTTAACACTCACACTAAACCTAACCCTAACATGAACCCTAAACCTAATCCTAACACTTACCCTAATCCTAATTCTAAAACTTACCCTAATCATAGACATAAGCCGAACCCTAACCATAAAGTAACCCTAACCTTATACCTATCCCTAACCCTAACATTAAGTATAATCATAAATCTAATCCTAACACTATCCCTAATACTAACTGTAATGCAACGTTTAACACTAACACTAACCCTAACTCAAAACCTAATCCCAACTGTAACCCAAGCACTAACGCTAACTCTAACACTAAACCTAACACTATCCATATTCCTAACCCTAACACTAACCATAACACTAACCCTAACCCTAACCTTAATGCTAAACTAACCCTAAATCTATCTCTAAACATAACACTAATGCTAATCCTATCATTAAACCTAACACTAACCCTTTCCCAACCCTAATTCTAACCCTAACTCTAACCCTAATGCAAACCCTAACACGAACATTAACCCTAAATCTAATACTAATCGTTTCCATAACCCTATCTTAACACTAAACCTAAACCTAACCATAAAACAAACCCTAACCTTAACCCTAATATTAACCCTAACACTAACACTAAACCCTATCACTAACCCTAAAATAAATCCTGACTATCAGTAACCCAACCCTAACCTAAATACTAACACTAACATTAAGCATAACCATAAACCTAATACAAATCCTAATATTAACACTAACCCTAACAATAACACTAAACCTAACCCTAATAATATCCCTAACCCAAATGCTAACACTAACCCTAACCCTAACACTAACCATAAACCTAACCCTAATGCTAACCCTAACAATAAGTCTAACCATGACTCAACTCTAACATTAGCCCTAACCCTAACACTAACCATAAACCTAACCCTAATGCTAACCCTAACAATAACTCTAACCATGACTCAACTCTAACATTAGCCCTAACCCTAACCCAAACCTAAAACTAACCCTAAACATAACCTTAAAACTAAAACTAACCCTAGCCTGAAACCTAATCCTAACAAAAAATCTAAAACAAACACTAACCCAAACCCTAATACTAACCCTAAACCTATAATTAACTGTAATGCTAATCCTAAACATAACACTAACACTAACACTAAATATAAACTTTTAATATAATCCTAAGCCAAAAAATAACACTAACATTTATTCTAATCATATAACTAACTCAACACTAACTTGAACCTATTGTTAACCATAACACTAACCCTAAACCTAGTCATAATACTAACACTAACACTAACCCTAACCCTTACCAACCTGAACACTAAACCTTACCCTAACCCTAACTCCAACACTAAGCCTAATGTTAATGTTAACCCTAAAACTAACACTAAACTTAACCCTAAACAAAATGCTAATTTTAAACTTAATCCTAACCATATCATAAATCCCAACCCTAATTGTAACACTAAAACTAACGCTAACCATAACCATAACATTAACACTAACAAAAATCCTAACACAAACACTATCACTAACTCTCACCCTAACCGTCACATTAACACTGAACCTAATACTAACTCTAAACCTAATCCTAACTGTTACCCTAACCATATGCCTAATCCTAAAAAACCTAACCCTAACCATACCAACAAAAAATGTAACTCTAACCCTAATATTTTTCTTAACACTAAACCTAACCCTAACTCTAACCATAACACTAACCCTAAACTTAACACAAACCCTAACAATAACCATAACCC
The DNA here is from genome assembly GCF_048772815.1 of Callospermophilus lateralis. Taxonomy (NCBI): domain Eukaryota; kingdom Metazoa; phylum Chordata; class Mammalia; order Rodentia; family Sciuridae; genus Callospermophilus; species Callospermophilus lateralis. The sequence goes on from NC_135305.1 coordinate 163,414,983, forward strand.
TAATCGTAACCAAAATCTAACCTTAAGCCTAACCTGAACCTTCCCCTAACCCTAACCCTAAAACTAACCCTTTAAATAACCTTAACATAAATCTAATGTTAACCCAAAAACTAACACTACAAAAACCTAACCCTGAATCTAACCCTAAAACAAACCTTAACTCTCACTCTAACACAAATTTTATCCTAACCCTAACTCTAACCTGAATCCTAACTGTAACCATAAACCTAAACCTAACCTTAACCCTATAACTGATAATGTTCATAACCCCAAACATTACCCTAACCCTAAACTTAACCCTAACCCTAACACTAACCATAACCCTAACGCTAACACTAATATTAAACCTAACACTAACAGTAAGATTTATCCCATACCTAACCCTAACACTAAAACTAAAGTTAAGCCTAACACTAATTCTAAACCAAACCCTAACTCTAACCCTACACCTAACTGTAACCATAACCCTACTTCTAACTCTAACCCTAAACCTAACTCTTACCATAACTCTAAACCTAAACTTAACCCTAGCACTCAAAATAAACCTAACCTTAACACTAACACTAAACCTAACCATAATTCTAACCCTAACTCTAAACCAATTTGTAAGCCTAATATTAATACTAAACCTAACCCTTATTCAAAGCCTAAAACTAATCCTAAACCAAACCCTAAAACTAACCCAAAGACTAAAACTATCCCTAAAACCAGACCTAACACTAAACATTACCCTAACCCTAAACTTAACCAAACCCTTACTCTAACTCTAACCCTAACATTAACACTAACCCTAACTCTAATCCCAAACCTAACACTAACACTAAAACATACCCTAACTCTAAACCTAAACCTAACCCTAACCTAATACTAAACTTAACACTAATTTTAAACCTATCCTAATGATAACCCAAACATTAACTCTAACCCTAACCCTACACCTAACTGTAACCCTAATCCTAACCCTAAAACTAACCCAAACTCTAACTCAAACCATAACATTAAACCTAAACGAACCCTAACCGTAACCCTTACCTTACCATAACCATAAACCAAATTCTAACACTAACCTAAATCTAACACTTAACATAACTCAAAACCTAATCTTAAACCCTAAACTCACCCTATACCAAACTCTAATCCTAACAATAAAACTAACCCTAACTCTAACCCTAACGCTAATCTGATCTGAAAGCCTAATATTAATACTAAACCTAACCATAACACTAAGCCTAAAACTAATCTTAAACCAATCTGTAACACTAACCCTAAGACTAAAACTAACCCTAACACTAAAACTAACACTAAAAATTACTCTAACTCTAAACTTAACTTGAACCCTAACTCTAACCCTAACCATAACAGTAACACTAAACCTAACACTAACACTAGAACTTAGCCTAACTCTAATGCTAAACTTAACAGTAATTCTAAACCTAACCCTAATGTTAACACTAACACTAACTCTAACCCTAACCCTAGACCCAAACTTAACCCTAAACCTGACACAAACGCTAACTCAAACCAAAACATTAAACCTAACACAACCCTAACCGTAACCCTTACTTAAGCGTAATTGTAACCCTAACACTAACCCTACCTCTAACCCTGATACTAAGCCTAACCTGAAACCTTACTCTACCACTAACCCTAACCTTAAACCTAACCCTAACCCTAACTCTAACCATAACACTAACCTTAACCCTAAACGTAACCCTAACACTAATGCTCATCTAACCCTAACCTTTAATCTAACTGTAAGCCTTTCTGTAATTCTAAACCTAATCATAACCCTAAGAAAAATCCTAACACTAACCCTAACCATAATCTTAAATTTAAAACTAACCCTAAAACTTATCCAAATCCTATCCATAACCATAACACTAAAGCTAATCTTACCCTATCCCTAAACCTTACTCTTAACTTAAAACTAAATCTAACACTAACCATAAACCTAACAATAACCAGAACTCGAAACATCACCATAACCCTAACACTTACCATAACACTTTCATTAAACCTAACACTAATCCTAAAAATCCCTATCCCTAACACTGAAAGTAACACAAATCCTAAACCACCATAACCCTGTCTTAACCATAACCCTAAACCTAAACCTACCTAAAACAAGCCCGAACCATAACAGTAAACCTAAACCTATTCCTAAAACTAACACCATTTCTAACCCTATTCATAATCCTAACACTAAAACTAATACGAACACTAAGCCTAACTCTAACACTAACCCTAACCATAATGCAAACCCTAACACAAACCCCAAAATTAATCTTAAACCTAAACATAATCTTTATTGTAAACCTAACCTTAATACTTACCTAAATCTAACATAAAACCTAACACTAACCCTAACCTTAACCAAACCCCAACCCTAGCACTAACATTAATGCTAATCCTAACACTAAATTTAACACTAAACTTAACCATAATCCGTACACAAACCCAAAACCTCACCCTAATTTGAAAATTAACCATAACCTTAAACGTAACCATAACAATAACTCTAAGCATAAACCTAACACTAACCATAAATCTAACCATAACACTAATTTAAAATTAACACTAACCCTAACCCTAACTGTAATGATAAACCTAACACTAACCTTTAAGGTAACCCTAACACTAAACCTATCCCTAACCATAATCCTACTGGTAACACTAATCCTAACCCTAAGCCTAACACTAGACAACAACCTACCTTTAATTAAGTTATTGCTAACCCTAACCGTAACTCTAAACCTAACACTAACAATAAACCTAACCATAACCCTAAATCTAAAACTAACACTAATCCAAAAGCTAACCCTTACCCGCAAACTAACCCTAACCCTAACACTAACCCTATCCCTAACCCTAATATTAACCCTAACACAAACACTAACCCTAACCGTAACACTGACCCTAACCCACCCTAACACTAACACTAAAACTCACCCTATTACTAACACTAGTGCAAACTCAAAAACTAACACTATCTGTAACCCTAACCCTAATCCTACATGTAACCCTATTCTAACACTAACCGTTACCCTAACACACACCCTAACCTTCATCTTAACACTAACCTTAAAACTTAAATAACCCAAACACTAAACCTAAACCTAACCCTAATTGAAACTTAAACTTAACCCTAACTCAAAACCTAAACCTAACATAAATTCTAAGTCTAACTCTAACTCAAACACTAACACAAAACGTAACCCTAAACCTAACACTAATTCTAACCCTATCTCTAATCATAAACCAAACACTAAATCTAATCTTAAGCATAAACATAAACCTAACTCTAACTCTCAATCTAACCTTAACCCTAACCCTAACTCGAACTGTTACCCTAACCCTATCTCTAAACCTAAACCTAACACAAACCCTAAGTCCAACCCTAAAACTAAAACTAACACAATCACTAACACTAAACCTAACACTAACACTCACCCTACTTCTAACCCTAACACTAACAGTGACCCTAAACCTAATCCTAACCCTAACTGTTACTCTAACACTAAACCTAAGCCTAACCCTAATCCTAAAGTTAACCCTAACCCTAACAGTGAACCTAACGCTAACCATAACCATAACCCCAAGACTAACCCTAATCATAACCCTAACAATTACACTAACACTAACCCTAAACTTTAAACTAGCCCCAACACTAACCCTAAAACTAATCCTACCCTAACCCTAATGCTAAACCTAAAGCTAAGCATAAACCTAACACAACCCGGACACTAACCCTAACACTTACCCAAGCCCTAACACTAATTCTAATATTAACCTTTACCTTAACACTAACCCCAATCTAATGTTAATTCTATCCGTAATTACAACACGAATACTAACCCTAATATTAAGACTAACCGAAAACCTAAAAAAATAAATCAGTATTCCTAACCCTAAACCAAAACCTTACACTAACACTAACCTTAACCCTAATCATAATTCTAACCATAAACCAATCCTAACACTAACCCTAACCCTAACACAAAACCTAACCATAACCCTAAACCTAATTCTAACACTAAACATAATCTTAACCCTAACACTAACACTAACTGTAAACCTAAAATTACCTCTTACCCTTAACCCAATGCTAAGCCTAATTCTAACCCTAACCCTAACACAAAAACTCACCCTAAACCTAACCCTAAACCTAACACATATCCTAAGTCTAACACTAACCCTAACACAAACCCTAATTTTATCCTTAACAGTAACACTAACCATAACACTAAACCTAAACCTAACCCTAACCCTAACCCTAACAATAACAATAACACTATCTCTACCCCTAACCCTAACACTACACTATTTTTAACTCTAAACCTTACCATTATCCTAACACTGAACCTAAGCACAGTTCTAACATTAAATATAACCCTAATCCTATTCGTAATCCTAACACTAACCCTAACCATAAACCTAAAAAACCCTAACCCTTAACTTAACCATACCACGAACCTTAACCCTATTCCAAACACTAAACTTAACTCTAACCCTAACCCTAACTCTATCCCTAACTTTAACACTAATACTAACCCAAACACTAACACTAAACCTAACCTTAAACATAACCCTTACCCTAAAACTAACGCTAAACCTAACCCTAACACTAACTCTAAACCTATCCCTAACCCTAACACTAAATTTAAACCTAAAACTATCGCTAAAAAAACACTAACATAAACATAACTCTAACCCTAAACCTAAGCCAAATACTCACACCAACCCTAATCATAACACTAACACTAACCATAACACTAACCCGAAAACTAATCCTAACGCTAACACTAATCCTAACTATTACATTGACCCTATAACAAACCCTAAAATTAACCATAAACCTAACACTAAATCTAACATTAACCTTTAATTCTAACACTAAACCTAATGCTAAACCTAATCCTAACACTAACCCTAACAAAAAAATTGACAGTAAAAAATTAACCCTAACCCTATCCTAATCCTAACTGTTACCCTAAACCTAACAATAACCATAAACCTAATCCTAACTCAAATTCTAAATAAAAACCTAACACTAACCCTGAATCTAACACTTACCTTAACACAGACCTTAACCCTAATCTTAACCCTATCACTAACCTTAACCCTAACACAAATACTAATCATAACATTACCTGAAACATAACCCTAAGCCTAATACAACTTTAAAACTATCACTAACTCTAACACTATAATAAACACTATCCCTAATACTAACAGAAACACTAACACTAAAACTAACACTAACCCTATACCTCACTCTAACCCTAACACTTTTCATAACCCTAACACTAAAATGAACACTAATTTCAACCCTAACACTAAATCTAACCCTAATCCTTACCCATAACCTTATCACGAACCTTAAACTTAACCCTAACCATAAACATAAAATTAATCCTAACCTTAACCCTATTGTAACCCTAACAACAACCCAATCCTAAACCTAATCCTAACCCTAAGCATAAAGTAAACCTAATACAAACAGTAAACCTAAATCTAACACAAACCCAATGTCAAACCCTAACATAACCCTAACACTAACACTAACCTTAAGACTAACCCTAATCCTAACAATAAAACTAACAATAAATGTAACCCAAACCCAACCTTATCACTAATTCTAACCCTAGCCATAAACCCCAAAGTAACACTGAAAAGAACCCCAAACCTAAGACTAATCCTAACAATAGACCTAACACTAACACTAACACTAATGCTAACTCTACACCTAAACCTAATACTAACATTAACATTAACTCTAAACCTAATCATAACCCTATCCCTAAACCTAACACTAAATCTAACCATATATATATATATATATATATATATATATATATATATATATATATATATATATATTCATATCTGTAACCCTAACACTAAACCTAACCATAGCCGTAAGACAAATGCTAACCATAACCCTAATCCAAACACTATCTAACCCTAAGCTTGATAGTAACCTAATCCTAACCATATCACTAACCCTAAACCAAACACTTACCCTAAAACTAACCCTAACCATTAACCTAACACTAACCTTAACACTAACTCTAAACCATAACACTAACACTAACTCTTAACCTATGCCTTACAATAACAGTGTAATTAAGTCTAACCCCAATCCTAACACAACCCTAACCCTAACCCTAAAACTCACTCTAACCCGAACCCTAACACAAACTCTAATTCTTACACTAACTCTAACCCTAATCCAAATTCTAACCCTTACCTTAACCCTAACACTAAACATAACATTAACCCTAACCATAAAAGTAACCCTAAACTAACCCTTACCCTAAATTTAAATCTAACTGTAAGCATAATTCTAACACTAACCCTAACACGAAACTAAACACTAACATTAACACTAACCCTATTCTAATCCTAACTGTAATCCTAACCCTAACAATTAAACTAAAACTAATCCTAACTCAAAACCTAAATCTAACCCTAAAACTAACCCTTACTCTAACCCTAACTCTTAACCCAAATCTAGCCTTAACCCTAAAACTAACCCTATCAATAATCTTAACCCATAACCTAACACTAATCTTAACCCTAATAGTAATTTTAACCCTTACACTAATCCTAACACTAACCCTAAACCTAATCCTAACCTGAAAACTAACTCTAAACCTAACCCTAACAGTATTATAAACCCTAACCCTAACCGTAAAACAAACAATAACCTTAAAACTAACCTTAAAATTATCTTTCACCCTAAACCTAACCCTAAAACTGACCTTATCCCTAACCCTAACACGAACACTAATTCTAACCCTAAAACTAACCCTAATTCTAAACTTAATTCTAAAAAAACCTTAAAATTAACACTAACCCTAACCTTAAAACTAACCCTAACACTAACCGTAAACCTAACACTAAACCCAACCCTAAACCTAAACCTTACACTAACACCAAGCGTAACATTAACCTAACCCTAAACCTAACCCTAAAAATAAACCTAAACCCAATCCTAATTCTATAACTAATTCTAAACTTAAACACAACCCCAAACCTAGCAATAACCCTAACCCTAAACATAACTCTAACCGTAACACTAAACTTAACTCTGACCCTAAACCAAACACTAACATTAACTGTAACTCTAAACCTAATCAAAATCCTATCACTAAATCTAACCCTAATTTTAATCCTAAATATAACTCTAACCTTGGCTGTGAAACTAACCCTAACACTAACCCTTACACAAACCCTAACCCTAACCATAACCATAACACTAAACCTAAACCTAACCCTTACAATATCACTAACGCTAACCATAAACCTAAAACAAACACAAACCATAAACCTAACCATAACCTTAACCATAACACTTATTCTAACCCTAACCCTAACACCAATTCAACACCTAACCCTAAACCTAACATTAACACTAACCTATTCCTAACGCTAACAGTACAATAAACCCTAACCCTAACACAAACTTAACCCTAATCATAACCATAACACTAACACTCACACTAAACTGAACCCTAACACAAAACTAATTCGAACACTAACAATAACCCTCTCCCTAATCCCAACCGTTACCTTAACCCTAAAATTCAACCTAAACTTAACCCTAACCCCAACCCTAAAACTAAACCTAACTCTAGCCCTAACCCTAATTCTAACACTAAACCTCACTCTAAACCTAACCCTATCACTAACCCTAACATTAAATGCTAACACAAAATTTAACACTAACTTTAACCCTAACCCTAACCTAATCCAAACTCTAACCCTAAACTTTACCCTAACACTAACCCTAATCCTAACTCAAACCCTAATCCTAACCCTAACACTAACCCTAACACTTACCCTAACACTAACTTTAATCCTAAAAGTAACTATATCACTAACCTTAACCAAACACTAGACTTAAACCTAACTGTAACCGTAACACTAACTCTAAACCTATCTATAACCCTAATACTATAATTAAACCAATCCCTGACCCATAAAAAACACTAACACTAAACCTAACCCTAAACCTAACCCTCAGCCTAACCCTAACCTTAACATAAAACCTAATTCTAAACCTAACACTATGCTAACACTAAACCTAACACTAACACACTCTAATTGTAACACTAACACACACTAAAACTAACCCTTATCTTTACTTTAACTCTATCCCTAAATGTAACTCTAACCTTAACCCTAAAACGAATTCTAACCCTAATTCAAACCCTACCATTAACTATAACTGTAAACCTAATGCAAAATTTAATACTAACACTAACCCTAATCCGAATGTAATCCTAACCCTATCCCTAACGCTAACACTAAATCTAAACCTAAACCTAACTCAAATTCTAAAAATAACCCTAATTCTAAACTAACCCTAATCCTAACCCATACCCAAACACTATACTCAATCGTAATCTTAACCCTTAAACTAACCATTAACCTAACCATAATCCTAACCCTAACACGAACCCATATCTATTCCTAATCCTAACACGATCCCTAATGCTTTCCCTTACCCTAACCATAACACTAACACTAATTCTAATATTAATACTAACCCTAGCCCCTCTAATAACCCTAACCCTAAGACGAAACATTAACTTAAGTTTAACTCTAATCCTAAACCTACCCTAACCTTAACACTAACCATAATACTAAACCTAACACTTATCCTAACACTAACCCTAACCCTAATCTTAAAATTAAACCTAATACTAACATTAACACTAACCCTAATGCAAACCGTAACACAAACACTAATCCTAACACTAAAACTAATCCTAACACTAAACTTAACCCAAATTCTTACCCTAACACTAACCCTAAATCTAGCGTTAAACCTAAACTTAAAACTAAACTTAACCCTAATACTTATCCTAAACCTAAACCTCACCCTAACTCGAACACTAAACCTAACCCTAACCATAACCATAACACTAAACCTAATTGTAACCCTAAGTATTCCACTAAGCCCGATCCTAAAACAAACCATAATCTTAACACTAACATTAACCCTAAACCTAATCCAAACCTAAACACTAAAATTAATCCTAACCCTAACCATAAAACTAACACTAATATTAACTCTAACTCTAACCCTATCACAAATCCTAACCCAACCATAATCCTGACCCTAATCTATCCCTAACCCTCACCCTTACTTAACCCTAACCCTAAAACACAATAACTAAACCTAACCCTAAATCAACCCTAACCCTAACCCTAACACAAACCCTAACTAAAGCCATAACCCTAACCCTAACCTAACTCTAACGCCTAAACTTACCTAATCCTAATTATAATCTTGACCCTAACACTAACTCTAACACCAACACAACCCGTAACATTAACACAAACCCTAAAGCTAACCATACCACTAAGCCTAACCCTCAACCTAACACTAAACCTAACATATCAAAAACCATAAACGTAATCCTAACCCTAATCTTAACAGAAACTCTAACCCTAACCCTAACAATAACACTACACTTAACACTAATTTTAAACCTAAACCTAACCATAACCCTAATCCTAACCCAAAAATAAACCTATCCCTCCACTAACCCTAACTTTAAACCTAATACTAACCCCAACTCTAACACCAACACTCACCCTAAACCTGAATATAAGCCTAAACCAACCACTAATACTAAAAGAAACACCAACGATAACCCTAACCCTAAACCTATTAGTAACCCTAACACAAAACCTAAACATAAACCTAACACTAACCCTAAGCCTAAACCTAACATGACTCGTAAACCTAACCTTAACCCTAACCCTAACCAAAACCTAACCCTAACCCTACCTCTAATCGTAACACTAACCCTAAACCTAACCCCAGCCATAACCCTTACCCTAATCCAAACTGTAACTGTAACTTTAAACATAATCCTAAATGTAACCCTAACACAAAACCTAACCCTAAACCTACAACTAACACTAAAACAAACCGTAACTTTAATTTTACACTAAAGTAAATATTAACACTAGCCCTAAATATAATCCTAAACCTTAACCTAATGCTAACTTTAAATCTAATCATAACATTAACTTTAACCCTAACAATAACAGTAAACCCAACACTAACCCAAACCGTATCACAAACCCTAATTTTAAGCATATCCTGAACCATAACCTACCTTAACACTAACTCTAACCTAACAATAACCAGAAACCTAAACATTATCACTAACCCTAACCTTTATCCTAACCCTAACACTAACCCTAACTGTACCACGAACCTTAAACTTAACCCTTATCCTAAACATAAAGGTAACACAAACCCTAACTCTAACCCCAAAACTAACCCTATCACTATCACTAACCCTAACACTACACTTAACACTTATCCTAAACCTAATTCAAACATGAAACCTAACCCTAATCTTAACACTAATACTAACCCGATCCCTAACACTAACAATAACCTAAACCTATCCCAAAACCTAACAATAACCTTAACCTTACACCTAAACCGAACACTAACCCTAACCCTAACACTAACCCTAAAACTAAACCTCACTATAACCCTAAAACTAACCATAACCTAAACATAAACCTATCACTTACCCTAACCCTCAACCTAACTCAAAGCCTCAACCTAAACCTAAACCTAACACGAACCCTGATCTAAAACTAATATTAACCCTAACCCTAACCCAAACCCTAATGTAACACTAACCCTAACACTATCCCTAACCCTAACCTAAATTTAAACATTATCATAAACATAACCATAACCCTAACTGTGACTTTAACACAAACCATAACCTTAACCCTAACACTAAATATAACCCTAAGAGTAACCCTAAACCCAACCCTAAACATTTCCCTAAGTCTAACACTGACATTAACACAAATTGTAACTGTAAACCTAATGCAAAACCTAACTATAATCTAAACCTAACCCTTACACTAAGCATAATCATATACCTAACCATAACACTAACCCTATCCCTAACCCTAACACTATCTCTAAGAATCACCCTAACTCTAACCATAACCCTAACACTAACCCTAACTCGAACCCTAAAGCTAACCCTAATCATACACAAACCCTAATACTAACTCTAACCCTAAACCTAATCCTAAACGTAACACTAAAAATAACCCTAACCCTAACTTTAAGCTAACAATAACCCTACCTCTAACACTAACCCTAAACCTAACCATAAACCTAAAACAAACACTAATCCTATTAATAAATAAATTAACCCTTACCCTAACACTGTCACTAACACGAATTGTATCTTAACCCTAACCCAAACACTAAAATTAACCCTAACCCAAATCCTAACTTTAACTTTAAAACTGACTCTAACTCTAATCCTAATTTTAACTCTAACACTAACTGTAACTGTAACCCTAAACCTAACCCTAACACTAAACCTAAGCCTCACCCTAATGCTAACCCTCACACTAACACTAACACTATTCATAAGCCTAACCCTAACCGTAATTCACACTTTAAATGTAACACAACCCTAACACTAAACCTAACTCTAAACCTAACACTAACACTAACAGTAACAAAAAACCTACCTAAAACTAAAGTAACCCTAACCCTAACACTAACCATAAACCAATCCAAAAGCCTAATACTAACCCTAACCCTAACCCTAATGCACCCTAACCATAAACCCAACCCTAATGTAACCCTAACCCTTACACAATCCATAACCCTAAACCTTACCTAACCCTAACCCTAAACCTAACACTAAACCTAATACTAACACTAACACAATGTTAATACTAAATCTTACCACAACACTAACGTTTAAACTAACCCTAACTCGAAACTAAACTCTAAACCTAACAATAACGTTAACAATAACTGTACCCTAACACTAACCCTAACCCTAACCATAATTCTAAATGTAACCCTAACACTAAACCTAAGCCTCACTATAACCCTTATACAAACCATAAGCCTAAACCTTACCCTAACACTAAACCTATTGCTAAACCTAAACCCACAACTAACCTGAACACTAACCCTAAAGCTAATTCTTCTCCTAACAGTAATCATAATCCTAAACCTAAAACTTACCTAAACATAACCCTATCCCTGAATCTAACCGTAACAATTACCCTAACCCTAAACATAAACCAATTCCTAACCCTAACCCTCACACTAACACTAACCTAAACTTAACACTAACACAAACCAAACCCTAACATTATACCTAAACCTAACTATAACCCTAAACCAAAATCTAATGCTAAACCTGACTTTAACCCTAACACTAACACTAAACCTAACCCTAATCCTCAACCTAATACTAACAATAACATGAACACTTACACAAACAGGAACCCTTACCCTATTTCTAACCTTAACCTAAACCTAATGTAAACCTAACTCTAACTCTAACCCTAACAATAAACATAATCCAAACCCTAACTCTAACCTTAACACTAACCAAAACCCTAACCAAAAACCTAATCTAACACTAACAAAAACCCTAACCCTAACTCTAAACCTCACCCTAAACCTAAACCTAAAACTAACCCTAATCTTAACCCTAACAAAAACAACAATCCTAACCCTATTTCAAACCTAATGCTAACACTAACCTTCACTGTAACCATAACCCTAACCCTAACAATAACAATAAACTTAAACAAAACACTAACCATAACCTAACCCTAAACATAAACCTAACTCCAACCCTAAACCTAACTCTAAAGCTAACCCTAAACCTAACATTAAGCCTAAACTTCACCCTAACCCTAAAACTATACCTAACACTAACCCAAACCCTAACGTAACTCTAAACTTGATCCTAATTCTAACCGTAACCCTAACCTTAATATTAACCCTAACCCTAACATGAATTCTAACCTTAACCCTAACCCGAACCCTAACACTTACCCTAACCCTAACCCTAAAACTAACCCTAACCCTAACACAAATCCTATTCCTAACTTTACCCTAACACTTATTCTAACACTAATCCTAACCCTAACTCTAACTCTAATACTAAACCTAACGCTAACTCTAAGCCTAACTGTAACCCTTACACAAATTCTAACCCTAATTCTAACCCTATCCCTAAGATTAAACCTAATCCTAAACCTAACACTAAACCTAGCCCTAATCCCTAACCGAAATTCTAAACTCAACCATAACCCTAACCCTAAATGTAACACAAACTCTAACCATAAACATAATCAAAACCTAACCCTAACCCAAACCTAACACTAACCCAAACCCTTAACCTGTTCCTAACACTTATCCTAAACCTATCCCTAACACTAACCATACCCTAATCCTAACCCTAATGGTAAGAAAATCCTTAACCCTAAACGTATGGATAACATTAAACCTAAAACTATTTCTAACCCTAACACTAAACCTAATCCTAAACTTAACCCCAGAACTAACAATAACCCCAACTCTAACCATAAACCTGACCCAATACAAACAGTAAACCTAACCCTAACACTTTTACCCTGACCCTAACCCTATCCTAACACTAACCCTATGCCTCAGCTTAAACCTAACCCTAACTCTAACTCTAACACTAATTCTAATACTGTCCATAAACCTAACTCTAACACTAACCCAAACACTAATTCTAACCCTAACCATACCCTAACTTTAAAACTAACCCTAACCCTAAACCTAAACCTAAACCTAACCTAACTCTAACTCTAACCCTAACACTTATTGTAACCCAAACTATAACGCTAACCATAACCTTAACACAAAACCCTAACCCTAAACCTAATACTAACCCTAAAACTACCCCTAACACTAAAACTAACACTAATTGTAACCATAACCCTAACCATAACCCTAAAACTTACATTAACCATAAATCTAACCCTAATCCTAACATTAAACCTGACTCTAATTCTAAATCTAACCCTAACTCTAACCCTAACAAAAATTCTAACCCCAACACTAACCCAAACCCTAATATAACCCTAACCCTAACCCTAATTTCTAATAATAACACAAACCCTAACCCAAACTATAACTATATACCAAACCTAATCCTAAACCTAACCCTTTCATAACCCTAACCTTATCCCTCACCTGAACCCTAACCCTAACCCTCTCCCTATCCCTAATGCTAAACCTAATACTAACCATAATTCACTTACACTTACCCTAACCCTAAGTATAACTGAAACAAAAACACTAACCCTACCCTAAGCCTAAACCTAATGTAAACACTAACCCAAAACACTAACCATAACTCTTACCCTAACATAAACCCTCACTCTAACCTTAAGACTAACCATAACCTAATCTTAATCATAACACTAACAGTTAACCTAATCCTAAACATAAACCTAACCCTAATCTTAACCCTAATCCTAACACTAATGTAACATAAACACTAACCCTAAACCTAACCATAACTCTAACCTTCACCCTTAACCAAAACCTAACACTAACCTTAAAACTATCCCTAACATGAACCCTACCCTGATCTTAACCTGAACACAACCCTAACACTATACTTCTCTGGAACACTTACCATAACCAAAACTCTAACACTAACCCGAAACTAAAAACTAACTGTAACCTAACTCTAACCCTAACCCTAACCACAACCCTAATCCTAACCCTAAAGCTAACCCTCACTCTTACCCTAAACCAAATAAAAAGCCTAACCCAAACACAAAACCTAAACCTAACCCTAATCCTAAATGTAACACTAACCCTAACCTTTAAACTAACCCTAAACCTAACACTAAATATAAATCCATCCCAAATACTAACCCTAACTATAACCCTAACCCTAATTCTAACCTTAACACTAAACCTAACCCTTATCCTATCAGTAACCCTAACGGTAAACCTAAACCTAAACCTGATACTAACACTAACCCTAACCCTTACCCTTCCCTAAACCTAAGCCTAACAAAATTCCTATATTTAATCCTAAAATGAACCATAAATCTCACCCTAAACCTAATTTAAACTAAACCCTAACCCTAACTCTAACACTAATCTTAACCTTAAACCTCACCCTAACCCTAAAACTAAACTTAAACCTAAGCATTACCCTAACAGTAACACTAACCCTAATCCTAACCCTAACCCTAACCTAAGCCTAACATTAATTCTAACTCTAACCCTAACCCTAACCTTAACACTAACACTAACACTAACCATAACCGTAACACTAAATATATACCTAAACCTAAACCTAAGCCGAACACTAACCCTAACCCTAACCCTAAACCTAAACCTATAATGACCCCTAATTTTAATCCTAACACGAACCATCAATCTAAACCTAACCCTAATTTAACCCAAACTCTAATCCTAACACTAATACTAATGTTGATCCTAACCCTAGCCATTATACTAACCCTTACCCTAACCTTAAATGAACATAAACCTAACCCTAAACCTAACTCTACCCCTATTCATAAGCTTTATCATAACCCTAACCATACCCTAAACATAACCCCAACTCAAACCATAAAACTAAAGCTACCAATAACCTAAACCCTAACGTAACACTAACCCTAATCCTAACCACAAAAGTAAAACCAACTAAAACCTTAATACTAAACTTAAACCACAATTTTACCCTAACACTAACAGTAACCCTAACACTAAACATAACCCTGATACTAATTGAAACAATAACCTAATCCTAACTCTAACCCTAACAGCAACCCTAACCCTAAACCTAACACTAACCCTAAATTTAACTCTAACACTAACCATAACCCTAAAACTAACTGGAAAACAAACCTTACCACTAACCCTAACAATAAAACTAAACCTAAGCCTAACTCTAATCCTCACCTTAATTCTAACCATAAGCTAACCCTAAATATAACCCTAATCCTAACAATAAACCTTAACCTAAATATAACCCTAACCCTAGCTATAAACCTAACCCTAACCCTAACACTAACCCTAACCCTAACATTAAAACTAAAGCTAACACTAACCCTAATATTTTTTTTTAACATGAACCCTAAACCTAACACTAATCCTAACCTAAACCTAATTCTAAACCTAACACTAACACTTCCCCTAAAGCTGACCCTGTCTTGAACCATAACTCACCTAACTCTAACTCTAAATCTAAGCCTAATTCTAACCGTAAACTGAAACTTAAACATAATTTTAATCATAAACCTAAGACAAATCCTAACCCTAATAATAACACTAACCCTAACCATACACCTAACACAAACCCTAACCCTAAGTTAACACTAACACTAATTTTAAATATAAACCTATCCCTGACCCTTATTTAAAACTTATCTTAACTTTTACCCTAACCCCAAACCTAACACTAACCCTAACCCTAACCCTAAACCTAAATGTAAACCTAAACATAACATTAACCCTAACACTAAACCTATTCCTAATCCTAACCCTATATCTAACCCTAACTCTAACCCTATCTTTAATGTATCACTAACACTAACCCTAAATATACCCTAAACCTAAACCCAACCCTGACCCTAACCTTAATAATAAATCTAGCCTTAAAATAAACCTAATCCTAAACCTTACCCTAATACTAACCTTAGCCCTAACGCTAACACTAACCCTAAACATAACCCTAACACAAACCCTAAAACTAATCTTAACACAGACCCTAACCTTAAAAATAACTTTATCTCAAAAACTAATGCTAATCCTAAACCTAAACCTAAACCTAATCTTAACAATAACCTTAAACCCATTGCTATCCATAACCCTAACACTTACTCTAACCCTAACCCTAATCCTAATTTAACACTAACCCTAAGCCTAACAATTACTGTAACAGTAACCCTAAAAATAACCCTAGATCTAACCCTATACTAACCCTGAATATAAGTCAAAACTAACCCCAAAACTAATCCTAAACCTAACCATAACCCTGAACATAAAAATAACCCTAACCATAACACTAACACTAAATCTAAACCTAACAATAACCCTAACCCTAACCCTACAACTAAACATAAAACTAACCATAACCCTAACACTAAACTTAAACCTAACCCTAACCGTAAGCCTAACACTTAACCTAATGCTAAACCTATCCCTAATCCTAACACTCAACCTAAAGTTACCCTAACCATAACCCTAAGCATAAACTTAACAAAAACCCAATAGCAAAATATAAGCCTACCCAGAACCTAACAGTAACCCTAACACTTACCTAACTGTAACTCTCACCCTGACATGAACACTAACTCTAACCCTAATCTAACACTAACCCTAAACCCAACACTAAACTGCCACTAACCCTAAACCTAACCCTAACCCTAACACAAACAATAATAATAACCCTAACCCTATCATTATACCTAACCTACCCGTAATCATAATACTAACCCTAAGTCTAAACCTAAGCCTCACTCTAAACCTCTTCCTAACCATAACCATAACTGTAACACTAACCATAACTCTAACCCTAACACTAATCCTAAACCTATGTATGAAAATAACCCAAATACTAATCCTAAACCTAACCATAACCCTTAATGTAACACTAACCCTAAACTTAACACTAACACTAAAACTATCTTTTAACCCAAACCCTTAAAGAAAACCTAAACCTAAACCTTACCCTAACAAAACCATAATCTTAACCCTAACACTAACCATAACCCTAACCCTATAACTAATTCTAAAACTAACCCTAACCTGAAACCTAACCCTAACTCTAACCCAAAAATTAACGTTATCCCTAACCCTAACCCTAACATTAACCAAACCCTAACCCTACCATAACACTAATTCTATCCATAATCCTAACACTAAAAGTAACCTTAAACATATGCCTAACCCTAACACTATCCCTAAATTTAACACTAACACTAACACATACTCTAAACCTAACCCTGAACTTATCCCTCACACAAACTTGAACCCTAACAAAAACCATAACTGTAATCATAAACCTAAAACTAACACTCTCACTAACCCTATCCTACCCGTAACACTAAAACTAAACCCAAACTAATCCTAAGCCTCATTCTAACTCAAATCCTACTCATAACTTTAAACTTAATCCAATCACTAATCCTAACAGAAACCTTTAACCTAAGGCTTACACGAACACAAAACATATCCCTGAACCTTACACTAATCTTAACACTAACCCTAACCCTTAATCTAACTCTAAAACTAACCCTAAACCTAATCCTAATCCCAAACACAACCCTAACCATAACCCTAACCCTTACCTAAGCATAATATTAACCCTAAATATTAACCCGAAACGTAAACCTAACTCTCATCCTAACCCTAACACTAAAACTAACATTTACCCTAACCCTAACCCTAATCCTAAATTAAACCTAATATTATCCCTAAACTTAACCCTTACATGAATCTTAAACCTAATCCTAATGTAACCCTAAACCTAACCCTATTTCTAACACTAAACCTAACCTTAATTTTAGCCCTATCCTAAAACTAATTATAACTGTAACCCTAACAGTAACCTAACACTAATCCTAAACTTAACCCTAAACCAAACACTTATCTTTAACATAACCGTAACACTAACAGTTACCCTCAACCTAACCATAACCTTAAAACTCACCATAACCCTATCTCTAATCCTAAACCTAAACCTAACACTACACCTAACAGTAACCTTAACAGTAACCCTAAACCTAACCCTAAAACTTAACAAACACTACTCCTAAACTTAACCCGGACCCTAACTGTAAAACTAACACTAAGCCTAAGACTAATCCTGCACGTAATCCTAACACAAAACCTAATTCTAAACCTAACACTTATTCAAACACTAACACAAACACTAACTCTAACCCTAAGCCTAACACTAACCCTAAAACTAACTCGAACCCTAAAAATAATCCAAAACAAATACAGACCCTAACAATAAACTTAACCTTAACCCTAAACCTAACATTAACCCTAACACTAATCCAACCTTAACCCTAATTCTGACATAACCATAAACCTAACCCTTAGCTAAGCCTAACATAACCCTAATCCTAAACCTTACATAAACGTAAACCTAACACTAACCTTAACACTAAGCCTAAACCTAACTCTAACCCTAACACTAACCCAAAACAAACACTAATGATAACACTAAACATAACCTTAACCCTAACCCTAACATTAATCCTAACCTTAACCCTAATCTTGATCTAACCCTAATCCTAACCCCTACCTAAGTCTAACGTAACCCTCACCCTAAACCTTTCATAACCCTAAACCTAAATCTAATTCTAACACTAACACTAACCTTAACCTTAACCCTATCACTAACCCTAAGCTTAATCCTAACCCTAAACCCAAAAGTAACCATAACAATATCCCTAACACTAACATTAACCCTATCCTCACCCTAACCCTTTCACTAACACTAACAGTTAAATTAACCCTAACACTTACCCTAACCCTAACACTAATTCTAACACTAATACTAAAAATAATACTAACTTGATCCCTAACCCTAAACATAACACTAACCCTAACTTTAAACCAAATAGAAACACTAACCATATACCTACTTTTTATCTTAACAGAATTTCTAATCCTAACCATAAACATAGACATAACACTAAGTCTAAACTAAATTTAACCCTTAAACTATCCCTAACAAAAATTCTAACCCTAACACTAACCCTATACCTATTTCTTAACCTAAGCTTAAACCTAACCCTACACCTAACACTAAACCTAACACTAAACCTAACACTAACCCTAACACTAAACCTAACACTAACCTTAAACCTAAACCTAACCCTTACCCTAACACTAACCTCAACCCTAATCTTAACCCTAAGAATAACCCTAAACCTAGCACTAACTCTAAACCTAATACTAACAGAAAGGCTAACCCTAAACCTAACCCAAACAAAAAACCTAAACCTAACCCTAAACCTAACAAAAATCGTAACTCTAACCCTAACACTAATACCAAACCTAAATCGAACCCTAACCCTAACACTAACACTAGGCCAAACCCTAAGTGTAACAAAACACTAAACCTAAACCTAAACCTTACATTTAAAATAAACCTAACCCTAAACCAAAACACAACACTAACCCTAATCTTAACCCTAAACTTGACACCCTAAACGTAACACTAACCCTATACTTAACCCTTACTCATAACTATCACTTAACGTATCTATAATCCTAACACTATTCCTAACCCTAACCCTAACACTAACGGTAAGCCTAACCCTAAACCTAACCCTAACACTAACACTAACCCTGAACCGAATCCTAACACGAACCTTAATCCTAACCCTTTCACTAACAATAACCCTAATCGTAACCCTAACACTAACATTAAACCTAAAACTAACCCTACCCATAATGCTATCCCTAATTCTAACTCTCCAATAACACTAACCTTAACCCTAAACCTAACCCCAAACCTCACACTAACCCTAACTCTAAAAAAAAACCACTAACCCTATCCCTAAGTAAACTTAACCCTAATTCTAACACGAAACCTAACCCAAACCCTAACCCTAACCCTAACTCTAACATTAACCTAATCTTCACCTAACATAACCCTAACCATAAACCTAACTCTGACCCCATTCTTAATCCTAACACTAACCCTAATCCTAACACTATCCTTAACCCTAACCCTAACCCTTAGCTTAACACTCACCTAAACCCTAGCCCAAACAGTAACACTAACTTTAATTATAATCCTTAACCTTTCGCTAAACCTTACCTTAACCCTACACTTAACACTAACAATAACCCTAACCACAACCCTAACACTAACCCTAACACTAACCCTAACATTAACACTTACCTAAACTTAACCTAACACAAACCCTAACCCTAACTATAACTGTTACCCTTTACTGATCCTAACCCTAACACTAACCTAACACTAACCATAATCATAAACCTTACTCTAACTCTAAGGATTATTTTAAACCAGAACCTAATCCAAACACAAACTCTAATAGTAAAACTAACTGTAACACTAACCCTAATCCTAAACCATACATTAACCCTAATCCTAACCCTAGCACAAACTCTAAACCTAACCATAAACCTAACATTAACTCTTCCCTATTCCTAACCCTTGCACTATAATTAACCCTAACCCTAACTCAAACCCTTACACAAACACAACCTTAAACCTAACACTAACACACCACCCCAACCTCTAACACAAACCCTAATTTGAACACTGACACTAACCCTAACCCCAAACCCAACCCTTACCTTAACCCTAACATTAATCATAAACTTAACACTAATGCTAACCGTGAAACAAACCCTAACCATAAACCTAAGCCTAACTCTATTTCTAACACTAAACCTCACCCTAAACCTAATCCTAACACTAACCCTAACACTAACACTAACACAAAATTTAACACTAACTTTAACCATAACCCTAAACTATCCTAACTTAATCCTAACCCTAAACCTACAGTAACCCTAACACAAACACTTAACCTTATGCTAACCTTAACCCTAAACCTAACTCTATAACTAACCATAACCCTAATTTTGACCCTAAACAAACCCTAATCCTAAACCTAACTGTAACCATAACACTAACTCTAAACCTATTCCTAACCCTAATATTATAATTAACCTTATCCCTAACTAAATCAAATAATAAACCTAAACATAACCATAACCATAATCCTCAACCTAAACCTAAACCTAACATGAACCCCAATTCTAACCCTAAACCAAAGTTGTACCCTAACCCTAACACTAAACCTAACCCTAACTTTAATCATCACCGTAACCCTATCCCTAACACTAAACCTAAACCTATCACTTATCTTAACCCTAATTGGAATCCTCAACCTAACTCTAATCCTCAGCCCAAACTTAAACCTAAAACTAACCCTAATCTAAAACTAATAAGAACCCGAAACCTAAAGTCACACTAGTCTTAACTTTAAACATAACCATAATCGTAACCATATATCTCTAACAGTAACCCAAACACAAAACCTGACCTTAACCCTAACACTAAACATTACCCTAACACTAAACCTAAACCTAACCCTAACCCTAACTCTAACACTTACACAAATTGTAACCATAAGCCTAATCTAAACCCTAATTTTAACCTAACACTAACCCTAACAATTACAGTAACCCTAAACCTAACCCTAACACTAACCCTAACACTAACCCTAAGCCTCACCCTAACCCTAACCATAAACCTAACACTAACCCTAACACAAACCCTAAAGCTAACCCTAAACCTAACACTAATCCTAACCCTAACAATAAACCTAAACCTAATGTAACCCTAACCCTAAACCCTGACCCTAACACAATCCCTAACAAAAACCAAAACTCTAACCGTTAACTATCCCTAACCTAACCCTTATCTAAAGCTAAACTTTAATCTCACACTAAACCTAAAACTAACCATAAACCAAATGTTAACACTAACTCTTACCCAAACGATAAATTTATCACTAACTCTAACTCTAAATCTAACTCTAAACCTAACAAACACTAAAACTAAACCTAAGCCTCACTATAATACTAGTCATAACCGTAACCCTAATCCTAACCCTAACACTAAACCTAACGCTAAACCTAAACCCATGTCTAACACTAACCCTAACACTAAACCTAACCCTAATCCTAACAGTAACCCTAACCCTAATCCTAAACCTTACGTAAACATAACCCTATCCCTAACTGTAAACATAAAAATAACCCTAACCCTGAACCTAACCCAAAACCTAAACCTAACGCAAACCCTCACACTAAGCATAACCTTAAACCTAACACTAACACTAACCCAAACCCTAACATTATACCTAAACCTAAATATAACCCTAACCCAAACTCTAATGCTAACCCTAACCTTAAACCTAACCCTAAACCTAACCCTAACACTAAGCCTAACCTTAAATCTAAACCTAATACTAACACTAACCCTAACCCTTACACTAACATGAACACTCAGCTTATTTCTAACCTTAACATAAACTTAAACCTAACTCTAACCCTTACACCAAACCTAATGTAAACCCTCACCCTAAACTTAACACTAACCATAACCCTAACCAGAAAACTAACCTAACACTAATAATAATCCTAACCCTAACTCTAACCCTCATAATAAACCTAAACCTAACATTAACCCTAATCCTAACTCTAACATGAACCCAAACCCTAACCCTAACTCAAACCTAAACCTAAAACTAACATTCACCATAACCCAAACCCTAACCCTAACAATAACACAAAACCTAAACCAAACACTAACATTAACCTCAACCTATCACTAACACTAAGTGCACACCTAACTCTCAACCAGACATTAATTTTAACCCTAAAAGCAAACCTTACCGTAAACATAATCTTAAACCTTAATTTAACCATAAGCATAACCTTAATCCCAACCCTAAACCTAACTCTAAAGGTAACCCTTAACCTAATATTAATCCTAAAACTCACCCTAACCCTAAACTTTACCTAACACTAATATTAACCCTAACATAACACTAATCTTAACAATAAATCTAACACTCACCCTAAACCTAACACTTACCCTAATCCTAACATGAGCTCTAACCTTAACCCTAATGTAACCCTAACACTGAAACTAATTCTAACTCTAACACTAACCCTAACTCTAATCAAAACCCTAACCCTAACCCTACCATTACATTAATTCTAAAACTAATCCTAAACCTAACCCTAAGTCTAAAACTAAAACTAACACTAACCCTAACTATATTCGAAACCCTATACCTAACAATAAATGTAACCTTAGAACTAACCCTAATCCTCACCCTTACGCTAACTCTAAATCTTTAAATAACCCTTACCGTAACACTAACAATAAACCTAAACCTAACTATAACCCGATCCCAAACACTAATGCTAACCCTAAAGCTACCACTAACCCTAACACTAAACCTACCTTTAATTGTAACCCTAAACCTAAACCTAACATGAACGCTAACCCTAACACGAACTTTAACCCTAAACCTAATCCTAATTTAACCAAAAATATATCCCTAAAAAAACACTAATCCTAAACCTAACCATAACCCAAAACCTAACCCTAAACCTAAACCTAACCTTAAAACTAACCTTAACCCTAAATTAACTCTAAACCTAATCCTAACCCTTATTATTATCCAAACTATAACATTAACCATAACCCCCAACGATAATCCTAACCATATTTCTAACATAACCATACCCTAATCCTAATCATAATATTAAGAAAAAACTTAACCCTAAACCTAAGATTACACTACCCCTAAAACAATCCCTATCACTAACACTAAACCTAACCCCAACCTTAACCCAAACACTAACAATAGCACTAACCCAATCCGTAAACCTAAACCAAAAACAAAACTAAACCTACACCTAATGCTGACCCTAACCCTAACTTAACTCTAACCCTAACCCTAACCCTACCATAACACCAAACCTAACCCTAATTCTAAAACTATCCATAAACCTAAATCTAACATTAACCCAAAAACTAACCCTAACCTTAACCCTAACCCTAACACTAAACTAACTCTAACCCTAATCCCAACCCTTTTTGTAACCTAAACTATAACACGAAGCATAACTCTAACACAAACCCTAACCCTAAACCTAACATTAACCCTAACACTAACCAAAACACTAAGCCTAACTCTAACCCTAACACAAAAACTAACACTAATTATAGCCATAACCCTAACCTTAACTCTAAAACTCACACTACCACTCATTCTAACACTAACCCTAACATTAACCCTAACCCCAAATTTAAAACTAAACATAACCCTAACCCTCACCAAAATTCTAACCCCAACACTAACCCTAAAACCTAACCATAACACAAACCCTAACCTTAACCCTAACCATAACAGAAAATTAACCCTAACCAAAACCTTACACTAACCCAAACTCTTATCCTATACCTAACACTAACCCTAACCCTAAACCTATTGCTAACACTGACCATACCCTACCATAACACTAATGGTAAGAATTAACTTAATCCTGAACCTAAGGATAATACTAAAATTAAAATTTTGCCTAACCATAACACTAACCCTAACCCTAATCTTAACCCAAATACTAACAATAAACCTAACCCTAACCCTAAAACTATCAAAAACACAAACCCTAAACTTATCCAAAAACCTAACACTAACTCTAAATCTAATGCTTACCCTACCCTAACACTAAACCTAAGCCTCACCTGAACCCTAACCCTAACACTCAACCTAAACCTAATTCTAAAACTATCCCTAAACATAACTCTAATATTAATGCAAACACTAATTCTAATCCTAACCATAACCCTAAACTTAACACTAACTCTAAACTTAAATCTAACCCTAAACCTAACACTAACACTAACCCTATCCCTAACATGAACATCACACCTAACCCTAACCCTAACCTTAACACTAACCCTAAATCTAACCATAGCCCTAACAATAAACCGATTCTTAACTCTAACACTACCCTGAACATTAAACCTAAGACTACCCCTAAACCTAACCCTCAACCAAGCCTAAGGTAACCATAAACCTAACCCTAACTGTAACCGTAACACAATCCTAGCTCAAAACACAACACTAACCCGAACATAACATTAACCCTAACCATTTTACAACTTGAATCCTAACCCTAATCCTAACACTAAACCAAACACTAGCCGTAACCCTAACTCTTATCCTAACCCTAATGTAACCCTAATCCTAACCCTAACAAAAACCCTAACCCAAACCCTAACTCTACCTTTCAAGTACAATAACCTTACATAACCCTAACCCTAATCTTAACTCTACTCCTAACACTAATCCAAACCCAAATCTTAACACTAACACTTACCTCAACCCTAACCCTATACTGAAACTAACCCTAAGCCTAAACCTAAACCTAACACTAACATTAACCCTAACTATATCAAAACCCTAACATTAACCGTCAACCTAACTCTAACACTAACCATAACCCTAAAACTAATCCTATGCCACACTCTATACCTAATACTAATCATAAAACTATCCCTAAAGCGAACCCGAATTTTAACCCTAAGCCTAACATGAACCCTAACTCTAACCTAAACTATAACTCTAACCTTACCCTAACCATAACCCTAACAGTTAACCTAATTCTAAACCTAATCCTAACACCAACCTAACACTAACACTAAACCTAAACCTAACCTTAACTCTAACATTAACCCAAAACCAGAACTTAAATCTATCCCTAACGCTATCCCTAATATGAAAGCTTTCCTAAACCTAAAACCTAAACCTAAACCTAACACTAATCTTAACACTATACCTAAACCTGAGCCTAACACTCAACAAAACCCTAACCCCAACTGTAACCCTAACCTAACCATAACCGTAACACAAACCCTAACACAAACCATAACCGTAACCCAAAACTTACCATAATCCTTCCACTAATCTAACACTAACCCTAATGGTAAACCTAACCCTAACTCTAACCATTACCATAATCCTAAATCTAACACAAACACTAACTCTAACCCTAAAATTAACAAAAACCCTAACCTTAATCCTAAACCTTACACTAACACTAAACCTAACTGTAACATGAACTCTAACTTTATCGCTAACAGTAACGATAACCGTAAACCTCAACCTAACCCTAACCCTAAACCTCACCCAAAACCTAACCATAACATTAACCCTAAAACTAACTCTATCCTGAAACCTAACACAAACCATAATCCTAACCCTAAAACTAACCTTAAACCTAACCATAACACTAACTGTAACCCTAACCCTAACCCTTACCTAACCCTAAAATAACCCTAACCCTAAAAATAACATCAACGCTAATACCAAACCAAAACCTAAATAGAACCCTAAACCTAACTCTAACACTAACCCAAACCCTAAACCTATACCTAACCCTTACCCTTATATTAAAACTAAACCTAACTCCAAACCTGATATTAACCCTAATCCTAACCATAACTCTAAACCTAAAACTAATTATAACACTAAAACAAAACTATCGCTAACCATAACTGTAACCCTAACACAAAAACTAAATGTAAAACTAACACTAATCCTAACCTGAACCCTAATATGTACCCTAAGCAAAACATTAACCCTAACCTAAATCTAATGATAAATCTATACTTAATACGGACCCTAAACAAAAACAAAACCCCAACACTAACAGTAACCCTAATGCTTACACTAACCCAACATAACCCTAAACCTAATACTAAACCTAACCCGAACCCTAATACTAACTCTGATTATAATCCTAAAACTAAAACTATACCTTATCCTAATGTTGAACCTAACTCTAACACTAATTATAACACTAACACTAACACTAAACCTAATCTTAACCGAAACCATAACTCTAAAATCCTAAACCTAACATTAACCATAATATTAATCTTAAACTTAACCATAACCCTAATCCTTAACTAACCCTAATCCTAACTCTAAATTTATGCTAACCCTAACCCTAATGCTAACCTTCACACTAACCTTAAACCAAACACTAACACTAAGTTTAACACCAACCCAAACACCAACTCTAACCCTAACCCTAATGCTTATACTAACTCTAAACTGAACCCAAAAACTAACCCAAACCCTAACCTTAATCCTAATCAGAAACCTAAACCTAACCCTAATTTTATCACTAACCCTATCCCTAACTGTAACCCTAACATTAAGTCTAAAACTAACCCTAAACTTAAACCTAACAATAACCTTAACTTTACCCTAATATGAACGCAAACATAACGCTAACCCTAAACCAACCCTAACCCTAACACAAACCCTAAACCTAATCCTAATCCTAGCCCTAATTTTAACCTAACCGTATCCCTAACCGTAATCTAAAACTAACAGTAACAATAACACTAACCCTAAACCTAATTTTAACACTAATCTTAAATCTAACCCTAAACAAAACACTAATCCTAAACTTAACCCTAAACCTAACATTAACACTAAACCTAACCCTTAACCTTACACTAACACTAACCTTAAACCTAAAACTAACCCTAACTTTAACCATAAACCAAATTCTAACCTAAACTCTATCCCTAATACTAACAGTAACCATAACACAAAACATAACCCAAACCATTATCCTAACCAAAATCT
This sequence comes from Callospermophilus lateralis, assembly GCF_048772815.1. Taxonomy (NCBI): domain Eukaryota; kingdom Metazoa; phylum Chordata; class Mammalia; order Rodentia; family Sciuridae; genus Callospermophilus; species Callospermophilus lateralis. The sequence goes on from NC_135305.1 coordinate 163,443,048, forward strand.
TAATTCTTACCTAATCCTAAACCTAACTTTAACACTAACCCAAACACTAAACCTAAACGTAAATCTAACTGTAACCCTAACCATAATCCTAACTCTATTACTAACCCTAACCATAAACGCAACACTAAACCTAATTTTAACACTAACCCTAACCCTAAGACTAACCGTAAACATTACCCTAACACTCACACTAACACTAACCTATCACTGACCCTACCCTTAACGCTAACACTAAATCTATCCCTATCCCTAACTCTAACCATAATCAAATTTTAACCCTAAACTTAATCTTAACACAAATTCTAATTCTAACCCTAACCCTAACACAAGCCATAAAACTAACCCTAACACTATCCCTAAACCTATCCTTAACCCTTACTCTGACACTAACTCTAACGTTAACTTGAAACCTAACAATAACCCAAACACTAACACTAATCCTAAACATAACAATAACCTTTCTCTAACCCTAAACCAAACCCTAACACTAACCCTAACCATAACTCTAAACCTAACACTAACACTAAACCCAAACCTATAACTAATCCTAAACCTAACACTAACACTAATCATAACCATAACTATAACCCTAACAATGAACCTAATCCTAACAAAAACACTAACAATAAGCCTAATCTTAACCCTAAACCTAATAGTAACCTAACAATAACCCTAAATATAACTCGAATCTTAAACATAACCCGAACCCTAACCCTTACTCTACACCTCACCCTAAACCTAACCCTTTTCCTAACACTATCTCTAACACTAACCTATCACAAAACCTAAACCTAACTCTAACCCTAACCAAATCACTAATCCTAATTCTAACCCTAACCCTAACCAAAAACTTACAACTAATGCTAACACTAAACCTTGCCTTAAACCTAACACAAACCCTAACCGTAACCCTAACAGTAACCCTAACACAAACCAACAACATAAACCTAAACCTAACCCTAACCCTAACCTTAATACAAATAATAACTCAAACCATAACCCTAACGCAACTTAACCTTAACCCTAACCCTTACCTAACCCTAAACCTAACCCTTATTATAACACTAATCCTAACTTTAACCCTAAACCTAGCACTAGCCATAATCTTAACACTAACCCGGACAATAAAAATAACCCTAAATTTAACCCTAACCCTAACATTCACTCTAAACCTATCCCTAACCCTAATCCTAACACTAACACTAACCCTAACTCTAACACTAGCACTAACACTAACCCTAACACTAACCATAACATGAATCCTAACCCTAACACTAACCCTAAACCTTAATTTAAAACTAATTCTCACCCTAACACTAACTCTATCCCTAAACCTAACCGTAACTCTAACACTAACCTTAATCCTAACCCTAAACCTAACACAAACCCTAACCCTAAATCTAACCCTTACCCTAAAAGAAACTAACTAACAAAAACCCTAACACTAATCCTAACCCTATCTATAACCCAAAAACGAACCCTAAAATAACCCTAAACCTAACTGTAAACCTAACCTGCACCCTAAACCTAAAACTAAATTTAACAGAAACGCTAACCCTAAACCTAACCCTTACCCTAACCCTAACCCTAAAACTAATCTTAACCCTAAACCTAACCCTAAAACTAACTCCAACCCTTACCCTAAACATTATTCTAAATCTAACCCTAAAACAAACCCTAATCGTTTTCCTATCCCTAACCCAAACATAACCATAACCCTAAACCTAACCTGAATCCTAACCATAACTGAAACACTAACCCTATCGTGAACCCTAACACAAACCCTAATCCTGAATATAATTTTAATCTTAACACTAACTCTAACCCTAATGTAAACCCTAATGTTAACCCTAACAAGAACTTTAACCCTAAACATAAACCAAACTCTAACTTTAACACTAACCTTAACCCTAACTTTAACCCTAATCCTAACACTAAACCAAACTCTAACCCTTACCAAAACTGTGAAACTTATCCTAACGCAAACACTTACCCTAACTCTAAACTTAAAACTAACTCTAACACTATCCCTAAATCCAACCTTAACCCGAACCCTAATCCTAAAAGTAACTCGATTCCTAAACTTAACGCTACCCCAAAAATTAACAATAACTCTAACCCTAATGAAAATCCAAATATGAACCATAAACCCAACCCTAATTCTGACCCTAAAACTAAACCTAACCCTAAACACAACCCAATCCTTAGCCTAAAAATAAACCTAACACTAACAGAAACCACAAACCTTACTCCAACCCTAACCATAACACTTTCCCCAACTCTAACACTAAACCTAATCATAACAATAAATCTAACCCTAAACGTAACACTCATTTAAAACCTAATCCTAAACCTAAAACTTACCCTAATTCTAATACTAACGCTAACACCAAACCTTAACCTTAACTTTAACTCTTAGTCTAATCCTAAGTGTAAGCCTAGACGTAACCCTAACACTAACCTTAGTACAAAACCTAACTCTAAACCTAACCCTAAACCTTACACAAGTCGTAATCCTATTCGTAACTTTTACACTAACCCTGACCCTAACCCTAACTGCAACACTAACACTAAACCTAACCCTAACCCCAATATTAATCCTAACCCTAACCCTAAATCTATACCTAACACAAACTATAACGCTAATCCTAACCCTACACCTAACACAAACTATAACGCTAACACTAACGCTAACCCTATCTTATCCCTAAGCCTAACCCTACCCTATTATTAACCCTAAACTTAACCCTACCCTAACACTAAAATTAAACTTATCCCTAACTAAAACTGTAACCCTAACACTAAACCTAACCCTAAATATCAACCTAACAAAACCCTTACCCTAACCTTTCCAGACACTAAACCTAACCCTAAATCTAACCTTAATATTAACCCTAAACCTAAACCTAAACCTAAATCTAAACCTAGCACAAACCCTAACCCTGTCACATTCCATAACCTTTTCCTAGCCCTAACACTAACCCTAACCCGAATCATAATTGTAACTGTGAACTTAATTGGAACACCAACCCTAACACAAACACAAACCTTAAACCTACGCTAACACTAACAATACCCCTAACACTAAAACAAAATCTAACCCTAAACCTAAACGTAAAACTAACTCTAACCATCACCCTAAAGCTGAACTGAACACCTACCTTAACACTAACCCTAACACAAACCAAACACTGATCCTAATGCTAACACTAACCCTATCCCTAATTCTAACACTAACCTTAACTCTAACCCTAAACCTAACCTAAACAAAGCCACTTTACCTAAACATAAAACTAAAACAAACCCTAACCATAAACGTAACCCAAACACTAACCTTAACATTAACCCTGACTTTAACCCTAACTCTTAATCTAACTGAAACCTTAACCCTAACCTTTACCCTTACACTAAACCTAACACTAAACCTAACCTTAACCCTAACCCTAAACCTAAACCTAAACCAATCTCTAAACCTAACACTAACCTTAAACCTAACACTCACCCTAAACCTAATGCTAATAAAACCCTGAAAACTAACCCTAAACCTAAACCAATCTCTAAACCTAACACTAACCTTAAACCTAACACTCACCCTAAACCTAATGCTAATACAACCCTGAAAACTAACCCTAAACCTAACACAAACCCTAAGCCTAACCCTAACATTAACCTTTACACTAACCCTAAACATAACCATAACATAAAATCTAAACCTTCTTCTGGACATATCCATAACCCTAACCCTAAAACAAACACTAACACAACCCCTTCACCTAACACTAAACCTAACACAAACCCTAACCCTAACACTAACCTTAACACTAACACTAATTTTAACACTAACCCTAACTCTTGAATTAACACTAACCTTAACCATAAATTTTACCATTATACTAATGCTAATGCTAATTCTATCTTTAACCCTAACCCTAACCTTAACCATACACCTATCCCTAACACCGAACCAAATCTTTACCCTAACCCTAACACTTACACTAACCCTGACCCTAACCCTAACTGTAACCCTAACCCTAACCCTAACACTTATCCTAATCCTAATTCTAACCATAACCCTAATCCTAAAACAAACTAACCCTATCCCTCACACTAACTGTAACACTAACCCTAATGCAAACCCAAACACTAACACTAACACTAATTCTAACACTAATTCTAACCATAACCATATCCCTAACATTAATCCTAATCCTAAACCTAACACAAACTTTAACCCTGACCCTAAAACTAATATTAACTCTAATTATAACCCTAAACCTAACCCAATATCTAACACTTACCCTAACTCTAACTCTAACGCTAACCCTAACATAAAACCTAAACCTAACCTAAAACCTAACCATATAACTTAACCTAACCCTAAGCGTAACCTAAAAACTAAGCCTAAAACTAGGCCTAAATGTAAATCTAACACTAGCACTAACCATAAACCTAACTCCAACCCTACACCTAACACTAATACTTACACTAACCCTAATCCTAACACTAACCCTAATGGTAACCATAATCCTAACACTAACACTAACTCTAACCCTAACCCTAAACCCAACCCTTTTCTTATCTGTAACCCTAATCCTTTTATTACCCCTAACACTAACACAAACCCAAACCCCAACTCTAACTCTAACTCTAACAAAAATCCTAAACCTAATCCTAACCGTAACTCTAACCTGAACACTAACCCTAACCTGAACCCAAATCCTTACACTAACCTTCACTCTAACAAAAACCCTAAGTCTTACCATAATCCAAACCATAACCTAATCCTAAACTTAATCCTAACTGATTTCTAATCCTTAACCTAACCCAAACCTAACCCTAAAATTAAACTTAATCCTAACTCTAACCTTAAACCTATCACTAAACCCTACCCTACATCTAACCTAACAGATATCCTTACCCAAAACTAACCCTAACACTAAGCCTAACACTGAAACAAACGTTAACACTAACCCTAACCCTAATTTAAATGTAACCCTAACACAAACCCTAAACCTAACACTAAAACTAACCTTAACCTAACCATAAAAATAACCCTTACTCTAGCCCTAATCTTAATTGTAACCCTAAACATAATCCTAACACTAAATTTAAACCTCACAAAAACACTTATTTTAACCCTAACACTAACTCTAACCCTAACTTTATCCCTAACTAAATCGAATGCTAAAAATAACTCTAACCATAACTCTAATCCTAAACCTAGCACTAACTTTAATCATAACCCTATATCAACCCTAACACTAATACTATCCCTAAACTCACCCTAAACTTAAACCTAACTCTATCACTAAACCAAACCCTAACACGAACCCTAAGCCTAACCTAAACTTAACAGTAACCCTAACACTAACCTTAAACCAAATCCTAATACTAACACTAAACTAACACTAACACTACCATAACCCTAACAATAACTGTAAAACTAACCCTAAACCTAACCTGAACCTAAACCCTAACCCTAAAATAACCCTAACCCCTGATCCTAACAGTAAAACTCACCCTAACTCTAACCCAAAATGCAAACTTAACCCTAACCCTAATCCTAACCATAACAAAAAACCTAACCCTAACCCTAAACCTAAACCTAACACTCACAGTAACAATAACCATGCCCTAACACTTACTCTAAAACTAACCCTGACCCAAACTTTAACACTAACCCTTATACTAAACCTAAACCTAACCCTAATGCTAACCCTAACACTAAATTTACCCCTAAGACTAAATCTAAACATAATTCTAACCCTAACCCTAACACTTACACTAATCTTAAACCTAACCATAACCCTCACACTAACCCAAACACAAAATGTAACACTAACCCTAATACTAACCCTAACCCCAAACTAACCATAACCATAATACTAATGCTATCCAAACGCTATCACTAAGAGTTATTCTAAGCAAAACACTAATAATACCCCTAAACCTAACGTAACAATAACCCTAACACTTACCCTAACACAAAACATAACCCTAACCATAAAACTAACCCTAAGCGTAACGAAAACTGTAACTCAAATCCTAAATCTAAACTTAACACTAACCCTAATATTAACCTTAACCCTAATTTTTGAAATAACGCTAACCTTAAACCTAACCTTTATCCTTACCCTAACCCTAAAACAAATCCTAAACTAAATTTTAACCTAAACCTATACTTAACCCTAACCCTAACCGTAACTCTAATGCTAACCTTAACACTTACCCTAATCCTAATCCTTACCCTAACCCTAAAAGTCACCCAAATATGAATTATAACACTAAACCTATCCCTAAAACTAACCCTAACACTAACCATAATGAAAACCCAAACTATAACACTAACATTAATCCTTATCCTAATCCTAATTCTTAACATAACTGTATCCCTTAAGTTAATCATAAATTTAACCCTAACACAAACTTTAACCCTAACCCTAAACTAAACTTAAACTTAACCCTAAACCTAACACTAACCCGAATTCTAACCCTAACTCTAACCCTAATCCTAACTGTAATGCTAAACGTAACACTAACCCTAATGCTAACACAAAACCTAAAATTTTTCCTAACCCTTACCGTAACCCTAACCTTAAGCCTAACATAAAACCTAATCCTAACCTTATCCCTAACCCTAAACCTTAAATTAACCCTATCCCTAAACTGAAAACTAAGTCTAACCCTAACCCTAAAGGTAAATCTAACCCTATCACTAACCCTAAACCTAACTCTAACCCTAATCCTAACAAAAACACTTACACTAACCCTAATCCTAATACTAAAGATAACTGTATTTCTAACACTAACACTAACTCTAACCCTTACCGTAAATCCAACACTTTTCCTAATTGTAACCCTAATCCTAACCCTACACCTAACCCTAACGAAACCCTAACCCTAATTCTAACCTTAATATAAACCCTAAATCTAATCCTAACTATAACTCTAACCCGAACCCTAACCCTAACCTGAATGCCAACCCTAAAACTAATACTCATCTTATAAAAAACCCAAAGCCTAACAATAATTCTAACCCTAATCTAACTGTAATGCTAATCCTAACCCTAAACCTAACCCAAACCTAATCATAAAGTTTAACTTAACCATAACTCTAACCCTAAATTTAACACTAAACCTAACCTTAATTCTAACCTTAACACAAATGTTACCCTAAACTAACCCTGAATGTAACCCTAACCCTAAAACTAACCTTAACTCTAACCCTAACCCTAATTTAAATCTAAACCTAACACAAAACATAAACCTAACACTAAACCTAATGTTACCCAAACCTTAACCATAATCCTAATTATTTCCAAAACCTAATTGTAACCCTAAACCTAACCCTAAATTTAAACATAAAACAAACACTTATCTTAACCCTAACACTAACCCTAAACCTAACCCTATCTTAACCAACACCAACCCTAAATCTAACCCTAAAACTAACTCTAATGGAAATCCTAACCTTAAATCTAAGACTTATCCTAACCCTAACCCTATACCAACCCAAACACTAATACCAAATGTAACGTTCATACTAAACCTAAACCAAACCCTAACACTATCACTAACCCTAACACAAACCCGACCCTAACCCTAACAGTAACCATAAAACTAACATTAAACCTATCCCGAATCACAAATCCTAACACTAACCCTAACCTTAACCAAATCCTAACAGTAAAACTCACATTTATCTAACCCCAAATGAAAATTTAAACCTAACACTAATACTAACCCTAACAAAAAACTTAAATCTAAACTAAACCTAACACTCACAGTAACAATAACCATAACTCTAACACTTACCCTAACCCTAACCCTAACTGTAAACTTAACACTGACCCTAACACTAAACCTAAACCTAACCTGAATGCTAACTCAAACACTAAACCTAACCCTAAAGGTGACTCTAAACTTCACCCCAACCCTATAACTAACCCTAATTCTAACACTAATCCTAAACCTCTCTAACCCTAAAACTAACCCAAACAAAAACCGTAACCCTATCCACATCACTAACAATTACCCAACCCTAACTCTAAACATAACACTAACCATATCCAAACCCTATCACTAATATTAATTCTAACCAAAACCAAAATTCTACCCATGAACCTAACCTAACACTAACACTATTATTAAATCTAAATCAAAACATAACCTTAACCATAACACTAACCCTAACACTAGTGTAAACCTTAAAACTAACCTTATCCCTAACACTAACCCTAAGCTCAATTGTAACCCTAACTTTAACTTTAACTCTAAACCTAACAGAAACTGTAAGTCTTACCCTAATCCTAACCATTACACAAAAACTAACACTAAGCCAACACTAATCCTAAATCTAACCCTATACTTAACACTAACCATAACCCTAATACTACTAGTGATCTTATCTCTAACCCTAAAAATAACCGTAATCGTAACCCTAACCCAAACTCTAACACCAAACATAAACCTAACCATAACCTTAGCACTCACGCTAAGCCTAACAATAACATGAACCCTAAGCCTAACCCACACATTAAAACTAAACCTAACCCTAATGCTAAACCTAACACTAACCCTAACCCCAACCATACCTTAACACTTACACAAAACTTAACCCAAATCCTAACATTAAACCTAAACTTAACCTCAAAAGTAACACTAACCCTAACCCTAACTCTAACACTAATCCTAACCGTAATTCCAAACCTAAACCTAATCCAAACCCTAAGACAAACATAAAACTAACCATAACTTAATCCTAGCCCTAACCTTAACCCTAACATTAACACTAACTCAAACATTAACACAACCACTAACCGAAACCTAACCATAACAATAAAAGTAACCCTAACTATAATGATAATTCTAAATGTAAACCTAAAACTAACCCTATCACTAACACTAACACAATAAACTAACCCTAACCGTAACTGTAAACCTAACACTAAACTTAACTCTAACACTAATTCTAACACTAACCCTAACCCTAACATTAACAATAACACTAACCATAAACCTAAATCTAAGACTAACACTAACCCTAGACCTAAACCAACCTTACCTTAACCATAACACTAACCATAACACTAATCCTAACACTAACTCTAAAGCTTTCACTAACTCTAACACTATCCTTAATCTTAACCCTAAACCAAACAGAAACACTAATATCAAACCTAAACATAACCCTGACCTTAACACTCACGCTAAACATTACCATAAGATGAGACCTAACACTAAACCTAACACTAACCCTAACCATATCTGTAACCATAAACCTAACCCTAACACTAAACGTAACACTAACTCTAATGCAAAGTTTAACACTAACAGTAACAATAACCCAAACCCTAATCCTAACTGTAACCATAGACCTAACCCTAACCAAAACTCTAACGCTATTTCAAACCCTTACCTTAATCATAACACTAACACTAACCCTAACCTGTATCCTAAAATTATTCCTAACCCTAACCCTATCAATAAACCTTACCCTAAACCTAACTGTAACCAAAACACTAAACCTTAACCTAACACTAACCCTAACACTAACCCTAAATATATTCCTAAACCTAACACTTTACCTAGCCCTATACCTAAACCTAACCCAACCCTGACACTAACACTAACCTTAACCCTAACATTAATCATAACTCTAATTCTAACACGATGAGGACACTTAAACCTAACTCTAACACTAACCCTAAACCTAACCTTTCACTAACCCTAAACCTAAACCTAACTCTCACTATAAACCTAACAGAACATCTAACACTAAACCTAAACCTAACACTAACCCTAACACTAACTTTAACACAGAACCTGACACTAACACTAATTATAACACTAAACCTAATCCTAAAGGTAACCCTAAAACTAACACTGTTACCACTGTTGACCGGTGACGAGTACTTGCTTCACCGATGTTGAAGAATAACACCAAAGAAGCACGCCGAGGCAAGGTCAGAGTAGAAATTAGAAGTTTATTAAAGGACAACAGAAAAGACTTCTCCTGGAGGAATCAGGGGACCCAAGAGGTGGAATCCATGGAAGGGCTGTTGTCTCCCCTTTTTATAGTTCTTTCAGTGATGGAATGTAGCTGGGAAGGCCCGAGGGGTGGGACACAGATGGGCCAAAGAAGTAATCTGGGCAGGAAGGACTTCATTAACACTTCTTTAGGATGGACTTTGGCCTATGGTATTTTCAGGACTTCATTAACATTCCATGAGTTGTCCTGCTTATCATTCTCAGCATGGACTCCATTTTAGATTTCACTTGCTATTAGACCACATTTATCTAACTACACTGACTACCTAACTTTAAATCTGGCTTCATTCCCCCCTCTAATTTGGGAACTCCTTACTGCTGTAAGGAAGGGGGCGAAGAAGATCTTTCTAGCTTCTTCAGGCTGAAAAGGGATGGTGTGGGGCAAGCAGTTTGGAGTCCCCCTTTAAAAAATCGGGTCTATACAGTGGTCCATGATAGAAGTCTGATTGAGAAGTAATAGACTGGAAGGCCATTTGAGTGATGGGTGGTCTATAAGAGAAACAAGAATTCATTACTACTGGAACCATATTGATGCAGCAATAAATCCCATAGCACAGGAATATGCAAATGAGTATGATGGCAAAGACAAAGATTAACAATGTTTTCCACCAGGAAGTACCAAGAACGAGGAGTTAAGATATTGTTTCCATGACAAAGTTGCTGAGGACATGGCTTCTATCTGAGCATGTAAATCCTTAAGGATATTTGTCACATTGCCAGTATTGTCAGGGATGTAAACACAACATTTAACTTTTAGGGTTACAAATGTCCTTTGATGTCATTTGATCTTGTGAAATCCTTTTACTAGTATGACCTCTGTGTCTAATAGAGAAATCTCTAATTCTGTTACTTAGGGCTAGATAACCATACTAGCAAACACCATGCCTACCTGTGTGGGTTAGAAATAAAGGCCTTAAGCTAAAAACTACTCTGGCAGTTCCTTTTGATAGTTATCAGGCATTCATGTCTGAGAATCTCTTTTGAAGCTTCCAGTTTACTTATTTATGGAAGTTACATTTAACTATTATTATTATTTAAAATGCCCAGGAATAGCTGTGTTTGGGCTTTGACTGTCTTTGCTAAGTGTTTAAGATGAAGCAAGTCAAACTGACTTTTGTTTCTATCTATTGTTAACGGTCAGCTGAGTTTCCCTGGGAGTCCTCAGGGAACTTACAGCAGCTTCTCAGTTCTGCTAGTGCCATTTGCGCTGCTAGTGCCATTTGCGCTAGGATGGGTCCAGGCCTTGCTTGACCATGTGGCTTCCCTCGGAAGCATCATGGATGTCTCCCTTTTCTGATGACCCTCCTCTTCATAGCAAATGCACTGATTGGCCTTTTGTCCTCCACTGGTCTCATTAATCTCTCTGATTGGGAGGTTATGTGGCCCAGAGTTTCAAAGCTCTTCGGAGAAGTCCCCTATTCCCTGATTCAGACTGACTCAGAGGGCAAGAGCCAAATATTGGTTTTCTTGGCCCTTTTAATTTAAATTTAATTTTAAAACTTAATCTTAAACATCCAGCAAATAAATTTCAACATCCTTATATTAAGAGTACTGGGCTTTAATGTCTATCTCTCTATCCTGTAGGTGATAACTCCTTATCTTAAATTAACCCAGGTTGTGTGTTCTTAAATCAGTACCTCTGTAAACATTAACAGGCAATCTTAAATCATTTATAAGAAAACTACAAAATAAGATTATCAAGAGTAAAAACATTTAGTTCATATAATAGCTACCTTGAATTTTGGTGGAGTGTATCCCCTGTTTGAGATCCTGGCAATCGTGACAAAAACCAACTTTTGGAAACAACTTTAAATGTACTGAAATCTGGCCTACTTCTTCCATACTCACTTTCACATGCAGTGAGATGGGACATAGAGCCTTATCTCAAGTAAGGCGGGGCTCTTCATAGATCTTACATACTATAGTTCTGAAACTGATCTTTGCTTTTTAAACATCATTTTACAAAGCCTACATAAATTCTTGTGAACTTGAGCAAACACAACATAATATCACATCTAAAACATGAATTAAAGAAAGGCTTAAAACTTTTAACCTTTTGTAGAAAAGTAGCAAAGTACTTTTGTGTTTTGCAATAAAACCTTTACATAGATTAGGCTCTCATTAACTTAAAAATACATTTAAATTGTATCTCAGTGTAAAAAGTAACATGGAACTTTACATAACTTATTGATAATAAGTACAGTTATAGAACACAAATGATATAAATAAATTTCCAACATGTTTTTATTTTAAGCCTAAAATTACCATAAAATTTTGAACACCAGCTTAATATACTGCTCTTTCTAAAGATTCTACCTTACAGACTTGTATACCTGGAAGATATGAACACATTAATAGCACCAATTACATTGATGTTTTTATATTAACCAAGTATAGCTTTTAAAGAGATAACATAGCACATTTAATCTAGTTTGAGTTCCCATAAAAAGACACTTTTACTCTTTTTTTTTTCCCTTGGGCCTCAGATCTGTCTTTTACTGAGCTCCAGGCTTCTTCTATTTGCATATCTACTTAAGTCATGGCTGAGGTCTGGAAGAACTGGGAAAACTGGAATTCTGAGCAGAAACCTCATGCCTAAGGCATTTTAACCATAAGTCAGAATATTCAGGTTTGGATGTTGAAAATTATGATACAAGTTTAAGATACAATTTATAAAATTTCATACCTTTACATTTTCCTACACTAAAAAAACTTGCTCACACAAAACTGAAAATAGGATTTCTACCATCATAAGAAATTTCTTTAGGATATTTAAGCTACTTCCTTTGTTCTGAAGTTCCTATAGTATTAAATTACATTAAATCACCTGAAAAAATCTTAAAAGAGAACCACACACTACCATGTATATCCAAAATTAATCTTTAAAAATTTTCAAGACTGTTGTTATTTAATGTCATTTTAATAAACCAGGGTAACGTCCCAATCAAACACTTTCTTTTCCTGAATCTTACACACTGAGGGGAACAGATACCATATCATAATTCATGATCCTTGCCCAAGTTAATGCACTGGTACACCTAGTGAAATCTTCTCAAGCTACCCAGTTCAAAAATTGATGAAAAAAAATAAAACTAAATGATTGGGAGTTACTTGCCAACTTGGAAGTAGAATTCTTTTAATTTTCTATCCTAAGTATCTAAGTTCTCTGGCATGAATTATCTGAAATCACAAACTAATCAATTACCTAACCCCAACTTTTAACTGCAAGATTATGCAATGCTTCAAACTCATTTAGATACCAGATTGTTGCAATAAAAAATTATCTTTTAGACACACTTTTAGCCTAGATTATCCCCAAGAAACAATCTATAATAACCTTTAAAACAGATAAGAGAAAAATCTCCCCAGGTTTCTAACTCCCATTCAATTATGACTCCTACATCAGTGGCACCATAGATTTCCCCATGAGTGGACCAGATGTTCTCACATAGGGGGAACCAGAAGTGTAAAATCAAGGGTCTCAGTGTGACGACTTTACTGCATTCAGGTGGAGTAATCCTTACAGTGCAGGGAAGAAATGAGGAATTTCCCCAAAGTGAAAATGGCTTTGACAACTGCTGGGAGTCCCTCAGTTTCCCTTTTAATTACAGGATTAGCTCTTTTGGATAGATCCAATCCCAGGCAATCTGGCATATCTCCTAACTTTCCAGTAGAGTCAGTTTTTATCTGCCTTAGGTCTTGAAGAGAGAAGGGGGTATGTACCTTGATCGCCCCCAATTTTTCTCTTGATTCTTTTTCCTCAGTGAGTCCAAGGTTTTTTTTTTCTTCATGGCAGATATCATAGCTAAGTCTAGTTTACACTGTTTGTATAATTTAGGATTTTCCCTTAGAGCAAAGAAAATCTGAACATACAGCACCTCACACAATTTCCTGTTTTGTAAATTTTATCAAACTGTAAAATTGTATTAAAATTGATATTTCCCTCTGGTGGCCAGGTTTATCCATCAGAGAGTTTGTATTGTGGCCAGGCCAAGAAAATGAGGTGCTTTTTCTTGAGCGTCTGAGGTTCAAATTTATCCCAATTTTTTAATATGCAGGCTAGTGGTGCACCTGGTGTATTGGAGAGAGAGAAACTCCCTTCTGAGTGAGAAGAAAACAGGATTCAAGCGCCCACGCTGCGCCAGAGAAAACTGTTCTCATTAGAGACATCTTCCTAAGCATGAGCTTCCTAAATGGTCCAGAAAACCCGTCTCTCATCTTGCTTTGCCAAGGGGTTTCTTGTCCCCTTTAGCAAAGTGCTAGGGTCTCAGTTTGCCCTGTGCCAGAGACCATGGGAGGATTCAGACTTAAGGGCATTACTGCTTATCCTTCCGGCCACTAAAAACCCATTGCAAAAGAGAAACATGTGCTCTTTTGTTGCCTTTGCTCTGTAGACTAAAGGAGCCACCTAAGTGGAACCTCCAATATGTTACCGCTGTTGACCGGTGATGAGTCCTTGCTTCCCCGATGTTGAAGAATAACACCAAAGAAGCACGCCGAGGCAAGGTCAGAATAGAAATTAGAAGTTTATTAAAGGACAGCAGAAAAGACTTCACCTGGAGGAAGAAGGGGAATGAAGAGGTGGAATCCATGGAAGGGCTGTTGTCTCCCCTTTTTATAGTTCTTTCAGTGATAGAATGAAGGGAGGAAGGCCTGAGGGGTGGGATACAGGTGGGCCAAAGAAGTAATCTGGGCAGGAAAAACTTCATTAACATTCCATGAGTTGTCCTGCATTTCCTGTAATAATTCTCAGCATGGCCTCCATTTTAGATTTCACTCAGTATTAGACCTGATTTATCTAACTACACTGACTACCTAACTTTGAATCTGGCTTCAACACTAAACCTAAACCTAAAACTAACACAAACATTAACCCAAACCCTAAGACTAAACCTAACGCTAAACTTAACACCAAATCTAACCCTAACACTAACCCTAAACTTAACCCTAATCCTAATTATAACCCTAAATTTAACACTAACCCAAAACCTATCACATACCCTAACACTAACACTAAACGTAAGTAACCTTAAACAATCCCTAACACTAAATATAACCCTAAACCTAACTCTATACCTAATCCTGAACCCTAACCTAACACTAAATCTTACTCAAACCCAAAAACTAACACTAAACCTAACCATAACACTAACCGTAATACTGAACCTGAACCTAAACATAACCCTCACCCAAACACTAACCATTATACTAACACTATAAATAAAACTAAACATAAACTTAATTATAAGGCAAACCCTAACACTAAATATAAACATAAACCATAGGGTAACCCTAAGACTACCCGTAGTTCTAGACCAAACACTAAACATAACACTAAATCTAACACTAACCCTAACCCTAACACTAAACGTAAACCTATCCCTAAAACTAACACTATTGCTAAATTTCAACATATCCCTAACACTAACACAAATCCTAAATCAAATTCTAAACTGAACCCTAACCTTACCATTAACCCTAAGTCTAACAGTAACCCTATCCCTAAGCCTAAAACTAATGCCAAATCAAATCGTAATCCTAACACTAAACTAAACACAAACCCTAACACTAACAATAACCATAACCCAACCCTAACTTTTACCCAAACAATAACCCTAACACTAACCAAAATGCAAACATAACACTAACACTAACCCTTACCCAAACTGTAATCCTACATCTAAACTTAAACTAACACTTACTGTACTCCTAAATCTTAACATAAACCTAACCATAACACTAAACCTAACCCTATCCATTATCCAAACCCTAACACCAAACCTAACCCTAACCCTAAACTTAACACTCATCGTACCACTAACACTAAACCTAATCCTAACCATAACACTAACACTAACATAAAACCTAACCCTAAGACTAACACAAATCATAACCCTAAACCTAACACTAAACCTAACCCTAACCCTAACACTTACCCTAACACTAATCCTAAACCTAAAAGTAACCCTAACCGTAACACTAACACTAACCCTATTCCTAAACACAACCCTAACTCTAATCCTAAATGTAAAAGTAAACACAACATAAACCGTAAACTTAAGCATATCCCTAACCTAACCCTAAATTTACACTAACCCTAACAAAACGCTAATCCTAACCTTAACCCAAACACTAACACTAACACTAACACAAACACAAACCCTAAACCTAACACTAACCCTAAACCTAACCCTAACACTAATCCTAACGTTAACCCTAAAAGAAACTCTAACCAAACCCTAAAACTAACCCTAACCCTAACACTAATCTTAACCTTACACCTAAACCTAAACATAACATCAACACTAAACATAACCCTAAACAATACCCTGAAGGTAACTCTAATCTTAACCTTAACCTTAACCCTATAAATAACTCTAACACTAATTGTAGCCATATCCCTAAGTCTAAACCTAACCCTAAATGTAAACCTAAGACTAACCCTAACCCTACCCAAATTGAAACATAAACCTAAACCTAACAATACTAAACCCAAACACGAACTCTAAACCTAACACTAAACCTAAACCTGCTCTTAAAATAACCATAAACCTAACCCTAACCTAAACCTAACACTAACCACAACACTGACCCTAACTCTAATCCTAATCCTAACACTAAAACTAATCATAAATCTAAACCTCAGCCAAACACTAATCCTAACCCTAAACCTAACCCTTACCTTAACACTAAACCTAACCCTAACACTTAAACTAACACTAACCCTAAACCTAACAGCAGCCCTGATCCTAACTGTACCATAACCCTAACCCTAACATCAACCCTGTCCCTAATCCTAACCATAACCCTAACACAAACCCTAATCCAAACTATAATCATAACTCTAAACCTAACCATTACATAATCCTATCCCTAATTTTAACACTAACCCAAACACTAAACCTACACCACACTCTAACTGTAATCCTAACCATAATCTTAACCCTATAACAAAGCAAAACCCTAAACCAAACACTAACCCTAATTTTAACACTAAACCTAACCCTAAAATTAACACTAACCCTAACACTAACACTAACCCTAACCTTAACCCCAACACTAAACCTAAAAGTAAACATAACCCTAACTCAAACCCTAAACCATACCTTAACCCTAAGCCTCAACCTAACACAAACCATAACCCTAGCCATATGACTTATCCTAACACTATCCCTAAACCTAACCCTAAACCTAAATCTGACACTGATCCTAACCTTACCTGATAACCTAACCCTAAGCAAAATCCTAACACTAACCCAACCATAAACCTAAAACTTACTCAAATTCTAAACCTAAAAATTAACCATAAACATAAAACTAACCCAAACCCTAATGATAACACAAACCAAATCTTAATGCTAACCTTAAACCTAACACTAACCATAACACTAACCCTACACCTAACACAAACTCTAACCATAACCATAACCCTAACCACAAGCTAACCCACACACTAATTCTAATCTTAACCATAACCATAATACTAACCCTAAACCTAACACAAACCCAACCCTAATCATAACCTGTACTCTAACCTTACCCTAACCCTAACCCTAACCTAACCCTAACCCTAACCTAAACCCTAATTATAACCCTAACCTTAAAACTTACTTTAAACCTAAACCTAACCCAAACCCTAACACTAACCCTAAACGTAACCATAAACCTCACCCTAACGCTATCCCTATACCTAAACCTAACCCTAACCCTAAAACTAACCAAACACTTACAATAATCTTAGCACTGACCCTTACACTAAACATAACCCTAACAATAAATCTACACCTAACACCAATGCTAAACCTAAAACTAAACCTATGCATAAACCGAACTGAAACATAGACCTATCAATTAACTTAATCCTAACCCTACTCTAACCCTTAGCATAATTTAACCCTAAACCTAACCCAAAAACTTATTTTAACCATTACCCTAACCAGAACCCTAACTCTAAGCATTAACCTAACCCCAAATTTAACCCTAACATAGACCCTTAGTCTAACCCTATAACTTACATAACCCTAACCCTAAGCCTAACCCTAACTCTAACTCTACCGCTAACTCCAACCCTAACTCTACCCCTAACCGTAACTGAAAATCTAACCTTAACCATAACACTAACTCTAACCATGATCTTATTTTTAACACTAACATTATAACTAATTCTAGCTGTAGCCCTAAACCTAACACTAAACATAAACCTAACATTAAACCTATCACTAATCCTAAACCTAACCCTAAACCTAATCATATCACTAACCCTAACCGTAACACTAAACCTAAAAGTAACCCAAATCCTAACCCTAAGCCTACCACTAAACCTAACTCGAACTCTAAACCTAAAACTAATGCTAAACCTAACAGTAAACTTATGCTTAAACCTAACCCTAAATATAACACTAACCCTAACCCTAACCCTAACACCAACCCTAACCAAACCCTAACCCTAACCATAAAACTAACCCTAACACTAATCCTAAAACTAATCCTACTTTTAAACTTAATCTAGCACTAACCCTAAACCTAACACTAACCCTAACCGTAACATTAACACTAATTCGAATCCTAAACAAAACCCTAAATCTAACCCTAATCCTCTCTGTAATCCTAACACTAACCTAACCATAACCTTATCTTAAATCCTAACCCTAACCCTAAAAACACCCTAACCATAACACTAAACCTAACACTAATCCTAAAACTAAAACCAATCCTAACTTTAAAACTAAACCTAATCCTACCACTAAACGCAAAACTAATCCTAACCCTAAACCTAATCCTAAATCCAACCATAACACTAAAAATAACCCTAACCCTAACTCTAACTCTAAACCTATCAGTAACTCTAACACTATCTTTTACCATAACCCTAACCCTAACCAAAACACTGACACCAAACCTAAACCTTACCTTAATCCTAACACTCACACTAAACCTAAGCCTAAAATGAAACCTTACCCTAATCCTATCACTTACCCTAACCATAGACATAACCCTAAACTTATCCCTATCCCTAATTCTAACCCAAAGTATAATCATAAATGTAATCCTAACAGTATCCTTAACACTAACGCTAATGCAAAGTTTAACACTAACACTAACCCTAACTCAAAACCTAATCCCAAGCATAACACTAGCCCTAACCTTAACTCAAACCCTAAAGCTAACTCAAAGCCTAACCCTCACCCTAAAACTAACACTAACCCTAACCCGTACTTGAACACTAAACCTATCCCAAACCCTAACTCTTACCCTAACCCTAACCATAACCATGACACTAAACCTAAAACTAACACTATCCCTAAAACTAACCCTAAACATATTCCTAAACCTAACAGTATACCTAACCCTAAACTTAACCATAACCTGAATACTAACCTAACCTTAACAATAACATTAATCTTAACTCTAACTCTAATCCTAAAATTATGACGCAACTTAACTCTAACAATAACACTAACGCTAATCCTAAACATAAAGCTAACACTAAACATAAAGCTAACACTAACTCTAAACCTAACACTAAACCTAAACCTAATATTAACACTAGCACTAATACTAACCCTCAATCTATCCCTAGCAGAAAACTTAACACTAACCCTAACCCTAACCGCAACACTAACCCTAACACTAACACTAACTCTACCCTAAACCTAACATTAAACCTAATCCTAAACCTTAACTTAACCCTAAATCTTACCCAAACCCGAACACTAACACTAAACCCAACAATAACAGTAACCCTAATACTGAACCTAATCCTAACCATAACCCTTACCCTATCACTAACCATTATCCTAACACTATAACTAAAACTAAACCTAAACTTAACCATAAAGGTAACCCTAACACTAAAACTAAACCTAATCCTTAGGGTAACTGCCGCAGTCTGGCTGGGCACAATTCAGGAGCCACTTGTCAAAAGAAACGAACTTTACTTTTAGAACACACACACAGCACCACACAGCTCCTCAAGAAAACGCTCAGAGCCCAACTGCCACCATTGTCTTCCCACAAGCCTCTCAACCTCCACCACTTCTCATGCTCTTGAGGCCAATTGGCTGGGTCACGTGGGCAGAGCCAAAATAAGTCCCCCAACGAGTAGCTCCATGGTCTGAATGGGCAGGGAAACAGCTCAATGAGCATCAATGCAGAGGAGCCAATCAGTTGGCAGCTAGAAGTTTGCTGGGGCCACTGTGAGCCAATCATCAGCTGGCAGCTGGAAGTTTGCTGGCAGCTGGAAGTTTTTGGGGGCCCCTTCAGCTGTGACTCTCTACATCTCCCCCTCTCTGTTTAAACAAGCATGTGGCTTAGGGACCGTGCCTGCCTTAGATTGTCCCATAGTACATATGGTACTTACCCGTCATTGGATGAGCTGACCTCGAGGCGTCAGCCTCCTGTCTTAGGTTGGTACCATTGCAATTGGATCTTACCCGTCATTGACTACTGGTCCAGAATACAGTCACACCTGTGAATAGGTCTTTGTACCAGTGGGTTGTGTGGCTCTTTGCCTCATCTCTGTTGCCCCCCAAATTTTAGTTGAACGACCATCACAAGCAGAAGGGAGGAAGATAAACCAAGTCAATTGACGGCTCCTTTTGGAAAAACTTTACCACCGATGACACCATTAGCAAAAATATGCCAACACTGCCACAAGTCTCTGAACCAACAGATAGTTCACAATGCATACAAGTGAGTTCACAATGCATACAAGTGATACATAGTGCAGGCAAGTACTGCAAGAAGTTCAGTGATGCCTCCTTTCAGAAAAATTGTACCACTGATGACACCATCAGCAAAAATACCCCAACACTACCACAAGTCACTACACCAATAGATAGTTCACAATGCATACAAATGATTTCACAATGCATACAAGTGATACATAGTCCAGGCAAGTTCTGCAAGCAGTTCAGTGATAGCTATTGCAGAAGCTGTAGTTTGGTTTTATCTTTGTCATCACCAGCACTGGGATGAAGATAGGAATCCTGACAATAATGGCTAAAGAAAAAAATTTGTAACATTCCAGCAGGCACTAAAAGAAAACAATTTTCTGAACAATTTACATCATCTTGAACATAATTATTAAATATAATAAAAAGGATAGTTGAAAGTAAACAAACAGATATGTTAACCTCCTTTTTTATTCATATATTAAAACAATCCCCAACAGCTGTTTACCGAATTTAAATTAAACCATTTAAATCATGTGAATAAAAAAAAATTTGCATCCATTTTTTCATGAGCACTCATCATATATGATATATGGGCATAAGTACATACAAGCATACAACATAAAATACAAGTGTGCACACATAATATAATACATACAACACATAGCATAATAGTAAAGGCCTTATAACATTTTACAGGAAAAATCTCCATTGCAATGTTTAAAAATCTATAGTCAAAAAATAGAACTGATCAGCAAAACATTAACCAAGGTCTGTATGAGCTCAAAAAACAAAAAAGAACTTCATAATGTGGGAAAGGGTAATAATAAAATAGACATTGAAAAAAAAGCATCCTGGTTCTGTTGCAGATGTAAGGGTAGACAAAGTGGAGTTCTGGATATCAGCTATTATGGATTTGAGCCAAATCATCTTCTTTTTGGTCTGTAGAAAAAGCTTTATTAATCTCTCTAGAATCCAAATCAGTTGCTGTTCTCCCTGTGGAAACACACAAACAGATCCCTGACTACAGACAATCACTAGCTCAGGAGCTTAGATAATCTCTCTGGAATCCAAATCGGCTGCTGTTCTCCCTATGGAAACACAAACACAGACACACGACTCCAGACAATTACTTGATCAGGACCTTTCTATTTTCCAGACAATTACACTAACCATATCCCTAAACCCAACCCTAAACATAACACTAACCCTAACACTAAACGTAAACATACCCGTAAATCTAACACTATTGCTAACACTCACCCTAACCCTAAAAATAACAATAACCCTAAATCTAAAAATATAACTAACCGTAACCTTAATACTATCCCTAAGCCTAACCCTAACCCTATCCCAAAAACTAACACTAATCCAAAAATTAATCCTAACCCTAACACTAACCAAACACAAACCCTAACACTACCACTAACGCTAACCAATCCTAACACTTAACCAAACAATAACCCTAACACTAAACATAATGCAAACCTAATCCTAACACTAACCTTAACCCTAACCCTAATCCTACTTTTAAACTTAACCTAACACTTACTATACCCCTAAACCTAAACCAAAAACTAACCATAACACTAACCGTAACCCTATCCATAATCCAAACCCTAACACTAAACCAAACCCTAATCCTAAACTTAACACTAACCCTACCACTAACACTAAACCTTATCCTAACCTTAAAACCAACACTAACAAACCCTAACCCTAAGCCTAACACAAAACCTAACCCTAAACCTAACACTAAACCTAACCAAAACCCTAAAACTAACCCTAACGCTAATCATAATTTTACCTCTAACCCTAATACTAACCCCAACCCTTACACAAAACCTAACACTAACTATATCACTAAACTTAACCCTAATATTTACCCAAGCCTAACCCTACCACTAAACCTAACCCTAACGCTAAACCTGACAGTAAACCTAACACTAAACCTTACCTAACCTTAAAGCTTACCCTAACAAGAACAATAAACCTAAACCGAAACCTAACAATAACACTAACCCTAACACTAACACTAACCCTATTTCTAACCACAATCCTAAATCTAATCCTAAATGTAACACTAGCCATAACATAAACCGTAAAGTTAACTATATCCCTAACCTAATCCTAAATTTACAATAACCCTAACACTAACACTAACCCTAATCCTAATCCTAATTTTAACCCAAACACTAATACTAACCCTAACAATAACCCAAATGCTAAACCTAACCCTAACACTAACCCTAAAACTAACCCTAACACTAACCCTAATGTTAACCCTAAAACAAACTCTAACCAAACCCTAAATCTAACCCTAACCTTAACCCTAATCTTAACTCTAAACCTAACCCTAAAAATAACACTAAAACCAAACCTAACATTAAACCATACCCTAACCATAACTCTAACCCTTAACTTAACCCTAACCCTATCTTTAACACTAACCCTAACTGTAATCATAACCCTAAGTCTAAACCTAACCCTAAATGTAAACCAAACACTAACCCTAACCCTACTCTAATATAAACCCAAACCTAACCCTAAAAGTAACCTATCCCTAACACAAACCCTAAACCTAACACTAAACCTAAATCTAATCTTAACCTACACATAACCCTAACCGCAACCTAAACAAATCAATAACCATACCACTAAACCTAACACTAACCCTAACCCTGACACTAACCCTACTTCTAAATCTAAACCTCAGCCCAACACTAATCCTAACTCTAACACTAAACCTAACATTAACACTAAACGTAACCCTAACACTTACACTAACACTAAACCTAAACGTAACAGGAGCCCTCACCATAACACTACCATAACCCTAACCCTAACCTAAATCCTGTCCCTAATCCTAACCGGAACCCTAACACTAACCCTATTCAAACTATAATTCTAACTCTAACTAACCCCTAAACCTAACCCTTACTTAATCCTAACACTAATATTAGCACTAAACCATACACAAAACCTACACCTCACTCGATCTGTAAACATAATCATAATTCTAACCCTATAACAAACCCAAACACTAAAACTAAAAATAACCCTATTTTTAACACTAACCATAACCCTAAATCTAACACTAACCCTAACCCTAACACTAACACTAACCCTACCCTTAAACCTAACACTAAACCTAACCCTAACATAACTCAAACCCTAACCCATAACTTAACCCTAACCCTCAACCTAACAAAAACCCTGACCCTAACCCTAACACTAACCCTAACACTATCCCTAAACCTAACTGTAACCCTAACACTAATCCTAACCCTTCCTGAAAACCTAACCCTAACACAAATTATAACACACACCCAACACTAAACCTAAAACTTATTCTAAACCTAACCCAATTCCTAACACAAACCCTAACCTTAACCTTTACTCTAAAACTAACCCTAACCCTAACCATAAACCTAACACAAATTCTAACCCTAACTCTAAACCTAATCTGAATTATAATACTACCCCTAACCCTAACTCTAAAACTAATGCTAACCAAATGTATAACTAATTTTAAACCTAATAGGAACTCAAACCCTAACCCCAACTCTAACCCTAATCCAACCCTAACCCTAACACTAAACCTAACCCAAACACTAAAACTAACCTTCCAACTAACACAAATCATAACACTAACCTAACATTGACCCTAACACTAATCCTAACCCTAATCCTTAACCCTAACCTGATCCCTAACCCTGATCCTCACCCTAACTAACACTGAACCTAACCCTAAAAAGAACCATAACAATAATCCTAACTCTTACCTAATACTAAACATAAACATAAACATAAGCCTATCACTAACCCTAAATGTAACCCTAACCCTCAACCTAACATAAACCCTAACTTTAACACTAACCCTAAGCCTAACACAAACACTAACCCTAACACTAACACTAACCCTTATCCTAAACCTAAGCCTTACTCTAACCCTAATACTAACCCTAACCTAAATCCTAACACTCACCCTAACCCTAAATCTAACACTAACTCAAATCATAATCCAAACATAACCCCAAAACTAATCCTAACACAAATTATATCCCTAACCCTAACCCTAACATATACCCTAACCCGAACCTTAATCCTAACCCAATAACTTACACTAACCCTAAAACAAACCCTAAAGTTATTCCTAAATTTAACCCTAACCCTAACCCTAAGATTAACCCTTACACTAATCCTATTCCTAACACTATCCCTTACACTAATTCTTACAGTAAATCTAACTGTAACACTAACACTTACCCTAACACTAACCCTAATCATAAAATTACACTGACCCTAACCATAACCCTAACCATAAACCTAAAACTAAACCTAAACCTAACCCTAACCCTAACTGTTAACCCTAACACAAACCCTAACTCTAAGCCTAAAACTAACAAAATCACTCACCCTAACACTACCATCAACCCTAAAATGATCCTAATCCTATACTAAACTCTAGAACTCACTCTAAACCTAACCCTAAACCTAACCCGAATATTTAACCTAACCCTAATTCTAACCCTTATCCTAACACTTACCGTAACCCTAATCCTAAACCGAACCCTCACCCTAACCCTAACCCTAACACTAACACTAACTCTAACCCTAAAACTGTCCCTAACCATATCGCTAACCCTAAAACTAACCCTAACAATAACACTACTACTAAAACTAACCCTAATATTAACATTGAGCTTATACGTAAACCTAACCCAAAACATAACCCTCATTCCATGTGTAACCCTAAGCCTAAAACTAACCATAAACCTAACACAAACTCTAACACTAAACCTAAGACTAACCCCTACCCCAAACCAAATCTTAATGCTAATTTTAACCATAACACTATCCCTAACACTATCACTAACAATAAAGCTAATCCTAACCCAAACCTTAACACTAACCCTAACCCTATCTCTTACCCTAAACCTTACCCTAAAAATAACCCTAACCCTAATCATAACCCTAACCCTTACACTAAACCTAACTCTAAATCTAACAAAACCCTAACCCTAACACTAACCCTAAAACTAACCCTAACCCTAACGAACCTTAACCCTAAAATTAACTTTAACCCTAACCCCAACCCTAAAACTAGCTCTAACCCTAACCCTAACCATTACCCTAAATCTAACCTTAAAATAAACCCTATCCCTAACCATATTCATAACCCTAACCTAACCCTAATTCTAAACCTTACCCTATCTGGTACGCTAACACAAACACTAATCCTAAATGTAACCTTAATACTAACAATAATACTAACCTTAATTTAAACCCTAACAGTAAGCCTAACACTAAATATAAACCTAAACATAAACTAAAACCTAACCTTAACCCTAACAATAACAATAAATCTAACCCTTAATCTACCACTAAACCTAACCCTAACCCTAACAAAAACCGTAAACCTTACCGTAATGGAAAAACTTATCTTAAACCTAAACCAAAACTTAACACTAACCCGAACACTAAATCTAACCATAACTGTGATAAAATTACATAATTACATAACTATGATATCATTACATAACACTAACTATGTACCTAACCCTAGCCATAACCCGAAATTTAACATTAACACTAAATCTAATTCTAACCCTAACCCTAATTTTAAAACTAACTCTAACCATAACCCAACTGCTAACACTAACACTAAACCTACCTCTAGCCCTAAACCTAACCCTGAAAATGAGCCTTAACCTAACATTAACTCTCACCCTCACCCTAAAGCTAACTCTAAATCTAACAAAAATCCTAACCCTTACAATCACCCTAATCCTAACACTAAATTTAACCTGAAAAAGAAAACTAACCCTAACATTAAACCTAAACCTCACCGTCACACTAACACTCACCAAAACTCTAACTCAAAACCTAACACTACACCTAACCATAACCCTAAAACTAATACTAACCCTAATCCTAGCACTAAATCTTAACCTAATACTAACTGTAAACTTAAACATCACCGATCCCTAAAGATAACACAAACCCAAATCCTAACCCTAACTTTAACCCTAACACTAACCCTAACCCTAAACATAACCATAACACTAACCCTACACCTAACACAAACCCTAACCATAACCATAACCATGAGTTAACCCAACCTAACCCTAATCCTAACCATAACCCTAACACTAAACCTAAACCGAACACAAAACCTAACCCTAACTATAACCTGAAACCTAACCTAACATTATCCCTAACCCTAATTAAACCCTAACCCTACCATAAATTCTAACTCTAACCATAACCCTAAAACTTACTTGATCCCTAAACCTAACTGAAATCCTAACACTAACCCTAAACCTTAACACTAAATCTAACCCTAACCCTATAACTAAACCTAAACCTAACGCTAACCCTAAAACTAAGCAAACACTTATCCTAATCCTAACTGTAAACCTAACACTAAAAATAAACCTATCTATATACTTAACCCAAAACTAACCCTAACCCTAACTGTAAACTTAACACTAAATGTAAACCTAGCCCCAATGCTAAACCTAAAACTAACCCTAACCAGAAACTGAACCCGAAACCTAACCCTAACAATTAACCTAACCCTCACCCTAACACTAACCCTTACCCTAATTTAACCCTAACCCTAACCATAACCCTACTTCTAACCCTTACCCTAAACTTAACTTAAACCTAAACCTAACCCAAACCCTAACACAAACCCGAAACCTAACCCTAAATCTATCCCTAACACAAACCCTTACTCTAACTTTAATCCTAATCTAACTTTAACCCTAAGCCTAATCCTAACCCTAATAATAACGCTTACCCTAACTTAAATTCTAATCTTAACCCTAACACTGAATCTAACCATTATGCTAACCCTAAACATAACACTAAACCTAAATCAAACCCTAGATGTAATTCTAACCCAAACACTAACCCTAAACCTAACACTAAACCTATCACTAATCCTAAATCTACTACTAACCATAACACTAACAATAAACCTAACAATAACCCTAACACTAAACCTATCACTCACCCTAACCATAACAGTAACCCTAAACCTAACCCTAAAACAAAACCTTAACCAAACGATAACCCTAAACGTAACTTAACCATAACCCTAACTCGTATCTAACCCTAACACTAAACCTAACCATATCACTAACACTAAGACTAACTCAAACCCAAAACCTAACACAAACCCTAACCCCAACCCTAACACTATCACTAACCCTAAACATAAACCTAACTCTAACCCTAACCCTAAATGTAAATAAAACCCCAGTACTAACCCTAAACCTAACACTAAACCTAATCCTAACACTAACACTTACAGTAACACTAACTCTAATGGTAACCGTAACCCTAAAAATAATACCAACACTAATGCTATACCTAAATCCAACCCTTTTCCTATCTATAATCTATAACACTAATCGTAACAGTACCCCAACCCTAACAAAAACCCTAACCCTAACCCTAATTCTAACCCTAACACGAACCCTAAACCTTATACTAACCTTAACTCTATCTCAAAACCTAACCCTCACCTGAAACCCAACCCTAACACTAACCCTCACCCTAAAACACACTCGAATCCTAACCATACTCCTAACCCTAACCTAACCCTAATCCTAATCCTAACCTATTCCTAACACTAAACTGAACCCAAACCTAACCCTAAAATTAAACTTAACAATAACTCTAATCCTAAACCTAACACTAAACCTAACCGTAAAACTAAACCTAATAAAATGCTTAGCCTACTCTAACCCTAACTTTATCCCTAACCGTAAAACTACCCTTAACTCTAACGCTAACCCTAAATTAAATCTATACCTAACACAAACCCCAAACTTAACACTAAATCTAACCTGACCCTAACCCTAGCCATAAACCTTATTATAGCCCAAATCCTAATTGTAACCCTAAACCTAAACCTAAACCTAAATTTAAACCTAACTCGAACACTAATCTTAATCCTAACACTAACACTAAAACTAGGCCAATCCTTAAAATACCCTAACCCTAAACCTAACTCTAAAACATTCTCTAACCATAACCCTAACCGTAAACTTAACTCTTATCTGAACCCTTACCCTACATCAACCATAATCCTAACTCAAACCCAAAACGTAACACTCACCCTAAACCTAATGCTAACCCCAACCCTAACCCTAACACTTAAACAAACACTTACCCTAACCTTATCACTACCTCTAAACTTAAACATAACATAACATTAAACATAAATATAAACCTAACCCTAACCATAACTCTTAACCCTAACCCTAAAATTAACTCTAAACCTTACCCTAATGTCGTTGAGAGCCACAGCCGAAGGGGCCCCAGCAAACTTTCAGACTGCCAGCTGATGATTGGCTCACAGCGGCCCCAGCAACATCTAGCTGATTGGCTCCTCTGTGGTGATGCTCATTGGGCTGTTTCCCTGCCCTTTCAGACCACGGAGTTGCTCATTGAAGGACTTTTTTGGCTCCGCCCATGCAACCCAGCCAATCGGCCTCAAGAGCAAGAGGATTGTGGGAGGAAGAGGTTGTTGGGGTGTGTGGCTTGTGGGAAGCCGGTGGTGGCAGTTGGGCTCTGAGGGTTTTTTCCGGAGGAGCTGTTTTGTTTATCGTGTGTGGTTCTAAAAATAAAGTTAGTTTCTTTTGACAAGTGGCTCCTGAATTGTGCCCAGCCAGACTGCGGCATTTGGTGGCTCGCACGGGGAGCAACTGAGGGTAAGTAAACCGCTCGCCCCTGAGGGCAGGGTGAGAGGATGAGGAGCCATTTTAAGATTCCTCTTTTGTTTTGCTTCATTTTGGTTTTAAGTTGCCTGTCCCTGGAGATGAGTGAGACGGAAGAAAAACCGCTCACTTCTGAGGAAAAACAATTTACGTCTGAGGAACAGATAGGGAGAAAGGACAGATGCACATGTAAGGAGGATAGAAAGGCTATAATGAATTTTTGTTGTTCCATTTTTATTTCATTCTGTCTCAGTTTTGTTTGGTGTTATCTTGTTGGGTTGTATTATAGTAGAAATACGGGATCAGAAACTAGTAAAAAACAAACTGAAAGAGTGTTAAGTAAATTGTTAGAGGAAGAAGGCATCTCAGTAAAATCAAGAACAGTCAGGGCATACGTTGATACAATGCAAAAATGTAGCCCATGGCTTTTTAAGGAGGAGTTGTTAAATATATCACAATGGAACCATCATGGTGAAGATTTAAAAAGAATAGAAAAGAACAGCCCAGGAACTCTGCCAGCTGGCACATTGGCATTGTGGGCATTGGTGTCTGGTTTTCTTAGTCCAAAGCCTTCAATTCAGACAAAGGTAGAGGAAGGAGAAGACATATTGATTCAAGTAAAAGAGGAGGTCTCTCAAGTTAGTCAGAAAGAGGAAAAGATTCAAGTAAAAGAGAAGGTCTTTCAAGCTAATCAGACAGAGAAAGAAAGTTTAGAGCAGAAAAAGCCATCAGGGGGAAAGTTACAAAAGGAGACTGCTACTAAAACCTTTCTAACACCAGAGGGCTTAAGTGTCCAACCAACATCACCACCTCTACAGGAGACTGCTACTAACACCTTTCTATCACCAGAGGACGTAAGTGTCCAACTGACAAGGCCACTTCCATATGCTGAGAGGCCCCCAACCCCCGCAGTGGATAGTTCAGATCCTGAAACAGGATCTCAAGTATTAACATGCCCTGTATTTGAGGTAGGAGGGCAGCGAATTTACCATACTTTAAAATTCAAAACAGTGAAGCAGCTAAAAGAGGCTGTAACAACCTATGGTCCTCAAGCACACTTCACTGTAAGCTTGGTCGAATCCATTACCAACTTGAACATGACACCAGCAGATTGGGTTAATATGTGTAAAGCTGTGCTAAATGGAGGACAATACCTGTTATGGAAGGTTGCCAATGAGGAATTTTGCAAGGAGATGGCTAGGCAAAATGCAGCAGCTGGTTATCCTCAGAGAAATCTAGATATGTTGTTAGGAAAGGGACCTTATGAGGATCAGCAGCAACAAATTGCATATGATCCTGGTGTATATTTACAAATTGCTGTAGATGCAGTTAAGGCATGGAAGACTTTACAAGGACATGGAGGTTTACAAGGTCAATTATCTAAGATAATACAAGGAACTAATGAATCTTATGCTGAATTTGTAGATAGGCTTATTCAAACAGCTGCCAGAGTTTTTGGGAATACAGAACAAGCAATGCCATTAATAAAACAACTGGCTTATGACCAAGTGAATCATTGGTGCAGAGATATCATTAGACCATGGAAACATGAAGATTTAAACACATATATTAAATTATGTAGAGACATTAATGAACAAGACCAAGTCATGGCAGCTGCAGTAAAACAGGCTTTAGATGCCAGAGACATTAATGAACAAGGGCAAATTGTGGCAGCTGCAGTAAAACAGGCTTTAGATTCCAGGGCAAGAACATGCTACAATGGTGAACAAACAGGACATTTTAAAAGGAATTGCCCCATAGGAGGAGGGTTTAACAAAACTAGATATCAAAGGAGTAGAATACCGGGTATTTGCCCACGATGCCATAGAGGGAGACATTGGGCTAATGAATGCCATTCTCAAACCACCATAGAGGGTACTCCATTATCAAAAAACGAACAAGGACCAAGTGTTTATCCACAATATCGTGGAGAAAGGCATTGGGCTCCATTGCCAAAAAATGGACAGGGGGGCCCAATGCTCCGGGGCCCAAAACCACAATTATACGGAGCACTGGAGGAACCCAGCAACACCATCAGTGTAGTGCCCAGGACACATTGTCCATCAGATCCCTCATCAGACAAACCAGAGGGAGAACAGGGTTGGACATCTGCGCCTCTGCCAGATCAGTACTAACTCCAGAGATGGGAGTTCAAATCATTCCCACAGGGGTGAAAGGACCTCTTCCCAAAGGAACAGTAGGCTTATTATTGGGACGCAGCTCTTCTACTCTAAAAGGACTTATGATAAGTCCTGGGGTAATTGATCCCGATTATGAAGGTGAAATAACAATTATAGCCAGTTCTCCAAATGGTGTATCAGTAATTTCACCAGGAGATAGAATAGCACAGTTACTAATAATACCAAGCCTACATGATAAATTTTCCAGTCATGCTATAGAAAGAGGTTCCAAGGGATTAGGCTCCACAGGTGTCGATTGGGCTATGCTGTCTTTAAATTTAGATTCTCGCCCCATGCTAAAAATAAATATTCAAGGACATGAATTTAATGGGCTACTGGATACAGGTGCAGTCCTTAGCATCATCTCTCGTCAAGAATGGCCAAAACATTGGCCATTACAACAAGCCACTCAAACGCTTCAAGGCCTAGGAGTAGCGACTAATCCCCATAGAAGTGCAATGGTATTAGATTGGAAGGATCCTGAAGGATGTGAAGGAACTATACAGCCATATGTATTGGATCATCTTCCTATAAATTTATGGGGACGAGATGTCCTAGATCAATTAGGTTTGACATTAACAAATAACATCAACCAAAATGCACCCACTATTATGACTAGACAAGGTTTCAGGAAAGGAAAAAGATTAGGAAAACAAGAACAAGGTATAGCAGCACCAATACAAATAGATCAAGGAACAGACAGACATGGGTTGGATTTTCAGAAAGGGCCACTGAGACAATAAAAATTACTTGGAAATCAGAAAGACCAGTATGGGTTTCTCAGTGGCCCCTGACTAAAGAAAAGATGCTAGCAGTCCATGATCTGGTCAAACAACAATTAGCAGAAGGACATATACAACCTTCTGTATCTCCCCATAATACTCCCATTTTTGTCATTAAAAATAAATCTGGTAAATGGAGATTATTGCAAGATTTAAGAGCCATTAATAATGAGATGGTTATTAAGGGACCTGCTCAATCGGGGATTCCTCAATTATCTGCTTTGCCAAAAACTTGGTATGTTTTAGTTATAGATATTAAAGATTGTTTTTTTTCAATTCCAATTCATCCTGAGGATAGTCCACGTTTTGCATTTACTATCCCTGCACTGAATCATGAAGGTCCTGATCAGAGATATGAATGGAAAGTACTCCCTCAAGGGATGGCTAACAGCCCAACAATGTATCAAATTTATATTAACAAAGCAATCCAGCCACTTAGAAATCAAAATCCTGAACTACAAATATTTCACTAAATGGTTGATGTATTATTAGCACACAAAGCTAAAAACACATTGCTAGACTGTTATGCCACACTTACAAACTTATTAAAAAATTATAATCCAGAGATAGCAATTGATAAAGTACAATTAAATTTTCCAATTAATTATTTAGGAGTTCTATTATCCTCAACCATGGTCTGTCCAAAAAAATTCAAATACGAGTAGATCAACTCAAATCACTTAATGACTTTCAAAAGTTATTAGGAGACATAAATTGCATAAGGCCTTATCTAGGTATACCAACAGGAGAGTTGGGACCTTTATTTGATATCCTAAAAGGTCCATCAGATCCAAATTCACCCCGAATGTTAACACCTGAAGCAAGAAAGGCATTAAAAATCATTGAATCATATATGGAAAACATGCATTAGGATAGAATTGATATAAGTTTGCCTTTATTATTTATTGTACTACCAACAAAAAATATTCCTACAGGAGTATTTTGGCAAGAAGGCCCATTATTATGGATACATTTATCTTATTCTCCTAACACTATTCTTACTAGGTATCCTGAGGCTGTAGGACAATTAATACTCAAAGGAATAAAAGCAGC
The DNA here is from genome assembly GCF_048772815.1 of Callospermophilus lateralis. Lineage (NCBI taxonomy): Eukaryota > Metazoa > Chordata > Mammalia > Rodentia > Sciuridae > Callospermophilus > Callospermophilus lateralis. The sequence continues at coordinate 163,476,521 of NC_135305.1, forward strand.
AAAGGGAGTGTTTGGAATTTCTCCCAATAAAATTATTACTCCATATACTATGAATCAAATTGATGAGTTAGCTAATGAGTTAAATACTTGGGCAATAATCATGTGCAAATCTAATGTTTCATTTGATAACCACTTGCCATCTAATCCTTTATTGTCTTTTTGGTCATCGCATCCTGTAATTTTTCCAAAAATGACAAGAAAAACACCTATCGGGAATGCTCCAAATATATTCACTGATGGATCAAATAATTGTACAGCAGAAATAGTTACACCTGATCAAACTTTTACATTTTTAGTACCCAAACAATCAGCTCAAAAGGTAGAGCTTAAGGCAGTATTACAGGCTTTTGTGATGTTTAAAAATTCTGTATTTAATTTATTTTCCGATAGTCAGTACATAGTTAATGCTATAGTATCCCTTGAAGATGCTGGTAGGATTTCCCCTTCCTCTACTATTTTCTTTTTGCTTTCCACTATACAAAGTCTAATCTGGGACAGAAAAGATCCATTCTTTATAGGACATATCAGGGCACATACAGGATTGCCTGGAGCCCTTAGTTTGGGCAATGATTTAGCAAATAAAACTACACATGACATACATATTTTCTCTACACTAGAAGAAGCTATAAATTTTCATAAAAAGTTCCATGTCAATGCTAATACTTTACAAAAGCATTTTAAAATAACTAAGGAACAAGCTAGACAAATAATAAAACAATGTCAAAATTGTGTCACCTTTTTACCACAAGTTAATCTTGGAGTCAATCCTAAAGGATTGATACCTAACCATATTTGGCAGATGGACGTCACACACTTGCCAGAATTTGGAAAATTAAAATATTTGCATGTTACAGTTGATACTTCTTCTGGATTTTTGATGGGCTCCCTTCATGCCGGAGAAAAAACTAAAGATGTTATAGCTCATTGCTTACAAAATTTTGCCACTGTGGGCGTTCCAAAACAGTTAAAAACAGATAATGCCCCTGGTTATACTTCTACCTCTTTTAAACAATTTTGCTCATCATTTGACATTACTCATATAACAGGAATCCCATACAATCCACAGGGACACGGCATAGTTGAAAGAGCTCATCAAACTATTAAAATGTACTTATTAAAGCAAAAAGAAGGAATTGGGAAGGGGTATATATTCCCCAAAGATAAACTTAAAATAACCCTTTTTACTCTAAACTTTTTAAATTTGGATTCATCAGGGCTTAGTGCTGCGGAAAGGCATATGTGTCCAAAAAATGTATATAAGCCCAAGGTACTTTGGAAGGATATTCTAACAGGACAATGGAAAGATCCTGACTCAGTAATTGTCTGGAGTTGGGGTTCTGTTTGTGTGTTTCCACAGGGAGAACAGCAGCCGATTTGGATTCGAGAGAGATTAACAAAGGTCCTGACCCAGTGATTGTCTGGAGTCGGGGGTCTGTTTATGTGTTTCCACAGGGAGAACAGCAGCTGATTTGGATTCCAGACAGATTAACTAAAGCGATTTCTACAGACCAAAAAGAAGATGTGATATCCAGAACTCCAGTTTGGTTATTCTTACATCTGCGACAGAACCAGAATGCTTTTTTCAATATCTATTTTATTATTGCCTTTTCCCATATTTTTTTTTTTGAGCTTATACAGACCTAGGTTAATGTTTTGCTGATCAGTCCTATTTTTTGACTATAGAGTTTTTAAACATTGCAATGGAGATTTCACCTTTAAAAAGTTATAAGGCCTTTACTATTATGTTATGTGTCATATGTATTATGTGTGCACACTTGTGTTTTGTGTTTGAATGTACGTATGTCCATATGTCATATATGATGAGTGCTCATGAAAAAATGGATCCAAATAATTTTTTTTATTCACGTGATTTAAATGGTTTAATTTAAATTGGGTAAACAGCTTTTGAAGATTGTTTTAAAATGTGAACAAAAAAGGAGGTTAACAGATCTGTTTGTTTACTTTCACCTTTCCTTCTCATTATATTTAATAATTCTCTTAAAGATAATGTAAATTGTTAAGAAAATTGTTTTCTTTTAATGCCTTCTGGATCGTTACATAATTTTTTCTTTAGCCATTATTGCCAAAATTCCTATCTTCATCCCAGTTAGGGTGAAGACAATGAAAATTGTTAAGAAAATTGTTTTCTTTTAGTGCCTTCTGGAATGTTACATAATTTTTTCTTTAGCCATTATTGCCAGAATTCCTATCTTCAGTGAAGACAATGTAAATTGTTAAGAAAATTGTTTTCTTTTAGTGCCTTCTGGAATGTTATATAATGTTATATAATTTTTCTTTAGCCATTATTGCCAGAATTCCTATCTTCATCCCAGTGCATGAAGACAAAGATAAAACCAATCTACAGCTTCTGCAATAGCCATCACTAAACTGCTTGCAATACTTGCCTGGACTATGTATCACTTATATGCATTGTGAACTCACTTGTATGCATTGTGAACTATCTGTTGGTTCAGCAACTTCTGGTAGTGTTGGGGTATTTATGCTGATGGTGTCATTGGTGGTACAATTTTTCCAAAAGGAGCCGTCAGCTGGCTTGGTGTATCTTCCTCCCTTCTGTTTGTCATGATCGTTCAGCTAAAATTTGGGGGCCAACAGAGGTGAGGCAAAGAACCTCACCCCCCTGCTGGTACGAAGACCTCTACACAGGTGTGGCTGTATACTGGACCGGTAGCCAATGACGGGTAAGATCCAATTACAATGGTACCAACCTAAGACAGGAGGCTGACGCCTTGAAGTCAGCTCATCCGATAACGGGTAAGGACCATATGTACTATTGGACAACCTAAGGCAGGCACGGTCCCTAAGCCACATGCTTGTTGTTTATACAGAGAGGGGGAGATGTTGAGAGCCACAGCCAAAGGGGCCCCAGCAAACTTTCAGACTGCCAGCTGATGAGCTGAAGGGGCCCCAGCAAACTTTCAGACTGCCAGCTGATGATTGGCTCACAGCACCCCCAGCAACATCTAGCTGATTGGCTCCTCTGCGGTGATGCTCATTGGGCTGCTTCCCTGCCCTTTCAGGCCACGGAGCTGCTCATTGGGGGACTTTTTTGGCTCTGCCCATGCGACCCAGCCAATCGGCCTCAAGAGCAGGAGGATTGAGGATGGAAGAGGTTGTTGGGGTGTGTGGCTTGTGGGAAGCCAGTGGTGGCAGTTGGGCTCTGAGGGTTTTTTCCTGAGGAGCTGTTTTGTTTATCATGTGTGGTTCTAAAAATAAAGTTAGTTTCTTTTGACAAGTGGCTCCTGAATTGTGCCCAGCCAGACTGCGGCATAATTTAACCCTAATTTTAATCCTAAAAAATAACCCTTACCCAAATGATAACCATAACCCTAAACTAACCCTAACCCTAAACCTTACATCACCCTATATCTAACCATAACTCTAAAACTAACACTAATTCAAATTCAAATCTTAACACTAACCTTTACCCCGAAGAAAACCGTATACTAACCCTAACCCTTACCCTAACACTAAACTAACCCTAACCCTAAAACTAAACCCAAACCTAACCATAGCACTATCACTAAAACTACCCCTAACACTAATCCTGACTTAACCCTAACCCTAAACCTTACCAAACACTAAAGTAACCCTAACCCTAATTCTTACCTAACCCTAACCTTAACAATAACCCTAAGACTAATCTCGACCCTAATGCTATCACTAACCATAATCCTAACCCTATACCTATCCCTAAGCTTAAACCTAATCCTAAATGTAACACTAACCATAACACTATCCCTAACAATAATACTAAACCTAAACCTCACAAAAACCCTAAAACTAACCCTAACCCAAAAATTAACACCAACACTAACATTAATACTATCTATAATGCTAACCAAAACCCTAACACAAAACAAAAACCTAAAACAAACACTGAATCTAATCCTAAATTTAACAGTAACCCTATACCTAACACTAATAATTACCCTAACACTAAATCTAACACTATTTCTAAACCTAAGCTTAAATCTAACTTTTTTTTGTTTTGTTTTGGTTTTATTTTATTTTTTTTAATTGTTGGTTGTTCAAACCATTACATAGTTCTTGATATATCATATTTCACACTATGATTCAAGTGGGTTATGAACTCCCATTTTTACCCCGTGTACAGATTACAGAATCAAATCAGTTACACTTCCATTGATTTATATATATATATATATATATATATATATATATATATATATATATATATATATATATATATATATTTAAACCTAACTTTAACACTAAGAATAAACTTAACACTAACACTAACCCTAACCCTAACCCTAACCCTAACACTAACCTCAATCCTAAACTTAACCCTAACAATAACACTAAACCTTTCACTAACTCGAACCCTAATACTAACAGTAATGCTAAACCTAAATCAAACCCAAACACAAAAACTAAAATTAACTCTAACCCTAACAAAAGCCCTAACCCTAATGCTAATACTAATCCCAAACCTAAACCTAACCCTGAAACTAACCCTAACCGTAACCCTCATTCTAATTCTAGCCCTAATTCCAACAATAACCCTCACCCAAAACCTAATCCTAACACTAGCCATAACACTAATGCTAACACAAAATTTAACACTAAATTTTACCCTAACCGTAACCTAAACCTAATTCTAAAACTAATCCTAACCATAACAGTAATGCTAATCCTAACTCAAACCATAATTCTAACATTAACACTGACCCTAAACCTAACCCTAACCATAACCCTTACCCAAATACTACCCTTAACCCTAAACCTAACCTTTTCTCTAAACTTAACCCTAACTCTAACCCTAACCAAACATTAAACTTAAACCTAACTGTAACTGTAACACTAACACTAAACCTATCCCTAACCCTGACACTAAAATTAACCCTATTCCTAACCCTAAAACAAACACTAACACTAAACCTAAACCTAACCCAGGCCTCACACTAACCATAACCTTAAGATGAACCCTATTCTGAACCTAAAACTAACCATATCGCTAATCCTAACTCTTTCCTTAACCGTAACTCTATCCCTAAACTTAACATTAACCCTAACCCTAACTCTAACTTTACCATTAATCCTAACCCTATACCTAACACAAAATTTAACACTAACACTAACCATAATCCTAACGTAATCCTAACCAAAACCCTGATGCTAACACTAACCCTAACCCTAATCCTAACTCAAATTCTAAACCTAACCCTGAGACTAACCTAACCCTAAGCCTACTCCTAACCCAAACACATACTCTATTGCTAATCTCAAACATACCCCTAAACCTAACACTAACCTTAACCCTAACCATAACCCTAACCCTAACATTAACCAATACCTATTCCTAAAGCTAAACAATTTTTAACCCCAACACTTACCCTATCCCTAACAATAACACTAATTCTATCATGAACCCTAACCTCAGGCATTACAGTAACACTAACCCTAACCCTAAGAACGATAACCCTAAGCCAAACTCTAACCCTAAACCTAACCTAACCCTAACCATAGCCATAACACTAACGCTAACCTTAACACTAACCCTAATCCTAACACTAACACTAAACTTAACAGTAACCTTAACACTAACACTAATGCAAATCCTAACATTAACACTAATCGTAACACAAATAACTAACCCTAAACCTAACCTTAACAAAAAACCTGACCCTAACACTAACCCTTAACCTAACACTAAACTTAACCCTAACCCTTACCCTAAACCTAAACCTTAACCTATCCTGAACACTAAACCTAACCCTAACCATAACCATGACACTAATCCTAACAATAACCAAAACCATTTCACTAAGCCCAAACCTAAACAAAACCCTACCCATAACCCTATCACTAACACTAAACCTAATCCTAACCTTAACACTAACACTAATTCTAATAATAACAGTAACATTAACTCTAACTCTAATTCTAACACAAACCCTAACCCAACCATAATCCTTACCCTAATCTATTCCTAACCCTCAAACTTACTTTACCCTAACCCTAACCCTAACCCTAACACAAACACTAACAGTAACCCTAAATCAAACACTAACACTAAGCCTAATACTAACCTTATCCCTAAACTTATTCCTTACCCTAAATATAACCATAACACTAACCCCTACTGTAAATCTATACCTAACACACACACTTACCCTAACCCTAAACTGAACCATAATAAGAAGCTTGACCCTAAACCTGACCCAAAACCTAACACTAACTCTAAACCTAACCCTAATACTAACTGTAACGCTAACCTTAAACCTAAACATAAACCTAAAAATAACTGTAACCCTAACGCTAACTCTCACCCTACCTGACCCTAAGCCTAACACTAACCATAACCCTAACAATAAAACTAAACCTAAACCTAAAAGTAACCATAACCCCAAAACTAAAAGTAACCCAAATCTTGACCCTAACCCTAACAATAACCCTAACCCTAATCCTAAAACTATACTTAAAACTAACCCTAACCAAAACCTAACCCAAAAATAATCCTATCCCTAACTTTAATGTGAACCCTATCACTAACTGTAACTGTAACCCTAACCTTAAAACCAACCATAAGCCTAACACAAAACCTAACTCTAACCCTAATCACAACACAAACCCTAACCCTAATCCTATACTTAAGCTCAAACCTAACCCAAACCATAATCCTAACTTTTACCTAATCCTAACACTAACTCTTACCTAACCAAACCCAAATCCTAACACTAACACTAACCCTAACACTAACCCTAACCATAACCCTACTTGAACCCTAAACCTAACCATACCACTTACCCTAAACCTCACCCAAACCATAACCCCAACATTAACACTAACCCTAACACTAATGCTATCCCTAACCCTAACAGAAACCCTAACCCTAAGTCTAATCCTAACCCTAACATTAACCCTAACCATAACTTTAATCCTAAACCTAAACCTAACCCTAATCCTAACCCTAAAAATAACCCTAACACTAACCCTAAAAATAGTCCTCAACATAACCGTAACTATAAATCTAATGCTAATCCTAAACCTCATTATAACCCTAAACTAAGCACTAATGCAAACCTATACCCTAACCCTAACCCTAACCCAATCTCTAAACCTACACATAACACTAACACTAACCCTATGCCTTAACCTAACACTAACCATAGCCTTAACCTTAACCTAACCTTAACTTTAACCCTATCCCTAACACTAAACCTCACCCGAACCCTAACCCTAATAATAACAATAACATTAACACCATAGCCATAACACTAATGCTAACCTAATACTAACTGTAACGCTAACCCTAAACCTAAATATAAACCTAAAAATAACTGTAACCCTAACGCTAACCCTAACTATAACTCTGATCTACACAAAACCTATTCCTAAAACTAACCCTAATCATAACCATAATCGTAAAACTATATGTAACTGTACCATTAACCATATTATAAACCCTAAACCTAAAACTAATATGAGCACTAAACCTAAACATACCACTAAGCTTAACCCTCTCCCAAACCATAACGCCAGTCCTAACACTAACACTAATACTAACCCTAGCCCTAACCGTAACAGAAACCCTAAACCTAAGTCTAAACCTAGGCCTTACACTAACCCTAACCCTAAATTTAATCCTAACACTAACCCTAATCCTGTCCCTAAAAATAACCATAACAATAACCCTAAGCCTAGTCCTCTCATTAATTCTATCCCTAAACCTAACATAAACCCTAACAATAACCTAATCTAAACCTATTCCTAACCCTAAATCTAATCCTAAATATAACTGTAAACCTATATGTAATCCTATCAGTAAACCTAAAAAAAAAAATCCTAACCCTAACCCTAACACTAACCCAAACCCTAATCCTAACACTAACCCTAATTTTACATTAACACTAATCATAACCCTAAACATAACCCTAAACCTTAACCTAATCCTAAATTTAACCCTAACACTAACTTAAAATCTAAGCTTGAAATTAACCCAGACAATAATCCTAACCATAACAGAAACCCCAAACCTAACCATTAACCCAAACCTTAACCTAACTCTAACCATAATTCTAACCAATCACTAACCATTACCCTAAACCTAAACTTATCATTAATCCTAACCGTCACACTAAGCTTAAGACGGAAACTACTCTAACCGTAAACCAAACCGTAACCCTAACACTAACCCTAATTCTATCAGAAACAATAACCTTTATCCTAACCCTAACATGAACCTTAAACCTAACACTAAAATTAACCTTAAAATTAACCCTAACCCTACACCCAACAGTAACCATATCATTACCCCTAACCTTAACACTAAACCTAACAATAACCATAACCCAAATTCTGAAGTCTTACACGAATTCTAATCCTAAACCTAAGCCTAACTATAACACTAAAGATAAACTTAACCCTAAAATTAAACCTAACCCTAAGGCTAACCCTAAACCCATTCCTCAACCTAACCCTAACTCCAAACCAAACACTAACCCTAACCATAATCCAAACACTAAACCTAAAACTATCTATAACCCTAACCCGATTACAAATGCTAAATCTTACCCTAACTTTAACAGTAACCCTTATCTAAACGTATCCCTAATTCTAAGTCTACAACTAAACCTATCCTTAACCATAACATGAACCCTAATCCTAAACCTAACATTAACATAACTCTCACTCTTCTTTTACTCTAAACTTAACTCTAAATGTAACCCGAAAATTAACATTAAACATAAATATAATCCTAACCACAACTTTAACTGTAACGCTAACACAAACCTAACCCTAACCCTAACACTAAACCTAACACTAGCCCTAACACTAACCCTAATTAAAAACCTAACCCTAATGCTAACCCTAACCCTAAACATAACACAAACCCTAACCCACACCATAACCCAAACCCTAAACTAACTTGAATGCTAACACTTATCTAACCCTAAACATTATTCTGACCCTAGCCCTAACTGTAACACTAACTCGTCCCATTATTTTAACACAAAACCTAAACCAAACCATACCACTAATATTAAAACTCACCCTAATCCTAACCCTAAACCTATCAGTAACCAAAAAACTGAACCCCAACCCTAATCATAACAGAAAACTTAACTCTAAGCCTTACACTAAACCTAACCGTATCTTTATCCTAACCCTAACACTAATCCTAACTCTAACAATAACCCTAAACCTAAACAAAAACTTAACACTAACCCTACTTTTAATATTAAACCTAGACCTAATCCAAACTTTAACCCTAACCCTAACACTAACCCTAACACTAAATCTCACACTAACAATAACACTGAAACTAATCCTAAACCTAAACCTATCACTTTTTCTAACCCTAATTCTAATCCCCAACCTAAATCTTACACTCAAACTAAACCTAAACCTAACCCTCAAACTAAATTAAAACTAATACTAACCCTAACCCTAATGTAACACTAACTATATTCCTATCCCTAACTCTAATCCTAAATTTAACCATAACCATAACTGTAAAAATAACCCTAAAAGTAACCCTAGAAAAAACCTAACTTCAACACCAACACTAAACATAAACATAACACTAACCCTATACCTAACACTAATCCTAACACTAACACAAATTGTAACCCTAACCAAAACCCAAAACCTAAACCTAACCCTAACCCTAAGCCGAAACCCAATGTGAACCCTCACCCTAACACTAAACCAAACTTTTCACTAATCCTAACTCTAACACTAACCCTAACACTAACGCTACCCTAACCATAATACTAACTGTAACCCTAACCCTAACCCTATCACAAACACTAACCCTTTTCCTAATCCTAACACTAACCCTTAATTTAACCCTTATATGAACCTTAAACCTAACCCTAAAATTAACCTAAAACTAACCCTAATCCTAACCCCAACACTAAGCATATCATTAACCCTAAACTTAACACTAAACCATAAACATAATCCAACACTAAGTTTAACCTAACCCTAAACCTAACAAAAACCTTAACCTAAACCTAACCCTAACACTAACCCTAAACTTAACCCTAACCTTAATCCTAACCCTATCCTTTAACCTAAAACTAACCCTAACACAAACCTAAAGCTAATCCTAAACCTAACACTAACCCTAATTTTAATCCTAACCTTAAAAGTAAAGCTAAAACTAACCCTAACCTTAACAAGAACCCTATACTTAAACCTAACCATAACCTAAAACAAATCCTAAAATTAATCCTAATGCTAACAATAAAACTAACCGAATCTTGAACCCGATCTCACGTGTTCCAAACTCTAAACCTAAACCTAATTTTAACTCTAACCAGAAACCTAAACATAAACCTAACCACAACCCTAAGACAAATTTTAACCCTAAACCTAATACTAACCCTAACCCAAACCCTAACACTAACCCTAACCCTAAACCTACACTAACACTAATTTTAACCCTAACCCTAACCCTAAACCTTACCTTAAACCTTAAACTAACACTAAATTTAACACTAACCCTAACTCTCAACCTAATTCTAACCATAACACTAACCCTAACTCTATTCTTAACTCATATTTTAACCCTATTCCTAACCCTAACTCTAATCCTACCACTAAGGTATCACTAACACTAACCCTAATTCAATTCATAAACCTAAACCCAACCCTGAGCATAACCCTAATAATAACCCTAACATTAACCTAAACCTAAACCTAAACCTAACACTAACACTAATCGTAGCCCTAACCCTAACACTAACCCTAAACCTTACCCTAACAAAAACCCTAAAAATAACCCTAACACCAAACCTAACCCTAACAGTAACTTTAACACAAACACTAATAAAAACCTAAACCTAATCCGAACAATAACCTTAAACCTAAATGTATCCCAAACCCTAACACTTATTCTAACCCTAACCCTAACCCTAACCTAACAATAACCCTATGTCTCACCATAACCTTATCCCTAAAATTGACACTAACCCTAACTATAACTCTACACTAACACTAAATCTAAACCTAACACTAACCCAAAAACTTATCCTAAAATGACCATAGCCCTAAACGTAATACTAACCCTAACCCTAACCCTAACCCTAACCTAACTCTAACACTAAGCCTAACCCTAAACCTAACCCTAACACGAATTCTACTGTAACCATAACACTAACCCTATTTCTAAACCTAAACCTAACATTAACCCTAACCCTAACCCTGTCCCTAACACTAACACTAAATCTAACCATAACCATAACACTAAACTTAAATCTAACCCTAACCCTAACCCTAATGTTACCCTAACCCTAACCCTAACATAAACCTAAAACAAACCCTATAACAAAACATAAATATAATCATAACCTAACACTAACCCTAACCCTTACCTAACCATAACCCTAACCCTAACATGAACACAAACCCTAACACTAAACCTAACCCTAATCTAACAGTGACCCTAACAGCAACACTAACTTTGACACTAACCCTAACCCTAACACTAACAGTAACACTAACCCTAACCCTAACACTGTACCTAACCATCCCGTAACCGTAAAACTAACCATTAACCTAACACTATGAATCACTCTACACTCTTCCTAAAAATAAACCTGAGAGTAAAATGAACCCTAACTCTAATGCTAACACTAACCCTAAAACTATGTTTAACACTAACAGAAACACTAAACCTATACCTAGTCATTACCCTAAAAATAGCACTAACCATCACTCTAACCCTAACACTAAACCTATCTTTTAACTCTAACCCTCACAGAAAACCTAAACATAAACCTTACCCTAATACAAACCATAATTCTTACCTAAAAACTAAGCTAACACTAACCATAACCCTAAACCTATTGCTAATTCTAGAATTAACACTAACCCTAACCTGAACACTAAACCTAACCATAAACCCAAAACTAACCTTAACCCTAATTCTAACCCTAACATTAACCAAACCCTAATACTATGTTAACACTAATTCTAACCCTAACCCTAACCCTAAAAGTAACCCTAAAATTATCCCTAACCCTAACATTATCCCTACCATTAACTCTAACACTAACATGAACACATACTCTAAACCTAACTGTAACCGTAAACCTCACTATAAGCCTAAACTTAACTAAAACCCTAACCTTACCCTTATCCTAACACTAATCCTAACACTAACCCTAACCCTATCCTACCCATAACCCTAAAACTTACACTAAACCTAATCCTAAGCCTCATTCTAACTCTAATCCTAACCATAATTCTATTCCTAATCCTATTACTAAACCCACGAAACCCTAAACGTAACCCTAACCTTAAAAAAAACATATCTCTGAACCTAACACTAATATTAACACTGACCCTAAACCTAACTTTTCTCTAAAACTAACCCTAAACCTAACCCAATCCCTAACTCTAATCATAATCCTAAAACTAACCATAACCATAACCCTAATCCTAACTCTAAAACTAACCCTAAAACTAACCATAACCCTAACCATAACACTAACGCTAACCCTAACCCTAGTCATAAACATAAACCTATTCCTAACCCTAACACTAACACTAACCCTAACCCTAACAAACACTAAAGCTAACCCAAAAGCTAATTCTATCCCTAACACTAACCCAACCCTCACGATAATATGAACCCAATATGTAAAATTAAAATTAACCCTAACCCTAACCCTTTCACTAATCCTAAAAATTACCATAAACATGAACCTAAAACTAAACCTAAACATAAACATAACACTAACTCTAACCCTAATAGGCTTGATCCTAACACTAACACTAAACCTATCCCTAACCCTAACATAATCCCTAATTCTAACACTAATTTTACACCTAACCTAACACTAACCCTAACCGTAACGCTAACACAAACCCTAAACATAACTCTGATAATAACCCTAACATTCACCCTTACACTATGCCTAAACCGAACCCTAACCCTAAAAATAACAAAAACCCTAACCCTAACACTAACCCTAACCTTAACCCTTAAACTAACACTAACATAACCCTAACACTTACATGAAACTTAAAACTAAACCTAACACTAAGCCTAACCACAACCGTAACTGAAACACTAACACTAACATTAACCCTTAACATAAACCATATGCTAACTCTAAACTAATCCTGATGCTAAAACTAACCATAACCCTAAAGCTTAACTAACACTATCACTAAACCTAACTCTAAACCTAACCCTAAAATTAACCCTAACTCTAACACTAAACCTAACCCTATTTGCAATCACAACCCTAAACCTAACCCTAACCATTACCCAAGCCTAACATTAATCCTAAATCTAACAAAAATTCTTACCTTAACCTGAACCCTAACCCTAACTCTCATCCTAACCCTAACTCTAAAACTAACAGTAACCATAACCTTAACTCTAACTTAAACCTAACATTATCCCTAACCTTAATCGTAACATGAATCTGAACCCTAACCATAACATAATCCTAACCCTAACCCTCACTCTAACACTAATCCTAACCTTAATATTAACCCTACCAGAACACTAACTTTTACCATAAACCTAACACGAAACTAACACTAATCTTAATCCTAACTCTAACCCAAACACTAATCCTTACCATACCTGTAACACTAACTGTAACTGAAACCCAAACCTTAAAACTCTCCCTAACCCTAACCCTAAACGTAAAATTAAACCTAACACTAAACCTAACCATAATCATAACACTAACCCTAAACCTAACTCTAAATATTACACTAACACTAATCCTATGCTAAACCTGTACCCTAACTGTAACACTAACTCCAAGCCCAACAATAACCCTAAACGTAATATCTTACACAAAGCCTAATCCTAAGCCTAAAACGAACCTTAACAATAACAATAACACTAAACCTAACACTAATTCTAAACCTAACTCTAACAAAAACACTAACCATAAACTAACCCTAACCCAAAAACTAAAACTAAAACAAACCCAAACCCTAACAGTAACACTAAAAATAACCTTTACCCTAAATCTAATCCTGACCTAACCCTAACTCAAACACTTACCTAAACACAACGTAACCGTAACCAAATTATTACCTAACCCTAACCCTAACCATAACCCTAAACCTTACACTAACACTAGCCCTAAACCTACATTAACACTAAAACTAACCCTAAGCAGAAATCTAACCCTAAACCTCACCCTAACCCTAGCACTAACCCTAACCCTAAAATTAACTCTAACAATAATCCTAAACCAAACAATAATTGTAAACCTAATAAAAACTATAATGCTAACACTAACCCTATACCTAACACTAACCCTAACATTAACCCTCAATAAAATACTAACCCTATACATATCCCTAACCCTTACACTATTCCTAATACTAAACCTAAACCTAAACCTAACATTAACACTAAGCCTAACAATAAATTTAACCCTAAACGTATCCCTCACACTAATTTCAACCCTAAAAATAACCCTAACCCTATATCTAATCCTACGCTTAAGCCTAACATAAAAAGAACACTAACCCTAACACTTACACTAACCCTAAACCTAAACCTAACCATAACCCTAATCCTAACACTAACTCTAACCCTAATACTAACGGTAAGGCTAACCCTAATCCTAACACAAACACAAAACGTGAACCTAAGTCTAACCCTAACCCAAACTTTAATCCCAACTCTAACCTGAACCCTAAAACTAATCCTAACTCTAACACAAGCCCTACCTTTAACACTAACCCTAACCCTTACATTTAAGATAAACCTAAACCTAAACTGAAACATAACACAAAGCCTAAACTAAACCCTAAACATAACTCTAACCCTAATCTTAACCATAACCCTAACACTATCTCTGAACTTATCCGTAACCCTAACATTATTCCTAACACTAATCCTATCACTAACACTAACAGTAAGCCTACCCTAAACCTAAACCTAAACCTAACACTAACCATAACCCTATTTCTAACATGAACCCTAGATCTAACTCTAACACTAACCATAACCCTAACCATAACCCTAAAGCTAAAACTAACCCTAAACCTAACCATAACGCTAACCCAAAATCTAACCCTAAATCTAACACTAAACCTAACCCTAAACCTAAACCTAAACATAACCCTAACCCTAACATTAATCCTAACAGTAAGTAACACTAACCCTAACATAACACGAACCCTAACACCAATCCTAAAACTAACCCTAACACTAACTCTAATCTAAACCTCAACCTAACATAATCCTAACCCTAAACCTAACCCTCACCCTCAAACTAACATTAACTAACCCTAAATTTAACAATAACCTTAATTATAACCCTAACCCTTAGCCTAACACTCATCAAAACCCTAACCCTAAAAGTAACACTAAATTTACTTTAAACCTAACCCTAACATTAACACTAACCCTAACCCTAACATTAACCCTAACACTAACCCTAACTTTAACCTAACCATAACCATAACAGAAAACCTAACCCAAACCGTAACCATAACCCTAAACTTACCCTAACCTTAACACTAACCTAACACTAACCATAATCCTAAACCTAATCCTAACCCTAATACTAAATCTAAAAATAACCCTAACCCTTACACTTACCCTAAACCTAACTCTAATCCTGACCTAACCCTAACCCTAACACTTACCTAACCCTAACATAAAGCTAACCCTAATACTTACCTAACCCTTTAACACTAACAATTACTCTAACCCTAAACCTAAAAAAAACACTAAATATAATCCTAAAACTAACAGTAACCCTAACCTTAATTCTAAACCTTACACTAACCCTAATTCTAAGACAATCCCTAATCCTAAACTTAACAGTAACCCAAACAGTTAGCCTAAACCTAACCCGAAACCTAATCCTAACACTTAACCTAACACTAACCCTAACCCAAAACCTAACACTAACCATAATTGTAACCCTAAACCTACTCCTAACTCTAAACCTAACCCTTAACCTAAACTTAACACTTAACCCTAACCTGAAACCTAATACTAACCATAATCTTAACCCTAATCTTAACCAAAACACTAATTGTACGTAACCCTAACCCTACCCTTACCTAAACCTAAAATTAACCCTAGCCCTAACAATAACATCAACACTAACCCTAACTGGAAACCTAAACCGAACTCTCACCCTAACCCTATCACTAACCCAAACCGTACCATATCTCTAACCCTAACCCTTACATTGCCACAGTCTATCTGGGCACAATTCTCGAGCCACTTATCAAGCAGAAACAAACTTTATTTTTAGAACATACATGCAGCACCACACGAGCTCTTCAGAAATTTTCTCAGAGCCCAGCTGCCACCTCAGGCTTTCCACAAGCCTCTCAACCCCCACCCCACTTTTCCTGCTCTTAAGGCCAATTGGCTGGGTCATATGGGAGGAGCAAAAACAGTACCCCAATGAGCAGCTCCGTGGTCTGAAAGGGCGGGGATACAGCCCAATGAGCATCACCAAAGAGGAGCCAATCTGCAGGCAACTGAAAGTTTGCTGGGGCCGCTGTGAGCCAATCATCAGCTGGCACCTGGAAGTTTGCTGGGGCAACTGTGAGCCAATCATCAGCTGGCAGCTGGAAGTTTGCTGGGTCCTCTTCAGCTGTGGCTCTCAACATCTCCCCCTCTCTGTTTAAACAACAAGCATGTGTCTTAGGGACCGTGCCTGCCTTAGGTTGTTCAATACTACATATGGTGCATACCCATCATCGGATGAGCTGACCTCAACGCGTCAGCCTCCTGTCTTAGGATGGTACCATTGCAATTGGATCTTACCCATCATTGACTACGGGTCCAGCATACAGCCACACCTGTGGATAGGACTTTGTACCAGCAGTGGGTGAGGTTCTTTGCTTCATCTCTGTTGGCCCCCAAATTTTAGCTGAATGACCATCACAAGCAAAAGAGAGGAGGATACACAAAGCCAACTGACGGCTCCTTTTGGAAAAATTGTACCAATGATGAAACCAACAGCAAAAGTACCCCAACACTACCACAAGTCGCTGCACCAACAGATAGTTCACAATGCATGCAAGTGAGTTCACAGTGCATATATGTGATACAAGTCCATGCAAGTTCTGCAAACAGTTCAGTGATAGCTATTGCAGAAGCTGTAGATTGGTTTTATCTTTGTCTTAACTGGCACTGAGATGAAGTTAGGAATTCTGGCAATAATGGCTAAAGAGAAAAATATGTATCATTCCAGCAAGCACTAAAAGAAAACAATTTTCTAAAATTTACATTATCCTGAACAGAATTATTAAATATAATGAAAAGAAAAGGTGAAAATAAACAAACAGATCTGTTAATTTCCTTTTTTGTTCACATATTAAAACAATCCTCAACACTGTTTACCCAATTTGAATTAAATCATTTAAGTCACGTGAATAAAAAAAAATATATGTTTGGTTCCATTTTTTTCATAACCGCTCATCATATATGATATATGGACATACGTACCTAGAAACATACAACACAAAAAACAAGTGGGCACACATAATATAATACATACAACACACAATAAAATAGTAAAGGCCTTATAACTTTTACAGGTGAAATCTTCATTGCAATGTTTAAAAACTCTATAGTCAAAAAATAGAATTGATCAGCAAAACATTAACCTAGGTCTGTAGGAACTCAAAACAAAATAGAACTTCATGATACGGGAAAGGGCAATAATAAAATAGATATTGAAAAAAGCATCCTGGTTCTGTCACAGATGTAAGGATAGCCAAACTGGAGTTCTGGATATCAGCTGCTATGGAATTGAGTCAAATCATCTTCTTTTTGTTCGTAGAAATCGCTTTACTTAATCTCTCTGGAATCAAAATTGGCTGCTGTTCTCCCTGTGGAAAAACACAAACAGAACTCCAACTCCAGACAATTACAGGGTCAGCACCATTCCATTGTCCTGTTAGATTATCCTTACAAAGTACCTTGGGCTTATGCACATTTTTTGGACACATGTGCCTTTCCGCAGCACTAAGCCCTGATGAATCCAAATTTAAAAGGTTTAGAGTAAAAAGGGTTATTTTAAGTTTATCTTTGGGGAATATATACCCCTTCCCAATTCCTTCTTTTTGCTTTAATAAGTACATTTTAATAGTTTGATGAGCTCTTTCGACTATGCCTTTTCCCTGTGGATTGTATGGGATTCCTGTTATATGAGTAATGCCAAATGATGAGCAAAATTGGTTAAAAGAGGTAGAAGTATAACCAGGGCATTATCTGTTTTTAACTTTTTTGGAACGCCCATTGTGGCAAAATTTTGTAAACAATGAGCTATAATATCTTTAAATTTTTCTCTAGCATGAAGGGAGCCCATCAAAAATCCAGAAGAAGTATCAACTGTAACATGCAAATATTTTAATTTTCCAAATTCTGGCAAGTGTGTGACATCAATCTTCCAAATATGATTAGGTATCAGTCCTCTAGGATTGACTTCAAGAATAATTTGTGGTAAAAAGATCACATAATTTTGACATTGTTTTATTATTTGTCTAGCTTGTTCCTTAGATATTTTAAAATGCTTTTGTAAAGTATTAGCATATACATGGAACTTTTTATAAAAAAAATGTAGTTTCTTCTAGTGTAGAGAAAATATGTATGTGATGTGTAGTTTTATCTGCTAAATCATTGCCCAAACTAAGGGCTTCAGGAAATCCTGTATGTGCCATGATATGTCCTATAAATAATGTATCTTTTCTGTCCCAGATTAGTTTTGTATAGTAGAAAGCAAAGAGAAAACAGTAGAGGAAGGGGAAATTCTACAAGCATCTTCAAGGGATACTATAGCATTAACTATATATTGACTATTGAAAAATAAATTAAATACAGAATCTTTAAACATTACAAAAGCTTGTAATACTGCATTAAGCTCTACCTTTTGAGCTGATTGTTTGGGTTTTAAAAATGTAAAAGTTTGATCAGGTTTAACTATTGCTGCTGTACTATTATTTGACCCATCAGTGAATATATTTGGAGCATTCATGATAGGTGTTTGTCTTGTCATTTTTCTAAAAAATTGCAGGATGCAAGGACCAAAAAGACAATAAAGGATTAGATGGTAAGTGGTAATCAAATAAAACACTAAATTTGCACATGATTATTGCCCAAGTATTTGGCTCATTAGCGAAATCATCTTTTTTAGCCATAGTATATTGTGTAATAATTTCATTGGGAGAAATTCCAAACACTCCCTTTGTGGCTTTTATTCCTTTGAGTATTAATTGTCCTATAGCCTCAGGATACCTAGTAAGAATAGTGTTAGGAGAATAAGTTAAATGTATCCATAATAATGGACCTTCTTGCCAATATACTCCTGTAGGAATATTTTTTTGTTGGTAGTACAATAAATAATAAAAGAAAACATATAAATTCTATCCAAATGCATATTTTCCATATGTTTCAATGATTTTTAATGCCTTTCTTGCTTTAGGCGTTAACATTTGGGGTGAACTTGGATCTGATAGACCTTTTAGGATATTAAATAAAGGTCCCAATTCTCCTGTTGGTATGCCTAGATAAGGCCTTATCCAATTTATGTCTCCTAATAACTTTTGAAAGTCATTAAGCGATTTGATTTGATCTACTCATATTTGAATTTTTGGTGGACAGACCATGGTTGAGGATAATAGAACTCCTAAATAATTAATTGGAAAATTTAATTGTACTTTTTCTATTGCTATCTCTAGGGTATAATTTTTTAATAAGTTTTTAAGTGTGGCATAACATTCTAGCAATGTGTTTCTTTGTGTGCTAATAATACATCATTCGTATCATGAAATATCTGTAGTTCAGGATTATGTTTTCTAAGTGGCTGGATTACTTTGTTAACATAAATTTGACACATAGTTGGGCTGTTATCCATCCCTTGAGGGACTACTTTTCATTCATATATCTGATCAGGACCTTCATGATACAGTGCAGGGATAGTAAATGCAAAACGTAGACTATCCTCAGGATGAATTGGAATTGAAAAAAAAATCTTTAGTATCTATAACTAAAACATACCAGGTTTTTGACAAAGCAGACAATTGAGGAATCCCTGATTGAGCAGGTCCCATAATAACCATTTCATTATTAATGGCTCTGAAATCTTGCAGTAATGTCCATTTACCAGATTTCTTTTTGATGACAAAAATGGGAGTATTATGGGGAGATACAGAAGGTTGCATATGTCCTTCCGCTAATTGTTGTTTGACCAGGTCATGGGCTGCTTTTATCTTTTGTTTAGTCAGGGGCCACTGAGGAACCGATACTGGTCTTTCTGATTTCCAAGTAATTTTTATTGTCTCAGTGACCTCTCCTGAAAATCCAATCCATGTCTCTCTATTTTTTGTTGCTGATCCTCATAAGGTCCCTTTCCTAACAACATATCTAAATTTCTCTGAGTATTACCAGCTGCTGCATTTCACCTAGCTGTCTCCTTGCAAAAGATTAGAGTTAAGGTTATGATTATTATTATTGCTAGGTTAGGGTTACAGTTAGGGTTAGGGTTAAAGCTCGGTTTAGGGCACAGATTAGGCTACGTTTTGGTTTAAGTTAGGGATAGGTTTAGGGTTATGCCTAATGTAAGTACTAGGGTTACAATTAGGGCTAGTTTTAGGGTTAGAGTTAGGATTAGGTCTAGGTCTAGTGTTATATTTAGGGTTACGTTTAGGGTGATGTTTAAAGCTAGGGTTAGTGTTAGTGTCAGAATTAGGGTTATGGTTAGTTTTAGGGTTCTGCTTAAAACTAGAATTAGGGATAGGGTTAGGGCTAGGTTTAGGATTAGGGTTTGGTTTAGGTTAAAGTTTAGGGTTAGGGCTTTGGCTTGGTTTTGTATTAGGGCTAGGGCTAGAGTTAGGGGTAGTTTTTGGAGTAGCGTTAGGGTTAGTGTTAGAGTTAGTGTTAGGTTTAGGCTTAGGTTTTGCATTAGGGTTAGATTTAGAATTGACATCTAGGGTTAGGGCTAGGGCTAAGGAAATGTCTAGGGTTAGGCCTAGGTTTAGGGCTAGGTTTAGAGTTCCAGTGAGGAATAGGGTTCGAACTAGTTTTAGGGCTAGGAAGAGAGTCAGACTTAGTTTTAGGTCTAGGTTTAGGGTTAGGGTTAAGGAGAGGGCTAATTTAGGTCTAAGATTAGGGATAGGGTGGGTTTTAAGTTTGGCCTAGTTTTAAGGTAAGGGTTATGATTAAGGCTAAGTTTAGTGCTAATAGGGGCTAGGGTTTATGTTTGGTTTAGGGCTAGGATTATATCTAGGGCTAATATCAGGTCTAGGGTTATGGTTATGAATAGTTTCTGGGTTAAGTTTTGGCTAGGTCTAATGTAAGGATTAGGTTTAGGGTTAGGGTTAGGTTAGAGCTAGGGGAATTATTAGTTTCAGGGTCATGGTTATGGTTTCTTTAAGTTTCAGTTTAGGGTTAGGGCTTAAATTAGTATTAGGGTTATGGTTTGGGTGATGGTAGGGTTAAATTTAGGGTTCAGTTTAGGTTTAGCATAATTGATATAGGGTTGGTGTTAGTGATAGTTTTAGGGTTAGGCCTAGGGTTAGCATTAGGGAAAGGCTTATGTTTAGCTTTAGAGTTAAGGTTAGTGCTATGGTTATAGTTAGGACTAGGTCTTGAGGTAGTGTTAGGCCTAACATTAGAATTAGGATATGGGTTATTATTAGGGTAATGGATACAGTTAGAGCTAAGTTTATAGCTAGACTTATGGTTAGGTTTAGGTCTTGAGTTAGTGTTAAGGTATGGGTTAGAACTAGGGTTAGGTTTAGTGTTATGTTTAATGTAAGAGTTAGGTTCTCAGCTATGATTAGGTTTAGAGCAAGGTTAGGTTAGGGTTATGTTTAGTGATAGGATTACGGTAGGTTTAGTGTTAGGGTTAGGTTTAGGGTTAGGGGAATGGTTATATTGAAGTTTATGTTCAGGGTTAGGGTTAAAATACGGTAAGATGTAGGTTTATGGTTATGGACAGTGCTAGATTTAAGTTTAGGGTTAGGGTTATGTCTATGGTTATTTTTAGGGTTAGGTTTTGATTTATACTTAGGGCTATAGCCAGTATTAATTTAGGGTTAGGTCTGGGGTTAGTTTTTTGTTTAGGGTAAGGATTATGGTTAGGGTCATGGCTAGGATTACAATTAGGGTTAGGGTTAGGGTAATGGTAAGTTTAGAGCTAGGGTTAGGACTTATGTTAAGGTTACCATTAGGACTATGTTTAGGGTTAGATTCAGGGATAGTTCTAGATTTATGTTTATAGTAAGGGTTAGGTTTTGAGCTAGGGTTAGGTCTAAAGTGAGGGTTAGGTTTGAATTAGGGCTAGGGTTATGGTTAGGGTTATGCTTAGGGCTAGGTTAAGGCCTAGGATTAGCTCTAGGTTTTGTGTTAGGTTTAGGCTTTGGGTTAAAGCTGAGGGTAATTTAAGAGCTAGAATTATGATGAGGAGTAGTTTTAGGATTAGGGTTATGCCAAGATATAGCATTAGGTTTAGAATTTCAGTTAGTGTCATGTATAGAAGTAGGTTTACTGTTAAAGGCAGAGTCAGTATTTAAGTTAGAGTTCAATTTAGAGTTACAGCCAGAATTAGGAGTAGGTTTAGATCTAGGGGTAGGGTTAGTGTTTGTGTTAGGATGAGGGTTATTGTTAGGCCTAGGACTCGGTTTTTGTTTAGATCTAAGGCTAGAGTTAAGGCTGGATTTAGGATTAGGTTTAGGTCCAGGGTTAGTGTTAGGTTTTAGTCTAGTTTAGGATCAGGTTTATAACTAGTGTTTGTGTTAGGGTCAGAAGAAGGGTCAGGGTTAGCTTTCAGCTTTGGAATAGAATTAGAGCTAAAATGAGGGCAAAGGTTAGGATTATTAATAAGGTTAGGATTTTGGTTAGCTTAATGACTAGGCATAGGTCTAGGCCTACCATTAGGTTTAGAATTATTCATACAGTAATTGATAGCCTTAGAGCTAGGGTTAGAGCTACAGTTAGGGTTAGGGTTCAATCCAGGTTTAGGGCTCAAATTAGGGCTAGTTTTGGAGTTAGGGTTAGGGCTAATGATAGGGCAATGGCTAATGTAAGAACTAGGGTAATAATGAGGGTCAGTTTTAGCATTCAGGTCAGGGGTAGGTCTAGTGTTAGGGTTAGGTTTAAGGATAGGATAATATTTAGAGCTAGGGTTAGTATTATGATATGAGTCAGAGTCAGGGTTAGTGTTAAGACTCGAATTGAGAATAGGTTTACTTTTATGTTTTAGTTTAAGGTTAGAAAAGTGATTACAGCTAGGGTGAATGTTAGGGTATTAGTCAGGGTAAGGGTTAGATTTAAGGTTAATGTTAGGATTTGAATTAAGGCTATGATTAGGTCTAGGTTTAGTGTTAGGTTTTGGTTTAATTTAAGGTTTATGGTTAGGGCTATTGCTCAGTTCGTTTTACTGCTAGGGTTAGGGTTAGGATGAATTTTACCATTAGCATTAGGGTTAGGGCTAGTTTTAGTGTTTGACTTAGGTTTAGGGTTAGGGTTAGATTTCAAGTTAGGGTTAGATTTAGGAATAAAGATAGGGCAAGGGTTAGGGCTAGGGTTAGGGTTATGGTAATGGAGAGGCTTAGAACTAGGGATAGTGATAGTGTGAGAGTTAGATTTAGTCTTAGGGCTAAGGTTAGGGTTAGGTTTAGCTATGAGTTAGTTGTATGGCCAGTGTTAGGGTTTGCTCTACGTTTAGGGTCAGTTTTATATCTAGGGTTTGTGTTAGGTTCAGAATAATGGTCAGGCTTAACGTAAGGGTTTGAGATAGGATTGTAGCTAGAATGAGGGCTAGGGTCAGGACTACTATTGGGGTTCAAATTTTGGTTAGCCTAAGGATTAGGGATAGATCTAGGTTTACCATTAGGGTTATGGTTTCACTTAGGTTAAGGGAAAGAATTAGAGCCAAGTTTAGGGCTACAGTTAGGGTAGGGTTAGAGTTAGAGTTAGGTTTAGTTTTCAGATTATAATTAATTCTGTGTTAGGGTTAGAAATAGGGTTAGGGCAATCACTAATATAAGAACAAGTGTTACAATTAGGTTTACTTTTAGGGTTATGGTTAGGGTTATGTGTAGTTTTAGTGTAAGGATTAATATTAAGGTAAGTGTGATATTTATATCTAGGGTTAGTTTTAGGATATGAGTCAGGCTCAGAGTTAGGGCTAGGACCCACTTAAGGGCTAGGGTTACTGTTAAGTTTTGGTTTAAGTTTAGAATGGTGTTTCAAGCTAGGGTAAGTTTAGCATATGAGCCAGTGTCAGGTGTACTTTTAAGGTTAGGGTTAAGACTTGAATTAAGGCTATGGTTAGGTCTAGGTGGAATGTTAAGTTTTGGTTTAAGTTGGATTTAGGGTTAGGGCTATTGCTCGGTTTTGTTTTACTGCTAGTGGTAGGGTTAGAGCTTGTTTTATGATTAGCATTAGGTTTAGTGTTAGTGTGAGGCTTAGGCTTAGGCTTAGGGTTAGGACTAAGGATTGGACAGGGGTTAGGGCTAGGGTTACTGTTATGGTAAGGACTAGGATTAAAACTAGTGATAAGGCTAGTGTGAGAATTATTGTTAGTTTTGGGGCTATGGTTAGGATTAGGATTTATTATAGGGCTAAATTAGGGCTAGAATTTGTTCTATGGTTAATGTTCAGTTTAAGCATAGAATCAGGGTTAGATTTAGCACTTGGTTTAGGGTAAGGGATGGTGTTATGCTAGTTTTAGAGGAAGGGTGATGTTTAGAATAAGGGTTAGGATTAGGGTTATGATTAAGGCTGGGTTTAGGACTAAGATGAAGGCTATGGTTTGTTTTAGGTTTAGGTCTGGGATTAGAAGTATGGCTAATTTCAAGTCTAGAATAATGTTTAAAGATAGTTTCAGGTTTAAGAGTACATTTAGTGTAAGGTTTAGGATTTGGGTGAGGGTCAGGTTTAGGGCAAGGTGTATTATTAAGGTGAATGTCTAGGTTAGGGTTTGGAATAGGTTAGGTCTTAAAGTTAGGGATTGAATTAGCATCAGGGGAAGGGTTTGGGTAATGATAGGCTTAAAATTAGGGTTCATGTTAGTTTTAGGGAAATGGATAGGGATAGGATTAGAGATAGGATTAGGTTTAGGCTTAGGGTTAGGGTTATAATTATGGTAATCTATAGGGTTAAGACTAGGGTTATGGTTATAATTAGGCCTAGGGCTTGGGTTAGGGTTAGGGTTAGGGTTAAAGCTTGGGTTAGGCCTCAGATTAGGGCTACGATTTGGGTTAAGATAGTACAGGGTTAGCATTATGGCTAATGTAAGTACAAGGGTTACTATTAGGGATAATTTTAGGGTTAAGATTAGGGCTAGGTTTAGTGTTAGGGTTAGTGTTAGGATTAGGGTGATGTTTAGAGCTAAGATTAGTGTTATTGTCAGTGCCAGGGTTAGTTTTAGGGTTTGGCTTAAAATTCTAATTACAGCTAGGGCTAGTGGTTGGTGTATGTTTAGGGTTTG
This sequence comes from Callospermophilus lateralis, assembly GCF_048772815.1. NCBI lineage: Eukaryota > Metazoa > Chordata > Mammalia > Rodentia > Sciuridae > Callospermophilus > Callospermophilus lateralis. Next base: position 163,501,966 of record NC_135305.1, read on the forward strand.
GTTTAGTTTAAGGGTTAGGAATAGAGCTTATGGCTCAATTTTGTTTTACAGCTATGGCTAGAATTAAGGCTAGTTTTAGGATTACTATTAGGGTTAGGGCTAGTGTTAGTGTTAGACTTATGCTTCAGGTCAGGGTTAGATTTAGAGATAGATTATGATCTAAATTCAGTGCTTGGGCTATGGATAGGGCAAGGGTTAGGACTAAGTTTAGGGCTAGGGTTAGGGTTATGTTAAGGGATAGGGCTAGAACTATTGATAGGGCTAGTGTGAGAGATTTATTCTTAGGTCTAGGGTTATGGTTAGGTTTGAAGATAGGGTGAAATTAGGGCTAATATTAGGGCTAGGGTTAGTATTTTGGTTAGAGCTAGGGTTAGGGTTAGTGTTAGGATTAATCTAGGTTTAGGGCTAGGATAATGGCTGGGGTTATGTTAGCATTAGGGCTAGGATTAGGGCTAGGGATAAAGTCAGGTGTGGGGTTACGGTTGAGAAAGGACAATTTTAGGATTAAGTTTATGGCTAGGTCTAGTTTAAGGGTTAGGTTTACGTTAAGGGTCAGGTTTAGAGCTAGGGGAATTATTAGGGTAAGGATCAGGTTAGAGTTTGGTTGAGGTTAGGGTTTAGGGTTAGGGCTCAAATAAGCATTAAAGTCAGGGTTAGGTTAATGATAGGTTTTTGTTTAGGGTTCACTTTAGATTTACTGTAATTGATAGGTTTATTTTTAGCGATAGGGTTTGTGTTAGGCCTAGGGTTAGCATAGGGTAAGGGTTAGGGATAGGATTATGGTCAGGAATATGTCTTGAGTAAGGGTTAGGGATAGGGTTAGAACTAGGGTTAGTTTAGGGATATGTTTATCATAAGGCTTAGTTTTTGAGCTAGGGTTAGGGCTAGTGTGAGGGTTAGGTTTAGAGTTAGCTCTAGCGATAAGATTAGAGTATGATTAAGGTTAGGATTGGATTAGGGCTACCATCATCATTAGGGGTCGGGTTAGGGTTAAGGTTATGGTTAGAGTTAGATGTAGGCATAGGGTTATGGTTAGTGTTAGATTGAGATTTAGTTTTAGGCTTAGGGCTGTAATTATGTTTAGGTTTATCATAAGGGTTAGGATTGAGCTACAGTTAGGTCTACGAAAAGTGTGAGGTTTAGGGTTAGGTCTAGTGTTAGTTTTCTGGTTAGGTTTAGGGTTAGGGTTCAGCCTAGTTTTATCAATAAGTTTATGGTTAGTTTTAGGGTAATGGGTAGGTTTAGAGCTAGGTTTAGGGCTAGGGCTAAGTTTAGGATTAGTTATAGTGTTAGAAGTATATTTAGGGATAGGTGTAGATTTATGTTTAGGATAAGGCTCAGGCTTTGAGCTAGGGTTAGGACTAATCAAGTGTTAGGTTAGGGTTAGGGTTAGTGTTAGGGTTAGGGTTAGTGTTAGGTTTAGGCCTACGATTAGGTCTAGGTTTTTTTTGTTAGGCTTAGTCCTAGGGTTAGGAATGTGGGTAATGTAAGATCTAGGGTTCAGATTAGGGGTAGTTTGAGGATTAGGATTTTGTCTAGGTCTAGTGTTAGGTTTATATTTTTGGTAAGGGTCAGATTTAGAGTTAGGTTTACTCTTAAAGGCAAGTTCAGTGTTTGAATTTGAGTTACAGTTAGGGTTACAGCCAGAATTAGAACTTGGTTTAGGTTTAGGGGTAGGATTAGTGTTTGTGATATATTAAGGGCTACTTTAAGGGCTAGGGAAAGGATTTTGTTTAGACTAGGGTAGAGTTAAGGCTAGATTTAGGATTTTGTTTAGGTCTAGGGCTAGTGTAATGGTTTGGTCTAGATTTAGGTCCAGTTGTAGACCTAGAGTTTGTGTTAGGGTCAAAATAATGGTCAGGGTTATCATTAGGGTTTGGAATAGGGTTAGAGCTAGAGTGAGGGTAGGGTTATGACTATTAATAGGGTTAGGGCTTTGGTTAGCTTAAGGATTAGGGATAGGTCTAGGGTTACCATTAGGGTTAGTGTTTCACTTTGGGTAAGGGATAGGCTTAGAGCTAGGGTTAGGTCTAGAGTTAGAGTTAGAGTTAAATTTTAATCTAGGTTTAGGGCTCAGATTAGGGCTAATTTTTGTGTTTAGTGTTAGGGCTAATGTTATGGCAATGGATAATGTAAGAACTAGTTTACAATTATTGTTAGGGGTAGGGGTAGTTCTAATGTTAGGGTTAGGTTTAATGTTAGTGGATATTTATAGCTAGGTTAATATTTGAATATGATTCAGAGACAGTGTTAGTTTTAGGGTTAGGTTTAGGACTCAAATAAGAACTAGGATTACTTTTAGGGTTCAGTTTAATTGAGGGCAGTCTTTAGAGCTAGTGTGACTCTTAGGATATGAGTGAGATCAGGGTTAGTTTTAAGGTTAGTGTTATGACTTGAATTAAGGCTAGGGTTACTGTTAGGGTTCAGTTTAATTTTGAGATGGTGTTTAGACCTAGGGTGAGTGTTAGGATATGATTCAGGGTCAGGGTTAGTTTAAGGTTATGGTTAGGACTCAAATTAGGTCTAGGGTTAGGTCTAGGTGTAGTGTTAGGTTTTGGTTTAAGTTAAGGTTTAAGATTAAGACTATTGCTCAATTTTATTTGAGAGACAGAGAGAGAGATAATTTTTTAATATTTTTTATTTTCTAGTTTTTGGTGGACACATTTTTTAATTATATTTTTATTGTTTCTGAGGATCAAACCCAGCACTCCTTGCATGCCAGACGAATGTGCTACTGCTTGAGTCATATCCTCAGCCCCTATTGCTCAGTTTTGTTTTTGTCCTAGGTTATATGATTGGAATTAGGGCTAGTGTTTGTGTTAGACTTAGGCTTAGGGTTATGTTAAGACTTGGAGTTAGCGTTAGATTTAGGGTTAGGGCTAGGTCTAAGGATACGGCAAGGGTTAGGGCTAGGATTAGGGCTATGGTAAATGATACAGATAGAACTAGGGATAAGGCTAGGGTGAAAGTTAGAGTTAGTCTTAGGGCAAGGGTTATGGTTAGTTTTAGGGATAGGTCTAAATCAGGGCAAGGAGTAGAACTAGGGTTAGTGTTCAGCTTAGGCTTAGCATAAGTGCTAGGTTTAGGGTTAAGTTTAGGGGAAGAGATGTGTTATAGCTACGTTTAGAGGTAGAGTGAGGGTTAGAATTAGGATTAGGGCTAGGGTTAGGTTTTGGGTTATGATTAAGGCTAGATATAGGGCTAGGATGAGGGCTAGGGTTTGTTGTAGGTTTAGGTCTAGAATTAGGGATAGGGATAATGACAGATCCAGTGTTAAGTTAGGAGTATATTTAGGATTAGGTCTATATCCTAATCTAGGGTATGTGTTAAGTTTAGGGTTAGGGTCAGTTTTAGAGCTAGGGGTATTTTTAGGTTTAGGGTCAGGTTTATGTTTTGTATTAGATTAAGATTTAGTGATAGGACTCAAATGAGCATTAGGGTAGGAGTTAGGATTAGGGTAATGAATAGGTTTAGGTTTAGGGTTCAGGGTAGTTGTAGGGTAATGGTGAGATTTAAGATTTGCAATAAGTTTAGAGTTAGGCCTAGGGTTAGAATTAGAAATATGGTTATCTTAAGGGTAATATACACGGTTAGGGATAAGGTTAGGTTTAGGGTTAAAGCTAGGGTTAAGGTTATTGTTAAATATAAGGCCAGGGTTATGTTTAGGCCAAAAGTTAGGCTTTGAGCTATGGTTAGGTCTAAGGTGAGATTTAGGCTTAGAGTTATGGCTATGGTTAGGGTTAGGTTTATGCTTATGATAGGTTTAGGCCTTGGAGTAGGGCTAGGGTTTGTATTAGGTTTAGGTCTAGGGTTACTGCTATGGGTAAGGTAATATCTAGGACTCTAATTAGGGATAGTTTTAGGGTTAGGTTTATGGCTAGTTTTAGGGTTAGGTTTAGATTTTGGTTTAGAGTCATTTTTAGAGCTAGATTTAGTTTAGTGTCATGGTCAGTGTTCAGATTAGAGTTAGAATGAAAGGCAGAATCAGGAGTAGGATTAGGTCTGGGGTAGTTTTATTGTTTGGTTTAGGTTAAGGGTTATTTTTAGGGTATGAACAAAATTTTTTGTTTAGGTCTAGGGCTAAAGTTATTGCTAAAATTAGGATTAGGTTTAGGTCTAGGGGTAGTTTTAGGGTTCAGTTTAGCTAAAAGTTTACTGGTAGGTCAAGTTTCAGGGTCCAGTTTAGGGTTAGGGTCAGGTTTAGACCTATAATTAGTGTTATGGTCAGAATAAGGGTGAAGGTTAGGGTTAGATTTTCGGTTAGGTTTAGAGCTAGAATGAGGTCTATGGTTTGAACTAGTAATAGGGTTAGTGTTTGATTTAGGCTAAGGATCATGATTAGGACTAGGAGTTTCATTATGGATAGGGTTTGGCTTAAGTAAGGGATAGGGTTACAGCTATAATTAGAGCTAGGGTTAGAGTTGGGTTTAGGGCTATGGTTAGGGTTAGGTTCAGGTTTAAATCTAGTTTTAATTTTTTAATATTTATTTTTTTAGTTTTCAGCGGACACAGCATCTTTGTTTGTATGTGGTGCTGAGGATCAAACCCAGGCTGCACGCATGCCAGGCAAACGTGCTACCACTTGAGCCAGGGAGTTCATAATCCGCTTGAATTAAATGGATAAAATATGATATGTCAAGAACTTTGTAATGTTCTGAAAAATTAATGATAAAAAGATAATAATTTCAAAAACAATATTAATTCACTTTCATTGAATGTATTATTAAATATAATTATTATTGATATTTTGGTGATAGTAAAAAGGTGTCTACTAATATTGACAAATTAAATATACCTTTATTTAAATAATAAATAAATAAATAAATCTAGTTTCAGGGCTCAGATTAGGGGTATTTTTGTTTTGGGATTAGGACTAGGGTTTGGACTATGGCTAATATAAGAACTATGGTTATTCTTAGGGTTAGTTTCAGGGTTAGGGTTTGGTCTAGGCATGGTGTTAGCATTTGCTTTAAGGTTAGGGTGATATATAGACCTAGGGTTAGTATTTTGATATGAGTCATGGTAAGAGTTAATTTTAGTCCTAGAACTCTAATTTGAGCTAGGGTTATGGCTTGTTTTAGGGTTAAAATTTGGTTTAGGTTAGGTTTAGAGTTAGAGTAATGGCTCAGTGTTTTTAGGGCTAGGGCTAGCTTTAGGGTTAGTTTTATGATTACTTAGTGTTCAGCTAGTGGTAGGGTGAAGTTTAGGCTTAAGGTTAGGGTTAGATTTATAGTTTATAACCATAATTTAGAGTTATGGTTAGATCTAGGGTTAGGGCTAAGGTTAGTGCTGGTGTTAGGGTTATGGTAATGAACAGGTTTAAAAATAGAAAAAGGGCTAGGCAGAGAGATAGAGTTATTTTTACCGATAGAGTTAGGGATTTGCTTAGGGTTGGGGCTAGATTAGTGCTAGGTTTAGTGTTAGGGTTAGGCCCATGGAAAGGGCTACAATTAGGGTTAGTGTAAGTGTTAGGGTTATTGTTAGTTTTAGGGGAAGAAATGAGGTTATGGCTAGGTTTACAGGTAGGGCGAGAGTGAAAATTAGGTGTAGAAACAAGGTGAGTTTTCGGGTTATGATTAAGACTAGGTTTAAGGCTAGGATGAGGGCTAGGGTTTCTGTTAGGGTTAGAGCTAGGATTAGAACTATGGCTAATGTCAGGTCTAGGGTTATGGTTAGGAATAGTGTTAACTTTAGGTTTATGTGTACGTCTAGTGGAAAGGTAGGTTTAGGGTAAATACCAGATTTAGAGCTATGTGTATTATTATGATCAGAGTCCGTTTTAGGGTTTGGTTTAGGATAAGGTTTAGTGTTAGGGCTCAAACTAGCATTAGGGTTAGGGTTAAAGTAATGAATAGTGTTAGGTTTAGGTTTCAGGTTTGGTTTAGAGTAATAGATAGGATTAGTATTAGTGATAGGATTAGTGTTAGGCATAGGGTTAGCATTTTTGGGTTAGGGTGAAGTTTAGAGCTAGGGTTAGTATTAGTGTAAAAATTAAGTTCAGGGGTAGATTTAGGATTAAGGTTTGGACTCGAATTAGGGCTACGGATAGGCTAGGTGTAGAGTTAGGTTTTGGTTAAGGTAAGCTTTGAAGTTAGGGCTATGTCTCGGTTTTGTTTTAGGGTTAGGGCAATGGTTAGGGCTAATTTTAAGATTTGCATTAGTTTTAGGACTAGTGTAGTAATCCTAACTCAAAATCTATCTCTAAACCTAAGATTAGCAGTAGAAATAAACCTATTCCTAAACGTATTCCTAACACTAGTCTTAGGTTTAGAGTTAGATTTAGAGTTAGGATTAGATCTAGCATAAGGTCTAGGGATAAGGATATGGCTAGCGTTAGGTCTAGATTTATAGCTAGGATTAGGATTATGATAAAAAATAGGGTAAGATCTCTGGATAGGGCTACGGCGAAAGGGAGAGTTAGTCTTAGGGCTAGGCTTAGGGTCTGGTTAGATATAGGGCCTAATTAGGGATAGGATTAGGGCTAGGTTTATGTTTATGTTTAGGCCTAGGGTTAGTTTAGGGCTTAGAATAAGGTTTAGTGTAAATAATGAGATTAGAGATAGGTTTAGGGGTAGGACGAAGGTTAGAATTAGGGTTAGGGCTAGGGTTTCGTTAGAGTTATGATTAAGGCTAGGTTTAAATCTGAGATGAGAGCGAGGATTTGTGTTATGGTTAGGGCTAGAATTAGTGTTAGGGCAAATGTTAGTTCTAGGATTACAATTAGGAATAGTTTTAGGTTTAGGTTAATGGTACGTTTAGTGTAAGTGTTAGATTTAGGGTAAGAATCAAATTTAGAGCTAGGGATATTATTAGGTTTTGGGTCATGTTTAGGGTTTTGTTTAGGTTCAGGTTTAGGGTTTGGGCTCATATTAGCATTAAGGTTTGGTTAGGGTATTGATAGGGTTAGGTTTAGGGTTCAGGATAGGTTTAGCATAATGGATAGGGTTATGGTTAGGCATAGGTTTCGATTTAGGCCTAGGTTTAGCATTAGAATTAGGGCTATTTTAGGTTAATTGATAGTATTAGAGCTACGTTTAGGGCTAGGGTTTTGGATTGGATTAGGGCTAAGTTTAGGGTTATGGTTAGGGTTAGGGCTATGGTTTGTGTTAAGGTTAGGGCTATGATTACAGCTAGGGCAAATGTTAGGCCTATGGTTAAGTTAGGAATAGTTTTAGGGTTAGGTGTATGGCTAGGTCTAGTATAAGGGTAGGGTTTAGGGGTACGTTCAGGGTTAGAGCTAGGTATATTAATATGCGAAGGGTAAGACTTAGGGTTTGACTTAGGTTAAGTGTAGAATTAGGGCTCAAATTAGCATTAGGGTTAGGGTTAGTGTAATGATAGGGTTAGATTTAGGGTTCAGGTTAGGTTTAGGTTAATGAATAAGGTTAGAGTTAGCTATGTGTTTAGGGTTAGGCCTAGGGTTACCATTAAGGTTATGATTATGGTTAGGGTAATTCATAGGATTAGAGCTAGTGATAAGTTTAGGATTACGGTTAGAATTCTGGCTAGGAATACGGTAAGCTTTAGGGGTAGGTTTTGGTTAGGGTTAGCTTTAAAACTAGGGTTAAGTCAAAAATAATGGCTAGGTTTTGTGTTTGGATAGGGCTAGGTTTAGGGCTATGGCTAATGTATGAACTAGTGTTACAAATAATGCCAGTTTTAGGGTTAGGATTAGTGTGATGTTTAGAGCAAGTGTTATATTTAGGGTCAGTGTCAGGGTCAGGTTTAGCTTTAGTGTTATGTTTAGGACTCAAATTAGGGCTAATGTTAGAGCTAGGTGCAGAATTAGGTTTTGTTTTAGGTTAAGGGTTATAGTTAGGGATATTTCTCAGTTTTATTTTAGTGCTAGTCTAGGGTTAAGGCTAGATTTTGGATTAGCATCAGGGTGAGGGTAGTGTTAGAGTGAAGTTTAGGCTTAGTGTTAAGATTAAATTTAGAGTTAGGGTTGATCTAGAGTTAGGGCTCATGCTAGGGTTAGGGCTAGGTTTAGGATTATGGTAAGGAATATGTTTAGAACTAGGGATACGTCTAAAATAAGAATTAGAGTTATTCTTAGGAGTAGGCATAAGGTGAGGGCTAGGGCTAAATTAGGGCTAGGATTAGAACTAGGGTTAGTATTAAGGTTAAGCCTAGGACTTGGGTTAGGTTTAGTGTTAGCACTGGGGTTAGAGTTAAGTTTAGAGGAATGGGTAGGGTTATAGTTATGTTTATGGCTAGGGTGAGGGTTAGAATTAGAATTAGGCCTAAAGTTATGGTTCAGTTTAGGATTAAGGCTAGGATTAAGACTAGGATGGGGGGTAGGTTTTCTGATAGGGTTGGGGGTATGATTTGGGCTAGGGATAATATCAGGTCTAGGGTTAGGTTTAAGGATAGTTTTAGGGTTAGGTTATAGCTAGGTCTAGTGTAAGGGTTAGGTTTATGTTAAAGGTCAGTTTTTGAGCAAGAATTATTATTTGTTCACAGTCAGGGACAGGGTTAGCTTTGATTTATGTTAAGGTTAAGGGGTTAGGGCTCAAATTAGCGTTAGCGTTAGGTTTAGAGTTAAGGTAATGGAAGGATTTACTTTAGTTTTAAGTTAAGTTTTAAGGTAACAGATGGGTTAGGTTTCAGCAATCACGTTAGGGTTAGCATTAAGGTTAAGATTATGTTTAGTGTAATGGGTAGTGTGAGAGCTAGGGTTAAGGCTAGGTTATTGTTTGGATTAAGACTAGGATTAGTTTTAGGTTTACGGATAGGTTTAGGGTTTGTTTTAGGGTAAGTGTCAGGGTTAGGGTAAGTGTTAGTTTAGGATTAAGGTTATGGTTAGGTTAGGATAAGGGTTAGTGTTTGAGCTAGGATTAGGGCTAGTGTGAGGGTTAGGTTTAGGTTCCCTTCTCAGTTCAACATTATTGTTAGAGTTAGGTTTCATCAGCAGCCCCAGCAACATCTAGCTGATGGGCTTCTCTGCGGTGATGCTCCTTGGGCTGTTTCCCTACCCTTTCAGGCCACGGAGCTGCTCATTGTGGGAGTTTTTGGTTCCACCCACGTGACCCAGCTAATCGGACTCAAGAGCAGGAGGATTGTAGGAGGTTGGGAGGCTTGTGGGAGTGGCTTGTGGCAAACCAGTGGTGGCAGTTGGGCTCTGAGGGTTTTTCCTGAGGAGATGTTTTGTTTGGCGTGTGTGGTTCTAAAAATAAAGTTAGTTTCTTTTGACAAGTGTCTCCTGAATTATGCCTAGCCAGACTGCAGCAGGTTTAGTGTTAGGGATAGGGTTTTATTAGCGTTAGGGTTATGGTTATGGTAATGGGTATGTTTAGAGCTGAAGTTTGGGCTAGGATTAAGGTTAGGATTAGGGCTAGGGTTAGGATTAGGATAGGGCTAGGGTTATGTTTAGTGTAAGGGTTAGGCTTTGAGCTAGGGTTTGGTCTTAGGAGAGGGTTAGGGTTAGAGTTAGGGTTAGGGTTAGGTCTAGGCTTAGGTTTATGCTTAGAGCTAAGTTTCGGCCTAGGATTAGCTCTAGATTTTGTGTTAGGTTTAGGGCTAGGGTTAGAACTATGGGTAATTTAAAACCTAGGGTTATGTTTAGGGCTAGTTTTAGGTTTAGGGTTATAGCTAAATCTAGTGTTATGTCAAGGTTTTGGGTTAGTGACAGGATTAAAGCTAGTTTAAGTGTTAGGATCAGGGTCAGTGTTCAGAATAAGGTTATGTTTAGGATTAGAGCCAGAATTAGGACTAGGTTTAGGTCTAGGGATAGGGTAAGTGTTTGGTTTAGGTTAAGGTTTACTGTTAGGGCTAGTGCTAGGAATTTGTTTAGGTCTAGGGCTAGATTTATAGCTATATTTAGGATTAGCTTTAGGTCTAGGTATAGTGTTAGACTTAGGTATATGTATAGGATTACCAGTAGGTTTTCATTTAGGTTTAGTGTCAGGTTTAGACCTAGGTTTACTTGTAGGATCAGATGAGCATCAGGGTTAGGTTTAGAGGTAGAATGAGGACTAGGATTAAGACTACTAATGTGGTTATAGTTGAAGTTAGGCTAAGCTACTAACATGGTTAGAGTTGAAGTTAGGCTAAGGATTAGGGTTAGGACAAGGGTTTTCATTTGGTTTAGGGTTTGCCTTAGGGTAAGGGATAGGGTTAGAGCTAGGGTTAGGGCTCGGGTTTGGGTTAGGATTAGGGCTAGTCTTAGGGATAAGATTAGGGCTTAAGCTAGTGTTAGGACTAGAATTAGGGGTAAAATTTGTGTTAGGGTTAGGGCTAGGGTTATGACAACGACTAATGTATGAACTAGGGTTACAATTAAGGCTAGTTTTAGGGTTACGGTTAAGGCTAGGACTAGTGTTAGGGTTAATTTAACTTAGGGTGATGATTAGAGCTTGGATTAGTGTTAGGGTCAGCATCAGGGTCAGAGTAATTTTTAGAGTTAAGGTTAGGGATAGGTCCAAAGTTTGGGTTTGGTTTAGGTTAAGGGATTTGGTTAGGGACATGGCTTGGCTTTTTTTATGGCTAGGGCTAGGGCTAGGGCAAGTTTTAAGATTAGCATTATGGTTAGGGGTAGTGTTATGGTTTGGTTTGGCTTATGATTACAGTTAAATTTGGAGTTAAGTTTAGATTTAGCATTAGGTTTAGATCTAGAGTTAGGATAGGGCTAAGGATAGAAGTAGGGCTAGGGCTAGGCAAGAGATATACTCTTAGGACTAGGGTTAGGGTTAGGATAGGATTAAATTAGGGCTAGGATTAGCGCTAAGCTTAGTGTTAATATTAGGCCAAGTTTTGTGGCGGGAGATAGGGTTAGGTTAAGGGTTATGCTTAGGTTTATGGTAAGGGATTGGGTTATAGGTATGTTTAGAGCTAAGGTGAAGGTTAGAATTAGGGTTAGGGATTGGGTTAAGATTTGGGATAAGATTAAGGCTAGGTTTAGGGCTAGTATTAAAGTTAGGGCTAATTTCAGGTCTACGCTTATGTTTAAAGATAGTTTAAGTTTAGGTTTATGGTTACACCTTGTGTAAGCATTCGGATTAGAGTTAGGGTCAGGTTTAGAACTAAGGGTCTTATTAGGGTAATGGTCATAATTAGTGTTTTGGATAGGTTAAGGTTTAAATTTAGGACTCGAATTAGCATTAAGGTTTGGATCAGCATAATGATATGGTTAGGGTTAGGTTTCAGGTTAGATTTAGGGTAATAGATAGGGTGAAGATTAGAAATAGTCTTAGGTTTAGGCCTAGGGTTAGCATTAGGGTTATGGTTATGTTTAGGGTAATGGATAGGGTTAGGGATAGGGTTACAGCTAGGGTTATGGTTACAATTAGTGTTAGGGTTTTAGTTAGGTTTAGGGTTAAAGCTAGGGTTAGGGCTCAGAATAGGCCTAAGATTTGGGTTAAGTTAGAGCTAGAGTTAGGGTTGCTGCTAATGTAAGCACTAGGGTTAATAATAGGGCTAATTTTAGTGTTAGGTGTTAGGACTAGGTCTAGTGTTAGGTTTAGGTTAAGGGTCAGGTTGATGTTTAAACCTAGGGTGAGTGTTAAGGTCAGAGTCAGGGTCAGGGTTAGATTTAGAGTTTGGCTTAAGACTCGAATTATTGCTATGGTTAGAGCTAAGTGTAGGATTAGGATTTGGTTTATATTAAGGATTAGGATTAGTTCTATGGCTTGGTTTAGTTTTAGAGCTAGGTCTAGGGTAAGGGCTAGTTTTAGGATTAGCCTTATGGTTAGGGCTAGGGTTAGGTTTAGGCTTAGGGTAATTTTTAGGGTTAGATATAGAGTTAGGGTTAGATCTAGGGTTATGGCCAGGGATATGAATAGGGCTATGGTTAGATCTATGGTTCAGGCTAGGATTGGGATTCCAGTAAAATATAGGGTTAGAACTAGAGTTAGGGCTAGTTTGAGAGTTAGAGTTAATCTCTGGGCTAGGGTTGCGGTTAGGGTTAGGGATCGGGCTAAATTAGGGCTAAGATTATGGCTATGATTAGTGTTAGGGTTAGGCCTGGGGTTAGGGCTAGAGTTATAATTAAGGGTATGTTTAGGGCTAGAATAAGGACTAGGGGTTGTGCTAGGGTTAGGGCTAGTCATATGTCTAGGGCTAAAGTCAGGTATAGGGTTATGGTTAGGGACAGATTTAGGGTTAAGTTTATGGCTAAGTCTAGTGTAAGTTTTAGGTATAAGGTAATAATCAGGTTTAGAGCTAGGGGAATTATTAATGTCAGAATCAGTGTTGGGATTTGGTTTAGGTTTGAGATTAGGGTTAGGGCTCAAATTAGCATTAGGGTTTGCATTAGGGTAAAGACAAGGTTAGGCTTAGGATTCCAGTAAGGTTTAGGGTAATTGACAGTTTGGGGGATAGTGACAGGGTTAGGGTTAGGCCTAAGGTTACATTAGCGTAGAGGGTTTATGGTAAAGGATACAGTTAGAGTTAAGGTTATGGCTAGGTTTATGGTTAGGATTAGGTCTTGAGTTTAGGGTTAGGGTGAGAGTTACAGCTAGGGTTATTTTTAGGGTAATGTTTAGCATAAGGATTAGGTTCTAAGCTATGGTTAGGGCTTGGCTGGAAGTTAGCTTCAGGGTTAGGTCTAGGGATAGGATTTCCATAGGTTTTGGGTTAGAGTTAGGGTTAGAGTTAAACCTAGGATTAGTGGTAAGGTCAGTATAAGGTTCAGGGTTAGGGGTAGAATTTAAAATAGGGTTAGAACTATAATAAGAGCTAGGGTTAGGGCTATTAATAGAGTTAGGGTTTTGGTTAGCCTAAGGATTAGGGATAGGTCTAGGGTTACCCTTAGGTTGAGGGGTTTGCTTAGGTTAAGTGATTAGTTTAGATTTAGGTTTAGTGCTATGGTTAGGGTTAGAGTTAGGGTTAAATCTAGGTTTAGAGCTCGGATTAGGGCTAGTGTTTGTGTTAGGGTTAGGGATAGGATTAGGGACACGGCTAATGTAAGAACTAAGGTTAAATTTAGGTTAGTTTTAGTGTTATGGTTAGATATAATGTTAGGGTTAATTTAAGTTTATGGTGATATTTATAGCTAGGGTTTGTGTTACGATAAGTGTCCTGTCAGGGTTCATTTTAGCATTTGGGATAGGACTCAAATTATTGGTAGGATTATTCTTAGCATTCAGATTAAGCTGAGGGCATTGTTTAGAGCTAGGTTGAGTGTTTGGATATGAGTCAGGGTCAGTGTTAGTTTTAACGTTAGTTTTAGAACTTGAATTAGGGCTAGGGATAGGTCTAGGTTTATTGTTATGGTTTGGTTTAAGTTAATATTTAGTGTTAGGGCTATTGCTTGATTTTGATTTAATCGTAGGGTTAGGTTTAGGGATAGTGTAAGTGGTTAAGCTTAGGCTTATGGTTTGGGTAGACTCAGAGTTAGTGTTAGATCTAGGGTTAGCGCTGGGACTAAGGATAGATAAAGGGTTAGGGATAGGGTTAGGGTTATGGTAAGGGATAGGTTTAGAACTAGGGATAGGTTTAGGTTGAGAGTTAGAGTCTTAGGGCTAGGGTTAGTGTTAGAATTGGAGATAGGGCTAAATTAGTGCTAGCATTAGGGCTAGGTTCATAGTTTGACTTAACCCTAGAGTTAGGGTAATGGTTAGGTTTAAGTTTAGGTTAAGAGATGGCATTATAGCTATATATAGAGGTAGGGTAAGGGTTACAATTTGGGTTAGGGGTTAGGGTTAGGGTAAGGGTTATGATTAAAGCTAGGTTTAGGATTAGGATTAGGGCTAAGGTTTGTTTTAGGTTTAGGACTAGGATTTGGGCTATGGGTAATTTCAAGTCCAGAATTATGGTTAAAGATAGTTTTAGTGTTAGAATTATGGCTACATCTACGGTAAGAGTTAGGTGTCGGGTTACGTTCAAGTTTAGAGATAGGGGTTTTATTACAGTCAAGGTCAGGATTAGGGTTTGGGATAGATTAAGGTTTAAATTTAGGGCTTGAATTAGTGTTAATATTAGGATTAAGGTAATGATAGAGTTAGGTTTAGGTTAAGGTTATGTTAAGGGTAATAGATTGTCTTAAGATTAGGGTTCATGCCTAGAGTAAGCATTAGGGTTATGGTTTTTGTTATGTAATTGATAGAGTTAAAGATTTGTTTAGGGCTAGGTTTATGGTTATGAATAAGGCTAGGGTTAATCTAGGGTTAGGGCTAGGTTTGGGGTTAAGTTTAGATATAGGGTTAGGGTTAAGGCTAATGTAATTACTAGGGTGATGTTTAGGGCTAGTTTTTGGGTTTTAGGGCTAGAGTTAGTATTGGCATTAGTTTTAAGGTTAGTGTGATACTTAGAGCTAGTAATGTTAGCATAAGTTTCATGTTCAGGGTTAGTTTAAGGGTTCAGCTTACAACTCATGTTAGGGCTAGGGTTAGGACTAGGTTTAGTGTGAGTGTTTGGTTTACATTAGGGGTTAGGGTTAAAGCTATAGCTAGGTTTTGTTTGAGGGCTAGGGCTATGGTTAGGGCTAGGGTAATTGATAGTTTTGGAGATAGTGATAGGGTTAGGTGTAGACTTAGGGTTGGCATTAGGATAGGGTTATGTTTAGGGTAATGGATACAGTTAGAATTAAGGTTAGGGCTAGGCTATGATTAGGATTAGGTCTTGGTTTAGGGTAAGGATGAGGGTTAGGATTAAGTGTTTGTGTTAGGGCTAGGTCTAGAATTAAGGCTAGGGCTACTGTCAGTTCTAGCATTACACTTAAGGGTAGTTGTAGGGTTTGGTTATGAATAGGTCTAATGTAAGGGTTAGGTTTAGGGTAAATATCACGATTACAGCTAGGTGTACTGCTACAAGCAGGGTCAGGATTAGGGATTGGTTTTGGTTAATGTTTAGGGTTAAGGCTCAAATTAGCATTAGGATTAGAGTAATGGATATGGTTAGGTTTAGGGTTCAGGTTAGGTTTAGGGTTTTGAATAGCCTTAGGGAATAGCTATACACTTAGTTTTAGTCCTATTGTTAGCATTTGGGGTAGACTTCAGTTTAGGGTAAACGATAGGATTACAGCTACGTTTAGGGCTACATGCATTTTTAGGATTAGGGCTAGGGTTAGGGTTAGGGTTAGGGTTAGACCTAGGGATAAGTTTAGGTTTAGAGTAAGTGTTTTGGTTGGAGCTGGATTTATAGCTAGGGCAAGGGTTAGGGTTAGAGCAGGTCTAGGGTAAATGTTAGCGTTAGGGCTACATTTAGCATGAGGTTTAGAGTTAGAGTTATGGTAATTGACAGAGTTAGAGCTAGGGTTTGGGCAATGGATACAGTTAAAATTAGAGTTAAATTTAGGGTTAGGGATAGGGCTATGTTAATGTTTGGGGTTAGGATTAGGGCTCAATTTAGAGGTAGTGTTAGGGTTAGAGCTACTTTATTCAAATTTCTTTGTTAAAATCAAGGATTTATCTTTAACACACTTCATTCTTTTTCCCAGGTTTAGGCATTTTGGTTCAACATTTTGGTGTCCAGAACAGTTAATATTTTCACTTTACTTCATTTTTACCTATATGAGTAAATGTAAATGGACGTGAAAATTAAACAGGTTTTATGCTAGCTGCTTGAAACTGCACACACACCTTCAATTGTTTGTTGGGACACTCTGCTATGATCCTTGTGAGTGTAGGCCTAAGCTGAAGAATGCAAAAACAACTTTATCCGAGAGCCCTTTGGGAGAAAGCAAAGAATATGCTTTCACTGAAATTTCTCCCATACTTATTTTGTCGGATTTGTTTGATACTCTGTAGGATTCATTATTTAGCTTGCCCCACAAAGCTCAACAAGTGTGTGACTTCTAGGATCAATGGTTGTCTAATCAGATTAGGGTTAGTTTTAGGTTTGAGGTTAGGGCTATGCTTAGATGTAGTGTTAGGGTGAGAGTAAATTTTGTACCAATTTCTTTGATACTCGGCAGAAGTCATCTTTTACCTAGCCTTAATATGTTCCTCAGGTTTGGGCCTTCTCATTTCAATGGTTCACTAACAGGGACACTCTGTAATTTAAGGTTTCACTTCATATTAACCTATATAGGTAAATGAAAATGGAGGTTGAAATCAAATGGGATTGGTGCTAGATGCATGAAACTTCAAACACTGAATAAGTTTTCTGTGGGAACTCTCTGGTTTGTTCCTTGTGAAAGTAGCCCTAACATGAAGATGGCAAAAACAACTTTATCCTAGAGCCCTATAGCAGAAACAGAGAAATATGCATGAACTGAAATACCACCTCAATTATTTGGTCATATTTCTTTGATACTGCATAGGATTCATCTGATAGCTTAGCCCCCTAGGGTTCCCATGTTTGGGACTTCTAGGATCAACAGTTTTTCAAACAGGTTAAGGTTTGTGTTAAGAATAGTGTTAGGGCTAGTGTTAGAGCTAGTATAAAAATTAGAGTTAGTTTTGTTCAAATTTCTTTGATACTGGGCAGGATTCATTTTTCTCCTAACCTTACTATACTCCACATGTTTGGGCCTACTAGGTTCAATGGTTTACTGTAAGAAACATTTTCTATTTTATAGCTTCAGTTCATTTTTTTTTCTATACAGGAAAAGGGAAATGGAGCTGAAAATCAAAAACATTGGTGCTAGTTTTTTGAAACTTCACACTCCACCAGTTCCCTGGAACAATCTCTGGTTTGTTCTTGTGACAGTAGGCCTAGGCTGAAACATGTAAAAACAACTTTATCCAAGAGTCCTTTAGGAGATAACAGAGAAATATGCATGTACTGATATACTTCATCAACTTTTTGGACAGACTTTTTGGATACTGCACAGCATTCAACCCTTAGCTTGCCCCACTAGGCTGCCCAAGTTTGAAAATTTTACCATCAAATGTTTCATAAAAAAGTTAGGCTTAGGCAAAGAGCTAGGGTTAGAGCTAATGCTAGTGTTAGATTTAGTTTTATTGAAAATTCTTTGATACTTGGCAGGATTTATCTTTTAGCTCGATTTACTCTGTTCCCCAGGTTTAGGCCTTCTCTGTTCACAGGTTCACTGTTAGGAACATTTTGTATTTTAAGATTTCACTTCATTTTCACTTTTACAGGAAAGTTAAATGAGTTGAAAATCAAAAAGGGTTTGTGCTAGCTGCTTGAAACTTCACACACTCCATCAGTTTTGTGTAGGGACTCTGGTATGTTCCTTGTAAAAGTAGGCCTATGCTTAAGCATGCAAAAAACAACTTAATTTGAGAGCCCATTAGGAGAAAACAGAAAATATGCATGTACTGAAATACCTCCCATAACTATCTTGTCATATTTGTTTGATATTGCATAGGATTCATCACTTAGCTTGCCCCACAACACTCCCCAAGGGCGGGAATTCTAGGATCAATGGTTCTCTAATCAGGTTACGGTTAATATTAGGTTTAAAGTTACGACTAGGGCTAGGCTTAGAGGTAATGTTAGAGTGAGAGTTAGTTTTGTTCAAATTTCTTTGATACTGGGCAGAATTCAACTTTTATCCAACCTTAGTTTACTTCCAAGGTGTGTTCTTTTCAATTCAATGGTTCACTATCATGAACAATTTGTATTTTAAGGTTTCACTTCATTTTGACACCTATGGGTAAATGGAAATGGTGAAAATCAAACAGTCATCTCTTCCCCTAAACCTAACCACAAATATAGCCCTAATCCTAGGCTTAAGCCTAACACTAATTCTAGACCTATTCCTAGCCTTAATTTAGCCTTAACCCTAACCCAAACTCTAGCCCTAAGACTAACTCTAACTCTTGTCATAGCCCTATTCCTAGTTCTAAAACTATCCTTTATCATAACGCAAACACTAGCCCTAATCATAGATCTAACACTAGCCATAGCCCTAAACCTACAATTAAACATAAATCTAAATCTACTCACTCTATCAGTAGCAATAAAACTAATGCTAATCATAAAACTATCCTTAACTTTAGCTTTGGTCCTAAAACTAAAACGAGCCATAGGACTAACCCTGACCATTAACCGAAACTGAATCCTAACCTTACATCTAACCCTAAGTCTACTCCTAATTTGAGTCCTATCTCCAAACATTAAATAAACCATGATTCTGACTCTGACACTAACACAAACCCTAGTTAAAAACACCATCCTAAACATAAATATAATCCTAAAACTAGACTCATTCCTAAATGTAGCCCTAATACTAGCCCTAATCATAACCTTAGTTCTTACATTAGCTTTATCCATAAAAAGAGCCCTAATCCAAGACACAACCATAGCTTTAACCTTAACTCGAATCCTATACCTAGCCCTAAACCTTACTCTAAATCTAACCCTAACTTTAATCCTTGCACTAAACCTAACCCTACCCCTAGCCCTTACTCTAACAATAACCTAGCCCTAACCCTAGCTCTACTGCTATCCATTACCCTAACTCTAACACTAACCCTAATGCTAATACTCAGCCTGACCCTACCACTAACCATAAACCTAACTTATCAATTACCCTAAACCAAACCTGAACCTAACCCTAAATATATCATTACACTAAATTTAACCTAAACCCTAATACTAACTCGATCATTAAACCTAACTATAAACCTAACCCTAACCATAACTCTATCCCTGACACTAACCCTAATCCTAACACTAACACTAAAATTATATAAAAACTAATCTGAATGTTAACCCAACCACTAACACTAAACATAACCCTAACACTGACACTAATACTAACCCTATCATTAGGCTAACCCTGAACATAACACTAACCCAACACTAATCCTAAAACTTTCCCTAACACTAACACTATTGTTAAACCTAAACCTTACCCTAACTCTATCCCTAACACAAACCCTAACCCTAACTCAAACACTAACCCTAATCCTAACCTAACACTAATCCTAAACCTAAGCCTAAACCTAACACTAACACTAACAGAAACCGTAACTCCAACTCTAAAACTAACACTAATTCAAACCTAAAAATAACCTAACACTAACCCTAACACTAACCATAATGCAAAACCTAACACTAACACTCATCCTATTCCTAACTGTATCTTACTCGTAAATCTAATCTTAACTCTAACCCTAACTCTAACACTAATCCTATCTGTAAACCTAACCCTAAGCCTAAACCTAACCCTAAAACAAACCCTAATGCTAAACCTGAAATTAAATCTTAAACTATCCCTAAGGCTTACCATAACCATAAGCCTAACACTTACCCTAACACTAAGCCTAAACCTAACCATAAACCTAACTGTAAACCTAACCCGAAACTTTACCATAATCCTAAACCTTACCCTAATCTCATTATTAGTCCTAAAGCTAACCCAAACAATAACAATAATGCTAAAACCAAACCTAACCCTAATCAGAAACCTAACACTAACAATAACCCTAAGCATAAGACTAAACCTAAACCTAACCCTAACACTAACCCTAATGCTAACCATAACATTAAGCCTTAAATTAATCCTAAAGCTAACCCTAACTCTAAACCTATCTTTAACCATAACCCTAAACATAACAATAACCCTAACCCTAATCCTAATCCTAAACATAACAATAAACCTAATGCTAAGCCTAACACAAACCATAACTCTAACACTAACCCTAACACTCATCTGATAACAAACACGAACACTTATACTAACCCTAACCATAACACTAATAATACCAATAAACCTAACCTAACACTAAACCTAATCTTAACCCTTACACAAAACCTAAAAATACCCTAATATTAACCCTAACCCTTAGTCTAACCAAATCCCATTTGCAACCCTAACCCAAATTCTAACCATAAAACTAACCAAAACCCTAAGTCTTCTCATTACCCTAAACCTAACATGAACACGAACCCTAACATAAAGCTAATTCTAACTCTAACCCTAAACATAACATTAACCCTAACCCTAACCCTAACCCTAAGAGTAAACCTAAGCCTAATGGTAACCCTAAATCTAATCCTAATGCTAACCCTAATGCTAACCCTAACACTAACTTTAAACCTAACACCAATCCTTAATCTAATCTAAATGTAATCCGAACCATAAACCTAACCACAACCCTTATATAAACCCTAACACTCACCATAACTCTAAAAGAAAACCCTAACCTTAACCTTACCCT
The DNA here is from genome assembly GCF_048772815.1 of Callospermophilus lateralis. Taxonomy (NCBI): domain Eukaryota; kingdom Metazoa; phylum Chordata; class Mammalia; order Rodentia; family Sciuridae; genus Callospermophilus; species Callospermophilus lateralis. The sequence continues at coordinate 163,521,981 of NC_135305.1, forward strand.
ACACCTAAAACTAACCATAACCTTAAACCTAACTATAATTTTAACCACAAACCTAAACCTACCCTAACCCTAACCTTAACACAGAACCTAACCCTAACACAAAACCTAACCCTAACCCTAAACATAATCCTAACACTAAGCCTAACACTAACCTTATCCCTAAAATTAACACTAACACTAACCGTAAACCTAACTTAAACACAAACCCTAACCCTAACCCCAACAAAAAACCAAAGCCTAACTCTACCCTAATACTAACCATAACATGAACTCTAACCCTAACAGGAACCCTAACCCTAAATCTAACACTAACCCTAATGCTAACACTAACCCTAACACTAACACTAACACTAATGCTATTACTAACCACACCCTAACACAAAACCTAACCCTAACACTAAACATAACCCTAACTATAAACCTAACCATAACCCTAACACTAAATCTAAGCCTAACCCTAACCCTAAATCTAAACCTAATCTTATTTATTTAATTAACACTAAACCTTATCCTAACCCTATAAAGAAACCTAACCCTAACCCTAACCCTACAACAAACCCTAACCCTAACACTAACACTAAAACTAACACTAGCCCAAAACCTAACTTTAAATATAACCCTATCCCAAACCCTAACATTAACCTTAAACCTAACAATAACCCAAACCTTTACCCTAAACCTAACATTACCCCTAACAATAACCCTAAACCTAACTCTAATGCTAACCCTAAAACTAACTCTAAACATAACTCAACCCTTACATTAACCCTAACCCTAACCAAAACCTAACACTAATCCTAACTGTAACCTTAACCCTAACACTAAACCTAACCCTAAAACTAACCCTAAGCCTAACTCTAACACAAACACTAACTCTAACCCTAATACTACCCCTAACCTTAACCTAAACAAATCATTGACCTGAGCCATTACCCTAACCCTGACAGTAACCCTAACATTCAACCTAAACCTAATCACAACCCTAACCCTAAAAATAACACTAACCCTAACATAACCATAAACATAACAACATTGCTAACTCTAAAACTAACCCAAACCCTAACCCAACACTAACACTAACCCTAAACGTAAACCTAAACCTAAAACTAACCATTATCCTAGCCCAAAACCTAACGCTAATCCTAACCTTAATCCTAATCCTAAAAGTAAACATAAACCTAACCTAAAACCTAACCCCAACCATAATGCCAACCCTAACCCTGACCGTAACACTGACCCTACCATTAACATTAACCAAACCCTACCACAAACACTAATCCTAACCCTAACCCTAACACTAAACCTAATCCTAATTCTAACACTAACTCTAAACCTAATCTTAATAGTAACCCTAATCCTATCACTAACCCAAAGGCAAAGCCTAACACTAACCCAAACACAAACCCTAACCCTAACCCTAAGCATAACACTAACACTAACCATAACATTAACCCTAACACAAACCCTAATGATAACCATAACCTAAACCATAACCTACAATAACCCTAACCTAAACCTTAACCTAACCCTAAACCTAACACTAACTCTAAAACTAACCTTAAACCTAAATCTAAGGATAACACTAAAAATAACCCTAATCCAAAACCTACCCCTATTTGTAACCCTAACATAAACCTTAGCTCTAACCCTAACCCAAACCTAACCCTAACCATACTCCTAACCTGAATCCTAACCACAATCATAAACCTAAACCTAACCGTAAACTTCACCCTAACACAAACTCTAACACTAATCCTAACACTAAACATAACACTAACCATAACCCTAACACTAACCCTAACCCTAACACTAACACAATCCGTAACCATTGCCCTAATGCTAACTTTTACCCTAACCATAATGCTAACCCTAACCCAAACACTAACACGACCTATAATTTTAACACTAACTGTAACCATAATCCTTAACCATATTCATAACCTTAACCATATCCCTAACACTAACACTAATCCTACTCCTAACCTAACACTAAAGTTAACCCTAACTCTTACCCTATCACTAACACTAACCCTAAAAACAATTTTAAACCTATCACTAACCCTAACACTAACACTAAACATAAAAATAAATGTAAACGTAACACTAACCCTAACCCTAACCCTTTCCCTAACAATAACCATATCCCTAACTCTTACCATTACACTCACCCTAAACCTAATCCTAACACAAACTGCAACACTAACCCTAACCCTGAGACTAACACTAAACCTAAACATATCCCTAAGCCTACCACTATCCATAACCCTAACTTTCACCCAAGCACTAAAACTTACTCTAAACCTAAACCTAACCCTAAACCCAACCCTAACACTTACCTTAACCCTAACCCTAACACGAACCCTAACCCTTATTCCAACACTAATTGTTACTTTATTTCTAACCCTAAAACTACCCTAAACCTAACCCTTACCATAATTCTAACCATAACCAAAATGCTAACAATACCCTAATTCTAACTCTAACCCTAACACTAACACTAAGCCTAAAAATAAACCTTACCTAATTCAAAGTGTAACCCTAATGCTAATGCTAACCCTACCCTAAAACAAACCCTAACACTAAGCCTAAAACTTACTCTAACCTAACCCTAACTGTAACCCTAACCCAAACCTTAAAATCAACCTATTTTAAAACCTAAAATTAATCATAACCCCTAAACCTTACCCTAAGCCTATCCCTAACTCAAGAACTAACCCTAACCCTATCACTAACCCTAACACTAACCCTAACCCTAACACTAACCTTAAGACTTTCCATAAGCCTAACCCTATCACTAACACTACCTTTAAACATAACCCTAAACCTATCACTAACACTAACCCTACACCTAATAGTAACACTAAATCTAAATTCTAACGATAAACCTAAAAGTAACACGAAATTCTAACCCTAAACTTAAAGTAACACTAACCCTTAACATAAAACTAAACATAAACTTAATACTAACCTTAAAACTAACATTTATCCTAACACTAACCCTATCCCTAACTTCAACCTAACACTAACTGTAAAACTAAAATTACCCTAACCATAACCTTAACCCTGAACCTCAGCCTAACACTTACCCTAAATCTATCCCTAACCCTAACACTATCCATTACCCTAACTCTAATTCAAACACTAAAACTAACTTTAACCCTAAACCTAACTGGAATTCTAACCCTAATACTCTCACTAACTCTAAACCTAACATAAACTCTAACCTTATCCCTAACACTAACACTATCCCTAATCCTAACACTAACCCTAAACTAATTCCTTACCATAATTCTAACTCTAAACCTAAACCTAACACTAACCCTAACCCTAACCTTAACACTAACTCTAACACTAAACCAAACCCTATTTCGAGCAGTAATCCTAAACCTAATACTAACCCTAAACCTAACACAAATTCTAACACTAAGCCTAAAACTAATCCTAACCTAAACCTAACCCTAACAATCAACCTAACCCTAACACAAACTCTAACTCTAAACCTTACCTTAAACCTAAACATAATACTAAACCTCAACCTCACCCTAATCCTAACCCAAGCACTAAACTAATCCTACTCCTAACCCTATCACTACCCCTAACAGTAACACTAAAACTTGCCCTAACCCTAAAACTAACCCTAACCCTAATGCTAGCCCTAACACTAATTCTAAACCTTACCCTAACTTTAACTCTAACCCGAACTTTAACCCTAATCTTATACCTAACTTTAATCCTAACCCTAACACTAATCCTAACACAAACCCTAACCCAAACCATAACCTTAACACTAACCAACCCTAACACTAAACTTTATTAACCCTAACACTAACTTTAAAACTAACCATAACCCTAAACCTAACCATAACTCGAACTGTAATCCTAAACGTAACCCTAACCTAACCCTAACACTAAACGTAAACCTATCCCTAAACTTTAAAGTAACCCTAAAGCTAACACTAACCCAAAAACTAAACCTAGACCTAACATAGAGTTAACCCTAACCCTAACACGAATCCAACACTTATCCTAAAACTAACCCTAACCCTAACACTAACCGTAAACTTAATCCTATCCATAAACCTAACACTAACCCCAAACGTATCGCTAACAGGAACCCTAACCTGAACCGTAACCCTAATTCTTCCACTAACTTAACCTAATACTAAACCTACACTAACCCTAAGACTAATCCTAACCGTAAATCTAACCATAACCCTAACATTAACACTTATCCTAACTCTAACACTAACCCTGTCACTAACCCTAACCCTAAACCAAAACCTAATACTCACACTAACTCTAACCCTAACACTAACATTAAACCTAACCATAAATAAAACACTAACCCTAACTCTAACCATAACACTAACCCAAACCCTAATCCTAACACTAAACTAAGGCTAATCATAACCGGAACCCCAAACCTAACCCTGACTCTAACACAAACCCTAACCCTAATCCTAACATTAAACCTAACCCTAACCCTAACACTAAATCTTAAACTAAACCTAAGCCTAACTGAAAAACTAACGCTGACTTTAACCCTTAAGCTAACACTAAAACTAACCCTAACACTAACTCTATCAAGTTCTTTAAACCTAACCCTAACCCTAACTGTAACACTTAACCTAAACCTTACCCTAACCCCAAAACTATCCCTAATCTTAACACTATCCCTAACCCAAACCCTGAAACTAACCCTAATGCTAACCCTAACCTAAATGTAAACATAACTTAAACACAAACCATAAACCTAATCCTACCAAGAACCATACACCTAAGACAAATTCTAAGCCTGACCCTAACACTAACCCTAACCATAACCCTAATACTAACTCAAACACCAACCCTAACCCTAACCCAAACCGTAATACTAACCCTAACCCTTACCCTTAAACAAACCCTAACCTTAATCTTAACCCTAAAACTAACCCTAATCCTAACCCTATCTTTAAACATAACCCTAACCCTAACCCTCACCCGAACCTAACACTAACCCTAACCATAATCCTCAACCGAACCCCAATCTGAATACTAATACTAACCCTAAACCTCACCCTATAACTAACATTAACCCTGAAACTAACAATAAACCAAACACTAAAACTAACCTTTAGCCTAACCCTAACCCTATCCCTAAACCTCAAACTATGACTAAACCTAACCCTGAAACTAACACTAAACCTAACACTAACCCTAACCCAAACATTATACTTAAGCCTAACCCTAACAGTAACACTAACTCTAAACCTAACTTTAAACCTAAACTTAACACTAACCCTAAAAATATCCCTAACACTAACCCTAACCCTAACACAAACCATACGCTAACACAAATCCCAATCGTAACCTTAAACCTAAGACTAACCATGAACCTAACACTTACCCTAACATTAACCCTAAATCTAATTCTAACCCTAACAGTAAACCTAACACTAAACCTAGCACTACCAATAACCCTAACCCTAACACTAACCCTAAACCTAACCCTAATATTTTCATAAAAATAAACCTCACCTAAACCCTAGCCGTAACACTAAAGCTAACCCTAACTCTAACCCTAACCCTAAACCTAAACCCTAGACTATCGCTAACCCTAATGTTTACCGTATTCCTGACACTAAACCTAACAATAATCTTAACTATAACCCTAATGCTAACCTACACTAAACCTAATCCTAAACTGAATCCTGACCATAACCGTTATCCTAAACAACACCCTAACAGTAACCCTAACACAAACCCTAACCCTAAGACAAAAACTAACACTACCCCTAATCCTAGCCCTAACACTAACCATAATTTTACACTAACACTACTTTTAACCATAACCCTAAAACTAACCCTAAAGCTTAACCTAACTCTAACCCTAATGCTACACTCACTTTAACCCTAACCCTACCACTAACGCTAACACTAACCCTAATGGTAACACAAAACCTAATCCTTACCATAACCCTAACCTTAACCTAAACCTAACCCTAACGCTAACCCTAATCCAACACTAACCCAAACCCTATCACTAACCTAACCCTAAACCTAACACTAACCCTAAAATTTACCCTAACACTAACCCTAATGCTAACACTAACACTAAACCTAATTAGAACACTACCACAAACCCTAACACTAACCCTATACTTAACCATAACCCTAACCCTAATTCTAAGCATAATACAAACCCTAACACAAACCATAATCCTAAAACTAACCGAACACTAACCCTAACATTACCGAATTCTAAACCTAAAGCTAACACTAATCAAAAACTAAAGCTAATACTAACCCTAACCCTAACACAAACCCTAACCCTAACCCTAATCCTAACGATAACATGAACCATAACCATCACCCTAACCCTAACATTAACCCCAAACCTATCACTAAACCAACTCCATACCTAAGACTAACTGTAAACATAACACTAACACTAACCCTAACACTAAACCTAACCCTATCCATATCGCTAAAACTAACACTAGCAGGTACCCAAACCCTAACCCTATTACTAATACTAATCTTAACCCTAACCCTAACACTATTTCTAAACCTAATCCTAACCCTAACCCTAACACAACCCTAGCCATAACCCTAACAAAAAACCCAATCAGAACCCTAACCCTAACCCTATCATTTACCTAACCCTAAACCTACATTAACCCTAACCCTAAGACTTACCATAATTTTAAACCTAAAAATAAACCTAACTCTAACACTAACCTTAAAACTAACACTAACCCTGTCTCTAACCCAAATCCTAACACTAAACCTAACACTAACTGTAAACCTAACTCTAACCCTAACACTAAACCTAAACTTACCCTATCTCTAACACTAACCCTAACCCTAACACTAACACTAACCCTAACTCAAACAGGAACCCTAACCCTAACATTAACCCTAACACTACTCCTAACCCTAACCCTAACACAAACCCTAACCACAACCATAACCCTTACCATAAAATAATCCTAACAGTAACCTAACTCTAACACTAACCCTAACACTAACCCTAATGCTAACAATTACTCTATCTCTAACCCTAAGCATAACCTAACTCTAAACGTAACACTAACACTAATCCTATACCTACACCAAACTCTAACAATAAATGAAATACTAAGTCTAACCAAACCATACACTAACCCAAACCCTAACCCTAACAATAACCTAACCCTAATCTGAACTGAAATTGTAACCCTAAACCTGACCCCAACACAAACCTTAAACCTAAACCTAAAACTACCCTAACCGTAACCCTAACTAACCCTAAACTTCATCCTCACCCTAACACTAAACCTCAGCCTAACCCTAAAACTAACACTAACACTAACCCTAACCCAAATGCTAACACTTTCACTAACTTTAAAACTAACCCTAACACTAAAACAAACCCTAGCTCTACCTATATCACTAACACTAACCCGAAACGTATCCCTAACATTAACATTATTTATAACCCTAACACTAACCCTAATCCTAATGCTAACACTAAGTAATGCTAACCCTAATGCTAACCCTAATGCTAACCCTAATGCTAACACAAACTCTAACCATAATCCCAACATTTACCGTAATCCTATTTCCAACCCTAACACCAAACCTAACCCTAACTCTTACACTAACCCTAACACAAACCCTAAACCTAATGCTAACACTAACACTAACCCTAACCCTAAACTTCACCCTATCCCTTACACTAACCCTTACCATAACACAAACCCTCACGCTAATCACAATCCTAACCCTAACTTAACCCTTACCCTAAACATAACCTAAACCTTACCCTAACTTTAGCCCTAACACTAAACCTAAAACTAACATTAACCAAAATCTAATGATAACACTAACAATAAACTTAACCCTAAACCTAACCTAAATCTAACCCTAACACAATCCTTAACCCTAAAACTAACCCAATCCAAACCATATCCCAACACTAACCCTAATCTGAATCCTAACCGTAACCATAACCCTAAGCCTAAACCTAACCCTTAACCTAAGAAAAACCCTAAAACTAATGCTTACACTAACCCTAACCCTAACCCTGACCTTAACCATAAACCAAACACTAACATAATCCCGAATGCTGACATTAACTCTATCCGTAACTGAAATCCAAACCCAAGTACTTACCCTAAAACTAACCTTAACCCTAACCCTAACACTAACCCTAACGCTAACACTAATCCTGACCCTAGCTGGAACACTAACACTTACCCCAATCCTAAACTTATCACTAAGACTAACCCTAAATATAAGCCTAAAACTAACCGTAAACCTATCTATAACCTTAACACATCCATAACCCTAAAACCAACACTAACCCAAACAATAAAACTAACCCAAGCCTAAACCTAATCCTAACCCTTACTGTAACACTCATCCTAACCCTAACCTTAACAAGAACCATAATGCTAACCCTAAACCTAACCCTAATTCTATCCCTAACCCTAACACTAACCCTAATCCTAACACTAACACTAATGTTAACCCTAACCCTAAACCTAAACCTAATCTGAACTCTAACACTTACCCTAACACAAAACCTAACACTAAGCCTAAAACTAACCCTAACCTAAATCTCACACTAAACCTTACAGTAAATGTAACCCAAACCCTAACTCTAAATCTAAACTTCAACCTAAACCTAACCCTAAACCTAAACCTTATGCTAACCCTAACCTTAACTTAAGCACTAATGATAAAACTAACCCTAACCCTAACCATAACACTAATCCTAAAAGAAACACTAATCCTAACACTAATCCTTACCCTAAACCTATCCCTAACCTTAACACTATCCCTAAACCTAACTCTAACACTCACCCTAACCCTAATACTAACCCTAACCCTAACCCTAAGATGAACCCTAAATCTGATCCTACTACTAACCCTAACTCTAAGCCAAATTCTAACCCTTACCCTAACACTACCTTTAAGCTTAACCCTAACCATTACATTAATACAAACCCTAAATACAACCCTAAAACTACCCCTAACCATAACCCACCCTAACCCTAACCCTTACACAAACTTAAACCTAATTTAACCATAACACTAATCCTAACCCTAACCCTAAATTTAACCCTAACCCTAACTTTAATCCTAACACTAAATCTAAACCTAACACTAACCATAAAAAAATCATTAATTCTAACCCTAAACCTAACACTAAACCTAAACTTAACATAACACTAACACTAAACATAGCTCTAAAATGAACCATAACCATAACCTTAACTGTATCTTTAACACGAACCTTAAATCTAACCCTAAACCTAACTCTAACCTAAACCCTAACCATAACCATAACCATAGCCCTAAACCTAACCCTCACCCTAAAACAAACCCTACTACTAAACATAACAATAACCCTATTCCTAACGCTTACCTAATTCTAACACTGACCCTCACCCTAACCTCAACCCTAATCCTAACACTAACCCTAACATTAACCCTAAAACTAACATTAACCCTATCCCTAACACTCACACTAACCCTAACACAACTCCTAACCCTAAACCAAACACTGAACCTAACCTGAACCCTAACCCTATCATTAACACTAACCTTAAACATAATCCTAAACCTATCACTAACACTAACCCTAACCCTAATACTAACACTCAATCTAAACCTAACCCTAACCTGAAATTAACACTAACCCTTACCCTAAAACTAAACCTAAACTTAACACTAACCCTAAAACTAACCTTTATCCTGACACTAATCCATTCTTAAACTTAACCCTAACAATATCCCTAGAACTAACAGTAATCCTAACTGTAATATTAACCCTGAACCTCAGCCTAACACTTACCCTAAATCTCTCTCTAGCCCTAACACTATCTATAACCCTAACCCTAACTTTAACTCAAACACTAAAACTAACACTAACCCTAAACCTAAAACTAATTCTAACCATAACACTCTCACTAACTCTAACCCTAAAATTAACTCTAACCTTACTATAACACTAACACTATCCCTAATCCTAACACTACCCCTAAACTTATTCCTTACCATAATTCTAACCCTAAACCTTTCCCTAACACTAACCCAAATATTAACCTTAACCCTAACCATACCACTAACTCTAACACTAAATCTAACCCTAATCCGAACTGTAATCCTAAACCTAACACAAACCTTAACCCTAACACAAACCCTAACACTAAGCCTAAAACTAACCTTAAGCTAACCCTAAAAGTAACAATCACCTTAAACCTAACCCAAACTCTAACACTGAACCTAACCTTAAACCTAAACCTAAAACTAAGAATCAACCTCACCCTAACCCTAACCATAACCCAGGCACTAAACTAAACCTAATCCCAACTCTAACAGTAATCCTGTAGGGTAACACTAACCCTAACACTAACAGTAAACCTAAAACTTTTCCAAACCCTAAAACTAACTCTAATTCTAATGCTAACCTTAACACTAATTCTAAACCTTACCCTAACTTTAACTCTAACCCTAATCCTAAACCTAACTTTAACTCTAACCCTAACCCTAATCCTAACACAAATCCTAACCCAAACCATAACCTTAAAACTAACCCATGTAACACTAACACGTTTCTAACCCTAACACTAACCCTAACCATAACTTTAACTCAAAAATAATACTAAAGGTAACCCAAAACCTAACCCTAACACTAACCTTAAACCTATCCCTAAACCTAAAACTATAACAAAACCTAACCATAACCCTAAAACTAACACTAACCCAAACACTAAACCTAAACCTAACACTAAAATTAACCCTAACCATAACGCAAACCCTAACACTAATCCTAACACTAACTGTAACCCTAAACTAACCGTAAACTCAATACTATACATAACCCTAACACTAACCCCAATCAAAACGCTAACACGAAGCCTAACCTGAACCCTAACACTAATTTTCTCACTAACTTAACTTAAAACTAAACCTACACTAACCCTAACCCTAAGACTATCCCTAATCCTGAAACTAACCATAATCCTAACACTAACACTAATCCTAACCCTAACACTAACCCTGTCACTGACCCTAACCCTAAACCTAAACCTAAAACTCACCCTAACTCTAACCCTAACACTAATATTAAACATCCCTAACCATAAATGAAACACAAACCCTAACTCTAACCGTAACACTAACCCAAAGCCTAATCCTTACACTAAACTAACCCTAATCTTAACTGAAACTGCAAACCTAACCCTGACTCTAACACAAACCCTAACCCTAATCCTGAAATTAACCCTAATCCTAACCCTAACACTAAATCTAAAACTAAACCTAAGCCTAACCACAAAGATAACCCTAACTTTATTCCTTAAGCCAACACTAAAACTAACCCTAGCACTAACACTGTCACCCACCTTAAACCTAACCTTAACCCTAACTGTAACACTAAACCTATACCTAACCCTAACACAAAAACTATCCCCAATATTAACACTATCCATAACCCTTACACTAAAACAAACCCTAACACTAACCCTATCCTGAACATAAACATAACCTTAACACAAACCCTAAACCTAACCCTAGCAACCATCATACACCTAAGATAAATTCTAAAACGGAAACTAACACTAACCCTAACCTTTACCCTAATACTAACTCAAACACCAAACCTAACCCTAAACCAAACCATAACCCTAACCGTTACACTTACACAAACCATAACCTTAATCGTAACCCTAAAAGTAACCCTAATCCCAACCATATATTTAACCCTAACCCTAGCCCTTACCCTAACCCTAACCCTAAATCTAACACTAACCCTAACACTAACCCTAACCCTTACCCTCAACCTAACTCCAATTGGAATGCTAATACTAACCCTAAACCTCACACTATCACTAACCCTAACCCTGAAACTAAAAATAAACCCAGCACTAACCCTAAACGAAACATTAAACTTAAGCCTAACCCTAGCAGTAACACGAACCCCAAACCTAACTTTATTTTTTATTTTTATTTTTATTTTTTTTATTAATTTTTATTGTTGGTTGTTCAAAACATTACATAGTTCTTGATATATCATATTTCACACTTTGATTCAAGTGAGATATGAACTCCCATTTTTACCCCGTATACAGTTTGCAGAATCACATCAGTTACACATCTTTTGATTTACATATTGCCATACTAGTGTCTGTTGTATTCTGCTGCCTTTCCTATCCTCTACTATCCCTCTCCCCCCTCCCCTCCCCTCTTCTCTCTCTACCCCCTCTTCTGTAATTCATTTCTCCCCCTTATATTTTTTTCCCTTTCCCCTCACTTCCTCTTGTATGTAATTTTGTATAACCCTGAGGGTCTTCTTCCGTTTCCATGCAATTTACCTTCTCTCTCTCTTTCCCTCCCACCTCTCATCCCTATTTAATGTTAATCTTCTTCTCATGCTCTTCATCCCTACTCTGTTCTTAGATACTCTCCTTATATCAAAGAAGACATTTGGCATTTGTTTTTAAGGGATTGGCTAGCTTCACTTAGCATAATCTGCTCTAATGCCATCCATTTCCCTGCATATTCTATGATTTTGTCATTTTTTAATGCAGAGTAATACTCCATTTTGTATAAATGCCACATTTTTTTTTCATCCATTCGTCTATTGAAGGGCATTTAGGTTGATTCCACAGTCTTGCTATTGTGAATTGTGCTGCTATGAACATGAATGTAGCAGTGTCCCTGTAGTATGCTCTTTTTAGGTCTTTAGGGAATAGATAGAGAAGGCCTAGCTGGGTCAAATGGTGTTTCCATTCCCAGCTTTCCAAGAAATCTCCATACTGCTTCCAAATTGGCCACACCAATTTGCAGTCCCACCCGCAATGTACAAGTGAACCCTTTTTCCCACATCCTCGCCAGCACTTGTTGTTGTTTGACTTCCTAATGGTTGCCCATCTTACTGGAGTGAGATGGTATCTTAGGGTGGTTTTGATTTGCATTTTTCTGACTGCTAGAGATGATGAGCATTTTTCCATGTACTTGTTGATTGATTGTATGTCCTCCTGTGAGAAATGTCTGTTCAGGTCCTTGGCCCATTTGTTGATTGGGTTATTTGTTATCTTATTGTCTAATTTTTTGAGTTCTTTGTATATTCTGGATATTAGGGCTCTGTCTGAAGTGTGAGGAGTAAAGATTTTTCACCAGGATGTAGGCTCCGTATTTACCTCTCTTATGGTTTCTTTTGCGGAGAAAAAACTTTTTAGTTTGAGTAAGTCCCATTTGTTGATTCTAGTTATTAACTATTGTGCTATGGGTATCCTATTAAAGAATTTGGACCCTGACCCCACAGTATGTAGATCGTAGCCAACTTTTTCTTCTATCAGATGCCATGTCTATGATTTGATATCAAGTTCCTTGATCCACTTCTAGTTAACTTTTGTGCATGGCGAGAGAAAGGGATTCAGTTTCATTTTGTTGCATATGAATTTCCAGTTTTCCCAGCACCATTTGTTGAAGATGCTATCCTTCCTCCATTGCATGCTTTTAGACCCTTTATCAAATATAAGATAGTTGTAGTTTTGTGGATTGGTTTCTGTGTCCTCTATTCTGTACCATTGGTCCACCCGCCTGTTTTGGTACCAGTACCATGCTGTTTTTTTTACTATTGCTCTGTAGTATAGTTTGAAGTCTGGTATCGCTATACCACCTGATTCACACTTCCTGCTTAGAGTTGTTTTTGCTATTCTGGGTCTTTTATTTTTTCATATAAATTTCATGATTGCTTTCTCTATTTCTACAAGAAATGCCGTTGGGATTTTGATTGGCATTGCATTAAACCTATAGAGAACTTTTGGTAATATCGCCATTTTGATGATGTTAGTTCTACCTATCCATGAACAGGGTATATTTTTCCATCTTCTAAGGTCTTCTTCTATTTCTCTCTTTAGGGTTCTGTAGTTTTCATTGTATAAAACTTTCACCTCTTTTGTTAGGTTGATTCCCAAGTATTTTATTTTTTTTGAGGATATTGTGAATGGAGTGGTTGTCCTCATTTTATTTCAGACGATTTGTCGCTGATATACAGGAATGCCTTTGATTTATGTGTGTTGATTTTATATCCTGCCACTTTGCTGAATTCATTTATTAGCTCTAATAGTTTCTTTGTAGACTCTTTTGGGTTTGCTAGGTAGAGAATTATGTCATCTGCAAATAATGATAATTTGAGTACTTCTTTTCCTATTTTTATGCCTTTAATTTTTTCATCTGTCTAGTTGCTCTGGCCATTGATTCGAGAACTATGTTGATCAGAAGTGGTGAGAGAGGGCATCACTGTCTTGTTCCAGATTTTAGAGGAAATGCCTTCAGTTTTTCTCCATTCAGAATGATGCTAGCCTGAGGCTTAGTATAGATTGCTTTTACAATATTGAGGTATGTTCCTTTTATCCCTGGTTTTTCTAGAGTTTTGAACATAAAGAGATGCTGAACTTTGTTGAATGCTTTTTTTGCATCTATCGAAATGATCATATGGTTTTTATTTTTAAGCCTATTGATGTGGTGAATAACATTTATTGATTTCCGTATATTGAACCAGCCTTGCATTCCAGGGATAAACCCTACCTGATCATGGTGCACATTTTTTTTGATATGTTTTTGTATCCGATTCACCAGAATTTCATTGAGGATTTTTGCATCTAGGTTCATTAGAGATATTGGTCTGTAGTTTTCTTTCTTTGAAGTGTCTTTGTCTGGTTTAGGAATCAGGTTGATGTCGGCCTCGTAGAATGAATTTGGAAGTTCTCCCTCTTTTTCTTTTTTCTGAAATAGCTTGAAAAGTATTGGTATTAGTTCCTCTTTAAAGGTTTTGTAAAACTCTGCTATATACCCATCCGGTCCTGGGCTTTTCTTAGTTGGTAGTCTTTTGATGGTTTCTTCTATTTCCTCAATTGATATTGGTCTGTTTAGGTTGTAAATATCCTCCTGACTCAATCTGGGCAGATCATAGGACTTAAGACATTTATCGATGCCTTCACTATCTTCTATTTTATTGGAGTATAAGGATTCAAAATAATTTCTGAAAATCTTCTGTATTTCTGAAGTGTCTGTTGTGATATTGCCTTTTTCATCCCGTATGCTAGTAAATTGAGTTCTCTCTCTTCTTCTCTTCATTAGCGTGGCTAAGGGTCTTTTGATTTTATTTATTTTTTCAAAGAACCAACTTTTAGTTTTGTTAATTTTTCAATTGTTTCTTTTGATTCGATTTCATTAATTTCAGCTCTGATTTTAATTATTTCTTGCCTTCTCCTTCTTTTGCTGATGTTTTGCTCTTCTTTTTCTAGGATTATGAGATGAAGTATTAGATCATTTATTTGTTGTTTTTTTTTTAAGAAATGAACTCCAAGCAATGAATTTTCCTCTTAGAACTGCTTTCAATGTGTCCCATATATTCCGATATGTTGTGTCTGTGTTTTCATTTATCTCTAAGAATTTTTTAATTTCCTCCATTATGTCTTCTATAACCCATTGATCATTCAGTAACCTATTTTTCATTCTCCAAGTGATGCATGATTTTTCCTTACTTCTTTTATCATTGATTTTCAGTTTCATTCCCTTATGATCAGATAAGATGCATGGTATTATCTCTCCTCTTTTATATTGTCTAAGAGTTGCCCTGTGACATAATATATGATCTATTTTTGAGAAGGATCCATGTGCTGCTGAGAAAAAATTGTAACTGCTTGATGTTTGGTGGTATAATCTATATGTCAATTAATTCTAGGTTATTAATTATGTTATTGAGTTCTATAGTTTCCTTATTCAACTTTTGTTTGGAAGATCTGTCCAGTGGTGAGAGAGGTGGGTTGAAGTCTCCCATGATTATTGTATGATGGTCTATTAGACTCTTAACTTGAGAAGAGTTTGTTTGATGAACATAGCTGCACCATTGTTTGGGGCATATATATTTATGATTGTTATGTCTTGTTGGTGTATGGTTCCCTTGAGCAGTAGGTAGTGTCCCTCTTTATCCCTTTTGATTAACTTTGGCTTAAAATCTATTATATTTATATGAGTATGGACACTCCTGCTTGTCTCCGAAGTCCATATGAGTGACATGATTTTTCCCAACCTTTCATTTTCAGTGTATGTATGTCTTTTCCTATCAAATGCATCTCCTGAAGGCAGCATATTGTTGGGTCTTGTTTTGTGATCCATTCTACTAGCCTGTGTCTCTTAATTGGTGAGTTTAAGCCATTAACATTTAGGGTTATTATTGAGATATGTATTGTTCTTCCAGCCATATTTTTTTATTTATGTTACTAAACATGGTTTGTTTTCCTCTTTGATTATCCCCCCTTTACTGTACTACCTCCCACTGTTGGTTTTTATTGATATTTTCCATTTCCTCTTCCTGTAATATTTTGCCGAGGATGTTTTGAAGAGATGGTTTTCTAGCTGCAAATTCTTTTATCTTTTGTTTATCGTGGAAGGTTTTAATTTTATCTTCCATCCTGAAGCTTAATTTCACTGGATACACAATTCTTGTTTGGAACCCATTTTCTTTCAGTGTTTGAAATATGTTATTCCAGGATGTTCTGGCTTCAGATTCTGTGTTGAAAGATCAGCTGTTATCCTGATTGGTTTACCCCTAAATGTATTCTGCTTCCTTTCTTTTGTAGCTTTTAAAATTCTCTCCTTATTCTGTATGTTGAGCATCTTCATTATAATGTGTCTAGGTGTGGATCTCTTATGATTTTGCACATTCAGCGTCCTGTAGGCTTCTAGGATTTGGGATTCTGTCTCATTCTTCAAGTCTGGGAAGTTTTCTCATATTATTTCATTGAATAGATTGCTCATTCCTTTGGTTTGGACCTCAATACCTTCCTGTATCCCAATGACTCTTAAGTTTGGTCTCCTTATGTTATCCCATATTTCTTGGATGTTCTGCTCATGGTTTCTTCACAGGCTTGCTGAGCTGTCTATGTTCTTTTCAAGTTGAAATACTTTTTCTTTATTGTCTGATGTTCTATCTTCTAAGTGTTCTACTCTGCTGGTAGTATTCTCAATTGAGTTTTTAAGTTGGTTGATTGCTTCCTGCATTTCTAGGATTTCTGTTTGTTTGTTTTTTATAACCTCTATGTCCCTGTATAATTGATCTTTTGCTTCTTGGATTTGTTTATGTAATTCAATGTCGAAGTGTTCGAAGTGGTCTTTCATTTTCTGATTTTGCTGTCTAATGTCTTCCTTGAGACTCCAGATAATCTGAAGCATGTATATCCTGAATTCTTTATCTGACATTCCATCTGCTGCAGATATTACCTCTTCTAAAGTTGAGTTGACCTGCATTGCTTGTGGTCCTTTCTTTCCTCGTCTTTTCATACTGTTTGCATTTCTTTCTGCTTGGTGAAACTGTTGTGTCATTGATTTTTCCCCCTATATATTTATATTGCTCTTGTATAGTTGCAAAGTCTCCCTCGCAGGCGTTGGCAGTGGCTCTGCCCTTCCTCCAATTGGGGCAATGTACCTACCATGCTGGCAGGCTGCTGGACCTCTTCTTTTGGTGGTCGGAGGTCCACCTACCTTGCAGTCGCGGGCAGCAGCTCTGACCCTCTGCAGGCCACTGGGCCTGTTCTGCTGGTGGGTTGCAGGTCCGCCTACCTTGCAGGTGCGGGGGGCGGCTCTGCCCCTCCGTGGGTTTCTGGGCCAGTTCTGCCGGTGGGTCTCAGGTCCACCTACCTTGCAGGCGCGTGGGGAGGCTCTGCCCCTCCACAGGTTGCTGGGCCTGTTCTGCCGGTGGGTTGCAGGCCCCCCAACCTTCCAGGCGCGGGGGATGGCTGTGCCCCTCCGCTGGTTGCTAGGCCTCTTCTGCTGGTGGGTCGCAGGTCCGCCTACCTTGCAGGCGCGTGGCAGCTCTGCCCCTCCTTCAACCGGGGCGATGTGTCTGGTGGGCCGCTGGGCCTGTTCTGTTGGTGGTCACAGTTCCACCTACCTTGCAGGTGCGTGGGGCAGCTGTGCCCTTCCGCGTGTTGCTGGGTTTGACCTGCCGGTGGGTCTCAGGTCCGCCTACCTTGCAGGCGCGTGTGGCGGCTCTGCCCCTCCGTGGGTTTCTGGGCCTGTTCTGCCGGTGGGTCGCAGGTCAGCCTAACTTGCAGCCGCGTGGGGCGGCTCTGCTGCTCCATGGGTTGCTTGGCCTGTTCTATCAGTGGGTTGCAGGGCAGGTCTGCCTACCTTGCAGGCTCGCAGTGGCTCTGCCCCTCCCCGAACTGCGGTGATGTGTCTGGTGGGCCACTGGGCCTGTTCTATCGGTTGTCACGGTTCCACCTACCTTGCAGGCGCGTGGAGCAGCTGTGCCCTTCCACGGGTTGCTGGGTCTGACCTGCCAGTGGGTCACAGGTCCGCCTACCTTGTAGGCACAGAGGGGGTACGGGGGGGGGCTCAACCCCTCCGCGGGCCGATGGGCCTGTTCTCTCTGTGGGTTGCAGGTCTGTCTACCTTACAGGTGTGGTGGCGGCTCTGCCCCTCCCCCAACCGGGGCAATGGCGGGCCGCTGGGCCTGTTCTTTCGGAGGTCACAGGTCCACCTACCTTGCAGGTGCGGGCGGTGGCTCTGACCCTCTGCAGGCTACTAGGCCTGTTCTGTCTGTCGGTTGCAGGTCTGTCTACCTAAGGCGCTGGTGGCGGCTCTGCCCCTCCCCCAACTGGGGCAATGGCGGGCCACTGGGGCTGTTCTGCTGGTGGGTCGCAGGTCCACCTACCATGTATGCGGGGGGGCAGCTCTGCCCCTTCGCGGTTTGTCTGGGCCTTTTCTGTTGGTGGGTTGCAGGTCCGCCTACCTTGCAGGCATGGGGGTGGCTCTGCCGCTCCGCAGGTTCCTGGGCCTGTTCTGCTGGTGGGTCGCAGGTCCGCCTACCTATCAGGCGGGCGGCAGCTCTGCCCCTCCCCCAACCAGGGCGATGAGTCTGGCTGGCCACTGTGCCTGTTCTGTCGGTGGTCACGGTTCCGCCTACCTTGCAGGTGCGTGGGGCAGCTGTGCCCCTCCACGGGTTGCTGAGCCTGACCTTAATCCAAAATTTAAACATTAACCTAAACCTAACCCTAAAAATATTCCGAACACTAACCCTAAAATTAACACAAACCGTACCACTAACACAAAACCTAATCCTAATCCTAAACTTAACATAACCATAAACTTAACACTAACCCTAAATCTAATCCTAAATCTAACACAAAACCTAACACTAACCCTAAACCTAACCCTAATATTTTCACTAAGAATAAACCTC
The DNA here is from genome assembly GCF_048772815.1 of Callospermophilus lateralis. Lineage (NCBI taxonomy): Eukaryota > Metazoa > Chordata > Mammalia > Rodentia > Sciuridae > Callospermophilus > Callospermophilus lateralis. The sequence continues at coordinate 163,541,206 of NC_135305.1, forward strand.
ATCCAAACCCTAGTAGTAAACCTAACCCTAACACTAACCCTACCACTAATTCTAAACCTATTCCTCACATTAAGACTATCGATAACACTAAGGCTTACCCTATTCCTAACACTAACCCTAAAAATAATCTTAACCCCAACCCTAAACCTAACCTCCCCTAAACCTAAACCTAAACGGAATCCTGACCAGAATCGTAACCCTAAACATAACTCTAACAGTATCCCTAACTCAAAACCTAACCATAAACCAAACACTAACACTAACCCTAATCCTAACCCTAACACTAACCATAATTTTACACTAAAACTAATTCTAAACATAACTCTAAACCATACCATAAACCTTAACCTAACTCTAACCCTAATGCTACACTCACTTTAAACAAAACCCTACCACTAACCCTAACCCTAACCATAAGGGTAACACAAAACCTTACACTTACCATAACCCTAACTTTAACATAACCCTAACCCTAAACCTAACCTTAACCTAACACTAACCCAAACCCTAAACCCAAACCTATAACTAACCCTAATCCTAATCCTAATACATATTCTTAAATAACTCAAATATAACACTAACTCTAACACTAACCTTAGTCTATCACAAAACTTAACCCTTATCCTAACTCTAACACTAACCCTAAAACTAGCCTTAACATGAAGCCTAACACTAACAGTAACCCTAAGACTAATCCTAAACATAAACCTAACAGTAACCCTGGGCATAACCCTCACCATTACCCTAACTCTAACCAGAAACCTAACACTAACTCTTACCCTAAAACTAAAACCTACCCTGCTCCTAAATATAACCACAACCCGAACACTAATTTTAAACCTAATCCTAACCCTATCACTAACCCTTACCTAATCCTAACCCTAAACCTAAAGCAAACACTAACCTTAACTCTAACCCTAACGCTAACCCTATCATTAACCCTAACCCTAACCCTAAACCTAACACTAACCCTAATACTAACCATAACTCTAAAACAAACACTAATAATAAACGTAAACCTAACCATAACACTAACACTAAAAATATTTGTAATTCAAACTCTAACACTAAATATAACCCTAAACTTAACAATAACCTTATGGCTTATCGAAACCCTAACCCTAACCCTAACCCTAACCCTCACCCTAACCCTAACCCCAAACAAAATTCTAACCCTTACCTTAAAAATAACACTAACCCTAAACCCAACTAACCATAACACAAACACTAATGTTAAACCTAAGCATAACCTAATCCAAACCGTAAATTTAAACCTTACACTAACTGTAACCCTAACCCTAATATGAACCCTAACCTTAACCCTAAAACAAACCTAACCCTAACACTAACCTAACCTAAACCTAATCCTAAAACTAAACTGAAACCTAACTCTAACCATAACCATAACCTTAACCATAATGCTAAACATAACCTTAAAACAAATTCTAAATCTTCCTCTAACACCAAACCTAAGCCTAACTCTAACCCTAAACAAACCCTAACCCAAAAACAAACCCTACTCCAAACCATAACCCTAACCCTAAGCTAACCCTAATGTGAACAATTACCTGACACTAACAGTAAACATAACCATAACCCTAACACAAACCACAAACCGAACCATACTACAAAGACTAAGCCTTACCAAATTATTATCCCTAAACCTAACACTAACCCTAAAAATAAACCTCTAACTAATCTTAACAGAAATCCTACTTCTAACCCTAACTTTAACCCTAAAACCAAGCCTAAACCTAACATTCACGTAGCTGTAAACTTAAACCTAACACTAATTCTAATCCTAACACTAACACTAAGCCTAAACCTAAGTATAACTTAACCAAAACACTAATGCTAACTCTAAACCTAACCCTAACACTAACACAAAACCTAAACCTAACAAAACCCTAAATCTAAACATAACACGAACCCTAACCATAACCATAACACCAACCTAACCCTAACCCTTATACTAATCCTAACCCTAACCAAAACTCTAAGCTACCCTAATCTAATCCTAACCCTAACCCTAATCCTAACCATTACCGTAACCCTAAAAATATCCCTAACCCTAACCCTAAAAATAAAACCCTAACCTTAACAACACAACTAACCCTAACATTAAACATAATTTTACACTAACACCAATTCTAACCACAACCCTAAACCTAATCTAAACCTTAACCTAACCCTAACCCTAATTCTAACCCTAACACTAAATTTTTTCCTAACCCTAAATCTAACCCTAACCATTATCCTCACCATAACACAAGCACTAACTCTTACCATAAACCTAACCCTAACCTAACCTTAACCTGAACCTCAACCTAACACTAACCCTAACTCTAAACCTAAACCTATCACTAACCCTAACACTAACCCTAACTCTACTCTAAACCTAACCATAACAGTAACACTTATCCTAACATTAATTCTAACCCTATCCCTAACACTATCCCTAACACTAACTCTAACACAAAACCTAACACTGACACTAGTACTAAAAGTAACCCTAACGATTACACTACCCCTCACCATAACCCTAACATAAATCCTTACCCTAACCCTTACACTAACTCTAAATCTAACCCTAACCCTGACAGTAACCCTAACCCTAAACATAAACCCAACCCTAACACTAAACTCAACCCTAACATTAACCCTAAGATGAACCCTAACTGCTGGGAGCCATCAGTCAAGTAGGTATGAAAATTTCCTTGCCAGCGTACTCCCATGTTTCTTTAGTGGAAAGACTCATGGAAATAGGACATTTTGCAGGACATTGCATGTAAGGTGACCTTGCTCAAGGACCAGGGCGGATCCGTGTTTAAGGTGTTCCCCCTTTACAATAGGGCAGTTTAGCATAATAGGAGATTAGGGTGTTCCCCCTTTAGAATAGGGCGTATCCTGCTGCTGAGTTCCTCTTGAGTTCTTAGGGTCAGACAGTATATTTGGGAGACAGAAGCCCAGGAGTGGTGGATTTGGGCAGAGTGTGGATTTGGGCAGAGAGTGGATTTGGGCAGAGAACGTGGATTCCCCCAGAACGTGTTTGTAGATGGCCAGTGTGAGTTCGGGAATAAAGAATTGCTGTTTGAATCTACAAGCTGTGTGGTAACTCGTGATTTGTGCCCAGCCAGAGACTGCGGCACCTAACTTTAACCCTGACCCTTGCCTAACCCTAAACCTTAACCTAACCATAATAGTAAACCTAAGTGTAACACTAACTCAAACACTAAATCCAACTATAACCCTCACATTAATCCTAATCCTAATAGTAACCCTAAACCTAAACCTAACCCAAACCCTAACACTAATCCTAAACCTAACTAAATCCCTAACAATAAAACTAACCATAACTTTACATGTAATCATAAAACAAAACAAAAACCAAACTCTAAGCCTAATCCTAACCGTAACTCTAACCCTAACCCTAAACTTAACACAAACCCTATCCATAACACTAACACTAACACGAATCATACCCATAACCCTTACACTAACCTTAACCCTTAACCTAACCCTAATACTAAAACTATCTCTAACCCTAATAGGAAACCTAGCCCTAACCCCAAAACTAAACCTAACCTTAACCCCAACTCTAACCCTAAACCTAACACTAACCCAACCCCTAAACCAAACCCTAAGCTTTATTCTAATACTAACCCTAAACATAACCATCGCCCTAAAACTAAAACTAAAACTAATCATAAACAGAACCTTAAAACTAAACCTAACACTCAACCTAACACTAACCCTAACACTAACCATAAACCTATCCCTACACCTAACCCTAACCATAGCTCTAAACCTACCCATAATCCTAAACCTAACATAAACTTTAACCCACCTCATAACCCTGAACTTAACCTAAACTACTTCTAAACATAGGCCTAACTCTAACCATAACCCTACCTCTAACACGAACACTGCCACTACCCTAAAGCTAACTCTAGCACTAATCCTAAACCCAACGCTAACCATATCACTAAGGCTAACCCTAAACCTAACCGTAAACCTAACACTAACCCTAACATGAACCCTAACACTAATCCTAGCCCTAACTATAACCCTAATCATATTTGTAACCCTAACCCTAATTCTAACTCTAACCCTAACCCAAACACAAACCCTAACCATGACCGTAACCCTAACACACACCATAACCTGAACCTTAATACAAACCTTAAGTCTACACCTAATTCTAAAACTAACCCTTAACCTAACATTTACCCTAAACCTAACCCTTAACCTAACACTTACCCTAATACTAAACCTAACCCTAATTTGCAACTTAAACATAACCCTAAACCAAACAATAACTCTAACCCTAACCTTAACACTAAACCTAAAACTAACCCTACCTCTATCACTAACACTAACCTTATCTCTAACCCTAACACTAACACTAACCATAACATGAACCCTATCCCTAACCATAAACCTATCCCTACATCTAACTCTAACACTAACACTAACCCTAACCCTGACACTGACCCTAAACTTGCTCCTAACCCTAACACTATTAGTAAACCTAACACTAACTTTAACCCAAATGATAACCCCAATACTTACCATAGCATGAACCCTATACCTAAACCAAACACTAAACCTAATCCTAACTCTAAACCTAACCCTAACCATAAAAAGAATATTAAACCTAACCCTAAACCTAATGCTAACCCTAATACTAACAATAACAATAAGTCTAACCCTAACCCTAACACAAACCATAACCTAAACCATAATCCTGACCCTAACGTAACCCTAGCCCTAACATTTACCTAAATCTAAACCTAATCCTAACACGAAACCTCACACTAACTCTAACATTAAAGCTAAACGTAACATAAAAGTAACCTGAACATTAAACCTAGCATTAACACTAACAGAAATCACTTTAGTCCTAACACAAATCCTAACCTTAATCCTAACACTAACCCTAAATGTAACCCTAAAACTAACATGAAACCTAACCCTAACACTAACCACAACCCTAACCTTAATGCTAACACAAACACTACCTTTAACCCTAATCCTTACCTAAACCTAACTGTAACCCTAACTGTAACAGGAACCCTAACCATAACCCTAACATTAACCCTAACCCCAACCCATACCCTCTCACTAACCCTAACCCTAACACTAATCCTAACCCTAACCATAACTCTAACCCTAACCAAAGCCCTTATCCTAAAACTAAGACTAACACTACCCATAACCCTAAAACTAATTCTAAACCTAAACCTAAACTTAAACTCTAACCCTAATTTTAATCGTAACTCTAAACTAAACCTAAAACTGAAACTAACCCTAACCCTAACCTGAAACAAAACCTTAACCCTAACACTAAACCTAATCCTAACCCTAACCCTAACCCTAAAACTAGCACTAACCCAAACCCTAAACATAACTCTAATCCTTAACCAAACATTAACAATAAACCTAACCCTAGACCTAAAACTAAACCTAAACTTAACCAGAACCAGAACCCTATCACTACCTAACACTAAACCTAACACTAACCCTAACACTAACTGTAACCCTATTCCTAACCCTTACCCTAACTGTAGCCCTAAACCTATGCATAACCCAAACCCTAATATAAACTTTAACAAACACCATAACATTAACCCTAACCCTAAACCTAATTCTATTTCTAACATGAACAGAGACACTAAAACTAACACTAACACTAAACCTAACCCCAACTGTAACCCTATCACAAAGCCTAACCCTAACCTTAACCCTAAAACTAACACTAAACGTAACACAAACCCTCACGCTAATCCTACCCTAACTAACCATAAACTTAACTGTAACACTAATGATAAACTTAACTTTAAACCTAAACCCTAAGAAAATCCATAACCCTGACAATAACCCTATCACAAACCATTACCTGAACCCTAACAGTAAACCTAACACTAACCTTAAACTGACACCTAAATCTAAAACTAACCCTAACCCTAACACTAACCCTAACCGTAACCCTAATCCTAACCCAAATCCTAACCCTAACCCTAAACATAATCCTAACCCGAACATTAACCCTAACAATAACCCTAATCCTAACTGCTACCGTAACACTAACCCAAACACTAACACTTACACAAATCCTAACCCTAAGCCTAACACTAACCATAACCCTAACCCTAAACTAACTCAGATGCCAAACCTAAACCTAAACCTTACCGCAACCCTAGCCCTAAACCTAACCCTAACCCTAACACAAACCCGAACACTAATCCTAACCCAAACACTAACCCTATCCCTAACCCTTACTTTAACCCTTAAACTAACCCTAACCCTCACCCTAAAAATACACTAACCCTAACCCTAACCTAATCCTAATTCTAACCATAAATCTAACACTAAAACTAACCCTAAACCTCACCCTAAGCATAATCCTAACCTAACACTAATCCTAAAAGTAACCATAAACCAAAGGCTAACTCTAAACCAAAACTAATTTTAAACCTAAGCCTAATTCTATCCCTAACATATCCCTAACCCTAGCCCTAATCCTAACCCTAAGACTAATCAAATAGTAAACCTAAACCTAACCCTAAAAATATCACTAATTCTAACCCTAAACCTAACCCTAAACCTTACCAAAAACCTAAAACTAAACCTAGATCTAACCCTAAAGTAACTGTCACGTAACCCTAACACTAACTCAAACCCTAATTCAAACTATAACCCTAAACCTAAACTAAGCCTAACCTTAACCCTTACCTAACCGTAACCCTAACTTTAAACCTGAACCTAACACTAACCGTAACCCACATCTTAACACTAATTCTTACCTCTATGCTAACCCTATCACAAACCCTAACCCTAAACCTAACCTTATATCTAACACTAACCTTAATGCTATTGCTAACACTAACTCTAATTCTAAGACTAACCATAATTCTAAACATAACCCTAAACCAACTCTAACCCTAAGCCTAACCCTCACTCTAACCATAACCCTTTTCATAACACTAACCCTAATGCTAAACCTAAAAATAAGACAAACTTTAACCCAATTCCTATACCTAAACCTAATTCTAACTGTAACCCTAACCCTAAATCTAACCTTATTTAAACATAACCCTAACCCTACGCCTAATCTTAACAGTAACACTAAAACTTATACTAACGCAAACCCTAACTCTAACCCTCAACCTAACCCTAACCCAAAACCTTCCAATAAACAACCCAACCCTTACTCCATCTTTAACCTAATTATAACCCTAAATCAAACACTAACGTTTACCCTTACCCTAACCCTAACTTTAACACTTACCCTAAACGTAAATCTAAACCTAAACCTAACTATCTACCTAACACTTATCCTAACATGAAACCTAACCCTAACACTAACCCTAACCTAACCCTAACCAGAAAACTAACCTAACACTAACACTAACCCTAACCTTAACTCTAAACATCCCCCTAAATGAAACCTAACACTAACCCAAATCCTAAACTTAACATGAACACAAAGCCTAACCCTAAATCGAACCTAAACCTACCACTAAACTTCACCATAACAATAAGTCTAACCCTAACACTAACACAAAACCTAAACCAAATCTTCACATTAACATAACCCTTAGAGTAACCCTAACCCCAACCCTAACCCTAAACCTAAAGATAACCCTAACCCAAAGACTAAGACTAAACCTCACCATAAACCTAACGCTAAACACTAACACTAAACGTAATCTTAACACTGACCGAAATCTAACTCCAACCCTTACCCAAACACTAGTCTTAACCCTTACCCTAACCTTTACAATAACATAACACTAATCCTAACACAAATCCTAACCATAACCCTAAACAAAACTCTAACCATAACCATACCCTAATCATAAAACTTACCCTAAACTTTCCATAACCCAAAACCTAACCCTAACACAAATCTAGCCCTAACCCAATCCTAACACTAATCCTAACACTAACCCTAACCCTAACGTTAACAAAAAACCTAAAGAAAACCTTTACCCTAACCCAAATCCTAACCCTAACCCTAAAAATAATTCTAACCCTAACCCTAACCGCAACCATACCCCCACACTAACCTTAACCCTAACCTTTACCATAACCCTAAACTTAACCAAACACTAACACTAATGTAATACTAAACCTAATACAAACTTTATCCCTAACTCTAACCCAAACAATATTCATAATGCAAACACTAACCATATCCTAGATCAAACCCTAATTTTAACACTAACCCTAACAATAAAGCTAACCATAATACTAACACAAAAACTATTTCTAACACTAAAGCTAACACTAAACTTAAACTTAACACAAACACTAATACTAAACCTCTCAACTTAACACTAACACTTACACTAACCCTGAAACTAGACCTAACCTTAAACCAAATCCTAAACCTAACCCTTACCCTTCCTGTAACCCTGTCACTAAAACTAAACCTAAACCTAACCATAACTCTATCCCTAACCCTAAACCTAACACTAACACTAACCCTAACCATAACCCTAACACTAAACTAACACTAATGCTAAACCAAACCATAACTCTAAGCCTCACCCTAAACTTAACAATAACCCTAAGCCTAACCCAAACATGAAACCTAACCCTTCCCCTAAACCAAACCAAACTTTAACACTAAACCTCACAGTAACACTAAACCTAAGCCTAACCCTAACACAAACCCTCAACCAAATACTAACCTTAACCTAGCCCTAACACTAACCCTAAACCCAACCCTAAACCTAACCCTAATGCTATACCTAACCATGACACTAACTCTAAGCCTCACCCTAACTCTAATTCGAAACCTTAAAATAACACTAACACTAACCCTAAACCTAACTCTAAGGTTAACTCAAACATAACCATTACCTTAACACGAAACATAACCTTTACCCTAGCCCTAATTTAATCCAAACTCTAACCCTAATCCTAACACTAATCCTAACCCTAACCCTAACCATAACCATAACACTATCTCTAACCCTAACCCTAACCCTAACCCAAACCCTAACCTAAACCTAAACCTCAACCTAACTCTAAACTTAATCCTAAACTTTATCATAACCCTAACTATAACCCTAATCGTAACCCCTACACAAACCCTAATGCTAAACTTTACACTAAACTAAATCCTTATCTTAACACTAACACTATTACTAACTCTAACCATAACCCTAAACCTAACCCTAAATTTTTCCCAAACCGTAACCCTAACCCTAGCCCTAACAATTACTCTAAACCTAATACTGACATAAACCCTAATGTTAAACCTTAAAGAAACCCTAACTGTAACTCTAAAACTAACCCTTACACTAGTATTAACTCTAACTTTAACCATAACCCTAATCCTTAACCTAAACACCTAATCCTTAACCTAAACCTAACCATAACAATATCTCTAGTCCTAACCCTAAACCTAAAGCTATACCTAAACCTAACCATAATTTTAACACTAACTCTAAACCTAAGTATAACCCTAACTCTAACCTGACACTAATCCTAACCGTAACCCTAACCATAAACCTAAAGCTAACATTTAACCTAACCTTAACCGGAATACGAACCTTAAACCTAACCGTAAACCTAACCTAACCGTAAACTGAAACTTAACACTAATAATAACCCTAATACTAATCCTTACGTGAACCCTAACACAAACCTTAACCCTGCCCTAACCATATCCTAACCCTAACCCTAACCCTGATGCTAATTCTAACCATAACCATAAACCTAAAAAAAATCCTAACTGTAACTCTTACACAAATCCTAACCCTAAAACTAACAGTAACTCTAATCCTAATCCTAACTCTACCACTAACACTAACCCTAACCCTAACCCTAACACTAACCGTAAAACTAAAAATAACCATAACACTAAACCTAACCCTCACCCTAAACCTCACACTAATTTTTACAGTAATCCTAACCCTAGCCATAACCTTAAACCTGACGTAAGACTAACCCTAACACTATCCATAATCCTAACACAATACTTAACACAAAACATAACCCTAAACATTACCTAACACTAACCCTTACTTTTAACTAACACTAACCCAAACACTAACATGTACACTAAAACTAACCCTAACCCTAACACTAACACTAACACTAGTCCTAAATGTAACATAACCCTAACCGTAACAGTAACACTCACACAAACCATATCACTACCTCTAACCATAAACCTAACCCTAAAACTAACACTAACACAAACCCTAACCCAACCCTAACACTAAATCTAATCTTATCCCTACCACTAATCCTTACGCTAAACCTATCCCTAAACCTAGCTTTACACTTACCCAACCCTAAACCCAACTCTACCCATAACACTAACCCTAACCTGAACCCTAACCCTATAACAACTCAAACACTAACCCTATCTGAACCATAAACCTAACCCTTAACCAAAAACAAACCCTAACATTAAACCTAACCCTAATCTCAACACTAACCGTAAACCCAACAAAAACCCTATCACTAACACTAAGCCTAAGCCTAAACCTAAACCTAACATTAACCCTATTTTTGACCCTTACTTTAACCCTAACACTAATACTAACCCTACCCTTACCCTAACACTATACCTAAACTAGCTATAACCCTAAAACTAACTATAACCCAACCCCACGTCTCACTCTAACCCTCTTTCTAATCATAATCAAAACAGTAATTTTTACTGTAACAAAGCTTAAACCTAACCCTTACCCTAACACAAACCATAATTCTTAACCTAACACTAAACTTAACACTAACCCTAACTCAAACCCTAAGCCCAATTCTAAAACTAACCCTATCCCTTAACCCTAACCCTAACCCTAATCTTAACCCAACAAAAACCCTAACCCTAAACCTTACCCTAATGCAAAACATATCCCTCACACAAACACAATCCTAACAATGAACCTAACCCGAAACCGAACTCTAAAACTAACCCTAAACCGATCCCGAACCCTAACACTAACAGTAAACCTTAAACTAACCCTAAACATAACCCTAATTTTAAGCCTAAATCTAACCATAAAAATATCCCTAACCCTAACTGTAACACTAACTCTAACCCTTACCATAGCCCTAACCCTAAAATTATCACTAACACTAACACTCTCCTTAACACTAACACTAAAGCTAACACTAATTCTAACCCTAAACCAAACACTAACCCTATCCCTAACACTAAAACGAATCCTAAGCTTAACCCTAAAACTAACCCTAACCCTAACCCTTACACTAACCCTAAAACTAACCATAACCCTAAACCTACCACAAACCTAACCCTTACCCTAACCCCAGCCCTAACCCTATAATTAACCCTGACCTATTCCTAACCCTAACACTAACACTAAGCATAACCCTTGTAATTACCCTAAATCTAATCCTAACTCTAACCCTAACCCTAAAACTCTCATGAACCATAATGTTAACACTATCACTAAATCTAAACCTCACCATAAACGAATCCCAAACCTGAACACTTACTTTAACTCTAATGCTAACACTAAGCCTCAACGTAACTTTAACACTAACCCAAACACTAATCCTAAACCGAACCCTAATTCTAACTGTAATACTAACCCTAATCCTAACAATAAAACAACAACTAACCCAAAAACTAACCCTAAACAAAACTCTAACACAAATTCTACACCTAACCATATTCGTAATCCTAACACTCAACCACACCCTAACCCTAAAGCTAACCCTAAACCTAATCCTAACTCTAAACCTAACCCTAACCCTAAATCTAACCCTAACAAAAATCCTAACCCAAACACTAACCCTCATCTTTACCCTAACCCTTACCCTAACACTAAACAGAAACCTAACCCTAACACTAATACTAAACCTCACTAAATCTAACCATAACCATAACAATAACAATAAACCTAACTGTAATCTTATCCCAAACACTAATTCAAACCCAAAACCCTAACGCTAACTGAAAAACTAACCCTAACCTTAACTGTAAACCTACACCTTACCCTAACACTAACAACAAACCTAAGCTTAATACGAACCCTAACCCTATCCCTAACCTTAACCCTAACACTAAACCAAATTTTAACAATAACCCTAATACAAATTCTAACTTTAACTCTAGCCCTAACACAAACCCTATCCCTAACCCTAACCTAAACCTTACCCTAATCTTTGCCTAACCCTAACCCTAACACTAAGCATAACACTAACCCTAACACTAAGATTAACTCTAAACATAAAAAAATCCTCTCCCCATCCATAACTTTATAACTAACACAAAACCTAAACCTAAGTCTAAACCTAACACTAACCCTAAACCTAACCCTTACTCTAACTCTAACACTAACATTACCCCTAACCATAACCCTAAGTTTAACACTAAGCCTAACCTTCATCCTGATGCAAAATCTAACCTTAACGATAACCCAAAACTAACTCTAACACAAACCCTAAAACTAAACCTAACACTAACCCTAACACTAAACATAACTTTAACCCTAACCCTAACACTAAAACTAACCCTAACCCTAACCTGAACCCTAAACCTAACCCAACACTATCACAAACACTAAACATAAACCTAACACTAACCATAACCCTAACACTAACACTAAACCTAAACCTAAACCTTACCCTAACCCTAACCTTAATCTGAATACTAACCCTAACAGTAACCCTAACCATAACCCCAATCCTATCCCTAACTTTAACGTAACCCTAACCCTAACCCTAACCCAAACCCTTACCTAAAACTAAACCTAAACCTGTCCTAACTCTAACCCTAACACTAACACAAACCCTAACCCTGACCCTAACCCTAACCCTAAAATTCACCTAATCCTAACCCTAAACCTAACACTAACCCTAACTAACCCTTAACCTGACTATAACCCAAAACCAAACACTAATGCTAACCCTAACACTAACTCTAACACTAACCCTTACCCTAACCCTAGCCTTCTAACCTTTTAATTTTAACCCTCTAACCCTATCCTTTACCCTAAGCCAAATCCTCATCTTATTTGTACCCTAGTTCTAGCCATAATTCTTAACCTTCCCCAAACCCTAAATCTATTAGTAGTCCAAAATGTAGCCCTTATTCTAGCACTAACCCTAACCTTAACCCTTTCCCTTATTCTGAGCCTAACACTTACCCTAGATCTAAACCTGACTCTAACCATAAACCAAACCCTAACACTACCTCTACCAGTAAACCTATACCTAAACCTAACAGTAACAGTAGCACTAGACAAACCTAATTTTAAATAACCCTAGCCCTAAAGAAAAACCTAACACTAAGCCCTAACTATAACCTTTAAACTAACGTAAATACTAAACCTCTCACTAGACCAAACGTTAGTCATAATTGTGGCTCTGAACCCCACAATGACCCTAACCCCACAATGACCCTTAATCTAATAGAAACCCTAGCTCTAAACCTTATCCTAAATAAAAACCTAACACTAACACTAGACTTATCCATATCTCTTACCCTAAACCTAACCATAATCATACCTCTCACTCTTATATTACCAAGCCCTAACGTTAGCCCTAAACATCACACAAAACCTAGCCCTAAACCTAGCCCTAGTCATAACCCTAACCATAACCTTAGACCTAACCCTAATGCTAACCCTTGCCCTAGTCTTAACCCTAGCTGAAACTCTAATTCTTAGCCTAAAGATAACCCTAACCCTAAACCTAAAACTAGCGTTAACTCAATACCTAACCCTCTCCCTAGCCCAATCCCTGCCTCAAATGCCTGCACTTACCCTAAACCTAACCCTAACATTAACCCGAGGCCTAACCCTAACCCTTACCCTAATCCTAACCTCAACACTAGCCCTAACCTTAGCTCTAACACTATCCATTACCCTAAAGAAATGCCTAACCCAAATGCTAACCCTAGGCCTAACAATAACCCTATCGTTAACACTAACTCTATCCATTACTCTAAACCTAACCGGAACCATAAACCTAATTCTATCCATTACCTTAACCCTAACCCAAACCCACCACAAATTCAAGCATGAACTCTAAATCTTAACCAAAACCAAACCCTACCCGGACCCCGACCCTAATAATACACCTAGCTCTAATCTTGATCCTTACCCTACCCTACACCTGAACCTTACAATAGACATAACCACAACCTAACATTAAAACAAATACTAATCCTAAACCTAGACTTGACATTAACCCAAGTCCTAATTCTAGATTTAGCCCTAAAAAAAACCCTCAGCCTAGCCTTAAACCTAGTATTAATCCTAACCTAAACCCTAACTTTAGGCCTAACCCTAATTCTAACCCTTGCACTAGCCCTAAAGCTAGCAATAACCTATCATTTCCCCTAAACCTAATCCTAACTCTATCACTAACAGTAAACCTAACCCTAGGCCTAAACCTAGGCCTAAACCTAACACTAACCATAGTCCTAATCCTAGCCCGAAATTAGCCCTAACCCTAAACTTACCCCTAACCTTAGCCCAAAGACTAACTTGAACTCTAAACCTAGCCCTATTTCTAGTACTAACTCTGTTACCATAACCCTAACACTAGCCCTAAACTTCGCTCTAACCATAGTCAAAGCCCTAAACCTAGATCTAACCATAACAATAAATCTAAGCCTAAACTTCACCCTACCATTAGCCCTAACACTATTGCTAATCATAAAGCCAGCCTTAACCCTAGGCCTAGTTCTAAAAACTGAGCCATAGCCCTATCCCTAACCCTACCTAACCTTAACCCTAGAACTGGCATTAGCCATATCCTTAGCCCTAATCCTAGTTCTAAGCTCAGCATTAATTCTTATCCTGATCTGAACCCCAGCCCTATCCCTAATTTTATCCCTTTCCTAGCACTAAACATAGTTTAACATCATAACTTACCATAACACTAATGCTAACATTAACCCTAGCCCTAAACATAGGCCTAAACCTAACACTAACCCTAGCACTAATCCTAGCCCTAATTCAGGCCTAACACTAAACCGAAACCTATCCCTATCCCTAAGACTAACTCTTACTCTTGCCCTAGACCTATCCCTAGTTGTAAACCTATCCATTACCATAACCCCAAACCTAGCCCTATCCCTAGCCCAACCTAAGCCCTAACCTTTGCTCTACCCCTAAAATTGGGTCAAACCCTAAACTTAAACCTAAATCTCACCCTAACACTAGCCCTCACAGCAATTCTAATAGGAAAATTACCCCTAACCCTAACCTAGCCCTAAAACAAAACTGAGTCATAAACCTAAACCTAACCCTTACCCCAAACAAAACACTAATTTTAAATCTAGCCCTAAATCTTGCCATAATTTGAGTGCTAAACCTAACCCTAGATGTAACCCTGACCGTGACTTGGATCTTAACACTAACTGGAACTCTAAACATTACCTTAATGCTAAACCAAGCAGTAGCCCTAATCAGAAACCAAGTCCTTAATTAGCCATAGTCCTAATGCTAACACAAATCCTAGTGTTATTCCAACCCCTAAACCTAGGTTTAACTCTAAGACTAACCCTAACCCTAACCCTATCCCTAACCCTACCCCTAATCCTAACGCTAGCTCTAATCCAATCCCTTACCCTAAGCCAAACCCTCACCCTAATGCTAACCTAGTATAAGACTAATACTTAGCTTATCCCAAACCCTAACTCTATTACTAGTCTTAACCCTAGGCCTCATTTTGGCTCTAGCCCTAACCCAACCCTGACCCTTTTCTGACCCTAACACTAACCCTAGATCTAATCCTGAAACTAACCCTTAACCAGACTGTAACTCTACCTATGTTGGTAAACCTATACCTAAAGCTAACAGTAACATTAGCACTAGAACAAACCTAATTGTAAATAGAGTCATAAATCTAGCCCTAGCCCTAAACAAAAACCTCGAACTAGCATTACCAATAGCACTTAACCTAACACAAAGACTAACCCTATCCCTAGACCCAACTCTGTTCCTAACTTTGGCCCTAACCCAAACCCAAACACTGATGCTTACTCTAACACAAAGCCTAGCTCTAAACCTTATCCTAACCCAAAACCTAATCTGAACACTAGACTTGTCCATAACCCTAACCCTAAAACTAGCCATAAGCATAAGAAGAGCTTTTACGTTACCCATAGCCCTAACGCTAGCCATAAACATCATACAAACCTAGCCCTTATCTAGCCCTAAACTTAGCCCTAAGTGTAACCCTAACTGTAACCCTAAACCTAACCCTAACCTGAACCCTCAACCTAGTCCTAAATCTAGCTCAAACTCTAACCTTTTCCCAAATCATAAGACCAAAGCTGAACCTAACCCTAAACTGAACCCTAACAATACCTCTACTGGTAAAATTATACCTAAACCTAAGAGTAACACTAGCACTAGACCAAACCTAATCACACTAGACCAAACCTAATCTAGATTTCGTCTAGTGCTAGTGTTAGTGTTAGGTTTAAGTATAGGTTTACCAGTATGGGAAGTGATAGGTTTCATTTAGTGTTGGGGTCAAGTTTAGACTTAGGGTTAGTGTTAAGGTCAGAAAAAGGGTCAGGCTTAGGGTTAGGTTTAGAGTAGGAATGGGGCCTAGGATAGGACTAGTAATAGAGTTAGGATTTGAGGTAGGCTAAAGATTAAGTTTAGGGCTTTGGTAGCATTAGAGTGAGGGTTTGGCTTAGAAAAAGAGATAAGGTTTAATGTAGGGTTAGGCTTAGGTTTAGGTTTAGGGCTAGGGTTAGGGTTAGGGTTAGAGTTAAAAAAAAGAGGTTTTTTTTGGATTCAAGCTAGGATATGTGTTATCATTAGGGCTCTGATAAGAACTAATTATAAAGGCTAATGGTAGAACTAGGTTTCTGCTTAGGTTTAGTACTAGGGTTAACGTTAGGGCAATGTTTAGAGCTAGGGTTAGTGCTATTGGCCGAGTAAGTGTCAGGGTTATTTCTATGGTTAGGATTAGGACTCAAATTAGGGCTAGGTTTCAGGCTAGATGTAGTTTTAGGGTTTGATTTAGGTTAAGGGTTAGGTTATGGCTCAGTTTTGTTTTAGGATTAAGTTAGATTTAGGGCTAGTTTTCCAATTAGCTTTAGGGTTAGGGGTAGTGTTAGGGTGAGGTTTGTACTTAATTATAGTTTTAGATCCAGGTTTAAGATTTGGGCAAAGGTTAGGGCTAAGTTTGGGGCTAGGGATATTGCTAGCCTTTGGGTTATGATAAGTAATAGTTTTAGAACTAGGGATAAGGCTAGGGTGAGAGTTAGAGTCTTAGGGATAGGGTTAGGTTTACTGTTAGGACTAAATTAGGGCTAGGAATAGTGCTAGGGTTAGTGTTAGATTTAGGTCCAGGTTTAGGGCTAGGGTTAGGTTTAGCATTAGGGTTAGGGTAAGGTATGATGTTACAGCAATGTTTAGTGCTAGGACAAGAGATAAAATTAGGGTTAGGGCTGGGTTAAAATTAGGGTTAGGATTAAGGCTAGGCTTAGAACTATGATTAGGTCTAGGGATAGGGCTAATATCAGGTTAAGGTTAGGCTAGGGATAGGGATAGGGCTATGGCTCATTTTTGTTTTAGAAATAGGCCTAAATATAGAGATAGTTTTATGCTTAGTGACAGTGTTAGGGCTAGTGGTAGGATGAAGTTTAGGCTTAGAGTAATTGTTACGGTTAGATCTATGTTTAGGGCTATAGCTAGGGTTAAGGCTAAGTTTAGAGCTATTGTTAGGGTTATGGTGATGGATAGGGTTAGAACTATAGATAGGGCTAGGGCGAGAGTTCAAGTTAGTCTTTGGGCTAGGGTTAGGGGTAGGTTTAGGGTTAGGGCTAAATTCGGGCTAGGATTAGTGCTAGGGTTAGTGTTAGGGTTAGGCCCAGGGTTAGGGATAGCATTAGTGTTAGGGTTAGGATTAGGATTAGGTTTACAGGAAGGGATAGGTTTATAGCTAGATTTAGGTCTATGGTGAGGGTCAAAATTAGGGTTAGGAGTAAGGTTAGGGTTTTGGTTAAGATTCAGGCTAGGTTTAGGGTTAAGCTGAGGGTTTGTGTTAGGGTTAGGGCTAGGATTAGGGCTAGGGCTAATGTTTGGTCTAGGATTATATTTAGCATTAGTTTTAGTGTTAGGTTATGACTATGTCTAGTATAAGGTTTAGGTTTAGGGTAGGTGTCAGGTTTAGAGCTGGATGTGTTATTAGGGTCAGGGTATGGGTAGGGTTTGGTTTGGGTTAAGTTTTAGGGTTAAGGATTGTATTAGCTTTAGGGTTACGTTAGGGATAGGATAATGGATAGACTTAGGTTTATGTTTCCGGTTAGGTTTAGAGTAATGGTAGGGTAAGTGTTAGTCATAGAGTTATTAATAGGCCTAGTGATAGCATTTGGGTTAGGTTTATCTTTAGGGTAATGAATAGGGTTAGAGCTAAGGTTAGGGCTAGTGTTACAGTTAGGATTAGATTTAGGGTAAGTGTAGGCATTTGAGTTAGGGTTAGGGCTAGGTCAAAGGTTAGGTTTTGAGTCAGGGCTATGGTTAGATTTAGGATTTGTGTTATGTATAGACTAAGGATTAGAGTTTGAGTTAGGGTTAGGGTTAGGGGCAGGATTACAATTAGGCTTAGGTCTAAGGTTATGGTTAATGTTATCATTAGGGCTAGGATTAGGGCTAGGATAAGGGCTAGATTTTGTGTGATGTTAGGATTCTAATGTAAAGTTAAAACCTATCACTAGACCAAATGCTAGTCCTAATTGTGGCCCTAACCATAATACTAACCCTAATCCAAAAATGACACTTAACCATAAACAAATTCTAGCTATAAAACTTATCCTAACCCAAAACCTAACGCTAACACTAGAAATATCCATAACCCTGACGCTAAAACTAGCCATAAACATATTCCTAACTCTTCTATTTCCCATAGCCCTAATGTTAGCTCTAAACCTCATACAAAACCTAGCCCTTATCCTAGCCCTAAACCTATCCCTAATTATAACCCTAATCAAAAACCTACACCTAAGCCTAATCCTACCCTCAACCAAGTCCTAAACCTAGCTCAAACCAAAAGCCTTACCCTAAACATAATACTAACCTTAACCCTAGACCTGACTCTAAACCTAACAATCACCCAAGACCTATCCCTAGCTCAAATGCTAATATTTAAACTACAACTATCCCTGACACTAACTCTAGGCCTCAAGCTAACCCAAGCCCTAATCAAAACCTTATCCCTAGCCCTAACTTTAGCTCTAACACTATCCATTACTCTTAAGATAATCCTAACTCATATGCTAACCACAGGCCTAAATCTAACCCGATCGCTAACACTAACCCTATGCATTACTCTAAATCTAACCTGAACCCTAAACCTAATCCTATCTATTACCCTATCCATAACCCTAAAGCTAATTCAATTCTTTACCCTAAAACTTAACCTAAACCAAACCCCACCTGGACTCTGACCCTAATAATACACCTAGATTTAAACCTGACCCTTACCTAAACCTAACCCTTACACTTGACCTAGCCATAACCTAACCCTAAAACTAACAGTAACCATAAATCTAGACCTGTGATTAGCCCTATCCCTAATCCTAGCCCTAGCCCTAACACAAACTTCATCCTAGTACTAAACATAGCCTTAATCCTAACCCTAGTCCTAACCCTAATTCTAACCCTCATCCTAGCCCTAAACCTAGCTATAACCCCATCCCTTTCCCTAAACCTAACACTAACCCTAGCCCTAAATCTATCCCTAATTTAGCCCTAACCCTGGCCTAATGCTAAACCTAGCCCTAAGACTAACTCTAACTCTTACCCTAGCCCTATTTCTAGTTCTAACTCTATCCGTTAATAATCCTAACACTAGTCCTAAACTTAACCCTAAACATACCTATAGCCCTAAACCCAGATCTAACCATAAAAATAAATCTAAGCCTAAACCTCATCGTGCCACTAACACTAACACTATAACTAATCCTAAAAGTAGCCCTATCAGTAAAATAAAACTGTGACAAAGCCCTAACCCTAACCCTAACCAAACCATAATCCTAGACTTGATATTAGATCTATCCTTAATTCTTACCCTAACACTTACACAAAACCTAACCCTACACCTAGCCTTAACTCCAGCCTTAATTCAAGTCTATCCCTGACTCTGATCAGTAACACTGATGCTGACTCTGACAGTAACACTAACTCTATCTCTATTCTTCACCCTAAACCTAAAACTAATCTACACACTAGATTCAGACATAATGCTAAACTTAACACTAGCCCTAATCATAATCCTGGTTCTAACATTAGCCCTAGTCCTAAATAGCCCTAACCTAACTCAAAACCTAGACCTAATCAGAGCCCTACCCTAGTTTTAACCTTAGCCCTAAACCTAACCCTAGCTCTAACACTTAACCTAAACCGAACCATAAACCTAAACCTTGTCCTAACCTGAAACCTAACCCAAACTGTAACCCTAATTCTAACCATAATCCTAGGCCTATATCTAGCTCTAATCTTATCCATTACTCTAACCATAACCATAACCAAATTCTAACCCTAGGCCTAACCCTAACCATTGCTCTAACCTAACCATAACCCTAGTCCTATCTGTAGCTCTAATCCAATATATTACCCTAACCATAACCCAAAATGAATTTTATTTGTAGGCTTAAACCTAACCTTATCCCAACCCTAAACCTGTTTATTATTCTAAACCTTCACCCTAAACTTGACCATATACATTACCCTAACCCTAACATTAACCCTAATGCTAATTTGAGCTCTAAACCTAATCCTTAACCTAACCCATGCTCTAACCCTGACTCTGACCCTAATAATACCCCTAGGTTTAAACCTGAACCTAACCTTCAACCTAACACTTACAATAGATCTGGCCATAATCCTTACCCTAAAACTATCCCTAACCATAAGCCTAGACCTTACATTAGTCCTATCTTTTATCCTAGCCCTAACCCTAACACAAATCCTAGCCATAATTATATTTCTGAACCTAGGCTTAATCCTAACCGTAAAAATAACCCTAACCCTAACCCTAATTTTATTCTTTTTCCTAGCCCTAAATGTAGCTGTAACATCATACCTTACCCTAACCCTAATGCTAACCCTAACCCTAGTTCTAAACCTAGGCCTAAACCTTCCACTAACCATAGCTCTAATCTAGCCAAAATTTATCCCTAACCCTAAACCTAACACTATCCCTAGCACTAAGACTAACTCTAACTCTTGCCCTAGCCCATTTCCTAGTTCTTAAATTATCCTTTACCAAAACCCAAATCTATCCCTAGCACTAGCCCCAACCCTAACTTTACCCTAGCCATAAAACTGGATCTAAACCTAACATTTAGCCTAATGCTCACTTTAAACCTAATGCTAATTTGAAAACTAGCCCTAACAATACCCTAGCCTTAAAATAAAATCAAGCCATAAACCTAACACTACATCTTAATCTAAACCAAACGCTAACCCTACACCTAGCCCTAAACGTAGCCCTAATTTGAGTTCTAACCCTAACCCTAGAACTAACTCTGACCCTTACTTATACCCTAACAGTAACCCTAGCTCTAAACATTGACCTAACACTTACCCTAGAACTAGCCCTAATCAGAATCCTAGTTCTTTCATTAAATGTAGCCCTAATGCTAATAAAATTCTAAAGCTATTCTGAGCCCTAGACCTAGGTTTAACCCTAACCCTAACCCTTACCCTAACGCTAACTTTACCTCTAACCCTATCTTTTACCCTAAGCCAAACTCTCACACTAATGCTACCCTAATTCTAAACATAATCCTTAGCCAACTTCAAAACTTATCTCTATTACTAGTCCTAACCATTTCCCTCATTCTAGCTTGAACTTTAACTCTAACCCTGACCCTTATTCTTACCCTAACACTAACCCCAGGTCTAAACCTAACACTAACCATAAAGCAAACCCTAACACTACCCCTACCCGTAAACTTATACCTAAACCTAACAGTAACACTAGCACTAGACAAAATCTAATTCTAAAAAGAGTCATAAATCTAGGCTTAGCCCTAAGCAAAAACCTAGCACTAGCCCAAACAATAACTTATAACCTAATGTAAACACTAACTCTATGCCTAGACCCAATGCTACTCCTAAATCTGGCCCTCACCATAAACCTAACCCTAACAAGAACAATGACCATTACCCTAAAGCAAACCCTAGCTCTAATTTTTTTCTAACCCCAAACCTAAATAGAATACTAGACTTATCCATAACCTTAACCCTAAAACTAGACATAACCATATCCCTAGCTTTTACATTACCCATAGCCCTAATGTTATTCATAAACCTCATACAAAACATAGCCCTAATCCTAGCCCTAAAATTAGCCCTTATTGTAACCCAAACCATAAGCCTTAACCTAAGCCTAACCCTAACCCTCGCCCTAACCCTAATTCTAGCTCAAACTCTAACCTTAATCTAAACATAACCCTGACCCTAACCCTACCTTTAGACCTGACTCTAACCCTAACCCTCACTATAGCCCTAATCGTAGCTCAAATGCTAATACTTACGCCTATCTTAACCCTGACACTAACCCTAGGCCTAAGCCTAACCCTACCCCTAATTCTATCCTTAACTATAGCCCTAAAATTAGCTCAAACCCTAACCATTACCCTAAAGGTAAGACTAATCCAAATGCTAACTCTACGTGTAACGCTAACACTATTGCTAACAGTAACCTTATTCATTACTTAAACTTAACCTGAAGCTTAAATCTAACCCCATCAATTACCCTAACCTGAAACCTTACCCTATGCCTAATGCTAATTGAAGCCTTAACCCTAAATCTTAACCTAAACCAAACCCTTCTTGAACCCAGACCTAATAATAGACCTAGCTTTAAAACTGACCCTTAACCTAAACCTAACCCTTAAACTAGACCTAGCCATAATCTAACCCTAAAACTAACCATAACCATGAACCTAGACCTGACATTAACCCCAGATCTAATCCTAGCCCTAACCCTAACACAAACAATATTCCTCATCTTAGGCCTTACCTAGCCTTAATCCTAACTCAAACCCTCTCTCTAGCCCTATCTCTAATTTTAACCCTTTCCCTAGACCTGAACTTAGGTACAACCCCATTCTTTCCCCTAACCATATCACTAACCCTAACCCTAACACTAACCATATCTCTAGCCCTAACCATAGGCATAACCGTAAAACTAACCCTAGCACTAATCCTAGCCCTAATTTAGCCTTAACCCTATGTCAACCCCTAACCATGGCCTAAGAATAACTCTAACTCTCACCCTAGACCTATTTCTAGTTCTAACCCTATCCATTACAATAAATCTAACACAAACCCTAACCTTAGCCCTAACCCTAGCCCTAGACCCTACCCTAGATCTAAAGAAAAGTCTACATTTGACCCTAAACCTAAGCCTAATCCTCAACCCACCACTAGACCTAACACTATCACTAATCCTAAAACTAGCCGTAACCCTAGCCTTTTCCCTTAAATGAAACCAAGCTATTGTGCTACCACTAAACGTTAACCTAAACCAAACCATAACCCTAAACCTAGCCATAATCTTCTAGCTCTAATTCATGTCCTAGTCCTAAAATTAACACTTACCCTGACTTATATTCTAACACTAACCTTAATTCTAAATATCACACTAACCCTAAAGATAGCACTGACATTAGATCGCCCAAATCCTAATTCTAGCTAATTCCTAACACTAATCATAACCTTAGTTCTGATATTGGCCATAGCCCTAACTCTAGCCCTAAACTTATCAGAAAACCTAGCCCTAATCTGAGTCCTAACTCTTGATAAAAACCTAAACCTAAACCTAGCCCTAGCCCTAATCCTAGCTCTAACTCTATCACTTACCCTAAGCCAAACCCTATCAATAAAGCTAACATTAGTACTAATCATAATCCATAGCCTAATAAAAACCCTAACCCTATTACTAGTCCTAACCCTAGCCCTCATTCTTGCTCTAACCATAACTCAAATCATTACCCTATCACAAACTCTCAGTCTAAATCTGACCCTAACACTAAACCCAACCTTAAAACTAGCCCTACCAATAAACTTATACCTAAACCTAAGCCTAACTCTAACACTAGACCTAAGCTTAAACCTAAATATAGCCATAACTCTATACCTAGATTTAAAAAAAACCCGAGTTTTAGCCCTAACATAATACTTCTCCAAAAGCAAACACTAACCTTATACCTAGAACTAAACATAGTACTAATTCTGGTTTTCACCCTAAACCTAACTCTAACCTGAACACTGACCCTAACACTAACACTAAACCTAGCTCTAAGCCTGAAATTAACCCAAAACCTAAACCTAACACTAGACATAGCTGTAACCCTAACCCTAAAACTAGCTCTAATCAGAACCCTAGATCTTACATTACACATAGCATTAACCCTGAGCCTAAACCTAACGAAAAAGCTAGCCCTATTCTGAGGCCTAATCCTATTTTAGCATAATCATAATTCCAAATATAGCCCTATCCCCAACCCTCGCCTTAGACATAACCCTAGCTCAAAGCCTAACCCTTAGCCTAAACATAACCCTAGCCCTATTCCTAAACGTAAACCTAAGCCTAGCCCTAATTCTAAATTTAACCCTAGTAATAACCCTAGCTCTAAACCTAACATTACCCTAACGCTAAACCTAATAATAACCCTAGCCCTAAACCTAACACTATCCCTAAACCTAATAGTAAACCTAACCCTCGACTTAATCCTAAACCTAACCCTTGCCATAAACTTAACCCTAAACCTTACCATAAATTAAAACTAAACCTATCTCTGAACCTAAATTTAAGCATAACCTAATCTTAACGATGAAACTAATCTTACATTTAATCCAATTCATTACTCTAAAACTAAATCTGACCCTAATGAAAACCCTAGCTCTAACCCTAACCCTAACCATAACCATAACCATTACCCTAACCTAGTCTTAACACTAAACCTAACACTCCTCCTAGCGCTAACCGTAGCTTAAACCCTAATCCTTACCCTAAACCTAACCCTAGCCCTAGCCCTAATCGTAACCTTAACTCTAGCCCTAACCCTAATATTAAACCTAGCCCTAATTCTAGCCCTAATATAGTCTTATTCCTATTCCTAACCCTAACCCTAGAATTAACACTAACTATAATTCTACCACAAGACCTATCCCTCCTTTTAACCCTATCCCTTTCCATAACCCTAACCCAAGCCCTAACCCTAGTAATAACTCTTGCCCTAGTACTAACTCTAGATGGAAACCTATCTCTAAAACTAACTCTATCCCTTACGGTAAACCTAACCAAAGCCCTAAATCTAGTCATAATCCTTAGCCCTAGCACTAACATATCTCTTAAACTAACCCTAAACTGAGGCCTCAGCATAACCCTGAAATTAGCTCTAACCCTAATGCTATTCCTAAAAGTAGCCCTAACCCTAGACCTAGCCCTAAAATAAAACCGAGCCATAACCCTAACACTAACCATTAACATATACCAAACCCTAACCATTTACCAGCCCTAAACCTAGCCCTAATTTGAAACCTAACCCTACCCTAAACCTAACCATGGCCCTGACTCATATCCAAACACTAAACCTAGCTCCGAACATCACCCTAACAATAAACCTATCACTAACACTAGAACAAGCCCTAAACTTAACCCTAAAAATAACCCTAATTGTAACCCTATTTCTTAAAATAGCCATAACCATAAAACTAGCCCTAAACCTAATACAAAACTAGTCCTAATCCAAGCCTTAACACAAGCTTTAACCCTAATCTAACCCTAACCCTAGTCCTAAACTTAGTTCTAACCCTATCCTTTACCCTAAGCCAAACCCTCACCCTAATGCTAACCATATTCTTAGCACTAATCTTTAGTCTAACCAAAACCTAACTCTACCTGTAGACCTAACCCTAGTCCTAATACTGGCTTTAGCCCTAACCATTACCATAGCTGACACTAACACTAACCCTAGCTCTAAACTTTACCCTAACCCTAAAACTAACCCTAAAACTACACCTAGCCCTAACATTAACCATAAAACTAGTCTTAATCATTAAACTAGTTCTTACATTAGCCATAGCACTAACCTATCACAAAACCTAGGCATAATCCCAGCGGTACCTTAGCTTTAACCCTAAAGCTAACCCTAACAATAACTCTAGTCCTAACAATAACCCTAAGCCTAACCCTAGACCTAATCTTAAACATAACCTTAGCCCTAACCCTAGTTCTAACCCTATTCTTTACCCTAAGATAACTATAATGTTATGCTAACCCTAAGCAGAACCCTAATCCTAGAACTAGCCTTAAACCTATCTATTAACCTAAACCTATTCTGAACCACAAATCGAACTGTGTCATTACCCGATCCCTAAACATAAGACTAATTTGAGCCCTAAACTTAAACCTTAAGCTAACCCAAACCCTAAATTTGACTCTAACTCTAATAATACCCATAGCTCTAAAACTTACCCAAACAAGGAATCTAAACTTTACAATAGACATAGCCATAAACCTAACCCTAAAACTATCCCTAACCATACCCTAGACATGACATTAGCCCTAGCTCTAATCTAACCCTAACCTTATTACAAAACTTAGCCCATATCCTTGCAAGGAATCTCACATTAATCATAATCTAACCCTAACTATAATACCAACCTTAACCTTAATTCTCACCCTATTCCTAAACCTAGCTATATTCCCATCCCTTACCCTAAACCTAACCCTAACCCTAAACCTAACAATAACCCTAACCCTAACCCTAGTCCTAACCCTAACACTAACCCTAGCCCTAATCCAAGCCCTAATTTAGCCCTATCCATAACCCTAACCCTATCCCTAAGACTAACTTTAAGTCACACACTAGCCTTATATCTATTTCTAACCCTATCCCTTACCATCATCATACACCTAGCCCTAAACGTAGCCCTACACTAGCCCTATACTTAGCCCTATCACTAAACCTAGACATAAACCTAACTCTAAATTTAACCCTAACCCTAAGACTAAACCTAACCATAACTCTACTCTTATTCATCATCCTGAACCTAAGCCTAAATATCACACTTACACTAGCCCTAACCTTAGGCCTAACCATAAAACTAGCTTTAACACTACCCCTAGCTCTAAAATAAAACCAAGTGATAGCCCTAACTTTAACCCTTAACCTAAACCAAAACCTAACCCTCCACCTCTCTCTTACCCTATCCCTAATTATAGTTTAACCCTAAAACGAAAACTAACCCTACCCTGACTCTGACCCTAACACTAATCCTGGCTCTAAGCATCATCATCACTGTAAACCTAACCTTAACACTAAACTCAGACATAATTCTAAAAGTATAACTAGCTGTAATCATACACCTACTTCATACATTAGCGGTTGCCTTAACCCAAGCCCTAAACTAACCCAAAACCTAGCCTTAATCTGAGTCTTAATTATAACTTTAACCCTAAAATTCAACCTAACCCTAACCCAAACATTACCACTAATCCTCTACAAAACCCTAGCACGAACCGTAGGGCTAACCCTATCCATTACCCTAACAATAACCCTTAGTCTTTTGATAAACCTAGGCCTAACCCTAACCGTATACATTACACTAAACCAAACCTAAATCCTAAAACTAACCCTATCATTACCCTGACCCTAAATCTAACACTAATTTGAGCCCTGCACCTAAACACTAACTTAACTCAAACCCTAATCCTGACCCTTATTCTAAAAATAACCCTAGATCTAAACCTGACCCTAACCAAAAACCTAACCCTTTACTGGACCAATCCATACACATAATAATAAATTTATGCCTTACTGTAACCCTAGACCTAACACTAGCCATAGCCCTAAAACTATCCCTAACCATAAGACAAATCCTAGTCCTCATCATAGACCTAAACATAGCCTTAATGATAACCCTAACACTAACCCTAGTTCTAACCATAATAATAACACTCACTCTTGCCCTAAGCCTAGCTATAAACATATCCCTTACCCTAAATTAAACCCTAACTCTAACTTTAACCCTAGTGGTGGTAACCCTTGCCTTATCCTTAGCCTTAGCACTAACCCTAGATCAAAATCTAACTCTAAATCTAACCTAACTCGATGCAAATGACTAATCCTAAAACTAGCCCTAACCTTAGCCTAACATAACCCTAGAGATAATTTAGCCCTATCTCTAAACCTAACACTAACCCTAGCCCTAAGACTTACTCTCTCATACTAGCCTTATAACTAATTCTAACCCTATTGCTTACTGTAACCATAACCCTAGCCCTAAATCTAGTGCTAACCCTTTTCCTATCCTTATCCCTAGCACTAACATTAGAAAAAATATAACTCTAAATCTAGCCATAACCCGAAGCCTAAGCCTAAACATAACACTAGCCCAAACCATAACACTAATCCTAAAATGAGCCCTAATGCTAGCACTAGTCCTAAAACAAAACCAAGCCATAGCTCTATCCCTAAACATTAACCTAAACCAAACCCTAACCTTAAACCTAGACCTAAACCTAGCCCTAATTCGAGGAGGAAGCTGAACCCTGAAACTAATTCTGAACCTTACACTGACCCTAACACTTCTAGTTCTAAACATCAGCCTAACAGTAAACCTAACCCTTACACTAAACCTAGTACTAAAACCCTAAAACTTGCCTTAATTTTAAACCTAGTGCTTACATTATCTTTAACACTATCCCTAGCCCTAACATAACCCCAAACCTTGCCTTAATCAGAGCCCTAACCCTAGCTTTAAACCTAAACTAACCTTAGGCTTAATCATAAAACTAGCTCTAACACTACCCCTAGCACTAAAACAAAACCAAGTCATAGCCCTAACCTTAACCCTTAACCTAAACCAAAACCTAACCCTAGCCCTAATTGTAACAATAACTTTAGCCTTAAACTGATCTCTACATCTATCCATTAGCCTAACCATATCCCAAACCATAAAGATAAACCTAAGCATAAACATAACCCTATCCCGAATCCTAACCCTCCCATTACTCTAAACCTAACTTGAATCCTAAATCTAACCCTATCATTACCCTAAACCTAATCCTAAGACTAATTCAAGCCCAAACTTGAAACCTTAACCTATCCCAAACTCTAACCCAGACCTTGACCCTAAAAATACCCCTAGTTCAAAACTTCAGGGTAACCCAACACCTAACCCTTAGCCTAGACTTAGTCATAAACCTATCCCTAAAACTATCTTTAATCATAATTCTGGTCCTGAAATTAGCCACAGCCCTAATACTAGCCCAAACCCTAAAAACACACCTAGCCCACATCGTAGGCCTAAACCTAGCTTTAATCATAACCCTATATCTAGACCTACACCTAATTCTAATTCTAATCTTCACCCTACCTCTAAACCTAGCTATAATGTCATCCCTTAGTCTAAATTTAAATCCAACCCTTTCCCTAACTCTAGGCTTAAGCTAAACACACAACCTAGCCCTAATCCTAGCCCTAATTTAGCTCTATCTCTAACCCTATCCTAATCCTAGCCCTAAGACTAACTCTATCTTTCCCTTTTCCTATCCCTAGTTCTATCCCTATCTGGTACCATAAACCTAATACTAGCCCTAACACTTGCCCTAAAGTTAGTCAAAGCCCTAACCATATCTCTAAATCTAACCTTAAACCTAAGCATAAGCCTAACACTAACACTAGCCCTAACCCTAATGATAATTGTAATACTAGCCCTAACCCCATTTTAGCAGTAAACCAAAATCGAGAAATAGCCCTAACCATAAACCTTAACTTAAACCAAACACTATCTCTACACTTATACCTAAATCTAGCCCTGATTCGAGGCCTAAGCCTCACCTAAAAACTAACCCTGAACCTGATTCATATCTTATCACTAACCCTAGATCTAAACACAGCCCTAAACTCAAGTGGAACACCAACATTAACAAAATCCCTAATTTGATTCTTAATGCTAAACCTAAAATTAACCCTTACCCTGATTTGTATCCTAATAAGAACCATAACTGTAAATATCACCTGAACCTTAAACCTAACCCTAGCACTCAAACTACCCGTAACACTAACCCTAAAACTAACTCTGCTGGTAACCCTAGTTCTTAAATTAGCTGTTTCCCTATTCCTAGCCCTAACCCTAAAACAAAAACTAGTCCTAAACCAAACCCTAAACCTAGCTTTAATTTTAAATCTAACCCTAACCATAGCCCTAAACCTAGATCTTAATCAACCCCTAACCCTAAGTAAAACCCTAAACCTAAGTAACCCTAGATCTATCCCTAGTCTTTAGACTAAGCAAAACCCTAACCCTATTAATAGTCCAATCCCTAGACTTCATTTTAGTTCTAACACTATCTTAAACCCTAATCCTAACCCTGACCCTTATTCTGACCCTAACACTAAACCTAGGTCTAACCCTAACCCCAACCCAAACCCAAAATGAACCATAATCTTATCCCTAGACCTAACTCTGAACCTAACATCAGCCTAGCCCTAACCGTAGCTAAGAACCTAACCCTTTTGCTAAACATAACCCTAAACCTAATCCTACTTCCAACTCTCACCTTAACCCTAACACAAGACCTAATTTTAAACTTAACTCTAGCCCTAAACTTAATTCTAATTTTATCCATTACCCTAAACATAACCCTTACCATAATGCGAAACCTAAGCTTAACCCTAACCCTATGACTTTCCCCAACCTTATCAAATACCCTAACATAACCTGAACCCTAAACCTAAACCAATCATTACTCTAACCTTAACACGAATTCTTATTCGAGCCCTAACCCTAACCTCAAAACTAAAACCAACCCTAATGCTAATCGTGACCCTAATAATTCCCCTAGCTATAAACATGACTCTTATGCTACCTAACCTTACACTAGACCTAGCCATAAACCTAACCCTAAAACTATTCCTAACCTTAACCCTAGACGTGACATTAACCCTAGCGATAATCCTAGCCTTAATCCTAACACAAACCCTAGCCCTTATCGTAGCTCTAAACATAGACTTAATTTTATTCCTAACCCAAACCCCAGTCCTAAACCTAACACTAACCCTATCACTAATCTTAGCTCTAATTTAGCCCTGTTACTAAACCTAAGCCTAACCATAGCCCAAAGTTTAACTCTAACTCTCACCCTAACGTTAACCACAGTTCCAAACCTATCCCTTTCTAGAACCCAAATCCTAACCCTAACCCTTGGTCTAACACTAACCCTATTCATGGCACTGGCCATAACCCTAGATCTAACACTAAGTGTAAATCTAACCCTAAATGTAAGTCTAAACCTAAACCTAACATTAGCCTTAATGCTAGTGCTAATCCTGAAACTAGCCCTAACACTAGCCCCATCCCTAAAACAAAACAGAGCCATAGTGTATCCCTAACCCTTATCCTAAATCAAAACCTAACCCTACAACTAGCCCTAACCATATTCTAATTCTAGTCCTAGCCCTAACCCGAAAACTAACCCTGACCCTGACTCTTACCCTAACACTAACCCTGGCTCTAAATATCATCATCAACATAAACCTCAACCTAACACTAGACATAGCCCAAAGCCTAACCGTATAACTATCACTAATCATAACCCTCCTTAATATATTAGACATAGCCTGAACCCTAGCCCTTACCTAACCCAAAACCTAGCTTTAAACCAAGTAGTAAACCCAGCTTTAACCATAAACTTAAACCTAACCCTAACCCAAAACTAGCCCTAACCCTACACATAACCTTAGCCCTAACCTTAGGTCTAAACCTATCCATTAACCTAAAAATAACCTTAACCCTTATGCTAAGCCTAGGCCTAACCCTAACCCTATGCATTACATTAAACCAAACCTAAACCCTAAAATTAACCCTGTCATTACCCTGAACCTAAACCCTAACCTAACCCAAACCCTAACCCTGATTCTGACCCTAAAAATAACCCTAGATATAAACCTGTATAAACCTAATCCTTAGGCTGGACCAAGCCATAAATCTAACACTAAATCTAGCCCTAACTATAACCCTAGACCGAACATTAGCCCTACCTCTAATACTATCCCTAACGCTAACACAAACCCTAAACTTAATCCTAGCCATAAACCTAGACATAATCATAACCCTAACCCTAACTCTAGCCCTAACCCTAATACTGAACCATGCCATAGCCCTAAACATAGCCAAAACCACATCCCTTAACCAAAACATAACCCTGACTCTAACCCTAACCCTTTTCATCACAATTGCCATATCCTTAGACCTAGCTTTAACTCTACATTGAAATCAAACTTTAAATCTCACAATAACTCGATGCCTAAACCTAAAAATAGCCCTAATCCTGATGCTATTTCTAAAACTAGCTCTAATCTAAGCCCTAACACTAACCCTAGTCATAATTTAGCCCTATCCCTAACCCTAACCCTAACCCTAACCCTAACCCTAACCCTAAGAATAACTCTAACTCTCACACTGGCCCTATCACACATTCTAATCCTATCCCTTCCCATAAACCTAACTTTATCCCAAATCCTAGTCCTAACACTTGCCCTATCCTTAGCCCTACCACTAACCTTAGATAAAAACCAACTCTAAATTTAACCCTAAACCGAAGCCTATTCCTAATTCTAACACTAGCCCTAACCTAAAAATTCCAGTAACCCTCACCCTAGCCCTAAAACCAAACCAAGCCAAAGCTATAACCGTAATCCTTAACCTAAACCAAGCCCTAACCCTACACCTAGCCCTAACCTCAGCCCTAATTCAAGTTTTAAGTCAAACCCTAAAAATAACCCTGACCCTTACTCTGACCATAACACTAAACAAAGGTCTAAATATCACCCTAACCCTAGTCCTAAACCTAACAGTAAACCTAGCCCTTTAACACTAAAATTAGTCATAACCATAAGCCTAGTACTTACATTAGCTGTAACCCTAACCCTAGCACTAATTTAACCCAAAACCTAGCCCTAATCATAACCATAACTCTAGCCCTATACTGATTTCTAACACTATCCATTACCATAACCATAACCATAACCATAACCCTAATGTTACTTCAAGCCCTAAACTTAAAACTTAACTTATCCCAAACCCTAATCCAGAACTTGACCCTAATAATACCCCTAGCTCTAAACCTGATACTAACCCTAAATGTAACCCTATTACACTAGATGTACACATAATCCTAATCCTAAAACTATCTTTAATCATAATTCTGCATCTGAAATTAGCCCTAGCACTAATCCTAGCCCTAACCGTTAAAAACAATTTCTAGCCCTCATCCTAAGCCTAAACCTAGCCTTAATCATAACCCTAACCCTAACTACACTCTTAACCCTAATTATAACCCTCACCCTACCTTTAAACCTAGCTATAAAGTCATCCATTACCACAAACTTTGCCCTAACAGTAAACCTAAACTCTAAACGCTAACTGTAAATTCTAACCCTTACCCTTAGCCTAAACCTAACTCTAGGCTTCAACTAAATACTAAACCTAGCCTTAATCCTAGCCCTAATTCAGCCCTATCTCTAACCCAAACCCTAATCCTAGCCCTAAGACTAACTCTTGTGCTAGGCCTATTCCTAATTCTAACCCTATCTCTTATGATAACCCTAAAACTAGCCAAAAACCTTGCCCTATCCTTAGTTCTAGCCCTAACCCTAGATCTAAACCTAATTTCAAATTTAACCCTAACACTAACCCTAAGCCTAACATTAACACTAGTCCTAACTTTAACCCTTAGACTAAAACAAAACCAAGCATTAGCCCTAGCCTGAAACCTTATCTTAAACCAAACCCTAACACTACTATTAGACCTAACCCTAGCCATGGTTCAAGTCCTAACCTTAACCTTAAAAGCAACCCTGATGCTGACTCATATCCTAACACTCACCCTAGCTCTAAACACTGTCCTCACCTTAAACTGAACCCTAAGAGTAACCCTAGCCCTAATTCGAGTCCTAACTCTAACCCTAAAACTAAGCCTGTCCCTGACTCCTATTCTAACACGAACCCTAGCTATAAATATCACCCTAACCTTAAACCTAACCCTAACACTAAGCCTAACCTATACCGTAACAATAAAAACTAGACCTAATGGTAACCCTAGTTCTTACAGTAGTAATTGCCCTAACCCTAACCCTAAGCCTAACACAAAACATAGGCCTTATCAGAGCCCTGAACCTAACTTTAATCCTAACTTTAACCATAATCATAGACCTAAACCTAGCTCTGAAACAATCCCTTAAGAAAAACCTTAAATCTAAGCATAACCCTAGACCTATTCCTAATCCTTAGGCTAACCAATACACTAACCTTATTAATAGCCTTTACTCTTGCCCTCATTCTAGATCTAACCCTTTCCAAAACCCTAACACTAACTCTGAACCTTTTACTGATGTAACCATTAATCCTAGGACTAATCCTAACCATAACCCTAACTCGAAATCTACTGTAATCCTATCCCTAGACTTAATCCTGAACCTAACACTGAGCCTAGCCCTAAATATAGCTCAGAACCTAACCCTTACACTAAATATATCCTTAATAAAACCTTAGCTATAACCCTCACCCTAACTCTAAACCAAGACCTAATTCTAACCACATCCCTAGCTCTAACCTTAAGTCTAACTGTATCATTAACCTAAATATTACCCTTACCCTAATGCCTAGGCCTAATGCCTAGGCCTAACCTTAAATGTATCTAGTCTCCAAACTTATCAATTAGCCTAAACCTACCCTGAACCATAGATCTAATCCAATCACTACCCTATAACTAACCCTGATGATAATTTGAGCCCTAACCCTGAACTCAACCCTAAACCAAACCCTAACACTGACACTGACCCTAATAATTCCTCTATCTCTAAACCTCACTCATACTCTGTAACTAACCCTTACACTAGACCTAGCCATAAAACTAACCCCAAAATTATCCCTAAGCATAACCCTAGACCTGATATTAGCATTAGCCATGATGCAAGCCCTAACCATAACACGATCCTTAGCCCTTATCATAGTTCTCAACATAGCCTTAATTTATCCCTAACCCAAACCCTAGGCCTAAACCTAACACTAACCCTACCCCTAATCCTAGATCTTATTTAGGCCTATCCCTAACCTTAACCCTGATCCTAGCCCGAATACTAACTCTAACTATCACCTTAGTCTTAACCCTAGTTCTAACACTACACTTTTGTGGTACTCTAATCCTAGCCCAAACAATAGGTCTAACATTAGCCCTATTCATAGCCCTAGAAGCAATCCAAGATCTAAACCAAACTCTAAATCTAACTCTAACCCTTAGCCTAAACCTAAACCTAACACTAGCCCTAACCCTAAGGCTAATCCTAAAACTAGCACTAACCCTAGCCCTGAAACAAAATCAAGACATTGACCTAACCCTAACCCTTTTTTTTAAAGAAAGAGGGAGAGAGGCAGAGAGAGGGAGAGAGAGAGGCATAGAGAGGGAAAGAGGGAGAGAGGCAGAGAGAGAGAGAGAGAGAGAGAGAGAGAGAGAGAGAGAGAGAATTTTAATATTTATTTATTAGTTTTTTTGGTGGACACAACATCTTTGTTTGTATATTATGCTGAGGATCGAACCCGGGCTGCATGCATGCCAGGAGAGCGTGCTACCGCTTGAGCCACATCCCCAGCCCCCTAACCCTAACCCTTAATAAAAACTAAGCCCTAATACAACACTTAGCCATAACTCTAGGCCTAATTCGAGTTTTAAGCCAAACTCTAAAACTAACCCTGAACCATAGTCTGTGCTTAACAGACTAAGTAAATAACCCTAACTCTATACCTAAACCTAACAATAGACCTAAACATCACCCTAACCCTCTACCTAAACCTAACAATAGACCTAGCCCTAACCATAACACTGAAATTAACCCTAATCGCAACCCTGGTACTTACATTAGCCATTACCCTAAACCTAGCCGTAACTTAAAGCAAAACCTAGCCTTATTCTGATCACAAACCCTAGATTTTCTCCTAACCTTAACCCTATCACTAATCATAACTATAACCCTAGCCATAACTCAAGATTTAACCCTAACACTAACCCTCAGCCTAACTCTATCAATAATCATAACTATAACCCTAGCTGTACCCCTATCTCTAACCCTATTCATTACCCTAAACCTAACCTGAAACCTAAACCTAACACTATGTTTACGCTAATCCTAATTCTAATGCTAATTTGAGCCCAA
Source organism: Callospermophilus lateralis (assembly GCF_048772815.1). Taxonomy (NCBI): domain Eukaryota; kingdom Metazoa; phylum Chordata; class Mammalia; order Rodentia; family Sciuridae; genus Callospermophilus; species Callospermophilus lateralis. The sequence goes on from NC_135305.1 coordinate 163,577,402, forward strand.
ACATTAAACCTTAATCTATCCAAAACACTAATTGTGACCTTGACCGTAAGAGTATTCTTAGCTCTAAACCTGACCCTAACTGAAAACCTATACATTACATTAGATGTAGTTATAAATATAAATCTAAAACTATTTTTAACCATAACACTAGACCTGAAATTAGCCCTAACCATAATCCTGTCCATAAACCTACCCTTAATCTTACCATGAAACATAACCCAAGCCCTAACCCTAATTCTATTCCTAATCATAGTCCTAAAGCTACCTATAACCTCATCCTGTACCCCAAAACTAACCATAGCCCTAAACTTAACCCTAACCCTCGCCCTAAACCTAGGCCTAACACAAAGAGTATTGTTAATCCTAGACTTCATTTAATTTTATCCTAACCCTAAACCTAGCCATAAGACTAACTCCAACTCGTGCCCTTGCCCTAGCCCTGGTTCTATACTTAGCCTTATTCCTAATCCTATATCTAAGCCTAAATCTAAATCTAAACCTAACACTAAATGTAACTGTAAGAATAAGCCTAAACAAAACCCTAAGAGTACCCCCTAACCATAATGCTTATCTTAAAACATGCCCTATCCCTAGCCCTAACCATAAACCAAAACCAGGCCATAACCCTAATCTTAACCCTTAGCCTAAATCAAAATGTAACTCTACAATAAACCCTAAAACTAACTCTAAAACTAACCCTGATGCTGACACTGACCCTAACACTAATCTTAGCTCTAAACATCACCCTAACCTAAAATTAACCCTAACAGTATATCTAGCCTTAACCTAAACCTAAAACTAGCCTTAATCATAACCCTAGTTCATACATTAGTCATTGTCCTAAACGTAGCCCTAAACCTAACACAAATTTTACACCTAAACCGAGCCCTAACCCTAACTTTAACCGTAATACTAGCCCTAACCCTAATCCTAACCCTAGCTCTAAAACTAACTCTAACCCTATTTTTTATACTAAACCAAACCCTAACCCAAATGCTAACCCTAGTCCTAATTCTAATCCTTAGCCTAACTTGAACTCTAACCATAATACTTAACCCTAGCCCTCATTCTACCTCTAAACCTAATGCTGACCCTCCTCCTACCCTAACAGTAAACCTAGGTCTTAACCTGACCCTAACCCTAAACCAAACCATAAAACTAGCCCTACTGTTTACCTATACCTGTTAACCTACACCTATACCTAAGCCTAACACTAGACCTAGACCCAAAGCTAATCCTAAAAATAGCTATAAGTGTAGCTCTAGACCTAAACAAAAACCTAGCACTAGCACTAGCACTAGCAATAACCCTTAACCAAAACTGAACACTTACACTACCCCTAGAGCTAAACCTAGTCCTAAATCTGCCTCTAACCCTAACCCTAACCCTATTCCAAAAAAGTGACCCTAATTTTAACATTGAAACTAGCTTTAAACATGTCGCTAACACAAAAGTTAGACCTAAAACTAGAACTAGCCATAGCCCTAACCCTAAAACTAGCCCTAAACATAACCCTAGCACTTATATTACCCATAGTCCTAACCCTAAATCTAAACCTAACATAAAACCTAACCCTAATCCTAAGCCTAAACTTAGCTGTATGCATAACATTTAGCCTAGGTCTAGCCCTAAACCTAGCCCTAACCTAAGCCTCACCTTAGACCTAACCCTAGCTCAAAGATTAACCTTTACACTAAACATAACTATAATTCTATCCTAAATACTATTCCTAACCCTAGCACTAATCCTAACATTAAACCTAGCCTGAATGTTAACTCTAACGATATCCATTACCCTAACCCTAAACTTATCCCTAATTAAAATCCCATCCCAACACTAAACCTAACTTTAACCATAAATGTAAACCTAGACCTAAACCTAAACCTAAACCTTGCCGTAGCCCTAACCCTAGCTCAAACACTAACCCTTACCCTAACCTAACTATAACCCTAGCCCTAAACTTAACACTTACCCTAACTTTAAAACTTACCCTAAATAACACCCTAACCCTATCCCTAAACCTAGCCCTAATCCTAGAATTAATCCAAACAATAATCTAGCCCTAAACCTAGCTCAAAACCTATCCATTACAGTAAACATATCCCTATTCCTAATTGTAACCCTAACCCGATTGCTAAACCTAACTCATCCATTACCCTAAACCTTAACTGAAACCTAAACTAAATCCTATCTTTACCCTAATACTAAACGTAACCCTAATGCTAATTTGAGCCTTTACCCTAAACTATTTGCTAAACCAAATGCTAACCCAGACACTGACCCTGACCCTAATAATAACCCTAGACCTAAAGTTGACCTTTAACCTAAACCTAACTCTTACACTAGACATAGCCATAACCTAACCCTAAAACTATTTTTAATGTTGACCCTAGACCTGATATTAGCTGGAGACCTGGTCCTAACCATAATCTGAACAGAAAACCTAGCCCTTAACCTAGCCATAAACCTAGCCTTAATCCTAAACTGAAACATAATCCTAGGCCTAATCCTAATTCTAACCCTCACTTTCGCCCTAAAGCAAGCTATAATCTCACCCATTTTCCTAAACTTTACCTCAACACCAATGCTAACCCTAACTCTAGCCCAAACCTTAGTCTAACCCTGACACTAACACAAGACTTAATACTAGCCCTAATGTAGATATAACCCTAAAACTAACCCTAGCCCTAATCCTAGCCCTAATTTAGCTCTAAACCTAACCCTAACTCCTGCTCTAATCCTAGCCCTAATTTAACCCTAACTCTAACAAAAACTTTAGCCCTAATCCTAGCCTCATTTAGCCATAACCCTACCCCTAACCCTATACCTAATACTTGCCCTAATTTAGCCCTAACCCGAACACTAAGCCTAAGATTACTACTATGACAATCTCTAAATCTCACCCTAGCTGTATCCCTAGGTCTAACCATATTCGTTAGCATAACCCTAGCCCTAACCCTAGTCGTTATCCCAGCCCTCATTTAGTTCTAACCCTAACCCTAACCCTAAGACTACTACTGTTACTAACTCTAATTCTCACCATAGCCATACCCCTAGCTCTAATCATATTCGTTACCATGACCCTAGCCCTCACCCAAACCCTAGCCCTAGCCATAGCCCTAACCCTAGATCTAACCTTAACTCGAAATCTAAACCTAACCCTAAGCCTATACCTTAACCTAACACTAGCCCTAACCCTGATGCTAATCCATAATCTAGCTGTAACCGGAGCCCTAGCCCTAAAACAAAATGAACCTATATCACTAAACCTTAACCTAAACCAAACCCTAAATATACAACTACCACTAACTTTAGCCCTAATTTGAGTTCTAACCCTAACCCTAAAACTAACCCTGACTTTGACACTAACCCTAACAATAACCCTTGCTCTAAACATAGCCCTAACCCTAACCGAAAAACTAGCACTAATTGCAACACTAATTCATACATTACATAGCCATAATCCTAGCCCTAACCAAACCCAAAACCAAGCCCTAATTCAAGCGTTAACCCTAGCTTTAAACCTAAAACAAATCCTAATTCTAACTCAGAATATAGCCCTAAACTGTACCCTAACACTAACCAGAATTCTAACCATAACCCTAGCCCTATCGCTAGCTCTAATCCTATCCATTACCCTAACCAACACCATAACTCTAATGATAACACTAGGCCTAACCCTAAACTTATCCCTTACCCTAACCTATTTCATAACCTAAACATAACCTGAACCTTAAACCTAACCCTATCATTACTGTAAATCTAACCCTAATGCTAATTCAAGCCCTAAACCTAAACCTTAACCTAACCCAAAACCTAACTCTGCCCCTTTCCATGATCATATACCTAGCTATAACCTTGACCCTACCCCTAAACCTAACCCTTATACAAGACCTAGCCATAAACCTAATCCTAAAACTATCCCTAGCCATAAACCTAGACCTGACTTTTGCCCTAGCTGTAATTCTAGCACTAAATTTAACACAAAATAAACCCAAAACCCTATCCCTAAGCTTAGCCCTAATCTTATACATAACCCTAGCACTAAATTTAGCTCTAAACACATCAATATCTCTAAACATAAACCTAATTATAATGCTAACCCTAGGCCTAAATCTAACCCTATCACTAACCATAACCCTATCCATTATGCTAAATCTAACCTGAACTCTAAACCAAACCCTATCATTACCCTAACCCAAACCCTAATGCTAATTTGAGACCTGACCCTATACCCTAACCTAAAAAAAAACACTAAATCTGACCCTGACCCTAATAATACCCGTAGCTCTAATCTTTATCCTTCCCCTAAACCTAACACTTACACTAAACATAGCCATAAACCTAACCCTGAAAGTATCCCTAATCATAACCTTAAATCTTACATTCGCCTTAAAACTAATTCTATCCCTAACCCTAACACAAACACTAGCCCTCATTCTAGCCTTAAACCTAGACTTAATCATAACTCTAATGAAACCCTAGCTCTAACTCTAATACTAAATTTCACCCTAGCTCTATCCCTAGCTATAACCCAATCACTCACATTAAACCTAACCAAAAGCAAAAACTAACCCTAGGCCTAAAATAACCATAAACAGCCCTATTACTAGCCCTAATTAAGTCCAGTACCTAACCAACCACTAAGCTTAGTCGTAAGACTAACTCTCACTCTCTAACCCTAACCCTAACCCTAACCCTAACCCTAGCCTTATTTCTAGTTCTAACCATATCCCTTACCATAACCCTAATCCTAGCCATAAACCAAGACCTAACAGTAGCCCTATACTTAGCCTAGACCTAACCCTAGATTTAATCCTAAATCTAAATCTAACTTTAAACCTAAGCCTAAACCTAAACCTAACACTAGCACAAAATCTAATGCTAAGCCTAAAATTAGCCCTAACCTTAGCCCTAGCCCTAAAACAAAACAAAACCATAGCCCTAACTTTAATACTTATCCTAAACCAAAAATTAAACCTACACCTAGACCTAACATTAGCCCTAATTTGAGTCCAAACCCTAACCCTTAAACTACTCTGACCTTGAATTTGACCCTAACACTAACCCTAGCTTTAAATGTTATACCTAATCCTACCACTAGACCTAGTCCTTACCCTAATCCTATAACTAGGCCAAATCATAACCCTAGTCCAAACATTAGCCATTACTCTAAAACTAGCCTTAACTCTAACAAAAACCAAGCCTTAATGCAAGACCTAACCTTAGCTTTAAGCCAAAATCTAAACCTAACACTAACCTTAACCCTAACCCTAAAAATAGCCCTAATCCTAGTTCTAACCCTATCCCTTACCCTTAGCTAACCATAATCCTAATGCTAACCCTAGGCCTAACCCTAATCCTTATACTAACCCAAACCCTCACCCTATTACTAGGCCTAACTGTAGCCCTCATTTTAGCTCTAACAATAACCCAAACACTAAACCTACCCCTGACACTTACTCTGACCCTAACGTAACCATATGTCTAAACCTGATTCTAACAATAAACCAAACCCTAAAACTAACACTATCAATAAACCTATACCTAAACCTAATCCTAACACTAGCCCTAGACTTAAACCTAATCCTAACTCAAGCCATATCTCTAGCCCTAGACCTAAACACAAACCTAGCCCTAGGCCTAATGATCAACCTTAACCTATCACAAACACTAACCCTACCCCTAGACCTAACTCTAATGATAATTCTGGGTTTAACCCTCACCGTAATTGTAACCTGAACACTGACCCTAACCCTAACACTAACCCTAGCTCTAAACATCACGAAAATGGTAACTCTACTTCTAATACTAATCATAACCCTGGTTTATACATTAGTTGTAGGCCTAACACTAGCCCCAACCTAACCCAAAACCTGGCCCTAAGCTGAGCACTAACCCTAGTTTTAACCCTAACCCTAAAACTAGCCCTAATCAAAACCCTAATCCTAGACTTTAGCCTAGATTTTACCCTATTAATTACATTAAGCTAAACCCTAAACCTAAAGCTAACCCTAGTCCTAACCCTAATCTTTAGCATAACCCACACCCTAGCACTATTACTAGTCCTAACCCTAAACTTTGTTCTAGCTCTAACCTTAACCAAAACCCAAACCCTAACCCTGACACTTATTCTGAAACTAACACTAACCGCCGGTATAATCTTGACCCTAACCCAAAACCGAATCCTAACATTAGCCCTACAATTAATCATATACATTAACCTAAACCTAACACTAGCCCTAGAATTAAACCTAATCTTAAATCTCTCCATATCTCTAGCCTTAGACCTGAACAACAACCTAGCTCTAGCCCTAGCAATAACCCGTAACCTAACCCAATCACTAACCCTACCCCTAGACCTAACCCTAGTCCTTATTCTGGCACTAAAACCAACACTAACTCTAACCTGAATACTGACCCTAAACCTAACATAATCCTAGCTCCAAAGCTCACCCTAAACCAAAACCTAACCCTAACACTAGACCTAGGCATAACTGTAACACTAAAACTAGCCCTAATCATAACCCTAGCTCTTACATTACCCATGGCCCTAAACCTAGGCCTAAACTAACAAAAAATCTAGCAATAAATCAGGCCTCAACATAGCCTTTTGTGTAACCATAAACCTAACCCTAACCCTAAGCCTCGTTTTAGACCTAACCCTAGCTCAAAGCCTAACCTTTACCCTTAACATAACCCTAGTCCTATCCCAAACCCTAACTTAACAGTAGCCCTAATCTGAATATTAAACATATCCCTATTCATAACTCTAATTATATCAACTACCCTAACCCTAGCGCTAATCCTAACCATAACACTAGCCCTAAACCTAGCTCTAATTCTATCCATTACCCTAACCATTATCCTAACCCTAATGCTAACCCTAGGCTTAATCCTAACCTGATCTAATCACTAAACCTATCTATTGCCCTAAAATTAACCTGAACCCTAATCCTAAACCGATTCATTACCCTAATCCTCACTCTAACCCTAATGCTAATTTGAGCCCTAAACCTAAACCTTAACCTAAACCAAACCTTAATCCAAACACTGACCTTAATAATACACAGAGCTCTTAAATTGACCCTTACCCTAAATCTAACCCTTACACTAGACCTAACAATAAACATAAAACGAAATCTGTCTCTAACTGTAACCCTATAGCTGACATTGGCCCTAGCCCTAATCCTACTCCTAACCCTAACAAGAATACTAACTCTCTTCCTATCCCAAAACCTAACCTTAATCATAACCCTAACCCTAATTATAGTCCTTTCCCTAGACCTAAACCTAGTTATATTCCATTGGTTACCCTAAACCTAACTGAAACCCTAACACTAACACTAAACCTAGCCCTAACCCTAACCCTAGGACTAATTCTAGCCCTAATTCTAAACCTAACCCTAAACCTAGCTTTAAGACTAACTATAACTTTTGACCTAGCATAGCCCTAATTCTAACCCTATCACTTACAGTAACCTTATTCCTAGTCATAGACTACAATAACCCTAAACCTAAACTTACACCTTGCCCTAACCCTAGATCTAAACATAACTCTAAATATAACCCTAACTCTACACCTAAACCTAACTCTAACACTAGCCCAAACCCTAAAGCTAATCCTAAAACTAGCCCTAACCATAGGCTTAGCCCTAAAACAAAACAGAGCCATAACACTAACCCTAAACTTCTACCTAAACTAAACCCTTACCTTATATATAGCCTTAAGCCTATCCCTAATTTGAGTCCTAATCTTAACCCTAAATCTATCCCTAAACCTGTCTCTGACATTAACATTCACCCTACCTTTAAACATCAGCCTAAACCTAAACCTTAACCTAACACTAGTCCTGGACCTAACCCTAATTCTAAAACGAGTTCTAATCATAACCCTAGATCACACATTAGCCATAATATTAAACCTAATACTTGCCAAACCTAGCGCAAATCTGATACCAAACCCTAGCTTTTACTCTAACCCTAACCCTAACACTAGCCCTAATCCTAACCCGGGCACTAGATCTAACCCTAGCTCTCACCTTATACTTTACCCCGCCAACCCTAATGGTAAACCTAGTCTTAAAACTAATCCTTAGTATAACCCAAAATCTAAACCTATTACTACTCCTAACCCTAGCCCTCATTTTTGTTATAACCATGACCCAATTTATAACAACCCAAACCCTGAGCCTTATTCTGACCCTGAACTTAAACCAAACCCTAACACTACCTCTACCCAAAACCCTATATCTAAACCTAACCCTAACACTAGCCCTATACTAAACCTAATCTGAAATCTAGTCATATCTTTAACCAAGACCTAAACAAAAAACCAGCCCTAGCTCTAATGATAACCCTTAATCTAAGCCAAACACTAACTTTACGTCTAGACCTAATCAATTTTAATTCTGGCTCTAGCCCTAACCCTAACCCTAATCCAAACACAGACCCTGACACTAACACTAACCCTAGCTATAAAACTGACCCTAAGCGAAACCTAAACCTAATACTAGACCTAGCCACAATCATAAACTTAAACCTTACATTACCATAGCACTAAAACTAGCTCTAAACCTAATGCAAAAACTAGCCCTAATCCTAGGCCTAAATCTAGCCCAAAGCATAACCCTAACACCTATCCTAACCTTATCCCTTACCCTAAGCCTAACCCTCATGCTAACCCTAACCCATGCCTTAGACTTAACCCTAGATAAAACCCAAAACCAAACCCTAATCCTAACCCTAGCCCTATTCCTAAACCTATTTCTAATCCTACCCCTAAACATAATGTTAACACTTGTCCTAATACTATCTCTAAAATTATTTATTACTCTAAACCAAACCTTAACCCTAAAAATAACCCTAGCTCTAATCCTAATTATAAACCTAATCCTAGACCTAATCCTAAACCTAACCCTTATCATAGCCTTAACCCTAGATAAAACCCTAACCCTTACTCTAACACTTACTCTAGCCCAAACCCTGACACTAATGCTAAACCTAAAACTACCCCTAACCCTAACCTAACATCTAACCCTATACATTACCCTAATTAAAATGATAATCTTAGCCCTAACCTCAACACTAACACTAAACCTAAAACTACTCCTAACCCTAATCTGACATCTAATCCTATCCATTTACCTAACTATAAAAATAACCTTAGCCGTCAACCTAACACTAAACCTAACCTTAACCATAAATATAACCCTAGACATAATCCTAAACCTAACCCTCACCCTAGTTCTAACCCTAGTTCAAAACCTAACCTGTACCCTAAACCTAACCCAAACCCTAAACTTAGCCCTATACCTAAACCTAAATCTAGCTGTAATTCTATCCAAAACCCTAGCCCTAACCCTACCTCTAATGCTATTCATTACCCTAACAATAACGGTAACACAAATGCTAACCCTTGGCCTAACACTAACCTATATCACTAACCCTAACCCTACGAGAATTACACTAATCTTAACCTGAATCTTAAACCTAAACCTGTCCATTAAACTAACCCTAATTCTAACCCTAATGGTAATATGACCCCTAAATATAATAATTAACCTAACACAAACCCGAAACCTGGCCTGACCCAAAAATATACCTTACCCTTATTCTGAGTCTCACCCTAAACCTAACATTAGACACAGCCATGAACCTAACCCTATAACTATCCCTAGCTATAACCTAAACCTGAAATTATCCCTATCCCTAAAACTAGCCTTAACCTTAACACAAACACTAGCCATCATCCTAACCACAAATCTAGCCATAATTCTAACACTAACCTAACCCTAGACCTAATCCTAATTCTAATCACCAGCCTAGCCCTAAACCTATCTATACTGCAATTCCTTTCCCTAAAACTAACCCTAAATATAATCTTAAACATAGCCATAACCGTAGGCCTAAACCTAACACAAATCCTAGACATATTCCTAGCCCTAAACTTAACCCTAATCCTAGCCTTAAGACTAACTCTACCTATCTCCCTACCTCTATTCCTAGTTTTAACCCTATCCCTTACTCTAACCCAAACACTACACCTAACCTTGGCCCTAACCCTAAAATTGACCATAACTCTAAATGAACCCTTAAGCCTAAACTCACCCTATCACTAACAATAACACTAACATTATTTGGAAAACTACCCTTAACTTCATCCTTAGCCTGAAAACATAACGAGCCATAGCACTAACCCTAACCCTTAACCTAAACCAAATCCTAAACCTACATCTAGCCCTAAGCCTACCAATAACTCGAGTCCTATCCTCAACCCTAAAACTAACCCTGACCCTGACTCTGAACCTAAAACTAACCCTAGCTCAAAACATCAACCTGAACTTAAACCTAACCATAAAACTATAAAAAAATTATGTTTTTATAACACATAAAATTTGAGGGTAACCTAACCATAATTCTAAAATTAGTCCTAATCATAACCCTAGTTCTTATGTTAGCTGTATCCCTAACACTAGCCTTAATGTTACCCAAAATTTGCCATAATGCGAGCCCTACCCTAGCTTTAACCCTAACTCTAAACTTAAACCAAGTCCTAAACCTTACCCTAAACCTAACCCTAACTTTAATCCTTGAACTAACCCTAAACCTAACACTAACCCTAACACTAACACTAACCACAACCATAACCCTAGCCCTAACCCTAGCTCTAACCCTATCCATTACCCTAACCCTAACCCTAATCCTAACCCTAATGCTAACCCTCAGGCTAACCCTAACACATTCACTAACCCTAACCTATCCATTACCCTAAACATAACTCTAACACTAAACCTCAACAAACACTAAACCTAGACATAACACTAACCCTAAAACTAGCCCTAATTGTATCCCTAGTTCTTACATTATCTGTAGCCCAAAAGCTAACACAAAACTAAGCCTAGCCCCAATCCAAGCTCTAACCCTAGCTTTAACCCTAATTTTAAACCTAACCCTAGCCCTAACCCTAACCCTAACACTAGCCCTAATGCTAGCACTAACCTATCCCTTACCCTAAGCCAAACTCTAACCCTAAAGCTACCCTAGTCCTAAACATAATTCTTAGCCCAACCCAAAACCTAACTCTATGTCTAGTCCTAGTCCTAATCCTAAATCTAACTCTATCAATATCCCAAAGCCTAACACTAACACTGACCCTTATTCTGAACCTAACACTAACCATAGGTCTAAACCTGACCTTAACCCTAAACCGACCCCTACCATTGGCACTACCTGTAACCCTATAACTAAACCTTACCCTAACACTAGACTTACACCTACACTTAATTTTTTATCTAGTGATAACTTAATAACCCTTAACCTAAGGCAAACACTAACCCTACCACTAGAACAAACCCTAGACCTAATGCTGTCCCTAACAATAAACCTAACCCTAAACTGAACACTGACCCTTACCCTAACACAAACCCTAGCTCTAAACCTTATCCTAACAAAACACAAAAAACTAACACTAGACCTATCCATATCACTAATCTTGAAACTAGCCATCATGATAGGCCAAAACCTACCTCTAACTCTATCCATTATCTTAACCCTAACCCTAGTCCTAACCCTCATACTTACTCTAACCCAATCCTCATCCTAGTTCAAACACTAGCTCAATCCCTAACTCTTAAACTTAACCTAACACTAACAATAACCCATGGCGCTAACTGAAATTTTAACCTTTGAACTAGCCCTAAAACTAACTCTAACCCCATTCCTTCCTCTAAACCTAACACTATCCCTAAACCTAAACCAAAGCCTAAACTAGGCCTAGCCCTAATACAAACACTAGACCTAATCCTAGCCCTAATTTACCCCTAAACCTAACCTAAACCTAGCCCTAAGACTAACTCTATCTCTCGCCCTAGTTCTATTTCTAGTTCTAACCCTATCCCTTACCATATTCCTATCACATGCCTTTAAATTAGCTCTAAGCCTAGCTCTAGCCCTACTCCTATATCTAAGCCTAACTTTAAATCTAACCCTAAACCTAAGCTAAATCTCTCACTAACACAAGCCGTAACACTAATGCTAATCCTAAAATTAGCCCTAACCTACCCTAGTCCTACAAAACAACTGAGCCATAGCCCTAACCCTAACCTTTAATATAAACCAAACCCTAAGCCTACACCTAGCCCTAAACCTAGCTCTAATTTGAGTGCTATACCTAACCCTAAAACAAAACCTGACCATGACTCTGACCCTAACACTAACCCTAGATCTAAATATCACTCAAAATCTAAATCTAAACCTAACCCTAGAACTAGCCCAAATCCTAACCCTAAAACTAGTTCTAATTGTAACCTTAGTTCTTACATTGGCTATAGTCCTAAACCTAGCCCTAACCTACATCAAAACCTATACCTAATTGGAGCCCTAACACTACCTTTAACCCTAAGCATAACCCTAATTCTAGCCCTAACCCTTACCCTAAACCTAACCCTAACCCCTGACATAACCCAAAACCAAACCTTAACTTTTGCCTTAATCCTAACCATAATCTTCGCCCTAACTCGAGCTGTAACCCTATACATTACCCTAACCCTAATGCTAACCCTAGGATAACCCTAAACCTATTCCTAACACTAAACTTATACATTACCCTACACCTAACCTGAATCCTAAACATAACCATATCCATAAACCTGATCTTAATTCTAATAATCTTAACCCTAAGACTATCTCTAACTATAAACCTAGACCCGACATTAACATTAGCCCTAATGAAGTCCTAATCCTAAAACAAACTTTAGCATTAATCCTAGCCCTAATCATAGCCTTAATCCTAAACCTTACCCTAAACTTAGACCTAACCCTAATTTTAATCCTATTCCTAGTTTTAAAGCTAGCTATAACATCCTACGTAACCATAACCATAACCATAACCCTAGGCATAAACCTAGGCTCAGCCATAATATCAACCCTAGCTCTAATCCTAGCTCTAATTAAGTTCTAATTCTAAACCTAAATCTAACCCTAACACTAACTCTAACTCTCGCCATAGTCGTATCCCTAGTTCTAACCCTATCCCTTATGATAACTCATATGATAGCCCTAACCCTAGCCCTAATTTTCGCTGTAGCCCTAAATCAAAATCTAACCCTAACTCTAAATCTAACCCTAACCCTAAGCCTAAATGACACCTAAACACTAGATCAAACCCTAATGCTAATTTGAAAACTAGCCCTAATCCAAACCCTAGCTCTCAAATAAAACCAAGCCATTTCACTGACAAAAACTTTTAACCTAAACCAAACCCTAACCCTACACCTAGCCCTAACACTAGCCCTAATTTGAGTCTTACTCCTAACCCTAGTACTAATACTAACCCTGACTCTAAACATAACACTAACCTTACGTCTACACATCAACCTATCCCTAAATCTAATCCTAACACTAGACCTCAATCTAAACCTAGCCCTAAAACCAGCCCTAATCTTAATCCCAGTTCTTAAATTAGCCATAGCGCTAAACCTAACACAAAACCTAGCCCTAATTCAAGGCCTATCCCTAGTTTAACTCTAACCCTAACCCTGGCCCTAACCCTAATCCTATCTCTAGTCCTAATCCTAGCTCTAACCATATTTCTTATACTTAATCAGACCCTCACCATATTGCTACCATAGTCCTAACCCAAATTCTAGGCCTACCCCAAACCCCAACTCTATAACTAGTCCTATCCCTAAACCTCATTCTAGATCTAAACTGAACCCAAACCCTAACTCTAACCCTGACCCTTATTCTGACCCTAATACTAAACTTAGGTTTAATCCTGACCCTAACCTTTATCCGAAACAACACTACCCTACCATTAACCCTAAAGCTAAACCTAACAATAACACTAGCCCTAGACCTAAACCTAATCTTAAATATAGCCATAACCCTAGCCTGAGCCCTAACAATAACCCTTAACTTAAACCAAACACTAACTCTACCCCTAGACCTAACCCTAGTCCTCATTCTAGACCTAACCTTAAACCTAATCCTAACCTGAACTCTGGCACATACCCTAACAAAAATTCTAGCTCTATACCTTATCCTAACACACACAAAAAAAAACTAACCCCAACACTAGACGAACTCTAAATCTACCTATAACCATAACTATAGCTCTTACATTACCCATATATGTAACACTAGCCCTAAACCTCACACAAAACCTAGTATTAATTACAGCCCTAATCCTAACCCTAAGCATAAATCTAACCCTAAACCTAGCCCTAACCCTAACCGTAACCTAACCCTCGTTGTAGCCATAACCCTAGCTCAAACCCTATATCTTACCCTTAAATATCCCTAGCCCAAACCCTAAACCTCACCCTAGCTCCAGCCCTAAACCTAACTGTAACCATAGCCCAAAGCCTAGCTCTAATTTTATCCATTACACAAACCATAACCCTAAAACTAATGCTAACCTTATACCTAAACCTAACCCTAAACTTACCCTAGCTCACACTGTAACCTTAACCATCACCCTAGCCCTAAACCTAGTTCAAATTCTAACCCTTACACTTAACCTAATCCTGACACTAACCCAAGGCCTAACTCTAAACTTAACTCCAGCCCTAATCCTAACCTTAACCCTGGCCCTAATCCTAGCTTGAACCCTACCCATTAATCTAACCCTAAACTTACCCCTAATGAAAACACTAGACCTAAAGCTAAACCTACCCAAACCCTAAACATAAACCTATCCTTAGAACTAACAGTGAACCTAAACCTAACCCTAAAACTAAGCTAGCTCAAACAGTAACCCTAATCCTAAACCTAAACCTAATGCTAACCTAAACCTAAACCTATCTTTAACTTGACATCTAAATCTATTAACCTAATCTTAATGATACATAGCTCTAACCATTATACTAACTATGACCATAACCCTTGACCAAACCATAAATTAATCTTAGCCATAGCAGAAATCCTAGCTCAAACCCTAAACTATACCCTAAAGCTAATCCTAAGTGTAACCTTCGCCTTAACCCTGACCCTAACCCTATCTCTAGCCCTAATCCTAACCATTATCCTTGCCCTAACACTAGGTCTAACCCTATAAATTACCCTAATGATAATCATAACCCTAATGCTAACCCTAGGCCTAACCCTAAACCAATCACAAAACCTAACCATATTCATTACCTTAAAACTAAACTAACCCTAAACCTAACAATATCCATTACCCTCACACTAATTATAACCTTAATGCTAATTTGAGCCTTAACCCTAAACCTTAACCTAACCCAAACCCAGAGCCTGACCCTTACACTAATTACACCCCAGCTTTTAATCTGACCCTTTCCCTAAACATAACACTTTAATTTGACCTAGCTATATAGCTAACCCTAAAAATATCACTAACTATAAACCTAGACCTGACATTAGTCCTAGCCATAAATCTTGCCCTAAACCTAACACAAAACCTAGCCCTAATCCTAGCCTTAAATCTAGCCTTAATCCTAAACCTAACCATAATCGTAAACCTAACCCTTAAGCTAATCATAAAACTAACACGAACCCTAACCATAGAACTAAAACAAAACCGAGCAACATGCCTAACACTAACCTTAACTTAAACCAAAGCCTAGCACTACACCTAGATCTAACCCTAGCCCTAATTTGAGTCTTAATCATAACCTTAAAAATAACCCTGTACCTGACTTATATCCTAACACTCATCCTAGCTCTAAACACCACACTAACCCTAAACCCACCATAATCCTATCCCTAAACCTAACCCTAAACCTAGCCCTAAACCTAGCTCAAAACCTAAACTTTATGCTAAACATAAATCTAAACCTAACCCTAAACCTAGTTCTAACTCTAACTCTAACTCTAACACTAACTCTAACACTAACTCAAGGCATATACCTTACCATAATTCTAGTTCTAACCCTATCAATTACCCCCAAACATAACCCTTACCCTAATGCTAACCCTAAGCCTAAGCCTAGCCCTCTCACTAACGGTAACTGTGTAAATTACCCTAAACCAAACCTGAACCTTAAAGCAAATCCTAACTATACCCTAACCCTAACCCTAACTCTAATGCTAATTTGAGCCGTAAACCTAAATCTTTACCTAAGCCAAATCCTAATCCTAATAATTCTCCGAGCTCTAAATCTTACCCTTACCCTAAACCTAACCCTTACACTAGATGTAGCCATAAGCCTAACCTTAAAACTATCTGTAAACATAATCCTAGACATGACATTAGCCGTAGCACTAATCGTAGCCCCAAAACTAAAACAAACACTATCGCTCAACCTAGCCCTAAACCTCGCCTTAATCATAACCCTAACTCCGACCCTAGCCCTAATCTAACTCTAACCCTCACCCTACATATAAACCTAGATATAACACGATTTTTTCCTAAATTTATACCTATCCCTACACCTAAACTTAATCCTAAATCTAGCCTTTACTTTAGCTCTTCACCTAAAAAAAATACTAGCCTTAAACAATAACCCTTAACTTAATGCAAAGACTAACCCTACCCCTAGATATAAACCTAGTCCCAATTCTGGTTTAAATCTGAACTCTAACTCTAACCTGAACAATGACCATGCCTTTAACAATACACCTATCTCTAAACCTGACCCCAACCGAAAACCTAAACCTAACACTAGACATAGCCATAACCCTAAACCCTACAACTAGCCCTAATCATAATTCTAGATCTTACATTACCCGTAGCCCTAACTCTATGCTTTAATCTAACACAAAACCTAGAGCAAATTCTATGGCTAAATCTAGCCCTAAGCGTAACTGCAACCCTAACCCTAGCCCTAACCCTAACCCTAAATCTAACCCTAGACTTAGTCTTAAACCTTACTCAAAGCCTAACCCCTACCATAAATATAAACTTAGACATATGCCTTACTCTGAACCCTAACCCTAGCCGTACACCTAAACTTAACATTATCACTAAAACTAACTCTAAACCTACACATTACCAAACCCTACACCTAACTGTATAGATAACCCTATCCTTAGCCCTAACCATAACCCTAACCCTAACCCTAACCCTAACCAGAAAACTAACAATAGACCTAAACCTAAAACTAACACTCGCCATAGCCCAAACTCTAGCTCAAAACCTAACCCTTACAATAAACCTAAACTAACTGTAGCCTTACATTAACCCTAAAACTAAATCTAACCCTAAATGTAAACATAAATCTATATCTAACCATATTCATTACCCTAACCTTTATTCTAACCCTAATGATAACCCTAGCCCTACCCTTAACCCAAACCCTAAACCTACCATAATCCTGTCCCTAGACGTAAGGCTGAACCTAATCCTCGACCTAGCCCTAACAATAATACTAGCTAAAACCTTAGCCCTAATCCTAAACATAACCCTAGTCCAAATCCTAACCCCATCCTAGCCCTAATCCTAAACATAACCATAGCCTAATCCAAGCTCTAACTCCATCCATTACCCTAATCATAATACTAAACATAAGGCTAAACTTAGTGCTAACCCTAACCCTAACTGTAACTCTATCGTAGCGCTGATTCTAACCTGAAGCCTAAACTTAGCTTTAACACTTATACAATCCCTGACCCTTACCCTTAATCCAACCATAAGAAAATTATAAGCCTAACCCTAACCCTAACCCTAGCCCTAATCCTAAACTAAAAACTAGATGTAACCTTAGCTCTAACCACACCCATTACCCTAACCCTAACCATAAACGTCATGATAACCATCGCCCTAAACCTAAACCTACTCTAAAAATAACTGTAAAAATAACCCTAGACCTAACCATAAACCTAACCCTTGCCATAGTCCTAACCCTTGCTTAAACTCTAACAATTATTCTAAACTTAACACTAACCCCAGCCCTAATCTTAAAACTAACACTAACCTAAATGACATATAAACCTGTCCATTATCTTCACCCTAATGATAACCCTAATCCTAACCCTAGACCTAATCCTAAACCTAACCGTATCCTTAGCACTAACCCTAGCTCAAACCTTAACTCATACCCTAAACCTAACCCTAGCCTTAACCCTAAACCTAACTTTAACTCTAGCCCTAATCCTAAACATAACCCTAGCCCTAATGCTACCTCTAACCCTATCCATTACCCTAATGATGACCATAAACCTAATGCTAACCCTAGTCCTAACCCTAACCCTATTCATTACCCTAAACCTAACCTGACCCCTAAACCTAATCTGAAGCCTAAACCTAACCTTATCCATTACCCTAACCCTAACTCAAACCTAATGCTAATTTGAGCGATAACCTTAAACCTCAACCTAATCCAAACCCAGAACCTGACTCTGACTATTATGATATCCCTAGCACTAAACTTGAACCTCACAAAAAACCTAAATATTACCTGAAAACTATCCCTAACCATAACCCAACACCTGATATTAGCCTTAGCTCTAATTTTTGCCATAACTCTTACAAAAACGCTAGCCCTCAACCTAGCCTAATACCTAGCTTTTATCCTAATGAGAAACTTAACTCTAGTCCTACCCCTAATTTTATCTCTCACCCTAGTTCTTAACCTTGCTATAAACCCATCCCTTCCCCCAAATCTAACCCTAACTCTAACCCAGGACTTATCATTTACACTAATCCTAGACCTGATCCTAGCCCAAATTTAGCCCTTACCCTATCACTAGCTCCACTCTAACTCTCACCCTAGCCCTATTCCTAGATCTAACTTTATCCTTTAACATAACCCTAACACTTGCCCTAACCTTAGCCCTAAAACTAGCCCTAGCCCTAACTCTAGAACTAACCATAAGTCCAACCCTAACCCTAATCCCAAACCTCACACTAAAACAAGTCCTAACACTAACACCAATCCTAAAACTAGCCCTTATCTAGTTCAAGCCCTAATAAAACCGAGCCATAGCCCTAACCCTAAACCTTAACCTAAACCAAAACATAACCCAACACCTAGCCCTAACCTTAGCCCTAATTCCAGTCTTAATCTAACACTAAAACTAACCTTGAGCCTGACTCTGACCTTACACTAACCCTAGCTCTAACATCACCCTAAAAGTATACCTAACCCTAAAACTAGAACTATCCTTAACCATAGCCCTAAAAGTGGCCCTAACCATAACTCTAGTTCTAACATTAGCCATAGCCTTAATTCTAGCCCTAACCTAACACAAAACCTAGACCTAAACTGAGCCCTATACCTTGTTGTACTGTAACCCTAAACCTAGCCCTAACCATTATCCTAAAGCTAAACCTAACCCTAAAACTGGCCTTAACCCTTTACCTAACCCTACACTTAATTCTAACCATAATCCTAGCCCTAAGACTAACCCTAACCCTATCCATTACCTAAACATAACCCTAACCCTAATGATAACCCTAGCCTTAAACTTAACCCTAATCTCAAATTTAGACCTCACACTATCCCTAAACATTGCCCTAGCCCTAAACATAGCTCAAACCCTAACACTTACCCTAAACCTAACCCTAACACCTAACCCTAACCCTAGCCCTAATCCTAATTATAACCCTAGACCTAAACCTATCCATTACCCTAAACATAAGCCTAAACCAAACATAGTTCTAAACATAGCTCTAACCCCACCCATTACCCTAAGCCTAACTATAAACCTCATGATGACATTAGCCCAAACCCTAAACCTACTCTAACCATAATTGTAAACCTAACCCTAGACCTAACCCTTCCCATAGTCCTATTCCTGGCTCAAACGCTAAGAGTTATGATAAACCTAACACTAAACCTAGTCCTAAACCTAAATCTAACCCTATCCATTTAGGCCTAACCCTAAACCTATCACTAACACTAACCCTATCCATTACCTAAACCTAACCCTATCAATTGTGCTAATCCTAATCCTAACCCTAATGATAATTCGAGCCCTAAAACTAAACCAAAACCTAACCCAAACTCTGAACAAGACATTGACTCTAATAACACACCTAGCACTAAACCTGTCCATTACCATAAACATAACCATTAAGCTAGAACTAGCCTTAAAACTAACCCTAACAGTATCCGTCACCATAACCCTAAACCTCATATTAGCACCATACCTAATTCTTGCCTTAAAACTAACACAAGCCTGAGCCCTCATGCTAGTGCTAAAAGTAGCCTTAATCCTAACCAGAACCTTATCCCAAGCCCAAACCCTAATTTCAACGCTTGCCCTATTTCTGAATCTAGGTATAACCACATCCCTTCCCCTAACCCTAACCATAAACCTGACACTGTCACTAAAAACAACCCTCACCCTAACCTAGGCCTAATCCTAACACTAACCATAACTCTAATCCTAGCCCTAATTTATTGCTAACTGTAACCCTACCTCTAACCCTAGACTTAAGACTAACTCCAAATCTAGCCCTTGACCTATTTCTAGTACCAACCTTATCTATTGCCTAACCCGAACACTAGCCTTAACCTTAGTCCTAACCCTAGCCCTAGTTCTAAACCTAGAACTAAACCTAACTCTAAACCTAACCCTAACTCTAAATTTAAATCTCACCCTAACACTAGCCCTAACCCTAATTCTAACTTGAACTAGCCATATCCCACAAACAAAACTGAGCTATAGTCCTAATACTAAACCTTAACATCAACCAAATCCTAACGCTACACCTAGTCCTAACCCTATCACTACAACTAATATTGAACCTGACTATGATCCTAAAACTACTTCTAAACATCACCCTAACTCTAAATTTAACACAAACACTAGACCTAGCATGAATCCTCATCCTAAAACCATCCCTAACCATAAAGCTAGTTATTATATTAGCCATAGCCCTAACTCTAACAAAAAAAAAACTAGCCCCAATCTGAGCTTCAACCCTAGATTTAACTCTAGCCCTAACCCTAAACAAAACCCTAACACTAACCCAAACCCTAGCTCTAAACCTATTCCTTACTTTAAGTCAAACTCTGCTACCCTAGATCTAACCCTAATCCTTAGCTTACCCAAACCCTAACTCTATTACTATTTGTAACCCTAACCCTCATTTCATCTTTAACACTAACCCGAAGCCTAAGCCTAAACCTTATCATTATTCTGATGCTAACACTAACCCTAGGTCAAAGCCTGACCTAAACACTAAACCGAAACCTACCACTAGCTCTACGAATAAACCTATACCTAAACTTAACCATAAAACTAGCACGAGACCTGAACTTAATCCTAAATATAGCCATAACTCTAGCCCTAGTCCTAAACACAAACCTAGCGGTAGCCCTAAAATAACAATTTACCTAACACAAAGACGAACCTTATAACTAGACCTAAACCTAGTTCTAATTCTGGCCCTAACAATAAACCCAATGATAACCCGAACAATGATGCTTACCCTAACACAAAACTGTCTCTAAACCATATCCTAACCCAAAACTTTAACCTAACACTAGACATATCTATAACACTAACCCACAAAAACTGGCCATAACCATAACCCTAGCTCTTATATTACCCACAGCCCTAACACTAGCTATAAACCTCACACAAAACAAAGCCCTAAAACAAGATCTAAACCTAGACCTAAGCATAACCCTAAACCTAATCCTAGCCAAAACCCTAAACCTAATGCTTGCCCTAGCCATAAACTTAGCTCAAAATTTAGCCCTTACCCTAAACATCACCCTATCTCTAACCCTAACCCTAAACCTATCCATAATCCTAACTGTAACCATAGCCCAAATCCTAGTTCTAACTTTATCCATTACCTTAAACATAACCCTAACCCTAATGCTGATCATAGCCCTAACCCTAAACCTAACCCTACCCTAATCCTAACTGTATCCATGATTCTAATCCTAACCCTCATCTTAGCACTAACCCTAGTTCAAACCTTAACAATTCTCCTAGACGTAACCCTAAAACTAACCCTTTGAGTAACACAAACCCTAGCCCTAATTTTAACCTTAACCTAAGCCCTAACACTAGCACTAAACCTATCCCAAACACTAACCCTATAAATTACTCTAAACCTAACCTGAACTGTAAACCTAACTCTATCCATTACTCTAACCCTAACCATAACCCTAATGCTAATTTGAGCTCTAACCTAAAACCTTAACCCAAACCAAACCCTAACCCATACTCTGACTCCAATAATAACCTACCTCTATACCTAACCCCTACTCTAAACAGAACCCTTACACTAGACTTATCCATAAACCTATCCCTGACACTATCCCTAACCCTAAACGCAGACCTGACATCAGCCCTAGCCCTAATATTAGCCCTAACTAACACAGACCCTAGTCCTCATCTGAGCCCTAAACCTACACATAATACTAACCCGAACCCTTACCCTAGCCCTAGCCCTAGCCCTAGCCATAAATATAACTCTCTCCCTAGAATGAAACCTAGCTATTTAACCCCATCCATTTCCCTAAAGCTAACCCTAACCCTAGCCTGAACCATAGGCATAACCCTAACACTTTGCATAGCGCTAATCCTAGCCCTATTTGAACCCTAAACTTAACCCTACACCTAACTTTAGACCTAAGACTTACTCTAAATCACACTCTAGCCCTATTTCTATTTATAACCCTATTCATTACCGCAACCCTCACAATATCCCTAACCTGAGCCTTAACCCTAGTATTAACCCTAATAATAGATCTAAATCTAACCCTAAACTTAAGCCTAAACCTCATTCTATCATTGGCTCTAACACTATTGCTAATTCAAAAAATAGCCCTAATCCATGCCCTAGCCCTAAAACACAGCCGAGCCATTACTCTAACCCTAAATCAAACCCTAACCCATAACTAGCCATAACGCAAGCTCTAATTCGAGTACTTGGCCTATAACTAACCCTCACCCTGACTTATATTAAAAGACAAACCCAGCTCCAAATATCACCATAACACTAAAACTAATGTTAACACTAGACCTAACCAAAACCCTAACCCTAAAACCAACCCTAATTATAACCCTAGTTCTTACATTGGCCTTAGACAAACCCTAGCCCTAACTCTAACACAACAATAGCCCTAATTGGAGCCCTAACACTAGATTTAAAACTAACCTTAACCCTAAAACTAGCCCTAAACCTATCCCAAATCCTTGTTGTAACCCTAGCTCTAATTCTATCCATTACCCTAAACCAAACCCTATTAATAAGGCTAACTCTAGTCCTAATGCTAATCCTTATCCAAACCCAATTAATAACCTTATTACTAGTCCTAACACTAGCCCTCATTCTAGATTTAACTCTAACCCAAAACCTCACCCTAACCTTCACCCTTATTCTGACCCTAACATTAATTGTAGTTCTAAACCTAAATATAAACCAAAATCAAAACCTGGACCTAGCCCTACCAGCAAACTTATACCTAAATCTAACCCTAACACTAGCCCTAGAACTGAAACTAATTCTAAATCTAACTATTACTCTAGGCCTTGTCCTAATTAAAAACTTAGTGCTAGCCCTAAAATAAACCTTAACCTAAACCAAAAACTTACCCTACGACTAGACCTAACCCTAGTCTTATTCTGGCTTTCACCCTAGCCCATAACCTGAACACTGGTGCTGACACTAACATAAAGCCTACCTCTAAACCTGACTCTAACCCAAAAGCTAACCCAATCACTATACCTAGCCATAGCCCGAATTTTAAAACAACTCTAATCAAAACCCTCAATCTTACATTACACATAGCACTAACCCTAGGCCTAAACCTAACACAAAACTTAAATAACCCTAACCCTAAGTGAGGTCTAAACCTAGCCTAAGCTTAACCCTCACCCTAAACCTAACCCTAGTCCTAACCCTAACCCTAACTCTCACCTTAGTCCTAAACCTAGCTCAAAGCCTAACCGTTAACCTAAACATAACCCTAGCACAATCCCTAACAATAAACCTAAGGATAGTCCTAATCCTAACATTAACACTAGACCTAACACTAGCTCTAACCCTAGCCATTACCTTAACTCTAACACTAACCCTAATGATAACCTATTGATAACAAAACCAAAACCCTAACCCAAACCATAAACCTAAACCTAGACCTAACCCTAAACATTGCCATAGCCTTAACATTAATTCAAACCCTAAATCTTACCCTAATACCATCAGTAAACCTAGCCCTAAACCTAAACTTTAACCTCAACCTTACCTTAACCATAAATATAACCTTATATCTAACCCAATCTATTACCCTGAACCTAATTCTAAACCTAATGAAAATCCTAGAACTAACCCTAAACCTAACCCTGACCGTAGCACTAAAACTAACCATCGTCCTAGACCTAATCCTAGCTCAAAAACCTAATCTTTACCCTAAATCTAACACTAACTGTACGTTAAACTAGGGACAATAGACCTAACCCAAAACCTAACCTAAATATAGGCATAATCCTAACCTAACCCTAGCCATAACCATAGATCTAACCCTATATATTATCCTTATGATAACCTTAATCCTAATGCTTACCCTAGACATAACCCTAACCCTTTTTCTAACCCTAAAGCTCCCTATTGCCCTAAACCTACACTGAAACCTAAATCTAACCCAATCAATTACCCTAACCCTAACCCTAAACCTAATGCTCATTTGAGTCCTATCCCTGAACCATAACCTAAAACAAACCCTAATCCTGATCATGATCCTAAAAATACACAAAGCTCTAAACCTGACCTGTACCCTAAGCCTAACACTTACACTAGACCTAGACACAAACCTAACCCTAAATCTACTTCAAACTGTAACAATATACCTGACATTAGCCCTAGCCCTAATTATAGACCTAACCCTACAATAAACCCTAGCCCTCATCCTAGCCCTAAACTAAGCCTTAATCATAACACTAACCCTAACCCTAGCCCTAATTCTAATTCTAACCCTGACCTTCCTCTAAACCTAGCTATAACACCATACCTTAACCTAAAATTAACTTTAACCCTAGCCCAAACACTAGGCCTAAGCTGAACATTAACCCTAGCCCTAATCCTAGCCCTATTTTAGGCCTATACCTAAAACTAACCAAAACCCTAGGCCTAAGACTAACTCTAACTCTCACCCTAGACCTACCCCTCATTCTAACCTTATCTGTTATCGTAGCCACAACCCTAGCCCCAACCCTTGCCCTATAGTAAGACCTAGCCCTAATCCTAGATTTAAACCTATATACAAATCTAACATTAACCCAAAGCCTAAGCCTAACACTAAAACTAGCCCTAATCCTAATGCTGATCTTATAACTAGCTGAAACCCTAAACCTAGGAATAATACAAAATGAGCAACAGCCCTAACCCTAATCCTCAACTTAAACCAAAACCTAACACTACACATAGACATAACCGTAGCCCTAATCTGAGTCCTAACCCTAACCTTAAAACTTACCCTGACCATGACTAATATCCTAACAGTGACCCTAGCTCTAAAGATCTCACTAAACTTAAATCAAACTCTAACAGTAACCCTAGCCCTAATTCAAGTCATAATGCTAACCTTAAAGCTAACCCTGACCTTCAACATAACCCTGACCCTGACTGATATCCTAAAAGTCACCCTAGATCTAAACACAGCCCTCACCTTAAACCAAACACTAACAGTAGCCCTAGCCCTTATTTGAGTCTTAATCCTAACCCTATAACTAACCCTGATGCTGACTTATATCCTAACAATAACACTAGCTCTAAATATTACCCTAACCTTAAACCTAAACCTAACACTAGAACTACTCCTAACCCTAACCCTAAAACTAACCCTAATTGTAACCCTGGCTCTTACATTAGACAAAGCCCAAATCTAGCCCTAACCCTAACACAAAAACTAGCCCTAATCTGATCTCTAAAAGCATATTTAACCCTAACCCTTACTCTAGCATTAACTGTACCTCTAAATTTATCCCTTAACCAAAGAAAAACCCTAACTCTAATGGTAACCCTAGACCTATCTCTAATTCTTAGGCTAACCAAAACCCTAACACTATTAACAGTCCTAACCCTAGCCCTCCTTCTAGCTCTAACCCTATCCCAAACCCTAATGCTAACCCTGACCCTTATTCTGACACTAACACTAACCAGAGGTCTAAAACTGACCCTAAACCTAGATCAAACCCTAACACTAGCCCTAAACCTAAACCAAATTCTAAATCTAGTCTTGACTCTAGCTCTAGACCTAAACATAAACCAACCTCTAGCCCTAACAATAATCCTTAACCTAACTCAAAAACTAACCCTACCCCTAGACCTAAACCTAGTCCTAATTCTGGCTGTAACCCTAACTCTAACCCCAACCCAAACACTGACCCTGCCTTTAGAGTAAACCTATCTCTAAATCTGACCCCACCCCAAAATATAAACCTAACACTAGACCTAGACATAACCCTAACCCTACAACTAGCCTTCAACATAACCCTATCTCTTAGATTACACATAGTCCTAACCCTAGGCCTAAACCTATCAAAAAACCTAGAGCTAAACCTAGGCCTAAGTCAAGCCTTAAGCCTAATCCTAACCCTAACCCTAACCCTAACCCTAACCCTAACCTAACCCTCGTCTTAGTCAAAATTCTAGTTCAAAAGCTAAACATTACTCTAAATATAAACCTACACCTCTCCCTCAATCTAACTCTAACCTTAGATCAAATCCTAACCTTAACCCTAGCCCTAACCCTAGCTCTTAACCTACCAATTACTCTAAACCTAAACCTAAGCTTATTGATAATCCTAGGCTTAATGCTAAACCTAAACTTAAATGAAGAACTAATCCTAGACCTGAACTTAAATGTCACACTTCGCATAGACCTAACCCTAGCTAAAACCCTAACACTTAGTATAAACCTCAACATAACCATAACCCTAACTTTAAGCCTAAAGCACAATCTAATGTTAAACATAGCCCTAAATCTATATCTAATTATATACATTATCCTAACCATAACCCTATCCCTAATTATGTCCCAAGTCCTAATTCTAAACCTAACCCTATGAGTACTATAATCTTATCCTTAGAAATAACCCTAAACCTAAACCTCACCCTAGCTCTAATCCTACTCAAAACCTAACCATTA
Source organism: Callospermophilus lateralis (assembly GCF_048772815.1). Taxonomy (NCBI): domain Eukaryota; kingdom Metazoa; phylum Chordata; class Mammalia; order Rodentia; family Sciuridae; genus Callospermophilus; species Callospermophilus lateralis. The sequence goes on from NC_135305.1 coordinate 163,604,419, forward strand.
TGCAAAACATATACCTAAGCTTAACCCTAAACTAACCCTTATTCAAGAACGATTCCTAAGCATAAACCTAGCCTTAAACTTAGCTCTAATCCTATCCATTTTACTAACCATAACCCTTAACCTAATGCGAACCCTAGGCCTAACCTTAACCCTATTGCTAACCCAAACTTATCAATTACCCTAAACATAATGTAAACTCTAAACAAAACTATATCATTACCCTAACCCACACCCTAGTGCTAATTCTGGCCCTAACCCTAAACCCTAACCTCAACCAAACTCTAACACTGACCCTGACCGTAATATACCTCCTAGTTCTAAAGCTGACTTTTGCAGTAAACTAACCCTTACACTCGACATAACCATAACACTAATTCTAAAACTATCCCCAACCGTAAGCTTAGACCTGACATTAGCCATAAACCTAATTCTAGCCCTAAAACTAACACAAACCCCAGGCTTTCTCCTAGCCCTAAACCTAGCCTTAATCCTAACTCCAAACCTAACTTAAGGCCTAAAAAAAAAAAACAAAAAAAAAACTAAATCTATCCCTAATCTTAGGTCTAATTTAGTCCTATTTTAAACCCTATCCCTAAGCCTAGCCCTATGACTAACTCTAATTCTCAGCCTAGACCCATCCTACTTCTAACCCTATCCCTTAATGGAACCCTAATCCTATCCCTAAACCAAGCCCTAACCCTAGCCCTATCACAAGCTCTAGCCCTAACCTAGATCTAATTTTAACTCTAAATCAAACCCTAACCCTTCGTCTAACCCTAACCCTAACCATAACTCTAAATCTAACTTTAACCCTAGGCCTAAATCGAAATCAAGCCATAGCCCTAACCCTAAACCTTAACCTAAACCAACCCTTAACCCTAACCATAGCTCTAATTCTAGTTTTAAGTTGAAAACTAGAACTAACACTGACCCTGACTCTGACCATAATACTAACCCTAGTCTAAAAATCACCTTAACCCTAACCATAAATATAAAATTACACCTACCACTAACCCGAACCATAAACTTAACCCTAATTGTAACTCTGGTACTTACATTAACCTTACCCCTAACCATAGCACTAAGTAGAACCAAAACCTATCCCTAATCCAAACCCTAACCCAAGCTTTAACGCTAACCCTAACCCTAACCCTAGCCCTTATCAAAACCATAACCCTAGCCCTAACACTGTCTCTAATGCTATCCATTGCCATAACCATAACTCTACACCTAAACCTAACCCTATCCATAATTCTAAACTTATCCATTATTCTAAACCAAAACTAAACCCTAAAGCTCATCCTATGATTACACTAACAGTAACCATAAAGGTAATTCGAGCCCTAACTTTAAAACTTAACCTATCCCAATCTTCTAACCCAGAACTTGACCCAAATAATACCCCTAGCTCAAAACCTGAACCTAACCCTAAGACTAAACCTTACATTACATGTAACCATGAACCTAACCCTAAAACTATCTTTAACCATAACCCTATATCTGATATTAGCCCTAGCCCTACTCCTAGCCCTATCACAAAAATAAACCATAGCCCTCATTCTAGCCACAAACCTAGCCTTAATCATTACTCTAACCCAAACCATAGCCCTAATCCTAATTCTAACCTTCACCTTATGTCTAAACCTAGATATAATGCCATTCCTTACCCTAAACTTAACCCTAACCCTAACCCTAACCCTAACTTAGGCCTTAGGCGAACATTAACCCTAGCCCTAAGAATAACTCTTACTCTCACACTAGACCTATCTCTACTTCTAACACTATGCATTACCATAATCCTAAACCTAGCCCTAAACCTATCCCTAAACCTAGACATAACCATTGCCAAATTCTTATTCCTAGTCCTAACCCTAGATCTAAACCTAACACGAAATGTCACCCTAACCCTAAGCCTAAGCCTAATATTAACACTAGCCCTAGCCCTAATGCTAATCATAAAACTAGCCCTAACACTAACCCTTGGAGAAAACAAAACCGAGAGGGGATTCGAAGATGGCCGCGAAGGGAGTGCAGTAACTCCGAGTACTGCGTCACTGTGAGGGAAAATGATGAGTTAGAACGGCTAAAAGCTATCTTGTCAGGAATTTCCAGCAAAATTGGGGTGCTCCAAAACCTAGTGGAGGGACTTTCATCGCACGAGGATCAGCTTCAGGGGCTCAAAAGTGAGCGATTTGTCCGTACGGAGCGCTGATTGTTCGGCAGATCGCCCTGTGGCTGGAGTCTGCGGCGCGCACTGGGAAACGACGGGCTGGTGCCGCAGAGATACAGCGATGCTGATTCTGCGGGCTCCTGCCAGCTAGGCATTTGCTGAGCTCGGAGCTGAATTCTGGGTTGGAGACGGGGAAGGAAACGGTCCAGTTCGGTTCTCCACACCGGTCAGACCACGGAGGAAGCCAGCGGCCACCATCTTGGAGAGCTGACGTCACCATCCTTGTTTTTGACTGATTGCAGCTCTTTCAGCTATAGATCAGGTAATTTCAGGCTGACAATTGTCTGCGTCTCGCAGACAAATTGCTCAGACTTAGTGCTAAATAACACGCGGAAACTGCTTCTTGGAGCCTGCTCCTATCAGAACACGCACCGAGCCCGGAGCGGCGGAGCTCCGACTACCGGAGCTGCTCTGGCCCAGGGCTATAGAACCCGCGGAAACTGCTTCTTGGAGCCTGCTCCTGTCGGAGCATGCACCAAGTCCGGAGAGGCCGAATTCTGGCTCCCGGAACTGCTCTGGCCCAGGGATAAAGATCCCGCGGAAACTGTCTCTCGGTCCGGGTCCTGCTGAATACTGTGAAGGACAGAGGGGCGGAGCAGAGCCGCCGCCAGAGCCCGGATCAGGTCCAGCGACCCGCCGGCGTGGTGTCGCGTCGCTCCGGCTAGAGCAGGGGCCGAACAGAGCCGCCGCCTGCGCCCGGAAGAGGTCCAGCGACCCGCCGGCGTGGTGTCGCGTCGCTCCGGCTAGAGCAGGGGCCGAACAGAGCCGCCGCCAGAGCCCGGAACAGGCACAGCGACCCGCCGGCGTGGTGTCGCGTCACTCCAGCTAGAGCAGGGGCCGAACAGAGCCGCCGCCTGCGCCCGGAAGAGGTCCAGCGACCCGCCGGCGTGGTGTCGCGTCGCTCCGGCTAGAGCAGGGGCCGAACAGAGCCGCCGCCAGAGCCCGGAACAGGCACAGCGACCCGCCGGCGTGGAGTCGCGTCGCCCCGGCTAGAGCAGGGGCCGAACAGAGCCACCGCCTGCGCCCGGAAGAGGTCCAGCGACCCGCCGGCGTGGTGTCGCGTCGCTCTGGCTAGAGCAGGGGCTGAACAGAGCCGCTGCCAGAGCCCGGAACAGGCCATGCGACCCGCCGGCGTGGTGTCGCGTCACTCCGGCTAGAGCAGGGGCCGAACAGAGCCTCTGCCTGCGCCCGGAACAGGTCCAGCGACCCGCCGGCGTGGTGTCGCGTCGCTCCAGCTAGAGCAGGGGCCCAACAGAGCCGCCGCCAGAGCCCAGAACAGGCCCAGCGACCCGACGGCGTGGTGTCACGTCGCTCCGGCTAGAGCAGGGGCTGAACAGAGCTGCCGCCTGCGCCCGGAACAGGTCCTGTGACCTGCCGGCGTGGTTGTCAAAAAACCCCAATTGGAGTAGGGGGAAAGCAGATCCTCCACCCGTGTCCGCAAGGTAGGCAGGCCTGTGACAGTCTGGTAGAACAGCCCCAGCGGCCTGCTGGCGTGGTAGACACGTCACACCACTTGGGGGAGGGGCAGAGCAGAGCCGCTCCCCGAGCCTGGATCAGGCCCAGCGGCCCGCCAGCGTGGCAGTCACATCACTCCATTTGGAGTAGGGGCAGAGCAGAGCCGACGCCCGAGCCTGCAAGGTAGACAGACTTGCGACCGACCGGCGGAACAGGCCCAGCGGTCTACTGGTGTGGTAGACACGTCACACAAATTGGAGGAGGGGCAGAGCAGAGCTGCCTCCCGGAGCCCGCTAGGTAGACAGACCCGCGTCCGACCGGCGGATCAGGCCCAGCGGCCTGCTGGTGTGGTAGACACGTAACCCGTCATCCCAATTGGAGTAGGGGCAGAGCAGAGCCTTCTCCCGCGGTCGGTGTAGGCCCAGCGGCCCGACAGCGTCGTAGTCACGTCAACCCAGTTGGAGCAGGGACAGGGCAGAGCCGCCACTCGCGCCCAGAACAGGTCCAGCGACCTGCCGGTGTAGTAGTCAAGACACCCCAAGTGGAGTAGGGGCAAAGCAGATCCTCCACCCGCGCCCGCAAGGTAAGCAGGCCTGTGACAGACTGGCGGAACAGGCCCAGCGGCCTGCCGGCGTGGTAGACACGTCACACCACCTGGGTGAGGGGCTGAGCAGAGCCGCAGCCCGGGCCCAGAACAGGCACAGCGACCTGCCGGCGTGGTAGTCACGACAACCCAATTGGAGAAGGGGCAGAGCAGAGCCGCCGCCCACGCCTGCAAGGTAGTCAGATCCGCGACTAACTGGTGGAACAGGCCCAGGGGTTCACGGACGTGGTGACGTGGTAGACAAGTCACACCAATAGGAGGAAGGGCAGAGCAGAGCCGCTGCCCGCGCCTCCAAGGTAGGCAGACCTGCGACCGACTGGCAGAACAGTCCCAGCGGCCCGCCAGCGTGGTAGACAGATCACCCCATTTGGAGGAGGAGCAGAGCTGCCGCCCGCCCCTGCAAGGGAGACTTTTCAACTATACAAGAGCAATATAAATATATAGGGGGAAAATTTCAAAAACACAACAGTTTCACTAAGCAGAAAGAAACACGAGCAATATGAAAAGACAAGGAAAGAAAGGACCACAAGCAATGCAGGTCAACTCAACTTTAGAAGAGGTTATAGCTGCAGCAGATGGAATGTCAGATAAAGAATTCAGGATATACATGCTGCAAATGATCTGGAGCCTCAAGGAAGACATTAGACAGCAAAATCAGACAATGAAAGATCATTTCGACCACTTCGACAATGTATTACATAAACAAATCCAAGAAGCAAAAGATCAACTATACAGGGAGATAGAGGTAATAAAAAACAAACAAACAGAAATCCTAGAAATGCAGGAAGCAATAAACCAACTTAAAAACTCAATTGAGAATACTACCAGCAGAGTAGAACACTTAGAAGATAGAACATCAGACAATGAAGACAAAGTATTTCAACTTGAAAAGAACATAGATAGCTCAGCAAAACTGTTAAGAAACCATGAGCAGAACATCCAAGAAATATGGGATAATATAAAGAGACCAAACTTAAGAATCATTGGGATACAGGAAGGTATAGAGGTCCAAACCAAAGGAATGAACTACCTATTCAATGAAATAATACGAGAAAACTTCCCAGACTTGAAGAATGAGACAGAATCCCAAATCCTAGAAGCATACAGGACGCCGAATGTGCAAAATCATAAGAGATCCACACCTAGACACATTATAATGAAGATGCCCAACATACAGAATAAGGAGAGAATTTTAAAAGCTACAAGAGAAAGGAAGCAAATTACATTTAGGGGTAAACCAATCAGGATAACAGCTGATCTTTCAACACAGACTCTGAAAGCTAGAAGATCCTGGAATAACATATTTCAAAAACTGAAAGAAAATGGGTTCCAACCAAGAATCACGTATCCAGCGAAATTAAGCTTCAGGATGGAAGATGAAATTAAAACCTTCCACGATAAACAAAAGTTAAAAGAATTTGCAGCTAGAAAACCATGTCTTCAAAACATCCTCGGCAAAACATTACAGGAAGAGGAAATGGAAAATAACAATGAAAACCAACAGTGGGAGGTAGGACAGTAAAGGGGGGGAAAAATATTCAAAAAGGAAAACAAACCATGTATAGTAACATAAATAAACAATTATGGCTGGAAGAACAACCCATATCTCAATAATAACCCTAAATGTTAATGGCTTAAACTCACCAATCAAGAGACACAGGCTAGTAGAATGGATCACAAAACAAGACCCAACAATATGCTGCCTACAGGAGACGCATTTGATAGGAAAAGACATACATAGACTGAAGGTGAAAGGTTGGGAAAAATCATATCACTCATATGGACTTCGGAAACAAGCAGGAGTGTCCATACTCATATCAAATAAAATAGATTTCAAGCCAAAGTTAATCAAAAGGGATAAAGAGGGACACTACATACTGCTCAAGGGAACCATACACCAACAAGACATAACTATCATAAATATATATGCCCCAAACAATGGTGCAGCTATGTTCATCAAACAAACTCTTCTCAAGTTCAAGAGTCTAATAGACCAACATACAATAATCATGGGAGACTTCAACACACCTCTCTCACCACTAGACAGATCTTCCAAACAAAAGTTGAATAAGGAAACTATAGAACTCAATAACACAATTAATAACCTAGACTTAATTGATATATATAGAATATACCACCCAACATCAAGCAGTTACACTTTTTTCTCAGCAGCACATGGATCCTTCTCAAAAATAGATCATATATTATGTCACAGGGCAACTCTTAGACAATATAAAGGAGTGGAGATAATACCATGCATCTTATCTGATCATAATGGAATGAAACTGAAAATCAACGATAAAAGAAGGAAGGAAAAAACATGCATCACTTGGAGAATGAACAATTGGTTACTAAATGATCAATGGGTTATAGAAGACATCAAGGAGGAAATTAAAAAATTCTTAGAGATAAATGAATGCACAGACACAACATATAGGAATCTATGGGACACATTAAAAGCAGTTCTAAGAGGAAAATTCATTGCTTGGAGTTCATTCCTTAAAAAAAGAAGAAACCAACAAATAAATGATCTCATACTCCATCTCAAAATCCTAGAAAAAGAAGAGCAAAACAACAGCAAAAGAAGTAGAAGGCAAGAAATTATTAAAATCAGAGCTGAAATTAATGAAATCGAAACAAAAGAAACAATTGAAAAGATTGACAAAACTAAAAGTTGGTTCTTTGAAAAAATAAATAAAATCGACAGACCCTTAGCCATGCTAACGAAGAGAAGAAGGGAGAGAAATCAAATAACTAGCATACGGGATGAAAAAGGCAATATCACAACAGACACTTCAGAAATACAGAAGATAATCAGAAACTATTTTGAATCCTTATACTCCAATAAAATAGAAGATAGTGAAGGCATCGATAAATTTCTTAAGTCATATGATCTGCCAAGATTAAGGCAGGAGGATATAGACAACCTAAACAGACCAATATCAATTGAGGAAATAGTAGAAACCATCAAAAGACTACCAACTAAGAAAAGCCCAGGACCGGATGGGTATACAGCAGAGTTTTACAAAACCTTTAAAGAGGAACTAACACCAATACTTTTCAAGCTATTTCAGGAAATAGAAAAAGAGGGAGAACTTCCAAATTCATTCTACGAGGCCAACATCACCCTGATTCCTAAACCAGACAAAGACACTTCAAAGAAAGAAAACTACAGACCAATATCTCTAATGAACCTAGATGCAAAAATCCTCAATAAAATTTTGGCAAATCGGATTCAAAAACATATCAAAAAAATTGTGCACCATGATCAAGTAGGATTCATCCCTGGGATGCAAGGCTGGTTCAATATACGGAAATCAATTAATGTTATTCACCACATCAATAGACTTAAAAATAAGAACCATATGATCATTTCGATAGATGCAGAAAAAGCATTCGACAAAGTACAGCATCCCTTTATGTTCAAAACGCTAGAAAAACTAGGGATAACAGGAACTTACCTCAACATTGTAAAAGCAATCTATGCTAAACCTCAGGCTAGCATCATTCTGAATGGAGAAAAATTGAAGGCATTCCCTCTAAAATCTGGAACAAGACAGGGATGCCCTCTCTCACCACTTCTGTTCAACATAGTTCTTGAATCACTGGCCAGAGCAATTAGACAGACGAAAGAAATTAAAGGCATAAAAATAGGAAAAGAAGAACTTAAATTATCACTATTTGCAGATGACATGATTCTATACCTAGCAGACCCAAAAGGGTCTACAAAGAAACTATTAGAGCTAATAAATGAATTCAGCAAAGTGGCAGGATATAAAATCAACACGTATAAATCAAAGGCATTCCTGTATATCAGCGACAAATCCTCTGAAATGGAAATGAGGACAACCACTCCATTCACAATATCCCCCCAAAAAATAAAATACTTAGGAATCAACCTAACAAAAGAGGTGAAAGACTTATACAATGAAAACTACAGAACCCTAAAGAGAGAAATAGAAGAAGATCTTAGAAGATGGAAAAACATACCCTGTTCATGGATAGGCAGAACTAACATCATCAAAATGACGATATTACCAAAAGTTCTCTATAGGTTTAATGCAATACCAATCAAAATCCCAATGGCATTTCTTATAGAAATGGAGAAAGCAATCATGAAATTCATATGGAAAAATAAAAGACCCAGAATAGCAAAAACAATGCTAAGCAGGAAGGGTGAATCAGGCGGTATAGCGATACCAGACTTCAAACTATACTACAGAGCAATAGTAACAAAAACAGCATGGTACTGGTACCAAAACAGGCGGGTGGACCAATGGTACAGAATAGAGGACACAGAAACCAACCCACAAAACTACAACTATCTTATATTTGATAAAGGGGCTAAAAGCATGCAATGGAGGAAGGATAGCATCTTCAACAAATGGTGCTGGGAAAACTGGAAATCCATATGCAACAAAATGAAACTGAATCCCTTTCTCTCGCCATGCACTAAAGTTAACTCAAAATGGATCAAGGAGCTCGATATCAAATCAGAGACACGGCGTCTGATAGAAGAAAAAGTCGGCTACGATCTACATACTGTGGGGTCGGGCTCCAAATTCCTCAATAGGACACCCATAGCACAACAGTTAATAACTAGAATCAACAAATGGGACTTACTCAAACTAAAAAGTTTTTTCTCAGCAAAAGAAACAACAAGAGAGGTAAATAGGGAGCCTACATCCTGGGAACAAATCTTTACTCCTCACACTTCAGACAGAGCCCTAATATCCAGAGTATACAAAGAACTCAAAAAATTAGACAACAAGATAACAAATAACCCAATCAACAAATGGGCCAAAGACATGAACAGACACTTCTCAGAGGAGGACATACAATCAATCAACAAGTACATGAAAAAATGCTCACCATCCCTAGCAGTCAGAGAAATGCAAATCAAAACCACCCTAAGATACCATCTCACTCCAGTAAGATTGGCAGCCATTATGAAGTCAAACAACAACAAGTGCTGGCGAGGATGTGGGGAAAAGGGTACACTTGTTCATTGTTGGTGGGACTGCAAATTGGTGCAGCCAATCTGGAAAGCAGTATGGAGATTTCTTGGAAAGTTGGGAATGGAACCACCATTTGACCCAGCTATTCCCCTTCTCGGTCTATTCCCTAAAGACCTAAATAGAGCATGCTACAGGGACACTGCTACATCGATGTTCATAGCAGCACAATTCACAATAGCAAGACTGTGGAACCAACCTAGATGCCCTTCAATAGACGAATGGATAAAAAAAATGTGGCATTTATACACAATGGAGTATTACTCTGCATTGAGAAATGACAAAATCATAGAATTTGGAGGGAAATGGATGGCATTAGAGCAGATTATGCTAAGTGAAGCCAGCCAATCCCTAAAAAACAAATGCCAAATGTCTTCTTTGATATAAGGAGAGTAACTAAGAACAGAGTAGGGACGAAGAGCATGAGAAGAAGATTAACATTAAACAGGGACGAGAGGTGGGAGGGAAAGGGAGGGAGAAGGGAAATTGCATGGAAATGGAAGGAGACCCTCAGGGTTATACAAAATTACATACAAGAGGTAGCGAGGGGAAAGGGAAAAATAATACAAGGGGGAGATATGAACTGCAGTAGAGTGGGTAGAGAGAGAAGAGGGGAGGGGAGGGGAGGGGAGGGGGGTAGTAATGGATAGGAAAGGCAGCAGAATACAACAGACCCTAGTATGGCAATATATAAATCAATGGAAGTGTAACTGATGTGATTCTGTAATTTGTATACGGAGTAAAAATGGGAGTTCATAACCCACTTGAATCAAAGTGTGAATATGATGTATGAAGAACTATGTAATGTTTTGAACAACCAACAATAAAAAAAATTAAAAAAAAAAAAAAAAAAAAAAAAAAAAAACAAAACCGAGAAATAGCCCTAACCCTAAACCTTAACTTAAACCAAATCTTAACACTACACCTAGACCTAACCCTAGCTCTAGTTCCAGCTCTAATCTTAACCTTAATATTAACCCTAACTCTGACTCATATTCTAACACTCACTGTAGCTCTAAACACCATCCTAACATTAAACCAAACCCTTACACTAACTGTAGCCTTAATTTGAGTCCTACCCCTAACCCTAAAACAAAACCTGACCCTGACTATTAACCTAACACTAACACTAGCTCTAAATTTCACCATAACCTTAAACCTAATCCTGACACTAGAGGTTTAACCCGTAACCATACCCCTAAAACTAACCCTAAAAAACATAGTTCTTACATTAGCCATTGCTCTAACCTTAGCCATAACCCTAACACAAAAACTAGCCCTAATCTGAGCCCTAAACCTAGCTTTAACCCTAACCCTAGCCGTAACCCTAGCTCTAAACCTATCCTTTACCCTATGCCAAACCCTAAACCTAATGCTAATCCTTATCCTAATCCTAATTCTACTACTTAAATTAAACCAAACCCAACTCTGTTAGTAGTCCTAACCCTAGTCCTCATTCTAGCTCTAACCATCATTCAAACCCTAACCCTAACCCTGACCCTTATTCTGATCCTAAAACTAATCATAGGTCTAAACCTGAACCTAACCTTACACAAAACCCCAACACTAGCCTTACTGGTAACCTTAAACCTAAACCCAACGCTAACACTAGCATAGACCTAAACGTAATTCTTATCTATCCATAACTCTAGCCCCAGAACTAAATAAAAACCTAGCCTTAGTTCTAATAATAACCCTTTGCCTAAAGCCAAAACCTAAACCTTCCCCATATCTGAACCCTAGTCCTAATTATGGCTTTCACATTAACCATAACCCTAAACTGAACACTGACCCTGACACTAACACTAACTCCAGCTCTAAACATCATACTAAACGTAAACCTAACACTAAAACTATACTTAATTCTACCATTAACCCTAAAACTAGCCCTAATCATAACAATTTCGTACATTTTCCATAGCCCTAACCTATTGCCAAACCCATCCCTAACCCAAGCCCTACCCTAGCTTTAACCCTAATGCTAACCCTAACTCTAAACTTTGTTCTAACTCTAAACATAGGCCTAACCCTAGAACTAATCCTAAGCATAACACTAGCCCTATCACCAGCTCTAACCCTATCTATTACCCTAATGATAACCTTAACACTTTGAACCCTAGGCCAAACCCTAATCCTATCCTTAACGCTAACCCTATTCATTACCCTATACCTAACCTAAAATCTAAACCTAAACTATCATTAACCGATCCTTAACTGTAATGATAACACGAGCCTAAACCCAAAACTTTAATCTAATAAAAACACAAACCCTGACCCTGACCCTAATAATACCCATCGCTTCTAACCTGACCCTAACAAGAAACCTGACCTTTACGATAGACCTAGTTATAAACCTAACCCTAAAACTCTCCCTAACTGTAACCCTAGACCTGACATTAGCCCTAGCTCTAATCCTAGTCCTAATCCTAAAACAATAGTTAGCCCACATTCTAGCCATAAACCTTACCTTAATCATAAACCTATCTCTAAACATTACCCTAAATCTAATCCTCACCTTAGTCCTAAAAGTAGCTATAATCCCATCCCTTAACCTAAACCTAACATTAACCCTATCCCTAACACTAATCTTAGCCCTTAGCCTAACACTAATCCTAGACCTAATCCCAGCCTTAATTTAGCCCTATCCCTAACCCAAACCTAACCCTAGCCCTTAGACTAACTCAAACTCTCACCGTAGCCTTATACCTAGTTCTAACCCTATTTCTTAGCATCACCCTATACCTAACCCTGAACTTAGCCCTAATCCTAGCCCTATCCTTAGCCCTAGCTCAAAGCCTAAGTCTAAACCTAACTCTAAATCTAACCCTAAACCTAAGCCTAATCCTCACACTAACACTAGGCCTAATCCTAAAAGTAGCCCTAAATCTACCCCTAGCCCTAAAAAAAAAAAAAAAAAAAAAAAAAAAAATCATAACCCTAACCCTACACCTAGCCCTAATCCTATCTCTAATTTTAGTCCTAACCCTAACCTGTAAACTAATCTGGACTCTGACTCTCTTACATTAAACCTAGCTCTAAACATCATTATAATAGTAAATTTAACCCTAACACTAGACATAGCCCTATCCCTGACCCTATCACTAGCTCTAATCATAATGCTTCTTTTTAAATTAGTTGTAGCCTTAAACCTAGCCCTAACCTAACCCAAAAACCTAGCCTCAATTCGAGTCCAAAACCTAGTTGTTTTTTTTTAATATTTATTTTTTAGTTTTCGGTTGACATAACATCTTTATTTTATTGGTATATGGTGTTGAGGATCAATCCCAGCTTTCTGTGAATGCCAGGCAAGCATGCTACTTCTTGAGCCACATCCCCAGCCACTAAACCTAGCTTTAACCTTAAACATAAATCTAACCCTAACCCAACAAAAGCCGTAATTTTACACTACCCCTAATCTTAGGTCTAACCCTCTCTATTACCCTAATGATAACCCATTATGCTAACCCTGGGCCTAACCCTAACCCTATCCATTACACTAAACCACACCTGAACACTAACACTAACACAATCAAAAGACCTAATCCTATACATAACCCTACCCCTAATCTTAGGTCTAACCCTATCCATTACCCTAATGATAACACTTATGCTAACCCTAGGCCTAACCATAACCCTACCCATTACACTAAACCACACCTAAAACCTAATCCTATCCCTTTCATTACCTTAAACTGAAACACTAATGATAATTCAAGCCCTAAACCTAAACCCTAACCTAACCTGAACCCTCACCTTGATCCTGAGCCTAATAATAACCATAGCTCTAAAACAGATCCTTAGTATAAACCTTACCCCTACACTGGACCAAGCCAAACTAGCTATAAACCAATACCTTGCCCTAAATGTAATCTTTACTCTAGCCCTAACCCAAGACCTAAACCTAACACTAACACTAGCCCTAATTTAGCCCTATCCTTAAACCTAGTTCTAACCCTAGCCATAAGACTAATTCTAATTCTCATACTAGCCTTATCACTAGATCTAACATTATCCCTTACTATAATCCTAAACTTAACCCAAACCTTAGTCCTAACCCTTGGCCTATCCTTAGCCCTAGGTGTAACCATACATCAAAACCTAACTCTAAATGTAACCCTAAACCGAAGTCTAAGTCTAATCATTATAAATACATTAATATTTAGACTCTGTGTCTAGAGATGTTGGCTTCAATTATTATTTATAATATATTCAATAGTTTTATAAAAGGCATACCATATCTGGTGGTTTATAGAGAACTGAGGGTCAGGGGTAGAATGCAATGTTAAGGGGGAAATGAATGAGGGTATGTGATTAATCTAAATTACCAAATTTGGAGGAGAACTCTAATGAATAGACAGGGTAATTTATGGAAGAAGGTATAATTTCAAACTCCTTATCTGTATTCATTAAATTATCTTATGTATAAATAGTAAAAGTTAGGAGGCTGAAAGTGGGAAAGAGGAGAAAGAAAAAAAGAAGAAAAATATCAAGGAAAGAAAGAAAGGGAGAAAGAAAATAAAAGCAAATAAAGAGGTTGCAAGGTGGGGCCTATGCAATTCCTCTATATTATACAATTCTACTGATTCCGTTCTTAAAATCCAATTTCATGGAAAGTTCTTGGTTTCACATATGTTGAGGTTATGAGGACCAGAGGGGAAAGCATAGAGGAGAATGGATGAGAAGAGCAAGAAGAGAAAAGTAAGAAAGAAAAAAATTCTCTCAGAACTCTGTTTTATTTTCTTGCAGTTAATGGAGTTGTCTATTCCTAGCTTGAGACTCTGTCTCAGGGTGGTAGAGGTAGCCAGGGTAAGAGGGCTTGAGCTTCTACCTGGATCCTCCCTACTCTTAGTCTCTGAATTGGAAAACAGGTGCCTGTAGAGTTGCTGTTTCTCATTGATAGCTACACCCCCCAAAATCTTTGAGAAAAATCTTGAGTTATCAGAGCTGGAAGTAGGGTAGTTGGAAACCGAACCAGATAAGCTGTATAACCAAGCTGGTAGCCATGCCCACTGATAGATGGCGTATAAGGTTTTGCAAGATGGAATCCATCTATTAACCATGTATGGTGTTTCATGAGGTGGGTGGTCTGGAGTGACCTTGTGCTGTGTCCAGAGCTAGGTCTGGTGACATGCAAGAAAAGCCACTATTTTCTGTGCTGCCTTCTGTCTGTGCAGAGAGTGCCTGTGCGGCTGTGACTGCTGTCTGCGCCCAGAGAAACTGTGCAGCCGAGCCTTCCATCTGTGCTGAGAGCATTCAGGTGTCCCTAGTTTTCTTCAGACTTCTATGATACTGGGAAGGATTCATCTTTTACTTGGACTTACTATGTTTCACAGGTTTGGGTCTTGTTGGTTCAATGGTTCACTGTCAGGAACAGTTTCTATTTTAAGGTTTTCTTTCAATATGGTTTATTGATGTGAGTGAAAATTGAGCTGGAAATCAAACAGTTTTGGCACGACGTGCTTGAAACTTCACACAATCAGTTTTCAGTGGGCACTCTCTGGTTTCTTTCTTTTGAAGGTAGGCCAAAGATGAAGCATGCAAAAGTAAATGTGTCTGAGAGCCTTTAAGGAGAAAACAGAGGAATATGTATGTACTGAAATAAGTCTCCCAACAATTTGATCAAATTTCTTTGATACTACACAGTATTCATCTTTTAGCTTGCTCCACTAGGCTCCCTAAGGTTGGCACTTCTAGGATCAATGGTTCTCTCAACAGGCAAGGGTTAGTGTTACCATTAGGTTTAGCTTTAGAGCTAGTGTTAGGTTTAGAGTTTGTTTTGTCAAATTTATTTGATACTTTTATCTTTTACTTAGCCTTACTATGTGGCTCAGTTTTTGGTCTTTTTTGTTCAATGGTTCGCTGTTGGGAATAGTTTGTTTTTAATGTCTCACTTCATTTTGACATATATGGACAAATGCAAATGGAACTGGAAATCAGATGGTTTGTGCTAGCTGGTTGAAACTTCACATACTCAATCAGTTGTCTGTGGGCACTCTCTGGTTTCTTCCTTGAAAACAAAGCCATAAGCTGAATCATGCAAAACAACTTTATCCAAGAGCACCTTAGGAGAAAATAGGGCATTATGCATGTACCGAAATGCCTCCCCCAATTATTTGGTCAGATTTCTTTGACACTGTGCAGGATTCATATGGAAGCTTTCCCCACTAGTTTCCACATGTTTAAAACTTTTATGATCAAACATTCTCTTAAAGGGTAAGCTTAGGGTTCAGTTAGAGTTAGTGCAATTGTTAGAACTAGTGTTATGATTAGAGTTAGTTTTTTTAAACTTTTTGGGTACTGAGTATGATTTATCTTTTTCCTATTCTTAGTATGCTCCCCAAGTTTGGGCCTCCTAGTAAAAGGTTTTGATCTCAGGAACAGTTTTATTTTTCATTTTTCACTTCATTTTGTACTATTGGGTGAAGGAAATGGAGCTGGACTCAAACAGGGTTTGTACTAGCTGTTTGAAACTTCACACACTAAATCAGTTCTAGGATACATTCTCTCTTTTTTTTTCTTGTGAAAGTCGCCCAAAGCTGAAATAGAAAAATACAGCTTCATCTGTGAGCACTTTAGAAGCAAGCTTCATTTTTTTTACATCTATTACCTTGATATTGTACAGGATTCATCCTTTTCCAAAACTTATTAGTATCCCCAAGTTTGGGCCTTCAAGGTGTGCCAGTTCACTGTCAGGAAAAGTTTGAATTTTTAGGTTTCACTTTATTATGGCCTATAGATGTGAATGAAAATGAAGCTGGAAATCAAACAGTGTTAGTACTAGCTGCTGAAAATTCACACACTGAATCAGCTCTCTGTGGGCACTCTCTGGTTTTTCCTTGTAAAAGTACCTTAAACTGAAGCATGAAAAAAATAATTAAAACAAGAACACATTAGGAGGAAACAGAGAAATATGCACATATTGAAATACCTCCCCAAATTATTTGGTCAAATTTCTTTGATACTGCACAGGATTCACCTGTTAGCTTTCCCCACTAGGCTCCTTTATTTGGGGACTACTATGGCCAGTGGTTCTCTAAACAGCTTTGGGTAGATTTAGTATTAGGTTAGGGCTAGGGTTATAGCTAGTGTTTTGTTAGATTTAGTATTCTTCAAATTTCTTTCATACTGGGCAGGATTCAACTTTTACCTAACCTTACTATATTTTCTAGGTTTGGGCCTCTTGGATGAAGTGTTGGCTCTTCTGAACAGTTTGTATTTTAACTTTTCATTTCATTTTGACCTCTGTGCATAAGTGGAAATGGAGCTGGAAATGCAACAGGGTTGGTGCTAGCTTCTTCAAACCTCAGACACTCAATCAGTTTTCTATGGGCATTTTCTGGTTTATTCCTTGTAAATGTAGCCCTAATCTGAAGCATGCAAAGCAACTTTATGTGAGAGCACTTTATGAGAAAACAGGGAAATACGCATAAACTGAACTATCTTCCCAATTATTTGGTCAGATTTCTTTGATATTGTTAAAGATTCATCTCTTAGCCTACATAACTTGGCTCCCCAAGTGTGGAACTTCTAGGATCAAAGGGACTCTAAACAGGTTAAGGGTAGTATTAGGGTTAGTGTTAGAACTAGAATTAGACCTAGTGTTAAGGTAAGAGTTAGTTTTGTTTTCAAATTTCTATAATACTGTGAAGGATTCATCTTTTTTCCTATTTTGACTGTAATCTAAATATTTGGGCCGCCTACATAAAGGTTTTGCTTTCAGGAACAGTTACAATTTTCATGTTGCTCTTCTTTTTGCCCTGTAGGGGTGAATGGAAATTAAGCTGAAAATCGAACACATTCTCTGGTTTATTCCTTGTAAATGTAGTCTTAAACTGAACATTCACACATTCCATCAATTTTCAGTGAGCATAATCTGGTGTTTGCCGTGCAAGTAGCCCTAAGATGAAGTAGAAAGAAACAGCTTTATCTCTGAGTGCGTTAGTAGCAAGCAGAATACCCATGTACTAAAAGAGCTTCAAATTTTTTTGGTTGGATTAATTTGATACTATACAGGGTTCATCCTTGACATAGCCTTAGTAGGCTCCCCAAGTTTGGGCCTTCAAGGTTCAATGGTTCAGTGTCAGGAATAGTTTGAATTTTTAGGTTTCACTTCATAATGGCCTATAGGTGTGAATGGCAATGGAGACGGAAATCAAACAGGGTTGGTGATAGCTGCATGAAACTTCACACACTTAATCAGCTCTCTTTGGGCACTCTTTGGTTTTTCTTTGTGAAAGTACCTTAAGCTGAAGCATGGAAATCAATGTATCCATGTGCACTTTAAGAAAAAAACAGGAAAATATGAATGTACTGAAATACCTCCCCAATTTTTCATCAAATTTCTTTGATACAGGCTGGGGATGTGGCTCAAGCGGTAGCGCGCTCGCCTGGCATGCGTGCGGCCCGGGTTCGATCCTCAACACCACATACAAACAAAGATGTTGTGTCCACTGAAAACTAAAAAGTAAATATTGGAAATTCTCTCTCTCTCTCTCTCTCTCCCTCTCTCACTCTCTCTTAAAAAAAAAATAAACAAATAAAGTCTTTAAAAAAATTTCTTTGATACTGCACAAGATTCCTCTGTTAAGTTGTGCTGCTAGGCTCCCCAAGTTTGGGACTTTTATGATCATAGGTACTCTAAACAGGTTATAATTAGGTTAGGGTTGGGTTAAATCTAATGTTAGAGTTAGAGTGAGTTTTGTTCAAACTCATTTGATACTTGGCATAATTCATCTTTCACCTATCCTTACTATTTTCCCCAGGTTTGGGCCTTATCCTTCAATGGTCTGCTGTCAGGAACAGTTTGTATTTTAAGGTTTCCTTCATTTTGACCTACATTGGTAAATGAAAAATGATACTTGAAATAAAACAGGGTTGGTGTTTCCTGCATAAAACTGCACATACTTAATCAGTTCTATATGGGCACTGTCTGGTTTCTTTATTGTGAAGGTTTTCCAAAGTTGAAGCATGCAAAAACATCTTTATCTGAAAGTACTGTTGAAGACAACAGAGAAATATACATGTACTTAACTTCCTCCCCAAATTATTAGGTCAGATTTCTTTGATACTGCACAAGATTCATCTGTTAGCTTGGCCCACTAGGCTCCCTTAATTAAGGACTTATATGAAACAAGGTTCTCTAAACAGATTAGGGTTAGTTTTATGGTGAGGGTAAGGGCTAGGTTAAAACCTAGTGTTAGAGTTAGAGTCTGTTTTGTTCATGTGTCTTTGATACTGGGCAGGATTATCTTTTAGCTAGCCTCACAATATTTTCTTGTTTGGGCCTTCTCGGTTCAATGATTTGCTGTCAGGAACAGTTTGTATTTTAAGGTTTCACTGTATTTTGAACTATTTTGTTGAAAAGAAATGGAGCATGAAATCAAACAGGGTTGGTGCTAGCAGCTTGAAATTGCTCACACTCTATCAGTTCTCTGTGGGCAGTCTCTGTTTTTTTCCTTATGAACGTTGCCCTCAGCTGAAGCATGCAAAGCAACTTTATCCCAAGCAATTTTTTAGAAGTCAAGAAAGCATGCATGTACTGATACACTTGTCCCAATTATTTGCTCAGATTTTTTTGATATTGTGCAAGATTCATCTGTTAGCTTGCCCCACTAGGCTCCCTTATTTTGGGACTTCTAAACAGGCTGGGGTGAGCTTTAGGGTTAGGATAAAGGATAGATCTAGTGTTAGGTTTACAGTAATTTTGTTCAACTTTCTTTTATACTAAGCAGGATTTATCTTTTACCTAGCCTTAATATGTTCCCCAGGTTTGGACCTTCTAGGTTTATTGGTTTGCTGTCAGTATTTCAGTTTTTATTTTAAGGTTTCACTTCATTTTGACCTATAAGGGTAAATAAAAATGGAACTCGAAATAAAACAGGATTTTTGCTAGCTGCTTGAAACTTCATAGTCTCAATCAGTTCTCTGTGAGGATGCTCTGTTTTTATCCTTGTGAACGTATCCCAAAGATAAAGCATGTAAAAACAACACTATGCGATAGCATTTTAGGAGACAACAGAAAAATATTCATGTACTGTACTACCTCCCACAATTATTTGGTCAGATTTCTTTGATGTTGGGCCGGATTCATCTGTTAGCTTGCCCCACTAGGCTCCTCAACTTTGAAACATCTATGATCAAAGTTTCTCTAAACAGGTTAGGGTTAGGCTTATGGTTTTAGTTAGGTCTAGTGTTAGGGTTCGAGTTTGTCTCGTTCAAATTTCTTTGATACAGGGCATGATAGATTTTTACCGAGCCTTACTATATTACCCAGGTTTCAGCCTTCTCAGTTCAATTTTTTTGCTGACAGGAACAATTTGTATTTTATGGATTCACTTCATTTTGACCTAGATGGGTAACAGGACATTGAACAAGAAACCAAACAAGGTTCATGCTAACTGCTTGAAACTTCACACACTCAATCAGTTCTCTGTGGGCACTCTCTGTTTTTTTCCTTGTAAAATTAGTAATAAGCTGAAGCATGCAATAGAAATTTATCTGAGAACACTTTAGAGAAAACAGGGAAATATGCATGTACTGAAAGAGCTCCTTCACTTATTTTGTCAGATTTTTTTAAAAACTGCCCATGATTCATTTGTAAGGTTGCCCCACTAGACTCCCCAATTTTGAAACTTCTATGATAAAACGTTCTCTAAACACATTAGGTTTAGTGTTAGACTTAATGTTAGGACTAGGTTTAGACCTGGTGTTAATGTTTTTTTTTTATTATTTCTATGATACTGGTTAGGATTCACATTTTTCCCATTTTGCCTATACTCCAAATGTTTTGGCCTCCTTCGTAAAATGGTTTTCTCTCAGGAACAGTTTCAATTTTCATGTTTCTTTTCTTTTTGCCCTATAGGAGTGAATGGAAATGAAGCTGGAAATCAAACAGGGTTTGTGCTAGCTTCTTGAAACTTCACACACTCAATCAGTTCTCAGTGAGCAATCTCTGGTTTGTTTCCTGTGAAGTATCCCTAAGCTAAGGTAGAAAGAAACAGCTTTATCGCTGAGTGCATTAGAAGCAAAAAAATACACATGTACTAAAAAAGTTTCGAATTCTTTTGGTCAGATTATTTTGATACTGTACAGGATTCATCTTTGACCAACCTTAGTAGGGTACCCAAGTTTGGGTCTTCAAGGTTCAATGGTTCAGTGTCAGGAACAGTTTGAATTTTTAATTTTCACTACATAATGGCCTATAGGTGTGAATGGAAATGGAGTTGGAAATCAAACAGGGTTCTTACTAGCTGCATGAAACTTTAAACATTCAATCACTTCACTGTGGGCATGCTCTGGTTTGTTTCTTGTGAAAGTACCTTAAGCTGAAGCATAAAAAATCAATTTATCCAAGAGCACTTTAGAGAAAATAGGGGAAATAGGCATGTACTGAAAAACCTTTCCCAAGTATTGGTCAGATTTTTTTGATACTGGGCAAGATTCATCTGTTACCTTTCCATACTAGGCACCCCAAGTTTGGTACTTTTATGATCTATTAACAGGAAAGGCTTAGTTTTAGGATTAGGATTAGGGCTAGGATTAGAAATAATGTTTGGGTTAGAGTCAGTTTTACTCAAATTTCTTTGATACTGGTCAGGATTCATGTTTTACCTAGCATTAGCATGTTTCCAAGGTTGAACCTTCTCAGTTCAAGTTTCACTGTCAGGATCTGTTTGTGTTTTAAAGTTTCACTTCACCTTGACTTGTACAGGTTAGCGTTAGGGTTAGTGCTATTTTTTTTTTTTTTTTTTACAGCTAGGACTAGGGTTTGGTCTAGATTTTGAATTAGTGTTAGGGTTAGGGCTAGTGTTAGGGTGAGGTTTAGACTTAGTGATAGGGTTAGATTTAGAGATAGGGTTAGATCCAGGGTTAGGGTTAGGGCTTGGGTAAGTGTTACAGTAAAGGATAGAGTAAAAACTAGGGAAATGGCTAGGACAAGAGTTAGATTTAGATTTAGAACTAGGCTTAAGGTAAGCGTTAGTGTTAAAGCTAAATTAGGGCTAGAATTAGGGCTAGGGTTAGTGTTAGGGTTAGGCCTAGGAGTAGGGCTAGGTTTAGGATTAGAATTTGTTTTAGGATTAAGTTTAGGGGAATGGGTGGGGTTATAGCTAGCTTTAGGGCTAGGGTGAGGGTTAGAATTAGGGTAAGTGGTAGGGTTAGTGTTTAGGTTAGGATTAAGGCTAGGTTTAAGGCTAGGGTTTCTGTTAGGTTCAGGGCTGAAACTAGGGCTAGGGCGATGTTTAGGGTAAGGGTCAGGTTAACAGTTAGGGGTATTATTAGGGTTAAGGCCATGGTTACCAGTTGGTTAAGGTCAAAGTTTAGGGTTAGGACTTGAATTAGGGTTAGGATTAGGCTTAGGGTTAGGGTAATGGATAGGGTTAGGTTTAGGTTTCAGTTAAGGTTTACAGTAATGGATAGGTTAGGTTTAGCAATATGGTTAAGGTTAGCATTTGGTGAGTATTATGTTTAGTATAATGGATAGATTTAGAGTTAGTGTTAGAGCTAGGTTATTGTTTGGATTAAGTCTAGGATTAGAGTTTGATATAGGGATAGGGCTAGGGTTTCATTTATGATAGTGTTAGGTTTAGGGCTAGGGTTATGGTAAGGTTAGAGTAAGTGTTAGTGTTTGAGCTAGTGTTAGGTCTAGGGTGAGGATTAGGTTTATGTTTAGGTCTAGGGATATGTTTATGGTTAGTTTTTGGTTTAGGGTTCGGATTATGGCTAGAGATTTCATGAGAGTTAAGGTTACGTTTAGAATAATGGATAATGTTAGATTTAGGGTTAGGGTTAGGGTTAGCGTACAGATTAGGGCTAGATTTAGGATTAGGTTTAGTGTAAGGCTTAATTTTTCTATAGGGTTAGGGCTATGGTGAGGTTTAGGTTCGTGGTTAGGTCTCGGGATATGTTTATGTTTAGGATTAGGTTTAGTGTTAGGGATAGGGTTATAATTACGGTTAGGGTTAGGGTTACGGTAATGGACAGGCTGAGAACTAAATTTTGAGCTAGAATTAAGGTTAGGATAAGAGCTAGGGTTAGGGTAATGGTTTAGGATAGGTCTAGCTTAATGTTTACGATAAGAGTTTGGATATAAACTATGATTACGTCTAAGGAAAGTTTTAGGGTTAGTGTTAGTGTTAGGGTTAGGGTTAGAATTATGATTAGGGCTAAATTTAGGCCTAGTATTATGCCTAGGTTTTGTTTTAGGTTTAGGGTTAGTGGTAGGACTATGATTAGGGTTAATGCTACTGTTAGGTTTAAGATTAGGGTTAAAATAGTGTTAGGGTTAGGGTTATGTTTAAGGCTAGTATTAGGATAAGGTTTTGGGTTAGGGTAAGGTTTAGAGATATGTCAATGTCAGGGTCAATGTTCCGTGTAGGATTAGGACTAGGTTTAGAGCCAGAATTAGGACTAGTGTTAGATCTAGGGGTAGAGTAAGTGTTTAGTTTAAGTTAAGGGTTACTGTTAGGGCTAGAGCTAGGATTTTGTTTGGATCTAGGGCTAGAATTATTGCTATATTTTGAATTAATTTGGGGCTAAATTTAGTGTTAGAGTTAGGTATACTTATAGTGTTACAGGTAGGGCTAGTGTTAGGGTTTGGATTAGGGTTAGGGTCAGGTTTATACCTAGGGTAACTGTTAGGATCTATATAAGGATCAGGGTTAGAAGAAGAATGAGGGATAGGGTAAGGTCTAGTAATACTGTGAGTATTTAAGTTAGGCTAAGGATTAGGGCTAGCACTAGGATTATCATTTGGTTTAGGGTTTGGCTTAGGGTAAGAGATACGGTTAGAGCTAGGGTTAGGGCTCAGGTTAGGGTTAGGTTTAGGGCTAGTGTTAGGGTTAAGATTAGGGTTTAAGCTTGGGTTAGGACTAGTATTAGGGGTAGGATTTGTGTTAGGGTTAGGGCTCGGGTTATGACAATGACTAATGCACGAACTAGGGTTAAGATTAGGCCTAGTTTTAGGGTTAGGGATAAGGCTAGGTCTAGTGTTAGGGTTAATAGAAGGTTAGGATGATGTTTAGAGCTAGGATTAGTGTTAGGATCAGCGTCAGGTTAAGGGTTATTTTTAGAGTTAGGGTTAGGGCTAGGTGTAGGTTGATGGTTTGGTTTAGGTTAAGGTTTAGGCTTAGGGCTATGGCTTGGTTTTATTTTATGGCTAGGGCTAGGGGTAAGGGAGTTTTAGGATTAGCATTATTGTTAGGGCTAGAGTTGGAGTTTGGATTATGATTATGTTTATGGCTAAATTTAGAGTTAGATTTAAATTTAGTGTTAGGTTTAAATCCAGGATTGGGCTACAGCTAAGGATAGAACTAGGGATAGGGCTAGGGCAAGAGTTAGAGTTAGTCTTAAGGGTAGGTTTAGGGTTAGAATAGGACTAATTTAGTGTTAGTGCTACGCTTAGTGTTAGTGTTAGGCCTAGGGTTAAGGCAAGGATTAAGGTTAGGTTTAAGATTATGGTTAGGTTTAGGATTATGGTTAGGTTTAGGGTAAGGTATGGGGTTCTAGTTAGTTTAGGGCTAGGCGAGTGTTAGAATTAGTGTTAAAACTCGGGTTATGGTTTGGGTTAGGACTAAGGCTAAGTTTAGGGCTAGGATTAGGGCTAGGGTTACTTTCAGGTCGAGCTTTACAGTTAAAGACAGTTTTAGGATTAGGGTAGATGTAGTGTAATGGTTAGGTTTCGGGTTAGGATCAGGTATAGAGCTAAGGGTACTGTTTTTCTCAGGGTCGTGATTAGCGTTAGGGATAGGTTAAGGTTTAAATGTAGGGCTCTAATTAGCATAGGGTTAGGATTAGGGTAATAATATAGTTAGGTTTAGGTTTCAAATTAGGTTTAGGGTAATGGACAGGGTAAAGATTAGAGATATGTTAAGGTTGAGGCCTAGGGTAAGCATTAGGATTATGTTTATGGTAACTGATACGGTTAGAGCTAGGGTTAGACCTAAGTTTATGGTTATTCTTAGTGCTAGGTTTAAGGTTAATTTTAGGGTTTGTGTTAAAGCTCAGTTTAGGGCTCAGATTAGGCTAGGTGTTGGGTTACGTTAGGGCTAGGGTTAGGGTTATGGCTAATGTAAGTACTAGGGTTACAATTAGGGCTAGTTTTAGGGTTAGGATTAGGGTTAGGCCTAGGTCTAGTGCTATGCTTAGGGTTATGTTTAGGGTGATGTTTGGAGCTAGGGTTAATGTTAGCATCAGAATCAGGGTTAGGGTTGGTTTTAAAGTTCTGCTTAAAACTCGATTTAGGGCTAGGTTTAGGGCTAGGTGTAGGGTTAGGTTTTGGTTTAGGTTAAGGGTTAGGTTTATGGCTATGGCTCGTTTTTTTATTAGGGCTAGGGCTAGAGTTAGGGCTATATTTAGGAGTAGCATTAGGGTTAAGATTAGGGTTAGTGTTAGATTTAGGCTTAGGCTTTGCATTAAGGTTAGATTTAGAGTTACGGTTAGATCTAGGGTTAGGACTAGGGCTAAAAAAATGCTAGGGTTAGGCCTAGGGTTATGGCTAGGTTTAGAGTTCCAGTAAGGAATAGGGTTAGAACTAGTTTTAGGGCTAGGGAGAGAGTTAGGCTTAGTTTTGGGGCTAGGGTTAGGATTAGAGTTAGGGTTAGAGATAGAGCTAATGAAGGTCTCTAAGAGTAGGGCTAGGATTGGTTTTATGTTAGGCCTATGTTTAAGGTTAGGGTTATAAATAAGGCTATGTTTATGGCTAATATGGGCTAGGGTTTGTGTTCGGGATAAGGATAGGATTATATCTTGGCAAATGTCAGATCTAGGGTTATGGTTATGGATATTTTTAGGGTTAGGTTTTGGTTAGGTCTAATTTAAGAATTAGGTTTTGGGTAAGGGTTAGGTTAGAGCTAGGGAATTATTAGGGTAAGGGTCATGGTTAGGGTTTTATTTAGGTTTGAGTTTAGGGTTAGGGCTCAAATTAGCATTAGGGTTATGGTTAGGGTAATAGTAGGGTTGGATTTAGGGTACAGGTTATGTTTAGGGTAACTTATAGTGTTGGGGTAATGATAGGTTTAGGGTTAGGCCTAGAATTAGCATTAGGAAAAAGATTATGTTTAGGGTAATGGATACAGCTAGAGTTTAGATTATGGATAGGGTTATGCTTAGGATTAGGTCTTGAGATAGGGTTAGGCCTAGAGTTAGCGATAGGGTATGGGTTATGATTAGGGTAATGGATACAATTAGAGCTAAGTTTATAGCTAGACTTATGGTTAGGATTAGGTCTTTAGTTAGTTTAGGGTATGGGTTAGAACTAGGATTGGGGTTAGTGTTATGATTAGTGTAAGAGTTAGTTTCTGAGCTATGATTAATGCTAGGTTCAGGGTTATGTTTAGGGATAGGATTACAGGAGGTTTAGGGTAGGGTAAGGGTTAGGGAAATGGTTATAATTAAGTTTAGGTTTAGGGTTAGGGTAATAAATACAGTTAGATGCAGGTTTAGCATTAGCAACAGGGTTAGATTTAAGTTTGGGGGTAGGTTTATGGTTATGTTTAGGTTTATGGTAAGAGTTAGGGTTTGATTTATGGTTAGGGCTATAGCAAGTATTAGTTTAGGGTTAGGTCTAGGGTTAGTTTTCCGTTTAGGGTTAGGATTATTGTTAGGGTTAAGGCTACGGTTATAATTAGGGTAGGGTTAGGGTTAGGGTAATGGATTCACAGCTAGAATTAGGGCTAAGTTTCAGGATAGGATTAGTATTAGCTTTCCAGTTAGATTCAGGGTGAGTTATAGGTTTATGTTTATAGAAAGGGTTAGGTTTTGAGCTAGGGTTAGGACTAAGGCAAGGGTTAGGTTAAGGTTAGGGCTGGAGTTAGGGTTGGTGTTATGCTTAGGGCTAGGTTAAGGTTTAGGATTAGCTCTAGGTTTTGTGTTAGTTTTAGGTCTAAGGTTAAAGCTGTGGGTAATGTAAGAGCTAGGGTTATGATTAGGACTAGATTTAGGGTTAGGGTTATGCCAAGATCTAGTATTTTTATTAGATTTTCAGTTAGGGTCAGGTATAGAAGTAGGTTTACAATTAAAGGCAGAGTCAGTGTTTGGGTTAGAGTTAAGGTAGGGTTACAGCAAAAATTAGGACTAGGTTTAGGTCAGGGATAGGGTTAGTGTTTGTGTTAGAAAAAAGGGTTATTTTAGGCCTAGGACTGGGTTTTTGTTTAGGTTTAGGGCTAGAGTTAAGGTTAGATTTTTTATTAGGTTTAGGTCCTGGTCTAGTGTTAGGTTTTATTCTAGTGTTAGGGTCAGGTTTAGAACTAGGGTTTGTGTTAGGGTCAGAATAAGGGTCAGGGTTATTGTTCAGGTTTGGGATAGGAATAGAGTTAGAATGAGGGCTAGGGACAGGACTTTTAAAATTGTTAGGATTCTGGTTAGCCTAAGAATTGGGGATAGGTTTATGGTTAACATTAAGATTAGGGTTCACTTAGGTAAAGTACAGGTTTAGAGCTAGTGTAAGGGCTAGTGTTACGGTTAGGGTTAAAGCTAGAATTATGGCTCAGATTAGAGCTAGTTTTGTGTTAGAGTTAGGCCAAGGGTTAGGGAAATCCCTAATTTAAGAACTAGGGTTACAATTATGGTTAGTTATAGGTTTAGGGTTTGGGTAGTTCTATTGTTAGGATTAGGTTAAAGTTAGGGTGATGATTACAGCTAGGGTTAGTGTTAGGATATGAGTCAGGTTCAGGGTTAGTGTTAGGACTTAAATAAAGGCTAGAGTTACTTTTAGGTTTTGGTTTAAGGTTAGGATGGTATTTAGAGCTACAGTGTGTTTAAGATATTAGTCAGGGTCAGGGTTAGTATTAAGGTTACTGTTAGGACTCGAATTAAGGCTAGGGTTAGGTATAAGTTTAGTTTTAGTTTTTGGTTTAAGTTAAGGTTTAGGGTTAGGCTATTGCTCAGTTTTATTTTACTGCTAGGGTTAGGGTTAGGGCTATTTTTATAATTAGAATTAGAGTTAGGGTAAGTGTTAGTGTTAAGCTTCGGCTTAGGGTTAAGTTTAGATTTAGAGTTAGAGTTAGATCTAGGCTTAGGGCTAGGACTAAGGATAGGGGTAGTGTTAGGGCTAGGGTTAGGGTTATGGTAAGAGATAAGGTTAGGACTAGCAATAGAGCTAGTGTAAGAATTAGAATTAGTCTTTTAGTTAAAGTTTGGGTTAGAGTTAGTGATAGGGCTAGAATTAGGGCTGGAATTTGGGTTAGGGTTAGTGTGCAGCTTAAGCATAGAGTTAGGGTTAGATGTAGGATTAAGTTTAGGGTAAGGGATGGTGTTATAACTAGGTTAAGAGGTATGGTGATGTTTAGAATTAAGGTTAGGGCTATGGTTAGGGTTAGGGTATTGATTAAGTTGAGGTTTAGGGAAATATAAGGGATAGGGTTAGTTTTATCGTTAGGCCTAGGATTAGAAGTATGGCTAATTTTAGGTCTAAATTTATGTTTAAAGATAGTTTTAGATTTAGAATTATGGCTACATCTAGTATAAGGTTTAGGTTAGTGTCAGGTTTAGAGATAGGCCTATTATAAGTGTCAAGGTGTGGGTTAGGGTTTGGGATAGGTTAAAGCTTAAAGTTAAGGATAGAATTAGCTATAGGGATAGGGTTAAGATAATGTTAGGCTTAATATTAGGATTCATGTCATGTTTAGGAAAATGGATAGGGATAGGTTTAGAGATAGGGTTAGGTTTATGCATAGGGTAAGCATTAGGGTTAGGGTTATGGTTATTATAATGGATAGAGTTAGAGCTAGGGTTAGGGCTAGGCTTATGGTTATGATTAGCGTTAGTTTTAGGTTTAGGGTTAGGGTTAGGGTTAGGGATAGGTTTAAAGCTCGGGTTAGGGCTCAGATTAGGGCTAGGTTTTGTGTTAAGCTAGTGCTAGGGTTAGGGTTATGGCTAATGTAAGTATCAGGATTAGGACTAGCGCTAATTTTAGGGTTGAGATTAGGGCTAGGTTTAGTGTTAAGGTTAGGTTTAGGGTTAGAGTGATGTTTAGAGCTAGGGTTATTGTTAGTGTCAGATTCAGGGTCAAGTTTAGTTTTAGGATTTGGCTTAAATCTCGAATTAGGGCTAGGGTTTTGGGTAGGTGTATGGTTAGGGTTTGGTTTAGTTTAGGGGTTAGTGTTAGAGCTGTGGCTTTTTTTTGGGGGGGCGGGGGGCTAGTGCTACGGTTTGGGCTAGTTTAAGGATTAGTGTTAGGCTTAGGGCTAGTGTTAGGGTTAGGCTTAGGCTTCAGGTTAGGGTTAGATTTAGAGTTAGATTTTGATCTATGGTTAGTGCCAGGTCTATGTATAGAGCAAGGGTTAGGACTAGGTTTAGAGCTTGGTTTAGTGTTATGGTAAGGGATAGGTTTAGAACAAGTGATAGGATAGTGTGAGAGAGTTAGTCTTAGGTCTAGTGTTAGGGTTAGGAATAGGGCGAAATTAGGCCTAAAATTAGGGCTAGGGTTAGTATCAGGTTTAGGGCTAGGGTTAGAGTTAGGGTTAGGGTTAGGATTAAGGCTAGATTTTGAGATAGGATAAGGACTGAAGTTTTTGTTAGGTTTAGGGCTAGAATTAGCGCTAGGTTAATGTCAGGTGTATGGTTACAGTTGAGAATAGTTTTAGGGTTATGTTTGTTGCTAGGGCTACTGTAAGGTTTAGGTTAGGGTAAGGTTCAGGTTTAGTTCTAGGAGAATTATTAAGTTAAGGGTCAAAGTTAGATTTTGGTTGAGTTTAGGGTTTAGGGTTAGGGCTAGAATTAGCTTTAGAGTCATGGTTAGGGTAATCATAGGGTTTTCTTTATGGTTCAGATTAGATTAAGGGTAATTGATAGGGTTAGGGTTAGCAATATGGTTAGTGTTAGGCCTAGGGTTAGCATTAGTGTTGGGGTAATAATTAGAATAATGGATAGGGTTAGAGATAATGTTAGGGCTAGGTTTATGGCTAGAAATAGGTCTTGATTTAGGGTTAGGGTTAGGGTTAGGGTTAGAACTAGGGTTAGTTTTAGTGTTATGTTTATCATAAGGGTTAGATTTTGAGCTAGGGTTAGGCACAGGGCAAGTGTTAGGTCCAGAATTAGGTCTAGGGATAAGATTACATTGCAGTTAGGGTTAGAGTTGGATTAGGGCTAGTGTCATCATTAGGGGTAGAGTTAGGGTTAGAGTAATGAATATGGCTAGATTTAGGTATAGAGTTATGTGTAGTGTTAAATTGAGGTTTAGGTTTTGGGTTAGGGCTATGGTTAAGTTTAGGTTTATGGAAGGGATTAGGGTTTGAGTTGAGTTAGGTCTATGTTGAGTGTGAGGTTTAGGGTTAGGTCAAGTGTTACTTTTTTCCGTTAGGTTTAGAGTTATGGTTAGGCCTAGGGTTATCAATAGCTTTAGGTTTAGGTTTAGGGTAACGGGTAGATTTAGAGCTAGGTTTAGGACTAGGGTTAAGTTTGGGATTATGGCTAGTGTTAGGAGTATATATAGGGATAGTTGTAGGTTTATGTTTATGGTAAGGGTTAGGCTTTCAGCTAGGGTAAGGACTAATCAAGTGTTAGGTTAGGGTTAGGCATAGGGTTATGCTTAGGGCTAGGTTTAGGCCTAGGATTTCCTCTAGATTTTGTGTTAGGTTTAGCCCTAGGGTTAGGGCTGTGGGTAATGTAAGAGTTATAGTAATGTTTATGTCTAGCTTTAGGGTTAGGGTTATGGCTAGGTCTAGTGTTAGGTTTAGATATTCAGTTAGGGTCAGGTTTAGAGGTAGGTTTACTTTTAAAGGCATGATCAGTGTTTGTGATAGGGTTAGAGTTAGTGTTACAGCCAGAATTAGGAGTAGGTTTAGGTCTAGGGATATGGTTAGTGTTTGTGTTAGGTTAAGGTTTATTGTAAGGGATTTGGCTAGGTTTTTGTTCAAGTCTAGGGTTAGAGTAAAGGCTAGATTTAGGATTAGGTTTAGGTATAGGGCTAGTGTTAGGGTTTTGTCTAGGGTTAGGGTCAGGTTTAGACCTAGGATTAGTGTTAGTGTCAGAATAAGGTTCAGGGTTAGAATTACGTTTTGGGATAGGGTTAGAGTTAAAGTAATGGCTAGGTTTAAGACTATTAATAAGGTTAGGGTTTTGGTTGGCCTAAGGACTAGGGATAGGTCTAGAGTTACGTTTATGGATAGGGTTTTGCTTACAATGAGGGATAGTCTTAGAGCTAGGTTTAGGGCTAGAGTTAGGATTAAGGTTAGGTTTAGATCTTGGATTAGGGATAGTTTTTGTGTTAGGGTTAGGACTAGGTTTAGAGCAATGGCTAATGTAAAAACTAGGATTACAATTAGAGTTAGGGTTTGGGGAAGTCTAGTGTTATGGTTAGGTTTAAAGTTAAGGTGATATTTATAGCTAGGGATAAAGTTAGGATAGGAGTCAGGGACAGTGTTAGTTTTAGGGTTTGGGTTAGGACTCAAATAAGGGCAGGGATTACTGTTACGGTTTGGTTTAAGTTGAGGGAAGTGTTTAAAGCTAGGGTGACTGTTAGGATATCGGTTGGGTCAGGGTTAGTTTTAAGTTTAGTGTTAGGACTCAAACTAAGGCTAGGGTTACTGTTAGGGTTCTGTTTAAGTTTAGGGTGGTGTTTAGAGATAGGGTGAGTGTTAGGATGTGAGTCAGAGTCAGGGTTAGTTTAAGGTTAGTGTTATGACTCCAATTAGGACTAGGGTTAGGTATAGTTTTGTGTTAGGGTTTAGATTAACTAAAGATTTAAGGTTCTGTGCATTTCCCAATTTTGTTTTAATATTAGGCTTAGGGTTAGGGCTAGGTATAAAATTATTTTTAGGGTTAGGTGTATTGTCAATGTTAGTCTTAGGCATAGGCTTATGGTAAGGTTTGGAATAAGGGTTAGATCTAGGGTTAAAGTTAGGTTCAGGGTAATGGATAGGGTTAGTTTTAGGGTTCGTTGTAGGTTTAGGGTAATGGAAAGATTTAGGGTTTGTGATAGGATTAGGGTTAGGCCGAGGGTTAGCATTATGAATAGGGTTATCATATGGGTAGTATATAGGTTTAGAGCTAGGATTATGGTTAGGATTAGGGCTAGAGTTAAGGTTAGAGATTGGATTAGGGCAAGTAACCCTATCTTAGAGTAGGGTTATATTTAGGTTTAGGGTAAATGTAAGGTTTTGAGCTAGGGTTAGTTCTAGGGTGAGGGTTAGATTTAGTGTTAGGTCTAGGGTTAGGGTTTATAATAATGGTGAGGGTTAGGTTTAGGGATAAGCTAGTGTTTTATTAGAATAGGTATAGGTTTATAGTAATAGATTGGAGTAGATTTAAGGTTAGGGTGAGCTCTAAGCTTAGGGTTAGGGTTAGATTTACAGTTATGATTAGGTCTAGGGATTGGTCTGGGACTAGGATTAGGGCTAAGGTTAGGGCTTGTGTTAGGGTTATGGTAACTGATAGGGTTAGAATAGAAATAGGGCTAGGGCGAATGTTAGAGTTAGTTTTAGGCCTAGAGTAAGGGGTATGGTTAGGGCTAAAATAGGGCTAGGATTAGCACTAGGGTTAGTGTTAGGGTTAGGCCTATGGTTAGGGTTAGAGTTAGAGTTAGTGTTTAGGTAAGGGTTAGGGTTAGAGTTAGGGAAAAGGATGGGGTTATAGATAGATTTAGGGCTAATTTGAGGGTTAAAATCAGGAGTAGGACTAAGGTTAGGATTCAGGTTAGGATTATGGCTAGGATGAAGACTAGGATTTGTATTAGGGTAAGGGCTAGTATTAATACTAAGGCTAATGTCAGGTTTAGGTATATGGTTTAAGTTAGTTCTTGGGTTAGGTTGTGGCTAGGCTAGTATATGGGTTAGGTTTAGGATAAATGTCAGGTTTAGAGCTCAGTATGTTACTAGTGTCAGGATCCACGTACAGTTTGGTTTAGGTTGAGATTTAGGGTTAAGACTTGATTTAATGTTAGAGTTAGTGTTAGGGTTAGGATAATAGATAGGGTTAGGTTTCGGGTTCAAGTTAGATTACAGTAATTTAAAAGGTTAGTGTTAGGGATAGGGTTAACCTTAGGCCTAGGGTTAGCATTTAAGTTAGGCTTATCTTTAGGGTAATGGATAGGGTTAGAGCTAAGGTTAGGGCTGGGGTTAAGGTTAGGTTTAGGGCCACTATAGGGTTAGGCTTAAGGTTAATATTAGGGTGAGGTTTATAATAGGTGTTAGCATTAGAGCTAGGGTTAGGGCTAGGGCAAGTGTTAGGGTTAGGGTTAGGTCTAGGGTTAAAGTTAGGGTTACAATTAGTGCTAGGTTTAGGGCTAGGATAATGGCTAGGTATTGTGGGAGGTTTAGGGCTAGCATTAGGGCTATGGGTAATGTAAGAGCTAGGATTATGTTTATGACTAGTTTTAGGGTTAGAGTTATGGATAAGTCTAGTGTTAGGGTTAGGTTTTGGGTAAGAATAAGGTTTAGAGCTAGGGTTTGGGTTATGGTAAGGATCACTGTTCGGGTTAGAGTTAGGTTTAGTGTTAGGGCCAAAATTAGGACTAGCATTGATTCTAAGGGTAAGGTTAGTCTTTGCATTATTTTAAGGGTTATTTTTAGGGCTAATGCTAGAATTTTTAGGGCTAGGGCTAGAATTATGACTGTATTTAGGATTAGGTTTTGTCCAGTGTTAGTGTTATGGTTAGGGTTAGGTATAGTTTTATCTGTGAGGGTACTGTTAGGGTTCAATTTAGGGTTGGGGTAAGGTTTAGACCTAGGGTTAATGTTAGGGTCAAAATAAGGGTCAGGGTAAGTGTTTGGGTTTGGGTTAGAGTTGGAGCTAGAATGAATGCCAGAGTTAGGACTAGTAATAGAGTTAGTGTTTGGGGTAGGCTAAGGATTAGTGTTAGGACTAGGGTAACATTAGGGTGAGGGTTTGGCTTAGGGTAAGAGATAGTTTTAGACATAGGGTTAGGGTTTGTTTTAGGGTTAAGTTTAGGGCTATGGTTAGGGTTTGGGACTAAACTAGGGTTAAGGCTTGAATTAGGGCTAAGATTTGTGTTAGCATTAGGGCTACGGTTAATGTTAGAACTAGGTTTCCAATTAGAGCTAGTTTTAGGGTTAGCATTAGGATGATGTTTAGAGCTAGGGTTAGTGTTAGGGTCCAAGTCAGAGACAGGGTTATTTCTAGGGTTAGGGTTAGGGCTCAAATTAAAGCTAAGTTTAGTTCTAGGTGTTGGGTTAGTGTTTGGTTTAGGTTATGGGTTAGGACAATGGTTATGGCTCAGTTTGTTTTAGGGCAAGGGTAGGGTTAGTGCTATTTTTCCAATTAGCATTTGGGTTAGAGCTAGTGTTATGGTGAGGTTTATGTTTAGTGTTAGCGTTAGATCTATGTTTAGGGCTAGGGTGCATGTTAGGGCTAAGGTTTTGGCTAGTAATAGGGCTAAGTTTTGTTTTATGGTAAGGGATAGGTTTAGATCTAGGACTAGGCCTAGGGTGACAATGAGACTTAGTCTTAGGGCTAGGGCTAGGGTTAGGATTAGTGGTAAGCTAAATTAGGGCTAGGATTAGTGCTAGGGTTATTGTTAGGTTTAGGTCTAGGTTTAGGGCTAGTGTTAGGGCTAGCGATAGGGTTAGGGTAAGGTATGATGTTACAGCTAGGTTTAGGTTTAGGGTAAAAGATAAAAGTAAGCTTAGGGATAGGGTTAAGATTAGGATTATAATTAAGTCTAAGCTTAGGCTAGGATTAGAGATGGTTTGTGTTAGGTTTAGGGCTAGGGATAATGACAGGTCTAGGGTTGTGTTTAGGAATAGTTTTACGGTTAGGTTTATGGCTAGGTCTATTGTAAGGGTGAGGTTGAGGGTTGGGGTCAGGTTTACAGCTAGCATATTGTTAGGGTCAGAGTCAGTGTTAGGGTATGGTTTAGGTTCACGTTTAGGGTTAGGGCTCAAATTAGCATTAGGGTTAGGGTTAGGGTTAGCATAATGATTATGGTTAGGTTTATGATTCAGGTTAGTTTTAGGGTGACGGATAGGGTTAGGGTTAGTGATAGAGTTAGGTTTAAGACTAGGGATAGAATTCGTTTAGGGTTATGATTAGTCTAATGGATAGGATTAGAACTACAGTTAGGGCTATAATTATGGTTAAGATATGGCTATGATTAGGGTTAGGACTAGGGTTAGAATTTGGTTAGGGTAATGGTTAAGGTAATGGATAGTATTCAAGCTAGGGTTAGGGCTAGGTTTATGGTTAAAATTAGAGCTATGGTTCAGGTTAGGTCATGGTTAGGGCAATGAATATGATTAGAATTGAAGTTAGGGCTAGGGTTATGGTTAGGTTAAGGCTATGATTAGGGTTAGGCCTTGGATTAGATTTTGGTTAGGTTCATGGTTAGAGTAATGGATAGGATACGAGCTAGGGTTAGGGGGGATTATGGTTAAGATTAGGGCTATGGTTCAGGTTAGGTTTTAGGTTAGGACAGGTTTACGTTAAGCGTTAGGTTTAGGTTAAGTCTTAAGGCCCGAGTTAGGGTTAGGGTTAGTATTAAAGCTAGGGTGAGGGCTCGGATTAGGGCTAGGTTTGGGGTTAGGTTAGGGCTAGTGTAGCACTATGTCTAATGTAAAATCTTGGGTTACGAATAGGGCTAGTTTTAGGGTTAGCGTTAATCTAGGTCTAGTGTTATAATTAGGTTTAAGTTCTGGGTGATGATTAGAGATAGGTGGTACCATTAGGGTTAAAGATAGGACTTGAATAAGGGCTAGGGTTAAGGATAAGTTTAGGGTTAGGGTTTGTGTTAGGATTATGGTAAGAATGAGGGATGGGGCTAATTTCAGGTCTAGGGTTAGGGTGAGTGGTATGGCTCAGTTTTGTTTTAGAGCTAAGGCTAAGATAAGGGATAGCTTTAGGATTAGCAATAGTGTTAGGTCTAGGGGTAGGCTGAGGTTTAGGCTTAGAATTTTGTTATGATTGGTTCTAGATGTAGGGCTAGGGCTAGGAGTATTGCTAAGGTTAAGACTAGTGTTAGGGTTATGGTAACGCTAGGTATAGAACTAGAAATAGGTCTAGGGCTAAAGTAGAGTTATTCTTTGGGCTAGGTTTAGGAGTAGTTTTAGGTTTAGGGCTAATTTAGGGCTAGGATTAGTGCTAGGGTTAGTGTTAGGGTTAGGCATAGCATTAGGACTAGAGTTAGGGTTAAAGTTAGGGTAAGGGCTAGGTTTAAAGTTAGAGGAAAATGGGGTTATAGCTATTTTTAGGGCTAGGATGAGGGTTATACTTAGGGTTAGGACTAGGGTTAGGGTACAGTTTAGGATTAAGGCTAGGTTTAGGGCTAGAATGAAGGTTTGTGTTAGGGATAGTGTTAGAATTAGGACTAGGGCTGTCAGATCTAGTGTATGGTTAAGGATAGTTTTAGTGTTAGGTTATTGTTAGGTCTAATGTAAGGTTTAGGTTTAGGGTAAAGGTCAGGTTAAGAGCTAGGTGTATTATTAGGGTCAGGGTCAGAGTCAGGGTAAGGATTGGTTTAGGTTAAGGTCTAGGGTTAAGGCTCGAAGTAACATTAGGTGTTGGGTAATGGATCAGGTTATATTTAGGGTTCAGTTTAGGTTTAGGAATTTGATTAACCTTAGGGATAGCTATATGGTTACATTTAGTCCTACTGTTAGCTTTGTTATGTTTAGGCTTATGTTTAGGGTAATGCATAGGATTACAGTTAGAGTTGGTGCTAGGTTAATTGTTAGAATTAGGGCAAGATTTAGAGTTAAAGTTAGGGTTATGTTTAGTGTTAGGGGTAGGTTTAGGGTAAGTGTTAGGGTTTGAGCTAGGTTTAGGTCTAAATTAGGGTTAGGGTTAGAGCAGGTATAGGTTAAAGGTCAAGGTTAGCGCTACAGTTACCATTAAACTTAGGATTAGGGTTATGGTAATGGATAGAGTTAGAGTTAGGGTTTGGTCAATGGTTACAGTTAAATTTAGGAATAAATTTACAGTTAGGGATAGGGCTATGTTTATGTTTAAGGTTAAAATTAGGGCTAGGTTTAGAGGTAGTTATAGGGTAAGAGTTACTTAACTCAAATTTATTTGATACAATCCAGGATTAATCTTTAACTAACCTTACTCTGTTCCCCAAGTAGAGGTCTTTTGGTCCAACTGTTTGGTGTCAGGAACTGTTAATATTTTTATTTTACTTCATTTTGACCTATATGAGTAAATGGGAATAGACCTGGAAATCAAACAGGGTTTATGCTAGTTTCTTAAAACTGCACAAACACCCTCAATTCTTTGTTGAGACACTGTGGTATGTTCCTTGTGAGTGTAGGCCTAAGCTGAAGCATGCAAAAACAACTTTATCAGATAGCACTTTAGGAGAAAGCAGGGAAATATGCATGCACTGAAATTCCCTCCATAATTATTTGGTCCGAATTGTTTGATACTAAGTAGGATTTATTATTTAGCTTGCCCCATAAAGCTCTCCAAGTGTGGGACTTCTAGGATCAATGGATCTCTACTCAGGTTAGGGTGTGTGTTAGGTTTAGGTTTAGGGCTAGTGTTAGATGTAGTGTTAGGGTGAGAGTTACTTTTGCTCAAATTTCTTTGATACTTGGAAGAAGTAATCTTTTACCTAGCCTTAATATGCTCCCCAGGTTTGGGACTTCTTGTTTCTTCTGGCTTGCTCTCAGGAGCACTCTCTATTTTAAGCTTTCACTTCAAATTGACGCATAGAGGTAAATGAAAATGGAGGTTGAAATCAAACCAGGTTGGAGCTAGCTGCGTAAAACTTCAGACGCTGAATCAGTTCTCTGTGGGGACTCTCTGGTTTGTTCCTTGTGAAAGTAGCCTTAAGATGAAGATGGCAAAAAAAACTTTATTCAAAAGCCTTTAGCAGAAAACAGAGAAATATGCATGAACTGAAATACCACCTCAATTATTTGGTCATATATCTTTGATAGTGCATAGGATTCATCTGATAGCTTATCCCACTAGGCTCCCCAAGTTTGGAACTTCTAGGATCGCAATTTTTTTTAAAACAGGTTGGGGTTTTTGTTAAGGTTAGTGTTAGGGCTAATGTTAGAGCTAGTGTTAGGGATATTGTTAGTTTTGTTTAAAATGCTTTCATACTGGGCAGGATTCATTTTTACCCTATCCTTACTGAACTCCACATGTTTTGGCCTCCTAGGTTCAATGGATCTCTTTAAGGAACAGTGTGTATTTTAAAGTTTTTGTTCATTTTGTCCTATACAGGTAAATGGAAGTGGAGCTGGAAATCAAATAGCATTGGTGCTAGCTGCATTAAATTTCATATTACATCAATTTTCTGTGGGCAATCTCTGGTTTGTTTTTGTGAAAGTAGACCTAAGTTGTAGCATGTAAAAACAACTTTATCCAAGAGTCCTTTAGGAGATAACAGGAAAATATGCATCTACTGATATACTCCATCAATTATTTAGTCACATTTCTTTTATACTGCACAGCATTCATCCCTTAGCTTGCCCTATTAGGCTGCCCAGGTTTGGAACGTCTATGGTAAAAGGTTCCATAAAAAAGTTAGAGTTAGGGGAAAGATTAGGGTTAGAGCTAGTGTTAGGGTTAGAGTTAGTTTTATTTTAAATTCTTTGACACTTGGCAGGATTTATCTTTTAGATAGATTTACTCTCTTCCACAGGTGTAGGCCTCTTTCGTCCACAGGTATGCTGCAGGAACAATTCGTATTTTAAGACTTCACTTCATTTTGACCTATATGGGATAGTTAATGGAGCTGAAAATCAAACAGGGTTTGTGCTGCTTGAAACTTCACACACTCCATCAGTTCTCTGTAGGGACTCTGGTACGTTCCTTGTGGAAATAAGCCTAAGTTTAAGCATTCAAAAACAACTATATCCAAGGGCCCTTTAGGAGAAAACAGGGAAATATGTATGTACTGAAATACCTCCCATAGTTATGTGGTCAGATTTGTTTGATTCTGCATAGGATTCATTACTTAGCTTGCCCCACAAAGCTTCCAAGTGCGGGACTTCTAGGATCAATGGTTCTCTAATCAGGTTAGGGTTACTGTTAAGTTTATGGATAGGCTAGGGCTAGGGTTAGAGGTAATATTAGGGTGAGAGTTAGTTTTGTACAGATTTCTTTGATACTGGGCAGGATTCATCTTTTATCTAGACTTAATATGCTCCCAAGTTTTGGTTCGTTATCAGGAACACTTTGTTTTATAAGGTTTCACTTCATTTTGACCTATATGGGTAAAAGGAAATAGAGGTGGAAATCAAACAGGCATCCCTTCCCCTAAACCTTACCCTAACCCTAGCCCTAAAACTAACTCTAACTCTTGCACTAGCCTTATTCCTATTTTTAACCCTATGCCTGACCATGACCCAAACACTAGCCCTAAACTTAGCCCTAACCCTAGCCATAGCCCTAACCCTAGAATTGATCATAACCCTTAATCTACCCATAAGCTGAAACTTACAGTATCAATAGCAATAACACTATGTTAATTAGATAACTACCCTTTACTTTAGCCCTAGCCCGAAAACAAAACTGAGTCATAGCACTAACCCTAAACCTTAACCTAAAGCAAATCATTACCCCTCATCTAGCACTAAGCCTACACCTAATTCGAGTACCATTTCTATCCCTAAAACAAACTCTGATCCTGACTCTGACCCTAACACTAACCCTAGTTAAAAACTTCAACCTAAACCTAAAGCTAATCCTTAAACTAGACTTAGCCCTATTAGTAACTCTAAAACTAGCCCTAACTGTAACCCTAGTTCTTACATTAGCCATATCCCTAACTCTAGCTCTAACATAACCCAAAAGCTAGCCCTAATCTGAGACCCAACCATAGGTTTAACCCTAACACTAACCCTAAACCTAGCCCTAACTTTAACCCTTGAAATATCTTTAAACCTAATTCTAAACCTAGCCCCCAAATTAACCATAATTTTAGAAATAACCCTAGCTCTAACCCCAGGCCTAACTCTAGCACTATCCCTAACCATAAACTATCCATTTCCATAAACATAACTTTGAACCCTAAACCTAACCATATCTATTACCCTAAGTATAACCTTAACCCTAATGCTAATTTGAGCCCTAACCTTCAACCTTAAGTAAACCAAACCCTAACCATGACCCTTACCCTAATAATACCACTACCTCTAAAGCTGACCCTAACCCTCATCCTAAAACTTACACTATACCTAGATATAAACCTATTCCTAAAACTATTTCTAACCATAACTGTAGACCAGATATTAAACCTAGTACTAATAATAGACCTAAACATAACAAAAACTGTAGCCCTAATCCTAGGCCTAACACTAGCTTTAATCCTAACCCTAAACTTAACCCTAGTTGTAATCCTAATTTTAACCCTCACCTTAGGCCTAAACCTAGCTGTAATCTCATACCTTACCCAACCCTAGCTGTAGAACTCATCCCAAACTAGCCTTAACCCTAACATTAACCCTAGCCCTAATTCTAGCCCTAATTTAGCCCTAACCTTAACTGTAACCCTAACTTTAGCCCTAAGGCTAAATTTAACTCTCACCCTATTTCTATTAATACTTCTAAACCTATCAATTATCATAACCCCAAATCTAGTCCTAACTCTAGCCCAAACCGAGACCTAACCTTTGTCCTTGACCTAACCCTAGATCTAAACATAAATCTAACTCTAAATCTAACCCTAACCCTAAACCTAAACCTCATTCTAACACTGGCCATAACACTAATGCTAATCCTAAAACTTGCCCTAATCCTACACTTAATGCTAACCCTAGGCCAAACCCTAACTCTATTGCAACCCCTAAACCTATCCATTACCATAAGCCTAACCCTAACCCTAATCTAAACATAGCTCAAACCCTAACCACTGCCTTAAAAAAACCCTCATCATAACCCTACCTAACCTGACATTTAACCCTATCCAATACTCTGAACCTAATGATAACCCTAGCCCTAACACTAACAGTAATCCAGACCCTAACTGTAACTCTAACATTGATATAATTCTAAACCTAACCCGTGCCGTAGTGCAATCTACTCCTAGATCAAACCCTAAACTGTACCCTAAACCTAAACCAAACCCTATTCCTGAGCCTAAACCTAACGCTAACTCTAGGCCTAATAGTAACCATATCCCTAGACCTAAGCCTAGCTCTAACTGTAACCATTACCCTAATCATAACCCTTATCCTATTGCTAACCCTAGTGCTAACCCTGACCCTATCGCTAACTCTAAACTTATCAATTACCCTAAACCTAACCTAAATACTAAACCAAACAGTCTCATTACCTTAACACTAACCTAATGCTAATTCAAGCCCTAACCCTAAATCCTAACCTAAACTAAACCCTAAACCTGACCCTAACCCTAATAATACATCTAGCTCTAAACCTGACCCTTACTTTAAACCTAACCCTTACACTAGACCTACAAATAAACCTAATCCTAAATCTGTCCCTAACCATTATCCTAGACAGGACAGTAGCCCTAGCCCCAATTCTTGGTATAACCATAAAATAAAACCTAGCCCTCAACCTAGCCCTAAGCCTAGGCTTATTAATTTTCAAAACCATAACCATAGCCTTAACCATAATTCTTATTTTCTACCTAGCTCTAAACCTAGCTATAATCCCATCCCTTCCCCTAAACCTGACCCTATCCCTGAACCTAAACCTAAGTCTAAAACTAGGCCTAACCCTAACACAGACCGAAGACATTATTCTAGCTCTAATTTATCCCCCA
The DNA here is from genome assembly GCF_048772815.1 of Callospermophilus lateralis. NCBI lineage: Eukaryota > Metazoa > Chordata > Mammalia > Rodentia > Sciuridae > Callospermophilus > Callospermophilus lateralis. The sequence continues at coordinate 163,645,350 of NC_135305.1, forward strand.
AACAAGCACTAATCAGAGACTTGACACTACCTTTAACCCTAATCATAACCCTTACCATAGTCCTAACATTTAACCTAAACCCAATCCTAACCCCAAAACTGGCCCTAACCCTAAACCTTACCCTATCACTAATCATAAATTTAATCCTAGTCCTAACCCTAGTTGTAATCTTATTTATTACCCTAACCCTATTCATACCCTAATACTAACTCTAGCATAACCCTAAACCTATTCCTAATCCTAAACCTATCTAGTACCCTAAGATTAACCTGAAACCTAAACCTAACCATATCCATTACTCTAACCCTAATCCTAAATATAATTTGAGCTTTAAACTTAATCACTAACCTTACCCACACCATAACCCATTATCTGACCCTAATAGTATCCCTAGCTCTAAAATATACCCTAAACCTTAACCTGAACCTTACACTATACCTACCCATAATCATAACCCTAAATCCATCTTTAAATCTAACCTGAGACATGACATTAGCCCTAAACTTAGTCTTAATCCTAACCCTAACCCTAACCCTAGTCCTGGTCCTAGCCCTAGCTCTAACCCTATCCCTTTCACTAAGACAAACCTTCACCCTATTGCTACCCTAGTCCTAAACTTAATTCTTAGTCTACCCCAAACACTAACACTATTACTAGTCTTAATCCTAGCCCTCATTCTAGCTCTAAACTTAACCCAACTCTAACCCTAACCATGAACCTTATTCTGACCCTAACACTAACCCTTGGTTTAAACCTGACCCTATCCCTATACCAAAACCTAACACTAGCCCTATAGGTAAACCTATACCTAAATCCACACTAACACTAGCCCTGGACCTAAATCTAATCCTAAATATAGCCATAACTCTAGCCCTCAACTTAACAATAACCCTTAACCTAAGTCAAACACTAACTCACCCTAGACTTAACCCTAGTCCTAATTATGGTCATAACCATAAAACTAACCCTAACACTAACACTGACCCTTACCCTAACACAAACACTAACTCTAAAAATTATCATAACCCCAAACTAACCCTAACACTAGACTAACCATAAAACTAGCAATAAACATAATCCTAGCTCTTAGATTACCCATAAACCTAACACTAGCCCTAAAGTTCATACAAAACCTAGCCCTTATTGTAGCCCTAAACCTAACACTAAGCATAACCCTAAACTTAAACCTAGCCCTAACATTAACCCTAACCTTCACCCTAGCCCTAATCCAAACTCAAATCCTAAAACTAACTCTAAACATAACCCTAGCCCAAACCGTAAATGTCACCCCAACTTTATCTCTAACTCTATCCATTACCCTAAACATAACCCTAAACCTAATGTTAACCCTAGCCCTATCCCTAACCTTAAACCTATACTAGCCCTGAATTTAACCTAACCCTCACACTAGCCCTAACCCTAGCTTGATCCCTAACCCTTACCCTTAACCTAAAAATATCACTAAACCAAGGCCTAACTCTAACCCTAACCCTAGCCCTAATCTTAAACTTAACCCTAGCCCTACCTCTAGATCGAACCCTACCCAAACCCTAACCTTAAACCTAACCCTAATGATGAACCTAAACCTAAACTTACCCTAACCCTTAACCTAAACCTAACCCAATAACTAACTGAAACCTAACCCTAGCTCAAATCCTAACCCCTATCCTAAACCTAACCCTACCCTAACACTAAAACTAACATTAATTCTAACCTGACATCTAACCTTATCAATCACCCTAACATTAATGTTAACCCTAGCCCTAACTCTAACACTAACCATAACTTAACCCCAAACCTAACACTAGCCCTATAACTAACCCTAGCTAAAACGCTAATCTGTACCCTTATCCTAATCCTAACACCAACCCTAGTCCTAATCTTGACCCCATCCCTAACTCTAGCCCTAATCCTAATCATAACCCTAGCCCTAAACTTAGGTCTAACTCTATAAATTACCCTTAATGATAACGTTAAACCTAATGCTAACCATCAGCCTAACCCTAAACCTACTCCAAAACCTGAAAATATCTATTACCTTAAACCTAACCTGAACCCTAAACCTAAACCCTATCCATTACCCTAACCCTAACTCTAACCTTAATGTTAATTTGAGCCCTAAGTCTAAATCTTAACCTAACCCAAACCCCAAATCTGACCCTGACTCTAATAATACCTCTAGATCTAAACCTGACCCTTTCTCTAAACCTAACCTGAAAACTATCCCTAACTGTAACCCTAGACCGGATATTAGCCCTAGCCCTAATTCTTGCCCTAAATCTAACAGAAAACCTAGACCTAATTCTAACCTTAAAACTAGCCTTAATCCTAACCCAGACCATAGCCCTTGCCCTAACCCTAATGCTAATCATAAAATTAGTCCTAACCCTAACTCTAGCACTAAAACTATACCAAGGAAGAGGCAAAAACCTAAACTTTAACTTAAGCCAAATTCTAACACTACACCTAGTCCAAACCCCAGCCCTAATTCGAGTCCTAATTCTAACCTTAAATATAACCCAGACTCTGACTCGTATCCTAACACTCACCCATTCTCTACACAACCCTAAATTTAAATCAAAACTTAACAGTAAACCTAGCCCTAATTCAAGTCTTAACCCTAACCCTAAAACTAACCTTGACCATGACTCATATCCTAACACTAACCATAGCTATAAATATCACCCTAACCCTAACACTAAAACTACCCCTACCAATAACACTAAAACTAATCATAATTGTAACCCTAGTTCTTACATTAGCCATTTCTCTAACCTTAACCTTAACCCTATCACAAAACTAACCCTAATCCAAGACCTAAACCTTCTTTCCTTAACCCTAACCCTAAACCTAACCCTAACAATAGCTCAAAGCCTAACCCTTACCCTAAACATACACCTACACCTATCCCTAACTCTATCCCTAAACTTAGCCCTAACCCTATACATGACTCTATCCCTAAACCTAGCTCTAAACCTACCCATTACCCTAACCCTAACACTAAACCTATGGATAATCCTAGCCCAAATCCTAACACTAACCCTAACCCTAATAGGAAAACTACCCCTAGACATAACCCTAAATGTAACACTCACGATAGCTCTAACCTCAGCTCAAACCCTAACCCTTACCATAAACCTAAACATAACTATAGCCGTAACCCTAAACTGAAATTTAACCCTAACCCTAATCCTATATCTATCTGTATTCATTACTCGAAACCAAACCTTAAAATAGCCCTGACCATGACTCAGATCCTAACACTCACCCAGGCTCTAAACACCACTCTAAACTTAAACGAAAGTGTAACAGTAAACCTAGCCCTTATTTGAGACCTAACCCTAACTCTAAAACTAACTCTGACCCTAACTCCTATTCTAATACTAATCCTAGCTCTAAATATCTACATAATCTTAAAACTAATTCTAGCACTAGGGGTCCAAGCTCTAAAACTAACCCTAAATAGAACTTTATGTTAACCCTCGTTCTTACATTAGCCATTTCCGTAACCTTAACCCTAACACTAAAAACAAATATAGCCCTAACTGAGCCCTAAACCCAGCTTCAACCCTACCCCTAACACTACCCCTAACACTAGCTCTAACCCTATCCCTAATCATAAGCAATATTCTAACCCTAATGGTAACCCTAGATCTATCCCTAATTCTAAGGCTAACAAAAACCCTAACTCTATTAATAGTCCTAAACCTAGTCCTCATTCTAGCTCTAACCCTATCCCAAACCCTAACCTTAACCCTAACCCTTACGCTTTTTTCTGACCATAACACTCACCCTACGTCTAAACCTTACCCTAACCCTATACCAAACCCTAACACAAGCCCTACCAATACTTACACCTAAGCCTAATCCTATCAAAAGCCCTAGACCTAAACATAATCCTAATCTAGCCCTAACTCTAGCCCTAGACCTAAGAAAAAAAACCCTATTCCTGGCCCTAACAATAACACTTAACCTAACACAAAGACTAAACCGAATCCTAGACATTAACCTAATCCAAATTCTGGATTTAACCTTAACTCTATCTCTGATCTGAACACTGACCCTCCATTTAACACTAAACTTATCTCTAAACCTGACCCTAAATGAAAACCTAAACCTAACACTACACCTAGCTATAATCCTAACCCTACAACTAGCCCTAATTATAATCCTATCTCTTACATCACCCATAGCCTTAACTTTACACCTTAACATAACACAAAATATAGAGCGAATTTTAGGCCTAAACCTAGCCCTAAGCCTAAACCTAACCCTAACCCTAGCCCTAAATTTAATTCTTACCCTAGACTTAGTCCTCACCCTAGCTCAAAGCCTAATGCTTACCCTAAATATAAACTTAGACCTATCCCTAACCCTGAAGCTAACCCTAGCCCTAATTCTAACCTTAACCCTAGCCCTAAACCTAGCTCTGAAACTACCTACTACACTAACCCTAACCCTAACCCCATTAATAGTCCTAAATGTAGCCCTCACTCTAGCTCTAACTCTATTCCAAACCTAATGCAAACCCTGACCCTTATTTTGACCCTAATGCTAACCCTAGGACTAAACCTGACACTAAATCTAGACTAAACCCTAACACTAACTCTAGACCTAAACCTAATTCTAAATCTAGCCTTAAATTAAGCCCTAGACCTACCCAAAAACCTACTCCTAACAATAACCCTTAAACTAACCCAAACACTAAACCTACTCCTAGAATTAAACCTAGTCCCAATTCTGTCTCTAAATCTAATTCTAACTTTAAAACGAACACTGACCCTGATTTTAACAGTAAATCTAACTCTAAACCTATCCTAACCAAAAAGATGAATGTAACACTAGACCTAGGCATAACCCTAACCCTACAATTAGCCCAAATCATAACCTAGCTCTCACATTATCCATAGCCCTATCTTTTCACCTTAACCTAAAACAAAACCTAGAGCAATTCCTAGGCCTAAATCTAGCCTTACGCCTACTCCTAACCCTAACTCTAGCCCTAACAGTAATCCTAACCCTAGCCTTAGTCCTAAACCTAGCTTGAAGCCTAACCCTTACCCTAAATATAAATTTAGACCTATCTCTAACTCTAAAACTAACACTAGCCCTAATCCTTATCTTAATCCTAGACTTAAACCTAGCTCTAAACCACCCATTACCCTAACACTAATCCCAACCCTAATGATAACCCTAGCCATAACCCTAACCCTAACCCTAACAAAAACAGTAATTCTGGTCCTAACCCTAAACCTAACACTTGCCATAGCCCTAAAGCTAGCTCAAAACCTAAACCATACCATAATCCTAAACATAATCATAGCCTTAACCCTAATCCTAAAACTAAATCTAACCCTAACCCTACACCTAAACCTATATATAACTGTATCCATTATCCTAACCCTAAATCTAACCCTAATGATAACCCTAGCCATAACCCTAACCCTAACCCTATACCTAATGTAATCCTATCTCTAGAGCTAACACTGAACCTAACCCTCAACCTAGCCCTAGCCTTAACTCTAGCTCATACCCTCACCCTTACCCTAAACATAACCCTAGCCCAAACTCTAACCCAAATCCTAGACCTAACCCTTATCCTAACTCTATCCCTAGCCATAATTCTAACTCAAATCCTCAATTTAGCCCTAACCCTCACTCAATACCTGTCCCTTACCCTTAACTTAAATATAAGACTTTCCCTAAGCCTAAGCCTAACCTTAACCCTATCCCTAATCCTAAACTTAACCCTAGCCTTAACCCTAGCTCTAACCTCACTCATTGCCCTAACCCTAACCATAAACCTAACACTAGACCTAACTTTAAAAATAATCCTTGCCATAGTTCTAATTTTAGGTCAAAACCTAACCATACCTAAATCTAACCATAACCCTATTCCTAAACATAACCATAAACCTAACCTGACATCTAATCCTGTCCATTATCTTAAACCTAATGATAACCTGAGACCTAACCATAATACTAACTCTAAGCCTAATCATAATCTTAACCCTAGACCTAACCCTAAATCTAACCCTAGCCTTAGCACTAACCCTAGCTCAAACCCTAAAGCATACCCTAAACCTAACCCTATTCCTAGCCTTAACCCTAACCCTAACTCTAGCTGTAACCCTAATCCTAACTCTAGCTGTAATCCTAACCATAACTCTATCCCTAACATTAGCTCTAACCCTATCAATTTCCCTAACGATAACCGTAACCCTAATGCTAACCCTAGGCCTAACCCTAACCCTATCCATTACCCTAAACCTAATCTGAACCCTAAATCTAACCTGAAGCATAAACCTAACTCTACCCATTACCCTAATCCTAAATCTAACCATAATGCTAATTTGATTCGTAACCCTAAGCCTTAACCTACCCAAACTCAAATCCTGACCATGACCATTTTAATACCCTTAGGTCTAATCCTGAACCTTACTCTAAACCTAACTCTGAAACTAGACCTAGCCATAAACCTTATCCTAAAACTATCCCTAACCGTAAACCTAGACATGATATTAGCCCTAGCCCTAATACTTGCCATAACCCTAACAGAAACGCTAGCCTTCATCCAAGCACTAAACCTAGCCTTGATCCTAACCTGTGCCCTAACTTAGCCCTATCCTTATTTTTATCCCTTGCCCTAGTTCTGAACCAAGCTATAACCCCATCCCTTCCTCTAAACCTAACCCTAACCCTAGCCCTAGACCTAAACCTACAACTAACCCTAGACCTGATCCTAGCCCTAATTTAGCCCTAAACCTAAACCTTACCCAAATAGTAAAACTACGACTAACTGCAACTCTCACCCTAGCCCTATTTCTAGTTCTAATCCTATGCCTTACCGTAAGCCTAACTTTTGCCCTAACCTTAGCCCTAACCCTAGCCCTAGCCCTAACCTTAGATCTAACCATAACTCTAAATTTAACCCTAAACCTAACCATAAATCTCACACTAACATTAGCCCTAACACTAACGCTAATCCTAAAATTAGCCCTAACATAGATCTTGCCCTAAAACCAAACCGAGCCACAGCACTATACCTAAACTTTAACCGAAAACAAAACTTAATGCCACACTTAGCCCTAACCCTAGCCCTAATTCCAGCTCTATCCTAACCCTAAAACTAACCTTGACCTTGACTCTGACCCTATAAGTAATCCTACCTCTAACATCACCCTAAAAAGAAACCTAACCATAAAACTAGACATGGCCCTAAACCTAACACTAAAAGTAGCCCTAATAATAACCCTAGTTCTCACGTTAGCTGTAGCCCTAAACCTAGCCCTAACCTAAACCAAAGCATAGTCGTAATCTGAGCCCTACACCTCATTTTAACCCTATCCCTAACCCTGAGCCTTGTCCTAAATATTACCCTAAACCTCACCCTAATCCTAAAACTTTCCCTATCCCTAAACCTAAACCTAGCCTAAATCTTAAGCATAAACCTAGACCTAAGACTAGCTCTAACCCTATCCATTACCCTAACCATAACCATAGCCCAAATGGTAACTCGAGGATAACCCTAACAGTATCTCTAACCCTAAACCTAACCTTAACCCTAAACCTAACCATATCCATTACCCTAACCTTAGCCCCAACTCTAACACTAATTAGAGCCTTAGCCTTAACCTTTACCTAACTCAAACCATAACTGTTACCGTGAACCTAATAATAACCCTATCTCTAAAACTGACCCTAACCCTCAACATAACACTTGCATTAGAACTAGCCATTAACCTCACCCTAAAACTAACCTAACCATAAACCTAGACCTGACATTTTCCCTAGCCCTAATCCGATCCCTAACTCTAACACAAAAACTAGACCTAATCCTAGCACTTAACCTAGCCTAACCCTAACCCTAACCCTAATCCTAGCCCTAAAACTAGGTGTAGCCGTAACACTAATACTAGCACTAATCCTAGAACTAATTTTGACCTAACCCTAACCCTAGCCCTAAGACTAACTCTAAATCTCACAGTAGTCCTATCCCTAGTTTTAAACCTATTCCTTAAAATAACCCAAAACCTAGCCCTAAACTTAGCCTTAACCCTAGTATGGTTTAGCCTTAACACTATTCCTAACTTTTGCCCTAGCCCTAAACCTAGATCTAATCCTAACTGTAAATCTAACCCTAACTCTAAGCCTAAATCTCACCCTAAAACCAGCACTATGCCTAAAGCTATTTGGAAAATTAGCCCTAACCCTAGCTCTAGCACTCAAATAAAACTGAGTTATAGGCTTAACCCTAAACCATACTCTAAATCAAAACCTAACCCTAATTCGGGTCCCAATCCTAACTCTAGAATTTATGCTGACCCTGACTCAGACACTAACACTAATCCTAGCTCTAAATATCACCCTAGCCCTAAAAATCACCCTAACCCCAAATCTAACCTTAAAAATAACGTAATTGGTAATCTAGTTCTTAAATTAGCCATGGCCCTGCCCTAACGGAAAACCTAGCCCTAATTTGAGACCTAAGCCTAGCTTTAAACCTAATCCTAACCTTAACCCTAGCCCTATCCCTAACTCTAGCTCACCAACCCTAGCTCTAACTCTGTCCCTTACCCTAAGCCAAACCTTCATGCTAATGCCCCCATCTTTAACCTAATCCTTAGCCTACCCCAAACCATAACTCTAATACTAATGCTAACCCTAGCCCTCATTCTAGCTCTAACCCTAATCAAAACTCTAACCCTAACCCTGACCCTTAAACTGACCCTAACTCTAACCCTAGGTTTAAACCTGACCCTAACCATAAACCGAACCCTAACATTAGCCCTACAGGTAACCCTGTACCGAATCCTAACCCTAACACCAAACCTAGATAAAAGCCTAATCCTAAATCTAGCCATAACTCTAGCACTAGCCCTAAACAAAACCCTAGCCCTGGGCCTAACAATAACCCTTAAACTAATTCAAACACTATCCCTACCCCTAGAGCTAAACCTAGCCTTAATTCTGGCCCTAAATTTAAACCTAACCCTAATCCGAAAAATGACACTTACCCTAAAACAAACCTACTTCTAACCTTTATGCTAACCCAAAATCTAGCCATAACCCTAACACTAGACCTAGCCATAACCCTAACCCTAGCTCATTCACTATCAATAGCCCTAATTCTAGCCCTAAACCTCACACAAACCTAGCCCTAATCCTAGCCTTAATCCTAGATCTAAGTCTAAACCTAACCCTAACCTTAGATTTAACCCTCACCTTAAACCTCGCCCTAGCCCTAACCCTAGGTCAAACACTAACCCACCTAACCCTAACCCTAACCCTAATCCTAGCCCTAATCCTAACCATAACCAAGACCAAACCCTAGCTCTAAATCTATCCATTAGCTTAAACATAAACCTAACCATAATGCTAATCTTAGCACTAAACTTGACCCTAATTCAAAACCAAGACCTGACACTAACCCTAACTCTCGCCCTGGCCCTAACCATAGGTAAAACCCTAACACTTACCCTAAACCTAACCCTAACACTAACCTTAGGCCTAACCCTAACCCTACCTTAACCCTAGACCTGATCCTAACCATAACTCTAGCCCTAAACCTATCCATTACACTAAACATAAGCCTAACCCAAATGCTAACCCTAGGCCTAAATTTAAACCTATCACTAATACTAACCCTATCCATTACCTAAAGCTAACTTGAGCATTAAACCTAACCCTATCAATTGCTCTAACACTAACTCTAACACTAACATTAACGCTAATTCGAGCACTAAATCCAAACCATAACCCAAACCAAACTCTGAACAACACACTGACTCTAATAATACACCTAGCTCTAATCCTGACCCTTACCCTAAATCTAACCCTTACACTAGACCTAGATATAAAAATAACCATAGCACTATCCCTAACCAAACCATATACCTGACATTAGCACTGTACCTAATTCTTGCTCTAAACCTAACACAAACCCTAGCCCTCATCCTAGCCCTAAACATACCTTAATCCTAATCCAAACCCTAACCCTAGCCCAATCCCGGATTTCAACCCACGCCCTTGTTCTGAACCTAGGTATAACCACATACTTTCCCCAACCCTAACCCTAACCCTAACACTATCACTAACCATAACCCTTGACCTATCACTAGGCCTAATCTTAACAGTAACTCTAGCTCTAATCCTAGCCCTAATTTATCGCTAAACTTAACACTTACTCGAACCCTATCTCTAAGACTAACTCTAACTCTCGATCTAGACCTACTTCTAGTACTAACCTGATCTGTTACCGTAACCCTAATACTAGCCTAACCTTAGCCCTAACACTAGCCCTAATCCTAGATCTAAGCATGATTTTAAATCTAACCCTTACCCTAAGCATGAACCTCACCCTACCACTAGCCCTAACACTATTGCTAAACCCAAACTAGCCCTAACCCAAGCCCTACACCTAAAACAAAACTGAGCCATAGCCCTAATGCTAATTGTAACCTAACTGTAACTGTATACCTAAAATTAGACATAGCCCAAAAGATTGTTCTAACCTTAATGCAAAAACTAAACCTACACCTACCCTTAAACCTAGCTCTAATTCAAATGTTATCCCTAGTCCCTAAAACTGACACTGACTCTGACTCTGACACTATTACTTGCTCTATCTCAAATCATCACCCTAAAACTAAACCTAATCCTAAAACTATACCTAGACCTAACCCTAAGCCTAAATCTAGCCTTAATCATAATGCTAGTTTTTACACTAGCCATAGACCTACCTTAACCCTAAACTAATCTGAAACCTAGCCCTAATCTGAGCCCTAACCCTAGCTTTGAATCTAACCCTAACCCTTACCATAAACTTAATCCTAACCCTAGCCTTAATCCTAACCATAACCCTAGCCCTAAAGCTAGCTCTAATTCTATCCTCTAGCTTAACCCTAAACCTAACCCTAATGCTAACACTAGGATAACTCTAATCCTATCCATAACTCTAACACTATTACCTAAACCTGACCTAAACCCTAAACCTAGCAATATCAATTACACTAAACCTGCACCTGACCCTAATGCTAATTTGAACCCTAAACATAAATGTTAACCTAAGCAAATTCTAACCCTTTTCCTGACCCTAATAATACTCCTATCTAAAACTGAACCTAACCCTTAACCTAACCCTTACACTATACTTAACTATAAAATTAACCCTAAAACTATCCCTAACCATAAAAGTAGACCTGACCTTAGCCCTAGTCCTAATGCTAACCCTAACAAAAACCATAGAGCTAATACTGGACATAAATGTAGCCTTAATTCTAACCCTAACCTGAACACTAGCCCCAACCCTAAATTGAACCTTCACCCTAGGACTAAACGTAGCAATAACATCACACCATACCCTAATCCTAATCTTAAAACTAGCCCTAAACCAAGGCCTAGCCCATAATACCAACCCTAACTCTAATCCTATCACTAATTTAGCCCTAATCCTAAACCTACGCACATTTCTAGCTCTAAGACTAACTCTAATTCTAGCCCTAGACCTATCCCTAGTTTTAAACTTATCGCTTTATATAAGCCAAAGCCTAGCCCTAACCCAAGCCCAAACCTAGTCCAAAACTTAGGCCTAGCCGTAAACAAAAATCTTACCCTAACTCTAAATGTAACCCTAAACCTAAACCTAAACCTCACACTAACAGGAATCCTAACCCTAATGCTCATTTGAAAACTTGCCCTAAGCCTAGCCATAGCCCTCAAACAAAACTAAGCTATAGCCCTAATCCTAACCCTTAACCTAAACCAAATCCTAATGCTACACCTAGCCATAACCCTAACCCTACAACTAATATTGTCCCTGACTCTGAACCTAAAACTAACCCTAGCTCTAAATATCACCCTCACACTAAACCTTACCCAAACACTAGACCTACCCCTAACCCTAAGAAGAAAACTATCCCTAATCATAAAATCAGTTCTTAACCCTAACACAAAATCTAGCCTTAATCTGATCCCTAACTCTAGCTATAACCCTAGCCCTAAACTTAACCCTAACCCTAGCTTCAAACTTACCCTTACCTTAAGTCAAACCCTCACCCTAATGCTACCCTAGATCTAAACCTAATAGTTAGCTTGCCCCAAACTTTAACTCTATTACTAGTCCTAAACCTAGACCTCATTCTATCTCTAACTCTAACCCAAAGCCTAACCCTAACTTTGACCCTTATTCTGACCCTAACACTAACCCTCGGAATAAGCCTGACCCTAATCCTAAACCAAACCCTAACACTAGCCCTACCACTAAACCTATATCTCAACCTAACTGTAACACTAGCACCAAATCTAAACTTAATCCTAAATATAGCCATTACTCTAGTTCTAGCCCTAAACAAATCTCTAGCCCTAGCCCTAACAATAACAATTAACCTAACACAAAGACTAACCCTACTCCTAGACCTAAACCTAGCTCTAATTCTGGCCCAAATGCTAAATCCAATACTAACTTGAACACTGAAAGTTACCCTAACATAAACCCAAGCTCTAAAACTACACTTAACTCAAAACCTAAACCTAACACAGGATTTATCCATAATTCTAATGCTCAAACTAGCCATAACCATAATCCTAGCTCTTTCATTACCCATAGCCCTAATGCTAACTATAATCCTCAAATAAAACCTGGCCCTAAACCTAGCCCTAAGCATAACCCTAACATTAACCTAACCAAACTTTTCCTAAATGCTTGCCGTAGCCCTTACCCTAGCTCCAACTCTAACCCTTACCCTAAGCCTAACCCTAGCCCTAATCCTATCCCTAATCCTAGCCCAAATCCTAACTGTGACCATAGCCCAAATGCTAGATCTAACTTTATCCAAAACTTTAAACATAACCCTAACCCTAATTCTAACCCTAGCCCTAATCCTAACCCTAAACCTAACCATAGCCTTGACTCTAACCATAAACTTTACGCTAGCTCTAACCCTAGCTCATACCCTAACACTTAACCTAAACATAACCCTTAACACCACCCCTAAGCCTCACCATAATCCTAGCCCTAATCCTAAACTTAACCCAATCCCTAACACTAGTACTAACCCAATTAATTACCGCAGACATAAGCCTAACCCAAATGTTAACACTAGGCCTAACCTTAACCCTATGAATAACATTAACTCTATACATTACTCTAAACAAAAAACTGAACCATAAACCTAACCCTATGCATTATTTTAACCCAAACTCTAACCCTAATGCTAATTTGAGACCTAAACTGTAAACCTTAAACCAAACCAACTCTAACCCGGACTCTGAACCTAATAATACTCCTAGCTCTATACCTGACCCCTACCCTAAACCTAACCCTTACATTAGAACTAGACATAAACCAAACCCTAAAACTATCCCTAAATTTAACCCTAGACCTGATATTCACCCTAGCCCTAATTTAGCCCTAACCCTAACACAATCCCTAGCCCTCATCCTAGACCTAAACCTAGGCTTAATCCTAATTAGAATCCTCACCTTAGCCCTATCCCTAGTTTTAACACATTCTCTAGCCCTAAACCAAGTTATATAACCTTATTCTTGCCTGCCTAAAATTATCTCTAAACCTAGCCCTACCATTGGCCTAACCCTAACACTTATCCTAGTGCTAATCTTAGCCCTAATTTAGCCCTAACCCTAGCCATAGCCCTAACACTAAAACTAGCCCTATTTGGAACCCTACATCTTACATTAACCATAGCACTAACACTAGGCCGTAAACAGAACACCAAACCTAGCCCTAATCAAAGGCCTAAACCTACCCTAAGCATAATCCTCACCCTAACCCTAGCCTTAATTCTAACTCTAACCATCACCTTAGTCATAACCCTAACTCAAAGCTTAACCCTTATCCTAAACATAACCGTAGGACTATCCCTTAGCATAACCCTAACCCTAGCCCTAATCCTAACATCAACCCTAGCCCTAACCCTAGCTCAAACCTTAGTCATTACCTTAACCCTAACCATGACCCTAAAGATAATCCTAGCCCTAACCAAAATCCTAATACAAACCATAAACCTAACCCTAGACCTAACCCTAAACCTAATCCTTGCTGTAGCCGAAATCCTAGACCAAATCTATACTTTTTTTAAAGAGAGAGTGAGAGAGAGGGAGATAGAGAGAGAACTCCTTTAATATTTATCCTTTAGTATTCGGCGGACACAACATCCTTGTTTGCATGTGGTGCCGAGGATTGAACCCGGGCCACACGCATGCCAGGCGAGCGCGCCCTGCTTGAGCCACATCCCCAGCACCTAGACCAAATCTTAACCGTAACTCATACCCTAAACCTTACCCAAAACGCAACAGTAAACCTGGCCCTAAAATTAACCTTAACCCTAAATCTAACCTTAACACTAAAGCTAAACTTACATCTAACCCAATATGTTACCCTAAACCTAACCCTAAACTTAATAAAAACCCTAGCCCTAATCCTAAACCTAACCTTGACCATAACCATAATCCTAACCCTAGACCTAACACTAAACCTAAGCCTCACCCTAGGACTAATCCTAGCTCAAAACCTAACTTTTACCTTAAACCTAATTCTAACCCTATCCTAAACTAGAGTTACTAGCCCTAACCCAAACCCTAAGCCTAACTCTAGACCTAATCTTAACAATAACCTTAGCCGTAACCCTAGCTCTAACCCTATACATTATCATTATGACAACCCTAATCGTAATGCTTACCCTATGACTGACTCTAAAGGTTTTGCTAACTTGAAACTTCTCCATTTCCCTAAACCTACTCTGAACCCTAAACCTAAACCTATCCATTACTCTGACCCTAACCCTAATGCTCTTTTGAGCCCTATTCTTAAACATTAAGCTAAAACAAACCCCACCATTATCCTGAGGCTAAAATACACATAGCTCTAAACCTGACCCTTACCCTAAGCCTAAAACTTACACTAGACCAAGACACAAACCTAAGCATAAATCTACCCCTAACTGTAACTCTAGACCTGACATTAGCTCTAGCCCTAATTCTAGAACTAAATGCACAACAACCCTAGCACTCATTCTAGCCCTAAACCTAGCTTTTATCATATACCTAACACTATCCCTATCACTAATCCTAATTCTAACCCTCAGCCTACCTCTAAACCTAGATAAAACACATCCCTTACCCTAAAAATAACCATATCTCTAGTAAATGTTAGGCCTAAGATGAATACTAAGCCTAGCCCTAATCCTATCCCTAATTTAGCCCTATCCGTATAAATTACCATAACCCTAGATCTATGAGTAACTCTAACTCTCGTCCTAGCAATATCCCTATTTTTAAACCTATCCATTAACATAATCCTAACCCTAGACCTTACCCTTGCTCTATCCTTTCACCTAGCCCGAACCCTAGATCAAATGCTAACTTAAATCTAACCCTAACTCTAAGCATAGCCTAACACTAACACTAGTCCTAACCATAATGCTAATCATATAACTAGTGCTAACCCTAAACCTAGGATTAAAATCAAATTGAGCAATACCCCTAACCCTAAACTTTAACTTAACCCAAACCCTAACATGACACCTAGACATAACCCTAGGCCTAATTGGAGTTCTAACCCTAATCTTTAAACGTATCCTGACCCTGACTCATATCCTAACATTAACCCTAGCTCTAAACACCATGCTAAACTTAAACAAAACACTAACAGTAACCGGAGCCTTAAATAATGTCATTAACTTAACCTTAAAACTATCCCTGACCCTAACTTGTATCCTAAGAGTCACCCTAGCTCTAAACACAACCCTTATCTTAAAGTGAACCCTAACAGTAAGCCTAGAACTTATTTGAGTCCTAACCTTAACCCTAAAACAAAATCTGATTCTAACTCAGATCCTAACAATAACCCTAGCTCTAAATATTACCCTAATTTTAAATCTAACACTTACACTTATACCTATCCCTAACCCTTACCCTAAAATTAACCCTAATTGTAACCCTAGTTTTTACATTAGCAATCTAATTAACCCTAACACAAAAACTAGCCCTAATCTGAGTCCAAAACATAGATTTAACCCTAACTGTAATCCTAACCCTAGCCCTAAACCAAGCTCTAAAGCTATCACTTACCCTAAGCCAAACACTAAAACTAAGGGTAACCCTAGACCTATCCCTAATCTTTAGGCTAACCAAAATAGGAACCCTATTAATAGTCTTATAACAAGCCATAACTCTAGCTCTAACCCTATCCCAAACCCTAATAGTAACCCTGATCCTTATTCTGATACTAACACTAACCCTAGGTCTAAACCTGAACCTTACACTAGACCAAAACCTAACACTATCACTAGACCTAAACCTACTCCTAAATCTAGACTTAACTCTAGCCCTAGACCTAACCCAAACCTAGCCTTTTCCATAACAATAACTCTGAACCTCACCCAAACACTAACCCTATCCCTAAACCTAAACATAGTCCTAATTCTGGATGTAACAATAACTCTAATGCAAACACTGACCCTACCTATATAGTAAACTTATATCTAAATTTTACCCTACCTGAAAATCTAAACCTAACACGTTACCTAGTCATAAACCTAACCCTAAAACTAGCCCTAAATATAACCCTAGTTCTTACATTACCCATAGCTCTAATACTAGGCCTAAACCTAACACAAAACCTAGTGCTAATCCCAGGCCTAAACCTAGCTTTAAGCATAACCCTAACCCTAACCCTTGCCCTAACCATAACCGAACCCTTACTTTAGTCCTAATTCTAGCTCAAAGCCTAACTCTTACCCTAAACATAAACCTTCATCTATCCCTAAAATTAACCCTAACCCTATTTCTAATTCTAACCTTAACCCTAGCCCTAAATCTATCCTTTACCCTAAACCTAACCCTAACCCTATTGATAATCCTAGGCCTCACTTTAATGCTATAACTAACCAGAAAACTAACCATAGAATTAATCCTCAACTTTACACTCGCCATAGACTTAACCCTAGCTCAAACCCTAACCATTAACATAAACCTAAACATAACCATATCTCTAACCCTAAACCTAAACCTCTATTTTAC
This sequence comes from Callospermophilus lateralis, assembly GCF_048772815.1. Classification (NCBI taxonomy): domain Eukaryota; kingdom Metazoa; phylum Chordata; class Mammalia; order Rodentia; family Sciuridae; genus Callospermophilus; species Callospermophilus lateralis. The sequence continues at coordinate 163,662,390 of NC_135305.1, forward strand.
CCTAACTATAACCCTAAAACTACATCTAAACCTATCTATTTCCCTAACCTTATCCCCACCCCTAATGATGACATAGCCCTGATCCTAACACTAACCCTTAAGCATAACCTTACTATAATCTTATCCCTAGACTTAACCTTAAACCTAACGCTCACATAGGCATTACCCTACCTCAAAACCTAAACCTTATGCTAAACATAACCATGAATCGAACCCTAGTTCTAACCCTAACAATAACTGTAATTCAAGGCCTATTCCTAACCATAAACTTAGCCCAAAACTTAGCCCTAATTTGTCCATTATACTAACCCTAACCCTTACCTTAATGCAAAACTTAGACTTAACCCTAACCCTAACAATTAGCTAAACCTATCCTGAACCCTAAACAAAATGCTATCATTAACCTAACCCACACCCAAATGTTAAATCAAGCCCTAACCCTAAACTCTAACTTTAGCCAATCTCTAACTCTGACTCTGACCATAATAAATCCCCTAGCCCCAAAGCTGACCCTTACCTTAAACCTAACACTTACACTAGACCTAGCCATAACCATTATCCTAAAACTATGCTCAACCGTAAGCCTAGATCTGACATTAGCCCTAGCCTTAATCCTAGTAATAAACTTAACACAAATCACAGCTCTTATTGTAGCACTAAACAAACCTTTACTTTTAACCCTAACTCTAAAAGTAGCCCTAACCCTAACACTAACCTAGCCCTAATCTTAGCCCTAATTTAGCCCTATTTCTAATCCTAGCCCTAACCTTAGCCATAAGACTAACTCTGTCACCCTAGCCTCATCTTTTTTCTAAATCAATCCCTTACCAGAACCCTAATCCTAGCCCTAATTCTAAATATATCACTATCCCTAGCTCTAACTAGATTTAAATTTAACTCTAAATCTAAAAATGACCCTAAGCTTAACCCTAAACCTAACCCTAACTCTAAATCTAACTTTAACCCTAAGGCTAAACCTAAACCTAACACTCGCCCTAACCCTAATGCTAATCCTAAAACTATCTCTAACCCTAGCCCTAGCCCTAAAACAAAACTGGATCACAGCCCTAAGCCTTACTCTTAACCAAAACCAAACCCTAACCCTAAACCTAGCGCGAATTTGACCTGAAACTAACCCTGACCCTGACTCTGACTCTGATATAAACATAACCCTAACCCTAAACCTAAGCCTAACAATAGACATAGCCCTAACACTAACACTAAATTTAGCCCTAAACATAACCCTGGTACTTGCATAAGCCAAAACCCTAAGAATAGCACTAACTTAACGCAAAACCTAGACCTAATCTGAGCCATAACCCAGGTTTTAACCCTAATCCTAACCCTATCCCTATTCATAAACATAACCCTAGCCCTAACCCTAGCTCTAACCCTATCCATTGCCATAAACATAACCCTAACTCTAATGCTGAACCTAGTCATAAACCTAACCCTATCCCTAAATCTATCCCTATCCATTACCCTAATCCAAACCTAGACTCTAAACCTCACCCTATCATTAACATAACACTAACGCTAATGCTAATTTAAGCCCTAACTTTAAAAATTAACCTATCCAAAACCATAACCCGGACCCTGAATGTAAAAATAGTTCTAGCTCTAAACCTGACCCTAATCCTAAAACTAACCTTTACACTACATAAAGCCATAAACCTAACACTAAAACTATCTTTAACCTTAACCCAAGACCTGATATTAGCCTTAGCCATAATTCTAACCCTAAACTTAAAACAAACCCTAGCCCTCATTCTAGCCCTAAACCTAGCCCTAATCATAACCCTAATCTTAACCATAGCCCTAAACTAATTCTAACCCTCACCTTCTCATTAAATCTAGCTATAACACCATTGCTTACCCTAAACTTAATCCTAACCCTAACCATAACAGTAGACCTAAGCTGAACACTAACCCTAGCCCTAATCCTAGCCCTAATTTAACCCTATCCCTAATTCTAAGGCTAACCATAACCCTAAGACTAACTCTAACTCTCACACTAGCCCTATCCCTACTTCTAATACTATCACTTAACTTAACCCTAACCCTAGCCCTAAAAATATCCATAAACCTAGCCATAACACTTGCCTAATCCTATTTCTAGTCCTAAACATAGATCTAACTCTAACTCTTTCTCTAACACTAACCCTAGCCTAAGCCTAACATTAACAGTAGCACTAACCCTAACACTAATCATGAAAGTAGCCCTAACCCTAACCCTGGCAGTAAAGCAAAACCGAGTAGTAACACTAACACTAAACCTTAACTTAAACCAAATTCTAATACTACACCTAGACCTAACCCTAGCCCTAATTCGAGTCTGAACCTTAATCTTAACACTAAACTTTACTCTGACTCATATTCTAAAACTCACCCTAGCTCTACACACCAACCTTACCTTAAATCAAACCCTTACAGTAACTCTAGTCTTATTTCGAGTCCTAACCCTAACTCTAAAACTATCTCTGACCCTAACCTAACCTAACACTGACACTCACTCTAAATATCACCCTAACCTTAAACCTAATCCTAACACTAGAGGTTTAACCCCTAACCATAACCCCTAAATTCACCCTAATCGTAACCCTAGTTCTTAAATTACCTGTTGCCTAGCCCTAAACCAAACAAAAAACTAGCCTAATCCAAGACCTAAACAGAGCTTTAACCCTATATCTTACCCTAATCCAAGCCCTAATCATAGCTCTAAACCTATCCCTTACCCTAAGCCAAACCCTAACCCTAATATTAAACCTAACACAAACTCTAACCCTATTAATAGCCCTAACCCAGCACTCATTCTACCTCTAACCATAACCTGAACCATAACCCTAACCCTGACCCTTATTCTGACCCTAACACTAATCGCAGGTCTAAACCTGAAACTAACCCTAAACTTAACGCTAGCAGTAGCCCTTCTGGTAAACTTATACCGAAACCTAAACCTAACACTAGCCCTAGACCTAAACCTAATCCTAAATCTAGACATAACTCTAATCCTAGATCTAATGAAAAACCTAGACATAGCCCTAACAATAACCCTTAGGCTACACAAAGCACTAACTATTACCCCAGACCTAATTCAGGCTTTAATTCTAATCATAACACTAATTCTAACCTGAACACTGACCCTTACACTAATAGTAACACTAGCTATAAACACCACCCCAACCCAAAATCTAACCCTAAAACTATACCTAGCCTTAATATTAATCTAAAACTAGCCTGAATCATAAGAAGTTCTTACATTAGCTGTAGCCCTAACCTATCACAAAACCTAGCCCTAATCTAAGGCCTACCCTTTCACCCTATAGATAATCCTAATCCTAATCATAGCCCTAACCCTAAACCTAAGCCTAAACTTAGACCTAATCCTTAGCATAACCCTATTCCTAACCCTAGCTCTAACCTATCTATTACTCTAATGAAAACACTAACACTTATGCTAACCCTAGGCCAAACACAAATCCTATCCCTAACCCTAACCCTATCCATTACCGTACACTTAATCTGAACTCTAAACCTAAAACTATCATTACCCTATCCTTAACAATAATGCTAATTTGAGCCTTGAACCTAAACCTTAACCTAACAAAAACCCTAAACCTGACCCTAATTCTAATAATACCCCTAGCTCTAAACTTGATCCTAACCATAAACCTCAACCTTAAAATAGACCCAGCTATAAACCTAACCCTAAACTATTTCTAAAGGTAACCCTAAACCTGACTTTTGCCATAGCTCTAATCCTAGTTCTTACCCTAAAACAAAACTTAGCCCACATCCTAGCCATAAATTTCACCTTAATCATGAAATGAACCCTACCCTAATTCTAACCCTCAATCTAGCCATAAAACTTTCTATAATCTCAACCCTTACCCTATCCCTAACCCTAAACCTAAACCTAACATTAACCATAGCCTTAACCCTAGGTCTAACCCTAACACTATCCCTTGCCCAAAGACTAAATTTAACTCTCACCCTAGACCTATACCGAGTTCTAACCCAATCCCTTACCATCACACTAAACCTAGCCCTAAACTTAGCCCTAGCCCTAGCCCTAATTTTCACCCTAGCTCAAACTCTAGATCTAAACCTAACTCTAAATCTAACCCTAAACCTAAGACTAAACCTCACACTAACACTAGCCCTAACGTTAACACTAATCCTAAAACTACTACTAACCCTACCCCTAGCCCTAAAACAATACAGAGTCATAGTCCTAATCCTAACCCTTAACCTAAACCAAACCCTAACTTTACACCTAGCTTACACCTTTCTCTAAACCTGAAAAGTAATACAGACACTGACTCTGACCCTAACACTAACTCTAGTTCTAAATATTGTCATAACCATGAACCTAACCTTATCACTAGACCTAGCTCTAACCCTAACCCTATAAATAGCGCTAATCATAACCCTACTTCATTCATTACCAGTAGCCTTAACCTTAGCCCTAAACAAACCCAAAACCTAGCCTTAATCTGAGTCCTAAACTTAGCTTTAACCGTTAACATAAACCTAAATCTAACCCAAACAAAAGCCTTAATCCTATACATATCTCTAGCCCTAATCTTAGGTCTAACCCTATCCGTTACTCTAATGATAACCCTAGCACTTATGCTAAACACTAGGACAAATCTTAACCCTATTTATTACACTAAGCCATATCTAAACCCTACACCTAACCCTGTCATTAACCCTAACCCTAATCCTAATGCTAATTCGAGCACTAAACCTTACTTCTTACCTAAACCAAATCCTACCCTTGAACCTGACCCTAATAATAGCCCTAGCTCTAAACCTGACCCTTACCCTAAACCTAATGCTTATACTAGACCAAGGCATAAACCTAACACTAAATCTATCCCTAACTGCAACCATAGACCTGGCATTAGCCATACCTAGCCCTAATTCTAGTCCTAACCCTAACACAAACACTAGCCTTCGTTCTAGCTCTAAGCCAAGACTGAAACATAACCCTAACCCTAACCCTAGACCTAACCCTAATACTAACACTCATCCTATCCCTCAACTAAGCTATAACCCACTCCCTTACCCTACATGTAACCCTAACACTAACCCTAACCTGAGGTCTAAACCTAACACTAACCCTAGCCCTAATTTAGCCCTATCCCTAAACATAATTCTAGCCTTAGCCCTACGACGAACTCTAACTCTCACACTAGCCTATCACTAGTTCTAACCCTATCCCTTACCATTACCATAACCCTAGCCCTAATTCTATTCCTAACATTTGCCCTTTCCTTTGTCCTAGACCTAACCATAGATCAAATCCTAACATAAAATCTAACCCTAACCCGAAGCTTAAGCTTAACCATTATAAATACATTTATATTTATATTCTGTGTCTACAGATGTTTTCTTTTATTATTATTTAGAATATAGTCATTAGTTTCATAAAAGGCATACAATTTCTGTTGGTATATAGAGAACTGATAGTCATGGGTAGGATGCTATATTCAGAGGGAAAGGAGTGAGGGTATGAGATAAATCTATATTAGCAAATGGGAGGAAAAATGTAATAAATAGACAGGGGTAATTTATGTAAGAATGTATAAATTCAAATTCCTTATCTGTATTCATAATGTTACCCTATGTATAAATAGTAATCGTTTGGAGGTTGAAAGTGGGATAGAGGGAGGAAGGAAAAAAGAAGAAAAAAAAACAAGGAAAGAAAGAAAGGGAGGAAGAATGAAAATAAGATATATATATATAATATATACTCTCAGTAGCAGTTTTAATTTTCATGTTTCATTTTATTTTGTCCTTTAGGGGTGAGTGGAAATGGAGTTGGAACTCAAACAGTGTTTGTGCTAGCTGCTTGAAACTTCACACACTCAATCAGTTCTCAGTATGAATTCTCTCGTTTATTTTTTATGGAAGTAGCCCAAAGCTGAAGTAGAAAGAAATGGCTTATCTTTGAGCACTTTAGGAGAAAGCTTCAACTTTTTTTGCTTGATTGCTTTCATACTGTACAAGATTCATCCTTTTCCTATCCTTAGTAGGATCCCCAAGTTTGGGCTTTCAAGGTTTGCAGGTTCACTCTCAGGAACAGTTTATATTTTAAGTTTCACTTTATTATGGTCTATAGTTGTGAATGAAAATGAAGCTGTAAATCAAACAGGGTTAGTACTAGCTGCTTGAAACTTCACACATTCAATCAGCTCTCTGTGGGGAGCCTCCGTATTTTTCCTTGTGAAATTACCATAAACTGTAGCATGAAAAAAAATAATTTAACCAAGAGCACATTAGAAGAAAAAAGGGAAATATGAATGTACTGAAATACCTCCCACCAATTACTTGGTCAGGTTTCTTTGGTACTGCACAGGATTATTCTGTTATCTTGCCCCACTAGGCTCCTTTATTTGTGGACTCCAATGATCAATGGTTCTCTAAACAGGTTAGGTTAGGTTTAGTATTAGATTAAGGCTAAGTCGACAGCTAGTGTTTGTTAGATTTAGTTTTGTTTAAATTTCTTTGATACTGAGCAGGATTCAGCTTTTACATAGCCTTACTCTATTCCCTAGGTTTGGGCCTCTTAGGTCAAGAGTTAGCTGTCTGGAACAGTATGTATTTTAAGTTTTCACTTTATTTTGACCTATGTGGGTAAATGAAAATGGAACTGGAAATCAAACAAGGTTGATACTTGCTACTTCAAACTTCACACACTCAGTTCTCTATGGGCATTCTCTAGTTTATTCTTCGTGAAAGTAGCCCTAAGCGGAAACATACAAAGCAACTTTATGTGAGAGTACTTTAGGATAAAATGGAAATATGCATGTGCTGAACTACCTCCCTTAATTATTTGGTCAGATTTATTTGATACTGTTGAAGATTCAACTGTTAGCCTGCCCCACTTGGCTCCACAAGTGTGGGACTTCTAGTATCAAAGTGACTCTAAACAGGTTAAGTTTAGTGTTAGGGTTAGTTTAGGGTTAGTTTTAGGACTAGGACTAGCCCTAGAGTTTGGGTTAGAGTTAGTTTTGTTTTTATAATTCTATGATACTGTGCAGGATTCATGTTTTTTCCTATTTTGACTGTAATCTAAAGGTTTGGGCCACCTACGTAAAGGGTTTTCTTTCAGGAACAGTTTCAATGTTCATGTTTCTCTTCTTTTTTCCCTAAAGGGGTGAATGGAAATGAAGCTGGAAATCAAACAGGGTTTGGGTTAGCTGCTTGAATAATCACACACTCAATCAGTTCTCAGTGAGGATTGTCTGGTTTGTTTCCTATGGAAGTAGCCTGAATTTGAAGTAGAAAGAAACAGCTTTATCTCTGAGTGCTTTAGGAGCAAGCAGAACACATATGTACTGAAAGAACTTCGAATTTATTTGGTCAGATTACTTTGATTCAGGATTCATCATTGACCTAGCCTTATTAGGCTGCCCAAGTTTGGGGCTTCAAGACTCAATGGTTTGCTTTTAGGAACAGTTTCTATTTTAAGGTTTCACTTCATTTTGACCTAAATGGAATTGGAGCTAGAAATCAAACAGGTTTGGTGCTAGCTGCTTCAAACTTCACACACTCAATCAGCTCTGTGGGCACTCTCTGGTTTGTTCCTTGTGAATGTAGCTCTAAGCTGAAGTATGAAAAGCAAGTTTATCTGAGAGCACTTTAGGATAAAAGATAGAAATATAAGTATTTTGAAATAACTTCCCCAATTATTTGGTCATATTTCTTTGATACTTTGCAGGATTCATCTACTAGCTTGACCCAGTAGGATCCCCAATTTTGGAACTTATATTATCATAGGTTCTCTAAACATATTGGTGTTAGTATTGGAGATAGTGTCAAATCTAGCATTAAAGTTACAGTTAGATTTGTTCAAATTTATTAGATACTGGGCAGTATTCATCTTTTCCTTACCCTTGTTAATTTCCCATTTTTAGACCTTTCCAGGTCAAGTTTTCACCGTCAGGAACACTGTATATTTTAAGGGTTAACTTCATTTTGATATTATGGGTTTTTTAAAATGGAGCTCGAAGTGTTGGTGCTAGCTGCATGAAACTTCACATACTCAATCAGATTTCTTTGATACTGCACAGGATTCATCTGTTAGCTTGCCCCACTAGTCTCCACACGTTTTGAACTTCTATGATCTAAGGATCTCTAAACAGGTTAGGGTTAGGGCTAGTGTTACAGCGAGTGGTAGGGTTAGAGTTAGATTTGTTCAAATTTTTTTGATATTGGGAAGGAGTCATCTTTTACCTAGCCTTACTATGTTCACCAGTTTTGGGCCTTCTTGGTTCAAGGTTCACTGTCAGGAACAGTTTGAGTTTTAAGGTTTCACTTCATTAGAACTTATACAGATAAATGGAAATGGAGCTAGAAATCAAACATGGTTTGTGCTAGCTGCTTGAAACTTCACACACTCAATTCTTCTCTGTGGGCACTCTGTGGTTTCTTCCTTGTAAAAGTAGCTGTAAGCACAAGCATGCAAAAACAACTTTATTCAAGAGCACTTTAGGAGAAATTAGGAAAATATGCGTGTACTGAACTACCACCCCCCAATTATTTGGTCAGATTTGTTTGATACTGCACAGAATTCATCTGCTAGCTTGCTGCCCTGGGTTCCCCAAGTTTGGGACTTGTATGATCAAACTCTATAAACAAGATAGATTTAGGGTTAGTGTTAGATTTAAGACTAGAATTAGAACTAGTGTTAGGGTTAGAGTTATTTATGTTCAAATTTTTTTGATACTGGGCAGGATTTCTCTTTTACCTAGCCTTATTATGTTCCCCAGTTTTGGGCCTTCTAATTTCAATTGTTCACTGTCAGGAACAGCTTGTGTATTAAAGTTTCATATCAAGGTGACCTATATGGGTAAATGAAAATGGAGTTGGTAATCAAACAGGGTTGGTGCTAGCTGCTTGAAATTTCACACACTCAATCAGTTCTCTGTGGGCACTCTCTGGTTTCTTCCTAGTGAAAATTTTCCAAACCCATGGCAATGAAAAGAACATTATCTAAGAGCACTTTAGGAAAAAGCAGGTAAAATAGGCATGTACTGAAATACCACTCCCAATTATTTTGTCAGATTTGTTTTATACTGGGAAGGATTCATCTTTTACCTTACCCTATTAGGCACCACAAGTTTGGGTCTTCTATGATCAAACGTTCTCTAAACATGTTAGGGTTATGGTTAGGGTTAGGTTTAGCACTAGGTTTAGATTTAGTGTTGGGGTTAGAGTTAGTTTTGTTCAAATTTATTTGATACCAGGGAGGATTCATCTTTTACCTAGCCTTACTATATTCCCCATGTTTGGAACTTCTCGGTTCATGGCTCGCTGTCAGGAACAGTTTGTGTTTTAAGGTTTCACTTCATCTTGACTTATATGTGTAATTGGAAATGGAGCTGGATAACAAATAGGGTTGGTTTTAGCTGCTTGAAACTTCACACACTAAATCAGTTCTCCGTGGGCACTCTCTGATTTATTCCTTGTGAATGTAGCCCTACGCTGAAACATGCAAAGCATAAGTTTAGGGTGAGGGCGATGTATAGGTCTAGGTTTAGTGTTAGGTTCAGGTGTGGGTAAGGTTTAGTTTTAGGATTAGGGTTAGGACTCTATTTAGGGCAAAAGTTAGGGCTAGGTGTAGGGTTATGTTTTGGTTTAAGTTAAGGTTTAGGGTTAGGGCTATGGCTCACTTTTATTTTAGGGCTAGGGCTAGTGTTAGGTCCAGATTTTGGATTAGTTTTAGAGTTAGTGCTAGTGTTAGGATGAGGTTTAGGATTAGGTTTAGGGTTAGATTTAGATTTAGGTTTAGATCCAGGACTAGGATTAGGGCTAGTTTAGGGTTCCGAAGGGATAGGATTAGAAATAGGGGTACGGCTAGGAAGGAAGTTAGTTTTAGACTTAGTACCAGTCATAGGTTAGCGTTAGGGTTACAGCTAAATTAGGGCTAGGATTAGGGGTAAGGTTAGTGTTAGGCTTAGGCCTAGGGGTAGGGCTAGGTTTAGGGTTAGCATTGGGGTCAAGTTTAAGTTTAGGGGAATGGGTGTTGTTATAGCTAGCTTTAGGTCTAGGATGAGAGTTAGAATTAGGATTAGTGTTAGGGTTAGTGTTCATATTAGGATTAAGGTAGGTTTACGTTTCAATCAAGGTTTAGGGTAAAGAATGGGTTAGTTTATTGATAGGGTTAGAATTAGCTTTAGGGTTAGGATTATGTTTAGTGTAATGGATAGGTTTAGAGCCCAGGTTTTGGTTAAGTTATGGTTTGGATTACGTCTAGGATTAGGGTTAGGTTTAGGGAGAGGGCTAGGGTTTGGTTTAGTGTAAGTATTAGGGTTAGGGTAAGTTTTAGTTTTAGGTATAGGTTATGGTTAGGTTAGAGTAAAGGTTATAGTTTGAGCTACGGTTAGATCTAGGGCGAGGATTAGGTTTAAGTTTGGGTCTAGGATTATGTAATTGGATATGGTTTGGTTTAGGTTTATGTTTATGGCTAGGTTTTTAATTAGTTTAGGTTTAAGTTTAGGGTGATGAATAATATTAGATGTAGATTTAGGGTTAGGGTTAGGGTATGGGTTAGGGCTAGTGTTAGGATTAGGTTTATGCCACGGGGCGGCTGTAGCAAACTAACCAGGGGGTGACAAGCAACTTGTGTAGATTGATACAGCAGGAATGGGATCCGTTTATTGTAGGACAGGAGCGGTATATATACATTCCACACAGCCTATCTTAATTAGCATAAACTAGATACAGCAGTCAACCAATAAGGAATCTCCACACTTAATGGCTCACTGGCGTTACTTCACAAACCACTCCCTCTGGCATTTTGCCAGGTGCCATCCAGACTTGTTTACAGACTCTAACATTTCTCTGACAAAATGCCAGATGCCATCCTGACTTGTTTACAGACTCTAACAGGTTTAGTGTAAGGCTTAATATTTCAGCTAAGGTTAGGGTTTTTGCAATTGTTAGGTTACAGGTTATGTCTAGGGTTACATTTATGTTTAAGGTTAGGTTTAGTGTTGGGGATAGTGTTGTAACTGGGGTTATTGTAAGTATAATGGATAGGGTTAGAGCTAAAGTTTGGGCTAGGATTAATGTTAGGATTAGAGCTAGCATTAGGGTTTGATTTTAGGATGGTGCTAGTGCTATGTTTAGTGAAAGGGTTTTCCTTGAGCTAGGGTTAGGTGTAAGACATGGGTTAGGGTTACGGTTAGTGTTAGGACAATGATTAGGGTTAAGGCTATGCTTAGGACGAAGTTTAGGCCTAGGATTAGGGCTAGGTTTTATGTTAGGTTTAGGGATAGGGCTAGAAGTATGGGTAATGTAAGAGCTAGGGTTATGTTTAGGGCTAGTTTTAGGGTTAGAGTTATGGCTAGCGGTTTAATTAGGGTTAGGGTTATATTTAGAGTAATGTATAATATTAGATGTAGGGTTAGGATTAGGGTAATTGTTTGGGTTAGGAATAGGTTTAGTGTAAGGCTTAATACTTCAGCTAAGTTTTGGGCTATTGCAAAGGGTTAGGTTTCAGATTAGGTCTAGGGTTAAATTTATGTTTAAGGTTAGGTTCAATGTTTGGCCTAGGGTTATAATTAGCATTAGGTTAAGTGTAATGAATAGGGTTAGAGCTAAAGTTTGGGCTAGAATTAAAGTTAGGATTAGATCTAGGATGAGGTTAGGGTTTAGAATGGAACTAGTGGTATGTTATTTAAACAGTTTTTATAGAGCTAGGGTTAGGTCTAAGGCATGGGATAGGGTTAGGGTTAGTATTAGGGCTCTGATTAGAGTTAGGGTTAGTCTTAAGATTAAGTTTATGCCTAGGATTAGGGCTAGGTTTTATGTTAGGTTTAGGGCTAGGGTTAGAACTATGGATAATGTAAGAGCCAGGGTTATGTTTAGGGCTAGTTTTAGGGTTAGGGTTATGGCTAGTTCTAGTGTTAGGTCTAGGTTTTGGGTTAGGGTCAGAATTCGAACTAGGTTTATTGTTAGGATAAGGGTCAGTGTTCAGGACAGTGTTATGTTTAGGGTTAGCACGAATTAGGACTAAGTTTAGGTCTAGGCATAGGGTTAGTGTTTGGTTTAGGTTAAGGGTTATTGTGAAAGCTATAGCTAGGTTTTTGTTTAGGTCTAGGGCTAGAGTTATAACTATTTTTAGGAATAGCTTTAGGTCTAGGGCTAGTGTTAGGGTTAAATATAGATATAGAGTTACTGGTAGGGAAAGTGTTAGGATTTGGTTTAAGGATAGGTTCAGGTATAGACACAGGGTTAGTGTTAGGATCAGAATAAAGGTCAGGGTTAGGATTAGAGCTAGAATGAGGGCTTGGGTTAGGACTAGTAATGTGGTTAGAGTATAAGTTGGGCTAAAGATTCAGGTTAGTACTAACGTTAGCATTTGGGTTAGGGTTTGGCTTAGGGTAAGGGAATGGGTTAGGGCTAGGGTTACGGTTAGGGCTAGTGTGAGGGTTAAGATTTGGGTTAAATCTGGGGTTAGGGCTTAGATTACAGTTAGGATTTGTGTTAGGGTTAGGGGTAGGGTTAGGACAACCACTAATGTATGAACCAAGGTTATGATTAGGGCTATTTTTATCATTAGGGCTAATGCTAGGTCTAGTGCTAGGCTTAATTTAAGGTTAGGGTAATGTTTAGAGTTAGGATTAGTGTTAGGGTAAGCTTCAGGTTCAGGGTTAGTAGTAGAATAAGGGTTAGGGCTATTTGTAAAATTAGAGTTTGGTTTAGAATAAGAGTTAGTGTTAGGGCTATGGCTTTGTTTTGTTTTATGACTAGGGCTAGGCGTAGTTCAAATTTTAGGATTAGCATTATTTTTAGGACTATGTTAGAGGTTTGTTTAGACTTATGGTTACAGTTAAATTTAAAGTTAGATTTTATATTTAGAGTTAGGATTAGGGCTAGGAATAAGGATAGAAGTAGCGATAGGGCTAGGGCAAGAGTTAGTCTTAGAACTAAAGTTAGGATTTGGATAGGACTAAATTATGGCTAGGATTAATGCTAGGCTTAGTGTTATTGTTAGACCTAGGGTTAGGGCGATGTGTTAGATTAGGTTTAGGATTATGGTTAGGTTTAGGGTAAGGGATGGGGTTATATCTAGGTTTAGGGATAGGGCAAGTGTTAGAATTAGAATTAAAATTTGAGTTATGGTTTGGGTTAGGGCTAGGGCTAATTTCAAGTCCAGCATTATAGTTAAAAATAGTTTTAGGTTAGGTTTATGGCTTTATCTAGTGGAGTGGTAGGTTTAAGGTTAGGGTCAGGTTTAGAGCTAAGGGTATTATTAGGGTCAGGGTCATTATTAATGTTTGGGATAGGTTAAGGTTTTAAGTTAGGGCTCGAATTAGCATTAGCGTTAAAATGCTATACCTACTCATATCCCTATTCATTACCCTAAACCTTACCTGAAACCTAATGTTTAGGTTTAGGTTTCAGGTAAGGTTTAGGGTAATGCGTAGGGTTATGAGTAGGTATAGGATTAGGTTTAAGGCTATGATTAGTATTAGGGTTAAGGTTATGGTGAGGGTAATGGATAGAGTTAGAAATAAGGTTATGGCTAGGTTTATGGTTACAATCAGTGTTAGTGTTATGGTTAAGGTTAGGGTTAGGGTTAAAGCTTCAGTTAGGGCAGAGATTCTGCCTAGGTTTTGGGTTAAGCTAAGGCTAGGGTTAGAGTTACGTCTAATGTAAGTACTAGGGTTATGATTAAGGCTAGTTTTATGGTTAGGGTTAGGGCTAAGTTTAGTGTTAAATTTATTGTTAGGGTTAGAGTGATGTTTAGAGCTAGGTTTAGGGTTAGGTCAGGTTGAGGGTTAGTTTAAGTTTTCGGCTTAAACTAAAATTAGGGCTAAGGTTAGAGCTAGGTGTAGGGTTAAGATTTGGTTTAGATTGAGGGAAAGGTTTAGGGCTATGGATTGGTTTTGTATAAGAGGTAGGGCTAGAGTTAGAACTGGTTTTAGGAATACCATTGGGGTTAGGGATAGGGCTAGTGTTAGGTTTAGGTTTAGGCTTATGATTAGGGTTAGATTTAGATTTAACTTAGATCTTGTGATAGGGCTACGGCAAAGAAAATGTCTAGGGTTAGGCCTAGGGTTAAAGCTAGGATTAAATTTCCAGTAAAGGATAGGGTTAGAACTAGCCATAGGGCAAGGCTGATAGTTAGAATTAGTCTTAGGGCTAGGTTAGGATTAGAGTTAGGGATACGGCAAAATTAGGGCTAAGATTAGGGGTAGGTTTAGTTTTTGGGTTAGACCCAGGTTTAGGGCTAGGGTTATGATTAAGGCTATGTTTTGGACTAAAATAAGAGCTAGGCTTTGTTTTAGGTTTAGGGTTAGGATCATGCCCAGGACTAATGTCAGGTCTAGGGTTACAGTTAGGATATATTCAAGCTTAGGTTTTTGGCTAGGTCTAGTGGAAGGGTTAGGTTTAGGGTTAGGGTCAGGTTTAGAGCTAGAGAAATTATTAGGGTCATGTTCAGAGTTAGGGTTTGGTTTAGGTTTGAGTTAAGGTTAGTGCTCGAATTGGCATCAGGGTTAGGTTTATTCTAAAAATAGGGTTAGGTTTAGGTTTCAGGTTAGGTTTAGGATAATTGATAGGGTTGGGGTTAGTGATATGGTTAGTGTTAGGCCTAGGGTTAGCATTAGGGTAAAGTTTATGTTTAGGGTAATGGATACAGTTAGAGTTTAGTTTTGGCTAGGGTTATGGTTAGGATTAGGTCTTGAGTTTGGGTTAGGGTGAGGGTTAAAACTAGGGTTATTTTTATGGTTATGTTTTGCATAAGGGTTAGGTTATGAGCTATGGGTACGGCTAGAGCAAGGGTTAGTTTAAAAGTTAGGTATAGAAATAGAATTATAGTAGTTTTAGGGTTAGAGTTGGGATTAGGAGTAGGATTATCATTAGGGTTAGGATTTGGTTTAGTGTAATGGATACGGTTAGATTTAGGTTTAGGGTTAGGGTTAGGGTTAAATTCAAGTTTAGGGTTAAGTTTAGGGCTATGTTCATGTTTAGGTTTATGGTAAGGTTTAGGTTTTGAGCTAGGGTTAGGTTTATAGCGAGTGTTAGGATTAGGTTTAGGTCTAGGTTTAGTTTTTTGGTTAGGGATAGGTTATGGTTTGCGTTGATGCAAGGGTTACCAATAGGTTTAAAGTTAGGTTTAGTGTATTTTTAGTTTTAGAGTTAGGGTTAGAGCTAGGGTTAAGGTTAGTATCAGGACTAGGGTGAGGGTTATATTTATGGATAATTCTAGGTTTATTTTTATGAAAAGTGTTAGGCTTTGAGCTAGGGTTGGAACTATGGCTAGGGTTAAATTACAATTAGGACTAGGATTAGGGTTAGGGTTATGCTTATGACTAGGTTGAGGCCTAGTATTAGCTCTAAGTTTTGTGTTACGTTTATGCCTAGGGTTAGGGATATGGGTAATGTATGAACTAGGGATATAAGTAGGACTAGTTTCAGGGTTAGGATTATGTCTTGGTTTAGTGTTAGGTTTATATTTTTGGTTACGTTCAGGTTTAAAGGTAGGTTTACTTTTAAATACTGGTCAGTGTTCATGTTAGTGTTAGAGTTAAGTTTATAGCCAGAATTAGGACTAGGTTTAGGTCTAGTTGTAGGGATAGTGTTTGTGTTAGGGTAAGGGGTTTTTTTAGGGCTAGAGTAGGTACTTGTTTAGGTCTTGGGCTAGTGATAAGGCTAGATTTAGGATTAGATTTAGGTCTAAGCCTAGTGGTACGGTTATGTTTAGGAATAAGTTTATCGGTAGTGCCAGTGTTAGAGTTTGGTTTAGGGTTGGGGTCAGGTTTAGACCTAAGTTTAGTGTTATGGTCAGAATAAGAGTCAGGGTTAGCATTAGGGTTTGGGATAGTATTAGAGCTAAAATGAGGGCTAGGGTCAGAACTATTAATGGGGTTAGGATTTTGGTTAGCCTAGGGATTAGGGATAGGTCTATGGTTACCATTAGGATTAGGGTTTTCCTTACGGTAAGGTATAAGGGTAGAGCTAGGGTTAGGGTTAGAGTTAGGGTTAGGGTTAAAGCTAGGTTTAGATCTTGGTTTAGGGTTGTTATTGTTGTATGGTTAGGGCTAGGGTTAGTGCATTGGCTAATGTTACAACTAAGGTTACAATTACGGTTAGTTTTAGGTTTAGGGTTAGGGGTAGGTCTAGTGTTATGGTTAGGTTTAAGGTTATTATGATATTTAGAGCTATGGTTAGTGTTAGGATATGAGTTATGGTCAGAGTAAGGGTTAGGACTAGAATTAGTGATAGGGCTACTGTTAGGTTTTTGTTTAAGAATAGAATGGGGTCTAGAGCTAGGGTGAGCTCTAGGATATGAGTCTGTTTCAGGGTTAGATTTAATGTTAGGGTTAGGAGTCAAATTTAGGGCTAGGGTTAGATCTATATGTAGTTTTAAAGTGATTTAACTTAAGGATTGGTTTAGGGACATTGCTCAGTTTTGTTTTACTTCTAGGGTTAGGGTTAGGGCTAGTTTCACAATTAACATTAGAGTTAGAGCTAGTGTTAGTTTTAGGCTTAGGCTTAGGTTTAGGGTTAGATTTAGAGTTAGGGGTAGAAATAGGGGCAAGGACTAAGGTTAGGGCAAGCACTAGTGCTAGATTTAGGGCTATGTTTTGTGTTACAGTAAGGAATATGGTTATTACTAGGGATAGGGCTAGTGTCAGAGTTAGATTAGTCCTAGGTCTAGGGTTAGGGTTAGGTTTAATTATAAGGTAGGGCCAGTGTTAAAGTTTGCTCTATGCTTAGGTTCAGGTTTAGACCTAGGGTTATTGTTTGTGTCAGAATAAGGGTTAGGTTTAGCGTTAGTGTTTGGGATAAGATTAGAGCTAGAATAAGAGCTAGAGATAGGACTATTAAAAGGGTTCGAATTTTGGTTAGCCTAATAATTAGGAATAGTTCTAGGGTTACCATTAGTATTAGAGTTTTGCTTAGGGAAAGGGATAGGGATAGAGCTAGGTTTAGAGGTTAGTGAAATGGATTAATTAGGGCTAGGATTAGGGCTATGGTTAGTGTTCAGCTTAAATACAGAGTAGGTTTTGAGTTAGTATTAAGTTTAGTGTAAGGGTTAATGTTATAGCTAGGTTTAGATATAAGATGATATTTAGAATTATGGTTAGAGCTTTGGTTATGGTTAGAGTATGATTAAGTCTAGGTTTAGTGCTAGGATGAGCACTAATGTTCTTTTTAGGGCTAGGGCTAAGATTTGGTTTATGGCTAATTTCAGGTCTAGTATGATGTTAATGATAATTTTATGTTTAGGATTATGGTTACATCTAATGTAAAAGTTTGACTTAGTGGTAGGGTCAGGTGTAGGGTTAGGGGTATTATTATGGACAAGGTCTGTGTTATGCTTTGGGATAGGTTAAGGTCTAAAATTAGGGATTGAATTAGAATTAGTATTAGGGTTAGAGTAATGATAGAGTTAGTATTAGGGTCCAGGTTAGGTTTAGGGTTATGGATAGAAATAGGATTAGAGATAACATTAGGATTAGACCTAGGGTTAGCATTAGGGTTATGTTTATGGTAATGGATACGATTAGATTAGGGTTAGGGCTACAGTTATTGTGATGATTAGGGCTAGGGTTATGGTTAGGGCTTGGGTTAGGTTTAAAGCTCAGGATAAGGCTCAGATTATGGCTAGGTTTCAGGTTAAGTTAGTGCTATGGTTAGGGTTATTGCTAATGTAAGTACTAGAGTTATATTTAGTGCTATTTTAGGGTTAAGGCTATGGATAGGTTGAGTGTTAGGGTTAGGTTTAAAGTTAGGGTGATGTTTAGAGCTATGGTTAATGTTAGTGTCAGAGTCAGGTTCACAGTTATATTTAGGGTTCAGCTTAAAACTCGAATTAGGTGTAGGGTTAGTGGTAGGTTATTTTTAGGGTTTCATTTAGTTTAAGGATTAGTGTTAGAGCTATGGCTCAGTTTTGTTTTAGGCTAGGGCTAGGGTTTTATGATTAGTGTCAGGCTTAGGGCTAGTGTTTGGGTTGGCCTTAGACTTCAGTTTAGGGTTAGATTTAGAGATAGGTGTTGATCTAAGGTTAGGGCTAGAGCTAATGAGAGGGCAAGGGTTAGGACAACGGTTAGGGATAGGGTTATGGTTATGGTAAGGAATAGGGTTGGAACTAGTGATAGGGAAGTGTGAGAGTTAGAGTTCATCTTATACTTTAGTTTTAGGGTTATGGTTATTAATAGGGCTAAATTAGTGCTAGGGTTAGTGTAAGGTTTAGGCCTAGGTTTAGGTTTAGAGTTAGGGTTACGTTTAAATAAAGAAATGAGTTATAGCAAGATTGAGGGCTTGATGAAGGTTAATATTAGGTTTAGGGTCAGGGTTACAGTTAAGGTTATGATTAAGGCTAGGGATTAGGGCTAGGATGAGGGCTAGTGTTTGTATTAGGTTTAGGGGTAGTATTCGGTCTAGGGCTAATGTCAGGTCTAGGGTCAAAATTAGGGATGTATTTAATGTTAGGTTTGTGGCTTGGTCCATTGTTAGGGTTAGGTTTAGGATAAGGGTCAGGTATAGAGCTAGCTTTATTATTAGGGTCAGAATCAAGTTTAGGGTTTGTGTTAGGTTAGGGTTTAAGTTTAGGGCTCCAATTAGCATTTGATTTAGGATTAGGGTAATGACAGGGTTAGGTTTAGGGTTTAGTTTTGGTTTAGTGTAATGGGTAGGGTTAGGATTAAGCCTAGGGTGATCATAAGAATTAGGATTATCATTAGGGTATGGATAGATTTAGACCTAAGTTTAGGGCTACAGTTATGTATAGAATAAGGGCTTTTGTTTGGGTTAGTGTTAGGTTTAATTTAAGCGTTAAAGCTAGGACTAAAAACTCTGATTAAGGTTAAATTTTGTGTTGGGTTAGAGCTAGGGTTATGACTATGGCTAAGGTACAAAGTAAGGTTATGATTAGCGTTAGATATAAGATTAGGGTTAAGGCTAGGTCTAGTGTTAGTGTTATATTTATGGTTACAATGATTTTAGAGCTAGATTTAGTGTTAGGGCGAGAGTTAGGGTAAGGGTTAGTTTTCAGGTTAGGGTTAGGACTAGGATTAGGGATAGGATTAGGGATAGGGTTAGGGCTAAGTGTAAGTTTAGGGCTTGGTTTAGGTTAAGGTTTAGGATTAGAGGATATAACACAGATTTATTTTAGTGCTAGGGGTAGAGTTAGGGCTAAGATTAGGTTTTCGTTTAGGGTGATTGTAAGGGAAAAGGTTAGAACTACCCTATAGGTCTAAGGCAAGAGTTATACTTTGTCTTATGGCTTGGGTTATGTTTAGTGTTAGGGATAGGGCTATGTTAGGTCTGGGATTAGGGCAAGTGTTAATGTTAGAATTAGGCCTAGGGTTTGGGCTAGGTATAGTATTAGGGTTTGGATTAGGGTGAGGTTTAGCGTAAGAAATGAGTTTATACCTAGTTTTAGGGATAGGGTGAGGGTAAGAATCAGGGTTAGGATTAGGGTTAGGGTTATAATGAAGGCAAGGATTATGTCTGGGTTGTGGGTAAAGGTTTGTGTTAGGGTTATGATTAGGATTAGAGGTAGGCCTAATGTCAGTCTAGGATTAGAGTTAGGGATAGTTTTAGGGTTAGGTTTGTATCGAGGTCTATTGTAAGAGTTAGGTTTATGGTTAGGGTCAGATTTAGGGTTTAGGTTAATTTATGGTTTATGGTTAGGGCTCGAATTAGCATTAGGTTTAGTGATAGATTAATGATAGTTTTACGTTTATGGTTCAAGTTAGGTGTAGGGTAATGGATAAGGTTAGAGACAGGCATAGGAATAGGGTTTGGCCTAAGGTTAGCATAAGGGTTAGGGTTATCCTTAGGGTAATGGATAGGGTTAGAGCTAGGGTTAGGGCTAAGTTTATGCTTAGGATTGGATCTAAGTTTAGGCTTAGACTTAGGGTTAGAGCTATGGTTAGTGTTAGGGTTAGCTTTAGTGTTAAAGATAGGGTAGGGATTGGATTAGGGCTAGGTTTTTCAATAGGTTAGGGCAATTGCTAAATTAAGAACTTGTTATTATTAGAGATACTTTAAGGGTTAATGTTAGGGCTAGGTATAGTTTCAGGATTAGGGTGATGTTGAGATCTAGGGTTAATGTTAGTGTCAGGGTCAGTGTTCAGATTAGGATTATGATTAAAATTAAAGCCAGAATTAGGACTAGGGTTAGGTCTAGTGGAAGAGTTAGAGTTTGGCTTAAGCTAAGGGTTATTATTAGGGCTAGGTCTAGGTTTTTCTTTAGGTCTAGGGCTAGAGTTATGGCCAGATTTAGGATTATGTTTAGGTCTAGGGCTAGTGTTAGAGTTTGGTTTAGAGTTAGGTTCAGGTTTGGACCTACAATTAGTGTTAGGGTCAGAAAAGGGTGAGGGTTAGGGTTAGGGTTTGGGTTATGGTTAGAGCTAGAATGAGGGCTAGAGTTAGGTCTAGTAATAGGATTACGGTTTGGGTTAGGATAAGGATTAGTGTTAGAATTAGGATAGAATTATTGTTACAGTTTGGTTTAGCATAAGGGATAGTGTTAGAGTTAGGGGTAGGGTTAGGGTTAAAGCTAGGTTTAGAGCTAAGATTAGGGCTAGTTTTTGTGTTAGGATTATGTCTACGGTTAGAGTAACAGCTAATGTAAGAACTAGGGTTAAAATTAGGATAAATTTTAGGGTTATGGTTAGGGGTTACACCTCTAGTGCTAGGATTAGGTTTAACGTTAAGGTGATATTTAGAGATAGTGTTAGTGTTAGGTTAGTAGCCAGGGTCAGGGTTACTTTCAAGGTAAATGTTAGGACTCAAATTATGTCTAAAGTTACTGTAAGTGTTTGGTTTAAATTTAGGATGGTGTTTAGAGTTAGGGTGAGTGTTGGGATATGAGTCAGAGTTAGGGTTAGTATTAAGGTTAAGGTTAGGACTTGAATTAGGGCTAGGGTTAGGTCTAGGTGTAGTATTAGGAATTGATTTAAGTTAAGGTTTAGTATTAGGGCTATTGGTTGGTTTTGATTTACTGCTAGGGTGAGGGTTAGGGCTAGTTTTTGATCATCCTTATGGTTAGGACTAGTTTTTTTTTGTTAGGCTTAGACTTAGGGTTAGTGTTAGATTTAGAGTTAGTGATAGATCTAGGGTTACAGCAAGGAATAAGGACAGGGCAAGTTTTATGACTTAGGTTAGAGCTAGGGTTAGGGATACGGTAATGGATAGGGTTAGAACTAGGGATAGGGCTAGTGTGAAATTTAGAGTTAGTCTTAGTGCTAGGGATAGGGTTAGTGATAGGGTTAAATTCGGGCTAGAATTAAAGCTAGGGTTATTGTTCAGCTTAGGCCTAGCATTGGGGTTAGGGTTAAATTTAGAGTAAGAATTGGCATTATAGCTAGGTTTAGAGGTAGGGTGAGGATTAGAATAAGGGTTAGGTCTATGTTTATGTTTAGGGTTATGATTAAGGTTGGTTTTAGAGATAGGATGAGGGCTAGGGTTTGTTTTGGGGTAGGGCTAGGAATAGAACTAGGACTTATATCAGGCCTAGGGTTATGGTTAAAGATAGATTTAGGGTTAGGTTTATGGACACAGGTAGTTTAAGGGTTATGTTTAGTTTAAGGCCAGGTTTAGAGCTAGGAGTATTATTAGGGTCAGGACCTTGGTTAGTGTTTGGGATAGGCTATGGTTTAAATTTAGGTCTTGAATTAGCATTAAGTTTAAGGTTAGGGTAATGACAGGGTGAGGTTTAGGGTTTCGGTTTGGTTTAGGGAAATGGATAGGGTTAGGATTAGAGATAGGGTTAGGTTTAGCACTGGGGGTAGCATTAGTTGTAGGGTTTAGTTATGGCGATATATAGGGTTAGAGATAGGCTTAGGCCTAGGGTTATGGTTATAATTTGGGATGGGTTTAGTGTTAGTTTTAGGGTTAAATCTTGGTTTGGGGCTTGAATTAGAGCAAGGGTTTTCTGTTAATTTAATGCTAGGGTTACGGTTACGGCTAATGTAAGTACCAGGGTGACATTTAAGGCTAAATTTATGTTTAAGGTTGGGGCTAGGTCTAGTGTTAGGTTTAGGTTTAGGGTGAGGGTGATCTTTAGAGGCAGAGTTAGTGTTATGGTCAGATTCAGGGTAAGGGTTAGTTTTCATTTTAGCTTAAAACTCGAATTAGGGCTAAGTTTAGGGTTAGGCTTAGGGTTTGGTTTAGGTTAAGGGTTAGGTTTTGGGCTATGTCTGGGATTTGTTTTAGGGCTAGCATTAGGGATAGTTTTTAGGATTAGCATTAGTGTTAGAGCTAGTGTTAGGTTTAGGTTTAGGCTTAGGGTTAAAGTTTGATTTAGAGTTAGAGTTTTATCTAGGTTGGGACTAAGGCTAAGGATAGGGCTAGTGTTAGGGCCAGGATTATTGTTCCTGGAAGAGATAAAATTAGAACTAGGGATGGGGCAAGGGTGAGAGTTAGAGTTATTCTTAGGGCTAGGATTAGGGCTAAAGTTAGGTTTACGCATAAATTAGGGGTAAGATTAGGGCTAGGTTCAGGGCTAAGATTAGGGCTAGGGTTTGTGTTAAGGTTAGGCCTAAATTTAGGGTTAGGGTTAGGATTAAGCCTAGGTTCAGGACTAGAATAAGGGCTGGGGTTTGTGTTAGGGTTAGAGCTAGGATTAGGGCTACTGCTAATGTCGGGTCTAGAGTTACAGTTGGGAATAGATTTAGAATATTTTATGGCTACGTCTAGTGTAATGGTTAGGTTTAGGGTGTGGGTCAGGTTTAGAGTTAGGGGAATTATTAGGGTAAGATTCAGGATTAGAGTTTGGTTGAGGTTAGAGTTTAGGGTTAGGGCTCTAATTAGCTTTAGATTAAGGGTTAGGGTAATGATAGGTTTTTGTTTAGGTTTCAGTTTAGGTCTAGGGTAATTGATAATGTTAGGGTTAGCAATAGGGTTAGGGTTAGGTGTAGAGTTAACATTAGGGTAAGGATTATGGTTAGGATAATGGATAGCGTTAGAGCTAATTTTAGGGCTAGGTTTATGGTTAGAAATAGGTCTTGAGTTAGGGTTAGGGTTAGGTTTAGATCTAGGGTTAGGATTGGGGTTATATTTAGTTTATGTTTTTGTTTGAGCTGGGTTTAGGTCTACAGCGAGGTTTAGGTTTAGGGTTAGTTCTAGGATAAGATTACAGTAAGGTTAGGGTTAGGGTTAGGATTGGGGCTACAGTCATCATTAGGGGTTGTGTTAGGTTTAGGAAAATGGATATGATTAGATGTAGGTTTAAGTTTATAGTTAGAGTTCAATTGAGTTTTAGGCTTAGGTTTAGAGCTATGGCTATGGTGAGGTTTATGAAAGGCTTAGGATTTGAGCTAGGGTTAGGTCTATGTTGAGGGTGAGGTTTAGGGTTAGGTCTAGGATTAGTTTTATGGTTATGTTTAGGGTTAGGTTTAGGCCTAGGGTTATCAATGGAGTTAGGGTTATATTTAGTATAACGGGTGTCTTTAGAGCTAGGTTTAGTGCTAGTGTTAAGGTTAGGATTAGGGCTAGTTTATGGTTAAATTTAGGGATAGGTATAGGTTTATATTTAGGGTAAGGATTAGGTTTTGAGCCAGGGTTAGGACTAAGGTGAGGGTTAGGGTAGGTTAGGGCTACGGTTTATGTTAGAATTGCGCCTAAGGCTAGGTCTAGGCCTAGGATAAGATCTAGGTTTTGTGTTAGGTTTAGGCCTAGGGTTAGGGCTATGGGTAATATAAAAGCTAGGTTATGATTAGGGCTAGTTTTAGGGTTAGAGTTATGGCTAGGTCTAGTGTTAGGTTTATATGTTGATTAGGCTCAGGTTTAGAGATAGGTTTACTGTTAAAGGCAAGGTCAGTGTTCAGGTTAGACTTAGGGTTAGGGTAAAAGCCAGAATTAGGACAAGGTTAGGTTTAGGGATGGGGTTAGTGTTTATTTTAGGATAAGGGTTATTGTTAGGGCTAGGACAAAGTTTTTGTTTAGGTCTAGGCCTAGAGTTATTGCTAGATTTAGGATTTGGTTTATGCTTAGAGATAGTATTAGGGTGAGGTTTAGGTATACGGTTACTATACGGCTTGTTTCAGGGTTCGGTTTAGGGTTAGGTTCAGGTTTAGACCTAAAATTAGTGTTAGTGTCAAAATAAGGGTGAAGGTAGGGTTAGGTTTGGGGTTAGAATTAGAGCTAGAATGAGTGCTTGTTTTAGGACTAGAAATAGGGTAAGCTAAGGATTAAGATTAAGCCTAGGGTTAGCATTATGGATAGGGTTCTGATTAGGGTAAGGGATACAGTTAGGGCTAGAGTTAGGGTTATTTTTAGGGCTAGAGTTAGGGTTAGTTTTAGGACTAGGGTTAGGGTTCGTGTTAGGGTTAGGATTAGTGTTAAATCTAATGTTAGGGCTCGGATTAAGGCTATTGTTGTGTTATGGTTAAGGCTAGAGTTAGGGCTAAGGCCAATGTAAAAACTATGTTTACAATTAGGGTTAGTTTTAGGGATGGGATTGGGCTGGTCTAGGTTTAGCATTAGCTTTAAGGTTAGGGTGATATTTAGAACTATGGTTAGTTTTAGGCCTAGGACTTGAATTAGAAATAGGCTTATGGCTAGTTGTAAGTTTAGAGTTTGGTTTAGGTTAAGGTTTAGTGTTAGAGCAATGACTCGGTTTTGTTTTAGGGTAGGACTAGGGTTAGGGCTAGTTTTAGGATTAGTAATGGTATTAGGGCTAGTGGTAGGGTGAGGTTTAGGCTTAAGTTTAATGTTAGATTTAGAGTTATGGTTAGATCTAGGGTTAGGGCCATGGCTACAATGAGGGCTAAGGTTACAGCTAAGGTAATGGATAGGGTAAAAAGTAGAAAGAGGGCTAGGGTGAGATTTATTCTTAGGACAAGTGTTAGGGGTAGGGTTAGGGTTAGGGCTAAATTATGGCTAAGATTAGCTCTAGAGTTAGTGTTAGTGTTAGGCCTATGGTTAAGGCTAGGATTAGGTTTTGTGTAATTCTTAGGGTTAGGGTTAATTTTAGGAGATGTGATGGGCTTATAGTTAGGTTCAGGGCTCGGTCATGGGTTAAAATTAGGGATAGAGCTTGGGTGAGGGTTTGGATTAGGATTAAGGCTAGGTTTAGGGCTAGGATGAGGGCTAGGTTTTGTGTTAGGGTAAGGGCTAGAATTAGGGCTAGGACTAATGTCAGGTCTAGAGTTATGGTTGGGGTTAGGTTTATGGCTACGTGTAGTGTAAGGGTTAGGTTTAGGGTAAGGGTCAGGTTTAGAGCTGGGTACATTATTAGGGTCAAAGTCCACGTTAGGGTTTACTTTAGGTTAAGGTTTAGGGTTAGGGCTCAAATTAGCATTAGGTTTAGGGTTAGAGTAATGAATAAGATTAGGTTTAGCCTTCAGGTTAGGTACAGAGTAATGTATAGTGTTAGTTTTAAAAATAGTGTTAGTTTTAGGCCTAGGATTAGCATTTGGGATATGCTTATGTGTAGGGTAATGGATAGAGTTAGTGATAGTGTTAGGGATTGGGTTAAAGTTAGGAATAGGACTAGGGTTAGGGTTAAACATAGGGTTAGTGTTAGGGTTAGGTTTAGGTTAAGTGTTTATGGTTAGGGCTAGGGCGAGGTTTAGGATTAGAATCAGGACTATGGTTAGAATTAGGGTTAGATTTAGGGCTAGGGTTAGCATAATGTTAAGGTTATATTTAAGGTAATGGATTGAATTTGAGGTAGGATTTGTGCTATGGTTACAGTTAGGATTAGGGCAAGGGATAGGGTTTGGTTTAGGGTTAGAGTTACATTTAGAGTAAGAGTTAGAGTTTGAGCTAAGGTTAGGGCTAGACAAGTGTGAGGGTTAGGACTAGGTCTAAGGTTAGGATTAGGCTTACAGCTAGTTTGAGTGCTACATTCAGGGCTAGGTTTTAGGGGGCAGTTTATGGCTAGTGTTAGGTTAATGGGTAATGTAAAAACAAGGATTATATTTATGTCTAGTTGTAAGGTTAGGGTTATGGATAGATCTAGTGTTAGGGGTATGTTTTTTGTTAGGATGAGGTTTAGAGCTAGGGTTTGTGTTAGGGTAAGGGTCAGTGTTTAGGTTAGCATTGGATTTACGTTTAAGAGAACAATTTTACTAGGGCTAGTTCTAGGGGTATTTTTAGTCATTGTGCTAGACTAATGGTTATTAGTGCTAGAGCTAGGTTTTTGTTTAGGGCTAGGGCTAGAGTTATAGCTATACTTACTATTAAGTTCAGGTCTAGTTTTAATGTTATGTTTAAGTTTAAATATAGGTTTACCCGTAGGGCTAGAGTTTGTGTTTGGTTTAGTGTTAGGGACAGGCTTAGACCTAGAATTAATTTTAGGGTCAGAATAAGGGTCAGGGATAGACTTACGATTTGGGTTAGTGTTAAAGATAGAATGAGGCCTAGGGTTTGGACTAGTAATTGAGTTAGGGTTTTGACTAGGATAAGGACTAAGTTTAGGACTTGGGTAGCATTAGGGTGAAGGTTGGCATAGGGTAATAGTGTTAGAGCTAGGGTTAGGGTTAGGTATAGTGTTAGCGTTAGGGTTAATCTAGTGTTAGGGTTCAGATTAAGGATAGGTTTTGTGTTAGGGTTAGGGCTATTGCTAATGTAAGCCCAGGCATTATAATGAGGGCTAGTTGTAGGATTAGGGTAAGGGCTAGGTTTAGTGTTCGGGTTAGGTTTATGGTTAGGGTGATATTTAGAGGTAAGGTTAGTTTTAGGATCAGAGTCAGGGTCATTATTAATTTTACGATTAGGTTTAGGACTCAAATTAGGGATAGGGTAAGGGCTAGGTGTAGTGTTAGGTTTCCCTTTAGGTTAAGGTTTAGGGCTAGGCTTTGGGTCATGGTAAGGGATAATGTTATATCTAGACCTAGGGCTAGGGCAAGAGTTAGAGTAGTCTTAGGGCTAGGGATATGATTAGGTTTAGGGTTAGGGCTAAATTAGTTGTAGGATTAGAGCTAGGTTTAGTATTAGGGCTAGGCCTTGGTTTAGGGCTAGGTTTAGAATTAGGGTTAGGGTACAGTATAATTTATGATTAGCAATAATGTTAGGTTAATGGCTAGAGTGAGGGCTCACTTTAGTGTTAGGCCTAATGTTAGGGTTAGGGTTCAGGTTAAGGCTAGGTTTAGGGCCAGGATTAGGGCTCTTTTAAGCATTAGGGCTAACATTCGGGCTAGGGTGAATGTCAGTTCTAGGGTTATGGTTAGGGATATTTTCAGGGTTAGGTTTATGGCTATGTATATTGTAAGGATTAAGTTGCGGGTTAGGGTCACTTTTAGAGACACGGGTATTATTAGGGTCAGGGTAACAGGGTTTGTTTAGGTTAAGGATTAGGGTTAGGGCACAAATTAGGCTAGGATTATGTATAGGGTTAGGATAATGGATATCACTAGGTTTAGGGTTCATGTTAGGTTTAGGGTAATGAATAGGGTTAAGGTTATTGATAGAGTTAGGGTTATCTTAAGATTAGTATTAGGGTTAGGGTTAGAGTTAAGGTAATAGATAGGATTACAGCTAGAGTTAGGGCTAGGGTTAAGCTGGGATTAAGGCTAGGGTTAGGATTAGGTTTAGAGTTAGGTTAGGGTTAAAGATAGTGTTAGGGTTAGGTGTAGGGGTAGATTTTATATTAGGTAAGGGTTAGGGTAGGGCTATGGCTAATATAAGAACTAGGGTTACGATTACGGCTAGTTTTAAAGTTAGGGTTAGAGCTAGGTCTAGTGTTAGGGTTAGGTTATGATTAGACTGATGATTTGAAATACGGTTAGTGTTAGGGTCAGAGTCAAGGTCAGTGTTACATTTAGGGTTAAGGATAACACTTGAAATAAGGGTAGAGTTATGTGTAGGAGTAGGGTTAAGTTTCATGTCATGTTAGGGTTAGGGCAAGAATTAGGGCTAGGTCTAATGTCAGGTCTAAGGTTACAGTTAGGTTACTGTTAGGGTTAGGGGTAGGGCTCATTTTGGTTTAGAGCTACAGCTAGGTTTAGAACTAATTTTAGGATTAGCGATAATGTTAGCGCTAGTGGTAAGGGGAGATTCAGGCTTAGGGTTAGGGTTATATTTAGACTTATGGTTAGATCTAGGGTTAGGACTTAGGCTGGGTTTAGGTGTTAGGTTAGGGCTAGTGTTAGGGTTATGGTAACAGAGTTAGTACTAGAAATAGGTCTAGGGCAAGAGTTAGAGTTAGTCTTAGGGGTAGGGTTAGATTTAGGGTTATGATTAGCACTAAATTAGTGCTAGGATTAGAGCTAGGGTTAGTGTTAGTGTTAGTGTTAGGGTGGGGTTAGTGTTAGTGTTAGTGGTGGATTAGGGTTAGGGTTAGGGGAAGGCATGTGGTTATACCTAGGTTCAGAACTAGAGTGAGGTTTGAAATTAGGGATTGGGCTAGGTTTAGGGTTCAGGTTAGGGATAAGGCTATGTTTAGGTTTATGGTGAGGGCTTGGGTTTGTGTTAGGTTTAGGGCGAGAATTAGGTCTATGCCTAATGTCAGTCAGGGTTATGCTTAGGAATAGTGTTAAGGTTAGGTTTATGGCTAGGGCTATTGTAAGGTTTAGGTTTCGGGAAAGGGTCCAGTTTAAAGCTAGATGTGTTGTTATGGTAAGTGTCTTGTTTAAGGTTTGGTTTAGGTTATGGTTTAGGTTTAGGTCTTGATTTGGCATTAGGGTTAGGGATTGGGTTAGAGTCATTAATAAGGTTAAGTTTAGTGTTCAGGTTAGTTTTAGGAAATGGATAGGGTTAGTGTTAGAAATAGGTTTAGAGTTAGGCCAAGGGTTAGCATTTGGATTAGGCTTATGTTTAGGGTAATGGATAGGTTTAGGGCTAGGGTTATGGTTTGGATTAGGGCCAGGGTTAGGGTAAGGGTTAGGTTTAAGCCTAGGGTTAGTGTTAGGGTTATGTTTAGGGTAAGTTTTAGGGTTTGAGCTATGGTTAGGGCTAGAAAAATGGTTAGAGTTAGTTTGATGTCTAGGTTTAGGGTTAGGGTTAAGTTTAGAGCTAGGTTTAGCATTAGGGTTAAGGTTATGTTTAGGGTAATGGACAGAGTTAGAACTAGGTTTTGGCCTTGGTTATTTAGGATTAGGACTAGGGTTAGGATTAGGGTTATGTCTAGAGTTATAGCTTGGTAAGGGTTAGTGTTTGAGCTAGGGTTAAGGTTAAGGCAAGGTTTATGTTTCAGGTTAGGTCTATAGTAAGGGTTAGGTTTACACTTAGAGCTAGGTTTTGTGTAAAATTTAGGGCTAATGTTAGGGCTATATGTAATGTAAGACCTAGAGTTAGGGTTATGGCTAGGTCTAGTGTTAGGATTATGGCTAGATTTTGCGTTAGCATAAAGTTTAGAGCTAGGATTTGTGTTACAGAATGGGAAAGTGTTTTTGTTAGGGTTGTGGCCAAAATTAGGACTAGGTTTAGTTCTAGAGGTAGAGGTAATGTTTGGGTTTTGTTAAGGGTTATTGTGAGGGCTAAAGCTAGGTTTTTGTTTAGGTCCAGAGCTAATGTTAAGGCTAGATTTTGAATTAGCTTTAGATCTACGAATATTGGTAGGGTTAGGTTTAGGTATAAGTTTACCAGTAGGGCTAGTGTTAGGATTTGGTTTAGTGTTAGGGTCAGGTTTAGACCTCGGGTTTGTGTTATAGTGAGAATAAGGGTTAGGGTTATGTTTAGGATTTTGGATAGTGTTAGAGCTACAATGAGATCTAGGGTTAGGATTATTAATATGGTTAATATGTGTTTAGCCTAAGAATTAGAAATAGGTCTAGGGTTACCATTAGGGTTAGGGTTTTGCTTAGGGTAAGGGATAGAGTTAGACACAGGTTTAGGGCTAGGGTTAGGGTTATGGTTAGGGTTAAAGCTAGGTTTATGGCTCAGATTAAGGCTAGTTTTTGGGTGAGGTTTAAGGCTGGTTTAGGGTAATGACAAATATAAGAACTAGGGTTACAATTAGAGTTGTTTTTAGGTTTAGGTTAGGAGTAGTTCAGTGTTAGGGTTAGGATTAATGTTAGCTTGATATTTATAGCTAGAGATAGTGTTAGGATATGTGTCAGGTAAGGGTTACTTTTACAGTTAGGGTTAGGACTCGAATTAGGGCTAGGGTTTCTGTTAGGATTTGGTTTAAGTTGAGGGTGCTGTTTAGAGCTAGGGTGAATGTTAGGATATGAGTCAGGTTCACGGTTATTTTTAAGGTCAGGATTAGGACTTGAATTAGGGCTAGGGTTAGTTCTAGGTGTCGTGCTAGTGTTTGGTTTAAATAAAGGTTTAGTGTTTGACCTGTTGCTCAGTTTTGTTTTAGTGCTATGGTTTGGGTTAGGGCTAATTTTATGATTAGTTTTAGGGTTAGGGCTACGGTTATGGTTATGATTAGGAATAAGTCTGGGTTTAACACTAGGATTAAGGATAGGTTTTGTGTCAAGTTTAGGGCAAGAATTAGGGTTATGGCTAATGTCAGGTCTACGTTTAGAGTTAGGGGAAGTCTTAGGTTTAGGTTTATGGCTAGGTCAAATTTAAGAGTTAAGTTGGGGTCACTTTTAGAGCTAGGCGTATTATTAGGGTCATAGGTATCGGGTTTGGGTTAGGATAAGGTTTAGGTTTAGGGCTCAAATTAGCATTAAGTTTAGAGTTAGGGTTAGGGTAATGGATAGGTTTAGGATTAGGGTTCAGTTTGGGTTTAGAGTAATAGATATGGTTTTGGTTTGTGATAGGTTTAGGGTTAGGCATAGAGTTAGCATTAGCATTATGGTATCATTAGGGTAATTTATAGAGATAGACCTAGGGTTAGGGATAGGGTTGTAGTTATGATTAGGGCTAGAGTTAGGGTTAGGGTCAGTGTTAGTGCGAGGGTTAGAGTTAGGATTAGGTTTCATAAATGGTTTAGGGTTTGAGCTAGGGTTAGTGCTAGAATGAGGTTAGTGCTAGGGTTATGGCCATGGTTAGTGTTAGGGTTAGTGTTAGGGTTAGGGCTAGGGTTATCATTAGGGTTAGGGTAATAGAATTAGATGTCGGTTTAGAGTTACAGATAAGTTTAGGTTAGAGTTAGGGTTAGGTTTAGGTTTAGTGTTAGAATTTGAGCTAGCTTAGTTTAGGATTAGGGTTAGGGTCACTGTTAGTTCTAGGGTTAGGTTTATGTATATGTTTAGTATATGTTTAGCTTTAAGTCTAATGTTATCATTAGGGTTAAGTTTAGGGATAGGGTAATGGGTAGGGTTCAAGCTAGCGTTATGTCTACGGTTCAGGTTAGGATAAGGACTAGGGTTAGATTTGGATTAGGCCTTCGGTTAGAGTTAGGTTTAGCTTAAGTTTAAGGATTAAAGATTGAGGTAGGGTTATGGCTGGAGTGTGGGTTAGGGTTTAAGTCAGAAATAGGGTAGGATTAGGATTAGGGTTAGCACTAGGGTTAGCATTAGGTTTAGTTTTATGGTTAAGGTAGTGGATAGAGATAGAGCTAGGTTTTTTGCTATGGTTAAGGTTAGGATTAGGTCTAGGGTTAGGGTGATGTTTTGGGTTTGGGCTAGTGTTATTTTTATGGTAAGTTTAAGGGTTTGAGCAAGGGTTAGAGCTAGGACGAGGGTTAGGGTTAGGTTAAGGGCTAGGTTTAGGGTTAGAGTTATGCTTAAGGTTAGGTTTAGGGCTACAATTAAGGCTAGTTTTTGTGTGAGGTTTCAGGTGAGTGTTAGGTGTATTAGTAATTTAAGAGATAGAGTTATGGTTATGGATAGATTTAGGGTTTTTCTAGTGTTAGGGTTATTTTTTTGTGTTAGGATAAGGTTTAGAGCCAGTGTTTTTTAAGGGTAAGTGTCAGGGGTCAGGTTAGGATTAGGCTTAGGGTTAGGTCCAGAACGTGGACTAGGGTTAGTTCTAGGGGTAAGTTTAGGGTTTGGTTTAGGTTAAGGGTTATTGTTAGGGCTAAGGCTAGGGTTATGGCTTTATTTATAGTTAGGTTTAGGTGTAGGGCTATTGTTAGTGTTAAGTTAGGTATACATTTACCGGTAGGGCTAGTGTTAGGTTTTGGATAAGGGTTATCGTCAGTTGTAAACCTAGCTTTTGTGTTAGAGTAAAAATAAGGGTCAGGTTTAGTGTTAGGGTTTGGGTTAATTTTAGAGCTAGATTGAGGGCTAGGGTTAGGACTAGTAATAAAGGTTGGAGTGGGGTAGGCTTAAGATAAGTGTTATGACTAGGGTAGCAATAGGGTGAGGGTTTGTCTTAGGGTGAGGGATAGGGTTAGAGGTACGGTTAGGACTAGGGATAGGGTTAAAGGTAGGGCTAGGGTTAGGGTTAAAGCTAGATTTAGGCCTTGGATTAGGGATATGTTTTGTGTTAGGTTTAGGGCTATGGCTAATGTAAGAACTGAAATTACAATTAGGGCTTGTTTCTAGTTTAGGATTAGGTTAAGGGTGAGGTGTAGTTTTAAGATTAGGTTTAGGGATAAGGTGATGAATAGAGATGGGTCAGTGTTAGGGTCAGAGTCAAGGTTAATATTAGTTCTAAGGTTAGGGTTAGGACTTGAATTAGGGCTAGTGTTTGGGCTAGGTGTAGGTTTAGGCTATGGTTTAGGTTAAGTGTTAGAGTCAGTGCTATGGCTTTGTTTGGCTTTATCGCTAGGGCTAGGGTTAGTGCTTGTTTTCAAATTAGCGTTAGGGATAAAGCTAGTGATAGGGTATGGTTTAGGCTTATGTTTAGGGTTAGATTTAGAGTTAGGGTTAATTCTAGGTTATGGCTAGGGTATGGGCTGGGGTTTGGGTTATCATAAGGGATAGGATTAGACCTAGGAATAGGAATAGGGCGAGAGTAAGAGTTACTCTTAGTGTTAGGGTTTGATAAGGTTAGGGTTAGGGCTTTACTAGGGCTAGGTTTAGAGCTAGGGTTAGTATTAAGGGTCAGCCTAAGTTTAGGGCTAGTGTTAGGGTTATGGTTATGGTTAGACATGATGTTATCACTAGGTTAAGAACTAGCGTGAGGGTTAAAATTAGGGTTAGGGCTAGTGTTAGGCTTAGGGTTAGGATTAAATCTAAGTTTAAGACAAAGATTAGGACTAAGGTTTGTGTTAGGGTTAGGGCTTCATTAGTGCTAGGGCTAATGTCAGGTCTAGGATTATGGTTAGAGATAGTTTTATGGTTAGGATTATGTCTAGGTTAAGGTTTAGGGTTATTGTTACGTCTATGTCTAGTATTAGGTTAGATTTAGGATTAGGGTTATGTTTAGGATAATGGATAGGTTAGGGTTATGGAATGTTTTAGGTTTAGGCTGAGGGTAGGCATTAGGGTTAGGGTTCAGGTTAGGGTATTGGATAGGATTATAGCTAGCGATAGGGCTAGTGTTTTGGCTAGGGTTAGGGCTAGAGTTAGGGTTAGGTTTAGGGTTAGTGTAAAAATTAAAGTTAGGGTTAGGTTTAGGGTAAGAGCTGGAACTACATTTAGGGTTAGAGATAGGGTTAAAGTTAGGATTTGGGCTCAGATTAACGCTAGCTTTTGGGTTTTGTTATGTCTACTTTTAGTGATATGGCTAATGTAAGAACTAGGGTTATGATTAGGGCTAATTTAAGGGTTACAGTTAGGGCTAAGTCTAGTTGTAGGATTAGGTTTAAATTTAGTGTGATGTTTTGAGCTAGGGTTAGTGTTAGGTTCAGAGTCAGGTTCAGGGTTAATTTTAGGTTAGGGATAAGACTTGAATTAGGGGTAGTCTTAAGGCTAGATGTAGTGTTAGGATTTGGATTAAGTTAAGGATTAGAGTTAGTGCTATAACTCGGTTATGTTTTAGGGCTAAGGCTAAGGTTAGTGTAAGGGATAGGGTTAGAACTAGAAATAGGGCTAGGTGAGAATTAGATTTAGGCTTAAGGTTAGGGTTAGGGTTAGGGTTAGGGTTAAACTAGGTCTAGGAATAGGTCTAGGATTAGTGTTAGGGTTAGGCTTAATGTTAGTGCTATGTTTAGGGTTAGGTTTAGGGGAAGAGATGGGGTTATAGTTAGGTTTAGGGCTAGGGTGAAGATTAGAATTAGGTTTAGGGATAGGGTTAGGATTGGGTTAGAATTAAGGCTAGATTTGGTATTAGGATGAGGGAAAGGGTTTTTGTTAGGTTTAGGGATAGGGATAATGTCAGGTTTAGTGTTATGGCTTGGGGTAGTTAAAGGGTTTGTTCAATGACTAGCTCTTGTATAACGGTTAGGTTTAGGTTAAGGATCAAGTTTAGAATGATGTGTTTTTTAAGGTCAGCTGCAGGTTTCGGTTATGGGTTAGGTTAAGTTTTATGTTAAGGGCTAAAATTAGGCTTAGGGTTAGAGTTAGGTTTAGGGTAATGGATAGGTTTAGGTTTAGGATTCAGGTAAAGATTAGGATAATGGGTATGATTAGGGTTAGTTATAGGGCTAGGGTTAGGCCTATGGTTAGCATTTGGGTTATGGTTATTGTTAAGGTAATGGATAGCATTAGAGGTAGGGTTAAGGCTAGTGTTTTTGTTAGGATTAGCGCTAGAGTTAGAGTTAGGGTTAGGGCTGGGGCTAGGGTTAGTGTTTGAGTTAGGTTTATAATATAGGTAAGGTTCTGAACTAGGGTTAGTGCTAGGGTGAGAGTTAGGTTTAGTGTTATGTCTAGGGTTAGATTTACTGTTAAGGTTAGGACTAGAGGTAGGGTTAGGGCTAAGGTTACTTTTAGAGTTACGTTAATGGATAAGATTAGATGTCAGGTTAGGGTTAGGGGTAATTTTAGATTTAGGGTTAGTGTTAGGATTTGGGAAAGGGTTAGGGTTAGAGTATAGTTTAGGATTTGATCTAGGATTAGGGCTATGATGAGTGTTTAGGGTTAGGTCTAGGATTAGGTTTACAGTTAGAGTTAGAAATAGGGTTATCATTAGGTTTAGGGTTAGGTTTATTGTAATGGATAATTATAGAGATAATATCAGGGCTAGTATTAACATTATGATTAGGGCTAGGGTTAGCGTTAGGTTTAGTGATAGGGCTAGGATTTTGTTTAGGGTTAGGGTTAGGGTTTTAGCTAAGTTTAGGTCTAAGTTGAGGGTTAGAATTAGTGTGAGGGATACGATTAAGGTTTTTGTTATGCTTAGGGCTAGGTTTAGGCCTAGGATTAGGGGTGTATTTTGTGTTAGGTTTAGAGCTAGGGTTAGGGCTATGGGTATATAAGGACTAGGGTTATGGTTAGGGCTATGGCTAGTTCTAGTGCTAGGTTTATGTTTTTGTTAGGGTCAGTTTTCATGCTAAATTAGGGTTAGTGTCAGGGTCTGTATTTGGATTAGGATTAGGAATAGAGACTAATTTAGGATTGGTTAGGTTTAAATGTAGGATTAGTGTTTGGGTTAGGTTCAGGGTCATCATTAGGGCTAGGGCTAGGTTTTTGTTTCAGTCTTGGGTGAGAGATATGGCTAAAATTAGGATTAGGTTTATGTCTAGGGCTAGTGTTAGTGTTAGGTTTAGGTATAATTGTACAGGTAGGGCTAATGTTAGGGATAGGTTTATGGTTAGGGTCAGGGTTATGGTTAGTGTTTTGGTTATGGTTATAACTATAATGATGGCTAGGGTTAGGACTAGTAATAAAGTTAGGATTTGTGATAGGCTATGGATTAGGAATAGGACTAGGGTTAGCATTAAGGTTAGTGTTTGGCTTAGGGTAAGGGATAAGATTAGTGCTAGGGTTAGGGTTAGGGTTAGGGCTAGTTTTAGGGTTAGGTTTTGGTATAGTTTTATTGCTACTGCTAGTGTTAGGGTTCAGTTTAAGGTTAGGTCAGGTTTAGAACTACAGTACCATTAGGGACAGAATAAGTGTCAGGTTTGGGTCATGGTTAAAGCTAGAATGAGGGCTAAGGTTAGTACTACTAATAGGGTAAGGGTTTGGGTTAAAGTTAGGATTAAGGTTAAGACTCTTGTTAGCATTAGGGTTAGGGTTAACTTAGGGTAAGAGATAGGGTTAGAGCTAGGGTTAGGGCTA
The DNA here is from genome assembly GCF_048772815.1 of Callospermophilus lateralis. NCBI lineage: Eukaryota > Metazoa > Chordata > Mammalia > Rodentia > Sciuridae > Callospermophilus > Callospermophilus lateralis. The sequence goes on from NC_135305.1 coordinate 163,698,257, forward strand.
TTTTTAGGGTTAGGGTTAGGACTAATGTTAGAGTTAGTGTAAGGGTTAAAGCTAAGTTTAGGTCTCAGTTTAGAGCTAGATTTTGGTTAGAGTTAGGGCTAGGTTTTAAATTACAGCCAATGTAAAACTAAGGTTACAATTTGGGCTAGTTATAGGATTAGAGTTAGGACTAGGTCTAGTGTTAGGGTAAAATAACCAGAAAACTGACCCTAGAAATATTCCTAAATTTAATACTCAGCATAGCCCTAACCCTAACTCAAACCCCAAACCTAACCATAAACCTAAACATAACCATATCCTTAATCCTAATGCTAAACCAAAATGTAACTCTAAACCTAACTCTATATATAACCCTATCCATTACTCTAACCCTAAACCTAACCTTAATGATAACTCTTGCCCTAACCATAACCCTTACAATAACTCTACCATAATCCTATCCCTAGACCTAATCTTAAAACTAACCCTCTTCCTAGCCATAACCCTAGCTCATAACCGAAACCTTACACTAAACGTAACCCTAAACCTAACCCTAGTTCTAAACCTAACCCTAACCATAATCAAGACCTATTCCTAACCTTAACCCTAGATCTAACCTTAGCTCTAATCCGACAAAATACCATAACAATAACCCTTACCCTAATGCTAACCCTAATCCTAACCCTAACCATATGGCTATTGCTAACCCTATCAATTAACTAAACCTAACCTGAACCCTCAACTAAACCATATCATTACCCTAACTCTAACCCTAATGCTAATTCGAGCCCAAACCTAAATTCTAACTTAAAAAAACCCTTAAACTTTACCCTAACCTTAAAATTTCCCCTAGCTCTAAACCTGACCCTGACACTAAGCCTAACCCTTACATTAGATGTAGATCTAAACCTAACCCTAAAATTATCTTTAACTATAACCCTAGACCTGATATTATTCCTAACACTAATCCTAGTTCTAAACCTAAAAAAAAAAAACTAGCCCTCATTTTAGCCCTAAACCTAGCCTTAATCATAAGCCTAACTCTACACCTAGACCTATCCCTACTCTAACTATAACCCTACCTCTAAACTTGGCTATAACATCATCCCTTATCCTAAACATAAACCTAATAGTAACCATATCGCTAGGCCTTAACTGAACCCTAACTCTAGCCCTAATCCTGGCCTTAACTTGAGCCTTATCCAAACCCTAACCCTAATCCTAGCCCTAAGACAAACTCTAACTCTTACACTAGCCCTATTCCTAGTTCTAACCCTATCCATTACTGTAACTCGAAACCTAGCCCTAAACATAGCCCTAACCATTGCCTTATTCTTAGTCCTAGCCTAACCCTAAATCTAAGCCTTACTCTAAATATAGCCCTAATCATAAGCCCAAGCCTAACACTAACACTAGAACTAACCCTAATACTCATCATAAAACTAGTGCTAACCCTAACCTTATAACTAAAACAAAAGTGTGCAATACACCTAACCCTAAAACTTAACTTAAAACAAACCCTAAATTACACCTAGAACAAATCCTAGCCCTAATTCGAGTCCTAACCCGAACCTTAAAGCTAACCCTGACCTTAACACTCACCCAAGCTCTAAAACACCACTCTAACCTTAAACCAAACCCTAACAGTAAATATAGCCCTATTTTGAGACCTAATCGTAAAACTAAACCTATCCCTGAATTCTATCCTAAAAAATAACCCTAGATCTAAATTTATGCTAACCTTAAACCTAACCGTAAATATTAATCTTAAGCATTAACCCTAAATCTAACTAAATTGTAATCCTGATTCTTACATTATTCATTGTCCTAATCCTAGCCCTAATGGTAACACAAAAACTAGTCATAATTTGAGCGCTAAACCTATCTTTAACACTAACCCTAATACTAAACCTACCCCTAACACTAGCTCTAGCTCTATCCCTAAATCTAAGCAAAATCTTAAACCTAATGGTTTAAACCTATACCTAATCCTTGGGCTAATCAAAACGCTAACCCTATTAATAGTCCTAAACCTAGTCGTCATTCTAGCTCTAACCTATCCCAAATCCTAACCCTAACCCTCACACTTATTCTGACCATAACATTAACCCTAGGTATAAACCTGTTTCTAACCCTAGACCAAACCTTAAAACGAGGCCTACCAGTAAACTTATACTAAACCTGACTCTACCACTAGACATAGAACTAAACCTAATCCTAAATCTAGCCCTAGACCTAAACAAAAACCTAGCCCTATCCCTAACAACAACCCTTAACCTAATGCAAAGTCTAACTCTACCTCTAGACATAAACCTACTCTTTATTCTGGCTTTAACCTTAACGATAACACTAACCTGAACATGTAATCTGCATTTAACACTAAGCTAACTCTAAACCTGACCCTAACCAAAAACCTAAACCTAACACTAGACCTAGCCATAACCTAAACCTACAACTAGCTCTAATCTTAATCCTAGCTCTTACATTACCTGTAGTCCTAACCCTACTCCTTAACCTAACACAAAACCTAGAGCAAATCCTAGGCCTAAACCTAGCCCTAAGTGTAACCCTAACCCTAACCCTACCCCTATTTTTAACCATAACTCTAGCCTTAGTTCTAAACCTTACTCAATGCCTAACCCTTACCCTATTCCTAACCCTAAACTTAACCCTATCCCTAAACCTAGCTCTGAACATACACATTATCCTAAACCTAACCCTAACCCTAACTGCAAAACTAACCCTAGACCTAACACTAAACCTAACACTTGTCATAACCCTAACTCTACGTCAAACCCAAACCTGTACCAGAAACCTAAACCTAAGCATGCCTTAACCTTAACTCTAAAACTAAATCTAACCCTAAACCTTAACCTAAACTTACATCTAACCATATCCATCACCCTAACCTTTATCCTAACCCTAATGATAAACATAATTCTAACCCTAACCCTAATACTACCGTAATTTTTCCTTAGACCTAATGCTGAACCTAACCCAAAACTTAGCCCTTGCTGTAACTCTAGCTCAAACCCTAATCTTTACCATAAGCAAACCCTAGTCCAAACCTTAACCCTAGTTCTAGCCCTAGTCCTTTCCATAACCATAGCCCAAAACCTAGCTCTAACAATATCCATTACCCTAACCATAACCTTAAACCTAATACTAACCCTAGCTCTAATAACCCTAAATCTAACTTTATCCTTAGCTCTGATTCTAACCTGAAACCTCAAACTAGTCCTAACACTTAATAAATCCATGAGCCTTACCCTTAACCTAACAATAAGAAAAAAACTAAGCCTAACACTATCCCTAACCCTAGGCCTAAACCTAATACTAACCCTAACCCTTGACCTAACCCTAAACCTTTCCCTAGACTTAGCACTAACCCTAGCTTAAACCCTAACCCGTATTCTAATCTTAACCCTAACCCTAACCCTAGCCGTAAAAATAACCCTAACACAAACTCTAGCCCTAATCCTAAACATAATCCTAGCCCTAACCACAGCTCTAAATAGATCAATTACCCAAACAATAACCATAAACCTAATGCTAACCCTAGGCCTAACCCTAACTCTATCCATTAATCTAAACCTAATATGAACCCTAAATCTAACCTGAAGCCTAAACCTAACCCTTTCCCTTACACTAACACTAACTCTAACCCTAATGCTAATTTGAGGGCTAACCCTAAACCTCAACCTAATCTAAACCCAAAACCTGACCTAACCATTATAATACCCCTAGGTCTAAACCTGAACCTTACTCTAAAACTAACTCTGAATATAGACCTAGCCATTAACCTTACCCTAAAACTAACCATAACTTTAACCCTAGACCAGATATTAGCCCTAGCCCTAATTCTTGCCATTACCCTAACAAAAATGCTATCCCTCATTCTAACCCTAAACCTAGTCTTGATGCTAACCTGAACCCTAACTCTAGCCCTATCCCTAATTTTATCCCTCACCCTATATCTGAACCTAGATATAGCCCAAATCCTTCCCATAATTCTAACCCTAACTCTAATTTTTGATTTAACAATTACACTAATCCTAGACCTGATCCTAGTTCTAATTTAACCCTAACCCTAATCCTAACACTAGCACTAATACTAAATGTAATTATCACTCTAGCCCTATTTCTAGTTCCAACCCTATCCCTTACCATAACCCTAACACTTTCTCTACCCTTAGCCCTAAAACCAGCACTACCACTAACCCTAAACCTAACCACAATTCTAAATCTAACCCCAACCCTAAGCCTAAACCTCGCACTAAATCTAACCCTAACACTAACGCTAATCCTAAAACTAGCCCTAACCTAGACCTAGCCTTAAAAAAAGAAAATCGAGCTATAGCCTAACTCTAAACTTTAACCTAACCCAAAACCTAACCCACACCTAGACCTAACCCTAGAACTAATTAAAGTCCTACCCTAACCCTAAAACAAACTTTACCCTGACTCTGATCCTAACACTAACTCTAGCTCTCAGATCCCCCTAAAATTATACCTAACCCTAAAACTACACCTACCCCTAACCCTAAAAGTAGCCCTAATCACAAACCTAGTTCTTACATTAGTCATAGCTCTAATCCTAGCCCTAACCTATCACAAAACCTAGCACTAATCTGAGCCCAAACCTGTTTTAACCCTATCCCTAACCAAAGCCCTAACTATTACCCTAAACCTAACCCTAACACTAAAACTTGCCCTAAACCTAAACCAAACCATAGCCTTAATCCTAAACATAATCCTAGCCCTAAGCCTAGCTCTAACCCTATCCATTACCCTTACTATAACCCTAACTGTAATGCTAATTTTAGGATAACCCTAACCCTATCTCTAACCCCAACTTGATCCATTACCCTAAACCAACCTGAAACATAAACCTAACCATAAACATTACCCTAACCTTAATACTAATCCTAATGCTAATGAAAGCCCTGAAACTAAAACTTAACCTAACTCAAAACTTAATTATGACAGTGACCCTAATAATAACCCTATCTCTAAACCTGCCTCTAATCCTTAACCTAAACCTTAAACTAGAACTAGCTATAAACCTAACCCTCAAACTGACCCTAACCATAAACCTAGACCTGACATTATCACAAGCACTAATTCTAACCCTAACCCTAACAACAAACGTAACCCTAAACCTAGCCCTAAACCTAGGCTTCATACTAACCCTAACCCTAACCCTAGCCCTAACCCTAACCCTATTGTGTACCTCGCCCTAAACCTAGCTATATCATCATACCTTACACTAATCCTAACCCTAATCCTACCCGTAAATGTATGCCTAGACCTAAAACTAACCCTAGCACCAATCTTAGCACAAATTTAGTTCTAAACCTAACTCTAACTGTAACCCTAACCCTAACTCTCACCCTAGCACTAACCCTAGTTCTAAATCTTTTCCTTACCATAACACAAATCCTAGACCTAAACCTAGCCCCAACCCCATTCCTACTTTCGCCCTATCTCTAAACCTAGACCTACCCTTAACCCTCAATCAAACCCTATACCTAAGTCTAAACCTCAATCTAACACTAGCCCTAACCCTAATGCTAATTGAAAAAATAGCCCTAACCTTAGCCCTACCACTCAAACAGAACCGAGTCATAGGTTTAACACTAATTCTTAACCTAAACTTAAACTTAAGCTTATATCTAGCCCTAACCCTAGCCCTAATTTCAGTCCTAACACTAACTCTAGAACTTACTCTGACCCTGACTCAGACCGTAACAATAAACCTAGCTCTAAACATCACACTAACGCTAAACTCAACTAGAAAAATAGACCTCGCCCTAAACCTAACCCTAAATCTAGCCCCAATAATAACACCCTTTCTTACATTAGCCATAGCCCTGTACTAACAGAAAAGCTAGCTATAATCCAAGAATTAAACCTAGCTTTAACTTAACCCTAAACAAAACGTAGACCTATACCTAACCCTAACAGTAGCCATTACTGTAGCTCTAACTCTATCCCTTACAAAGACAAAACCTCACCCTAATGCTACCCTAGTCCTAACCCTAATTTTTAGCCTACCCCAAACCATACCACTATTACTAGTCCTAACCCTACCCCTCATTCTAGCTCTAACCCTAACTCAAATCCTAACCCTAACCCTGAAACTTATTCTGACCTTAAGTCTAACCCTAGGAATAAACCTGACCCTAACCCTAAACTGAACCCTAACACTAACCCTATGGATAACCCTATACCTAAACCTAACCCTAACACTCGACCTAGACAAAAAACTAATCATAAATCTAGCCATAACTCTTGCATTAGCCATAAACAAAAAACTAGCCTTAGCTCTTACAATAACCCTTAACCTAACCCAAATACTACCTCTACCTCTAATACTAAACCTAGTCCTAATTTTGGCCATAACCCTAACCCAAACACTGTCCCTTCCTGTAACACAAATTCTAAACTTTATGCAAACCCAAAATCTAGACAAAACCCTAACACTAGACCTATCCATAAACCTAACTCTACTTCTTACATTACATATACCCCTAACGTTAGCCCTAAGCCTCACACAAAACCTAGCTCTAAGTGTAATGCTAACCCTAACCCTAGACCTAACCCTAACCCTAACCATTGCCTTAACACTTACCCCAGCTCAAATACTAACCCTTACCCAAATATAACTCTAGACCTAACCCTAACCATAACCCTGGTTCTAGTCCTAACCATAAAGAAAACCAAAGCCTATTTCTAAATCTATCCATTACCATAAACATAACCCTAACCGTAATGCTAAACCTAGCTCTAAACTTAACCCTAACCCTAAAACTAGACATCAGACTAACCCTAAAAATTTCCCTAGCACTAACCATAGCTCAAACCCTAACACTTCCCCTAAACCTAACCCTAACACTAACCCTTGGCTTAACCCTAACCATAACACTAACCCTAGCCATAATCCTTGCCATAACTCTAGCCCTAAGCTTATCTATTACCCTAAACATAAGCCTAATCCAAATGCTAACCCTAGGCCTAACTCAAAACCTATCTCTAACAGTAATCCTATCCATTTTCTAAAACTAAACCGAACACTAAAACTAACCTTATTAATTACTCTAACCCAATCCCTAACCCTAATGCTAAATCAAGTTCTAAACTTAAACCATAACCTAAACCAAACCCTAAACAACACACTTACTATAACAACACACCTAGCTTTAAACTGGACCGTTTCCCGAAACCTAAACCTTACAATAGACCTAGCCATAAACCTAACCTTAACACTATCCCTAAGCATAACCCTGACTGACATTAGCCATAGACCTATTTCTCACCCTAAACCTAACACAAACCCAAGCCCTCATCCTAACCCTAAACCTAGCCATAATCCTAACATGAACCCTGACCCTAGCCTAATCCCTAATTTCAACCGTCGCCCTAGTTCTGAACGTAGGTATTACCACAACCCTTGCCCTAATCCTAAACCTAACCCTAATCCAACACTAACGCTAACGCTAACCCTAACCTAACCCTAAGACTAACCCTAGCTCTAATCCTAGCATTAATTTAGTGCTAATCGTAACCCAAACTCTAACCCTATGCTTAAGACTAACTCTTACTCTTGCCCTAGATGTTTTTCTAGTACTAACTCTGTTACCATTACCCTAACATTTGCCCTAACCTAACACCTAAACCTAGCCCAAGTCCTAACCTTATATCTAAACATAGCTCTAAATATAAGCCTAACCTTAAGTCTGAAACTCACCCTACCACTAGCCCTAACATTATCGCTAATCCTAAAATTAGTCATAAACCTAGCCGTAGCTCTAAAACAAAACAGACCCTTAGCCCTAACACTAACACTAACCTAACTGTAACATCAGACCTGAAATTAGACCTAACCCTAATTCTTGCCCTAACCGTAACACAAAACCTAACCCTACACCTTCCCATAACTCTAGCCTTATTTCAAGTGTTATTCCTAACCCTAAAACTAACTGATCTTGACTCTGACCCTAACCTTAACCCTATTTCAAATCATCACTCTAATCATAACCTAACCCTAACACTAGACCTAGCACTAACCCTAACCCTAAAACTAGGCCTAATCATAACCCTAGTTCTTATATTATTAGCCATAGCCCTACCATAACCCTAAACTAACCTAAAATCTAGCCCTAACCCTAACCCTAAAACTAGCTTTAACCCTAACCTAACTCTAAACTTAATCCTTACCTTAGCCTTAATCCTAACCATATCCCTAGCCCTAACTCTAGCTCTAATCCTATCTATTACCTTAACCCTAACCCTAACCATAATATTAATCCTAGGATAACCCTAAAGCTATCCATAACCCTATCCCTAATCATTACCCTAAACTTAACCTGAACCCAAAACCTAACCATATCCATTATCTTAATCCTAAAGTTAATCCTAACCTAATTTGAGCCCTCACCCTAATCCTTAACCTAAACAAACCCTTACTGTTACCATGCCCTAATAATACCCATGTCTCTAAAAGTGACCCTAACCTTCAACCTAATCTTTACACTATACATAGTCATAAACCTAACCCAGAAACTATCCCTAACCATAACCCTAGACCTGACATTAGCCCTACCATTTATTTTAGCCCTTATGCTAAAAAAAAGCCCTAATCCTGACCCTAAACCTAGCATTAATGCAAATCGTAACCCTAACACTAGGACTAACCCTAAAGTGAACCCTCACCCCAGCCATTAACCTAGCTATCATATCATACTTTACCCTAACCCTAATTCTAACCATAGGAATAAACCAAGGCCTAGCCCTAATACTAAACCTAGCTCTAATCCTATAACTAATTTAGCACTAACACTAAATCTAATCATATCCCTAGCCCTAAGACTAACTCTAACTCTTGCCCTGCCCCTAGCCCTACTTCTAATATTATCCCTTACCTAGACCCAAAACCTAGCCCTAATCCTAGACCCAAACTTAGCCCTAGCCCTAAACCTAGATCTAACACTAACTCTAAATCAAACCCTAACCTTAAACCTAAACCTCACGCTAACACTAGCACTACTCCTAATGCTAATTTGAAAACTATCCCTCACCATAGCAATAGCTTTCAATCAAAGTGAGCTACAGGTCTAATCTTAAACCTTAACCTAAACCAAAACCTAACACTGCACCTAGCCCTTACCCTAGCCCTAATTTGAGTCCTAAACATAACCATACAACTAATAATGACCCTGTCTCTGATTGTAAAAGTAACCTTAGCTCTAAATATCACTCTAACCCTAATCCTAACTTGAACACTAAAAATAGCACTAACACTAATCCTAACACTAGCCCTCATCATAATGCCAGGTCTTACATTAGCAATACACTAACCCTAACACAAAACCTATCCTTAATCTAACCCTAGCTTTAAACCTAATGCTAACACTAACCCTAAACCCAACCCTAGCTCTAATCTTATCACTTACCCTATGCCAACCCTTAACTTAATGTTACCCAAGTCCTAACCCTAATCCTTAGCCTACACCAAACCCTAACTCTATTACTAATCCTAACATAGGCCTCATTCTATCTCTGACCCTCACCCAAACCCTAAGTCTATCCCTGATCCATACTCTGACCCTAACACTAACCCTAGGTCTAAGCCTGACCCTTACCCTAAACCAAACACTAACACTAGCCTTATGGGTAAACCTATACCTAAACCTAACCGTAATATTAACAGTAGACCTAAACTTAATCCTAAATATAGCCATAACTCTAGACATAACCATAAACAAAACCTAGCTCTAGCACTATAAATGACCATTAGTCTAACACAATTACTAACAATACCCCTAGAACTAAGCCTAGTAAAATTGTGCTCCTAACCATAAATTCAATGCTAACCTGAACACTGACCCTTACCCTAACACAAACCCTAGTTCTAAACCTTATCCTAACCTAAAACATACCCCTAAATTTAGACTTATCCATAAACCCAAACTTAAAACTAGCCATAAACGTAATCCTAGTTCTTGTTACCCATAGTCCTAACACTAGCCATAAACCTCCCTCCAAAGCCTAGCCCTAAATGTAGCACTAAAACTTACTGTAAACCTAATCCTAACCTTAGCCGTAGTTCTAACCCTCACACAGGCCTAATCCTAAACTTAGCTCAAACTCTAACTCTTACTCTAAATGTAACCCTAAACCTAACCCTCACCCTATCCCTTGCTCTAATCCTAACTGTAACCATAGCACAAATCCTACCTCAAATTCTATCCATTACCTTAAATATAACCCTAACACTTTTGCTAACACTAGCCCTTACTCTAACCCTAATTCTAACTATAGCCCTGACTCTACCCTTAAACCTCGTCCTAGCCCTAACCATAAACACTTAACCTAAACCTAAACCTAACACTAACCCTAGGCCTAACCCTAATCCTAATCCTAATCCTAATCCTAATCATAATCATAATCATAATCCTAACTTTAACCCAATCCCTAACACTAGCACTAACTCTATCCATTACCATACACATAAACCTATCCCAAATGCTAACCGTAGGCATAAACCTAACACTATCCATAAAACTAAACTTATAAATTACTCTATAAATAATATGAACCCTAAAACTACTGCTATTCATTTTTCTAGCTCTTTTCCTAATGCTAATTTGAGCCCTAACGCTAAACCTTAACCTAAAGTAAACCCTAACGTGGACTTTGACCCTAATAATGTACCCAGCTCTAAACCTGACTCTTACCCTAAACCTATCCCTTATACTAGACCTAGCCATAAAACTAACACTAACCATAACCATAGACCTGACATTAGTCCTAGCCCTAATTCTAGCCCTTACCCTAACACAAAAACTAGCCCTCATCGTAGCCCTAAACCTAGCCTTAATCCTAATACAAAACCTCACCCTGGCTCTATCCCTAATTGCAATCCTCAATCGAGCCCTGAACCTAACTATAAGCCCAACACATCCCCTAAAACTAACCCTAATCCTAACAATTACACAAACCCTAACCCTAGCCTTCACCATAGGCCTAACACTAACACTAACCCTAGCACTAATCCTAGCCCTAATTTAACCCTAATTCTAACCTTACCTCTAACCTTACTCCTAAGACTAACTCAATCTCACCCTAGCCCTATTTCTTTTTCTTACCCTATCCATTACCTTAGCCCTAACCTTAGCCCTCATTGTAGCCATGGCCCTAACCCTAGATCTAACCATAACTCTAAATCCAACGTTAAACGTAAGCCTAAACCTTACCTTTCCACTAGCCCAAATACCATTACTAATCCTAAAGCTAGCCCAAACCCTAGTCCTACCACTAAAACAAAACAAAACCATTGCTTAAACATAACCATAAAAATAGCCTTAACCTTAAGCTTAAACCTCAATCTAAGTCTAACCATAAACCTAAACCTACATCTAATCGTATCCATTTCCCTAACCCCAACACTACCCCTAATGATGACCGTAGCCTAATCTTAACTCTAACGCTAACCATACTGTAATCTTATCCTAGACCTACCCTAAACCTAACCCTCGCCTAGCTCTAAACCCAGGTCAAAACCAAACTGTTACACTAAATATAACCCTAACCATAAATCTAGATCTAACCCTAATTCCTAACCCTAATTCAAGACATATTTCTAACCATAAACCTAGCCCTAAGCTTAGTTCTAACCCTATCCATTATCCTAACCATAATCCTTACCCTAATGATAACTCTAGACCAAACCCTTAGCCTATTGCTAACCCTAACCTGATCAATTACCCTAAACCCAAACTGAACCCTAAACAAAAACCTATCATTACCCTAACCCTGACCTTAAAGCTAATTAGAGCCATAATCCTAAACCCTAACCTCAAACAATCTTTATTCCTGAACCTTACCCTAATAATTCCCTTAACTCTAAACCTGACCCTTACCCTAAACCTAACCATTACACTAGACCTAGCCATAAAACATTTGAAATCTATCCGCAACCGTAACCCTAGACCTGACATTAGCACAAGCCATAATCCTAGCTCTAACCCTAACACAAACCCCAGCCCTTATCCTAGCCCTGAACATAGCCTTAATCCTAAACCTAACCCTAACCATAGGCCTAAACTTAAAACTAACTCTAGCCCTAATCTTAGCCCTAAACCTAACACTAATCTTACCCCTAATTTACATCTATCCCTAACCTTAGTCCTAACCCTAGACCTAAGACTAACTCTAACTCTCACCCTTTCCCCATCCCTAATGCTAACCCTATTCCTTAATGGAACAATAATCCTAGACCTAAGCCTAGTCCTATCCTTAGCACTAGCCCTAACCTAGATCTAACTCTAACTCTAAATCAAACTTTAACCCTAAGCCTATACCTAAACCTAACACTAGCCTAAAACTAATGCTAATTCTACAACTAGCACTAATCCTAGCCCTAGCCCTAAAAAAAATCCCAGACATAGACCTAAACCTCACCCTTAACCTAAAACAAACCCTAAGCCTAACCCTAAACTTAGTCCTAATTCGAGTTTTAAGATGAACGAAAAACTAACCCTGACCCTGAATCTGACCATAACACAAACCCTACCTCTAAATATCACCCTCACCCTAAACCTAAACCTAAAACTAGACCTAGACCCTACCCTTAACCTAAATATAGGCTTTAATATAACCATGGTACTTACATTAGCCATAACTCTAACCCTAGCACTAATTAACACAAAACTTAGCTCTAATTCAAGTCATAACCCAAGCTTCAACCCTAACACAAACCCTAACCCTAGCTCTTCATAACAATAACCCAAGCCCTAACCTTAGCTCTAACCTTATCTATCGCCATAGCTATAAACCTAACACTAATGCTGACCCTAGGCCTAAACCTTACCCTATCTCTAATCCAAACCCTATCCATTTCCCTAAAACAAACCTAAACCCTAAAGCTCAACCTATCACTACCCCAACCCTAAACTTAATGCTAATTCAAGCTCTAAATTTAAACCATAACCTATCCCAAACCCTAACCAAGGCGTTGAACCTAATAATATCCCTAGCTCTAAACCTGACCTAAAACTAAAAATACCCCTTAAACTACCTGTATCCATAAACCTAACCCTAAATCTATCTTTAACCATAACCCTAGACCTGATATTAGTCCTAGCCCTAATCCTAGTCCTAAACTTAAAAAAAAAAACCTAGCCCTCATCCTAGCCCTAAAACCAGCCTTAATCATACCCCTAAACCTAACCATGGGCCTAACCCTAATTCTAACATTTACCCTAACTCTAAATCTAGCTTTATTGCCAATACTTACTCTAAACTTAACCCTAACCCTAAACCTAATTCTAGGCCTCAGCTGAACAAAAACCCTACCCCTAATTGTAGCCATGATTTAAAACTATTCCTAACCCTCACCTAGCCCTAAGACTAACTCTAACTTTCACACTAGCCCTATCCCTAGTTTGATCCTTATTCATTACCATAACCCTAACCCTAGCTCTAACCCTAGTCATAAATCGTGCCCTGTCCTTATTCCTAGACGTAAACCTAGATCTATCACTAACTCTAAATCTAACACTATCCCTAAGCCTAATATAAAAACTAGTCCTAACCCTAACACTACTCATAAAACAAGCCCTATTCCTGACTCTAGCAGTAAATAAAAACCAAGCAATAGCCCTAATACTAAACCTTAACTTAAACCAAATGCTAATATTACACCTAGACCAAACCCTAGCCCTAATTCAAGTCCTAACTTTAACCTTATTATTAACCCTTACTCTGACTCATATCCTAAAACTCACCCTAACTCTAAACACCATCCTAACCTTAAACCAAACACTTACAGTAACCCTAGCCATAATTTGAGTCCTAACAATAACCTTAAAACTAACCCTTACCCTAACTACTAACATAACACTAACACTAGCTATAAATATCTCCCTAACCTTAAAACTAATCCTAACACTAGAAGTCTAACCCCTAACCATAAGCCGAAAATTAACCCTAATTGTAAACCTAGTTATTACATTAGCTGTTACTCTAACCCTAGCCCTAATCCAACTCAAAAAGTAGCCCTAATCTGAGCTCTAAACCTAGCTTTAACCGTAAACCTATCCCTAACCCTAGCTCTAACTCTATGCCTTACCCTAAGTCAAACCCAAACACTAATTCTAATCCTAATTCTAACCCTAATCTTTAACCTAACCCAAACCCTAATCCTATTACTAGTCCTAACTTTAGCCCTCATTCTAGCTCTAACCATAATCAAATCCCTAACCCCAACCCTGACCCTTATTCTGACCCTAACACTAATCATAGGTCTATACTTCAACCTAACTCTAAACCAAAATCTAACACTAGCCCTAGACTTAATGTAACCCTAAATCTAGCCATAATTCTAGTCCTAGACCTAAAAAAAAAACCCTAGACCTAGCCCTAATAATAACCCTTAGTCTAAGCCAAAGAATAACTCTTCCCCTAGACCTAACCCTAGTCCTAATCCTGGCTTTAATTTTAACCATAATCCTAATCTGAACACTGACCCTGACACTAACACTAACCCTAGCTCTAAATATCACCCTAACCCTGAAACTAAACCTAGCCCTAACATTAACCCTAAAAGAAGCCCTAATAATAACAAGTTCTTAAAATAGCCATTGCCCTAACCTATTGCAAAACCTAGACCTAATCCAAGTCCTACCCTATCTTTAACACTAAAGCTAACCCTAACGCTAATCATACCTCTAAACCTAAGCCTAAGTCTAACATTAGATCAAATCCTAAGCATAACCCTAGCCTTAACCCTAGCTCTAACCCTATCCATTACCCTAAGGATAACCCTAAACCTTATGCTAACCCTAGACCAAAACATTATTCTATTCTCATCCCTAACCCTATCCATTACCCTACACCAAACTTGAACTGTAAACCTAAAACTATTGTTAACCTATCACTAAGCCTAATGCTAATTCGAGCCCTAAACATAAACCATAACTTAACCTAAACCCTAACTCTGACCCTAATAATACCCCTAGCTCTAAACCTGACACTAACCTTAAACCTAACCCTTACAATAGACCTAGATACAAAACTAACCCTAAAACTATCCCTAACTGTAATTCTGGACCTGACATTAGCCCTAGCTCTAATCCTAGTCCTAACCCTAACATAAACCTTAACCCATATCCCTAAAACTAGGCATGAACTCATCCCTTACGCTAAACCTAAATCTAATCCAAATCCTAACACTATACCTAGCCCTAACCTTAGGCCAAACTCTAACATTAACACTTGCCCTAATCCCAGACCTAACATAGCCCTATCCCTAACACTATACATAACCCTAGAGCTAAGACAAACTATAACTCTGGCCTTAGACCTATAGAGTAGTTCTAAACTTTTCCCTTACCATCACCCTAAACCAAGACCTAATCTTAGCCCTAGCCCTAGCCCTAGCCCTAAAACAAAACAGAGGTATATCCCTAATCCTAACCCTCAACCTAAACCAAACCCTAAACTTACACCTAGCCCTAACACTATCCCTAAACCTATCCCTAATTCTAGTCCTAACCCTAACTTGAAAACTAACCCTGACTCTGACTCTAATCCTAACACTAAACCTAGCTCTAAAATCATTGTAACCATAAATATAGCCCTAACACTAGACCTAGCCTTAACCCTAATCTTATATCTAGTGCTAATCATAACCTAAGTTTGTACATTAGCCATATTCTTAACCCTAGCGCTAACCGAACCCAAAACCAAGCCTTAATCAGAGTCTTTATCCTAGCTTTAACAGTTAAATTAAACCTAACACTAACCCAATACAGCCCTAATTCTATAAATAACTCTAGCCCTAAACTTAGGTTTAATTCCATCCATACCCTAATGATAATCCTAACACTTATGCTCATCCTAAGCCTAATCCTAACCCTACCCATTACACTAAACCACATCTAAACCTTAAACCTAACCCTGTCATTACCCTAACACTAAATCAAATGTTAATTTTTGCCCTAAACTTTAACCTAACCCAAACCCTAAACTTGATTCTGACCCTAATAATAACCCTAACTTTAAAACTGACCCTTACACTGAAACTAACCTTTACCCTGGTCCAAGCCACAATCCTAACACTAAATGTATCCCTAATTGTGACCCTAGACCTGACATTAGCCCTAGACCTAATACTATCACTAAACCTAATAAAAACACTAGCCCTCATCCTAGCACTAAACCCTAGCCTTAATCATAACCTTAAGTGTAACCCTGGCCCTAACAATAATATTAACCCTCGCCAAGCCCTCAATCTTGCTATAACCCATTCCTTTATCTAAATGTAACCCTAACTCTAACTCTAAACCTAGGCCTAAACCTTAGACTAACTCTCGTCCTAATTTAGCCCTATCCATATCCATAACCCTAAACCTAGAGTGTAAGACAAACTCTAACTCTCACACTTGCCCTATCACTATTTCCAACCCTATTCCTTACCATAACCATAACCCTAGCCCTAAATATTGTCCTAACACTTGCCCTCTCATTAACCCTAGCATTAACCTTAGATCAACACCTATCTCTTATTCTAACACTAAAATGAAGCCTAAGCCTAACCCAAACACTAGCCCTAAGCCTAACATTAATCCTAAAACTAGCCCTAAACCTGCCCTAGCCCTAGCCTAAAACAAAGCTGAGCCATAGCTCTAACACTAGTCTTTAAACTAAACGAAAACCTAACCATATGCCTACCCCTAA
The DNA here is from genome assembly GCF_048772815.1 of Callospermophilus lateralis. Classification (NCBI taxonomy): domain Eukaryota; kingdom Metazoa; phylum Chordata; class Mammalia; order Rodentia; family Sciuridae; genus Callospermophilus; species Callospermophilus lateralis. The sequence continues at coordinate 163,714,979 of NC_135305.1, forward strand.
CTATAGACCTAATTCAAGTTTTAAGCCGAACCCTAAATATAACTTGACACTGACTCTGACACTAACATTAACCCTAGCTCTAAACATCACCCTAACCTTAAACCTAACCCTAACACTCAACCTAGCCATAACCTTAACCCTAAAATTAGCCCTAAATGTAAATCTAGTATTTAGATTAGCCATAACCTTAACCCTAGCACTAACTTAACCTAAAACCTAGCCATAATCTGAGCTTTATCTTGAGCTTTAAACGTAAACCAAGCCCCAACAATGACCCTAGCCCTAATCATCACCATAACCGTGGCACTAACCCTCTTCTAACCCTATCCATTACAATAAAAATAACCCTAATGCTAACCCTAAGTCTAAACATAATGCTATCTCTAATCCTATTTCTATCCATAACTCTTAACCTAACCTGGACCCTAATACTAATCGTATCATTACTCTAATCCTAATCTGAATGCTAGTTCAATCCCTAATGTTAGACCTTAACCTATCCAAAGCTTAACCCAGACTTGTCCATAATAATACCCCTAGTCCTAAACCTGACCCTACCCCTAAACTGAACCCTTACACTAGACATAGCCATAATCATAAACATAAAATTCTCTTTAATCATAATTCTAGAACTGAAATTATAATCATAATTCTAGAACTGAAATTATACACCAAATCTTAGCCCTAACCCTAAAACAAAAAATAGCCCTCATCCTGGCACTAAACCTAGCCTTAATGATAACCCTAAACTTAACCAAAGCTCTAACCCTAATTCTAAATATCATCCTACATCTAAACCTAGATATAACATTAACCCTTACATTAAACTTAATACTAACTCAAACACTACTCTATAATTAAGCTGAACACTAACCATATCTCTAATCCTGGCCCTAATTTATCCATTTCACTAACCCAATCCCTAAGACTAACTAACTCACACTAGCCCTATCCATAGTTCTAACCCTATTACATACCATAATCTAACCCTAGCCATAACCCTTGTTTTATCCTCATTCCTTACCCTAAACCTAGATTTCACCCTAAATCTAAATCTAATCCTAAACTTAAGCTGAACCCTAACATTAACACTAGCCCTAACTTTAACGCTAATAATAAAATTAGCACTAACCCTAACCCTAGCAGTAAAAGAAAACCAAGCAATAGCCCTAACCCTAAACCTTAAATTAACCCACTCTAACACTACATCTAGACTAAACCCTAGCCCTAAATTCGACTCCTTACCCTAACCTTAAAAATAACCCTGACACAGACTCCTATCCTAACACTCACCCTAGCTCTAGACCCCATCTTAACTTTAAACCAAAACCTACCAGTAACCCTATCCCTAATTCGAGTCCTATGCCTTACCCTGGCCCTCATCATATCCAAACACTAACCCTAGCTCTAAATATCACTCTAACTTTAAACCTAACCCTAACACTAGATTTATTCTTAACCCTGACCCTAAAACTAACCCTAACCATAACCCTAGTTCTTACATTAGCCATTGCCCTAACCCTAGCCCTAACCATACAACAAAAACTTGCTGTAATTAAAGCTCTCAAGCTAGCTTTAACCCTAACCCTAACCCTAACCCTGCCTCTATCCCTATCCCTTTCCCAAAGCAAAACTCTAATACTAATGGTAACCCTAGAACTATTTCTAATTATTAGGCTAACCAATATCCGAACCCTTTTAATAGTCCTGACTCTAGCCCACATTCTAGCTCTAATCTTGTCCCAAACACTAACGCTAACCCTGACCCTTATTCTGACACAAACAATAACCCTAGGTTTAAACCTGAACCTAAGCAAAGAGCAAACCCTAACACTGGCCCTACCAGTAACCTTACAATTAAAACTAAACCTAACCCTATTCCTAAGACTAACTGTAACTCTCACACTAGCCCTATCCCTAGTTCTAACCCTTTCTTTAGTGTAGCACAAAACCTAGCCGTAAACCTAGCACTACTGCTTGCCCTATCTTTAATCCTTGCCCTAACCCAATTTCTACTTCTAACTCTAAATCTAACCCTAAACCTAAGCTTAAGCCTAACACTAACACCAGCCCTAACTCTAATGTTAATCGTAAAACTAGCCATAACCATATCCCTAGAAAAAAAACCAAAACTGATCAATGGCTCTAACCATAATCCTTAACTTAAACCACTCTAAAACTACTTATAGACCAAACCCTATCCCTAAATTTGACTCTTAATCCTAACCTTAAATCTAACCCTGAAACAGACTCATATCCTAGAGCTCACCCTAGCTGTAGAACCCATCCTAACCTTAAACAAAAAACTAACAGTAACCCTATCACTAATTCTAGTCCTAACCCTAACCCTGACCCTAACTCATATCCTAACACTAAACCTAGCTCTAAATATCACACTAACCTTAAAACTAACCAAACACTAGACCTACCCCTAATCCTAAACCTAAAACTAACCCTAATTGTAACCCTAGTTCTAACATTAGCCAATGCCCTAACCCTAGCCCTAACCATACAACAAAAACAAGCCCTAATCCAAGCTCTAAACCAAGCTTTAAACCTAACCCTAACTCTAACCCTAACCCTAGCTCTACCTTTATACCTTACCCTAAGCAAAACCCTAATCCTAATGGTAACCATAGACCTATTCCTAATCCCTAGGCTAACCAAAATTCTAACCCCTTTATTAGATCTGACCCTAGCCCTCATTTTAGCTCGAATACTATCCCAAACTCTAATGCTAACCCTGACTCTTATTCTGACACTAAGACTATACTTAGATCTAAACCTGACACTAACCCTAGACCAAACTCTAACACTGGCACTACCAATAAACTTATTCCTAAACCTAACTCTACCACTAGCCTTAGACCTAAATTTAATCCTAAATCTCGCCTTAACTCTATCACTAGACCTAAACAAATACCTGGTATAGCCATAACAATAACCCTTACCCTAACCCAAACATTACCCCTACACCTAGACCTAAACCTAGTCCTAATTCTGGCTATAAACTTAACTCTAACACTAACATGAACACTGAACAGTATTTAAAAGTAAACCTACCTTTAAACCTGAACCTAACCGAAAATATAAACCTAACACTAAACCTAGCCATAAACCCTACCCTAAAACTAGCCCTAGTCTTATCACTAGTTCTTACATTACCCATAGCCCTAACCCTAGGACTAAACCTAACACAAAACCTAGAGCTAATCCTAGGCCTCCGCCTAGCCCTAACCATAACCCTAACCCTAATGCTAGTCCTAATTCTAACTTAAACCTACCCTAAGTCCCAACCCTAGCTCAAAGCCTAACACTTTTCATAAACATAAACCTAGAACTATACATAAATCTAATCCTAACCCTAACCCTGATCCTAACCTTAACCCTAGCTCTTACCCTAGCTCTCAACCTAAAAATACACTAAACCTAACCTTAAACCTATTGGTAACCCTAGCCTTAACCCTAACCATAATTCTAACCCTAACAAGAAAACTAAATCTAGACCTAATCCTAAACCTAACACTCGCTATAACCCTAACCCTAGCTCAAAACCTAAACCTTACCATAAACCTAAACATAACAATAGCCCTAACATTAACCCAAACGTAAATCTAACCCTAACCCTAAACCTAAACCTAAATCTCACCGTATCCATTACACTAAACCTAACCCTAACCCTAATGATAATCCTAGCCCCAACACTAACTCTAACCCTAAAACTACCATAATTCTAATTCTAGACCTCACCTTTAACCTATCTCTTGCTCTAGCCCTACCCATAGCTCATAATAACTCTTATGCTAAACATAACCACAAAAATAACCCTAGTTCTAACCCTCACCCTAACCCAAACTCAAGACCTAATCCTAACCATAACCCTAGCCCTAAACTAAACTCTTAACTGTATCCATTACCCTAAACATAAACCTTACCCTAATGCTAACCCTAGGCCTAACACTAACCGTATCACTAACCTGAAACCTATCAATTATCCTAAACTGAACCTGAAACCTAAACCTAACGCTATTATTAGGATAACCCTAAGCCTAATGCCAATTCGAGCACTAACCCTTACTCAAACCTAAACCAAACCCGAACTCTGAACATGACCCTAATAATTCCCCTAGCTCTAAACCTGACCCTTACCCTAAAACCTAAACCTAACACTTACACTAGACCTAGCCAAAAACCTAAGTTAAAAATATCCCTAACTGTAACCTTAGAACTGACATTAGTCCTAGGTATAATCCTAGCCCTGACCCTAAAACAAAGCCTAGCTCTTATCTTAGTCCTAAAGATTGCCTTAATCATAACCCTAACCCTAAACATGGGCCTAATCCTAAAATTAACCCTAGACCTAATCTTAGCCATAATTTTACCATATCCCAAACTCTAATCCTAACATAGCCCTAAGACTAAGTCTAACTCTCAGCCTTGCCCTAAAACTACCTCTAAACCTATCCTTTACTGGAACCCTAATCCTAGCTCTAACCCTAGGCCTAACCCTAGACCTTTTCTTAGCCCTATCTCTAACACTAGATCTAAACTTAAATCTAAATCTAACCCTAACCCTAAGCCTAATCCTAAAGCTAACCCTAGCCCTAACCCTACTCCCAATGCTATTCCAAAAACCAGCCCTAACTCTAGCCCTAACTCGAATACAAAACAAAGCCATAGCCGTAAACCTGACCATCAACATAAACCAAACCTTAACACTACACCTAGCTCTAACATTAGCCCTAATTTTAGTTTAAGCCGAAAACTTAAACTAAGCCTGAACCTGACCTAAACCTAAACCTAGCTCTAAACATCACTCTAACCCTAACCCTAAATTTAACACTAGACTTAGCCCTAACCCTAACCATAAAACTAGCCTTAATCATAACCCTAGTACTTATACTAGACGTAACTCTAACCCTAGCCTTAGCTTAACCCAAAACCTAGCCAGAGTCTCTGCCCTAGCCACAGCTTTAACCCTAACCCTAACCTTAACCATAACACTAGCACTGATTGTAATCATAAACCTAGCCATAACCTTATTTCTAACCCTATCCATTACCCTAACCATAACCTTAACCCTAATGCTAACCATAGCCTTAAACATAACCTTGTACCTATTCATAACACTATTCATTACCCTAAACCTTACCTGAAACCTAAACCTAAACCGAACACTGACCCTTACCCTAACACTAAACCTAGCTCAAAACTTGACCCTAATCCAAAACCTGGACCTAACACTAGACCTAGCAATAAGCCTAACCCTGTAACTAGACCTAATCACAAACCTCACTCTTACATTACCCATAGTTCTAACCTTAGCCCTAAACCTAACATAAAACCTAGCCCTAATCCTAGCCCTAAAGATAGTCCTAAGCATAACCCTACCATAATTATAGCCCTAACACCAACACTAACCCTAACTCATACTTTACACCTAACCCTAGCTCAAGGAAACCCTTTAACTAAACATAACACTAGCCCCATCCTAAAACCTAACCCTAATCCTAGCTCTAAATCTAACTTTAATACTAGCCCAAACTTCAGCTCTAACCCTATCCATTACACTTACCCTAACCCTAATTATAACCCTATCCCTAACATTGAACCTAACCTTAAACATAAACGTAAAACTAGCCCTAAAAGTAAAACTAGCCCTAAACTAGCCGTAAACTAGCTATGAAATTACCCATACTTCTAACACTAGCCCTTAACCTAACATAAAACCTAGCACTAATCCTAGGCCTAAACTTACTCCTAAACATAACCCTAACCCTAATAGTTGCCCTAACACTAAGCGTAACCCTAACCCATGTCTTAGACCTAACCCTAGCTCAAGAAAAACCCTTTCACTAAACATAGCAGAAGCCCCATCCTAAACCCTAACCCTAATCGTAGCTCTAATCCTAACTTTAATTCTAGCCCAAACTTTAGCTCTAACCCTTTCCATTACACTTAGGCGAACCCTAATCATAACCCTATCCCTAACAGTAAACCTTAACTTAAACATAAACGTAACCCTAGACCTAACCCAAAACCTAACCCTTGCAATAGCCCTAACCTTAGCTGAAACATTACACTAAATCTAATCCTACACTAGCCCTTACCCATATCCTAACCATAACCCTAAACCTACCTCTAATATTATCCAATACCCTAAACTTAAACCTAAAACTAATTAAAACCCTAGCCATAACCATAACCCTAAACCAAACCATATCCAATTACATAATCCTATACCTAAACTTAAACCTAACCCTTGCTCTAGATCTAACCCTAGCTCAAACAATAACCTTTATTCTAACCTAAATATAACCCTAGCCCTAACCCTAACATTTACCCAAACCCTAATACTTACCCTAAGCAAAACCCTAGTCATATCCCTGAACCTAACCCTAATCCTAGACTTAATCCAAACCACAACCTAGCCCTAACCTGAGCTCTAAACCTATCCATTACACTAAACATAACCTTAACCCTAAAGCTAATCCTAACCCTATCAATACACCTAACCCACTATTTACCGTAAACCTTAATTAAAACCTAAACCTAACCATATCCATTACCTTAATCCTAAACCTAAATCTACCACTAACTCAAGCCTTAACCATAATCTTTAACCTAAAACAAATGCCAACCCTGACTCTAACCGTAATAAAACACCTAGCTCTAAATCTGATCCTTAAACTAAACATAACTCAATAGAACTAGGCATTACCTAATCCTAAAATTATCCCTAACCATAACCCTAGACATGACACTAATCCTAGACCTAGTCCTAGCCCTAAACCTAACAGAAACCCTTGCAATCATTGTAGACCTAAATTTAACTTAATCCTACCCTGAACACTAACCCTAAATTTAATTCTAATTAAAACCCTCATCCTAGACCTAAAGCTAGCTATAACCCCTCCATTCTCCTAATCTTAAACTTGAACCCAATGCTAACCCTAAACCTCACCCTACCCTTAGGCCTAAACCTAACACTTACCCTAGCCCTAATCCTAGCCCTTATTTAGCTGTAACCCTAAGCCTAACCTAAGCCTGGTTCTAAGTCTAAAACTAACGCCCTTCCCAGCCGTATCCCTACTTCTAACCCTATCCTTTCTGGAACTCTAACCTAGCCCTAACCCTAGTCCTAAATCTAACCTTAAATCTAAATCTAACCCTAACTCTAATCCTAACACTAGCCGTATCTCTAACACTAATCCAAATATAGCCTTATCACTAGCCCTAGCCCTAAAACAAAACCGAGTCATATCCCTAAACATAAACCTTAACTTAAACCAAACCCTAACCCTACACTTAGACCTAACTTTAGCCCTAAATAGAGTCTTAAACCTAACCCTCAAACTAACCCTTACCATGACTCTGTCCATAACACTAAACCTAGCCCTATACATCGCCCTCACCCTAAACCTATGCTCTGTATGTTTCAGCATAGGGCTACCTTCACAAGGAAAAAATAAGAGAGTGCCCACAGAGAGCTGATTGAGTGTGTGAAGTTTCAAGCAGATAACACCAACCCTGTTTGTTATCCAGCTCCATTTCCAATTACACATATAAGTCAAGATGAAGTGAAACCTTAAAAAACAATCTATTCCTGACAGCGAACCATGAACCGAGAAGGCCCAAACAGGAGGAATATAGTAAGGCTAGGTAAAAGATGAATCCTCCCTGGTATCAAATAAATTTGAACAAAACTAACTCTAACCCCAACACTAATTCTAACCCTAGCCCTAAACTAAACCCTAACTGAAACCCTAACCTGTTTGATAACCTTTGGTCATAGAAGACCCAAATGTGGGGTGCCTATTTGGGCAAGGTAACAGATGAATCCTGCCAGCTATAAAAAAATATCTGACAAAATAATTGGGAGAGGTGTTTCAGTACATGCCTATTACCCCTGTTTTTTCATAAAGTGCACTTGGATAATGTTCTTTTCATTGCCATGGCTTTGGAAAATTTTCACTAGGAAGGAACCAGACAGTGCCCACAGAGACTGATTGACTGTGTGAAATTTCAAGCACCTAGTACCAACCCTGTTTAATTACCAGCTCCATTTCCATGTACTCATATAGAACACCTTGAAGGGAAACTTTAAAATTCATCTGTTCCTGACAGTGAACAATTGAAATTAAGGAAGGTCCACAACTGGGGAAAATAATGAAGCTAGGTAAAAGAGAAATCCTGCCCAGTATCAAAAAAATTCGAACATAAATAACTCTAACCCTAACACTAGTTCTAACTCTCGTCCTAAATCTGACACTAACCCTAAACCTATCCTGTTTATAGAGTTTGATCATACAAGTCACAAATTTGGGGAACCCAGGGCAGTAAGCTAGCAGATGGATCCTTTGCAGTATCAAACAAATCTGACCAAATAATTGGGGGGAGGTAGTTCAGGACATGCATATTTTCCTGATTTCTCCTAAAATGCTATTAGAGAAAGTTGTCTTTGCATGCTTGTGCTTAGAGCTACTTTTACAAGGAAAGAAACCACAGAGTGCACACAGAGAATAAATTGAGTGTGTGAAGTTTCAAGCAGCTGGCCCACCCCTTTTTGATTTCTAGCTCCATTTCCATTTATCTGTATAGGTTCAAATGAAGTGAAACCTTAAAACTCAAACTGTTCCTGACAGAGAACCTTGAATCAAGAAGGCACAAAACTGGTGAACATATTAAAGCTAGCTAAAAAATGACTCCTGCCGAATATCAAAGAAATTTGAAAAAAACTAACTCTAACCCTACCACTCGCTGTAACACTAGCCCTAACCCTAACCCTGAAACTAACCCTAACCTGTTTAGAGAACTTTTGATCATAGAAGTTTAAAACTTGTGGAGACTAGTGGGGCAAGCTAACAGATGAATACAGTGCAGTGTCAAAGTAATCTGACCAAATGCCTGGGGGACGTAGTTCAGTACATGCATATTTTCTGGTTGTCTCCTAAAATGCTCTCAGATAAAGTTTTTTTTTTTTTTGCATGCTTCAGCTTTGGGATACTTTCACAAGGAAGAAATTAGATATTATCGACAGGGAATTGATTGAGTATGTGAAATTTCAAGCAGCAAGCAACAACACTGTTGGATTTTGAGCTCCAATTCCATTTATCCATAATATCAAAATGAATTGAACCCTTAAAATACACAGTGTTCCTGTGAGTGAGCACTTGAACTGAGAAGATCTAAAACTGGGGAACTTAACAAGGGTAAGGAAAAGATGAATACTGCCCAATATTTATTCTAATAAATTTGAACAAATCTAACTGTAACTCTAATGCAAAATTTTACTATATACCCAACACTAACACTAAGCTGTTTAAAGAACCTATAATAATAGAAGTCCCAAAATTGGGGATCCTAGTGGGTCAAGTAAGTAGATGAACCCTGCTAAGTATCAAAGAAATATGACCCAATAATTGGGGAAGGTATGTAAATATATTTATATTTCCCTCTTTTTTTCCTAAAGTGCTCTTTGATAAACTTGCTTTTCATAATTCAGCTTAGAGCTTTATACAAAAGTAACAAACCAGAGAGTGCCCACAGAGAACTGATTGAGTGTGTGAAGTATGAAGCAGCTATTACCAACCCTGTTTGATTTCTAGCTCCAATTCCATTTAGGACAAAATTAAGTGAAACCATAAAATAGAAACTGTTTCTGAAAGAGAACCAGTGAATCTTGAAGGCCCAAACTTAGGGAGCCTACTAAGGCTAGGTCAAGGATGAATCTTGTACAGTATCAAAGTAATCTGACCAAATAAATTCTAAGCTCTTTCAGTACATGGGTGTTCTTCTGCTCCTAAAGCACTCAGATAAAGTTGTTTCTTTCTAATTCAGATTAGGGCTACTTCCACAAGAACCAAACCAGACAATCCTCACTGAGAACTGATTGAGTGTGTGATGATTCAAGCAGCTATCCCAAACCCTTCTTGATTTCCAGCTTCATTTCCATTCACCCCTATAGGGCAAAAAGAAGAGAAACATGAAAATTGAAACTGTTCCTGAAAGCAAACCTTTTATGTACAAGGCCCAAACATTAGGATTATAGTCAAAATAGGAAAAAGATGAATTCTACACAGTATCATAAAAATTTGAAAAAAAAAAAAACTAACTCTAACCCTAACAGTAGGTCAAATCCTAGTCCTAACATGAACCCTAACACTAACCTTAACCTCTTTAGAGTCCCTTTGATACTAGAAGTCCCACACTTCTGAAGCTAAGTGGCACAGGCTAACAGATGAATCTTTCACAGTATCAAATAAATCTGACCAAATAATTAAGGGAGGTAGTTCAGCACATGCATATTTCCATTTTCATCTAAAGTGCTCTCACATAAAGTTGCTTTGCATGCTTCCACTTAGGGAAGATAATAAACCAGAGAATGCCCATAGAGAACTGATTGAGTGTGTGAAGTTTGAAGTAGCAAGCACCAACCTTATTTGATTATTTGATTTCAAGTTTCATTTCCATTTACCACACAGGTCAAAATAAAGTGAAAACTAGAATACAAACTGTTCTAGACAACTAACTCTTGACCCAAGAGGCCCAAACCTAGGGAATTTAGTAAGGCTATGTAAAAGCTAAATCCTGCCCACTATCAAAGAAATTTCATCAAAATTTTTAAATCTAACAAACAATAGCTTTCAAAATAGCCCTAACCTAATACTAAACCAAACCAAATCTGTTTAGAGAACCATTGATTATAGTAGTCCACAAATAAATGTGCTTATAGGGGCAAGCTAACAGATAAATCCTGAACAGTATCAAAGAAATCTGACCTAGTAATTGGGGGAGGTATTTCAGTACATTCATATTTTTCTTTTTTCTCCTAATGTGCTCTTGGTTAAATTATTTTTTCATGCTGCAGTTTATGGTACTTTCACGAGGAACAAATAAAAGAGTGCCCACAGAGAGCTGATTGAATGTGTGAAGTTTCAAGCAGCTAGTACTAACCCTGTTTGATTTACAGCTTCATTTTCATTCACATTTTAGACCATAATAAAGTGAAAAATAAAAATTCAAACTGTTCCTGACAGTGAACCTGCAAACCTTGAAGGCCCAAACTTGGGGATCCTACTAAGGCTAGGAAAAGGATGAATTCTTTACAGTATGAAAGCAATCAAGCAAAAAAAGTTGAAGCTTAATCCTAAAGTGTTCACAGATAAAGCTGTTTCTACTTCAGCTTTGGGCTACTTTTACAACAAACAAACAAGAGAATGTGCACTGAGAACTGATTGAGTGTGTGAGGTTTCAAGCAGCTAGCAAAAACCCTGTTTGAGTTCCAGCTCCATTTCCATTCACCCCTATAGGGCAAAGTGAAATGAAACATGAAAATTAAAACTGCTCCTGAGAGCAACTTCTTTTACCTAGGAGGCCCAAACATGGGGAGCATACTAAGAATAGGACAAAGATAAATCCTGCCCAGTATCAAAAATGTTGAAAAAAACTAACTCTAACCCTAACACTAGCTCTAACCCTTGACCTAACTCGAACCATAACTATAACGCTAACCTGTTAAGAGAACCTTTGATAATAAAAGTTTCAAATTTGGGGAGACTAGCGGGGCAAGCTTACAGATAAATTCTGCACAGTATCAAAAAATCTGACCAAATAATTGGGGGTGGTATTTCACTACATGAATATTGCCCTGTTTTCTCCTAAAGTGATCTTGGAAAATTTAGTTTTGCATACTTCATCTTACAGCTACTTTCACAAGGAAGAACCCAGAGAGTGCCCAAAGACAACTGATTAAGTATGTGAAGTTTCAACCAACTAGCACCGACCCTCTGATTTCTAGCTCCATTTGCATTAACCCATACAGGTCAAAATGAAGTGAGACATTAAAAACAAACTATTCCCGACAGTGAACCATTGAACAAAGAAAGCCCAAAACTGGGAAACATAATAAGGCTGGTAAAAATTGAATCCTTCCCAGTATCAAAAAAACTTGTACCAAAAAAAAAACTCTAACAGTAACACTATCTCTAATGTTAGCCCTAACCCTAATCCAACCTGTTTACAAAATCATTGATCCTAAATGTCCCAAACGTGTGGAGCTTACTGGGGCAAGCTAACAGATGAATCCTGTGCAGCATCTAAGAAATCTGACCAAATAATTGGGGGAGATAGTTCAGTACATGCCTATTTTCTTGTTTTCCACTAAAGTACTATCAGGAAAAGTTGCTTTGCATGCTTCAGCTTAGGGTTACATTCACAAGAACAAACCAGAGAGTGCACACAGAGAACTGATTTGAGTGTGAGATGTTTCAATCAGCTAGCACCAAACCTCTTTGATTTTGAGCTCCATTTCCCTTTAGCATATAGGTCAAAATGAACTAAAACCTCAAAACACAAACTGTTACTGTCAGCGAACCATTGAACTGAGAAGGCCCAAAAAATAGAAGATGAGTAAGGCTAGGTAAAAGATGAATCCTGCCAAGTATGAAGAAAAGTTGAACAAAACTAACTCTAAACCTAACACTAGGTCTAAACCTAGCCCTAACCCTAACTGTAATCTTAACCCTAACCTGTTTAGATAAACTTTGATCATAGAAGTCCCAAAGTTGTGAAATCTAGTGGGGCAAGCTTGGAGATGAAAAATGTACAGTATCAAAGAAACATGACCAAATAATTGTGGGAGATAGTTCATCACATGCTTATTTCCCTGTTGTCTCCTAAAGTGCTCGTGGATAAAGTTATTTTTGCATGTTTCTCCTTTGTCCTATATTCAATAGAAAGAAAGCAGAGAATGCTCCCAGAAAATTAATTGAGTGTGTGACGTACCAAGTAGCTAGTACCAACCCTGTTTGATTTCCAGCTTCATTGTCATTCACACCTATAGGCCATAATGAAGTGACACCTAAAAATTCAAACTGTTCCTGACAGTGAACCGTTGAACTTAAAGGTCCCAAATTGGGGATCCTATTAAGGCTAGGTAAAGGATGAATCCTGTACAGTATCAAAGTAAGTCAACAAAAAAATATTGAAGATTTCTCCGAAAACACTCACAGATGAAGCTATTTTTTTCCATATCAGCATAGGGCTACTTCCACAAGAAACAAACAAGAAAATGCACACTGAGTACTGATTGAGTGTGTGAAGTTTCAAGCAAACTTTCAAACCAACTCTGTTTGATTTCAAACTCTATTTCCACTTACCCATATACATCAAAATGAAGTGAAAACTCAAAATACAAACTGTTTCTGACAGCGAACCACTGGACCCAGAAGGCCCAAACCTGGGGAGAATTGTAAGGCTAGGGAAAAGATGAATCCATCCCAGTATCAAAGAAATTTGAACAAAAATAACTCTAACCCTAGCTCTAAATCTAACCCTAACTATAACCATAAACCTAACTCTTACCTGTATAAAAAAATCATTGATCTTAGATGTCTCAAATTGGGGAGCCCAGTTTGGCAGGTTAAAGATGAATACTGCACTGTATCATCAAAATCTGATCAAATAATTGGGAGACATTTTAATATATATATTTATTTCTGTGTTTTCTCCTTATGGGCTCTCAGATACTGTTGCTTTTGCATGCTTCAGCTTTGGCCTACCTCCAAAAGAAAGAAACGAGAAAGCGCTCACTGAGAACTGATTTTTGAAGTTTTCAAGCACCTCCTACAACCCTGTTTAATTTCCAGCTCAATTTTCATTCACATCAATAAGCCATAATGAAGGAAAATCTTAAAATACACACTGTTCCTGACAGTGATACATCGAACTGAGAAGGCTCAAACCTGGGGAGCATAGTAAGACTTAATAAAAGATGAATCTTGCCCAATATCATAGTAATTTGAAGAAAACTAGGGCCATGCTGCATCTATCTGTGCAGATGGATGGCTCGGCTGTGTGATTGCTCTTAGCTCAGTCAGAAGTCAGAAGTCTTGGCTGCACATGAGCTCTCTGCACAGATGGAAGTTTCGACTGTGCATGTTCTCTCAGCTCAGATGGAAGTCTCAGCAACGTGTGAGCACTTGGCACAGACAGAAGTCTTGGCCGTGCAAGTGCTCTCTGTGCAGAGGATAGGTAGCACAGAACACAGAGGCTTTACTTGTGGGTCACCAGAACAAGATCTGTACACGGCCAAAGGTCACCCCAGAACCAACCACCTCACCAAACACCCTCACAGGTAACAGATGGAATCCATCTTAGATAACCTTACTCACCATCTATCAGTGGCAGTGGCTACCAGCTCAGTTTTGCTTCTGCTCAGGTACCCAGTTTCCAACTCTTCTACATCCAGTTGTGATTATTCAAGATTTTTCTCACAATCTTGGGGAGATTGTAGCTATCAATGCAGAACAGCAACTGTACAGGTACCTGGTTTCCAACTCAGAGACAAAAAGTAGGAAGGCTCTAGGTAGAAGCTCAAACCCTCTCAAACTGGCTACCTCTACTTCCCTTAGCACAGAGAATCAAGCTAGGAATAGACACCTCCACCTACTGGAAGAAAACAGAGTTCTGAGAGACTTTTCTATTCTCGCTCTTCTCATCTATTCTCCTCTACCCTTCCCCCTCTGGCCCTCATGATCTCAACATACGTGAAACCAAGAAATTTGCATGAAATTGGTCTTTAAGAACTGAATCACCAGAATAGATTAATATAGAGGAATTGCATATGCCCACCTCACCAACACTTTATTTTTATCTTATTTTTATTCTTCCTCTCTATCTTTCTTTCCTGTTTTTTTTTCTTATTTTTTCTTCCTCCCTCTATCCCACTTTCAACATACAAACCTTTACTATTTATACTTAGGGTAATTTAATGAATACAGATAAGGAATTTGAATTTATACATTCTTTCATAAATTACCCCTGTCTATTTATTACAGTTCTCCTCCAAGTTACTAACATAGATTAATCTCTACCCTCACTCCTTTTCTGCTGTACATAGCATCCTACCTCTGACCATCAGTTCTCTATATACCACCAAAAATTGTATGCCTTTTATGAAACTAATGACTATATTCTAAATAATAATTGAAGCAAACATCTGTAGACACAGAATCTAAATATAAATGTATTTATAATGGTTAGGCTTAGGCTTCGGGTTAGGGTTAGATTTTGAGTTAGCATTTGATCTATGGTTAGGGCTAGGACTAAGGAAAGGGCAAGGGTTAGGACTAGAGTTAGGACTAGGGTTATGGTAATGGTAAGGGATCGGGTTAGAACTAGTGATAGGCTAGTGTGAGAGTTAGAGTTAGCCGTAGGGCTAGGGCTAGGATTATGTTTAGGGATAAGGCTAAATTAGGGCTAGGGTTAGTTTTAGGTTTATACCTAAGGTTACGGTTAGTGTTAGAGTTACATTTAGGGTAAGGGAGTGGGTTATAGCTTAGTTGAGGGCTAGGGCGAGTGTTAGTATTAGGGTTAGGCCTGGGGTTAAAGTTAGGGTTATGATTAAGTCTAGGATTATTGCTAGAATGAAGGCTAGTGTGTGTGTTAGGTTTAAGGCTAATATTAGGGCTTGGGATAATGCCAGATGTAGGGTTACAGTTAGGTATAGATTTAGTGTTAGGTTTATGGCTTGTCCAGTGTAAGTGTTAGGTTTAGGGTAAGGGTTAGGTTTAGAGCTAGGGTTATTATTAGGTTCAGGTTGAAGGTTAGGGTTTGGTTTAGGTAAGAGATAAGTTTTAGGGCTCGAATTAGCATTAGGTTTAGGGTTAGGGTTAATGATAGGGTTAGGTTTAGGGTTTAGATGTGGTTTAGTGTAATAAATAGGGTTAAGGTTTGTCCTAGTGTTTAGCATAAGTGCTAGGGTTATCATTAGAGTAATGGATAGTGTTAGACCTAAGATTAGGCCTAGGGATATGTATAGGATAATGGCTTTTGTTTGGGTTAGAGTTAAGATTAACTTTAGGGTTAAAGCTAAGTTTAGGACTCGGATTAAGGCTTGGTTTTGGGCTAGGTTAGGGTAGGGTTAAGTCTACTGGTAATGTACGAAGTAGGGTTATGATTAGCGCTCGTTATAGGGTTATGGTTAGTGTTATAGTCAGAGTCAGGGTCAGGCTTAGTTTTAGGGTTCAGATTAAAACTCAATCTAGGGCTAGGGATAGGGTTAGGGTTTGTGTAGGTTAAGGATTAGGGTAAGGGCTATGTTTCTGTTATAATTATGGCTAGTGCTAGGGTAAGAGATAGTTTTAGGATTAGCATTAGGGTTAGGTTTAGTTTTAGCATTAGGTTTAAAGTTAGATTTAGAGTTAGGGTTAGGGTTAGGGTTAAGCTTAGGGTTATTTTTAGATTTGGAGTTAAATTTAAATCTAGTTAGAGCTAGGGATAAGGATATGTTTAGAGTTAGTGCTAGGATTAGGGTTCTGATAAGGGATTGGTTTAGAACAAGGGATAGGGCTAGGGTGGAGAGTTTGAGTTAGTCTTACAGCTAGGGTTAGGCCTAGGATTAGAAATAGGGCTAAATTAGGGCTAAGATAAGGGCTAGGTTAGTGTTAGGGTTAGGACTACTTTTAGAGTTAGGGTTAGGAGTAAAGGTATGTTTAGTGCTATGATAAGGGCTGTGATTTGTGTTAAGTTTAGGGCTAAGATTAAGGCTAGGGCTAATGTCAGATCTAGGCTTACGGTTGGGGATAGTTTTAGGATAATGGTTATGGCTAGGTCTAGTGTAAGTGTTAGATTTAAGGTAATGATCAGCTTTAGAGCTAGGGGATTTATTATGGTCAGAGTCAGAGTTAGAGATTGGTTAAAGTTAGAGTTTAGGGTTAGGGCTTAATTTAGTATTTGGGTGTGGGTTAGGGTAATGATAGAGTTTTGTTTAGGGTTCAGGTTAGGTTTAGCTAATTGTTAGGGTTAGGGTTAGGTCTAAGGTTTGCATTAAGGTAAGGGTTAGCGTTAGTATAATGGACAGTTAAGGGCTACGTTTTGGGCTAGGTTTTTGTTAGGAATAGGCCTTGAGTTACGGTTAGGTTTATTTTTAGGGATAGATGAAGGTTTATATTTAGGGTAAGGGTTAGGCTTTGAGCTTGGATTAGGACTAAGGTAAGGGTTCAGTTATGGTTAGGGCAAGCGTTAGGGTTGGGGTTATGCTTAAGGCTAGGTTTAGGCCTGGGATTTGCTCTAGGCTTTTTGTTAGGTTTAGGCCTAGAGTTAGAGCTATGAGTAATGTAAGAACTAGGGTTATAATTAGGGCTAGTTTTAGGGTTAGTGTTATGGCTAGGTAAAGTGTTAGGTTTAAATTTTCGGGTAGAGTAAATTTTAGATATAAGTTTACTATAAAGGCAGGGTCAGTGTTTGGGTTAAGTTAGAGTTAGGGTTATAGCCAGAATTAGGACTAGGTTTAGGTCTAGGGATAGGGTTAGTGTTTGGGTTAGGTTCAGAGTTATTATTAAGGATAAAGCTATGTTTGGGTTAGGTCTAGAACTAGGGTTATGTATAGATTTAGGATTAGGTTTAGATCTAGGGATACTGTTAGGGTTTCGTCTAGGGTTAGGTTCAGGTTTAGACCTAGGGTTAGTTTTAGCATCAGAATAAGGATCAGGGTTAGTATTATGGTTTGGGATAGGATTAGAGCTAGAGTGATAGCTTGGTTTAGGACTATTAATAGGGTTCAAATTTTGGTTAGCCTAAAGATTAGGGATAGGTCTAGGGTTATCATTAGTGTTAGTGTTTGGCTTAGGGTAAGTGATAGCTTTAGGGCTAGGTTTAGGGCTAGGGTTAGGATTAGGGTTAGGGTTAAATCTATGTTTTGGACTCAGATTAGGGATAGTTTTTGTGTTAGGGTTAAGTAAATTGCTAATGTATAAACTAGGGTTACAATTAAGGTTATTTTTAGGGTAAGGGTTAGGGATAGGTGTAAGTGTAAGTGTTAGGTTTAAAATTAGAGTAATATTTAGAGATAGGGTTATTTTTAGGATCTGAGTTAGAATCAGAGTTTGTTTTAGTGTTAGAGTTAAGACTCAAATAAGGGCTAGAGTTACTTAGGGTTCAGTTTAAGATGAGGATTGTGTTTAGAGCTAGGGTGACTGTTAGGATACAAGTTAGGGTCAGGGATAGTTTTAAGGTTAGGTTTTTGACGTTAATAGAGGCTCAGGTTACTGTTAGAGTTTTGTTTAAGTTTAGCATGGTGTTCAGAGCTAGGGTTACTTTTAGGATATGAGTCAGGGTCAGGGTAAGTTTTAAGGTTAGAGTTATGACTCCGATTAGGCCTAGGGTGAGGTCTAGGTGTAGTGTTAGGGTTTGGGTTAAGTTAAAGTTTAGGGTTAGAGGTATTGCTCAATTAGGTTTTAGTCCTAGGTTTAGGGTTAGTACTAGTTATATGATTAGCATTATGGTTAGGACTAGTGTTAGTGTTAGGCTATGCTTAGGGTTAGGGTTAGATTTGAAGTTAGTATTAGATCTAGGGTTCAGGCTAGGTCTAAGCATAGGGCAAGGGTGTTAGGTCTATGGTTAGGATTATGTTAATGGATAGGTTTAGAAATAGGGATATTGCTAGGTTGAGAGTTAGAGTTACTCAAAGAGCTAGGGTTATGGTTATTTTTAGGGATAGGGCTAAATTAGGGATAGGATTATGGCTAGGTTTAGTGTTCAGCTTAGACCTAACATTTACAAGAGTTATGGTTATTTTTAGGGTAAGGGGTGGCATTTTAGCTGGGTTTAGATGTAGGCTGAGGGTTCAAATTAGGGTTAGTGATAGGGACAGTGTTAGGGATATGATAAAGGCTAGGTTCAGGGCTAGAATGAGTGCTAGGGTTTGTTGTACATTTAGTTCTAGAATTAGGGCGAGGGCTAATGTCAGGTCTAAAGTTACAGTTAGTGGTAGATTTATGGTTAGGTTTGTGTCTAGGTCTAGTGTAAGTGTTAGGCTTAGGCTAAGGGTCAGGTTTAGAGCTATGTGTATTTTTAGGCTCCGGATCAGTGTTAGGGTTTGTTTTAGCTTAATGTTTAAAAATAGGGCTCAAATGAGCATTAGGGATAGGGTCAGAGTATTGGATAGGGTTAGGTTTAGGGTTCAGGGTAGGTTTAGGGGAATGGAGAAGTTTCAGGTTAGCAAAACAATTAGGGTTGCCATAAGGATAATGTATAGGGTTAGAACTAGCGTTAGGGCTAAGGTTATTGTTAAGATTAGATATAGAGTAAGTGCTTAGGATATGGGTTAGGGGAAGTAACCCTAGCTTAGGATAGGGTTAGGGTTATGTTTGGGGTAAAGGTTAGGTTTTGAGCTTGGGTAAGTCCTAGGGTGAGGCTTAGGTTTAGTGTTAGGTCTAGGGTTAGGATTACGGTTATGATCAGGGTCAGGTTTAGGGTTAGGGCTAGGGTTTTCATTAAGTTTAGGGTTAGGTTTAGGGTAACATATTGGGTTAGATGTAAGTTTAGCTTTAGTGCTAAGGTTAGATTTATGGTTAAGTTTAGTTTTAGGGCCGAGTTTACTATTGCGTTTAGGGTAAAATTTAGGGTATGAGTTAAGATTAAGATTCGGTCTAGGGTTAGGGCTACAGCAAGGATTAGGTTTAGGGTTAGGTCTAGGGTTAGGTTTATGGTTTTTATTAGGGATTTGGATAGGGTTAGGGCTAGGGTTATCTTTAGGGTTAGGGTTAGAGGTAAGGTAATGACTAGGGTTAGAGCTAGGGTTAGGACTAGGAATGATGTTTTGATTAGGGCTAGGATTAGGGTTATGATTAGGGATAGTCCTATGGTTATGTTTAGGATAAGGGTTAGGTTTTGAGCTAGGGTTATGACAAAGGTGATGGTTAGGGTTAGAGTTAAAGCTAGGGTTAGGGTGAGGTCTATCCTTATGGTAGGTTTAGGCCTTAGATTAGGCTAGGTTTGGTGTTCGCTTTAGGTCCTAGGGTTAATGCTATGGTTAATATAAGATCTAGGGTTCTAATTAGGGCTAGTTTATTGTTAGATCTATGGCTAGTTCTAGTGTTAAATTTAGATTTTGGCTTCGGGTCGGGTTTAGAGATAGGTTTAGTGTTAGTGTTAGGGTCAGTATTCAAGTAAGTGTTAGGGTAAGGGTGAAAGCCAGAATTAGAACTAGTGTTAGGTATAGCGGTAGGGTTAGTGTTAGTTTTAGGTTAATTGTTATTGTTAGGGCTAGTACTAAATTTTTGTTTAGGTCTAGAGCTAGAGTTATCACTAGATTTAGTATTATGTTTAGGTCTAGGAGTAGTGATAGGGTTAGGTTTAGGAAAAAGGTTACTGGTAGGGCTACTTTCAGGTTTCGGTTTAGGTTAACTGTCAGATTGAGACTTATAATTAGTGTTAGGTTCAGAATGAGAGTGAAGTTTAGAGTTACATTTTTGGTTAGGGTTAGAACTAGAATGGAGGCTAGGGTTAGGACTAGTAATAGGGTTAGTGTTTGGTTTAGGCTAAGTATTAGAATTAGGACAAGGTTAAGCATTATGTATAGGTTTTGGCCTAGCGCAAGGGATAGGCTTAGACCTAGGGTTAGGGCTACGTTTAGGGTTAGGTTTAGGGATAAATTTAGGGTTAGGGTTAGGGTTAAATCTAGTTAGGGCTCAGATTAGGGCTATTTTTGTGTTAGGATTAGAGATATTTCTGATATAAGAACTAGGGTTACAATTAGGGTTAGTTTTAGTGTTTGGGCTCAGTCTTGTGTTAGTATTAGCTTTACGGTTAGGATGATATATTGAGCTAGGGTTAGTGTTTGTATAAAAGTGGGGTCAGGGTTAATTTTAGGCCTAGGACTCAAATTAGAGCTAGTAATATTGCTAGTAATATTGTTAGGGTTTGGTATATATAGTTTTAGGGTTAGAGCAAAAGCTCAGTTTTGTTTTAGGGCTAGGGCTAGGGTTATGGCTATTTTTAGGATTAGCAATAGTGTTAGGGCCCAGGTAGGTGAGGATTAGGCTTAAGGTTAGGGTTAAATTTAGCATATTGTTAGATCTAGGGTTAGGGCTATGGGTAGTGTTAGGGCTAAGGTTAGGGCTAGTGTGAAAGTTACAGTAATGGATAGGGTTAGAAATAGAGATGGGCTGGGGTTGAGAGTTAGAGGTAGTCTAACTAGGATTAGGGTTAGGGTTAAATTAGGGCTAGGATTAGCACTAGGATAAGTGTTAGGGTTAGGGTTAGGGTTAAATTAGGGCTAGGATTAGCACTAGAATAAGTGTTAGGGTTAGGCCTATATTAGGGCTAGGTTTAGGCATTGTTTTACGGTGGCAAGAATGGGGTTATATAGCATGGTTCAGGGCTAGGGAAAAGGTTAAAATTAGGGATAGGGCTACGGTGAGGGTTCTCGTTAAGACTAAGGCTAGGATTAGGGGTAAGATGTGGGCTAGGGATTGTGTTAGGGTTAGGGCTAAGATTATGGCTAGGGCGAATATCAGGTCTACAGTTAAAATTAGGGATAATTTTAGGGTTTGGTTAATGGCTAGTTCTAATGTAAGGGATAGGTTTAGGGTAGGGGTCAGGTTTAGAGCTAGGTGTATTATTAGGTTCAGAGTCCGGGTAAGAGTTGGTTTGGGTTCAGGTTTACAGTTAGGGCTTGAATTAGGGTTAGGTTTGTGTTCGGGTTAGATTAATGGATAGGGTTAGGTTTAGGGTTCATTTTTTTTGTTGGAGTAATGTATAGATTTAATGTTAGGCATAGGGTTAAGGTTAGGCCTAGTGTTAACATTTGGGTTAGGCTTATGTTTAGGGTAATGGATAGGGTTAGCATTTTTGGTAGGGATTGGGTTAAGGTTAGAATTAGGGCTAGGATTATGTTAGGCTTAGGGTTGGTGTTAGGGTTAGGATTTTAGAGCTAGGGTTTATGTTAGGATATCTGTCAGTGTTCAAGTTAGTATTGGATATAGCATAAGGGCCAGAATTAGAGCTAGGTTTAGGTCTAGGGGTAGGGTTAGTCCTTGTGTTAGGTTAATGGTTATTATTAGGGCTAGGGCTAGGGTTTTGTTTAGGGCTAGGACTAGAGTAATGGCTGTATTTAGGATTAAGTTTATGTTTAGTGCTAGTGTTACAGTTAGGTTTAGATATAGATTTAGTGGTAGGGATAGTGTTAGGGTTTGGTTTAGGATTTGGGTAAGGCTTATTCCTAGGGTTAGTGTTAGGGTCAGAATAAGGGTCAAAGTTAGGGTTAGGCTTTGGTTTAGTGTTAGCAATAGAATAAAATCTAGGGTCAGGACTAGTAATAGAGTTAAATTTTGGGGCAGGCTAACGATTAGGTTTAGAAATAGGGTAGCATTAGGATGAGGGTTTGACTTAAGGTAAGGGTAAGTTTGAAGCTAGGGTTAGGGTTAGGGTTAGGGCTAGGGTTAAAGCTAGTGTTAGGGTTCAGATTAGGGCTAGATTTTGTGCTACGGTTAGTGCTATGGCTAATGTAAGAACTGGTTTTACGATTAGGGATAGTTTTCTGGTTAGGGTTAGGGGTAGGTCTAGTGTTTGGTTTAGATTTTGTGTTAGGCTGATATTTAGAGCTAGGGTTAGTTTTTGGTTCAGAGTCAGGGTCAATATTAGTTGTAGGGTTAGGGTTAGGGTTAGGTGTAGCATTAGGATTTGGTTTAGGTTAAAGGTTTGCTCAGTTAAGGGTTAGCTAAGTTTTGTTTGAAGTCTATTTCTAGGCTTAGGGCAAGTTTTCAGATGAGCATTAGGGTTAGGGCTCTTGTTAGTGTTAGGTTTAGGTTTAGGGTTAGGGTTAGATTTAGAGGTAGGGTTAGATCTAGGTTTATGGCTAGGCCTAAGTTTAGGGCTAGGTTTGGGCTTGGGTTAGGGCTAGGCCTTGGCTTATAGAAAGGGATAAGTTTAAAACTAGGGATAGATCTAGGGTGAGAATTAGAGTTAGTCTTAGAGCTAGAAATATGGGTAGGTTTAGGATTAGGGCTAAATTAGGGATAGAATTAGAGCTAGGGTTAGTATTATGGCTAGGCCTTGGTTTAGGGCTAGGTTTAAGATTAGGGTTAGGGTATGGTGTGATGTTATTTTTAGGTTTAGTCCTAGGATGAAGGTTCAATTTAGGGTTAGGTCTAATATATGGGTTAGGGTTAGAATTAAGGCTAAGTTTAGGTCCAGGATTAGGACTATGGTTTTTGTTAGGGTTAGGTCTAGCATTAGGACCAGGGCTAAGGTCAGGTGTATTGTTATGGTTAAGGATAGTTTTACGGTTAAGTATAGTGTAAGGGTTAGGTTAAGGGTTAGGTTCAGTTTTGGATAGGGGTATTCTTAGGGTCAAGAAAAGGTTTAAGGTTTGTTAGGTTAAGATTTAGGTTTAGAGTTCAAATTATCATTAGGGGTAGGTTTAGGGTTAGGGTAATGGATATTGTTAGGTTTAGGGTTAGTTTTAAGTTTAGGATAAAGAATAGTGTTATAGCTTGGTTTTGACGTAAGGTGAGGGTTAGAGATAGGTTTAGAGCTAGGGTTTGAGTTAGCGTTATGATTAAGGCTAGGTTTAAGGCTAGGATGAGGGGGAGTGTTCGTTTTAGATTCAGGACTAGGATTAGTTCTAGGGCTAAATTCAGGTCTAGGGTTATATTTAAGACAGTTTTCAGGTTAGGCTTATGGCTAAATCTAGTGTAAGGGCAAGGTTTATGGTAATGGTCAGGTTTAGAGCTCGGGGAATCATTAGGATTAAAATTTGGCTTAGGTAGGGATTTAGGTTTATGGCTCAAATTAGCATTAGGTTTAGGGTTAGGGAATAGTTAGTGTTTGTTTTAAGGTTTCAGGTTTGGTTTAGGGTAATTGATACAGTTAGCATTAGTTATAGAGCTAGGGTTAGGCTTAGAGTTAGCATTAGGGTAAGGGTTATGGTTAGGGTAATTAATAGGGTTAGAACTAGAGTTATGTTTGGAATTATGCCTTGAGTTAGGAATAGAGTTAGTGTTAGAACTAGATTTAGGGTAAAGTTTAGTGTTATGTTTAGCATAAAGGTTAGGTTTTGAGCTAGGGATAGGGCTAGGTTTAGGGTTAGGTCTAGGGATAGGATTATGGTAGGTTTAGGGTTAGGTTGGTGTTTTGAACTAGGATTAGTGTTAGGATATAAATCAGGTTCAGGTTTATTTTTAAGGTTATGATTAGGACTCAAATTAGGGCTAGGGTTAGATCTAGGTGTAGTTCTAGGGTTTGGTTAAAGTTGAGGTTAGTGTTAGGCTTGTTGCTCAGTTTTGTTTTAGTGCTATGGTTAAATTAGGCCTAGTTTTATGATTAGCTCTAGGGATAGGGCTAGGGTTATGGTTAGGTTTAGGATTAAGGCTAGGATTAGGGCTAGGACTAATGTCAGGTCTAGGTTTATAGTTAGTGAGTGTTTTCTTGTTACGCTTATGGCTAGGTCAAATTAAAGTGTTATTTTTAGGAAAAAGGTCAGATTAAGAGCTGGGGTATTATTAGGGTCAGGGTCAGGCTTTGGGTTTGGGTTAGGTTAAGTTTTAGTGTTAAGGCTCAAATTAGCATTAAGGTTAGAATTAGGGTTAGGGTAATGGATAGTCTTATGTTTAGGGTTAGGTTAGGATTAAGGTAATGGATGTGGTTAGGATTTGTGATAGGTTTAGGGTTAGGCCTAGGGTTAGCATTAGGGTTATGGTTATTGTTAGGGTAATTTATTGGTTTAGACCTAGGGTTAGGGCTAGGATAATGGTTAGGATTAGGGCTTATTAAGTTTAGGGTCAGGGTTAGGGCGAGCGTCACACTTAGAATTAGGTTTAGGGTACAGTTTAGGGTTTTAGCTAGAATTTTGCTATGGCTAAATTAATTTATGGTTTGGTCTAGGGTTATGGTCATGGTTAGTGTAATGGTTAGGCCTAAGGTTATCTTTAGGGTTTGGGTAATAGATTTAAAAGACAGGTTAAAGATATGTTTAGGTTTAGGTTGGGGTTAGGTTTAGGTTTGGGATTAGGGTTAGCTTTTGAGATAGCTTAGGTTTAGGGTTAGGGTTGTGTTCACTGTTAGTTCTAGGGTAGGTTTATGTTTAGGGTTAGGGTAGGTTTAGCTTTTGGTCTAGTATTATCATTAGGGTTAAGTTTAGGTTAGAGTAGTGGGTAGGGTTCAAGCTATTTTTAGAGCTTGGGTTAAGGTTAGGATTAGGCCTGGGTTTAGGCTTAGGTTTAGACCTGTGTTAGGATTGATTAAGGGTAGGGATTGAGCTACGTTTAGGGCTAGTGTGAGGGTTAGGTTTACAATATGTGCTAGGGTAGGTTTACGGTTAGGTTTAGGGCTAGAGTTAGCATTAGTTTTAGGGTTATTGTTAGTATAATGGATAGAATTAGAGCTACGGTTTGGGCTATGGTTACAGTTAAGATTAGGGATAAAATTAGGATGAGATTTAGTGTTTAGGGTTTTTGTTAGGGTTATTTTAGGGTAAGGTTTAGTGTTTGAGCTAGGATTAGCTCTAGAACAAAGTTTAGGGTGAGGTTTAGGGCTAGGTTTAGGGTTAGGGTTATGCTTATAGTTAGGTTTAGGGCTGTAATTATGGCTAAGTTTTGTGTGAGTTTTTGGGCTACTATTAGGTATATCGTAATATAAGAGCTAGAGTTATGGTTAGAGTACATGTAGTATTAGGGTTAGTTTTTGGGTTAGGATAAGGTTTATAGCTAGAGTTTTATTTTAAGGTAAATGCCAGGATTCAGGTTAGGATTAGTTTTATGGTTAGGTCCAGAATGAGGATTAGGGTTAGGTATAGGGGTAGAGTTAGTGTTTGGTTTAGGTTAAGGGTTACTGTTAGGGCTCAGGCTAGGGTTATGGCTATATTTAGGATTAGGATTATGTTTAGGGTAAATGGTAAGGATAGTGTTTTTTTTTTGGATAAGGGTTAGGGTCAGGTTTAAACCTAGGTTTAGTGTTAGGGTCAGAATAGCATCAGCATTAGGTTTAGGGTTTGGGTTAAGTTTAGAGCTAGAATGAGGTTTAAGTTTAGGAATACTAATAGAGTTAGTGTTTGGGGTAGGCATTAGTGTTAGGACTAGGGTAGCAATATGGTGAGGGTTTGACTAAGTGTAAGAAATAGAGTTAGAGCTAGGATTAGGACTACACATAGGGATAGGGCCAGTATTAGAATTAGGGTTAAAGCTCGGGTTAGGCCTTGGATTAGGGCTAGAATCTGTGTTAGGTTTAGGGCTATGGCTAATTTAAGAACTGGCATAATGAATAGGGCTAGTTTTAGGTTTAGGTTTAGGTTGAGGTCTAGTGTTAGGATTAGGTTTAGAAAAGGGTCATGTATAGAGCTAGTGTTAATGTTAAGGTCAGATTCAGCATTATTATTTGTTCTAGGGTTAGGTTTAGGACTTGAATTAGGGCTAGGGCTAGGGCTAGCTGTAGGGTTAGGGTTTGGTTTAGATTAAGGATTAGGGTGAGTGAAATGGCTCTGTTATGATTGAGAGCTAGGGCTTGGATTGGGGCTAGTTTGAAAATTAGCATTAGGGTTAGAGCTAGTGTTTGGGTGTCATTTAGGCTTAGGTTTAGGTTTAGATTTAGAGTTAGGGTTAGATCTAGATTTAGGGCTGCAGGGAGTGTTAGGCTAGGGTTTGAGTTTTCATAAGGGATAGAGTTAGAACTAGGGATAGGCCTAGGGTGAGAGTTAGAGTTAGTGTTAGGATTAGATTTAAGGTTAGAATTAGGGCTTAATTAGAGCTAGAATTAGAGCTAGGGTTAGTATTAAGGCTGAGCCTAGGTTTATGGCTAGGGTTATGGCTATGATTATGTTTAGGTATAATGTTATAGCTAGCTTTAGAACAAGGACGAGGATTAAAATTAGGTTTAGGTCTATGGTTAGGGTTAGGGTTAGGATTAAGGCTAAGATTAGGGCTAGGATTAGAGCTCGAGTTTATTTTAGGGTTAGGGCTTCATTAGGGCTATGGCTAATGTCAGATCTAGGGTTATGTTTAGAGATAGTTTTAGGGTTATGATTATTAGGGTTAGGATTAGGTTTATGGATATTGTTTAGTTTAGGGTTAAGGTTAGGTTTAGTGTAACTTATAAGTTTAGGGTTAGGAATAGGTTTAGGGGTATCCTAGTGTTAGAATTAGGGTTAGGATTAGGATTAGGGTAATGGATAGGGTTACAGCTAGGTTTAGGGCTAGGTTTATGGTTAGGATTAAGGCTAGGGTTAGGGTTAGGTTTTGGGTTATGTCAGGGGTCAGGGTTATGGTTAGGTTTAGGGTAAGTGTTAGGGCTAGAATTATGGTTATGGTTTGGGTTATAGGTAGTTTTACGGCTCCAATTAGGGATAGGTTTTGAGTTAGGTTGGGGCTAGTTTTAAGGATACAGCCAATGTAAGAACAAGGGTTATGATTAGAACTAGTTTTAGAGTTAGGGTTAGGGCTTGGTCTAGGGTAAGGTTTAGGTTTAGGTTTTGAGTGATGTTTAGAGCTAGGGTTAGTACTAGGGTCAGAGTCAGTGTCAGAGATTTTTTAGGGCTAGTGATAGGTCTGAATTAGAGCAAGGTTTAGGGCTAAGTGTAGGCTTAGTTTTTGGTTTATGTTAATGGTTAGGGTTAGGGCTATGGCTCGGTTGTTTTGTGGGGCCAGTGCAAGGGTAGGGCTAGTTTTAGAACTAGCATTAGTGTTTCAACTTGTGTTAGTGAGAGGTTTAGCTTAGGGTTAGGGTTAGATTCAGAGTTAGGTTTTGATATAGGATTAGGGCTAGAGATAGGGTTAGGGTTAATGTAAAGGCAAGTGATAAGATTATGGTAAAGGATAGGGTTAGAACTAGAAACAGGGCTAGGGCGAGAGGTAGAGTTAGACTTAGGGCTTTGGTTATGTTAGGTTTAGGGCTAAATTATGGCTAAGATGACGTCTAGTGTGTTATTAGGGTTATGTCTAGTTTAGGCTTAGGTTTAGGTTTAGAGATAGGGTTATGATTAGGGAAAATGATAGGATTAGATCTAGTTTTAGGGCTAGGTCAAAGGTTCGAATTTTGGTTAGGGCTAGGGATATGGTTTGATTTAGTAATAATGCTAGGATTAAGAATAGGATGAGGGCTAGGGTTTGTTTTAGTGTTATGGCAAGAATTAGGGCTGGGGCTAGTGTCAGGTCTAGGCTTGCATTAGGGATAGATTGAGGGTTAGATTTATGGCTAGGTCTAGCTTAAAGGTTCAGTTTAGGGTAAGGGTCAGGTTTAGAGCTAGGGCTATTATAAGGATTAGAATTAGGTTTCAGATTTGATTTAGGTTACGGTTTATGTTTAGACTTGAATTCACATTAGGGTTTGGTTAGGGTAATGACAGGTTGTGGTTTAGGGTTCATGTTATTTGTAGGGTAATTGATAAAGTGAGAGTTATCAAAAGGGTTAGGGTTAGACCTAGGGTTAGCCTTAGGATTATGGTTGTGCTTAGGATAAGGGCTAGGGTTAGGGCTAGGGTTACGGTTATTATTAGGTCTAGAGTTAGTGTTAGGCGTAGGGTTAGGGTTAGGTTTAGGTTTATGATATAGTTTAGAGTTTGAGATATGGCTAGGACAAGGACAAGGGTTAGTTTAAGGGTTAGATCTAGGTTATAGTTATGGTTAAGGTCAAGGTAGTGTTAAGGTTATTGCTAGGGTTATCATTATGTTTAGGGTATTGGATAGGGTTTGATGTCATGTTAGGGTTAGGGTTAGGGTTTGTGCAAGATTTAAAGTGAGGGTTGGATTTAGGGTAAGAGTTAGGACTTGGCTTAGGTTTAGAGTTAGGGTTAAAGCTAGGGTTGGGGCTCACATTAGGGCTAGATTTTGGGTAACATTAGGGCTAGTGTTAGGGATACAGCTAATGTAAGAACTAGGGTTATGATTAAGGATAATTTTAGGGTTACAGTTAGTTTTAAGTCAAGTTTTATGGTTAGGTTAAAGTTCAGGTTGATGTTTTGAGCTAGGGTTAGTGTTAGGTTCAGAGTCAGGGTCAGGGTTAGTTTTAGGTTGGGGATAGGACTCAAATTAGGGGTAGGCTTAGGGCTAGATGTAGGGTTAGAATTTGGTTTAGGTTAAGGGTTAGGGTTAGTGCTATGGCTCGTTATGTTTTCTGGCTAAGGATAAAGTTAAGGGTAGTTTTACAATTAATTTTGGTGTTATTTCTAGTGATAGGGTGAGTTTAGGCTTAGGGCTACATTTAGAATTATGGTTAATTTTAGGGTTAGAGCTATGGCTAGGGTTAGGGCTTAGGTTAGGTCTAGTGTTTGGGTTATGGTTAGGGAGAGTGCTAGAACTAGGAATAGAGCTAGGGCGATAGTGTTAGTCTTAAGGCTAGGGTTAGGGTTAAGTTTAGGGCTAAATTAGGGCTTAGAATATGTCTAGGATTGATTTTAATGTTAGGCCTAGGGTTAGGGCTATGTTTATGATTAGGCTTAGGGTTAGCTTTAGAGGAAGGGAAGGGGTTATAGCTATGTTTAGGGCTAGGGCAAGGTTAGAATTAGGTTTAGGTCTAGGGTTAGGTTTGTGTTAGAATTAAGGCTAAATTTGGGATTAGAATGAGGGCTAGGGTTAGTGTTAGGTTTAGAGCAAGTTTTAGGGATAGGGATAATGTCAGGTTTAGGGTTACGGCTAGGGATAGTTATAGGGTTAGATTCATGCCTAGGTCTAATGTTAGGTTTCAGGTAAGGGCCAGATTAAGAGTAAGGTGTATTTTTAGAGTCAGGGTCAGGTTTCGGGTTTGTGTTAGGTCAATTATTAGGGTAATGCCTAAATTAGAGTTAGGTTTAGAATTAAAGTTAGGTGTATGGATCGGTTTAGGTTTAGGATTCAAGTTAGGATTAGGGTAATTGGTAGGGTTAGGGTTAGTGATAGGGTTAGGCTTAGGTCTAGGGTTAGCATTTGGGTTAGGGTTATTGTTAGGGTAATGAATAGCATTAGAGCTAAGGTTAGGGCTAAGGTTTTGGATAGGATTAGGGCTAGAGTTAGGGTTAGGGTTAAGTTTAGGATACAGGTTAGGTTTTGATCTAGGGTTAGTGCTAGGGTGAGGGTTAGGTTTAGGATTAAGTCTAGGGTTTGATTTACAGTTAAGGTTAAGGTTAGTGTTCAGGTTAGGGCTAAGGTTATGTTTAGAGTTAGGTTAAAGGATAGGGTTATATGTCGGGTTAGGGACAGGGGTAGTTTTAGGTTTAAGTTTAGTGTTAAGGTTAGGTCTAACATTATCATTTGAGTTAGGGAAATGGATAAGGTTAGATGTCAGGCTAAGGTTAGGTGTAGTTTTAGGTTTAGGGTTAGTGTTAGGATTTGGGCTAGGGTTAGTGTTAGAGTAATGGTTAGGGTTTTATCTAGTGTTAAGGCTACGAAGAGTGTTAGGTTTAGGGTTAGGTCTAGGATTAGGTTTACATTTAGGATTAGAGCTAGGGTTATCATTAGGGTTAAAGTTCGGTTTAGAGTAATGGATAATTTTAGAGATAGTATTAGGGCTAGTGTTAACATTATGATTAGGGCTAGAATTAGGATTAGGTATGGGGATAGGACTAGGGTTATATTTAGGATTCAGTTTTGTGTTTTATCTAGGGTTAGGTCTAAGGCGAGGGTTAGGGTTAGTGTGAGTTAGGGTTAGGTTTAGGGTAAGGGAATAAGGTTACCTTATGATTAGGGTTACGCTTTGGGCCTGATTTAGGCCTAGAATTAGGGCTAAGTTTTGTGTTATATTTAGAGCTAGTTTTAGTGCTATGGTAATGTAAGGGTTATGTTTATAGTTATTGCTAGGTCTAGTGTTAGGTTTAGGTTTCAGTTAGGGTCAGTTATATAGCTAGGGTTAGTGTTAATGTCAGGGTCTGTGTTTGGATTAGGGTTAGGGTTAGGGCTAGAGTCTTAATTAGGATTGATTATTTCCAGAAGTAAGGTTAGTGTTTGGCTTAGATTAAGGGTTATCATTAGAACTAGGTCTAGTTTTTTGTTTAGGTCTTGGTTAAAGATATGGCTAGAT
The DNA here is from genome assembly GCF_048772815.1 of Callospermophilus lateralis. Classification (NCBI taxonomy): domain Eukaryota; kingdom Metazoa; phylum Chordata; class Mammalia; order Rodentia; family Sciuridae; genus Callospermophilus; species Callospermophilus lateralis. The sequence goes on from NC_135305.1 coordinate 163,745,744, forward strand.
TTAGGATTAGGTTTAATCTAGGTCTAGTGTTAGGGTTTGGTTTAGATTCAGGGTCAGAATAACGGTCAGGGTTAGGGTTAAAATTTGGGCTATGATTATAACAAGAATGAGGGCTAGAGTTAGAACTAGTAATAGCGTTAGGGTTTGGGTTAGACAAAGGATTAATTTTAGGACTAGGGTTATCATTAAGGTTGGGGATTGGCTAGGGTAAATATAAGGTTAGAGATAGGGTTAGAGCTAGGTTTCAGGTTAGGGTTAGGGCTAGTGTTAGGGTTAGGGTTAGGGTGAAAGCTAAGATTAAGTATCAGATTTGGGCTAGGTTTGTTTTAGCATTAGGTTTAAGGTTACGGCTAATATATGATCTGAAATTATGATTAGAAGTAGTTTTAGAATTAGGGTTAGCACCAGGTCTGGTGTTAGTTTAGGTTTAGGTTTAGGGTGATGTTTAGAAGTAGGGTTAGTGTTAATGTCAGAGACGGGTTTAGGGGTAGATTTGGGTTAAGATTAGGATTCAAATTAGGGCTAGGCTTAGGGCTAGATATACGGTTAGGTTTTGGTTTATGTAAAAGTTTAGTGTTAGTGTTATGGCTCAGTTTTGTTTTAGGGTAAGCCTATGGTTAGGGCTAGTGTTAGGGTTAGGTTTAGGTGTAAAATTATGTTTACATTTAGAATTAGGTTTAGATCTAGGGTTAGGGCAAGGTATACAGTTAGGGCTAGGGTTATTCTAGGCTATTGCTAGGAATAAGATTATGGTAAGTGATAGAGTTAGAATTAGGGCTAGGGCTAGGGCGAGAGTTATAGTTAGTCTTAAAGCTAGGATTTGGTTAAGGTTTTGGATTAGGTCTAGTGTTAGAGTTAGTCTTAGTGTTAAGGTTAGGGCTGGGTTTAGTGTTAGGGTTAGGGTTTGGTTTAGGTTTAGGATAAGCAATGGTGTTATAACTAGGTTTAGGGCTAGGGAAAGAATTAGAATTTGGGTTAGGGTTGTGATTAAGGCTACATTTTGGGCTAGGATGAGAGCTAGTTTTTGTGTTAGGGTTAGGGCTAGGATTAGGGCTAGGATAAATGTCAGGTCTATGGTTACATTAGAGATAGGTTTCAGTTTATTTTTATGGTTAGGTCTAGTATAAGGGTTAGATTTAGGATAAGGGTCAAGTTTACAGCTATGTTTATTATTAGGGTCATTGTTTGGCTTAAGGTTTGGTTTAGGTTAAAGTTTAGGTTTAGGGCTCGAATTAGAATTAGGGTTAGAGTTAGTGTTAGTGTAATAAATAGGTTTAGGATTAGGGTTCAGGTTAGTTTCAGGCCAATGGATAGGTTTAGGGATTGTGATAGGGTTAGGGTTAAGCCTAGGATTAGCATTAGTGTTAGGATTATGTTTAGGGTAGTGGATAGAATTAGAGCTAGGTTTAGGTCTAGGGTTATGGTTCGGATTAGGGCTAGGGTTAGGGTAGGGTAGTTGATATAATTAGAACTGTGGTTAGGGCTATGTTAGGCTAGTGTTAGGTTTTGGTTTGGGATATGGCTAAGGTTATGTTAAGGGTAAAGTTTAGGCTTTGAGCTAGGGTTAGGTCTAAAGTGAGGCTTAGGGTTAGGGTTAGGGCTTGAGTTAAGTTTAGGGTTACACTTAGGACTATGTTCAGGCCTAAAATTAGGGCTAGGTTTTGTGTTAGTTTAGGCCTATGGTTAGCAACATCATAATATAAGAGCTAGGGTTATGATTGGGGCTAGTTTTAGGGTTAGGGTTATGGCTAGGTCTAGTGTTAGGATTAAGTTTTGGTTTAGGGTAAGCTTTGGAACTAGGATTATGTTAGTGTCAGGGACAGTGTTCAGGTTAGAGTTAGTGTTGTGTTTATTGCCAGAATTAGGACTATGGTAAGGTCTAGGGGTAGGGTTAGTTTTTGGGTTAGGTTAAGGATTACTGTTAGGGCTAGGGCTAGGTTGATGTTCAGGTCTAGGGCAAGAGATATGGATAGATTTATGATTAGGTTTAATTCTAGGGCTAGTGTTAGTTTTAGGTTTAATATATTATTACCAGTAGGGCTAATGTTAGGGTTCGGTTTCAGGTTTGGGTCATGTTTATAACCACGGTTACTGTTAGGGTAAGAATAAGTGTCAGGGTTAGGATTTGAGTTTGGGTTTGGGTTAGAGCTAGAACAAAAGTTAGGGTTAAAACTAGTAATAGGGTTAGGATTTAGGTTAAGCTAAGGATTAATGTTTGGACTAGGGTTAGCATTAGTTTTAGGGTTTAGCTTAAGGTAATGGATAGGGTAAAAGCTAGGGTTAGATTTAGGGTTAGGGTATTGATTAGGGCTACTTTTAGGGTTACAATTAAAACTAGGGTTAGCGCTCGGCTTACAGCCCGGTTTTGGGTTAGGTTGGGGCTAGTATTAGGCCTACAACTAATGTAGAAACCAGGGTTCTGGTTAGGGCTAATTTTGGGGTAAGTGTTACGGCTAGATCAAGTGGTAGGGTTAGGGTTACAGTTAGCGTGATGTTTAGAGCTAGGGTTAGTTTTAGAGTCAGGGTCAGTGTTCAGGTTACAGTTAGGGTTAGGGTTAAACCCAGAATTATCACTACAGTTAGGTATAGGGTTAGGGTTAGTGTTTGTGTTAGGTTAAGGTTTATCATTAGGGCTAGGTGAAGGTTTTTGTTTAGGTCTAGGGCTAGAGATATGGCTAGAGTTAGGATTAGGTTTAGGTCTAGGGATAGTGTTAGGGTTAGGTTTAGGTATAGGTTTATTGCTAATGCTTGTGTTAGGGTTCGGTTTATGGTTAGTGTCAGGTTTAGACATACAGTTACCGTTATGGTCAGAATAAGTGTCAGGGTTAGGTTTAGGGTTTGAGTTATGGTTAGAGCAAGAATGAGGGCTAGGGTTAGGACTAGTAATAGGGTTACGGTTTGGGTTTAGGCTAAGGATTAGCGTTAGGCCTAGGGTTAGCATTAAAGTTAGGGTTAGCTTAGTGTAAGGGATAGGATTAGAGCTAGGATTAGAGCTATGTTTAGGGTTAGGATTAGGGCTAGTGTTTGGTTTAGGGTTAGGGTTACAGCTAGGGTTAAGTCTTGCATTAAGGCTAGGTTTTGGTTACAGTTAGGGCTAGTTTTAGATTTATGGCCAATGTATGGTCTAGGGTTATGATTTGGGCTAGTTAGAGGATTAGGGTTAGGACTAGGTCTAGTGTTAGGGTTAGGTATAACATTTAGATAGGGTAGTGTTAGGGTCAAATTCAAGGTCAGAGTAGTTTTAGGGTTAGGGTTTGGACTCGAGTTATTTCTAGAGTTAGGGCTATATGTAAGGTTAGGTTTTGGTTTAGGTTAAGTTTTAAAATTAGGGCTATGTCTTGGTTTATTTTTTAGGGCTAGGTCTGTGGCTAGGGATAGTTTTAGGCTTAGCATTAGGTTTAGGGCTAGTGTTAGGTTTAGATTTAGGCTTAGGGTTAAAGTTAGATTTTGATTTAGGATTAAATCTAAAATTAGGTCTAGGGCTAAGGATAGGGCTACTGTTAAGTCTTGGTTTATGAACAGGATTAGGGTTATGGTAAGAAAAAAGTTTAGAACTAGGAATATGGCTAGGGTGAAAGTGAGAGTTAGTCTTACAGCTAAGCTTAGTGTTTGGTTAGGTATAGGGCTTAAGTAGGACTATAAATAGGATTAGATTTATGGTTATGTTTAGGCCTAGAGTCAGTTTTATGCTTAGGGTAAGGTTTCGTGTAAACGATGGATTTAGAGCTAGGGATAGGGCTAGGGTGAAATTTAGAATTAGAGTTAGGGCTAGAGTTTTATTCAAGTTATGATTAAGGCTAGGTTTAGGGCTAGGATGAGGGCTAGGATTTCTGTTAGGGTTAGGGCTAGGATTAGTGTTAGGGCAAATGTCAGGTCTACAGTTTGGGTTAGGGATAGTTTTACGGTTAGGTTTATGGCTATGTTTAGTGTAAGTGTTAGGTTTCGGGTAGGGGTCAAATTAAGGATTAGGGATATTATTACTGTCAGGGTCAAGTTTAGGGTTTTGTTTAGGTTAGGGTTTAGGTTTAGGGCTCAAATTAGCATTAGGGTTTGGGTTAGGTTAATGATAGGGTTTGGATTATGGTTCATGTTAGATTTAGCATAATGGATAGGGTTACGAATAAAGATAGGGTTAGATTTAGGCCTAGGGTTAGCATTATAATTAGGGTTATGTTTATGGTAATTGATAGGGTTAGAGCTAAATTTAGGGCTAGGGTTATGGATAGGAGTAGGGCTAGGGTTAGGGTTAGGGTTATGGGTTTGTTTTGTGTTAATATTAGGGCTAGAATTACGGCAAGGGCAAGTGTCAGGTCTAGGATTATGGCTAGTAATAGTTTGGGGCTTAGGTTTATGGCTAGGTCTAGAATAAGGATTCGGTTTAGGTGCCAAGTCATGGTTAGAGCTAGGTATATTTTCATGAGAAGGGTCAGAGTTAGGGTTTGGGTTGGGTTAAGTTTTAGTGTTAGGGCTTGAATTAGCATTAGGGTTAGAGTTAGTGTAATGATAGGGTTATAATTATGGCTCAGGTTAAGGTTAATGGAATAGGTTACGATTAGGGATAAGTTTAGGGCAAGGCCTAGGGTTACCATTACAGTTATGGTTATTGTTAGGGTAATGGACACTGTTAGAGCTAGTTATAGGGCTAGGGTTATTGTTAGAATTCTGGCTAGGGTTAGGGTAAAGTTTAGGGATATTTTATTGGTTAGGATTAGGTTTAGGATTAGGTTTAAAGCTAGGGTTAAAGCTCGAATTAGGGCTTGGTTTTGGGTTTTGTTAGGGCTAGGATTAGGGCTATTGTAATGTATGAACTAGTGTTGCAATTAGTGATAGTTTTAGCTTTAGGGTTACGGTTTGAACTAGAGTTACAGTTAGGTTTGAGGTTAGGGTGATGTTTAGAGCAAGGGTTATTGTTAGGGTTAGTGTCACAGTCAGGGTTAGTTTTAGGGTTAGTGTTAGAATTCCAATTAGGACGAAAGTTATGTAGTTGTATGGTTAGGGTTTGGTTTAGGTTAAGGGTTAGAGCTATAGGTTGGTTTTGTTTTAGGGATAGGGCTCCGGTTACGGCTACATTATGGATTAGCATCAGGGTTTGGACTAGTGATCGGTTGAGGTTTAGGCTTAGGGTTAGGGTTAGATTTACAGATAGGGTTAGATCTAGGGTTAGGGCTAGGGCTAGGGCTAGGGTTAGGGTGAGGGTTAGGGTCATGGTAACGAATATGATTAGAACTAGGGATACGGCTACGGTGAGAATTAGAGTTAGTCATAGTAGTAGTCTTAGGGTTAGGGTTAGGAATAGATCTAAATTAGGGATAGGATTATGGCTAGGGTTAGGGCTAGGATTAGGGCTAAATTGGGGCTAGAATTAGGACTAGGGCTAGTGTTAGTTAGGGCTAAATTAAGGCTAGGATTAGGGCTAGAGTTAGGGTTTGGGTTAGAGCAAAATTAGGGCTAGGATTAGGACTAGGTATAGTGTTGGGGTTAGTGCTACATTAGGGCTAGTATTAAGGCTAGGGTTAGTGTTAGGGTTAGACTAAGGGGTTGGGCTAGAGTTAGGGTTAGCATTGGTGTTAAGGTAAGGTTTAGGGGAATGCGTGGGGTTATAGCTAGCTTTAGAGATAGGGTGAGGTTTAGAATTATGATTAGGCCTAGGTTTATGGTTTAGTTTAAGATTAAGGCTAGGTTTAGGGCTAGGTTAATGGCTAGGGTTTTTGTTAGGCTTATGGCTAGAACCAGGTCTAGGGCTAATATCAGCTCTAGGGTTAATGTTAAAAATAGTTTTAGGTTTAGGTTATGGCTAGGTCTAGTGTAAGAGTTACATTTAGGTTAATGGTCAGTTTTAGAGCTAGGGTTATTATTAGGATAAGGGTCAGAGTTAGCATTTGGTTTAGCTAAAGGTTTAGGGTAAAGGCTCGAATTAGCATTAGGGTTAGGTTTAGGATTAGGGTAATGAATAGGGTTTTGTTTAGGTTTTATTTAAGGTTTGGGATAATGGATGAGTTAGGTTTAGCAATCAGTTTGGGTTACCATTAAGGTTAGGGTTATGATTAGTGTAATTAATAGGTTTAGAAATAGGTTTAGGACTAGGTTATAGTTTGGATTAACACTAAGTTTAGGGCTAGGTTTAGGGATAGGGTTAGGGTGTAATTTAGGATAAGTTTTAGGGTTAGGTAAGTGTTAAATTTAGGGCTAGGGTTATAGTTAGTTTAGAGTAAGGGTTAGTATTATAGCTAAGGTTAGGGCTATGGCAAGGTTTAGGTTTAGGTTTAGGTCTAAGTTTACATTTATGGTTAGTGTTAGGTTTACTGTTAGGAATGGGGTTTTAATTAGTGTTAGGTTTAGGGTTAGGGTAATGGATATGTTTAGAGTTAATGTTCAGGCTAGATTTAACTTTAGGTTTAGGGATAGTGTTTAGGATAGTGCTAGGGTTATGCTTAGTGTAAAAGTTAGTCTTTGAGCTAGGGTTAAGTCTAAGGTGAGTGTTAAGTTAGGGATAGGATTAGGGGTAGGGTTAGGTTAAGGATTATGCTTAGAGCTAAGTTTAGACCTAGGATTAGGGCTAGGTTTTATGTTAGGTTTAGGGCTAGGGTTAGGTCTAACGCGAGTCTTAGGTTAGCACTAGGTTTAGGGGTAGGGTTAGGCTAAGGGTTATGCTTAGATCTAAGTTTAGACCAAGGATTAGGGCTAGGTTTTATTTTAGGTTTAGGGCTAGGGTTAAGACTATGGTTAATGTAAGAGCTATGTTTAGGGTTGGTTTTAGGGTTAGGGTTATGGCCAGGTCTAGTGTTAGGTCTAGGTTTTGAGTTAGTGTCATGTTTAATGCTAGGTTCAGTGTATGAATTAGGGTCAGTTTTGGGGATAGGGTTAGGGTTAGGATTACAGGCAGATTTAGGACTAAGTTTAGCTCTCGGGATAGTGTAAGTGTTCAGTTAAGGTTAACGGTTATTGCTAGTGCTAGTGCTAGGTTTTTGTTTAGGTCTAGGGCTAGAGTTAGAGCTATTTTTAGTGTTAGCTTTGCATCTAGGTCTAGTGTTAGGCGTAGGTATATGTATAGGTTTACCAGTAGGGCTAGTGTTAGGGTTTGGTTTATGGTTAGGGTCAGGTTTAGACCTAGGGTTACTGTTAGGGTCAGATGAGGGTCAGGATTAGGTTTAGAGGTAGAATGAGGGGTAGGGTTAAGATTAGTATTATCGTTAGAGTTTAGATTAGGCTAAGGATTAGGATTAGGACTAGGGTTAGCATTTGGGTTAGGGTTTTGCTGAGTGTAAGGAATATGGTTAGAGTTAGGGTTAGGGCTATTGTTAGGGTTATGTTTAGAACTAGTATTATGGTTAAAGCTAGGGTTAGGTCTCGGATTAGTTGTAGAATTCGTGTTAGGTTTAGGGCTATGGTTAGGAATATGAGTAATGCACAAACTAGGGTTATGATTTAGGCAAGTTTTAGGTTTAGATTAAGGCTAGATATACTGTTAGGGTTAATTTTAGGTTAGGGTTATGTTTAGAGCTAGGATTAGTGTTAGGGTCAGTGTCAGGGTCAGGGATAATGTTAGAGTTAGTTTTAGGCTTAGTTGTAGGGTTAGAGTTTGATTTAAGTTAAGAATTAAGATTAGAACTATGGCTTGGTTTTGGTTTATGTCTAGGGCTAGGGATAGGGCATGTTTTAGGATTAACATTATGATTAGGGGTAGTGTTAGAGTTTGGATTAGGATTATTGTTACAGTTAAATTTAGAGTTAGGTTTAGATTAAGATTTAGGTTTAGATCAAGGATTAGGATTAAGGCTAAGGATAGAACTAGGGCTAGGGCTAGGCCAAGAGTGAGAGTGAGTCTTAAGGCTAGGTTTAGGGTTAGGATAGGGTTAAATAAAGGCTAGGATTAGCACTAGACTTTGTGTTGGGACTAGGTTTAAGGTAAGGGTTAGGGTTAGGTTTAGGGTTATGGTTAGTTTTGGGGCATGGGATGAGGTTATAGGTAGGTTTAGGGTTAGAGTGAGGAATAGAATTAGGGTTAGGGCTCGTGTTATGGTTTGGGCCAGGATTAAGCCTAGGTTTAGGGCTAGGATTATGCCTAGGGCTAATTTCAGATATAGTGTTATGGTTAAAAATAGTTTTAGGTTTAGGTTTATGGCTACGTGTAGTGCAAAGTTTAGGTTTTGGGTTAGGGTCAGGTTTAGAGCTAAGCATACTCTTAGGGTCAGGGTCACAATTAGTACTTTGGAGAGGTTAAGGTTTAATGTTAGGACTCAAATTAGAATTAAAGTTAGGATTAGGGTAAAGATAGTGTTAAGTTTAGGTTTCAGGTTAGGTTTAGGGTAATAGATAGGGTTAAGATTAGGGATACGGTTAGGTTTAGGCCCAGGTGTAGGGTTTGGGTTATGGTTAGGGTAATAGATAGGGTTATTGATAGGGGTACGGCTAGGGTTATTGTTACTATTATTGATAGGGGTAGGATTAGGGTTATTCTTAGGGTTATTTCTAGGGTTACAGCTAGGGTTATAGTTATGATTAGTGATAGGGTTAAAGTTAGGGGTAAATCTAGTGATAGTGCCAGAATAAGGATAGCTTTAGGGTTAAGTTAAGGCTAGGTTTAGGCTAACGGCTAATGTAACTATCTGGGTTGTAATTAGGACTAATTTTAGGGCTAGGGTTAAGTCTAGGTCTATTTTTAGGTTTAGGTATAGGGTTAGGGTGATGTTCAGAGCTAGGGTTAGTGTTAAGGTCAGATTCAGGGTCAGGGTTAGTTTTAGGGTTTGGCTTAAAACTCGAATTATGCCTAGAGTTATGGCTAAGTGTAAGCTTAGGGCTTTGTTTTTATTAAGGTATAGGGTTAGGTATATTACTTGGTTGTGTTTTAGAGCTAGGGTTAGTGCTAGATTTAGGATCAAACTTAGGGTTAGGGCTAGTGTTATGTTTAGGTTTAGGCTAAGGGTTAAAGTTAGATTAAGAGTTAGAGTTAGATCTCAGTTTTCTGCTAGCGCTATGAATAGGGCTAGTGTTAGACCTATGGTTTGTGCTAGGATTATGGTTCCAGTAATTTCTAGGGGTTAGAACTAGGGTTGGGACTAAGAAGATAGTTAGAGTTAGTCTTTGGGAAGGGTTAGGATTAAGGTTTTGGATAGGGCTAAATTAGATCTAAGATTAGGGATAGGGTTAGTGTTACAGTTAGGCCTAGGTATATGGTTAGTGTTATAATTAAGGCTATGTTTAGGGATAGTATAAGAGCTAGGGCTTGTGTTATGGTTAGGGCTATTATAATGGCTAGGGCTAATATCAGGTCTATTTTTATGCTTAGGTATAGTTTTGGAGTTAGTTTTATGGCTAGGTCTAGTGTAAGGGTAAGTTATAGGGTAAGAGTGAGGTTTAAAGCTAGGGGAATTATTAGGGTCAGCGTCAGTGTTAGGGTTTGGTTTAGGTTTGAATTTAGGATTAGGGCTTGAATTATCATTGGAGAAAGGGTTAGGGAAATGGTTGAATTAGGTCTAGGGTTCAGGGTAGGTTTAGGGTAATTGATAATTTTTTGGATAATGATACATTTAGGGTTAGAACTAGGGTTAGCATTAGGGTAAGAGTAATGTTTAGGTTAATGATACAGTTAGACTTAAGTTTAGGGCTAGGGTTATGGTTAAATTAGGTCTTGATTTAGGGTTAGGGTAAGGGTTATAACTAGGGTTAGGTTAAGGTTATATTTAGTATAAGAGTTAGGTTCTGGGCTATGTTTAGGGCTAGGCTCAGTGTTAGGTTCAGGATTAGGTCTAGAGATAAGAATATGTTATGTTGTGGGTTAGAGTTATGGTTAGGATTAGACCTAGGATTAATGGTAAGGTCACTAAAAGGGTCAGGGTTAGTGTTAAGGTTTTGAATAGGGTTAGATCTAGAGTGAAGGAAAGGGCAAGGGCTATTAATAAGGTTAGTGTTTTGGTTAGCCTAAGGATTAGAGGTAAGTCTAGGGTTACCCTTAGATTTAAGGTTTTGCTTAAGTAAGGGATTGGTTTATATCTAGGGTTAGGGCTATGATTATGGTTAGAGTTAGGGTTAAAGCTAATTTTAGGGCTCGGATTAGGCCTAGGTTAGGGTTAGGCCTGGGTTAGGGCAATGGCTAATATAAAAACTAGGGTTACCATTACAATTAGTTTTATTGTTAGGGTATGGGTTAGGTTTAGTGGTAGGGTTAGGTTTAAGGTTAGGGTGATATTTTTAGTTAGGGTTCTTGTTAGAATAGGAGTCAGGTTCAGGCTTAGTTTTAGGGTTAGAGTTAGAACTTGAATTAGGGCTAGGGTTACTGTTAGGATTCAGTTTAAGGTGAGGGTGGTGTTTAGATCTAGGGTGAATGTTAGGACATGAGTCAGCATCAGGGTTGGTTTTAAGGTTAGGGATAGAACTCAAACTAGGGCTAGGGTTAGGTCTAGTAGTAGTGTTAGGTTTTTGTTTAAGTTAAGGTTTATGGTTAAGGCAAATGCTGTTTTTTTTAGTCCTATGGTTAAGGTTAGGGCTAGTGTTAGTATTAGGCTTAGACTTTGTGTTAGGGTTAAATTTGGGATTAGGGTTAGGCATAGGATTAGGGCTAGAACTAAGGATAGGGCAAGGGTTATGACTAGGTTTAGGGTTATGATAAGGGATAGGGTTAGAACTAGGACTAGGGCTAGCTCGAGAGTTAGTCTTAGGGCTAGGTTTACGGTTAGGGTTAGAGATAGGGTAAATTAGGGCTAGGATTATGGCTAGGTTTAGTGTTTAGCTTAAGCCTAAGGTTAGGGTTAGGTTTAGGGTTAGGGTTATAGTTTAGAGTTAGCGTTCAGAGTTTAGGTTTGGCATTAGGGCAAAGTTTGTGGTAATGGATAACTTTATAGCTAGGTTTAGAGCTAGGGTGAGGGTTATTATTAGGGTTAGGGCTGTGGTTAGGGTTAGGGTTATGATTAAGCTTAGGTTTAGGGCTAGGATTTGAGTCTAGGTTTTTTTTTTTTTTTAGGGTTAGGGCTAGAATTAGTACTAGGGCTAATTTCAGGTCCAGTTTTAGGATTAGAATTATGGGTAGATCTAGTGTAAGCATTAGGTTTAGGGTTAGCGTCAGGTTTAGATCTAGGGGTATAATTAGGGTCAAGTTTTCATTTAGGGTTTGGGATAGGTTAAGGTTTAAAGTTAGGGCTTGAATTAGCATTAGGGTTATGGTTATGGTTATTGTAGTGGATAGAGTTAGAAATAAGTTTAGGGCTAGTGTTATGGTTATGATTATAGCTAGGTTTTGGGTTAAGTTAGTGCTAGGGTTAGGTTTATGGCTAATGTAATTACTAGGGTTATGATTATCGCTAATTTTAGTGTTTTATGGCTAGGTTTACTGTTAGGTTTAGGTTTAGGTTTAGGGTGATATTGAAACCTCAGGTTAGCATTATGGTCAGAGTAAGGGTCAGGATTAGTTTTAGGGTTTAGCTTAAAACTCGAATTAGGCCTGGGCTTATGGCTAGGTGTAGGGTTCGGGCTTAGTTTAGGTTAACGGTTATGGTTAGAGCTTTGGCTCAGTTTGGTTTCAGGGCTAGGGTTAGGGTTACTGAAATTATTATGATTAGTGTTAGGGTTAGGGCTGTTTTTAGAATTAGGCTTAGGCTTCAGTTTAGGGTTAAATTTAGAGTTAAGTTTTTATCTAAGGTAAGTGCTAGGTCTAAGAATAGGGCAAGGGTTAGGACTAGAATTAGGGATAGGTTTAGGTTTATGGGAAGGTATAGAATTAGAGTGAGTGATAAGGCCAGTGTGAAAGTTAGTCATTCTTAGGGCTAGGGTTAGGTTTAGGGTTAAGAATAGGGCTAAATTATGGCTAGGGTTAGTGTTAGGGGTAGGGTTAGAGCTAGTTTTAGAATTAGCACCAGGTTTAGGGCTAGTTTTAGGCTTAGGCATTGAGTTAGGGTTAGATTTTAAGTTAGGTTTTGATCTAGTGTTAAAGCTAGGGCTAAGGATAGGGCAATTTTGATGAAAAGAGTTAGGGTAAGAGTTAGGGTTACGTTTATGTTAAGGGATGTGGTTTGGGCTATGTTTAGGGCTATGGCAAGGGTCAGTATTTGGGTTGGGACTACAGTTAGGTTTCGGGTTATGATTAAGGCTAGGTTTATGGCTAGGTTGAGGTTTAGGGTTTGTGTTAGGGTTAGGGATAGTATTAGGGCTAGGGCTAATATCAGGCATAGGGTTATAGTTAGGGCTAGATTTAGTTTAGGTTTATGGCTTGGTCCAGTGTAAGGATTAGTTTTAGGGTAGGAATCAGGTTTATATTTAGGGTTATTTTTAGGGTCAAGTTCAAGGTTAGTGTTTGGGTTAGTTTAAGGTTTACATTTAGGGTAATGATAGGGTTTGTTTTAGGGTTTAGGTTTGGTTTAGTGTAATGGATAGGGTTAGGATTAGGCCTTGGTTAGCGCTACTTTTGGGTTAGGGTTAGGTATAAGTTTAAGGTTAAAACTAGGTTTTCTAATCGGTTAGGGTTAGGTTAGGGCTAGGGTTAAGGCTATGGCTAATGTATGAAGTAGGGTTGTGATTAGCGCTAGTTATAGGGTTAGGGTTAGGGCTACGTGTAGTTTTAGGTTCAGGTTTACAGTGATGATGATGTTTAGAGCCAAGGTTTTTGTTAGGGTAAGAGTCAGGGTCAGGGTTTGTTTTCGGTTAGGTTTAGTACTAGAATTAGGATATGGCTAGGGCTAGGTGTAGTGTTAGGGTTTGGTTTAGGATAAGGGTTAGGGTTATGGCTATGGCTCAGTTTTGTTTTAGGGCTAGGCCTAGTGTTAGTGCAAGTTTTAGAATTAGCATTAGCATTAGGTCTAGTGTTAGGTTTAGGTTTAGGCTTATGTTTAGGGTTAGATTTACAGTTAGGGTTAGGTCTAGTGTTATGGCCAGGGCCATAAATAGGGCTAGGGTTAAACCAAAGGATAGGGCTAGGATTAGGGTACTAGTAAGGGATAGATTTGGAACTAGGTTTAGGGTTAGGGTGAGAGTTAGAGTTAGTCTTTGGGCTAGGGTTAGGTTTAGGGTTAGTTATAGGGCTAAATTAGAGCTAAGATTAGGGCTAGGTTCAGTGTTAGGGTTAGGCCGAGGGTTTTGTTAGGGATAAAATTAAGGCTATTTTTAGTGCTAGGATAAGGGCTAGGGTTTGTGTTAGGTTTAGGGCTAGGCTTATGGCTAGGGTTAATATCACGTCTAGGTTTAAAATTAGGAATAGTTTTAGGGTTAGGTTTATGGCTTGGTCTAGTGCAAGGGTTAGGTAGGGAAAGAGTCAGGTTTATAGCTAGGGGAATTATTAGGGTCACGGTTACTATTAGGGTTTGGTTTAGTTTTGAGTTTAGGGTTAGATTTCGAATTAGCATTCGGGTTAAGGTTAGTGTAATAATTGGATTAGGTGTAAGGTTCAGAGTAGGTTATGGTAATTGATAGGTTTGGAGAAAGTGATAGGATTAGTGTTAAACCTAGGGTTAGCATTATGGTAAGGGTTATGTTTAGGGTAATGGATACAGTTAGAGTTAAGTTTAGGGCTAGGGTTATGGTTAAAATTAGGTCTTGTGTTAGGGTTAAAGTGAAGGTTAGAACTAGGATTAGATTTAGGGTTATGTTTAGCATAAGGTTTAGGTTCTGAGCTATGGTTAGGGCTAGGATGAGAGTTAGGTTCAGAATTAGATCTAGGGATAGGATTATGGTAAATTTTGGATTAGGGTTGGGGTTAGTGTTAGATCTAGGTTTAGTGTTAGGGTCAGAATAAGGATCAGGGATAGGGTTATGGTTTCGGATAGGGTTAGAGCTAAAACAAAGGCTAGGGTTAGGACCATTTATAGGCTTAGAGTTTCGGTTGGTCTAAAGACTAGAGATAGGTCAAGGGTTACTCTTAGGTTTAGGGTTTCACTTAGAGTAAGGGATTGATTTATATCTAGGGTTAGGGCTATGGTTAGGGTTAGAGATAGAGTTAAAGCTAGGTTTAGGGCTCAGTTTAGTGCTGGTTTTTGTGTTATGGTTAGGGCTAGGATCAGGGCAACAACTAATGTAAAAACTAGGGTTACCCATAGGGTTAGTTTTAGGGTTAGGGTTAGTGGTAGTATGAGTGCTAGGGTTAGTTTTAAGATTAAGGTGATAATTATAGCTACAGTTCTCATTAAGATAGGAGTCAGGGTCAGGGTTAGTTTTAGGGTTAGCATTAAGACTCAAATTAGGGCTATTGTTAATGTTAGTATTCCGTTTGAGTTTAGGGAAGTGTTTAGATCTAGGAGTGTTAGTATTTGAGTCAGGGTCAGGGTTCGTTTTAAGGAGAGGCTTAGCACTCGAATTAGGGCTAGGTTTAGGTCTTAGTGTAGTGTTAGTGTTTGATTAAAGTTACGGTTTATTGTTAGGGCTATTACTCGGTATTGGTTTATTGCTAGGATTAGGGTTAGGGCTAGTTTTGCAATTATCATTAAGTGTTAGGCTTAGGCTTAGGTTTAAGGTTAAATTTACAGTTATCATTATGGCTGGGACTAACTTTAGGGCAAGTGTTAGGGCTAGTGTTAGGTTTATGGTAGAAGATAAGGAAAGAACTAGGGCTAGGGCTAGGGCAAGAGTTACAGTTAGTCTTAGGGTTAGGGTTAGGATAGGATTAGAGATAGAAGTATATTAGGGCTAGGATTAGAGCTAGTTTTTTTGTTTAGCTTAAGCCTAGGGTTAGGGTTAGGGTTAGGTTTAAATTTAGAGTAAGCGATGACATTATAGCTAGGTTTAGAGATAGGGTGAGGGTTAGAATTAGTTTTAGGTGTAGAGCTAGAGATTGGTTTATGAATAAGGCTAGGTTTAGTTAAAGAATGAGGGCTACGTGTGTTTTCAGGGATAGATCTAGCATTAGGGCTAGGGCTAATTTCAGTTCCAGAATTATGGCTAAAGTAGTTTTAGGGTTAGGTTTATGACAAGTTTAGGTTAAAGGTTAGGTGTTGGGTTATGGTCTGGTTTAGACCTAGGTGTATTATTAGGGTCAAAGTCTGGGTTAGGGTTTGAGATAGGTTAATGTTTCAATTTTGGGTTTGAATTAGTTTTAGGATTAGGGTTAGGATAATGATAGGGTTAGATTTAGCATCCAGATTAGGTTTAGGGTAATGCTAGACTTAGTATTCGGGATGGGGTTAGCTTTATGCTTAGGGTTATCATTATAGTTTGGGTTATGGTTATGTTAATGGATAGATTTAGAGATCAGTTTAAGGCTAAAGTTATGCTTACAATTAGGGCTAGTGTTAGTGTTAGGTTAGGTTTAAAGCTTGTGTTAGGGCTCTGATTAGGGATAGGTTTTGGGTTTTGTTAGGGCTAGGGTTAGAGTTACAGCTAATGTAAGTAGTAGGTTTAAAATTAGAGCTAGTTTTAGTTCTAGGTTTAGTGTTACGGTTAGGTTTACTGTTAGGGTAATGTTTATGGCTAAAAGTTTTATGGTCAGTGTCAAGTTGAGGGTTAGTTTTAGGGTTCAGTTTCCAACTCAAATAAGTCTAGGTTTAATTCTAGTGTGTAAGGTTAGGATTTGGTTAAGTTAATGTTTAGGGTTAGAGCTATGGCTCAGTTTTGTTTTAGGGCTAGGCCTAGTGTTAGGGCTCATTTTTGGATTAATGTTATGGGTTGGGCTAGTGTTAGGTTTAGGCTTAGGCTCAGGGTTAGGGCTAGTTTTAGAGTTAGGTTTTGCCTAAGGTTAGTGCTAAGGATAAAGATAGGGAAAGGGTTAGCTCTAGGGTTAGGGCTAGGGTTAGGGTTACGGTAAGGGTTAGGGTTAGAATGAGTGATAGGGCTAGTATCAGAGAGTTAATCATATGGCTAGGGTTAGGTTTAGGTTTAGGGATAGGGCTAAATTTTGGCTAGTTTTATGTTAGGGCTAGGGTTAGGGCTAGTTTAGGATTATGATTAGGCATCGAGTTAGGGTTAGATTTGGAGTTAGATTTTGATCTAGGGTTAATACTAGGGCGAAGGATAAGGTAAGGGTTAGGTATAGAGTTAGGGTTTAATTTAGGGTAAAGGATGTGGTAACAGCTAGGCTTAGGACAATGGTGAGGGTTAGTATTAGGGTTGGAACTAGGGTTAGGGTTACGGTTATGATTAAGCCTATGTTTAGGGCTATGGTGAGGACTAGGATTTGTTTTAGGGTTAGGGATATTATTAGGGCTATGGCTAATGTCAGGTTTAGGGTTACAGTTAGGGGTACATTTATTGTTAGGTTTATGGCTTTGTCCAGTGTAAGGGTTAGGATTTGGTTAGGGTCAGGTTTAGATCTAGGGTTATTTTTTCAAATCAGGGTCAGAATTAGGGTTTGGATTAAGTTAGTGTTTAGGTGCAGGGCTTGAATTAGTTTTAGATTTAGGGTTAGTGTAAAGACAGGTTTAGGTTTAGGGTTTAGATTTGGTTTAGTGTAATATATAGGATTAGGGTTAGGCCTAGAGTTATCAGAAGAGTTACGGTTATCATAAGGGTAATGGATAGGGTTAGCCCTAAGGTTAGGGCTAGGGTTATGTATAGGATAAGAGCTAGTGTTTGTGTTAGGGTTAGGTTGAAGTTTAGGGTTAAAGTTAGATTTAGGACTCAGATTAAGGCTTGGTTTTGGGTTAGGTTAGGTCTAGGGTTAATGCTACTGCTAATGTATGAATTAGGTTTGTGATTACAGCTAGTTATAGATTTAGAGTTAGGTCTAGGTCTAGTGTTAAGGTTAGGTTTATGGTGATGATGATGTTTAGAGCCAGGGTTAGTGTTAGGTTCAGAGTCAGGTTCAGGGTTAGTTTTCGGGTAGTGTTAGACTAGAATTACGAATAGGGTTAGGGCTAGATGTAGGGTTAGGATTTGGTTTCTGTTAAGTGTTAAGGTTAGGCCTATGACTTGGTTTTCTTTTAGGGCTAGGGGTAGGGTAAGGGCTAGTTTTAAGATTAGTCTTAGGTTTAGACCTAGTGTTAGTGTGATATTTAGGCTTAGGTTAAGGATTATGAATAAGAGTAGAGTTATGGTTAGGTTTAGTCTCATGGTTAGTGTTAAATTTAGAGTTAGGTTTAGATCTAGGTTTTGTGATAGGGCTAAGTATAGGGCTAGGGTAGGGCTACATTTTGGGCTAGGTTTATGGTAAGAAATAGGGTAAGAACTAGGTATAGGGCTAGTGTGAGAGTTATAGTATTAGGGCTAGGGTTAGGGTTATGGATAGGGCGAAATTAGGACTTGGATTAGGGCTAGGGTTAGTGTTAGAGTTAGGCCTAGGGTTAGGATTAGGGTTAGTGTTAGGTATAGGGTTACGTTACGTTTAGGGTAAAGAAAGGGAATATAGCTAGTTTTAGGACTAGGGTGAGAATTAGGGTTAAGGCTATGATTAATGTGAGGTTCCTTGCTAGGATGTGGGGTGTTTTGTGTTAGGGTTAGGGCTACATTAGAGCTAGTGCTAACGTCAGGTCTAGGTTGTGGTTAGGGACAGTTTTAGGGTTAGGTTTATGGCTATGTCTATTGTAAATGTTAGGTTTCTTGTTAGCTTCAGGTTTAAAGCTATGGATATTTTTAGAGTCAGGGTCAAGTTTAGGGTTGGGGTTAGGTTAAGGTTTAGGTTTAGTGCTCAAATTAGTCTTATATTTAAGGATCGTGTAATGACACAGTTAATTTTAGGGTTCAGGTTACACTTAGGTTAATAGATAGGATTAGAGATAGTGCTAGGATTAGGGTTCCGCCTAAGGTTATCATAAGAATTATAGTTATCTTAGGGTAATAAATAAGGTTAGAGGTAGGGTTGGGGCTAGGCTTATGGTTAGGATTAGGTCTAGGGTTGGATTTAGGGTTATAGTTAGGAATAGGGTTATTGTTAGGGTTAGCTTTAGGGTTAAAGCTAAGGTAGGGCTTGGATTAGGGCTAGGTTTTTTGATACGCTAGGGCTGCGGCTTATGTAAGAACTAGTGTAATGATTAAGACTAGTTTGATGGTTAATGTTAGGGCTAGGTGTAGTTTTAGGGTTAGTTTTAGGGTTAGGGTGAAGTTTAGAGCTAGGGTTAGTGTTAGTGTCAGAGAAAGTGTTCGGGTATGGTAATGGTAAGAGTTAAAGCCAGAATTAGAACTAGGGTTAGGTCTAGAGGTAGCGTTAGAGTTTGGGTTAGGTTAAAGGTTATTGTTAAGGCTAGGTCTGGTTTGTTTTTATTTCTAGAGCTATAATTATGTCTAGATATAGGATTTGGTTTTGGTCTAGGGCTATTGTTAGGTTTAGGTTTAAACATAAGGTTACTAGTAGGACTAGTGTTAGGGTTCGGTTTAGATATAGAGTTAAGATTAGTGTTAGGGTCAGAATAATGGTCAGGGACAGGGTTAGAGTTTGGGTTATGGTTTGATCTAGAATGAAGGCTAGGGTTAGGACTATTTATAGAGTTAGATTTTGGTTGGGCTAAGGATTAGAGCTAAGAATACTGTTAGCATTAGGGTGAGGGTTTGGCTTAGGGTAAATGATAGGGTTACATCTAAGGTTAGGACTAGGGTTAGAGTTCGGTTTAGGGTTAAAGCTCATGTTAGGGCTTGGATTAGGGCTAGTTTTTTATTAGGGTTAGGGCTAGTGTAATGGTTATGGCTATTGTAAGAAATAGGGTTACGACCAGGGTTAGTTTTAGGGTTAAGTTTAGGGCTAGGCCTAGTTATAGGGTTAGGTTTAAGGTTAGGGTAATGTTTAGAACTAGGTTTAGTGTTTGGATATGAGTCAGAGTCATGGTTAGGTTTAGGGTTAGGTTTAGGTTTCAAATTAGGGCTAGGGTTAGGGCTGGTGTAGGGATAGGGTTTGTTCTAGGGTAAGGGTTAGTATTATTTGTATGGCTCAGTTTTGATTTAGGGCTATGTCTAGGGTTAGGGCTAATTTTAGGAATAGCATTAGTGTTAGAGATAATTTCAAGGTTAGACTGAGGCCTCAAGTTAGGGTTAGTTTTAGAGATATGTTAGTTGTAGGGCTAAGGATTACACCTATAGTTAGGGCTTGGGTTAGGGTTATAGTAAGGGATAGGGTTAGCTTTAGAGATAGGTTTTGATTAGAATTAGTGCTAGGGCAAGGGTTATGACTAGGGTTAGGGCCTTGGTTAGGGTTACAGTAATGTATAGGGTTAGATGTAGGAATAGGTCTTTTGTGAGAATTATAGTTAGTCTTAATTCTAGGGTAAGGGTTAGGGTTAGGAATAGGGCTATATTAGGGCTAGGATTAGGGCTACATTTAATATTAGTGTTAGGGCTAAAGTTAGGATTATGATTAGGGCTAGGGTAGAGTTAGTGTTAGTGTAAGGGTTAGGGTTAAAGCTTCGGTTAGGGCTAGGGGGAGTGTTGTGTTTAATGTTATGTCTAGGTTAGGGTTATGGTTATGATTAGGGTTAGGGTTGGAATTAGGGCTAGTGTTTTAATTAGGGTTAGGGGTAGTTTTAGAGTAATGTCTTGGATTAGACTTAAGATTAGGTTTAGGGTTGAATTTAGGTTATTGTTAAATTTTGCTTCAGGGATAGGTTTAGTTTTGATTTATGGTAAAGTTTAGGGATAAGTGTATGGTGTATGACAAGTGTTAGGTTTAGGTTTCAGTCGAGGGTTCAGTTAATGATTAGGTTTAGGGATAGGGTTAGGTTTAGGGGTATGGTGATTATTAGGGTTAGGGTTTGGGTTAGGGTAATGTTAGGTTTAGAGCTAGGGTTAGTACTAGGGTTAAGTTTAGGACTAGGGTTAGGGTTAAGTTTATGTTTAGGAATAGGGCTAGGATTATGTTTAGGCTAAGGGTTAGGCTTTGAGCTAGGGTTATTTTTAAGGTGAGGCTTGGAATAGGGCCACATTTAGGATTATGGTTATTCTTAGGGTAGGATTAGGCCTCAAAATAGGGCCACGTTTTGTGTTAGGTTGAGGCCCAGTGTTAAGGCTTTTTGTAATGTAAGATCTATGGTTCTGATTAGAGCTAGATTTAGGGTTAGGGTTATGGCTATGTCTAGTGTTAGGTATAGGTTTTGGGTTAGGTTCAGGTTTAGAGCTAGGTTTAGTGTTAGTGTTAGGGTCAGTGTTTAGTTTAAAGTTAGGTTTATGGTGATAGCCAGATTTGCACTATGATTAGGTCTAGGGATATGGTTATTGTTCGCTTTAGGTTAAGGATAATGTTAGTGCTAGGGATCAGGTTTTTTAGGTCTAGGTGTAGAGTTATGGCTATATTTAGGATTATGCTTAGGTCTAGGGCTATTGTTAGGCTTAGTTTTAGTTATAAGTTTACTGGTAGGGCTAGGTTTATGGTCTCGTTTAGGATTAGGGTCACATTTTGACTGAGGATTTGTATTAGGGTAATGATTTGAGTTTGGGATAGAGCTGGAATGAGGGCTAGGATTAAGACTAGTAATAGGGTTAGAGTTTGGATTAGGCTATGGATTAGGATTAGGACTAAGGTTAGCATTATGCATAGGGTTTGGCTTAGGGTAAGTAATAGAATTAGACCTAGGGTTAGGGATAGGATTAGGGTTAGGGTTACGGCTAGGGCTTGGTTTAGGTTTAGGTTTACATCTAGGGTTAGGACTCAGATTAGGGCTAGTTTTTCAGTTAGGTTTAGGGCTAGAGTTAGGGCTATGGCTAGTATAAGAACTAAGGTTATGATTAGAGTTCTTATTTGGTCTGGATCTAGTGTTAGCGCTATCTTTAGGGTTAGTATGATATTTAGAATTAAGGTTAGAGATAGAATATAAGTCAGGTTCAGGGTTAATTTTAGGACTAGGACATGAATTAGAGCTAGAAGATTATGGCTAGGTTTAAGGTTATGGTTTGGTTTAGGTTAACATTTAGTGTTAGGACAATGTCTCGGTTACATTTAAAGGAAAATGCTAGGGATATGGCTAGTTTTATAATTAGTGATAGTGTTAGATTTAGTGATAGGTTGAGGATTAGGCTTAGGGGTAGAGTCAAATGTATAGTTATGGTTAGATCTAGGGTAGAGTCTAAGGCTAGAGTTAGGCCTAGGTTAGGGCTTGTGTTAGGTTTATTGTAAAGGATAGAGTTAGAACTAGAAATAGGGCTGGGGAGAGTTAGAGTTAGTCTCAGGCCAAGGTTAGGAGTAGAGTTAGGGGTTAGGGCTAAATTAGGGCTAGGATTTGCCGGGGTTCTGCCCTAGCGGGGTCCAGGGAGTTCTGAAGGATGAGTGGCGTTGGTGAAAAGATGAGACAGGAGTCATTCCGTTGGAGCAATCTTCAGAGAGAGAGAGCTAATGCAGCTTTCTCTGGGTAATCTTTTATTACAATTTTTCTCATCATTATAGATTCATAATATGTCATTAATTATGTTATTTAAAACTTTGCCAAGAAATGACATTTCGTTAACCATGATTGGGGGTACAAAAAATGTAACATTATTTTACATTTTTCCAGGATATGACCTTCAGTTATGTAATTATTGAAAATACAGAATCATTAATAAAATACATTACTAATTTATATTTTTCAGACTTTCCCAAGATTTACTATTTTCCTCAAGATATGCTGTTTTCTTATTAACTAATGCCAAACTACGTAATCAGACTCTAAGTCTCCTAACCAATCATTAGTCTAAAACACACCTGTACTTTATTTCTTATCTAAAATTCCCATCTAAAAAAGTCTCCTTAAATCTTATATTTAAAACATCCTAACGTTTATAAATCATTCTTATAACATATCAGAAACCTATACAACTAAAAACTTAAGAATTTCTAAACTTAAGAATCTAAATAAAATAATGTTTCTAACATTATTCTAAAACTGTGTCTTATAAATCTATTTTAATTAATTTCTAAATTTATTCTCATAAAACTGGTTGAGCTGCTTTCTCAAAGAGTTTCTTTGTTCCTCAGTCAAGGTGCACTAGTTCTCATATCTTTATAATCTTTCTCAATAGAAAGTAAGTTCTAAACATCAATCCATTTTCCACCAATATTAACTATGCTCATCATATATCCCTATGTAAAGTAAGAAAGGGTTTATAAAAAAAGAAGAATATATCTTTATATGTTTTAACTTTCCTAAGTGTATAACATAACTTTCCTTAATCAAAAACGAGACTGCATGTGAAGAACTTTGTAAAATAAGCATAATGCTTAGATTTTCTAAGAGGCCGGAAATATGGGTTTGGGTTCTAGTTGATATAATCAATGTGGTGCCTAAAATTCTCATGACCTTTCAAAAGATGATTGTTGTCCATTATCAGGTTTGTCCACAATGTACTGAGATAGAAGAACAGCCTTCTTCTTTGTCCTTGATATGCTGAGGGGTATTACAATAGCCTCCAAGGCATGAACTACCTGTTATGTTCTAGCCATCTGAAATTTAATTTGTTTGGCATTTAACATACTCATGACTCCTCTCAGAAACATAAGCATGAAAATGAAAAGTCCCAATTTCATAAAAAAGGGTCTCATGGTTTCGGTTTCCCACCAACCAGCATGGCTTTGCCAGCCTTCATCCTCACTGTGACCCTGTCAAGACAGTGGGAGAGCGGCTTTGCAAACACTTTTTCTCACTGTGACCCTTTCAAGACAGTGAGTGTGGGATCGCCTTCACCAAGGATTAGTGCTAGGGTTAGTGTTAGGTTTAGGCCTACGGTTAGGGGTAGAAATATGGTTAGTGTTAGGGTTAGAATTAGTGATAGGGTTAGGGAAAAGGATGGGGTTGTACCTAAGTTCATCTTTAGGGCGAGGGTTAAAATTAGAGATAGGGCTAGAGTTAGGATTTGGGTTAGGATTAACGCTAGATAAAGACCTAAGATGAGGACTAGTGTTTTGTGTTAGGGTTAGGGCTAGGATTAGGACTGAGGCTAATGTCAGGTCTGGGTTCATGGTTATGGTTAGATTTAGGGTTAGGTTATGGCTAGGTCTAGTGTAAGGGTTGGGTTTAGGTTAAGAGTCAGGTTTAAAGCTAGGTGTATTATTAGGGTTAGGGTTCGAATTGGGTTTTGCTTAGGTTAATATTTAGGGTTAAGGCTTGAATTTTCATTAGGGATTGGATTAGGGTTCGTGTTAGGGTAATTGATAGGGTTAATTTTAAGGTTCAGGTTAGATTTAGAATAATGAATAGTGTTAGTGTTAGCAATAGGGTTAGCGTTATGCCTAGGGTTAGCATTTGTGTTTGGCTTATCTTTAGGGTAATGTATAGGGTTCAAGCTGCGGTTAGGGCTATATTAAGGTTATAATTAGGTCTATGGTTAGGGTTAGTCCTAGGTTAGTGTCATGGTTATGTTTGGGGTAAATGTTAGCATTTGAGATGGGGTTAGGTTTAGTGTCAGGGTTAGGGTTAGAGTCAGGGCTAAAGTTATGGTTATGGTTAGGGTTATGTATAGATTAAGGTTAGAATTTGAGCTAGAATTAGGTTTAGGGTGACGGTTAGGGTTAGGGTTAAGTCTAGGCTTATTGTTAAGGTTACAATAAGGGCTAGGCTTAGGGCTAGAATAAGGGCTATGTTTTGTGGAAGATTTATGCCTAGCATTAGGGCTATGGGTAATGTAAGAGCTAGGGATATTGTTATGGCTAATTTTAGGGTTAGGGTTATGGGTAAGTCTAGTGTTCTAGTTAGGTTTTGGGTTAGGAAAAAATTTAGAGATAGGGTTTTTTTTTAAATAACCGTCATTGTTCGAGTTAGAGTTAAGTTTAGGGTGAGGGCCAGATTTAGTACTAGCGTTGGGTCTAGGCATAGAGTTAGTCTTTACATTAGGTTAACAGTTATTGTTATGGCTAGTGCTAGGTTTTTGTTTAGGGCTAAGGCTAGATTTTTTACTCTATTTAGGATAAGATTTGTTCTAGTGCTAGTGTTACTGTTAGGTTTAGGTATAGGTTTACCGATAGGGGTAGGTGTAGGTTTTGCTTTATGGTTAGTGTTAGGTTAAGATCTGGGGTTAGTTTTGGGGTCAGACTAAGAGTCAGGGTTAGAATTAAGGTTAGAGCTGGAATGAAGGCTAAGATTAGGAATAGTAATAGAGATA
Organism: Callospermophilus lateralis; assembly: GCF_048772815.1. Classification (NCBI taxonomy): domain Eukaryota; kingdom Metazoa; phylum Chordata; class Mammalia; order Rodentia; family Sciuridae; genus Callospermophilus; species Callospermophilus lateralis. Next base: position 163,769,645 of record NC_135305.1, read on the forward strand.
GTGTTTGAGGTAGGCTAAGGGTTATGGTTAGGACTAGGGTAGCCTTAGGGTTAGGGTTTGGCTTATGGTAAGGGATAGGGTTAGAGGAAGAGTTAGGGTTAGGTTTAGGGTTAGGTTTAGGGTTAGGGTTAGGTTTAGGGTTAAACCTAGGTTTATAGCTTGGAATAGGGCTAGGATTTGTATTAGCATTAGGGATACAGCTAATAAAAGAACTAGCATTCTGATTAGGGCTAGTTCTAGGGTTAGTGTTAGGTCAATGTTTAGAGCTAGGGTTATGGTTAGGGTCCGAGTAAGGGTCAGGGTTAATTCTAGGGTTAGGGTTAGGAGTCAATTTAGGGGATTGTTTAGGGCTAGGTGTAAGGTTAGGATTTGTTTAGGTTAAGGGTTAGGGTTAGGGTTATGGCTCTATTTATTTTTAGGGCTAGGGTACTGTTAGGCCCAGTTTTTCAATTAGCATTAGGGTTAGGGCTAGTTTTACAGTGAGCTTTAGGCTAAAGGTTAGGGTTATATCCAGGTTTAAGGCTAGGGTGAAGGTTAGGGCTAGTGTTGGGGCTAGGGAAAGGGATAGGTTTTTGGTTATGGTAATGGAAAGGTTTAAAATTAGGGATAGGAATAGGGCGAGAGTTAGAGTTAGTCTGATGGCTAGGGATAGTGTTAGGTTTAGGGTTAGGTCTAAATTAGGGCTAGATTAGAGCTATGGTTAGTTGTAGATTTAGGCCTAGGTTTAGGCCTAGGTTTAGGGCTGAGGTTAGGGTTAACATTAGGGTTAGGGTAAGATATGATGTTACAGCTACATTTAGGTCTAGGGCAAAGCATAAAATTAGGGTTAGGGCCAGGGTTAGTGTTAGGGTTAGGATCAAGGCTAGGCTTAGTGATAGAATTAGGGCTAGGATTTGAATTAGGGTTAGGGCTAGGATTAGGGATAGGGCTAATGTCAGGTCTAAGGTTATGGTTAGCGATAGTTTTAGGGTAAGAATTATGGCCTGATATATTGTAAGTGTTAGGTTGAAGGTTAGGTTCAGGTTTACAGCTAGGGGTATTATTAGGGTCAGAGTCAGGTTTAGGGTATGTGTTAGGTTAAGGATTAGGCTTAGAGCTCAAATTAGCTTTAGGGTTAGTGTTAGGGTTAGGGTAATGAATATGGTTAAGGTTAGGGTTAAGGTTAGATTTAGAGTAATAAACAGGTTCAGGGTTAGGGATAGGGTTAGGTTTAGGCCTAGGGATAGAATTTGGTTAGGGTTATGGTTAGGATAATAGATTGGATTAGAGCTACAGTTAGTACTAGAGTTATGGTTAGGTCAGAGCAATGGTTACTGTTAGGCCTAGGGTAAGAATTTGGTAATGGTTATGGTTAGGGTAATGGATAAAATTAGAGCTAGGTATAGGGTTAGGATTATGATTAGAATTAGGGCTACGGTTTGGGTTAGATTTTGGGTTAGGACAAGGTTTAGGTTTATGGTTAGGTTTAGGTTAAGTGTTAGCACTGGGGTTAGGGTTAGGGCTAGTGTTAAAGCTAGGGTTAGCCTCTGATTATGACTAGGTTTTAAGTTAGGTAAGGGCTATTTAGGGCTATGGCTAATGTTAGAATTAGGGTTATAACTAGGTTATAATTATATAGTTATAATTAGGTTATAACTAGAATTAGGGCTAGGGTTAAGGCTAGGTGTAGGGTTAGGTTTTGTCTAGGTTTATGTTAGTATTAGTTTTAGTGTTAGGTGTAGCTATGTCTAGTGTAATTATTAAGTTTAGGGGAGGGGTCAGGTTTAGAGCTAGGTGTATTATTAGAGTCAGGGTCCAGGTATGGTTTGGAGTTAAGGATTGAATTAGCTTTAGGGTTAGGGTTCCAGATAGGGTAATGAATAGGATTAGGTTTATGGTTTCTGTTATGTTTAGAGTAATCGATAGGGTTACTGTTAGCTATAGGTTTATCATTAAGACTAGGGGTAGCATTTGGATTAGGCTTATCTTTACGCTTATGGATAGGGTTAGATCTAAGGTTAGGGCTAGGGTTATGGTTAGGATTAGGTTTAGGGTAAGTGTAGGCATTTGAGCTAGGGTTAGGGATAGGATGAGGTTTAGGGTTTGAGTCAGGGTTAGGGTTAGGTTTAGGTTTAGGATTATGTTTAGAGTAAGGATTAGAGTTTGAGCTAGGGTAAGGTCTAGGGGTAGGTTTACCATGAGGATTAGGTCTAAGGTTATGGTTAGGGTTATGATTAGAACTAGGTTTAAAGCTAGGATAAGGGCTAGGTTTTGTGTGTTTTTACACTAACATGGGCAATTTAATAGCTAGGGATATGGTTATGGCTAGTGTTAGGGTCAGGGTTATGGATATATCTAGTGTTAGGGTTAGGATTTGGTTTAAGATAAGGTTTAGGGCTAGAGTTTCTATTAGGTTAAGGGTCATTGTTGGGTTAGGGTTAGTATGATGGTTAGGGCCACAATTAGGACTAGTGTTTGGTCTAGTGATAGGTTTAATCTTTACCTTAGGTAAGGGTAATTGCTAGGGCTAGTGCTAGGTTTTTGTTTAGGGATAAGGCTAGATTTATGACTTTATTTACGATTAGGATTGGTCTAGTGCTAGTGTTACTGTTAGGTGTAGGTATAGGTTTACTGGTAGGGTTAGTGTTAGGGTTCGGTTTAATGTTAGAGTCAGGTTTAGATCTAGGGTTAGTGTTAGGGTCAGAATTAAGGTTAGGGTTAGGATTAGGTTTAAAGCTAGAATGAGGGCTATGTTTAGGACTAGTAATAGAGTTAGGGTTTGGGGTAGGCTAAAAACTAAATTTAGTACTAGAGTAGCATTCAGGAGAGGGTTTGGCTTAGGCTAAGGCATAGGTTTAGAGCTACGGTTAGCGTTAGGGTCAGAGTCAGAGCGCGGATTAGGGCTAGGATTTGTGTTAGCATTAAGGCTACGGCTAAGTAAAGAAGTAGTTTTCTGATTAGGGCTAGTTCTATGGATAGAGTTATGGCAATGTTTAGATCTAGGGGTACTGTTAGGGTCTGACTAAGGGTCAGGGTTATTTCTATGGTTAGGATTAGGACTCAGTGTAGGGCTAAGTTTAGGGATAGATGTAAAATTATTGTTTGATTTAGGTTAAAGCTTAGGGTTAGGTTTATGACTCAGTTTTGTTTTAGGGATAGGGTAGTGTTAGGGTTACTTTTCGAATTAGCATTAAGTTTAGGGCTAGTGTTAGGGAGAGGTTTGGGCTTAAGGTTAGAGATTACAACCAGGTTTAGGGCTAGAATGTTGGTTACAGTTAGGGTTGGTGCTAGTGATAGGGCTAGGTTTGGGTTATGGTAAGGGATAGGTTTTGAAATTTGGAAAGGGCTAATGCAAAAGTTAGAGTTAGTCTTAGGGATAGGGATAGGATTACATTTAGGATTAGGTTTAAATTAGGGCCAGGATTATCCATACGGTTAGTGTTAGGTTTTGGCCTAGAGTTAAGGCTAGGGTTACGGTTAGCATTAGGTTTAGGGTAAGGTATGATGTTATAGCTAGGGCATGGGATAAAATTAGAGTTAGGGCTCCAGTTAAGGTTAGGATGAGGATTAAAGCTAGGCTTAGAGCTAGGATTAAGGGTGTAGTTTGTGTTAGGGTTACAGCTAGGATTAGTTCTAGTGCTAATGTAAGTTCTACGATTATGGTTAGGGACAGTTTTAGGTTTAGGTTTATGACCAGGTCTATTGTAAGGGTTATGTTGAACGTTAGGGTCAGATTTACAGCTAGGGGTATTATTAGGGTCAGAGTCAGGGTTAGGGTATGGGTTAGGTTAAGCTTTAGGGTTAGGGCTAAAATTAACATTTGGGTTAGGGTTATGGATATGGTTAGGTTTCAGGTTCCGGTTAGGTTTAGTATAATGAACAGGATTAGGGTAAGGCATAGGGTTAGAGTTAGGCCTAGGGATAAAATTTGGTTAAAAATATGGTTCAGGTAATGGATAGGATTAGAGCTACAGTTAGGACTAGGATTATGGTTAGGTTAGGGCTATGGTTAGAGTTAGGCCTAGGGTTAGAATTTGCTTAGGCTTATTGTTAGGGTAATGGATAAAATCATATCGAGGTTTAGGGCCAGTGTTATGGTTAGGAATAGGGCTTTTGTTTTGTTTAGGTTTTGGGTTAGGACAAGGTTTAGGTTTAGGGTTAGGTTTAGGTTAAGTGTTAGGGCTTAGGATAGGGTTAGGGCTATGATTAAATCTAGAGTTAGGGCTCAGATTAGGGCTAGGTTTTGGGTTAGGTTAGTGCTAGTGTAGGACTACGGCTAATGTAAGTACTAGGGTTACAATTAGGGCTAGTATTAGGGTTAGCCTTAGGACTAGGTCTAGTGATTATGTTAGATTTCGATTTAGGGAGATGATAGGAGATAGGGTTAGTGTTAGGGTCAGAGTCAGGATCAGTGATACTTTTAGGATTAGGGATAGGACTCCAATTAGGGTGACAGTTAAGGCTAGGTGTAGGGTTAAGATTTGTGTTAGTGTTAGAGTACGAATTTGGGATAGGGCTAATGTCAGATCTAGGGTTACGTTTACATTAGGGTTAGGGTTGGGGCTATAACTCAGTTTTGTTTTAGAGCTAGGGCTAGGGTTAGGGCTAGTTTTGGTATTAGCAATAGTGTTAGGATTAATATTAAGGTGAGGTTAAATCTTATATTAATTATTTTGGCTAAATCTAGGTTTAGGGCTAGGGCTATGGTTATGGCTAAAGTTAGAACTAGTGTTATGATAACAGATAGGGTTAGAACTAGAAATAGGGCTAGGGTGAGAGTTAGAGTTAGTCTTACGGCTAGGGTTAGGGGTTGGATTAAAGATAGGGCTAAATTAGTGCTATGATTAGCGCTAGGGTTAGTTTTAGGGTTAGGGATATGTTTAGGGTTAGTGTTAGTGTTAGGGTTAGGGTTAGGTTTAGGGAAGGGGATGGGGTTATAGCTAGGTTTAGAGACAGGGCGAGAGTTACAATTATGGTTAGGGCTAGGTTAGTGTTCGGGTTTTATTAAGTTTAGGTTTAAGGCTAGGCTGAGGGTTTATGTTAGGTGAGGTCTAGGAATAGGACTACGACTAATGTAGGGTCTAGGTTTATGGTTAGTATTAGTTTTAGTGTTAGGTTATGGCTATTTCTATTGTAAGGTTTAGGTGTAGGGTAAGGGTCAAGTTTAAAATAGGTGTATTATTAGGGTCAGGGTCTGGGTAGGGTGTGGATTAGTTTAAGATTTAGGGTTAATCCTTGAATTAGTGGTGGGTTCGGATCAGGGTTAGTGTAATGGATAGAATTAGGTTTATGGTTCTGGTTAAGTTTAGAGTAATGTATAGGGTTAGTGTTAGCAATAAGGTTATTGTAAGGCCTAGGGTTAGCATTTGGGTTACGCTTTTCTTTAGGGTAATGGATAGGGTTACAGCTAAGGTTAGTGCTAGGGTTAAAGTTAGGATTACGGCTAGGGTTTTGTTTAGGGTAAGTGTTAGAGTATGAGCTAGGGTTAGGGCTAGGGACATGGTTAGGATTAGAATAAGGGCTAGGGTTATGGTTAGGGTTATGATTAGAGCTAGATTAAGTGCTAAGATAAGGCTAGGTTTGTGTGGTGTTTATGGTTAGTATTAGGGTTAGGGTTAGGTTTAGAGTTGGGGCCAGAATTAGGACTAGAGTTGTATCTAGGGATAGAGATAACCTTTAGGTTAGGTTAAGGGTTATTTTCAGGGCTAGTGCAAAATTTTTGTTTAGGGCTAGGGCTATATTTAGGATAAGGTTTGGTCTAGTGCTAGTGTTACTGTTAGGTTTAGGTACAGGTTTACTGGTAGGGGTAGGGGTAGGGTCCCGTTTAAAGTTAATGTGAGGTTTAGTTCTAAGGTTAGTGTTAGAGTCAGAATAAGGGACAGGGTTTGGGTTAGAGTTACAGCTAGAATGAGGGCTAGTGTTAGAACTAGTAATAGAGATGGGGATTGGGGTTGGCTAACGATTAGGGTTAGGAATAGGCAACATTACAATGAGGGTTTGACTTAGGGAAAGCGATGGGTTTAGAGGTAGGATTAGGGTTTGCGATAGGTTTATGTCTAGGGTTAAGGTTAGGGTTAAAGTTAGTCTTAGGGTTAAACCTAGGTTTAGAGAGTGGATTAGCGCTAGGATTTGAGTTAGCTTTAGGGCTATGGCTAATGAAAAAACTTGGTTTCTGATTAGGGCTATTTCTAGGGTTAGTGTTAGGACAATATATAGAGCTAGGGTCAGTGTTAGGATACGAGTCAGGGTCAGGGTTACTTCTAGGGTTAGGTTTAGCACTCAAATTATGGCAAGGTTTAGGGCTAGGTTTAGGGTTATTGTTGGGTTAGGTTAAGAGTTAGGGCTAGGTTTATGGCTCAGTTTTGTTTTAGGTCTAGGTTAGGGTTAGGGCTAGTTTTCCAATTAGCGTTGCTGTTAGGGTAGTGTTAGGGTGATATTTAGGCTTAATATAGGGTTTGATACAAGTTTAGGGGTAAGGCAAAGGTTAGGACTATGGTTGGGCAAGGGATAGGCCTTGGTTTTGGGTTATTGTAAGGGATATGTTTAGAACTAGGGATAGGGCTAGGGTGAGAGTTAGAGTTAGTCTTACAGAGAGGGATGGGGTGAGGTTTAGTGTTAGGCCTAAATTAGGGCTAAGATTATTGCTAGGGTTAGTATTATGTTTAGGTCTAGGTTTAGGGCTAGGGTTAGGGTTAGCATTAGTGTTATGGTAAGGTATGATGTTGTAGCTATGTTTAGTGCTTAGACAAGGGATAAAATTAGGATAAAATAGGCCTGGGGTTCAGAACAGAGTAAGGATTAAGGCTGGGCTTAGAACTAGGTTTAGGGCTAGGGATAGGGCTAATGTCAGGTCTAGCGTTAAGGTTAGGTAGGGTTATGTATAGGGCTATTGCTCAGTTTCGTTTTAGATCTAGGCCTAGGTTTAGGGCTAGGTTTATGATTAGCAATAGTGTTAGGGCTAATGGTAGGGTGAAGTTTAGGCTTAGATTTATTGTTATGGTTAGATCTAGGTTTAGGGCTATGGCTAGGGTTAGGACTAAGTTTAGGGCTAGTGTTAGTGTTATGGTAACAGATAGGGTTAGAACTAGCAATAGGGCTTTGTGGTGAGTTCAAGTTAGTTTTTGGGCTTAGTGTTAGTGTTATGGTAACAGATAGGGTTAGAACTAGCAATAGGGCTTTGTTGTGAGTTCAAGTTAGTTTTTGGGCTAAGGTTAGTGGTAAGTTTAGGGTTAGGGCTAAATTCAGGCTAGGATTAGCACTAGGGTTAGTGTTAGGGTTAGGCCTAGGTTAGGGTGAGTGTTAGTGTTAGGGTTAGGATTAGGTTTAGGGGAAGTTATAGGGTTATAGCTAGCTTTAGGGCTAGGGCAAGGGTTAGAATTAGGGTTAGGACTAAGGTTAGGGCTTTTGTTATGGTTAAGACTAGGCTTAGGGCTAGGGTGAGTGTTTGTGTTAGGGCTAGGGCTAGGATTAGGGCTAGGGCTAATGTCAAGTCTAGGTTTATGTTTAGTATTAGTTTTAGTGTTAGGTTACGGCTATGTCTACTGTAAGCTTTAGGTGTAGGGTAAAGGTGAAGTTTAGAGCTAGCTTTATTATTAGGGTCAGTGTCTGGGTAGGATTTGGTTTAAGTTAAGATTTAGGGTTAATGCTTGAATTAGCGGTGGGTTTGGGTTATGGTTAGGGTAATAAATAGAATTAGGCTAATTGTTCTAGTTAGGTTTAGAGTAATGGATAGGTTTAGTGTTAATGATAGGGTTATCATTAGGCCTAGGGTTAGCATTTGTTTTTTTTTATTTATTTATTTTTAGGGTTAGCATTTGGGTTAGGCATTTCTTTAGGGTAATGGATAGGGTAAGAGCTATGGTTAGTGCTAGGATTAAGGTTAGGATTAGGGTTACGGTTAGGCCTAGGGTTAATTTTAGAGTTAGGGTTAGGGTAAGTGTAGGCATTATAGGTAGGGACAGGTCTAGGGCGAGGGTTAGGTTTTGAGTCAAGTCTAGTGTTAGATTTAGGGATAGGGTTATCTTTAGGCTGAGGATTAGAGTTTGAGCTAGGGTTAGAGCTAGGGAGAGGTTAGCATTAGGGTTAGGTCTAAGGTTATGGTTAGGGTTATGATTAGGACTAGGTTTATGGCTACGATAAGGGCTAGGTTTTGTGTGATGTTTAGGACTAACATTAGGGCTTTGGTAATGTAAGAGTGAGGGATATGGTTATGACTAGTTTTAGAGTAAGAGTAATGGATAACTCTAGAGTTAGGGTTAGGTTTTGGTTTAGGATTAGGTTTAGAGCTAGGGTTTATATTAGATTAAGGGTCAGTGTAGGGTTAGAGTTAGTTTTAGGTTTAGAGCCACAATTAGGACTAGCATTTGTTCTAGTGAGAAACTTAGACATTACATTAGGTTAAAGGTTATTGTTAAAGCTAGTTCTAGCTTTTTGTTTAGGGCTAGGGCTAGATTTATGATTCTATTTAAAATTAGCTTTGTCTATTGCTACTGTTACTTTTAGGTTTAGGTATAGGTTTACTAGTAGAGGTAGTGTTAGGATTTGGTTTAGGATTAGAGTCATGTTTATATATAGGGTTAGTGTTAGGGTCAGAATAAGGGTCAGGTTGAGCGTTAGGGTTAGAGTTAGAATTTCATCTAAATTTAGGACTCGTAATAGAGTTAGGGTTTGCGGAAGGCTAAGAATTCTGGTTAGGAGTAGGGAAGCATTAGGATGAGAATTTGGCTTATGGTAAGACATAAAAATAGAGTTAGGTCTAGGGTTAATGTAAGGGTTAGGGTTAGTGTTAGGGTTAGCATTAGTGTTTGGGTTTGGGTTATAGTTAGGTTAAGGGTTAGTGTTAGGGTTGGGGATAGGGTTAGTTTTAGGTTTAGGGTTAGGTTAAGGTGAGTGTTAGTGTTAGGGTCAGGGTTAGGGATAGCGTTAGGGTTAGGGTTAGGGTTAGGATAAGTTTAGATTTAGGGTTAGGTTAGGGTTTGTGTTAGGGTTAGGGTTACGTTAAGGTTAGGGATAGGGTTAGGGTTATGGTTAGGGTTAGTGTTAGGGTTAGTATTCAGTATAGGGTTCGGGTTAGGGTAAGGTTTAGGGGTAGGGTTAGTGTTAGGGTTAGAGTTAGGTCTATTATTAGGGTTAAGGTTAGGGTTAGGATTAGAGTTAGTGTTATGGTGAGGTTTAGGGTTACCGTTAGTGTTAGTGTTTGTGTTGGGGTTAGTGTTTGGGTTTGGGTTAGTGTTACAGTTAAGATTAGGGTTACTTTTTGTGTTAGGGTTAGGCTTAGGGCTAGAGTTAGGGTTAGTGTAAGGTTTAGGGTTAGTGTTTATGATAGGGTTATGGTTAGATTTAGGGTTCAGGTTAGGGTTAGGGTTAGTTTTAGAATTAGGGTTAGGGTTGGGTTTAGGTTTAGTGTTAGGGTTAGAGTTAGGTTTAGGTTAGGGTTTCTGTTAGAGTTAGTTTTGGGGTTAGTGTTAGGGTTAGATTTAGCAATAGGATTAGTGTTAGGGTTAGCGTGATGTTTACTATTATTTTCAGGGGTACTGTTAGTGTTACAGTTCGCGTAAAAGTTAGGTTTAGGTTTAGTGTTAGGTTTAGGCTTATGGTTAAGGTTAGTGTTAGTTATTCGGTTATGGTTCGGTTTAGGATTTGTGTTAGGTTTAGAGTTAAAGTTAGTTTTAGGGTTAGGGTTAGTAAAGGATTAGGTTTAGAGTTAGGGTTAGGTTTTGAGGGAGGGTTAGAGTTAAAAATAGGGTTTGTATTAGGGTTATTGTTAGGATGTGGTTTAGTGTTAGGGTTACGTTCCTAACTGTAGGAATAGAGTTCATGTTAAGGTTAGGTTTGGGTTAGTATTAGGGTAAGGTGTATGTTTACAGTTAAGTTAAGGGTTAGTTTTAGAGTTAGGGTTAGAGTGTGGATTAGGATTAGTGTTTGGGTGAGGGTTAGATTTAGTGTTAAGGTTAGGGCTAGCTTTATGGTGAGGTTTACTGTTAGTGTTAGGGTTTGGTTTAGGTATAGTGTTAGCTTAAGATTTATGGTTAGGGTTAGTGTTCAGGTAAGTGTTTGGGTTAAGGTTTGTGTTAGGGTTAGCTTTATGGTTAGGGTTACGGTTAGTTTTATTGTTAGAATTAGGTTTAGGATTAGGGTTGCGGATTTGGATGGTATTAATATTAGGGTTAAGGTTAGGGTTAGCATTTGTGTTAGAGATAGGGTAATAGTTAGGTTTAGTGTTAGCGTTAGGTTTAAGGTTAGGGTTAGTGTTAGAATTAGGGTTAGGATTAGGTGAGTGTTAGAGTTAGGGTAATGGTTAACCTTAGGGTTAGTGTTAGGGTAGGAGCTAGGGTTAGGATTAGAAAGAAGGTTAGGTTTAGGTTTTGGTTAGGGTTTGTGTTAGGGTTAGTATTAGGGTTAGGGTTATGCATAGAATCAGGGTTAGATTTAGGGTTAGGGTAATGGTTAGTGTTAGGATTAGGATTATTATTTGCATTTGGGTTAAAATTAGTGTTAGTGTTAGTTAGGGTTAGGGTTACTGTTATGGAACAGGTTAGGTTTTGTGTTAGGGTAAGTTTTAGGATTAGGGTTAGGGTTAAGGTTAAGGTTTGGAGTAGTTTAAAAATTAGGGTTAGGGTAAGGGTTAGGGTTGTTTTTAGGGTTAGGATTGGTGTTAGGGTTATTTTTAGGGTTGGTATTAGGTTTAGCGTTATGCTGAGCATTAAGGTTAGGTTTAGGGATAGTTTTATGGTTAACATTAGCAATAGAGTTAAGTTTAGGTATAGTGTTAGCATTATGGTGTAGAGAATCAGATGTGACTGTGTTACTATTACTGTCCTTGATGGAGTCTGCCTGCAAACGGGATATTCTGTCAAGGTATAGATAGGTAACAGCGGACATGCCTGCTCACAAACGAGAGGCTCCTTCAAGGTTTAGATAAGGTAACAGCGGACATGCTTGAAAACGAGGTGTTTGCTGTCCTTGGGAGGACTTGCCTGCAAACGGGATGTTCTGCCAAGTGGGCTAGGAGGGCGCTGAGAAAATTTTTATTATCTGTTCTTAACAAAGAGCAGAGCTCAACATACTCCGGGCCGAAAGTAGATTAGCCATGAGAAGCGGGTCACTTCTGATTAGAAAGTAAAACTTCTGTATGCTATGTTTAATTAGCTGAAAGACCTGATTTATTGATGTTGGAAGGCTGCCTTATTTGTTCACAATACTATAAAAGATTGCTTGTACACAATAAAGGACTTTTTTTCTGCTGCTGCTTCGCTTGCTATGCTTCTTCTTCTTCTTTCTTTTCCCATGCTGACCTGCAAGTGAATTACTGCTACATTATGGTTAGGGTTAGGGTTAGTTTTAGTGTTTGAGTTATAGTTAGGGTTAGGTTTAATGTTGTGGTTAGTATTAGGTTTATGGTTATGGTTATGGTTAGGGTTAGTTTTCAGGTTAGGGTTAGGGTTACAATAAGCTTTAGTGTTGATGTTAGTGTTAGGGTTAGGATTAGGGTAGGTTTACTGCTAAGGTTAGGGTTAGGGTTAGGGTTAGGGTTAGGTTTACTCTTGGGGTTAGGGTTATGCTGAGGTTTAGGGTTAGTGTTAGGTTTAGTGTTTGTGTTTGGGATTGTGTTATGGTTGTGTTTAGTTTGTGTTCTGGTTAGGGTTTGGGTTAGGGTTAGGTTTACAGTGAAGATTAGGGTTATGATTAGGATTCGGGTTAGTATTAGGGTTAGGGTTAGGGTTAGTGTTAGGGTTTGGGTTAGTGTTTGTGATAGGGTTAGGTTTAGGGTTAGGGTTCAGGTTAGGGTTAGGGTTAGTTCTAGTGATAGGGTTAGGTTTGGGTTTAGGGTTACTGTTAGGATTACTGTTAGGGTTAGGTTAGTGTTTGTGATAGGGTTAGGGTTAAGGTTATCATTAGGGTTATTGTTAAGATTAGAGTTAGATTTAGGTTTAGGCTTAATTTTATGGTTAGTGTTAGGATTAGTGTAAGGTTTTGGGTAAGGATTAGGGTTATGGTTAGCTATGGAATTAGGTTTGGGGTTAGGGTTAGTGTTAGGTTTAGGTTCAGGGTTAGTGTTTGTGTTAGGGTTAGGGTTAGGGTTAGGGTTAGGTTTACAGTTCGTGAGAGTATTAGGGTTCTTTATAGGGTTAGGCTTAGAGTTAGGATTAGTGTAAGGGTTAAAGTTAGTTTTAGTTTAGTGTTAGGGTTAGAGTTAGGGTTAGGTTTAGGTAAGTGTTAGGGCTAGGTTAAGGGTTAGGGATAGTGTAAGGATTAGTGATAGGGACAGGATTAGATTTATTTTTAGGGTTAGGGTTAGGTTTAGGGTTAGTGTAAGGTTTAGGTTTAGGGTTAGGGTTAGGGTTCGTGTTAGTGTTATTGTTAGTGTTAGTGTTATTTTATGGTTAGTGTTATGTTATATTTATGATTACTGTTAGTGTTTGGGTTAGGGATAGGATTAGTTTTCGTGTTAGTGTTATTGTTAGTGTTTGTGTTAGTGTTAGTTAAAAGTTAGGGTTAGTGTTCGGGTTATGTTTTGTGTTTGGGATTGTGTTATGGTTGTGTTTAGGGTTAGAATTAGGGTTACGTCAGGTTTAGGGATATGGTTAGGGTTAGGATTACTGTAAGAATATGTTTTAGGATAGGGTTAGGGTTAAGGTTAAGTTTAATATTATGATTATTGTTAATTTAGGGCTAGTGTTAGTGTTAGAATTAGGGTTAGTGTTAGCGTGAGAGTTAGGATTAATGTTATGGTTAGTGTTAGGGTTTGGGTTAGGATTTGAGTTAGGGTTACATTTTGGATTATGTTTAGGGTTATGGTTAGTGTTAGGATTAGAATTAAGGTTAGGGATAGGGTTATGCTAGGGTTAGGCCAGGGTTAAGGTTAGTGTAAAAGTTCAGGTAGAGGTTAGGATTAGGGTTAAGTTTAGGTTAAGCTTTAAGGTTAGGTTAGCATTAGGGTTAGGTCTCGGGATCATGTTAGGGTTAAGGTTAGGGTAACTGTTAGCTTTAGTTTTATGGTTAGGGTTATGGTTAGTGTTAGTTTTAGGGTTAGAGTTTTACTTAGGTTTAGAGTTAGTGTTAGGATTAGGCTAGGTTTAGGGATAATTTAGGTTGAGGGTTAGGTTTAGAAATAATGTTATGTTTAGGTTTAGGTCTAGGATTTGGGTTAGAGTGAAAGTTAAGATTAGTATTAGTGTTAGGGTTACTTTTAGTGTTATGTTTACAGTTTCTTTTAGGGTTAGGTTTAGGGTTATGGTAGGGTATGTGTTAGGATTAGGTTTAGGGTTCGTGTTAGGGTTAGGATTAGGGTTATGAATAGGGTAAAATTTAGGGTTAGGTTTAGGGTTACAGTTAGAGTTAGTGTTAGTGTTAGTGTTAGGATTAAGGTTAGTAATAGGATTAGGTTTAGGTTAGTGTAAGGTTTAGCAGTAGGGTTTGTGTAGGGGTTACATTTAGGGTTACAGTTAGGGTTATGATAAAGTTTAGGATTAGGGTTAGAGTTAGGTTGAGGTTTAGGGTTAGTCTAGGCTTAGGTTTAGGGTTAGAGTTAGGGTTCAATATAGTGTTAGATTTAGGGTTAATTTTAGGATTCGGATTACGGTTAGGATTAAGGTTAGGGTTTGAGTTAAATTATGGTTAGGGTTAGGGTTACGGTTCTTGTTAGGGTAAGGATTACAGTTTGTGTTAGGTTTAGGGATATGTTTAGGGTTAGGGTTGAGGTTAAAGATAGGTTTAGGGATACGGTTAAAGTTAGAGTTAGTGTTAGGTTGGGGCATATTTGTGTTAGGATTAGGGTTAGGGTTAGTGTTACGGTTAAAGTTAGGGTTAAGTTTAGGTTTACTGTTTGAGTTAAGGTTGGAGTTAGACTTAGGGTTAGTGTTACGGTTAGGGTAAGGGTTAGGTTTGGTTTCGAATTAGGTTTAGGGTGAGGCTTAGGGTTAGTTTCATGGTGATGTTTAGCTGTAGGGTTAGGTTTAGGTTTGGGGTTAGGGATAGGGTTAGGGTTAGCTTAAGGTTAGTAATTGGTTTAGAGTTAGGGTTAAGATTAGTGTTACCGTGAGGTTTAGTGTTAGAGTTAGATTCAAATTAAGGGTAGGGTTAGGTTTTGTGTTTTGGTTAGTGTTAGGATTCTTGTTAAGTTTAGGGTGAGGGTTACAGATAGGTCTGGGTTTAGTGTTAGTGTTAGTTTATTGTTAGGGTTATGGTTAGGATTAATATTTTTGTTAGGCTCAGGTTTAGGGTTAGGGTTATGGTAAGGATTAGGGTTAGGCTTAGGGTTGGAAATAGGTTTTGCAGTTAGAGTTTGGGTTAGGGTTAGGATTAGTGTTAGGTTTAGGGTTAGTTTTAGGGTTACGGGTAGAGTTTGTTTAGTTTTAGGGTAAGTGTTTGGGTTAGGGTTAGGGTTAGGGTTAGGGTTAAGTTTAGGTTTAGGGTTAATGTTAAGGTTAGTGTTAGTAGGAGGTTTATGGTTGGGGTTAGGTATAGTGTTAAGGTTATGGTTAGGGTTAATGTTACATTTAGGTTTAGTGTTAGGGTTAGGTAAGGTTTAGGGTTAAAGTTAGTGTTTGTGTTAGTGTTAAGGTTAGGGTTGCTGTTAATGTTAGGGTTATGGTTAATGTTAGGGGTAGGGTTAGATTTAGGATGAGTGTTAGGTTTAGGACTGGCATTACTGTAATCATTAAGGATACGGGTAGGATTGGGGTTTGGGTTAGGATTAGTGTTAGTGTTAGGGTTTGTGTTAGAGTTGGAGATAGGCATAGTGTTAGCGTTAGGTTTAGGGTTAATGTTAGGTTAGATTTCTGGTTAGGTTTAACTTTAATGTAAGAGTTAGGGTGAGGTTTCGTGTTAGGGTTAGGGTTAGGGTTAGGATTGAGGTTAGAATTATTGTTAGGTTTAGAGTTAGAGATAGTGTTAGGATTAGGTTTAGGTGTAGGTAAGGGTTAGGTTTAAGGTTACATTCGGGTAAGGGTTATGGTTTAGGTTAGGATTTGTGTTAGGTTTACGGTTAGATTTAGTGTTAGTGTTAGGATTAGGGTTAATGTTAGGGTAAGGGTTAGGTTTAAGATTATCATTAGGGTTAGGGTTAGAGTTAGGGTTAGGGTTAGTGTTTGGTTTAGGTTTAGGGATCATGTTATGTCTACTGTTAGTATTATCATTACGGTTAGAGTTAGTATTAGGGTTCAGGTTATGGTTTGTGTTAGTGTTAGGGTTAGAGAATGGGTTAGTGTTAGTGATAGGGTCAGGGTTAGGGTTAACATTAGGGTTAGGGTTAGTGTTCGGTTTTGGGTTAGGTTTAGGTTGCGGATTAAGGTTAGGTTTTGTATTAGAGTATTTGTTAAGGTTAGAGTTAGGTTTAGGGTGAATGTTAGGATTAGGTTTAGTGTTAGCCTTAGTGATAGGGTTAGCTTTGGGTTTAGGTTTAGTGTTAGTGTTAGTGTTAGGGTTTAGGTTAGTGTCACCGTTTGTGTGAGAGATAGGGTTAGGCTTAGGGTTAGGGCTATGGTTAGGTTTAGGGTTAGGTAAGTTTCAGGGTTATGAGGTGCGTTACAGTTTATATTAGGGTTAGGATTAGGCTTAGGTTTAGTTCTACGGTTAGGGTTAGGTTTAGGGATAGGTTTACAGTTAGGATAGGGTTAGTGATAGGATTAGTGTTAGATTTATTGTTAGGGTTCTGTTTACGGTTAGTTTTAGGTTTAGTGTTAGGGCTATGGTTAGGTTTAGAGTTAATATTAGGGTAAGGGTTAGGGTTAGGTTTAGGGGTTGGTTTAGTTGTAGGGATAGTTTTCAGATTAGGTTTAGGGATAGTTTTAGTATTAGGATTAGGTTTAGGGTTAGGGTTAGAGTTAGGGTTAGTGTTAGGGTTAGTGTTATGGATAGGTTTCATGTTAAGTTTAGGGGTAGGGTTACAGTTACGGTGAAAATAAGACTTAGAGTTAGGTTTAGTGTTATGTTTAGTGTTAGATTTACGGTTAGGGGTAGAGTTATTTTTAGTTTTAGGTTAAGGGTTATAGTTAGGGTTAGGATTAGTGTTAGGGTTTGGATTAGGTTGAGGTTTAGGTTTAGGCTTAGTGTTAGGGTTAGGGTTAATGAGAGGGTTATGGTTGGCTTTAAGGTTAGTGTTAGTTTTAGGGTTAGGGTTACTGTTACGGTTTGGTTTAGGCTTAGGTTTAGGTAAGGGTTAGGGTTAAAGTTAGGGTTAGTGTTAGGGTTAAGGTTAGGGTTTAGCTTAGTGTTAGGTTTAGGGTTAGTTTTAAGGTTAGGGTTACTCTTAGGGTTAGGGTTAGGGTTATGATTAGGGTTAAGATTTGTGTTAAGGTTATAGTTAGGTGTAGTGTAATCATTAGGGTTACGGTTAGGATTAGGGTTATGGTTAGTAATAGTGTTAGTGTTAGGTTTTGTGTTAGAATTAGTGTTAAGGATGGTGTTAGGTTTAGGGTTAGAGCTCATGTTAGGTTAGAGTTAGCTTTAGTGTTATTGTTAGGGTGAGGTTTTGTGTTAGTATTTTGGTTAGGGTTGAGTTTAGGCTTAGTTTTAGGTTTAATGGTAGAGTTAGCATTAGGTTTAGTTTTAGGGTTAGGTAAGGGTTAGGGCTCGGGTTATATTTGGGTCAGGGTTATGTTTTAGGTTAGGGTTTGTGTTAGGTTTAGGGTTAGAGTTAGTGTTGGTGTTAGGATTAGGGTTAAGGATAGTGTTAGTGTTAGTGTCAGGAATGGGATTAGGTTTAGGGTTAGTGTTAGGTTTATTTTTAGGGTTCGGTTTAGGGTTAGGGTTAGTGATATCTTTAGGGTTTGGGTTCATGTTAAGGTTTGGTTTAGTGTAATGTTAGGATTAGTGTTAAGGTTAGGGTTAGTGTTAGGTTTATTGTTAGAGATTGAGTTAAGGTTAGAATTAGCATTCAGTTTAGCATTAGAGTTAGGTTTAGGTTTGATCTTAGGGTTAGTGTTAGGGTTAGGGTTAGGTTTAGTGTTCATTTTAGGGTTATGGTTAGCATTAGGGATAGCATAAATGTTAAGGATAGAATTGGAGTTATGGTTAGATTTAGTATTAGTGTTAGGGTTCGGTTAGGTTTTCAGTTAAGTTTATGGGTAGTATTAGAATTAGGTTTAGGTTTAGGAGTAGTGTTTGGGTTAGAGTTAGGGTTAAGTAAGGGTTAGGGTTTGGGTTAGGTTAGTGTAAGCGTTATGGTTTGTGTTAGGATTTATGTTAGGGTTAGGTTTAGAGTTAGTGTTAGTGTTAGGATTTGGGTTAGGGTTAAGAATAGGGTTAGTGTTAGCGTTAGGGTTAGTGTTAGTGTTAGGTTTAGGGATAGGTCTAGGGTTAGTGTTAGGGATTGGGTTACAGATTTGACTAGGGTTGGGGTTAGTACTAAGTTCAAAGTTAGGGATCGTGTTCTGGTTAGGTTTAGATTTATGTTTAGGTTTAGTGTTTGGGTTAGGATTAGGGATAGTGTTAGATTAGGTTACGATTAGGGTTAGAATCAGAGTTAGTGTAATGGTTAAGGTTAGAATTAGGGTTACATTTAGGGTTCGTTTTAGAATTATGTGTAGGGTTAGGGTTAGTGTTAGGGTTAGTTTTAGGGTTTGGGTAATGATTTGTGTTAGGCTTAGTTTTAAGGTTAGGGTTACGTATATGACTTGGGTTAGAGTTGGGGTTAAAATTAGGCTTAGGGTTAGTATTACAGTTGGTGTAAGGTATAGGGTTATGGTTAGACTTAGTGTAAGTTATAGGGTTAAGGTTGGGGTTATGGTTAGTGTTAGGGTTAGTGTTAGGTTTAGTGTTAGGTTTAGTGTTAGGGTTAGGTTTATGGTTAGGTTTAGGTAAGGGTTAGTGTAGGGTTAATGGTTTTTGTTAGAGTTATGGTTATAGTCAGGATTTGTGTTAGGGTTAGGGTTAGTGTTAGGGTTAGCATGATGGTTAGAATTGGTGTTAGAGTTAGGGTTAGGTTTACTTTAGGGTTAGTTTTAGGGTTATGGATAGAATCAGCATTAGTTTTAGGTTCAGTGTTAGGGTTAGGGTTAGATTAGTGTTGTGGTTAAAATTAGTGTTAGTTCATGGGTTAGAGTTAATGTTAGAGATAGGATTAGTGTTAGGGTTAAGGTTAGGTTTAGGGTTAGGTTAGGAATAGGGTTACGGTTATGGTTCATGATAAGGTTTTTGTTAGTGTTACTGTTAGGTTAAGGTTTAGCTTTAGTATTAGGTTTAGAGATAGTGTTAGGGTTAAGGTTAGGTTTACATTAGTGTTTTGTTTAGGTTTATTGTTAGGGTTTGGGTTAGGTTTAGGTAAAGGATTATTTTTAGGTTTAGGGTTAAATTTAGGGTTAGACTTAGGATTAGTTTTTGGGTTAGGGTTAGGGTAAGGGTTAGGGTTAGTGTTAGAGTTAGTGTTATGGTTAATGTTAAGATTAGGATTAGAGTTTGCGTTAGAGTTAGGGTGAGAGTTCAGGTTAGTGGAAGGTATAGTGTTAGAGATAAGGTTAATGATAGGTCTAGGGTTTGGGTTAGGGTTAGAATTAGTGTTAAGGTTGATCTTACGGTTACAGTTAGAATAAGTGATACTGTAGGGTTAGGGTTAGTCTTAGGGTTAGAATAAGGATTAGTGTTAGTGATAGTTTTATGGTTATAGTTAAGGTAAGTGTTACGGTTAGGGTTAGGTTTAGCGTAGGGTTAGTGTTAGGGTTAGGGTTAGTTAGATAGGTTTAGGGTTAGGGTTAGTGTTAGGTTAGGGTAGGGTTAAAATTAGGTCAAGGTTAGGGTTATGGTTAGAGTTAGGTTTTATGTTACGATGAGGGTTAATGTTAGTTTTAGAGTTAGGTTTAGGGTTAAATTTAGTATTAGGGTTAGGTTTAGGGTTAGGTTTAGGTTAAGGTTTAGGGTTTGGTTTAGGATTATAGTTAGAATTATTTTTTGTGTAAAATTAGGGTTAGGGTTAGGGTTAGTTGTACATTTAGGGTTAGGGTTTGTTTTAGGTTTATGTTCGCTTTATTTTTAGGGTTATAGTTATGATTAGGATTAGGGTTTGTGTTAGGGTTTGATTAGTGTATGTTAGGGTCTGGATTAGGGTTAAGATTAGTGTTAGTGTAGGGTTAGGGTTAGGTTAGTGTTAGGGTTAGGGTTAGGGTTTGTGTTAGGTTTAGGCTTATGTTTGTGTTAGGTTTATTTTAGAGTTTGCTTAAGGTTTGGGTTTGTGTTAGTGTTAGTTTTAAGTTTAAGGTTAGCATTAGTGTTTAGTTTGTGTTATACTTAGGTTTAGGCTTAGTGTTAGGGTTAGGATTAGTGTAAGATTTATGGTTAGGGATAGGGTGACTATTAGGTTTTTGTTTTAGGGTAAGGGGTATTGTTAGGAGAAGGACTAGGGTTAGTTTTAGGGTTAGGGTTAAATTATTGTTAGGGTTAGTGTTTGGGTTAAAGTTAGTTTTAGGGTTAGAATTTCTGTTAAGATTAGAAATAGGGTTAGTTTTAAGGTTAGTGTTAGGTTTAGGGATAATCTTTTGGTGAGACTTAGGCTTAGTGGTATGGTTAGGTTTATGGTTCGTATTAGGTTTAGTGTTAGGTTTAGGATTAGGTTAGGGTTAGAAAAGGTTAGCATTAAGGTTAGCTTAGGTTTGGTTTATGATTTGGGTTTGGGTTTATGTTAGGTTTAGAGTTAGATTAGGGTTAGAGTTAGGCTTAGGTTTAGTGTTAGAGGGTTGGTTAGTATTTCTGTCAGGGTTATGTTAAGGTTAGGATTAGGTTTTGTGTTAGGGTTAGGGTTTGGTTAGTTTTAGATTTTTGGTTAAAATTATGGTTAGGTTTAGGGATACGGTTAGTTATAGTGTTAGGATTAGGGTTAGGATATTTGTGCTAGGGATTGGGTTAGTGTTAATATTAATTTTAGGGTTAGGTTTAGGGTTATTTTTAGTGTTAAGTTTAGTATTAGGGTTTGTGTCAGGGTTGTGGTTAGTGTTAGGTTTGTGATTATGATTAGGTTTAGCTTTAGGGTTAGGGTTAGTTTCAGGGTAAAGTTTACGGTTAGGGTTTGTTTTAGATTTTGGATTAGGTTTAGGTTTAGTGTTAGAATTATGTTTGAGTTAGGTTTAGTGTTAGGGTTAGCATTAGGGTTAGGGTTAGGGTTAGTGTTAGGTTTAGCCTTAGTGTTTGGTTTAGACTTAGTGTTAAAGTTTGTGTTAGGTTTAGTGTTACGGTTAGGATTATGTTTATGGTAAGGGTTAGTGTTAGGTTTAGGGTTAGTGTTATGTTAGAGGTAGGGTTAGGGTTAGGGTTAGGGATAGTTTTAGTGTTACTTTAGTGTTAATTTTAGTTATAGGGTAAGTTGTAGGGTTAGCATTTGGGTTAGGTTTAGTGTTACTTTTAGGGTTGTTAGGATTAGTGTTAGTGTCAGGGATAGGGTTATGGTTAGGGTAAGTTTTAGTGTTAGTATTAGGGCTTGAGTTAGCAATAAGATTAAGGTTACAGTTAGGTTAATGATATTTTTAGGGTTAGTGTTCAGGTTATGTTTAGGGTAATGGATAGGGTAGGTTTAATAATAGTGTTAGGGTCAGACTAGGAATAGCATTAGGGTTTGGTTTAGGTAATGGATAGGGTTAAGCTAGGGTTAGGGCTATGTTTATGCTTAGAGTCAGGCATAGAGGTAAGGTTAGGTTTAGATTTAGTGCAAGGATTAAAATTAGGGTGAGGTTTAGGGTAAGGGGTAGGGCTAGGGTTAGGGTTTGAGTTAGGGTTAAAGCTAGGGTTGGGTCTTGGATTAGGGCTATGTTTTATGTTACATTAGGGATCTTATAGGGATATGGTATTGTAAGAACTAATGTTACAATTAGGCAAGTTTTAGGGTTACATTTAGGACTGAGTCTAGTTTTAGGATTATGTTTAGGTTTAGGTTGATATTTTTAACTAGGGTTAGTGTTACTGTCTGTGTCAGGGTCATAGTTTATTTTATAGTTAGTGATAGGACTCAAGTATGGGGTAGGCCTATGGCTAGATGTAGGGTTAGGATTTGGTTTAGGTTAATGGTTAGGGTTAATCCTATGGCTCAGTTTCATTTTAGGACTAAAGCTAAAGTTAAGTGCAGTTTTATGATTAGCGTTAGTGTTATTCCTAATAATAGGGTGAGTTTAGGCTTAGGAGTAGATTTAAAGTTGTGGTTAATACTAGGGTTAGGGCTATGGCTAGTGTTAGAGCTAAGATTAGGGCTAGTGTTTTGGTTATGGTAGAGGATGTGTTAGAAGTAGGAATTGGGCTATGGCAAGAGTTTGAGTTAGTCTTAGATCTAGAGTTTGGGTTAGGGTTAGGGCTAAATTAGGGCTAAGAATAGGTCTAGGCTTAGTATTAGGCATAGGCCTAGGTTTAGGGCTATATTTGTGGTTAGGTTTAGGTTTAGGTTTAGGGGAAGGGCTGCCTGTTTGATTTCCAACTCCATTTCCACTTACCCATAGGTGACAAAATGAAGTGAAACCTTAAAATACAATGTGTTCATGATAGAGAACCATTGAATTGAGAAGAACATACATTGGGAGCATACTAAGGCTAGATAAAAGATGACTCCTGCTCAGTTTCAAAGAAATTTTAACAAAACTAACTCTCACCCTAACATTACCTCTAACCCTAGACCTAGCCATAACCCTAAACCTAACATTAACCCTAACCTGATTAGAGAACCATTGATTTTAGAATTCTGTCCCCTGGAAAAACTTGTGCCAAAAGCTAAGTGATGAATGCTACACAACATTAAACAAATCTGACCAAATAATTATGGGAAGTTTATCAGTACATGCATATTTTCCTATTTTATCCTAAAGGGCTTTCAGATTAAGGTGTTTTTGTATGCTTAAGCATAGGCTTACTTTTACAATGAACATACCAGAGTCCCTACAGAGAACTGATGAAGTGTGTGAAGTTTCAAGGAACTATCACAAAACCTGTTTGATTTTCAACTCCATTATTAGTTTTCCCGTATAGGTTAAAATGAAGTGAAATCTTAAAATACAAAATGTTTCTGAAAGAGAAACTGTGAACCGAGAAGGCCTAAAACTGGGGAACCGATTAAATCTAGCTAAAGATAAATCCTTCCAAGTATCAAAGAATTTTGAATAGAACTAAATCTAACACTAACATTAGCTGTAACCCTAGCTCTTCTCCTAACTCTAAATTTTTATGAAACCTTTGACCATAGAATTTTGAAACTTGGGAAGTCTAGTGCGGAGAGCTAAGGGATGAATGCTCCACAGTATCAAAGAAATCTGTCCAAAAATTTATGGAGTATATCAGTACATGCATATTTCCCTGTTATCTCCTAAAGGACTCTTGAATAAAGTTGTTTTTACATGCTACAGCTTAGGCCTACTGTTACAAGAACAAACCAGAGATTGCTCACAGATAATTGATGGAGTGTGAAATTTCAAACAGCTAACACCAATGCTTTGATTTCCAGTTCTATTTCCATTTACCTCTATAGAACAAAATGAACTGAAACTTTAAAATACAAATGATTCCTTAAAGTGAACCATTAAACCTAAGGGGCCCAAACATTTGGAATAGGAAAGATGGGAGAAAAATTAATCCTGCCCAGTATCAAAGAAATTTGAACAAAATTAACTCTGACCCTAATACTAGATCTAACACTAGCCCTAACACTATTCTTAACAAAAACCCTAACCTTTTTGAAAAACTGTTGATCCTAGAAGTCTCAAATGTGGGGACCCTAGGGGGCTAAGCTATCAGATGAGTCTTATGCAGTATCAAAGAAATATTACCAAATAATTGAGATGGTATTTGAGTTCATGCATATTTCTCTGTTTTCTACTAAAGGGCTCTTGGATAAAGTTGTTTTTGCCATTTTCATCTTAGGGCTACTTTCACAAGGAAGATACCAGAGAGTTCCCACAGAGAACTGATTGAGTATTTGAAGTTTTAAGCAGCAAGCACCAACCCAGTTTGACTTCAACCTCCATTTTCATTTATCTATATAGGTCAATATGAAGTGAAACCTTAAAATACAGAGTGTCCCTGTTAGCAAAACATTGAAATGAGAAGGCCCAAACCTGAGGAGCATATTAAGGCTTGGTAATAAATGACTCCTTCAAGTATCAAAGAAATTTGTACAAAATTTACTCTCACCCTAACACTAAATCTAAACCTAGCCCTAACCCTAAACCTAATGCTAATCCTAACCTGATTAGAGAACCATTGATTTTAGAAGTCCCACACTTAAAGAGCTTTATGGGGCAAGCTAAATAATGAATCTTACTCAATATCAAACAAATCTGACAAAATAATTATGGGAGGAAATTCCGGGCATGCATATTCCCTGCTTTCTCCTATAAGGCTCTCGGATAAAGTTGTTTTTGCATGCTTCAGCTTAGACCAACACTCACAAGGAACATACCAGAGTTTACCAACAAAGAATTGAGGGTGTGTGTGCAGTTTCAAACAGCTAACATAGACCCTGCTTGATTTCCAGGGCCATTTAAATTTACTCGTATTGGTCAAAATGAAGTAAAATGAAAATATTAACTGTTCCGGAAAACAAAACTTTGAACCAAAAGAAATAGCGTAAGAATAGTTAAAGATGAATCTTGGATTGTATCAAAGGAATTTGAATAAACTAACTCTAGTTTATTCATAAAATACCTGTAATCTGAGCCTAATCCTAACCCTAAACATTAACATAGACCTCTACCTAAACCTAACTTTAACCCTAATTTTAACTGTAACCATTGCCCAAAACCTAGCTCTAAATCTATCAATTTCCATAATTCTAACCCTAACCCTAATGCTAAATGTAGCAATAACCCTAGCATTTACCTTAGATCTGCTCTAAACCTAAACCTCACCTAAGCCCTAAATCTAACACTAACCATAACACTTACCCTAGACCTAAGCCTGAACCTAAGTCTAACCATAACTCTAATCCTAACCCTAACACTAGGCTAATCCTAACCATAAACGTACCCCTAAATCTAGCTGTAATCCTATCTTTTACCCTAAACTAAAGTGTAACTCAAAAGTTAACAATAGGACTAAACCTAACTGTATAGCTATACCTAAGGCTATTTAAAAACCTAAGCCTAACCTGAACCCTAACCATATCCATATCCATTTCTCTAAACCTAATGATAATTTGAGCCTTAACCCTAAACCTTAACCAATACCAGTCCCTAATCTTGTCCCTGACTGTAATAGTACACCTAGCTCTAAACCCGACCTTTACCCTAAACCCAAACCTTACAGTAGACCTTTTCAAACCTACAACTACCCTTAACTGTAATGCTAGACCTGACATTAGCCCTAGACTTAATCTTAGCCCTCGCCCTTACCAAAAACCTCATCTGAGCCATAAACCTAGCTTTAAACCTAAATCACCCTAACCCTATCCCAAGACTTAATCTAACTATAATCCCAGCCCTAAACGTAACTCTATCTGTATCCATTAAACTAAACATAACCCTTATCCCAATGCTAACCCCAGGATTAACCCTAACCCTATCACTATACTCAAAACTATAAACTACCCTAAACCTAACCTGAACCCTAAGCCGAACACTATCTTTACCCTAACCCTAACCCTAACTCTAATTCGAGCCATAACCCTAAACTCAAACCTAAACCAAGCCCTAAGACTGACCCTGGCCCTAGTAATTCCCCTATTTCTAAACCTGACTCTTATTCTATAGCTAAACCTTACAATAGACCTAGCCGTTAACTTTTTCCTAAAACTATCTCTAACTGTAACCCTAGACCTGACATTAGTTCTAGCCATAATTCTAGCCCTAACCCTAAAACAAACCCTAATCCTTATCCTAGTGCTAAACGTAGCCTTAATTACAATCCTAACCCAAACTCTAGGAATAACACTGACACTAGCCCTAGCCCTAATCTTAGCCCTAATTTACCCCTATCCCTAACCCTAATCCTAAAACTAACTCTAACTCTCATATTAGACCTTTCACTTATTCTAACCCTATCCCTTACTGTAACCATAACCCTAGCCCTAACCCTTGCCATATTCTTTGCCCTAGTACTAACTTAAGACAAAACCTAACTCTAAATCCAGCCCTAACCTGAAGAGTAAACCAAACACTAACACTAGCCAAAATAATAACACTAATCCTAAAATTAGCACTAATCCTAGCTGTAGCCCTAAAGCAAAACCTAGTTATCCTATAACCCTAACCCTTGACCTAAACCAATCACTAACTGTAAACCTACCTCTAACCCTAGCCCTAATGTGAGTTGTAAGACAAACCCTTAAACGAACCCTGAACCTGACAGTGACCCTAACACTACTAGCTCTAAATATTACCCTAAACCTAAACCTAAAACAAAAATTAACTCTAGCCCTAAAACCCTAAAACAAGCCCTAAACATCATCCTAGTACTTACATTAGCCCTACCCCTAACCCTAACTTTAACTTAACCCAAAACCTAGCTCTAATTCTTGCTTTAACCCTAGCCCTATTTGTAACCATAAACCTAGCTCTAAACTGATCTCTAACTCTATCAATTACCATACCCAAACCATAACTCTAATGCTAACCATCAGCATGAACCTAAACCTATCCTTAATCTCAACCCAATCTATTACCCTGAACCTAACTTGGACCTAAACCTAAACCTATCATTACCCAAATCCTAACACTAACACTAATTCAAGTCCTAAATTTAAACCTTAACCTATCCCAAACCCTAAACCTGACCTTGACCCTAATAAAACTCCTAGCTCTAAACTTGAACATAAAACTACACCTAAACCTTAAGCCAGACGTAGCCATGATCCTAACACTAAAACTATCTTTTACCATAATTCTGAACCTGAAATTAGCCCTAGCCCTAATCCTAGTCTTAAACCTAAAACAAACCCTAGCCCTCAACTTAGCCCTAAACCTAGCTTAATCATAACCCTAACCCTAACCCTACCCCTAACCCAAATTTTAGACCTCAACCTACCTCTATACCTAACTATAATGACATGTCTTTCTCTAAAATTAACCTTAACCCTAACCTAACTCTCGGTTTAAGCCAAACAATAAACCTAGCCCTAATCCTAGCACTAATTTAGACCTATCTCTAACCCTAACAGTAAAACTAGCCCTAAGACTCGCTCTAACTGTCACCCTATACCTATCCCTAGTTCTAACCCTATCCTTTAAAATAACCCTATCTCTAGCCCTAACCCTTCCACTATACTTAGTCCCATCCCTAACCCTAGATCTAACCCTAAATCCAAATCTAACCCTAACTCCAAATCTAACCCTAACCTTAAGCCTAAGATTAACATTACACTAGTCCTAAACCTAACCATTGGACTAAACCAAAACCAAGCAACAGCCCTAACCATAAACATCAACTGAAACTAAACCCTAAAAGTAAACCTAGACATATCCCTAGCCCTAATTCGAGTTCTAACACTAATTTGAAAACTAACACTGACCCTGACTCATAACTTAACACTCAACCTAGCTCTAAACACCACCCTAAACTTAAACCAAATGGTAAAAATAACCCTAACAATAATTCAAATCTTATCCCTAACCCTAAAACGAACCCTGACCTGACTGTTATCCTAACACAAACCCTAGCGATAAATATTTCCCTAAACTTAAACCTAACCCTAAAACTAAACCGTACCATAACACTAAAACTAACCTAATTTTAACCCTAGTTCTTACATTAGACGTAGCCCTAACCCTATCCCTAACCCTAAAACAAACAATAGCCCTGCAGGTCAGGCCCAGCGACCCGCGGAGCGGCAGAGCCACCCCCGCACCTGCAAGGTAGGCGCACCTGCCACCCACCGGCAGGTCAGGCCCAGCAACTCTCTGAGGGACACAGCTGCTCTACGCGCATGCAAGATAGGCAGAACCGTGACCACCAACAAAACAGGCCCAGTGGCCCGCCAGACACATCGCCCCGGTTGGGGGAGGGGCAGAGCCGCCGGGCACCTGCAAGGTAGGCGGACGCGTGACCCACCAGCAGAACAGGCACAGCAATCCGCAGAGTGGCAGAGCCACCCCCAGCCTGCAAGGTAGGCAGACCTGCGACCCACCGGCAGGTCAGGCCCAGCAACCTGCGGAGGGGCACAGCTGCCCCACGTGCCTGCTAGGTAGGCAGAACCGTGACCACCAACAGAACAGGCCCAGCGGCCGGCCAGACACATTGTCCCACCCCGGTTGGGGGAGGAGCAGAGCCGCCGGGCGCCTGCAAGGTAGGCGGACCCGCGACCTACCAACAGAACAGGCACAGCATTCCGCAGAGCGGCAGAGTCAACCCCTGAGCCTGCAAGGTAGGCAGACCTGCCACCCACCGGCAGGGCAGCCCAGCAACCTGCGGAGGGGCACAGCTGCCCCACGCGCCTGCAAGGTAGGTAGAACCGTGACCACTGAGAAAACAGGCCCAGTGGCCCGCCACACACATCGCCCCAGTTGGGGGAGGGGCAGAACCGCCACCAGCGCCTGCTAGGTAGACAGACGTGCAACCGACAGACAGAACAGGCCTAGCGGCCAGTGGAGGGGCAGAGCCACTGCTCACGCCTGCAAGGTAGGTGGACCTGTGACCACCGAAAGAACAGGCCCACCGAAAGTACAGGCCCAGCGGTCTGCCGGCGTGGTAGGCACATTGCCCTAATTGGAGGAGGGGCAGAAGCACCGACAAAGCCTGCGAGGGAGACTTTGCAACTATACAAGAGCAATATAAATATATAGGGGGAAAAATCAATAACACAACAGTTTCACCAAGCAGAAAGAAATGCCATCATTATGAAAAGCCAAGTAAAGAAAGGACCACAAGCAATGCAGGTCAACTCAACTTTAGAAGAAGTAATATCTGCAGCAGATGGAATGTCAGATAAAGAATTCAGGATATACATGCTTCAGATGATCTGGAGTCTCAAGGAAGACATTAGACAGCAAAATCAGACAATGAAAGACCACTTCGACCACTTCGACAATGAATTACATAAACAAATCCAAGAAGCAAAAGATCAATTATACAGGGAGATAGAGGTTATAAAAAACAAACAAACAGAAATCCTGGAAATGCAGGAAGCAATAAACCAACTTAAAAACTCAATTGAGAATACTACCAGCAGAGTAGAACACTTAGAAGATAGAACATCAGACAATGAAGACAAAGTATTTCAACTGCAGAAGAACATAGACAGCTAAGCAAAGCTGTTAAGAAACCATGAGCAGAACATTCAAGAAATATGGGATAACATAAGGAGACCAAACTTAAGAGTCATTGGGATACAGGAAGGTATGGAGGTCCAAACCAAAGGAATGAGCAATCTATTCAATGAAATAATACGAGAAAACTTCACAGACTTGAAGAATGAGACAGAATCCCAAATCCTAGAAGCCTACAGGACGCCGAATGTGCAAAATCATAAGAAATCCACACCTAGACACATTATAATGAAGATACCCAACATACAAAATAAGGAGAAAATTTTAAAAGCTACAAGAGAAAGGAAGCAGATTACATTTAGGGGTAAACCAATCAGGATAACAGCTGATCTTTCAACACAGACTCTGAAAGCTAGAAGATCCTGCAATAACATATTTCAAACACTGAAAGAAAATGGGTTCCAACCAAGAATTGTGTATCCAGCGAAATTAAGCTTCAGGATGGAAGATGAAATTAACACCTTCCATGATAAACAAAAGTTAAAAGAATTTGCAGCTAGAAAACCATCTCTTCAAAACATCCTCGGCAAAATATTACAGGAAGAGGAAATGGAAAATATCAAGGAAAACCAACAGTGGGAGGTAGTACAGTAAAGGGGGGGGATAATCAAAGAGGAAAACAAACCATGTTTAGTAACATAAATAAACAAATATGGCTGGAAGAACAACCCATATCTCAATTATAACCCTAAATGTTAATGGCTTAAACTCACCAATTAAGAGACACAGGCTAGTAGAATGAATCACAAAACAAGACCCAACAATATGCTGCCTTCAGGAGACGCATTTGATAGGAAAAGACATACATAGACTGAAGGTGAAATGTTGGGAAAAATCATATCACTCATATGGACTTCGGAAACAAGCAGGAGTGTCCATACTCATATCAAATAAAATAGATTTCAAGCCAAAATTAATCAAAAGGGATAAAGAGGGACACTACATACTGCTCAAGGGAACCATACACCAACAAGACATAACTATCATAAATATATATGCCCCAAACAATGATGCATCTATGTTCATCAAACAGACTCTTCTCAAGTTCAAGAGTCTAATAGACCACCATACAATAATCATGGGAGACTTCAACACAACTCTCTCACCAGTGGACAGATCTTCCAAACAAAAGTTGTATAAGGAAACTATAGAATTCAATAACATAATTAATAACCTAGACTTAATTGACATATATAGAATATACCACCCAAGATCAAGCAGTTACACTTTTTTCTCAGCAGCACGTGGATCCTTCTCAAAAATAGATCATATATTATGTCACAGGGCAACTCTTAGACAATATAAAGTAGTAGAGATAATACCATGCATCCTATCTGATCATAATGGAATGAAACTGAAAATCAACGATAAAAGAAGTAAGGAAAAATCATGCATCACTTGGAGAATGAACAATAGGTTACTGAGTGATCAATGGGTTATAGAAGACATAAAGGAGGAAATTAAAAAATTCTTAGAGATAAATGAAAACACAGACACAACATATCGGAATCCATGGGACACATTTAAAGCAGTTCTAAGAGGAAAATTTATTGCTTGGAGTTCATTCCTTAAAAAAAGAAAAAAAAAACAACAAATAAATGATCTAATACTTCAACTCAAAATCCTAGAAAAAGAAGAGCAAAAAAACAGCAAAAGAAGTAGAAGACAAGAAATAATTAAAATCAGAGATGAAATTAATGAAATCGAAACAAAAGAAACAATTGAAAAAATTGACAAAACTAAAAGTTGATTCTTTGAAAAAATAAATAAAATCAACAGACCCTTAGCCACGCTAACGAAGAGAAGAAGAGAGAGAACTCAAATTACTAGCATACGGGATGAAAAAGGCAATATCACAACAGACACTTCAGAAATACAGAAGATTATCAGAAATTATTTTGAATCCTTATACTCCAATAAAATAGAAGATAGTGAAGGCATCGATAAATGTCTTAAGTCCTATGATCTGCCCAGATTGAGTCAGGAGGATATTTACAACCTAAACAGACCAATATCAATTGAGGAAATAGAAGAAACCATCAAAAGACTACCAACTAAGAAAAGCCCAGGACCGGATGGGTATATAGCAGAGTTTTACAAAACCTTTAAAGAGGAACTAAAAAAAGCAATCTATGCTAAGCTTCAGGCTAGCATCATTCTGAGTGGAGAAAAACTGAAGGCATTCTCTCTAAAATCTGGAACAAGACAGGGATGCCCTCT
The DNA here is from genome assembly GCF_048772815.1 of Callospermophilus lateralis. NCBI lineage: Eukaryota > Metazoa > Chordata > Mammalia > Rodentia > Sciuridae > Callospermophilus > Callospermophilus lateralis. Next base: position 163,800,001 of record NC_135305.1, read on the forward strand.
CTCACCACTTCTGTTCAACATAGTTCTTGAATCACTGGCCAGAGCAATTAGACAGACAAAAGAAATTAAAGGCATAAAAATAGGAAAAGAAGAACTCAAATTATCACTATTTGCAGATGACATGATTCTATACCTAGCAGACCCAAAAGGGTCTACAAAGAAACTATTAGAGCTAATAAATGAATTCAGCAATGTGGCAGGATATAAAATCAACACGCATAGATCAAAGGCATTCCTGTATATCAGTGACAAATCCTCTGAAATGGAAATGAGGACAACCACCTCATTCACAATATCCTCAAAAAATAAAATAAAATACTTGGGAATCAACCTAACAAAAGAGGTGAAAGACTTATACAATGAAAGCTACAGAACCCTAAAGAGAGAAATAGAAGAAGATCTTAGAAGATGGAAAAATATACCCTGTTCATGGATAGGTAGAACTAACATCATCAAAATGGCGATATTACCAAAAGTTCTCTATAGGTTTAATGCAATGCCAATCAAAATCCCAATGGCATTTCTTATAGAAATAGAGAAAGCAATCATGAAATTCATATGGAAAAATAAAAGACCCAGAATAGCAAAAACAATGCTAAGCAGGAAGTGTGAATCAGGCGGTATAGCTATACCAGACTTCAAACTATACTACAGAGCAATAGTAACAAAAACAGCATGGTACTGGTACCAAAACAGGCGGGTGGACCAATGGTACAGAATACAGGACACAGAAACCAATCCACGAAATTACAACTATCTTATATTTGATAAAGGGGCTAAAAGCATGCAACGGAGGAAGGATAGCATCTTTAACAAATGGTGTTGGGAAAACTGGAAATCCATATGCAACAAAATGAAACTGAATCCCTTTCTCTCGCCATGCACAAAAGTTAACTCAAAGTGGATCAAGGAACTTGATATCAAATCAAAGACATGGCGTCTGATAGAAGAAAAAGTAGGCTATGATCTACATACTGTGGGGTCGGGCTCCAAATTCCTCAATAGGACACCCATAGCACAAGTGTTAATAACTAGAATCAACAAATGGAAATTACTCAAACTAAACAGTTTTTTTCTCAGCAAAAGAAACAATAAGAGAGGTAAATAGGGAGCCTACGTCCTGGGAACAAATCTTCACTCCTCACACTTCAGACAGAGCCCTAATATCCAGAATATACAAAGAACTGAAAAAATTAGACAATAAGATAACAAATAACCCAATCAACAAACGGGCCAAGGACCTGAACAGACATTTCTCAGAGGAGGACATACAATCAATCAACAAGTACATGAAAAAATGCTCACCATCTCTAGCAGTCAGAGAAATGCAAATCAAAACCACCCTAAGATACCATCTCACTCCAGTAAGATTGGCAGCCATTAGGAAGTCAAACAACAACAAGTGCTGGCGAGGATGTGGGGAAAAGTGTACTCTTGTACATTGCTGGTGGGACTGCTAATTGGTGCGGCCAATTTGGAAAGCAGTATGGAGATTTCTTGGAAAGCTCGGAATGGAACCACCATTTGATCCAGCTATTCCCCTACTCGGTCTATTCCCTAAAGACCTAAAAAGAGCACACTATAGGGACACTGCTACATCCATGTTCATAGCAGCACAATTCACAATAGCAAGACTGTGGAACCAATCTAGATGCAGTTCAATAGACGAATGGATTAAAGAAATGTGGCATTTATACACAATGGAGTATTACTCTGCATTAAAAAATGACAAAATCATAGAATTTGGAGGGAAATGGATGGCATTAGAGCAGATTATGCTAAGTGAAGCTAGCCAATCCCTTAAAAACAAATGCCAAATGTCTTCTTTGATATAAGGAGAGTAACTAAGAACAGAGTAGGGACGAAGAGCATGAGAAGAAGATTAACATTAAACAGGGATGAGAGGTGGGAGGGAAAGGGAGAGAGAAGGAAAATTGCATGTAAATGGAAGGAGACCCTCAGGGGTATACAAAATTACATACAAGAGGAAGTGAGGGGAAAGGGGGGAAAATATAAGGGGGAGAAATGAATTACAGTAGAGGGGGTAGAGAGAGAAGAGGGGGGGAGGGGGGAGGGGGGATAGTAGAGGATAGGAAACAACAGACACCAGAATGGCAATATGTAAATCAATGGTTGTGCAACTGATGTGATTCTGCAATCTGTATACGGGGTAAAAATGGGAGTTCATATCTCACTTGAATCAAAGTGTGAAATATGATATATCAAGAACTATGTAATGTTTTGAACAACCAACAATAAAAATTAATTAAAAAAAACAGTAGCCCTGAACCTAGATTTAATCTTAAATCTAAACCTAACTATAGCCCTAAACCTAGCTCTAAACCAATCCCTTACCCTAAGCAAAACCCTAAACCTAAGGGTAACCCTAGAAGTATCCCTAATCTTTAGACTAACCAAAACCCAAACTCTGTTAATAGCCCTAATCCTAGCTCTAATTTTAGCTCTGACCCTATACCAAATTCTAACCTTGACTCTGACTCTTATACTGACCCTATCTAGGTCTAACCTAAAACCAATGGTAATCCTATCCCTAGACCGAACCCTGATGCTAACTCCCAGCCTAGCCTTAACATTAACTCAGAACTGAACCCTTATGTTAAACATAACCCTAAACTTAACTGTAGTTCTAACTCTCACGGTAACCCTAACTCAAGACATAATCATAACCATAACCCTAGCTATAACCTTAACTCTAACTATATACCTTCCCCTAATAATTACCCTTACATTAATAACACTAGGCTTAACCCTAACCCTATCACTATCCCCCAAAATTTCAATTACCCTAAACCTAACCTGAACCCTAAACCTAAACTTATCATTACTCTAATGCTAACTCTAATGCTAATTTGAGTCCTAACCCTAAACTCAAACCTAAACAAAAGCCCAACACTGACCATGACATTAATATTTCACATAGCTCTAAACCTATTACCTTATACCTAACACTTACACTAAGCTTAGTGATAAAGCTACCATTAAATCTATCCCTAAACATAACCCTTGACCTGACTTTAGCCCTAGCCATAATCCTAGCCCTAACCCCAGCAAAAACCCTAGTCCGTATCCTAGCGCTAAACATAACCTTAATTATAACCCTAACCCTAACCCTAGGCCTAACCCTAACATTAACCATAGCCCCAATCTTAGCCCTAATATAGTCCTATCCCTAACCCTAATCCTAACCCTAACCCTAGCCCAAAGGATAACTCTAACTTTCACCCTAGCCCTAACTCTAGTTCTAACCCAATACTTTACTGAAAGCCTAATCCTAGCATGAACCTTAGGTCTAACCCTAGACCTATTCATATCCCTGGCCACAACCCTAGATCTAACTCTAACTCTAAATCTAACCCTAAAAATAAACCTAGGCCTAAACCTAACCCTAGACTTATCCCTAATACTAATCCTAAAACTAGCCCTAACCTTAGCCCTAGCTCTAAAACAAAACCGAGGAATAGACCTAACCGTAATCTTTAACATATACCAAGTCCTAATCCTACACCTAGCTCTAAATCTAGCAATAATATGAGTCTTAAGCTGTACCCTAAAACTAACCCTCATTCTGACTCTGACCTTAACACTAACCCTAGGTGTAAACATCACCCTAACCCTAAACCTAAACCTAACACTAGTCGCAGTTCTAACCCTAAAACAAAAATAAGCCCCAATCATATGCCTAGTACTTACATTAGCTGTAACCCTAACCCTAGCCCTAACTTAACCCACATCCTAGCCCTATTCTGAGCCCTAACCCTAGTTTTAACCCTAAACCTAACTCTAACCCTATCACTTACTGTAACCATAAACCTAGCTGTAACCCTATCTCTAACCCTATCCATTACCCTAACCATAACCCTTAACCTAATGCTAAGCCTAGGCCTAAGCTTTACCCTATCACTAATCTTCACCCTATCCATTACCCTAAATCTAACTTTAAACCTAAACCTAACCTTATCATTATGCTGATGCTAATATTAATGCTAATTTGAGTCCTAACTTTAAACCTTAACCAATCCAAAACACTAATCATGACCATGACTCTAATAATACCCTCAGCTCTAAACCTGACCCTAACTATAAGCCTAACGCCTACACAAGTTGTAGCCATAAACTAAACTTAAACTATATTTAAACAAAACCCTAGACCTGAAATTAGGCCTAATCATAATCCTAGCCCTAAACCTGGCCTTAATCCTAAGCCGAATCATAACCCAAGATGTATCCCTAATTCTAACCCTCACCCTAGCCTAAACCTACCTATAACCCATACCTTACCATTAAACTAACCATAACCCTAAACCTAACCCTAACCACTGCGATAACCCTAGTTCTAATACTAACACTAAGCCTAGTGCTAATCCTAATCCTAATTTAACACTATCATAACCCTAACCCTATCCCTAAGAGTATAACTCTTGACCTAGCCCTAGCCCTAGTTTTATCCTTAGCCCTATCCTAACTCTAGATCTAAACCTAACTCTAAATCTAAACCTAACTCTAAATTTAACAGTAATCATAAGCCAAACCAAACCCTAACCCTACACCTAAGAATAATGCTATTCCTAAAACTTGCCTCAGCCCTAGCCCTCGACATAAAACAAAACCAAGCCATATCCCTAACCCAAACCCTTAACCTAAACCGAATCCAAACCTTACACCTGGCCCTAACCCTAACTTTAAAAATTACTCTGACCCTGATGCTGAACCTAACACTAATTCTAGCTCTAATCATCAACCTAACTTAAATTAACCTTAACACTAGAAATAGACTTAACCGTAACACAAAAAATAGCCTTAATTGTGACCCTAGTTTGTACATTAGTCATTGTCTTAACCTTAGGATTAATGCTAACACTAATCCTACCCTGTATCCGAGCACTAAACCTAGCTTTAACACGAATATTAACCCTAGCACTAGCCCTTAGCCTAACCCTAACCCTAGCCCTAACCCTAGCTCTAACTCTATCCCTTACCTTAAGGCAAACCCTAACCCAAATGCTAACCCTAGTCTTAACCCTAATCTTTAGCCTGACTTCAACTCTAACCATATAACTAGTCTTAACCCTACCCCTACCCCTAATTATACCTTTAAAACTAACCCTGACCCTCATTTGACCCTACAAGTAACCCTAAGTCTAATTCTGACCCTAAACCTAAACCAAAATCAAACACTAGACCTACCAGTAACCCTATATTTATACCTGAACCCAACACTAGACCTAGACTCAAAGCTAATCCTAAATATAGCTATAACTCTAGCCCTAGATCTACATAAAATCCTAGTACTAGCCATAACAATACCACTTAAGCTAAAACAAACACTTACCCTAAACCTATACCTAAACCTTGTCCCAATTCTGACTCTAACCCTAAATCTAACCCTATGCCAAACACTGACCCTGATTCTAACACTTAAACTAGTTTTAAACTTGACACTAACCCAAAACCTAGACCTAACACTAGACCTAGCTATAACCCTAAACCTAAAACTAGCTCTAAAAATAATCCTAGCTTTTACATTACCCATAGTTCTAACCCTAGCCCTAAACCTAACACAAAACCTAGAGCTAATCCTAGGCCTAAACTTAGCTGTAAGCATAAACCTAAGCCTTGCCCTAACCCTAATACTAACTAACCCTAAAACTCTCCTTAGAACTTACCCTAGCTCAAAGCCTAACCCTTACACTAAACATAATCCTAGCCGTATCCTAAATCCTAATCCTAACCCTAGCCCTAATCCTAACCTTAACCCTAGCCCAAAGTTTAGCTCTAACCGTATCCATTACCCTAACCCTAACTCTAATTATAACCCAATCCCTAACACTAAACCTAACTCTAACTATAATCTTGACCTCAGAAGTAAACCTAAAACTAACCCTCACACTAGCATTAAACCTACTTCAAACTCTAACCCTTATCCTAACCTAACCATAACCTTAACCCTAAAACAACATTTACCCTAACCCTAACACTTACCCTAAACCAAACCATAGCCCTAACCCTAAACCTATCACTAATCCTAGACTTAATTCAAACCATAACCTAACCTTAACCCTAGTTCTAAAACTATCAACTGCACTAAGTATAACCCAACCCTAATGCTGACCCTAACTCGATCGCTGAAACCTAAACAATCGGTTACCTTAAACCTTAACTAAAACCTAAAGTAAACCATCCCATTACCTTGAGTCTAAACCTAACTCTAATGTTAATTCAAACCATAACCCTGTAACCTTAACGTAAACCAAACGCTAACCCTGACACTCACTCTGACACTAATAATAATTCTAGCTCTAAAGCTGACCTTTAACATAAACCTAACCCTTAGAGTAGATCTAGCCATAACCTATCCCTAAAATTATCCTTAACCAAAACTCTAGACCTGATATTATCCCTAGCTTGAGTCCTTACTCTAACTCTATCAGAAAACCTGCTCATCATCCTAGCCCTAATCTTAACCTTGACCCTAAACTGGAACATAACCGTAGGCCTAATCCTAATTCTAACTCTCATCCTAGACCTGGACCTAGATATAACCCCAGCCATTCCTCTAAACCTAACCCTAACCCAAGTGCTAACCCTAACACTAGGCCAACCCCTAGGCTTAACCCTAACACTAATTCTAGTCATTTTCCTAGCCCTAATTTAGCCCTAACCCAAATCCTCACACTAAGCCAACTGCTAAGAATATCTCTAATTCTCACCCTAGACATATCCCTAGTTCTAAAAATATTATTTACCATAAGCCTAACATGAACCCTAACCCTAGATCAAACCTAACTTTAAATCTAACCCTAATCCTAAGCATAAACTTCACTCTAACACTAGCCCTAACCCTGATGCTAATCCAAAATCTAGCCTTAACCCTAGCACTAGCCCTAAAACAAAACTCAGCCATAGCCTAACCGTAACCCTAAACCTAAAGCAAAACCTAAACCTACAGCTAGCACTAACTTTAGCCCTAATTTGAGTCCTAAACCTAAAACTAAACTAACCCTGACCCTGACAATGACCCCAAATATAACCCTTGCTCTAAACACTACCCTAACATTAACCCTAAAACTGGCACTAATTGTAACAATAGTTTATACATTAGCCATAGCCCTAACCCTAGCCCTAACAAAACTCAAAAACTAGCCCTTATTTGATACTCCAGTTTTAAAACTAACCCTAACCCAAAACCCAGCCTTAACATTAACCTAACCCTAACCAGATCCTTACCATAACCCTAGCCTTATCACTAACTCTAAACCTATCCATAACCATAACCCTATGGGTAACCCCAGGCCTAACCCTAACCTTATCACTAACCCTAACCTTATTCATTAACCTAAAACTAACCTGAACCCTAAACCTAAACCTATCATTATCATAACCCTAAACCTAATGCTAATTTTAGCCCTAATCCTAAACTCAACCTAATCCAAACCCTAACTCTGACCCTTCCCATAATAATATACCTAGCTCTATCCCTGACTCTACCCCTAAACCTAACCCTTATACTAGACCTAGCGATAAACTTAACCCTAAAACAATTCCTAATGTAACCATAAACCTGACATTTGCCCTAGCTACAATCCTAGCCCAAACCTTAACACAAAGCATAGCCCTAACCCTAACCCTAAATGTAGCCCTAATCCTTTCCATAAACCTAGCCCTAAACTCAGCTCAAACCCTACCAAATACCCTAAACATAGCCTTAATTCAAATGCCAACCCTAGGCCTAAATCTAACCTTATGCCTAACCGTAAGCTTATCCATTATGCTAAACCTAATCTGAACCCTAAACCTAACCCTATCATTACCCTAACCGAAATCCTAATGCTAATTTGCACCCTAACCCTAAACCCTAACCTAAACAAAACCCTAATCATGACCCGGAACCAAATAATACTACTAGTTCTAAATTTGACCCTTACCCTAAATCTAATCCTTACACTAAACATAACATAAAGCTAACCCTAAATCCATTCCTAACTATAACCCTAGACCTGACATTTGCCCTAACACTAAACCTAGCCCTAACCAAAACATAAACCCTAGCCCTCATCCTAGCCCTCAACCTAGCCTTAATTATAACTGTAATGAAACGCTACACTAACCCTAATTCTAACCTTCTTCCTAGCCCTAAACCTATCTCTAACCAAATTATTTACACTACATCTAACCGTAAGCACAAAACTAACCATAGTCCTAAACATAAACATAAACCTAGCCCTATTCCTAGCCCTAATTAACAACTATACCTAACAAACCCTAAGCCTATCCCTAAGACTTACTCTCACTCTCATCCTAGCCCTATCCCTAGTTCTAACCCTATTTTTATCATAACCTTAATCCTAGCTATAAACTAGAACTAATGCTACCCATATCCTTAGCCCTAGACCTAACCCTAGATCTAAACCTAACTCTAAATCTAACTCTAAACATAAGACTAAACCTAACCCTAACACTAGTCCTAACCCTGACACTAATCTTAAAACTAGGCCTAATTATAGCACTGGCCCTAAAACAAAACTGAGCCATAGCCCTAACTGTAAAACTTAACCTAAATCAAAAGATAACCCTACACCTAGCCCTACTTCGAGTCCAAACCCTAACCCTAAAGCTACCCCTGACCTTAATTTTGACCCCAATACTAACCCTAGCTCTAAACATCACCCTAATGTTAAACCTAACCCCAATACCAGACCTAGACCTAACCCCAATTTTATAACTAGCCCAATCTTAACTCTAATGCAATTATTGGCTGTAACTCCAAAACCTAGCCATAACTCTAACCAAAATTTAGCCCTAATCTGAAACCTAACGCTAGCTTTAACACTAAACCTAATCCTAACACTAGCCCTAACCCTACCCTAAATGTAGCCCTAACCCTAGGTCTACACCTATCACTTTCCCTAGGCCAAACCTAACCCTAATGCTAACCCTAGTCCTAACCCTAATCCTATTACTAGCCCTAACCATAACCCTCATTCTAGCTCTAACCATAACTCAAACCTGACACATACTCTGACCATAATGGTAACCATAGGTCTAAACCTGACCCTAACCCTATACTGAACCCTAACACAAACACGAGAAATAAACCTATTCCTAAACCTAATCCTAACACTAGCCATGGATCTAAACCTAATCCTAAATCTAGCCATATCTCTAGCCCTAGATATACACAAAAACCTAGCCCTAGCCATAATAATAAACCTTAACCTAACCCAAACACTAACCCTACACCTAGACCTAACCGTAGTGATAATTCTGACTTTAAACCTAAAGCTAACTCTAACCTGAACACTGACCCTGACCCTAACACTGACTCTAGCTCTAAACATCACATTAACACTAACCCTTAACCTAACTCTTGGCGTAGCCATAATATTATGTCAAAAACTTGCCCTAATTATAACCTTATTTTGTACACTATCTGTAGCTCTAACACAAGCCCTAACCTAACCCAAAACCTGGCCCTAACAATAACCCTAGCTTTAACCCTAACAATAACCCTAGCCATAACCAGTCCCTATCACTTCCCTAAAACTAGCTCTTATCCTATTTGTTACCTTAAGCCAAACCATAAACCTAATGCTAACCCTAGTCATAACCCTAATTCATAGCCTAACCCAAACCCTAACCATATTAGTAGTCCTAAACCTAGCCTCATTCTAGCTCTAACCATAAAGCAAACCCTAACCCTTACCCTTAAACTTATACTGACCCTAACACTAACCTCAGGTATAAACCTGACCCTAACCGGAACCACAACCCTAACATTAGCTCTACTGGTAATTCTATAACTAAACCTAAAACTAACACTAATTCTAGACCTAAAATTAATCCTAAAACTAGCCATAACTATAGCCAGACACCTGAACAACAACTTGGATATTGCCCTAAAAATCACTATTACCATAACCCAAACAGTAACCCTACTTCTAAACCTAAACCTAATCATAATTCTGGCACTGACCCCAACACTCACTCTTACCTGAATACTGATCTGAGCCTAACATAAACCTAGCTCCAAAGCTCACCCTAACTCAAAACCTAAACCTAACATTGCACATAGCCATAACCCTAACCCTTAAAATTTTGCTAATCATAAGCCTAACTCTTAACTACTAATGGCTCTAAACCTAGGCCTAAAATAACACAAAACCTAGCCCTAATCCTAGGCATATACCTAGCGCTAAATGTAACCCTAAAATAAACATAGCCCTATCCGTAACCCTAACCTTCCCCTTAGACATAACCATAGCTCAAAGCCTAACCTTTACACAGAACATACACTTAGCCTTATCCCAAACCCTAACCTAACCCCAGTCCTAATCTTACCCTTAACCATAGCCTTAACCATAGCTCTAATTCTATACACTACCTTAACTCTAGCCCTAATCCTAACCATAACCCTAGCCCTAACCCTAGCTCTAATTCTATCCATTACAATAAACATAATCCTAACCGTAATTCTTACCCTAGGCTTAAATCTAACACTATCAATATCTCTAAACCTACCCATTACCCTAAAAAAAACCTGTACCCTAATCCTAAGCCTATTCATTACCCTAACCATAATTCTAACCCTAACACTAATTAAAGCCCTAAATATATACCTTAACCTAAACTGAAAAGTAAGCCATACCCTGACCTTAATAATACATCTAGCTCTAAACTTGACCCTTACCCTAAATCTAATCCTTACACTAGACCTAACATAAAATAATCCTAAATCCATCCCTAACTGTAACCCTAGACTTAACCCTAGACACTTACCCTAACACAAACCCTAGCTCTAAAACTTATCCTAACTGAAAAACTAACCTTAACACTACACAAACCCTAAATCTACCCATAACCATAACCCTAGCTGTTACATTACCCATACACCTAACACTAGCCCTAAACCTCACACACAACCTAGCCCTAATCCTAGCCCTAAACCTAGACCTTAGCATAACTCTAACCCTATCACAAATGCTAACATCATTCCTAGCCCAAATGCTAACCCTAAAACTAACCCTAATAATAACACTAGTTCTTACATTAGCCATTTTTCTAACGGTACCCCTAACCCCCAAACAAAAATAGCTTCAATCTTAGCCCTATAATTAGAGTTAACCCTAACCCTAGCCCTAATCCTAACCCTAACCCTAGCTCTAAGCCTTGATCTAACCCATTGCTTATCCTAAGCCAAACCCTATCCATAATGCTGTCCCTAGACCTAATCGTAATCCTTAGCCTAAATCAAACACTAACCCTATTACTAGTTTAAACCCGAGCCCTCATTCTAGCTCTAAACCTAACCCAAAACCTAACTGTAACCTTCACTCTTATTCTGTCCATAAAACTAATTATAGGTCTAAACCTGACCCTAACCCTAAACTGAACCTTGCGCTAGTTTGCGCAACCAGTGAACTGTTAATTAAACCTAACCCTAACACTATTCCTAGACCTAAACCTAATCCTAAATCTAGCAATAAATCAAGCCCTAGACCTAAGCAAAAACTTAGTTCTAGTGCTAACAGTAACTTTTAACCTAAACCAAACAATAACACTACCCCGAGAACTAAACCTACTCCTGATTCTGACTTTCACCCTAACTGTAATCTGAACACTGAACCTGACACTAACAATAAACCTAGATATAAAAATGGTTATAAACCATAATCTAAACCTAACACTAGAAATTGCCATAACTCTAACCCTAGAACCAGCCCTAATTAGAACCCTAGATCTTACATTACCCATCACACTAACCCTAGACCTAAACCTATACAAAACCTAGCCCTAATCCAAGGCCTAAACCTACCATAAATATAACCCTAAATCTAAACCTAACCCTCACCCTAACTCTAACCTCACCTTAGACCTAACCATACCTCAAATACTAAACTTTGGCCTAAACATAACCCTAGCCTTATCCCTAACAATAACCCTAACCCTAGCCCTAAATCTAACACTAACTCTAACCTATATATAGCCCTCATGATAACCCTATTCCTAATGCTAACCCTAGGCCTAACCCTAACTCTATCGCAAACCCTTAATCTCTCCATTACCCTAAACCTACCCTGAAACCTAAACCTAACCTAATAAATTACAGTAATCATAACTCTAATCCTAATGCTCATTTGAGCCCTATCCATAAATCTTAACCTAATACAAATCACAACCCTGACCCTAAACGTAAAAATACCCCTAGCTCTAAAATTGACCCTTACCTAAACTTAACACTTACACTAGACTAAGACATAGACCTAATCCTAAATCTACTCCTAGCTGTAACACTAGACCTTACATTATCCTTAGGCCGAATTCTAGACCTAACCCTACAACAAACCCTTGCCCATATCCTAGCCCTATACCTAGTCTTAATCATAATCCTAACCCTAACCCTAGTGCTAATCATAATTCTAAACCTCACTCTACCTGTAAACCTAGATATAACACATCCCTTAACCTAAACTTAACCCTAAACCTATCCCTAATGTTAGGCCTAACCTGAACACTAACCCTAGTTCTAATCCTTGCCCTGATTTAGCTCTATCCCTAAAACTAAACATAACCCTAGCCCTAAGACTAATTCTCTCACCCTAGCCTTATCCCTAGTTCTATCCCTATCATTTACCATAACCCTAAACCTAGCCCTGACCCTTGCCTTATCCTTAGATCTAGCCCTAACCTTAGATCTAATCCTAACTGCAAGTCTTAAACTAACCCTAAGCCTAACCCTAACAAAAACACTAGCCCTAATCCTAATGCTAATTATATAACCTAGGACAAAAAAAACCTGAGCAATAGGGGCTGAGGATGTGGCTCAAGCGGGAGTGCATTTGTCTGGCATGCACTGGTGCTGGGTTTGATCCTGAGCAACAATAAATATAATAAAAAAAATGATGTAATGTCCACCAAAAACTGAAAAAAAATAAAATAAAATATATAAAAATTCTCTCTCTCTCTCTCTCTCTCTCTCTCTCTCTCTCTCTATCTCTCTCTCTCCCTCTAAAAAAAACTGAGCAATAGTTCTAATGTTGAACCTTAACTTAAAACAAAACCTAACACTACACCTAGACCTAAACCTAGCCCTAATTTGAATCCTAACCATAACCGTAATCTAACCCTGAATCCAAATCATATCCTTACACTCACTCTAGCTATAAACACCACCCTAAACTTTAACCAAACCCTAACAATAACCCTAGCCTTAATTCGAGTCATAATACTAACCTTAAAACTAACCCTGACGCTAACTCATATACTAAAAGTCACCCTAGCTCAAAGACCGCCCTCACCTTAAAATGAACTCTAAAAGTAATCCTAGCCCTTATTTTAGTCCTAACCTAACCGTAAAACTAACACTGTCTCTGAGTTATATCCTAATACTAACCTAGCTCTGAATATCACCCTAACATTAAACCTAACCCTAACACTAGACCTAACCCTACCCCTAACACTAATTGTAACCTAGTTCTTATATTATCCATTGCCTTAACATTATCCCTAACCCTAATACAAAAATTAGCCCTAATCTTAGCCCTAAACCTAGATTTAACCCTAAGCCTAACCCTAACTCTAGCCCTAACCCTAGCTCTAAGCCTATCCCTTACCCAAAGTGAAACACTAACCCTAAAGGTAACCCTAGACTTATCCCTAATCCTTAAGCTAACCTAAGCCCTATTCCTATTAATAGTCATAACTTACTCTCACGTTACCTCTAACCCTATTCCAAACCCTAATGTTAACCCTGACCATTATTTTCACCCTAACACTAACCCTAGGTCTAAACCTGAACCTAACCCTAGAACAAACCATAACACTAGCCCTAGACATAAAACAAATGCTAAATCTAGCCTTAACTCTAGACCTAGACCTAAACAAAATCCTATCCCTAGCTCTTACAGTAACCCTTAACCTAACACAAACACTAACCATAACCCTAGACCTAAACCTAGTTCTAATTCTGGCTGTAACCCTAACTCTATTTTGAAACCAAAGAGTGACCCTTCATTTAAGAGTAAACGTAACTCTAAACCTGACCCTAACCAAATATCTAAACCTAACACTAGAACAAGCCAAAATCCTAACGCTCAAACTAGCCCTAATCATAAACCTAGCTCTTAAATTAACCACAGCCCTAACCCTAGGCCTAAACCTAATACAAAACCTAGAGCTAATCCTAGGCCTAAGCATATCCCTAACCTTAACCCTAACCTAAAACTTGATTAGCCCTTACCCTAGCTCAACGCCTGACCCTTTTCCTAAACATAAAGCTACACCTATCCCTAAATATACCCCTAACACTAGCCCTAATGCTAAACTTAACCATAGCCCTAAACCTAGCTCTAAACCTACTCATTACCCTAAAACTAACCCTAAACCTATTAATACACCTAGGCCTAATCCTAACCATAAACCTAACCAGAAATCTAACACTAGACATAACCCTAAACCTCACCCTTGCCATAGACCTAATTCTGGCTCAAACTGTAACCCTTACAATAAACCTAAATGTAATCATAGCCCTAATCCTAAACCTAAACCTCAATCTAACAATAACCATAACCCTATGCCTACAAATAACCATATCCATTACTCTAACCAAAACCCTACCCCTAATGTTAATGCTAGCCCTAATCCAATCTTAACACTAACCATATTCTAATCTTATCCCTAGACCTAACTCTAAACCTAACATTGCCCTAGCCCTAATGATAGCTCAAAACCTAAACCCTATGCTAAACATAAACCTAACACTAACCCTAGATCTAACCCTAACCCTAACACTACCACAAGACCTATTCCTGACCATAACCCTAGCCCTAAACTTAGCTCTAACCCTATCTATTATCCTAACCATTACCCTTACCCTAATGCTAACCCTAGGCCTAAGACAAACCCTATTGCTAAACCTAATTCTATAAATTACCATAAACCTAACCTGAATCCTAAACAAAACCTATCATTACCTTAACCCTGACCCTAATGCTTATCTGAGCCCTAATCCTAAACCCTAACCTCAACAAAACTCTAACCTGATCCTGACCCTAATAATTTCCCTAGATCTAAACCTGACTTCTAACCCTAAACCTAACACTTAAACTAGACTTAGCCATAAACCTAATCCTAAAACTGTCCTCACTTTAATTGTAACTGCACACATGACATTAGACCTGTCCCTAATCGTAGCCCTAACCCTAACAAAAACCCCAGCCCTTATCTTTGCCCTAAACCTAGGTTAATCATAACCTAAGCCTAACACTAGCTCTAATCCAATACTAACCCTAGCCCTAATATAAGCCCTAATTTCACCCTATCTTTAAACATAACCATTACCCTAAACCTAAGAATAAATCTATCTCTCACACTAGCCCTTTCACTAGTTCTAGACCTATCCCTTAACTTAACCCTAACCCTAGCCCTAAATCTAGTTCTAACACTTACCATATCCATAGACCAAGCACTATCCTTAGATCATAATCTATCTCTAAATCTAACCCTGACCAAAAGCCTATGCCTAACAGTAACACTAGTCCTAACCCTAACACTAATCCTAAAATTAGCACTAATCCTAGCCCTACCCTAAAACCAAACCAAGCCATAAACGCTATCCCTAACCCTTAAACTAAATCAAACCCTAATCATACACCTACCCATAAATCTAGCCCTAATTCGAATTTTAAGCCGAACCCCAAAACTATCTTAGCATAGCCCTTACCATAAACCTTAACTTAAACCAAACCCTAACACCACACCTAGACCTAACCATAGTCTTAATTCGAATCCTAACCCTAACCTTAAATCTAACCCTGACCCTGACTCATATCCTAACATTCAACCTAGCTCTAAACACCCTCCTTACCTTAAACTAAAACCTAAAAGTAAACCTATTCTTAATTTGAGTTCCAACCCTAACCGTGACCCTGACTCATATCCTAACACTAACCCTAGCTCTAAATATCATACTAACCATAAACCTAGCACTAACACTAGATCTACCCCTAACCTGAATGCTAAAACTAACCCTTATTGTTACCCTAATTCTTACATTAGCCATTGTCTCATCATTAGCACTAACCCTAACACCAAAACTAGCCTTAACTCAAGCCCTAAATATAGATTTAAACCTAACCCTAACTCTAGACCTAACCCTAGCTCTAAGGCTATCCCTTACACTATGAATAACCCTAACCCTAATGGTAACCCTAGACCTATGCCTAATCTTTAGGCTAACCAAAATCCTAACTTTATTAATAGTTCTGACCTTAGCTCTCATTCTAGCTCTAATCCTTTCCCAAACCCGAACGCTAACCCTGACCCTTATCCTGACCCTAGCACAAACTCAAGTTGTAAACCCGACCCTAAACTAGACTAAAACCTAACACTAGCCCTGAACCTAAAGCTAATCCTAAATCTAGCCTTATCTGTAGCCTTAGACCTAAACATAAACCTAGTCCTAGGCATAACAATAATCCTTATCCCAACACAAACACTAACCCTACCCCTAGACCTAAACTTACTCCTAAATCTGGCTGTAACCCTAACTAGAACTCTAACCCAAACACTGACTCTGCCTTTAACAGTAAACCCATTTTTAAACTTGACCCTAACTTAAAATCGAAACCTATCACTAGATCTTGGCATAACCGTAACCCTAAAACTAACCCTAATCATAATCCTAGCTCTTACATTAACCTCAGCTTAAACCCTAGGCCTAAACGTAACATAAAACCTATAGCTAATCCTAGGCCATAACCTATCCCTAAGCATAAACCTAACCCTAACTTTAGCCGTAACTCAAATATAAACCTTGCCTTAGTACTAACCCTAACTCAAAATCTAACAATTACCAATTACTATAAATATAAACCTATAACTATCCCTTAATCTAACCCTAAAAATAGTCTTAATCCTAATCTAAACACAAGCGCTAACTCTAGCTGTAAACTTACCCATTACCCTAACCCTAACCCTAATCTTAATTGTAACCCTAGCCTTAACCCTAACAATAATCATAAACCTGAACAGAAAACCAACCCTAGACGTAACCCTAAACTAATACTTGGTATAGCCTTAACCATGAATCAAACCCTAACCCTTACCATAAATCTAAACGTAATCATAGACCTAACACTAACGCTAAACTTAAATCTAGCCATTCCTTAACCCTAAACCTACATCGAACTTTATTTATCACCCTAACCCTAAACATAAAATTAATTATAACAATTTCCCTAACCCTAACCCTAAAGCTACCATAGTCCTATCAATAAACATAACCCTGAACCTAACCCTTCCTCTAAACCTAATCATAGCTCAGAACCTAACTCTTACACTAAACATCACACTAACCCTAACCCTAGTTCTAACCCATTACTTAACACTAACTCAAGACCTAATCGTAACCATAAGTCTAGCTATAACCTTATCTCAAACTGTATCCATTAGCCTAATCATAACACATATCATAATGACAAAGCTAGATCTAACCCTATTTCAAGATCTAATACAAATCATAACCCTAGCCCTAACCTTAACTCTAATGCTAAACATAACCCTTTTCCAAAAGCTAACCCTAGGCCTAACCCTAAAATTATCACTAACCCCAATCCTATATTAATTAGCTTAAAGCTAACCTGAACCCTAAATCTAACCCTATCACTACCCTCACCATAACCCTAATGCTAATTTCAGCACTTACCCTAAACTCAAACCAAAAATAAACCATAACCATGGCCCTGACCCTAATAATTACCCAAGCTCTTCTAACCCTTTCCCTAAACATAATCCTTACATTAGACCTAGCCAAAACTTAATCCTATAACTAACCATAACCATAACCATAGAACTGACATTAGCCCTAGATAAAATCCTAGCCCTAACCCAAAAACAAACCCTAGCCTATATTAGCACTAAACATACCTTAATCATAACCCTAACCTTAAACCTAGGCCTAACATAAAACCAACCCTATCCCTAATGTTAGACCTAACTTAGCCCTATCCCTAACCCTAACCCTAACTCTAGCCCTAAAACTAAGTCTAACTCTCTCCCTAGCCCTAAAACTAGTTCTAAACCTAACCCTTACTGGAAATTTAAACCTAGTCATAACCCTAGACCTAACCCCAGCCGTTTCATTAGCCCTAGCCCTAAACCTATATCTAACCTTGACTCCAAATCTAACCCCAATGCAAAGCCTAAGCCTAAACCTAACACTTACCATAACCCTAACCATAATGCTACTCCTAAAACTTGCCCTAACTCTAGCCCTAGCCATAATACAAAACCAAGACAGAGCCCTAAACCTAACCCTTAACCTAAACCAAACCCTAACCCTATGCATTGTCCTAACCCTAGAACTTCTAGATTTAAGCAGAACTCTAAAACTAACCCTAACTCTGTTTCTGACACTAACACTAAACTTAGCTTTAAACATCACCTTAAACAAAAATCTAAACATAAAATTAGACCTATCCCTAACCCTAACCCCAACCCTAAAACTAGCCCTAACTGTAACACTAGTATTTACATTAGCCACAACCCTTACCCTAGCCCTATTTTAACCCAAAGCATAGCCGAATCTGAGTCCTAAACTAAGCTTTAACCCGAAATCTAACCCTAATCCTAAAACTAGCACTAAAAATAACCATAACCTTATCTCTGAACCCTAGCTCTAACTCTATCGATTAAGCAAACCATGATGCTAACCCTAATGCTAACCCTAGGCCTAAACCTTAACATATCCCTAATCCTAACCCTATCCATTACTCTAAACCTAACTTGAAACCTAAACATAACTATATCGTTACCCTAATTCTAAACCTATGAAAATTTGAGCACTACATTTAAACCTTAACCTATCCCAAACACTAATCACCACTCTGACGCAAACAATACCTTTAGCTCTAAATCTGACCCTAACCCTAAACCTAAGCCTTACACTAAATCTAACCAATACCTAAACTATCTTTAACTCTAAAGTTGGACCTGAAATTAGTTTAAAGTTAGGTCTAGGGTTAGTTTTCTTTTTAGGTTTACGATTATGGTTAGGGTTAAGGCTAGGGTGACAATCCTAGCCGAAAAACCTAGCATTAATTCCAACTCAAACCATAACCCGAGGTTTAACACTAATTCTAAGCTTCCCCCTCTCCCTAAACCTAGCTATAAACCATCCCTTAAGTTAAACCTAACCATAACCCTAAACCTAACCACAATCCTAAAATTAATCATAACCCTTGCCCTAACCCTAGTCCTAACCCTAACACTAAGCCTAGAATTAACCCTAAAGCTAGCCTTAAACATAACTCTAAATCTTGCCCTAGCCCTATCATTAGTTCTATTCTTAGCCCTAGCCAAACCCTGGATCTAAATCTAACTCTAAATTTAAACCCAACTCTAAACTTAACCATAACCAGAATCCTAAATCAAACCCTAACACTAACCCTAACAATAATGCTAATTCTAAAACTTGCCTTACCCCTAGCCCTAGCCTTAAGAAAAAACCAAGCCATATGCCTAACCCTAACCCTTAACCTAAACCAAAGCATAAACCTACACCTAGCCCTAACTCTAACTCTAAATATAACCCTGACCCTAGCACTGATCCTAACACTAATCCTAGCTCTAAACAGCACACTAAACTTAAATTAATCCTAACATCAGACCTAAAAGTAGCCCTAATCGTAACCCTAGTTCATGCATTAGTCATTGTCAAAACACTAGCCCAAACCCTAACATAAATCCTACCCCTAATTCTAGTCTTAACCCTTGCTTAAAACCTAATCTTAACCCTAAAACTAGCTCTAACCATAACTCTAATGCGAGCCCTAACCCTAGTTCTAACCCTATCCCTTACCCTAACCCAACACTAAACCAAATGCTAACCCTAGTCCTAACCCTAATCCTTAGGCTAACTTAAACACTAACAGTATTACTAGTCCTAAGCCTAGCCCTAGTTCAATTTCTAACCCTAATCCTGACACTATTCTTATTCTAACAGTAACCCTAGGTCTAAACCTGACCCTAATCCTAAACCAAACCCTAACACTAGCCAAACCGGTAAGCCTATACCTATACCTAATCCTAACATAAATCTAGACCCAAAACTAATCCTAAGTGTAGGTATAATTCTAGGCCAAACCTAAACCAAATCCTAGCTCTAGGCCTAACTATAACCCTTAACCTAAACTAAACACTTATCCTACACATAGACTTAACACTAGTTCTAATTCTGGCTTTTACGTTAACCCTAATCCTGTCCGGAACACTGAGTCTGACCCTAATATTAACCTATCTCTAAACCTGACCCTAACCCAAAAGCTAGTCCTAACACTAGACCTAGCCATAATGCTAACCCTAACACTAGCCCTAAACATAGCCCTAGCCCTAACCCTATTTTAACCCTAATCTTAACCCTAACAGTAGCCCTAACACTAAGTATAGACCTAACCCTATCCCTAAACCTAACACAAAACCTATCTATAATCCTAGGCCTAAACTTAGACCTAAGTCTAACCCTAACCCTAACCCTAGCCCTAAAACAAACCCTAACACTAACCCTTACCTTAGACCTAACCCTACTTCAAAGCCAAACCCTTACCCTAAGCATTACACTAGCCCTAACTTAAACCATAACCCTAACTGTAGCTCTTATCCTAACCTTAATCTTAGCTTGAACTTTAGTTCTAACCCTGTCAATTACCCTAACCCTTAACCAAAGACTAATTGTAAACCTATCCCTAACACTAAAATTAACCCTAAACATAAATGTGTCCCAGAAACTAACCATAAAACTAAACTTCACCATAGCCCTAAATCTAATTGAAACATTAAGTCTTACACTAAACCTAATCCTAAGACTAGCCCAAAAACATACCCTAACCCTAACTCTAACCCTAAATCTAACATTATCCATTAAACTAAACCTAACCATAACTGTAATGAAATCTCTAGCCATAAACCAAACCCTAAACAAAAGCGTAACCATAAAAATATCCCTAGACCTAAACATAAACCTAAAACTCGCCCTAGCCATTACCCTAGCTCAAACACTAACCCTTACCTGACCTAACTATGACACTAGCCCTAAACCTAACACGTACCGTAAACCAAACTTAGCCGTCTCCATAAACTCTAATTTTAGACTTAATCCAAACCATAACCTATCCCTAACCTTAGCTCTAAAACTATACATTATACTAAACATAATCCTAACCTAATGCTAACCTTAACCCTATTGCTAAACCTAACCCATCCATTACCCTAAACCTTAATTGAAACCTAAACCTAACCCTATCCATTACCCTAACCCTAAGCCTAAAACTAACACTAATTCAAACCCTATCCCTAAACTTTGACCTAAACCAAATACTAAACCTGACCATGGCCCTAAAAATACCCCTAAATATAAACCATACCCTTACCCTAAACATAGCTCTGACACTAGATCTAGCCATAGCCTAACCCTAAAACTATCCTTAATCATAACCCTAGACTTGACATTAGACTTAGCCCTAGTTATAGCCCTTAACCTAACAGAAATCCTAGCCCTAAACCTAGCCTTAATCCTAACCTTAACACTATCCTATCCCTAAACCTAATTCTAACCCTCACCCTAGCCCTAAAGCTAGCTATAACCTCACCCATTTTCCTAAACTTAATCCTAACCCCAATGCTAATTCTAAACCTAGCCCTACCCCTTGGCCTAAACCTAACACTAACCCTAGCCCTAATCCTAGCCATAATTTAGCTTTAGCCCTAACCCTAAACCTAAGTCTAATCCCAAATCTAAATCTAACTCTCGTTCTAGCCGTTTCCCTAGTTCTAACCCTATACCTTACAGTAACACTAACCCTAGCCCTAATTCTAACCCTGGATCTAACCCTATCTCTAAATCTAACCCTAACTCTAAATCAAAACCTCACTCCAACAGTAGCCTTAACCCTAACACTAATTCAAAATCTAGCCTTAACCCTAGCCCTATCACAAAAAAAGAGCCATAACTCTAACCCTAACCCTAACTAATAGAAGTCAAGATAAAGTGAAAACTTAAAACACAAACTGTTGCTGACAGTGAACCTTGAACTGAGAAGGCCCAACCTGGGAAACATGATATTGCTAGGTAAAAGATGAATTCTGACCAGTATCAAGGAAATTTGAATAAAAATAACTCTAACCTAAACATTAGTTCGAACCCTAGCCCTAACCCTAATCCTAAAACTAAACCTTTCCTGTTTATGGAGCTTGATTATAAAAGTCAAAAACTTTGGGTGCCTAGTAGGGCAAGGTAACAGATGAATCCTGTGTAGTAACAAAAATTCTGACCAAAAATTGGGGAAGGTGTTTCAGTACATTCCGATTCCCCATGTTTTCTTCTAAAGTGCCCTTGGATAAATTGATTTTTTCATGCTTCAGCTTAAGGTGCTTTCACAAGGAATAAACCAGAGCATGCCCACAGAAAAGTGATTGAGTGTGTGAAGTTTCATGCACCTAGCACGAACCCTGATTGATTTCCAGCTCTATTTCCAATCGCACCTATAGGCCATAATGTAATGAACACTAAAAATTAAAACTTTTCCTGACACTGAACCATTGAACCTTGAAGGCTCAAACTTGGGAAGCCTACTAAGGTTGGTCAAAGATTAATCCTGTACAGTATCAAAGTAATCTGACCAAAATAATTCGAAGCTCTTTCAGTACATGTGTATTTTGCCTACTCCTAAAGCACTCAGAGATAAAGCTGTTACTTTGCACTTCATCTTAGGGCTACTTCCATGGCAAACACCAGACTATGCTCACTGAAAATTGATAAAATTGTGAAGTTTCAAGGAGCTAGCCCAAACCCTGTTTGATTTCCAGCTTCATTTCCATTCACCCCTACAGGGCAAAAAGAAGAGAAACATGAAAATTGAAACTGTTCCTGAAAGCAAACCCTTTATGTAGGAGGCCCAAACATTTGGAATATAGTCAAAATAGGAAAAAGATGAATCCTCACATTATCATAGAAATTTGAAAATAAAACTAATTCTTATCATAACACTAGGCCTAATCCTAGTCCTAACACTAACCCTAACACTAACTTTAACCTGTTTAGAGTCCCTTTGATCCTAGAAGTCCCACACTTGGGGAGCAAGTTGGGTACGCTAACAGATGAATCTTTCACAATATCAACAAAATCTGACCAAATGATTGGGGAAGTAGTTCAGTACATGCATATTTCCCTGTTTTATCCTAAAGTGCTCTCACATAAAGTTGCTTTGTACGCTTCAGATTAGGGCAACTTTTACACGGAATAAACCCATAGAAAACTGACTGAGTGTGTGAGGTTGAAGTAGCTAGCACCAACCCTGTTGGATTTCCAGCTCCACTTCCATTTACATGCATAGGTCAAAATAAAATGAAAACTTAAAATGCAAACTGTTCAGTAGAGCAAACACTTGACACAAGATGTCCAAACCTGAAGAATATAGTAAGGCTAGGTAAAAGTTGAATCCTGCCCAGTATCAAAGAAATTTGTACAAAACTCAATCTAACAAAACACTAGCTATAACCCTAGCCCTAACCTAATTCTAAATCTTACCTAACCTGTTTAGAAAACCATTGATATTGATCATAGTAGTACCCAAATAAAGGAGCCCAATGGGGCAAGCTAACAGATAAGTCCTGTGCAGTATCAAAGAAATCTGACCAAATAATTGGCGGAGGTATTTCAGTACGTGCATATTTCTCTGTTTTCTCTTAACGTGATCTTGGATAAATTATTTTTTAATGCTTCACTTTAAGGTACTTTCACAAGGAACAACCAGAAAGTGCCCTCAGAGAGCTGATTGAGTGTGTGAAGTTTCAAGCTGCTAGTAATAACTCTTTTTTTTTCCCAGCTCCATTTTCATTCACGTCTATAGGCCATAATAAAGTGAAACCTAAAAATTCAAACTGTTCCTGACAGTGAACTGGCAAAATTGAAAATCCAAACATGGGGATCCTACTAAGACTAGGACAAGGATGAATCCTGTACAATATCTAACTAATACATGCAAAAAATTGAAGCTTGTTCCTAATGTGCTCACAGATAAAGCTGTTTTTTTCTAATTCAGCTTTGGGCTACTACTACAAGAAACAAATGAGAGAATGAGCCCTGAGAACTGATTGAGTGTGTAAAATTTCAATCAGCTAGCACAAACCCAGTTTGATTCCAACTCCATTTCCATTCACCTCTATAAGGCAAAATAAAATGAAAGATGAAAATTAAAACTGCTCCTGAGAACAAACCCTTTTACTCAGAGTCCCAAACATGGGAAGCATACTAAGAATAGGAAAAAGTTAAATCCTGCCCAGTATCCAAAAGGTTGAAAAAACTAACTCTAACCCTAACACTAGTTCTAACCCTAACTCTAATCATAACCCTAAGCCTAACCTGTTAAGAGAATCATTGATTATAAAAATTTTAAACTTGTGGAGACTAGTGGGGCAAGCTTACATATGAATCCTGCACAGTATCAAAAAAATCTGAACAAATAATTGCGGGAGGTATTTCAGTACATGCATATTGCCCTGTTTTCTCCTAAAGTCCTCTTGAATAAACTTGTTTTGCATCCTTCAGCTTATCCCTACATTTACAAGGAAGAAACAATACAGTGTCCACAGAAAACTGATTATTTGAAGTTTCAACCAGCTAGCACAAACCCTCTGATGTCCAGCTCCATTCTCATTTACCCATATATATCAAAATGAAGTGAGACATTAAAAACAAACTATTCCCAACAGCAAACCATTGAACTGAGAAGGCCCAAAACTGGGGTACATAGTAAGGCTAGGTAAAAGATAAATCTTCCCAGTATCAAAGAATTTTGAACAAAACAAACTCTAACCCTAACACTAGCTGTAAAGCTAGCCCTAACCCTAACCGTAACATTAACACTTACCTGTCTAGAGAACCATTGATCCTAGAAGTGACAACCTTGGGGAGCCTAGTGGAGCAAGTTAAAGATGAATACTGTGTAGTATCAAAGAAATCTGATCAAATTATTGGTAGACTTATTTCACTACAAACATATTTCTCTGTTTTCTCCTTTGGGGTTTTCGGATACAGTTTCTTTTTCATGCTTCATCTTTGGCCTACCTTCAGAAGAAAGAAACCAGAGGGTGCCCACTGAGAACTTATTGTGTGAAGTTTCAAACACCTCCTGCCAACCCTGTTTGATTTCCAGCTCAATTTTCATTCACATCATACAAACTGTTTCTGGCAGCTAACCATTGAACCGAAAAGGCCCAAACCTATGGAGCATAGTAAGGCTAAGTTAAAGATGAATCCTGCAGCGTATCATAGAATTTTAAAGAAAACTAGGGCCACAAGGGTGTTCTCAGTGTAGATGGAAGGCTCGGCTGTTCAGTTTCTCTGGATGCAGTCACCAGTCTCAGCCACACAGGTGCTCTCTGCACAGATGAAAAACAACACAGAACACAGAGGCTTTGCTTGCAGGTCACCAGATCGAGCTCTGGACACAGCACAAGGTCACTCCAGAACCACCCACCTCACCAAACACGATACATGGGTAATAGTTGAAATCCATCTTGCAAAACCTTACTTGCCATCTATTAGTGGGTGTGGCTACCAGCTTGGTTCTGCATCTTATCAGGTATCCGGTTTCAAACTCCTCTACCTCCAGCTGTGATAACTCAAGATTTTTCTCACAAGTTTTGGGGGCGTAGCTATCAATGCTGAATGGCAACTCTACAGGCACCTGGTTTCCAATTCAGAGACTAAGAGTAGGGAGGTAGAAGCTCAAGCCTTCTACCCTGGCTACTTCCACCACCCTGAGTACAGAGACTCAAGCTAGACTCAAGCTACTGCAAGAAAAGAAAACAGTGTTCTGAGAAACTATTTTTTTATTTCTTATTTTTCTTTTTTTGCTCTTCTAATCCATTCTTCTCTACTCTTTCCCCTCTGGTCCTCACAACCTTAACATATGCAAAACCAAGAACTTTTCATGAAATTGGACTTTACGAACTTAATCACTAGAAATTTATAATAGAGAGAAATTGCATAGGTCCAACCTCACCAACTTGTTATTTGCTCTTATTTTCTTTCTCCCTCTCATTTTTTCTTTCCTTGTTATTTTTTCTTCTTTTTCTTTTCATCCTCTATCCCACTTTCAGCCTCCTAACTTTTACTATTTATACATAGGGTAATTTTATGAATACAGATAAGGAGTTTGAATTTATTACTTTTTCATAAATTCCCCCTGTCTATTCAGTAGAGTTCTCCACCAATTTGCTAAGTTAGATTAATCACATACCCTCATTCCTTTCCCCCTTATCATAGCATCCTACCCCTGTCCCTCAGTTCTGTATACACCACCATAAATGGTATGCCTTTTACGAAACTAATGACTATATTCTAAATAATAATTGAAGAAAACATCTATAGACACAGAGTCTAAATATAAATGTATTTATAATGATTAGGCTTAGGCTTCAGGTTAGGGTTAAATTTAGAGTTAGGTTTTGATTTATGCTTGGGGCTAGGGCTAAGAATAGGGCAAAGGTTAGGACTAAGATTTGGGTTAGGTTTAGAATTAAGGTAAAGGATAGAGTTAGAACTAGTGATAGGGCTAGTATGAGAGTTAGAGTTAGTCTTAGGGCTAGGGTTAAAGTTAGGTTTAGGGTTAGGGATAGGACTAAATTAGGGCCAGTGTTAGCATTAAGTTTAGGCCTTGGGTTAGGGTTAGACTTAGCATTACATTTAGGGTGTGGTATTTGGTTATAGTTAGTTTGAGGGCTAGTGCAAGGGTTAGTATTAGGGTTAAGGCTAGGGTTAGGTTTAGGATTATGATTAAAGCTAGTTTTAGGCCTAGGATGAGGGCTAATGTTTGTATTAGGGTTAGGGCTAGTAATAGGGCTAGGGCTAATTTCAGGTCTAGGTTTACAGTTAGGAATAGATGTAGTGTTAGGTTTATGGCTTGGTAAAGTGTAGGGGTTTGTTTTATACTAAGGGTTTGTTATAGAGATAGGGTTATTATTAGAGTCAGGATCAAGGTCAGGGTTTGGGTTATGTTAGGGTTTAGGTTAAGGGCTTGAATTATCATTAGGGATTTAGGTTAAGGTAATGAAAGGGTTAGATTTAGGGTTTAGGTTGCTTTAGTGTAATGGATAAGTTTATGGTTAGGCCTAGGATTAGCATAAGGGATATCATTAGGGTTATGGATAGGGTTAGACCTAAGATTAGGAGTAGGGTTAAGTATAGGATTAGGGCTTTTGTTTGTGTTAGGGTTAGGGTTTAGGTGTGGTTTAGTGTAATGGATAGGATTAGGGTTAGGCCTAGGGTTAGTATAATGGATTATCAGTAGGATAATAGATATGGTTAGACCTAAAATTAGGGGTAGGTTTATGTATAGAATTACGGCTTTTTTTGGCTAGGGTTAGATTTATGTTTAAGGTTAAAGCTAGGTTTAGCAGCTGGGGATGTGTCTCAATAAGTAGCGTGCTCACCTAGTATGTGCAGGGCACTGGGTTCGATCCTCAGCACCACATACCAATAAAATAAAGATGTTTTGTCCACCAAAAACTCAAAAAAAGATAAATATTAAAAAACTAGGTTTAGGACTCGGATTAAGGCTAGGTTTTGGGATAGGTTAGGGCTACATTTAAGTATATGGCTAATGTACAAAGTAGCGTTATGATTAGAGCTAGTGATAGGGTCAGAGATAGGGCTATGTCTAGTCTTAAGGTTAAATTTACTGTTACAATGATGTTTAGAACAAGGTTTAATATTAGGCTCAGAGTCAGAGTCTAGATTAGTTTTCAGGTTAGGGTTAGGACTAGAATTAGAGATAGGATTAGGGCTGGGTGTATGGTTAGGGTTATGATTTGGTTTTGTTTTAAGGCTAGGGGTAGAGTTAGGGCTAGTTTTACGATTAAGGCTAGTGTTAGTGTGAGGTTTAGGCTTAGGTTGAGGGTTACATTTAGACTTAAGTTTAGATCTAGGATTTGAGATAGGGGTAAGGATAGGGCTAGGATTAGTGCTAAGTTTAGGGCTATGTATAGAGTGATGATAAGGGATAGTGTTAGAACTAGGTATAAGGCTAGGGCGAGGGTTTGAGTTAGTCTTAGGTCTAGGTTTAGGGTTGGATTAAGGATAGGTCTAAATTAAGCCTGGGATTAGGACTAGGGTTAGTGTTAGGGTAAGACCTAGGTTGAGGGCTAGAGTTAGTGTTTGGGTTACGGTTAGGTTAGGTTCAGGTTAAGGGATGATACTAGAGCTACTTTAAGACTAGGGTTAGGATTAGATTTAGGGTTATGGTTAGGGATAGCTTTATGATTAATCTGAGGTTTATTGCTAGAATGTGGTCTAAAGTTTCTGTTAGAATTAGGGCTAGTTTTTTTTCCTTTCTTTTTCTTTAATTGGTTGTTCAAAACATTACATAGCTCTTGATATATCATATGTCATACATTAGATT
The DNA here is from genome assembly GCF_048772815.1 of Callospermophilus lateralis. NCBI lineage: Eukaryota > Metazoa > Chordata > Mammalia > Rodentia > Sciuridae > Callospermophilus > Callospermophilus lateralis. The sequence continues at coordinate 163,828,473 of NC_135305.1, forward strand.
CAAGTGGGTTATGAACTCCCATTTTTACCCCAAATACATCGGTTACACATCCACAATTTTACATAATGCCCTATAAGTAACTGTTGTATTCTGCTACATTTCCTATCCTCTATTATCCCCCCTTTTCTCTCCTCCCATCTTCTCTCTCAACCCCATCAACAGTAATTCATTTCTCTTCTTGTTTATTTTCCCATTTCTCTCACAACCTCTTATATGTAATTTTGTATATCAATGAGGGTCTCCCTCCATTTCCATGCAATTTCCCTTTTCTCTCCCTTTTCCTCCCACCTCATGTCTCTGTTTAATGTTAATATTTTCCTCCTGCTCTTCCTCCCTGCTCTGTTCTTAGTTGCTCTCATTATATCAAAAAAAGACATTTGGTATTTGTTTTTTAGGGATTGGCTAGCTTCACTAAGCATAATCTGCTCTAGTGCCATCCATTTCCCTGCAAATTCCATGATTTTGTCATTTTTTAGTGCCGCATAATACTCCATGGTGTATAAATGCCACATTTTTTTTTTTATCCATTCCTCTATCGAAGGGCATCTGGGTTGGTTCCACAGTCTAGCTATTGTGAATTGTGCTGCTATGAACATCGATGTGGCAGTATCCCTGTAGTACGCTCTTTTAAGGTCTTCAGTGAATAGTCCAAGAAGGGCAATAGCTGGGTCAAATGGTGGTTCCTTCCCAGCTTTTCCACAAATCTCCATTCTGCTTTCCAAATTGGCTGCACCAATTTGCAGTCCCACCAGCAATGTACAAGAGTACCCCTTTCCGCACATCTTCGCCAGCACTTATTGTTGTTTGACTTCCTAATGGCTGCCAATCTTACTAGAGTGAGATGGTATCTTAGGGTGGTTTTGATTTGCATTTCTCTGACTGCTAGAGATCGTGAGCATTTTTTCATGTATTTGTTCATTAATTGTATATCCTCCTCTGAGAAGTGTCTGTTCAGATTCTTGGCCCATTGGTTGATTGGGTTGTTTGTTATCTTATTGTTTAATTTTTTGAGTTCTTTGTACACTTTGGATATTAGAGCTCCATCTGAAGTGTGAGGAGTAAAAATTTGTTCCCATGATGTAGGCTCCCTATTTACTTCTCTTATTGTTTGTCTTCCTGAGAAAAAACTTTTTAGTTTAAGTAAGTCTCATTTGTTGATTCTTGTTATTAACTATTGTGCTATGGGTGTCCTATTAAGGAATTTGGAGCCCGACCCCACAATATGTAGATCGGAGCCAACTTTTTCTTTTATCTGATGCAGAGTCTCTCATTTGATATCAAGCTCCTTGATCCATTTTGAGTTAACTTTTGTGCATGGTGAGAGGAGGGGATTCAGTTTCATTTTGTTGCATATGGATTTCCATTTTTCCCAACACCATTTATTGAAGATGCTATACTTCCTCCATTGCATGCTTTTAGCCCCTTTATCAAATATAAGATAGTTGTAAATTTGTGGATTAGTCTCTGTGTCCTCTCTTCTGTATCATTGTTCCACCCACCTGTTTTGGTACCAGAACCATGCTTTTTTTTTACAATTGCTCTGTACTATAGTTTGAAATCTGGTATCGCTATACCGCCTGATTCACACTTCCTGCTTAAAATTGCTTTTGCTATTCTGGGTCTTTTATTTTTCCATATGAATTTCATGATTGCTTTATCAATTTCTACAAGAAGTGCCATTGGGATTTTGATTGGCATTTCATTAAACCTACAGAGAACTTTTGGTAATGTCGCCATTTTGATGATATTAGTTCTGCCTATCCATGAACATGGTATATTTTTCCATCTTCTAAGATCTTCTTCTACTTTGCTCTTTAGGATTCTGTAGTTTTCATTGTATAAATCTTTCACGTATTTTGTTAGGTTGATTCCCAACTATTTTATTTTATTTTTTTGAGGATATTGTGAATGGAGTGTTTTTCCTCAATCCCATTTCAGAAGTTTTGTTGCTGATATACAGAAATGCTTTTGATTGATGTGTGTTGATTTTATATCCTGCCACTTTACCTAATTCATTTATTAGTTCTAGTAGATTTTTTGTAGACCCTTTCGGGTCTTCTAGGTATAGAATCATGTCATGCTCAAATAGTGATAATTTGAGTTCTTCTTTTCCTATTTTTATGCCTTTAATTTCTTTTGTCTGTCTAATTGCTCTGGCCAGTGTTTCGAGAACTATATTGAATAGAAGTGGTGATAGAGGGCATCCCTTTCTTGTTCCAGATTTTATAGGGAATGCCTTCAATTTTTCTCCATTCAGAATGATGCTAGCCTGAGGCTTAGCATAGATTGCTTTTACAATGTTGAGGTAAGTTCCTGTTATCCCTAGTTTTTCTAATGTTTTGAACATAAAGGGATGCTGTACTTTGCCTAATGCTTTTTCTGCATCTATTGAGATGATCATATGGTTCTTATCTTTAAGTCTATTGATGTGGTGAATAACATTTATTGATTTCTGTATATTGAACCATCCTTGCATCCCAGGATGAATCTCACTTGATCATGGTGCACAATTTTTTTGATGTGCCTTTTTATCTGATTTGCCAGAATTTTATTGAGGATTTTTGCATCTAGGTTCATCAGGGATATTGGTCTGTAGTTTTCTTTCTTTGAGGTGTCTTTGTCTGGTTTCGGAATCAGGGTGATGTTGGCCTCATAGAATAAATTTGGAAGAGCTCCCTCTTTTTCTATTTCCTGAAATAACTTGAAAAGTATTGGTATCAATTCTTCTTTAAAGGTTTTGTAAAACTCCACTCTATATCCATCCGGTCCTGGGCTTTTCTTGGTTGGTAGTCTTTTGATTTCTTCTTCTATTTCATCCATTGATATTGGTCTGTTCAAATTGTGTGTATCCTCCTGACTCAGTCTGGGCAAATCATATGACTTAAGAAATTTATCGATGTCTTCACTATCTTCTATTTTATTGGAATAAAGGTTTTCAAAATACTTTCTAATTGTCTTCTGTATTTCTGTAGCATCTGTTGTGATATTGCCTTTTTCATCCCGTATGTTAGTAATTTGAGTTCTCTCTCTTCTTCTCTTCATTAGCATGGCTACGGTTCTGTAGGTCTTATTTATTTTTTCAAAGAACCAACTTTTAGTTTTGTTAATTTTTTCAATAGTTTCTTTTGTTTCAATTTCGTTGATTTCTGCTCTGATTTTAATTATTTCCTGCCTTCTGCTATATTTGCTGTTGTTTTGCTCTTCCTTTTCTAGGGCTTTGAGATGAAGTCTGAGCTCATTTATTTGATGGTTTTTCCTTTTTTTGAGGAATGACCTCCAGGCAATGACTTTCCCACTTAAAGCTGCCTTTATTGTGTCCCATAGATTCTGATATGTTGTGTCTGTATTTTCATTTATCTCTAAGAATTTTTTGATTTCCTCCATTATGTCTTCTGTAACCCATTCAGTAACATATTGTTCATTTTCCATGTGATGTAGGATTTTTCCTTTCTTCTTTTATCATTGATATCCAGTTTCATTCCATTATGATCAGATAAAATGCATGGTATTATCTCGACCCTTTTATATTTACTGAGGGTTGCCCTATGGCATAATATATGGACTATTTTTGAGAAGGGTCCATGTGCTGCTGAGAAAAAAGTATATCCACTTGATGATGGTTGATATATTTTATACATGTCAGTTAAGTCTAGGTTATTGATTGTGATATTGATTTCCATAGTTTCTTTATTCAACTTTTGTTTGGCGAATCTGTCCAATGGTGAGAGAGGTGTGTTGAAGTCACCCATAATTATTGTGTTGTGGTCTATTTGATTCTTGAACTTGAGGAGAATTTGTTTTATGAACTTTGCAGCATCATTATTTGGTGCATTAATATTGATAATTGTTATGTCTTGTTGGTGAATTCTTCCTTTTAACAGTATATAATGTCCTTCCTTATCCCTTTTGATTAACTTAGTCTTGAAGTCGATTTTATTCAATATGAGGATGGCCACCCCTGCTTGCTTACGAGGACGACCGTGTGCGTGGTATACTTTTTCCCAACCTTTCACCTTCAGCCTGTGTATGTCTTTTCCAATCAGATTTGTCTCCTGGAGGCAGCATATTGTTGGATTTGTTTTTCTTAATCCATGTTACCAGCCTATGTTGCTGGTAACATTGGAGAGTTTAAGCCATTAACGTTTAGATTTACTATTGATATGTGGTTTGTACTTCCTGCCATGTTTGATTATTTATCTTTTTTTATGTTCTAATTTAGTTTGTTTCTCCATGATTAGCTTTCCCCCTGCCCTCTGTCTTTACCGAGGCACTTCCCACTGATGGTTTTGGTTATTGTTTTTGATTTCTTCCTCGAGTAGTGTTTTGCTCAAGATGCTTTGCAATGCTGGTTTTCTGGCTGCAAATTCTTTTAGCTTTTGTTTATCATGAAAGATTTTTATTTTGTAGTCATACCTGAAGCTTAATTTTGCTGGATACAAAATTCTTGATTGGCATCCATTGTCTTTCAGTGTTTGAAATATGTTGTTCCAGGATCTTTTTGCTTTCATCGTCTGTGATGAAAAATCCATTGTTAACCTTATTGGTTTACTTCTGAATGTAATCTGTCTCCTTTCTCTTGTAGCTTTTAATATTTTCTCTTTGTTTGGTATATTGGATATCTTCATAACATTGTGTCTTGGCGTTGGTCTACTGTGATTTTGTGTGCTTGGTGTCCTGTATGCATCTACAATTTGTATATTCGTTTTCTTTTTTATTTCTGGAAAGTTTTCTGTAATTATTTCATTCAGCAGGTTACTCATTCCCTTGGTTTGAATCTCTATTCCTTCTTCTATCTCGATGACTCTTAAATTTTTTTTTTTTATGTTATCCCATATCTCTTGGATGTTTTTCTCGTGATTTTTAACCAGCCTTTCTGAGTTGGCTAGACTCTTTTCAATATGATATATTTTGTCTTCATTATCTGACGTTCTGGCTTCTACTTGCTCCACTCTGTTAGTGATACTCTCCTTTGAGTTTTTAGTTTGGTTTATAGTTTCTTTCATTTCTAAAATTATTGTTTGATTTTTTTTATAATCTCTAACTCCTGATAAAGATGCTTAACTTCTTCTTTTATCTGTTTATGTATTTTATTTTCAATGTATTCTTTCACTGTTTGAATTTGCTGTCTCATATCCTCTTTAAGGTTCCATTCCATCTGTCTAAGGTATTCTTTGAGTTCCTTATATGACCATTTTTCTGATGACTCTAGGTCCTCCTGAATATTTAGGCTGTCCTGCAGTGTTTGTACTCCTTCTTTTCCTTGCTTTTTCATGCTGCTCATGTTACTTCTTGTTCTGTTTGACTGCTGAGTTACTGTTTATTCTTATAAATGTATTTGATGTTTGGGAGGAAAGGTATTAGAAGGGAAGGGAAGAAGTCACTAAAGAGAATGAGAGTAAGCAGGTAGAATTCAAGGAAGGGGGAATAAGATAATTGAAAAGAAATGAAAACACAAAAGAAAATAGAAAATAAAAAAGAAAAAAAGAAAATTAAAAATAATAATAATAATAAAATTAAAATTAAAATTAAAAAAAAATTTAAAAAATTTAAAAATTAAAAAAGTATTTAAAAAACAACACTAGAATTAGAGCTAGGGCTAATGTCAGGTCTAGGTTTAGATTTAGGGAGAGTTTTAGGGTTAGATTTATAGCTATGTCTATTGTAAGGGTCAGGTTTCTTGTTAGGTTAAGGTTTAGAGCTATGGGTATTATTAGGGTCAGGGTCAGAGTTAGTGGTTTTATTAGATTAAAGTTTAGGGTTAAGGCTCGAGTTATCATTATGGTTAAAAATATGTTAATGATAATTTTTGGTTTAGAGATCAGGTTAGGTGTAGGGTAATGGATAAGTTTAGAATAAGAATAGGATTAGGGTTCAACCTAGGGATAGCAGAAGTTTTAGGGTTATCATTAGAGTAATTTATAGGGTTAGATCTAATGATAGGGCTAGTGTTATGCTTAGGATTATGTGTAGGGTTAGGCCTAGGTTTAGGGTTAGGACTAAGGTTAGGGCGATGGTTAGCTTTTGGGTTAAAGCTAGGGTAGATCTTGAGTTTGGGCTAGGTTTTGCAATAGGTCGGGGCTATGGCAAATTTAAGGACTTTGTTATGGTTAGGGCTAGTTCTAGTGTTAATCTTAGAGCTAAGTATAGTTTTAGGTTCAGGTTCATGATTAGGGTGATGTTTAAAGCTAGGGTTAGTGTTGATGTCATGGTCAGTGTTCAGTTTAGGATTATGGTTAATGGGAAACCCAGAATTAGGACTAGGGATAAGACTAGGGGAATAGTTAGTTTTTGGCTATAGGTCAAAGTTTATAATTAGGGCTAGGGCTAAGTTTTTCTTTAGGTCTAGGGCAAGAGTTATGGATAAATTAGGATTAGGTTTAGTTCTAGGGCTAGTGTTAGCGTTTTGTTTATTTATAAGTTTACCAGTAGGGCTAATGTTAGGGTTCAGTTTAGGGTTAGGTTCAGGTTTAGACCTATGATTAGTGTTAGGGTCAGAATTCGAGTAAGTGTTAGGGTTAGGGTTTGGGTTATAATTAGAGCTAGAATGAGGGCTAGGGTTAGGACTAACAATAGGGTTAGTTTTTGGGATAGGTTAAGGAATAGAATTAGAATTAGGATTAGGTTTAGGATTTGGCATAGGGTAAGTGATAGGGTTAGAGCTAGGGTTAGGGCTAGGGTTAGGGTTAAAGATTAATTTAGGGCTCAGATTAGGTCTAGTTTTTGTGTTAGGGTTATGGCTATGGTTAGAGCAGTTGCTAAAGTAAGAACTATGGTTTTTAGGGTTAGTTTTAGGTTTATGGTTAGGGGTCAAATCTCTAGTGTTAGGATTAGGTTTAAGTTTAGGGTGACATTTAGAGTTAGTGTTTGTGTTAGGTAAATAGACAGGGTCAGGTTTAGTTTTAGGGTTAGGTTTAGGACTCGAATTAAGGCTAGGGTTACTGTAAGGTTTCAGTTTAAGATTAGGGTGGTGTTTAGAGCTAGAGTGAGTGTTAGGATATGAGTCAGATTTAGGTTTAGTGTTAAGGTTAAGATTAGGACTCGAATTTGGGCTAGGGTTAGGTCTAGGTGTAGTGTTAAGTTTTGGTTTAACTTAAAGTTTAGGGTTAGAACTATTGCTCAGTTTTGTTTTACTGCAAGAGTCAGTGTTAGGGATAGTTTTATTATTAGCATTAGGGCTAGGGCTCATGTTAATGTTAGGCTTAGGCTTAGGTTTAGGGTTAGCTTTAGAGTTAGGGTTAGATCTAGGGTTAAGACTAGAAATAAGGATTAGGCAATTGTTATGGCTAAGTTTGGGGCTAGGGTTAGGATTATAGTAATGGATATGTTTAAAAGTAGGAATAGGGCTAGTGTGAGAGTTAGAGTTAGTTTTAGGGCTAGGTTTAGGGTTAGGGTTTGGGATAGGTTTAAATTAGGGTTAGAATTAGGGCTATTTTTAGTTTTCACATTAGGCCTATAGTTAGGGTTAGGGTCAGTGTTAATTTTATGGTAATGGATGGCATTATAGCTAGGTTTAGAGAGAGAGTGAGGATTAGAATTAGGGTTAGGTTTATGGTTAGGGTTAGGGTTATGATTAAGGCTATGGTTTATTTCAGGTTAGTGCTAAGATTAGGGTACTGCTAATATCAAATCTATGGTTATGGTTAATGATAGTCCTAGTTTTAGGTTTACGGCTCCATGTAATATAAGGGTTAGGTTTAGGTTAGGGTAAGGTTTAGAGCTAGAAGTATTATTAGGGTCAAGGTCTAGGTTAGAAGTTTGAGATAGGTTAAGGTTTAAAGATAGGTCTTGAATTAGCATTATGGTTAGAGTTAGTGTAATTATAATATGAGGTTAAAGGTTTAGGTTTGGTTTAGAATAATGCATAGGTTTTGGATTAGTGATCGGGTTCGGTTTAGGCCTAGAGTATGGTTACGGCAATGGATAAGGTTAGAGCTAAGGTTAGGGCTAGGGTTATGCTTTTGATTAGGTTTAGGGTTAGCATTAGGGTTAGGGTTAAAGCTCAGGTTAGGGCTTGGATTAGGGCTAGGTTTGGGTCAAGTTAGTTCTAGGGTTTGGGGTAAGGCTAATGTAAGTACGAGGGTTACAATTATGGTTAAATTTACAGTTGGGGTTAGTGGTAGTTCTAGTGTTAGGCTTGTGGTTAGGGTTAGGGTGATGTTTAGAATAGGGTGAGTATTAAGGCAGAGTCAGGGTCAGTGTTAGTTCTAGCTTTCAGCTTAAAACTAGAAATAGAGCTAAGGTTAAGGTTAGGGTTAAGGGTTGGTTTAAGTTAAGGGTTAAGGTTAGTGCTATGACTCGGTTTTGTTTTAGGGCTAGAGTTGAAGTTAGACTTAGAGTTAGGGTTAGGATTAGGGTTAGGCTTAGGGTTAGAGTTTTATTTAGAGTTAAAATTAGATCTAGGTTAGGGCTAGAGATAATGAAAGGGCTATGGTTAGGGCTGGGTTTAGGGCTAGGATTAGCGTTCCAGTAAGGGCTAAGGTAAGAACAAGTGATGGGTCTAGGGTGAGAGTTAGAGTTTGTCATAGGGCTAGGGTTAGGGCTAGGGTTATGAATAGGAATAAATTAGTGCTAAGATTAGGGCTAGGGTTAGTACTTGGGTTAGGTCTAATGTTAGTTTCAGGGTTACGATTAAGGCTAGGATTAGGGCTAGGATAAGGGCTGGGGTTTGGATTAGGTTTAGGGCTAGAATTAGGCCTTGGATAATTTCAGTTCTAAGCTTATGTTTAGGGATAGTTTTACAATTAATGTTATGGCTAGATCTATTGTAAAGGTTAGGTTTAGTGTAAAAGTCATCCTTAGAGCTAGGAGATTTATTAGTGTCAGAGTCAGTGATAGAGTTTGTTTGAAGTTAGATTTTAGGGTTAGGGCTTGCTTCAATTAGCACTAGGGTGTGGTTTAGGGTAATGATACGGTTTTGTTTAGAGTTAATATTATGTTTAGGGTAATTGATAGAGTTAGGGTTAGTGATAGGGTTAAGAATTGGCCTAGGGTTGGCATTAGGGTAACGGTTATTGTTGGTTTAATGAAAAGGATTAGATGTAAGTTCAGGGCTAGGTTTATGGTTTAGAATAGGTCTTGAATCATGGTTACAGTTAGGGTTAAAACTAGGGTTAGGCTTAGGTTTATGTTTAGTATAAGGGTTAGGTTTTGAGATAGGGTTAGGGCTAGGGTGAGGTTTAGGTTTAGGGTTAGTTCTAGAAATAAGATTATAGTACTCATAGTGTTAGGATTAGTATTAGGGCAAGGGACATCATTAGAAATAGGGTTATGGTTAAGGTAATATATACGATTAATGTAGATTTAGGGCAATGTTTAACTTTAGATTGTGATTTAGGATTAGATTTAGGGCTATGGTTATGTTTAGGTGTATAGTAAGAGTTAGGGTTTGATCGAGGGTTAGGTCTCTGGCAAGTGTGAGGTTTAAGGTTAAGTCTATGGTTAGTTTTCCAGTTAGGTTTAGGTTTAGCATTAAGCCTAGGATTATCAATAATGTTAGGTTTAGTTTTAAAGTAATTGGTAGGTTTAGAGCTAGGTTTAGGGCTAGGGTTAAGGTTAGGTTTAGGGCTAGGTTTAAGGTTAGATTGAGGTATAGGTGTAGGTTTATGTTTAGAGTAATGTTTCGGCTTTGAGCTAGAATTAGGTCTAAGGCAAAGGTTAGGTTAGGGTTAGGGCTATGGTTAGGGTTAGAGTTATGCCTAGGATTAGCTCTAGGTTTTGTGTTAGGTTTAGGCCTAGGGTTAGGACTATGGGTAATGTAAGAGCTAGGGTTATGTTGAGAGCTAGTTTAGGGTTATGGTTATGGCTGGGTCTAATGTTAGGTTTAGTTTTTTGGGTAGGGTCAGATTTAGAAATAGGTTTACTCTAAAGGCAGGGACAGAGTTTGGGTTAGAATTAGTATTAGGGTTACAGCCAGAAATCAGACTATGTTAATGTCTAGGGTTAGAAATAGTGTTTGAGTTATGTTAAGGATTATTGTTAGGGCTAGGGCTAGGTTTATGTTTAGCTCTAGGGCTAGAGTTAAGGCGAAATTTAGGATTTGCTTTAGGTCTAGGGCTAGTGTTAGTGTTTGGTCTAGGTTTAAGGTCAGTTTTAGACCTAGGGTTAGTTTTAGGGAGAGAATAAGTGCCAGGGTTAGCATTAGGGTTTGAAATAGGGTTAGAGCTACAAAGAAGGCTAGGTTTAGGACTATTAATAGGGTTAGTATTTTTGTTAGCCTTAGAATTAAAGATATGTCTAAGGTTAGCATTAGGGTTAGGGTTTTACTTAGGTTAAGGGATAGCCTTAGAGCTAGGGTTAATGCTAAGGTTAGGGTTAGGTTTAGGATTAAATATAGTTTTAGAGCTCGGATTAGGTCTAGTTTTTGTGGTAGGTTTAAGGTTAGATTTGTTTATGGGCTAATGTAAGAGCAAGGGTTACAATTAGGATTAATTTGGTTTTAGGGTTAGGGTTAGGTCTAGTGTTTTGTTTAGGTTTAAGATTAGGGTAATATTTAGAGCTAGGGTTATTTTTAGGGTATGAGTCAACATCAGAGTTAGTTTTAGGGTTAGATTTAGGACTCAAATAAGGGCTAGGTTTACTAATAGTGTTTGGTTTAATGTGAGGGCTCTGCTTAGAACTAGGGTGACTGTTAGGATATCAGTGAGGGTCATGGTTAGTTTTAAGTTTACGTTATGACTTGAATTAGGGCTAGGATTACTGTTACGGTTTGGTTTATGTTTAGGGTGGTGTTTAGATCTAGGGTCAGAGTTAGGATATGAGTCATGGTCATGGTAAGTTTTATGGTCAGGGTTAGGACTCGAATTAGGTCTAGGTTATGTCTAGGTGTAGTGTTAGGGTTTGGTTTAAGTTAAGGGTTAGTGTTAGGGCTTTTGTTCAGTTTTGTTTTAGTCCTAAGTTTAAGGTTTGGGCTAGTGATAATATTAGCATTATGGTTAGGGTTAGTGTTAGTGTTAGGCTTAGGCTTTGGGTTAGGGTTTGATTTGGATTTAGTATTAGATCTAGGATTAGGGCTAGGTCTAACTAAAGGGCAAGGGTTAGGGTTAGGGTTATGGTTACGATAACAGAGAAGGTTAGAACTATGGCTAGGGCTAGGGTGAGAGTTAGAGTTAGTTTTATGCCTAGGGTTTTGGTTAGTTTTAGGTATAGGGCTTAGTTAGGGCTAAGATTAGGGCTAGGGTTTGTGTTCAGTTTCAGCCTAGTGTTGGGGGCTAGGGTTGTAATTAATTTTAGGGTAAGGTATTGTGGTATAGCTAGGTTTAGAGGTAGGGTGAGGGTTAGAATTAGGGTTAGGGCTAGGGTTCGTTATAGGGTAAGGTCTAGAATCAGGGCTAGGGCTAATGTCAGGTCTAGTGTTACAGTTTGGTGTAGATTTAGGGTTAGGTTTGTGTCTATGTATAGTGTAAGTGTTAGTCTTCGAGTAAGGGTCAGGTTTAGGATAAGGTGTGTTTTTAGGGTCAGGATCAATGTTAGGGTTCATTTTATGTTAAGGTTTAGGGATAGGGCTCAAATAAGCATTAGGATTAGAGTTAGGGATAGAGTAATTGATTGGATTAGGTTTAGATTTCAGGGTAATTTAGGGCTTTGAGAGCTTTAGGATTAACAAAAGTGTTAGGGTTAGTCCTAGGGTTAGCATTAGGATTAGAGTTATCCTAAGGATAATATATAGGGCTAGATCTATGGTTAGGGCTAGCGTTATGTTAGGATTAGTGCTAGAGTTAGGTTAGGTTTTGGGTTAGAGCTATTAAAACTAGCATAGGGTTAGGATTAGGGTTATATTTAGGCTAAAGTTAAGGTTTTGAACTAGGGTTGAGTGTAGGACGTGGGTTATGATTAGTGTTATTGTCAAGGTTAGGTTTAGGGTTAGGCCTAGGCTTTTCATTAGGGTTATGATTAGGTTTAGGGTAATATTTTGGGTTAGATGTAATGTTAGCTTTATGTTTAAGGTTAGATTTAGGTTTAAGTTTAGATTTAGAGCTAGGTTTACTGTTGGTTTTAGGGAAAGTGTTAGAATTTGAGGTGGGTTAAGGCTATGGCAATGTTTAGGTTTAGGGTTAGGTCTAGGGTTAGGTTTATGGTTTTGGTTAAGTTTTCAGTTAGGGTTCTGGATACGCTAATCATTAGGGTTATGGTTAGGGTTAGGGTAATGGCTGGGGTTTGAGCTAGTCTTAAGTCTAGGTTTAAGATTAGGATAAGGGCTATGGTTAGGGTTAGGGTTAGGGATAGTGCTAGGGGTATGTTTAGGATAATGGTTAGGCTTTGAGATAGGGTTAGGCTAAGTTGAGGGTTAGGGTTAGGTTTAGGGTTAGGGTTAGGACAATGGTTAAGCTAGGGTGAGGGTTATTCTTAGGGTAGGTTTAGACCTTGATTATGGTTAGGGCAATTTAAGTTTTGTGTTAGGTTTAGGCCTAGGGTAAGTGCTATGTGTAATGTAAAATCTAGGGTTCTGATTAGAGCTAGTTTTAGGGTTAGGGTTATGGCTAGGTCTAGTGTTAGTTTAAGGTTTTAGTTTAGGGTTAGGTTTAGAGCTAGGTTTAATGTTAGTGTCAGGGCCAGTGTACAGGTTAAAGTTAGGGTTAGGGTGAAATCAAGAATAGAACTAGGTTTAGGTCTAGTGGTAGGGTTATTTTTTGGTTTAGGTTAAGGGTTAATGTTATGGCTAGCACTGTTTTTGTTTAGGTCAAGGGTTAGAGTAATAGCTAGATTTAGGATTAGATTTAGGTCTGGGGCTGGTGTTAAGTTTAGGTTTACGTATAAGTTTACTGGTTGGACTAGTTTCAGGTTTTAGATTCTGTTTAGGGTCAGGTTTAGACCTATAATTAATGTTAGGATTAGAATAAGGTTGAAGTTTAGGTTGAGGTTTTGGTTTCTAGAATGAGGGCTGGTGTTAGGACAGTAATAGTGTTATTGTTTGGGTTTGGCTAAAGATTAGTATTAGGACTAGAGTTAGCATTATGAATAGGGTTTGGTTTAGGGTAATGGCTAGAATTAGAGCTAGGGTTAGGGCTAGGATTATGATTAGGTTTAGGGGCTAGTCTCAGGGTTAGGGATAGGGTTAAATCTAGTGTTAGGGCTTGGATCAGGGCTATTTTTGTGTTAGAGATAGGGCTAGGTTTGGCTAAGACCAATGTAAGAACTAGGGTTACGATTAGTTTAGATTTAGGGTTAGGGTTTTGGCTAGGTCTAGTGTTCATTAGTTTTAGGGTTAGGGTGTTATTTAGAGCTAGAATTTGTGTTTGGGTATGAGTCAGGTTAGGGTTAGTTTTAGGTCTAAGACTCGAATTAGAGCTTGGATTTTGTATAGTTATGGGTTAGTGTTTGGTTTAGGTTAAGGTTTAGGGTTAGAGCAATGGCTCAGATTTGTTTTAGGGCTAGGGTGTGGATTAGGGCTAGTTTTAGGATTAGCAGTAGTGTTAGAGGTAGTTGTAGAATTTGTTTAGGCTTAAGGTTAGGGTTAGATTTAGAGTTATGGTTAGATCTAGGGTGAGGACTATGGCTAGCATTAGGGCTCAGGTTAGGGCTATTGTAGGGTTACGGTAATGAATAGGGCTATAAAAAGATATTGGGCTATGATGTTAGTTAGAGTTAGTCTTAGGGCTATGGTTAGTGGTAGGGTTATGTTTAGGGTTCAAATAGGGCTAGGATTAGTGCTCTGAAATTTGTTAGGGTTAGGCCTATGGTTAGGGCTAGGGTTAGGGTTAGTTTTAGGGGAAGGGATGGGGTTATATAGCTAGGTTCTGTGCTAGGTTGAGGGTTATATTTAGGTATAGGGCTAGGGTGAGGGTTCGGGATAGGATTGAGTCTAGGTTTAGGGCTAGAATGAGGGCTAGTGTTTGTGTTTGGGTTAGGACTAGGATTAGGGCTAGGGATAATTTCAGGTATAGGGTTATGTTTAGGCATAGTGTTAGGGATAGGTTTATGGCTAGGTCTAGTGTTAGGGTTAGGTTTAGTGTAGGGGTCAGGTATAAAGCTAGGTTACTATTAGGGTCATAGTATGGGTTAGGGTGTGGTTTGGGTTAAGGTTTAAGTTTAGGGTTGAAATTAGCATTGGGTTTAGTGTTGGGGTTACAGTAATGGATAGAGTTAAGTTTACAGTTCAGGTTAGGTTTAGAGTAATATATAGGGTTAGTGTTAGGGATAGGGTTAGGGTTAGGCCAATGGTTAGCCTTTGGTTTAGCCTAACCAAATGAATAGGTTTAGTGCTAGTTATAGGGCTTAGGTTAAGGTTAGGGTTAGGACTAGGATTTGGGTTACTCCTAGGGTTAGTGTTAGGGTTCGGTTTAGGGTAACTGTTAGGGTTTGAGCTCTGTTTAGGGCTACGGCATGGGTTAGGGTTAGAATCAGGGTTATGATTAGAGCTATGGTTTTGGTTAGCGTTAGGGTTAGGGTTAGGGCTAGGGTTAGCATTAGGTTTAGGGTTATGTTTAAGGTAATGGATAAAGTTACAGCTAGGATTTGGGCTATGGTTACACTTAGGATTAGGGATAGTGTTAGGATTAGGTTTTGAGCTAGGGTTATGTTTAGATTAAGGGTGAGAGTTTGAGCTAGGGTTAGGGCTAGGGCAAGCAGTAAGTTTAGTGTTTGTGCTCAGGTTATTCTTAGGTCTAGGTTTAGGGCTTTTATTAGGGCTAGGTTTATTTTTGAGGTTTATGGCTAGTGTTAGGGATATGGGTAATGTAAGAGCTAGGTTTATGTTTATGGCTAGTTTTTTGGGTTAGGATTATAAATATGTCTAGTGTGAGGTTTAAGGTTTGGGTTGGGATAAGGTTTAGAGCTAGGATTTGTGTTAGAGTAAGCGTCAGTGTTCGAATTAGCACTGGGTTTATTGTTAGGGCCAGAATTAGAACTAGGGTTAGGTCTCGGGCTAGGGTTAGTCTTTGTGTTAGGTTAATGGTTATTTTAGGCTTAGGGCTAGGTTTTTGTTTAGGACTAGGGCTAGAGTTATGGCTATATTTAGGATTACATTAAGGTCTAATGCTAGTGTTATGGTTAGGTTTAGGTATAGTTTTACTGGTATGGTAGTGTTAGCTTTCAGTTTAGTGTTAAAGTCAGGCTTTGACTTAGGGTTAGTGTTAGGGTCAGAATAATGGTAAGGGTTAGGCTTAGGCTTCGGCTTAGTGTTAGAGATAAAATGAGGCCTCCGATTAGGACTAGAAATATAGTTAGGTTTTGGGGTAATCTTTGGATTATGGTTACGACTAAGGTAGCATTAGGATGAGAGTTTGGCTTAGGGTAAAAAATAGGCTTAGAGCCAGGATTTGGGTTAGTGTTAGGGTTAGGGTTAGTGTTAAAGCTAGGGTTGAGGCTCAGATTAGCACTAGGCTTTGTGTTAAGGTTAGGGCTATGGCTAATTTAAGAATAAGCTTTAGAGTTAGAGATAGTTTTCGGTTTTGGATTAGCGCTAGGTCTAGTGTTTGGGTTAGGTTTAGGGTTAGAGTGATGTTCAGAGTAGGGTTAGTTTTATGGTCAGAGTCAGGGTCAGTATTAGCCATAGAGGTAGGGTTAGGACTAGGTGTAGCATTAATATTTGGTTTAGGTTAAGGGTTAGTATTAGAACTATAGCTCAGTTTTATTTGTGGGCTATGGCTAGCGTTAAGCCTAGTTTTCAAATTAGAATTATAGTTAGGGCTAGTGTTAGGGTGAGGTTTAGGTTTAGAGTTAGGGTTTTAGTTAGAGTTAGGGTTAGTTCTAGTTTTGGAACTATGGCTAGGGTTAGGAATAATGTTAGGTCTAGTGTTAGGGTTAGGAAATAGATAAGTTTGGTACTAGAAATAAGTCTAGGGCTAGACTTAGGGTTAGTATTAGGGTTAGGTTTAGAGTTAGTGTTACAGTTAGCAATAAATTAGGGCTAGGTTAAGAGCTATGGTTAGTGTTAGGATTAGGCCTAGGGTTAGGGCTAAAGTTATTGTAGTGGTAGTGTTAGGGTTTGGATTAGGGACAGGGAAAAGGATGTGGTTATACCTAGGATCAGAACTAAGGGGAGCATTGAAATTAGGGTTTGGGCTAGGGTTAGGGTTCAGGTTAGGATTAAGGCTAGTTTTAGGACTAGGATGAGGGCTCGGGTTTGTGTTAGGTTTAAGACAAGAATAGGGTAGAGTGCTAATGTCAGGTCTAGGGTTACAGTTAGGGATACTGTTAGGGTTAGTTTTATGGCTAGGTCTAGTTTAAAGTTTATGTTTAGGGTAAGGGACAGTTTAGAGCTACGTGTGTTATTAGAGTCAGTGTCTTGCTCAGAGTTTGGGTTAGGTTTTGGTTCAGTTTTAGGGCTCAAATTAGCATTAGGGTTAGGTTTAGAGTTATGGTTAGAGTAAGTTTTAAGGTTAGATTTAGTGTTCATTTTAGGTTTAGGTAAGGATAAAGTTAGTATTAGTGATAGGTTTGCGGTTAGGCCTAAATGGATAGGGTTAAATTTAGGTTTAGGACTAGGGTTAGTGTTAGGTTTAGCATAATGTTAGGGTTTGTGCTAGGATTAGCACTATGGCAAGGGTTAGGTTTACGGTTAGGACTAGGGTTAGGTTTACAGTTAGGGTTAGTGTAGTTTTAGGATTAGGACTAGTAATAAGTTTACACTTAGGGTTAGGGTAAGTTTAGGGTTAGGTCTAATGTTAACATGATGTTTATAATTAGGGTTAGGGTAATGGGTGTGGTTAGATCTGTGTTTAGAGCTATGTTTGGGATAGGCTAATGTTTAGATGGTTTTTAGAACTAGGGTGATTGTAAGGATATGAGTCAGAGTTAGGGTTAGTATTAAGTTTAAGATTAGAAATCAAATTAGGGCTAGGGTTAGGTCTAGATGTAGTGTTAAGGTTTGGTTTATGTTAAGTTTTAGGGTTAGGGGCTATTGCTCGGTTTTGTTTTACTGCAAGGGCTAGTTTCAGTGCTAGTTTTAGTATTAGCTTTAGGGCTAGGGCTAGTGTTTATGTTAGGCTTAGGCTTAGGGTTACGGTTAGATTTAGAGTTAGGATTAGATATAGTGTTAGGACTAGGAATAAGTATTTGGCAATTGTTATGGCTAGGTTTAGGGCTTGGGTTAGGGCTAGATTTAAGATTAAGGTAATGTATAGGGTTAGAAGTAGGGATAGGGCTAGTGTGAGAGTTAAAGTTAGTCTTAAGGCTATGGTTAGGCTTATAGTTAGGGTTAGGGTTAAATTAGGGTTAGGATTAGGGCTAGGTTTAGTGTTCACCATAGGCCTAGAGTTAGGGTTAGGGTTAAGTTTAGTTTAAGGAAAGGCATTATAGCAGGTTTAGAGATAAAGTGATGGTTAGAATTAGGGTTAGGGCTATGCTTAGGGTTAGGGTAATATTTAAGGCTAGGTTTGGGGCTAGGATGAGGGCTATGGTTATTTTAATGTTAGGGCTAGGATTAGAACTAAGGCTAATATCAGATCTAGGGTTATGGTTAAAGGTAGCTTTAGGGTTAGTTTTATAGCTACATGTAGTATATATAAGGTTTAGGTTTAGGGTTAGGATCTGGTTTAGAGCTAGGGTCAAGTTCTGGGTTAGAAGTTTGTTATAGGTTAAGATTTAAAATTAGGGCTGGAATTAGCATTATGGTTAGTGTTAGTGTAATGATAGGATGAGGTTTAGGGTTTAGGTTTGGTTTAGAATAATGCATAGGTGTAAAATTAGGGATAGGGTTAGTTTTAGAGTTATGGTTATGGCAATGGATAAGGTTAGAGATAGGGTTAGGGCTAGGGTTGTGGTTTTGATTAGGACTCGAGTTAGGATTAGGATTAGGGTTAAAGCACAGGTTAGGTCTTGGATTCGGGCTAGGTTTTGGGTTATGTTAGTGCTAGGGTTAAGGGTAAGGCTAATATAAGTACCAGGGTTTCAATTAGGGTTTAATTTAGTGTTTGGGTTAGTGGTAGGTCTATTGTTATATTTAGGGTTAGGGTTAGGGTAATGTTTAGACTAGGGTTAGTATTATGGTCAGAGTCAGGTTCAGTGTTAGTTCTAGTTTTCAGCTTAAAACTAGAATTAGATCTAAGGTTCAGATTAGAGTTAAGAGTTGGTTTAGGTTAAGGGTTAGGGTTAGGACTATGGCTCGGTTTTGTTTTAGTGCTAGGGTTAAAGTTAGATTTAGTGTTAGGGTTAGGGTTTATGTTAGGCTTAGGGTTAGGGTTTGAATTTGAGTTAAAATTAGATCTAGGTTAGGGCTAGAGATAATGATAGGGCAAAGGTTAGGGCTAGGTTTACGGCTAGGATTAGTGTTCTAGTAAGGACGAGGGTTAGAACTAGGGATGGGGCTAGGGTGAGAGTTAGAGTTAGTTTTAGGGCTAGTGTTAGGGCTAGGGTTATGAATAGGACTTAATTACTGCTAAGATTAGGCCTAAGGTTAGTTCTTTGGTTCAGGCTAAAGTTAGATTTAGGGTTAGGATTAAGGTTAGGTTTAGGGCTAGGATAAGGGTTGGGGTTTGTGTTAGGTTTAGGGCTAAGATTAGGGCTATGGATAATGTCAGGTCTAAGCTTAGGGTTGAGGATAGTTTTACAATTAGTGTTATGGCTAGGCCTAGTGTAAAGGTTAGGTTTAGTGTAAAAGTCATTCTTAGAGCTTGTAGATTTATTAGGGTCAGGGTCAGTTTTAGAGTTTGTTTGAGGTTAGGTTTTAGGGTTAGGGCTTGAATTAGCACTAGGTTGTGGGTTCGGGTAATGATACTTTTTTTTTAAAAGTTAACATGAGGTTTAGGGAAATTGATAGGTTTAGGGTTAGCAATAGGTTTAAGGCTAGGCCTAGTGTTCACATTAGGGTATGGGTTATAGTTAGTATAATGTATAGAATTAGAGCTAAGTTTAGAGCTAGGTTTATGGTTAAGAATAGGTCTTGAGTTAGGGTTAGGGTTAAAACTAGAGTTAGGCTTAGGTTTATGTTTAGCATAAGGGTTAGGTTTTGAGCTAGGGTTAGGTTTAGGGTTAATTCTATGGATATAATTATAGTACTCATAGGGTTGGGGTTAGGATTAGGACTAGGGACATCATTAGGGATAGGGTTAAGGTTAGAGTAATGTATACGATAAGATGTAGATTTAGGGCTATGTTTAATGTTAGATTAAGTTTTGGCTTAGAGTTAGGGCTATGGTTATGTTTAGGTTTATAGTAACAGATAGGGTTTGTTCTAGGGTTAGGTTTATGCAAGTGTGATGTGTAAGGTTAGGTCATTTTTTTCATTTTCCAGTTAGGTTCAGGTTTAGCATTAAACCTAGAATTATCAATAAGGTTAGGTTTAGGTTTAGAGTAAGGGGTAGGTTTAGAGCTAAATTTAGGGCTAGGGTTAAGGTTAGGATTAGGGGTAGTGTTAAGGATAGATTGCGGGATAGGTGTAGGTTTATGTTTAGAGTAATGTTTAGACGTTGAGCTAAGATTAAGACTAAGGCAAGTGTTAGGTTAGGGTTAGGACTAGGGTTAGGGTTAGGGTAATGTGTAAAGCTTGATTTAGGCCTAGGTTTAGCTCTAGGTTTTGTGTTAGGTTTAGGCCTAGGATTAGGGCTATGGGTAATGTAAGAGCTAGGGTTATGTTGAGGGCTAGCTGTAGCTTTAGGGTTATAGCTAGGTCTAATGTTAGGTTTAGATTTTCTGGTAGGGTCATATTTAGATATAGGTTTGCTCTAAAGGCAGGGACAGTGTTTGGGTTAGAGTTAGTGTTAGGGTTACAGGCAGAATTAGAACAATGTTTAGGCCTAGGGTTAGGGTTAGTGTTTGAGTTACGTTAACGATTATTGTTAGGGCTAGGACTTGGTTTATTTTTAAGTCTAGGGCTAGAGTTAAGGCTAGATTTAGGATTTGGTTTAGGTCTAGAGCTACTGTTAGGGTTTGGTCTAGGGTTAGGTTCAGTTTTTTACCTATGGTTAGTGTTAGGTCAGAATAAGGGTCAGGGTTAGCATTAGGGTTTGGGATAGGGTTAGAGCTAGAATGAGTGCTAGGGTTAGGACTATTAATAAGGTTACGATTTTGGATAGCCTAAGGATTAGAAATAGGTCTAGGGTTACCATTTGGGTTAGGGTTTTCCTTAGGTTAAGGGATAGCCTTAGAGCTAGGGTTAATGCTAGAATTAGAGTTAGGGTTAAGGTTAAATATAAGTTTAGAGCTCAAATTAGGGCTTTTTTTTTGTTAGGATTAGGGATAGATTTGGGCATTGGCTAATATGAGAGCCAGTGTTACACTTAGGGTTAGTTTTAGGGTTATGGTTAGGGGTAGATCTAGTGTTAGGTTTAGGTTTAAGGATAATATTTAGAGCTAGGGTTATTGTTAGGATATAAGCCAGCATCAGTGTTAGTTTTAGGGTTAGGGTTAGGACTCAAATAAAGGCTAGGGTTATTGTTAGTGTTTGGTTTGAGGTGAGGGCTGTGTTCAAAGCTAGGGTGACTGTTAGGATATCAGTCAGTGTCAGGGTTAGCTTTAAGGTAAGGATTATGATTTTAATTAGTGCTAGGGTTACTGTTATGGTTTGGTTAAAGTTTAGCATGGTCTTTAGAGCTAGAGTCAGTGTTAGGATATTTGTCAGGGTCAGGGTTAGTTTTAAGATTAAAATTAGGACTCAAATTAGGGCTAGAGTTATGTCTAGGTGTAGTGTTAGGGTTTGAGTTAAGTTAAAGTTTAGGGTTAGGACTGTTGCTCAGTTTTGTTTTAGTCCTAGGTTTAGGGTTTGGGCTAGTTATAAAATTAGCATTAGGGTTAGGGCTAGTGTTAGTGTTAGGCTTAGGCTTTGGGTTAGGATATAATTTGGATTTAGCGTTAGATCTAGAATTATAACTAGGTCTAACTAAAGGCCAGGGTTAGGGCTAGGGTTATGATTACGGTGACAGATACCGTTAGAACTAGAGCTAGAGCTAGGGTGAGAGTTAGATTTAATCTTAGGCCTAAGGTTTTGGTTAGTTTTAGGGATAGGGCTAAGTTAGGGCTAGGATTAGGGCTAGGGTTGGTGTTCAACTTAGGCGTAGTGTTAGGGCCAGGGATATAGTTAATTTTAGGATTAGGTATGGTGTTATAGCTAGGTTTAGAGGTAGGGTGAGGGTCAGAATTAGGGTTAGGGCTAGTGTTAAGTTAGGGTTATGATTAAGACTAAGTTTTGGGCTAGGATTATGCCTAGGATTTGTTTTAAATTTAGGGCTATAATTAGGGCTAGGACTAATGTCAGGTCTAGTGTTACAGTTTGGGGTAGATTTAGGGTTAGGTTTGTGTCTGTCTAGTGTAAGTGTTAGGCTTACTGTAAGGGTCAGGTTTAGAGCTAGGTATATAATTAGGGTCAGGATCATGGTTATGGTTTGTTTTCAGTTAAGGTTTAGGGATAGGACTCAAATGAGCATTAGGGTTAGGGCTACGGTAATTGACTGGGTTAGGTTTCGATTTAAGGTTAGGTTTGGGGCAATGGAGAGCTTTAGGGTTAGCAAAAGGATTAGGGTTATCCGAGGGTTAGCATTAGGATAAGGTTATCAAAAGGATAATATATACGTTTAGAGCAATGGTTAGGGGTAGGGTTAGGTTAGATTAGGGCTAGAGTTAAGTTAGATTTTGGGTTAGGGCTATTAACCTCAGCTTAGGGGAGGGTTAGGGTTATATTTAGGGTAAAAGTTAGGTTTTGAGCCAAGGTTAAGTCTAGGACGAGAATTTGTTTAGTGTTATATTTAAGGTTAGGTATAGGGTTAGGGCTAAGGTTTTCCTTATGTTTAAAATTAGGTTTAGGGTAACAGATTTGTTAGATGTAAGGTTAGCTTTATGGTTAAGGTTAGGTTTATGTTTAAGTTTACTTTTAGGGCTAGGTGTACTGTTGGTTCTAGGGTAACAGTTAGGGTTTGAGTTAGGGTTTAGGCTATGGCAAGATTTAGGTTTAGGTTTAGGTTTAGGGTTAGGTTTATGGTTTGGGTTAGGGTTTTCGTTAGGGTTAGGGAAAGGGTTATCATTAGGGTTAGGGTTAGATTTAGGGTAATGGCTAGGGTTAGAGCTAGTATTGGGTCTAGTATTAAGGTTAGGATTAGGGCTATGTTTAGGGTTATGGTGAGAAATAGTGCTAGAGTTATGTTTAGGCTAAGGTTTAGGCTTTGAAATAGGGTTTGGACTAAGTTGAGGATTAGGGTTATGGCTAAGCCTAGGGTTAGGGAAAAGGTGAGGGTTATGCTTAGAGTAGGTTTAGGCCTCGAATAGGGTTAGGATTATTTAAGTTTTGTGTTAGGTTTAGGCTTCGGGTTAGTGCTATGCATAATGTAAGATCTAGGGTTCTGATTTAAGCTAGTTTTAGAATTAGGGTTACTGCTAGGTCTAGTGTTAGGTTTAGGTTTGGGGTTAGGGTCAGGTTTAGAGCTAGGTTTAATGTTAGTGCCATGGAGAGTGTTCAGGTTAATGTTCAGGTTAATGTTAGGAGAGTGTTCAGGTTAATGTTAGGGTTAGGGTGAAAGCCAGAATAGGACTAGGGTTAGGTCTAGTGTTTGGTTTACGTTAAGGGTTATTGCTAGTGCTAGCACTTAGTTTTTGTTTAGGTCAAGGGCTAGAATAATAGCTAGATTTAAGATTAGGTTTAGGTCTGGCATAGTGTTAGCTTTAGGTTTAGGTATAAGTGTACTGGTAGGGCTAGTTTCAGGTTTCAGTTTCTGTTTAGGGTCAGGTTTAGACCTATAATTAGTTTAGGGTCAAGTTTTGGTGAGGTTTTGGGTTAGGGTTAGATAAAAAGCGCTCGTGTAAGGACTAGTAATAGGGTTATGGTTTGGGTTTGGTTAAGGATTAGGATTAGAACTAGAGTTAACATTATGAATAGGGTTTGTCTTAGGGTAATGGATAGGATTACAGCTAGGTTTAGGGCTATGATTAGGGTTAGGTTTAGGGCTAGTTTTAGTGTTAGGGTTAGGGTTATATCTAGTGTTAGGGCTCAGATTATGGCTATTTTTTGTGTTAGAGTTAGGGCAAGGATTTGGCTAAGGCCAATATAAGAACTAGGGTAATGATTAGGGTTAGTTTTAGGGTTAGGGTTTCGGCTAGGTCTGGTGTTAGCAGTAGTTATAGAGTTAGGGTTATATTTAGACCTATGGTTTGTGTTTGGATATGAGTCATGTGAGGGTTAGTTTTAGGCCTAGGACTCAAATCAGAGATTTGTTTATGGCTAGTTATGGTTTAGTGTTTGGTTTAAGTTAAGGTTTAGGGTTAGAGTCATGGCTCGGTTTTGTTTTAGGGCTAGGGCTTGGATTAGGGCTAGTTTTAGGATTAGCAATAGTGTTAGAGCTAGATGTAGAATGAGGTTTAGGCTTAAGTTTAGGTTTAGATTTAGAGTTATGGTTAGATCTAGGTTGAGGGCTATGGCTAGTGTAAGGGCTTAGGTTACAGTTATTGTGAGGGTTATGGTAACAAACAGGGTTATAAATAGAAATAGGGCTAGGGTGTGAATTAGAGTTAGTCTTATGGGTAGAATTAGGGGTAGGGCTAAGGTTAGGGTTCAAATAGGACTACACTTAGTGCTATGATTAGTGTTAGGGTTAGGCTTATGCTTAGGTCTAGGGTTAAGGTTAGTTTTAGGGGAAGGAATGTGGTTATATAGCTAGCATGAGGGTTATATTTAGGGATAAGGCTAGGGTGAGGATGATGGTTAGGATTTAGTCTAGGTTTAGGGCTAGAATGAAGGCTAGGATTTGTGTTAGGGTTAGGGTTAGGATTAGGTCTACATTATGGCTAGGTCTACTTTATGGGTTATGTTTTAGGTAAGGGTCAGTTTTAGCTAGGTGTGTTATTAAAGCCAGTGTCTTGCTCAGTGTTTGGGTTAGGTTTTGTTTTTGTTTTAGGGCTTGACATAGCATTAGGTTTAGGGTTAAAGTTAGGGTTAGAATAATTGTAGAGTTAGGTTTAGTATACAGCTTAGGTTTAGATAAGGTTAAGGTTAGTGTTAGCCATAGGTTTAGGGTTAGGCCTAAATGGATAGGGTTAGATTTAGGTTTAGGACTAGGGTTAGTGTTAGGTTGAGTGTAACTGTTAGGATTTGAGCTAGGATTAGGACTATGGCAAGGGTTATGTTTTCCGTTAGGTCTAGGGTTAGGTTTACAGTTAGGGTTAGTGTAGGTTTAGGGTTAGGGTTAGTTTTATCATGATGTTTATAATTAGTGTTAGGGTAATGAGTGGGGTTAGAGCTATATTTAGAGCTATGTTTGGGTTAGGCTTATGTTTAGGGTAATGGACTGGTTTAGACCTAGGGTTATGGTTAGAATTAGGGCTAGGGTTAGGGTTAGGGTTAGGTCTAGGATTAGTGTTAGGGTTAGGTTTAGGGTAAGTGTTAGGGTTTGAGCTATGGTTAGGGCTAGGTTGACGGATAGGTTAAGGTCAGGTCTAGATACAGGATTTGAGTTAAATTTAAGGCTATTTAACATTAGGTTAGGGTAATGTTTAGGGGAATGGATAGGGTTAGAGCTAGACTTTGGGCTAGGATTATGGTTAGGATTCTAGGGTTAGGTTTAGGGTTAGGGCCAGATTTAGGGTTAGGGTTAGGGATAGGGTAATGGTTAATGCTAGGGTTAGTGTAAGGGTTAAAACGAGGTTTAGGGCTCAGTTTAGGGATAGGTTTTGGGTTAGGTTAGGGCTATAGATAATGTAAGAACTAGAGTTATGATTAGGGCTACTTTTAAGGTTATGGTTAGGGCTAGTACTAGTTTTAGGTTTAGGTATACTTTTAGGGTGATGTTAGAACTAAGGTTAGTGTAAGATCAGAGTCAGGCTCAAGGTTAGTTATTTGGGATAGATTAGGACTGGAATAAGGGCTAAGGTTAGGGCTAGGTTTCGGGTTAGGTTTTGGTTTAGGTTAAGGGTTAGGGTTAGGCCTATGGCTCAATTTTGTTTTAGGGCTTGAACTAGATTAGGGCTAGTTTTAGGATTAGTGTTAGTGTTAGCTCTAGTGTTAGTGTGAGTTTTAAGCTTGGTGTTAGGGTTGGACTTAGAGTTATGGTTAGTTCTAGGATTAGGACTAGGGCTAGTGTCGGGACTAAGATTAGGGCAAGTTTTCGGGTTATAGTAAGGGATAGGGTAAGATGTAGGAATAGTGCTAGGGTGAGAGTTAGAGTTAGTCTTAGTGCTAGTGGTAGGGTTAGGGCTAATTTAGGGCGAGAATGAGTCTAGGATTAGTGTAAGGGTTAAGTCTATAGTTAGAGTTAGGGTTAGATTTGGGGAAAGAGATGAGGTTATAGCAAGGTTCAGAACTAGGGCAAGGGATAAAATTAGGGATAGGGCTAGAGTTAGGGTTCGGGTTAGCATCAAGGCTAGGTATAGGGCAAGGATGAGTCCTAGCGTTTGTGTTAGGGTTATGGCAAGAATTAGGGCTAGGGCTAATATCAGGTCTAGGGTTATGGTTAGGGATAGTTTTGGGGTAAGATTTATGAGTAGGTCTAGTTTCAGAGTTAGGTTAATGGTGAGGTTCTAGTTGAGAGATGGGGTATTATAATAGTCAGGTTAAAGTTTGGGGTTTGGGTTAGGTTGAGGTTTAGGGTTATGGCTCAAATTAGCATTAGGTTTGAGTTAGGATTAGGGTAATGGATAAGGTTAGGTTTCAGCTTCAGGTTAGGTTTAGGGCTCAGGTTAGATTTAGGGTAATTGATAGGGTTTAGGTTAGGCCTAGGGTTAGCATTAGGTTTATGGTTATTATTAGGGTAATGGATAGGGTTAGAGCTAGGGTTAGGGCTAGGATTATGTTTAGGATTAGGCTAGAGTTAGGTTTAGGGTTAGCGTTAAGGCTAGTGTTACGTTTAGGGTATGGGTTAGGGTTTGAGCTAGGGTTCATGCTAAGGATAGGGTTAGGTTTAAGATTAGGTTAGGGTTAGGATTAGGGTTAACATTAGGCTTAAAGTAATGGACAGGTTTAGATGTTGGGTTAGGGTTAGGGTTAGGTTTAGGTTTAGGACTAGGGTTAGTGTTAAGTTTAGCATAATTGTTAGAGTTTGAGCTAGGGTTAGGACTATGGCAAGGGTTAGTTTTATGGTTCAATCTAGGCTTAGGATTACTGTTAGTGTTAGAGTAGGTGTAGGCTTAGGGCTAGGGTTATCATGACATTTATGGTTAGGGTTAGGTTAATGGGTGGGGTTAGAGATTAGGTGAAGTCTAGTTTTAAGTTTAGGATTAGGGCTAGTGTTAGGTTTAGGGTTTGGCTTATCATTTTTTTACAGTTAGGTTATGGGTAAGGGTCTGGGACTGAGTAAGTTTTAGGGCTATGTTGAGGCTTCAGGTTAGAATCAGGGATAGGGATATAGTTAGGTTTAGGGTTATGGTTAGGGTTAGGGTTAGGACTAGGTTTAGTATTAGGTTAAGTGTGATGGTTAGGGTAATGGATAGAGTTAGAGCTAGGGTTTTGGCTATGGTTACAATTAGGATTAGGTCTAGGATTGGGGTTAGGTTTTGGTTTAGGGTTATGTTTATTGTAAGGGCAAGGTTTTTAGCTAGTGTTAGTGGTAGGTCTCGGTTGAGGATTAGTTTCAGCGTAAGGTCTATGGACAGGATTATGGTAGGCTTAGGGTTAGGGTTAAAATCAGGGCTATGGTTATCTTTAGGTTTAGGATAGGGGTTAGTTTAATGGATATGGTTAGATATAGGTATAGGTTTAGGGTTAGGGTTAGATTTAGTTTTTAGGGTTAATGTTGAGGCTACGGTATGTTTAGGTTTATGGTATGGGTTAGGTTTTGAGTTAGGGTTAGAGCTATGTCTAGTGTTAGTTTTAGGGTTAGGTCTATTGTTAGTTTTTGGGTTAGGGTTAGGGTTATGGTTAGGGTTAAGGCTAGGTTTATCAATACAGGTAGGTATAGGGTTAAGTAAGGTGTAGGTTTAGAGCTAGGTTTAGGGATAGGGTTAAGTTCAGGGTTAGGGCTAGGGTTAGGGTTTAGAGTAAGGTATACTTCTAAGTTTACCTTTACGGTAAGGGTTAGGCTTTGAGTAAGGTTTAAGCCTAAGGCTAAGGTTAGGTTTAGGGTTTGGTTTAGGGCTATGATTAGGGTTGGGGTTATGTTTAGGAATAGATTTAGGCCTATAATTCGCTCTAGGTTTTGTGTTACATTAAGGCATAGAGTAAGGCTATGAGTAATGTAAGAGCTAGGATTATTATAAGCACTAGTTGTAGGATTAGGGTTATGGCTATGTCTAGTGTTAGGTTTAGTTTTTTCTTTAGGGTCAGGTTTAGAGATTGGTTTAGTGTTAAAGGCAGTGTCAATATTCAGATTAGAATTACATTTAAGGTTAAAGGTAGAATTGGGACTAGGTTTATGTCTATGGGTAGGGTTAGTCTTTGCATTAAGTTAAGGGTTATTGTTAGGACTAAGGATAGGTTTTTGTTTAGGTCTAGAACTACAGTTAAGTCTAGATTTAGGATTAGGTTTAGGTCTAGGGATAATGTTAGGGTCTGATTTAGGTATAAGTTTACTGGTAGGGCTAGTGTTACGGTTTATTCTTACATTAGGGTCAGGTTTTGACCTAGGTTAGTGTTATGGTCAGAATAAGGGTCAGGGTTAGGGTTAAGGTTTGGGATAGGGTTAGAGCTACAATGAGGGCTAGGGTTAAGACTATTAATGTGGTGAGAGTTTTGATTAGGCTGAGGAAAATGGATAGGTCTAGTGTTACCATTAGTCTTAGGGTTTTGCTTAGGGTTACTGATAGGGTTAGAGCAAGTGTTAGGGGTAGGGTAATGGTTAGAGTTAGGGTTAAAGCTAGGTGTACGGCTCAGATTAGGGCTTGTTTTTGTGTTAGTGTTAGGGCTAGGCTTAGGGCAACAGGTAATGTAAGAACCAGGGTTACAATTAGGGTTAGCTTTAGGGTTAGGGTTAGGGGTTGTTCTAGTATTAGTGTTAGATTTAAAGTTAGGGTGATATTTAGAGCTAGAGTTATTTTTAGGATAGGAGTCAGGTTGAGGGTTACTTTTAGGGTTTGGTTTAGGACTCGAATTAGGGTTAGGTTTACTGTTAGGGTTTGGTTTAGAGTTAGTGTCATGTTTAGAGCTAGGGTGAGTGTTAGGATATGAGTCAGGGCCAGGGTTAGTTTTAAGGTTAGGGTTAGGACTCAATTAGGGCTAGGATAAGTTTTTGTAGTAGTTTAGGGTTAGGTTTAAATTAAGGTTTAGTGTTAGGTCTATTGCTCAGTTTTGTTTTAGTCCTAGGGTTAAAGTTAGGGCTAGTTTTACAATTAGTGTTAGGGCTAGTGTTAGTGTTAGGCTTAGACTTAGAGTTAGGGTTACTTTTATAGTTAGGTTAGATCTAGGATTAGGCTAGGATTAAGGATAGGGCAAGGGTTAGGGCGAGGGTTAGAGTTATGGTAAGGGATAGGCTTAGAACTAAAGATAGGGCTAGTGTGAGAGTTAAAGTTAGTGATAGGGCTAAAATTAGAGTTAGGGTTTGGGATAGGGTTAAATTGGGGCTAGAATTAGGGCTAGGGTTAGTGTTCAGCTTAGGCCTAGCAATAGGGATAGGGTTAGGTTTAAGTTTAGGATAAAGAATGGCATTGTAGCTAGGTTCAGACGTAGGGTGAGGGACAGAGTTAGGGTTAGGGCTAGAGTTGGGGTTAGGGTTATGATGAAGTCTAGGTTTAGGGCAAGGATGAGGGCTAGTTTGTGTATTAGATTCAGGGCTAGAATTAGTTCTAAGGCTAATATCAGGTCTCTGGTTATCATTAAAGATAGTTTTAGGGTTTGGCTTAAGGCTACGTCTTGTGTAAGGGTTAGGTTTATGTAAGGGTCAGATTTAGAGCTCAAGGAATTATTAGGATTAGGATTTGTCTTAGGTAAGGATTTAGGTTTACAGCTCAAATAAGCATTAATGTTAGGTTTAGGGGTACAGTTATGGTTTGTTTTAAGGTTCAGGTTTGGTTTAGGGTAATTGATTAATTTAGCGTTAGTGATAGGGCTTGGATTACTCTTGGGTTAGCATTAGGGTAAGGGATATGGTTATGTTAATTGATAGGGTTAGAGCTCTAGGATAGAAGTAGAGTTATGGTTAGAAATATGCCTTGAGTTAGGGTTAGAGTTAGTGTTAGAACTAGTTTTAGCGTTAGGTTTAGGGTTATGTTTAGCACAAAGGTTAGGTTTTGAGCTAGGTTTAGGGATAGGTTTAGGGTTAGGTCTAGGAATAAGATTACGGTAGGTTTTGGGTTAGGGTTAGAGTTAGGGCTAGGGTTATCATTAACATTAGGATTAGGGTTAAGGTAATGGATACAGTTACGTTACGTTTAGATTTGGTTTAGAGTTACAATTAGTGATAGGGTTAGAATTAGAGTTATGGTTATATTTTAGGATTATGGTTTTGTTTATGGTTTGATCTAGAATTAGGGCTATGCTGAGTTTAATTTTAGGGTTATGTCTATGGTTAGTTTTCCATTTAGGATTAGGGTTAACATTAGGTTTTGGGCTAGGTTTTCAGTAAGTTTAGGTTTAGAGTTAGGGTAATCGGTTAGTTTAGAGCTAGGTTTAGGGCTAGGTTATGTATAGGATTTGGCCTAGGTTTAGTGTGAGAGTTAGGTATAGGTTTTGGCATATGTTTAGAATAAGGGTTAGGCTTTGAGTTATCTTAGGATTAAGGTGAGGGCTAGGTTAGGTATAGGGCTAGTGTTAGGGTTAGGGTTATGCTTAGGGCTAGGTTTAGGCCTAAAATTAGCTCTATGTTTAGAGTTAGGTTTAGGCCTAGGGTTTGGGCTATGGGTATCGTAAGATCTAGGGTTATGATTAGGACTAGTTTTGGGTTAGGGTTATGGCTGGGTCTAGAATTAGGTTTAGGTTTTAGTTAGTTTCAGGTTTAGAGGTACGTTTTGTGTTAAAACCAGGGTCAGTGTTTGGGTTAGAGTCAAAATTAGGGTTAAAGCAATAATTAGGAGTAGGTTTAGCTGTAGGGGTAGAGTTAGTGTTTGGGTTAGTTAAAGTTTTTTTTTTTTTTTTTTTTTTTTTTTTTTTTTTTTTTTTAGGGATAGTTCTAAGATTTTGTTTAGGTCTAGAGCTAGAGTTCAGGCTAGATTTAGTATTAGGTTTATGTCTAGAGCTAGTGGTAGGGTTAGGTTTAGGTATTAGGTTACATGTAGGCCTAGTGTTAGGGTTTGGTTTAGGGTTAGGGTCAGGTTTAGACCTAGGGTTTGTGTTATGGTCAGAATAAGGGGCAGGGTTACGGTTAGGGTTTGGGATAGCATTAGAGCAAGAATGACATCTATTGTTAGGACTATTAATAAGGTTAGGATTTGGTTAGCCTAAGGACTAAGGATAGGTCCAGGGTTATCATTAGGGTTAAATTTTTGCTCAGGTTAAGGCATAGGGTTAGGGCTAGGATTAGGTTTATGGTTAGGGTTAAAGCTAGGTTTAGGGCTCAGATTAGGGCTAATTTTCGTGTGAGGTTTAAGGCTAGGGTAGGGCAATGGCTAATATAAGAACTAGGGTTACAATTAGGGTTAGGAGTACAGATAGGTCAAGTGTTAAGCTTAGGCTTAAGATTAGGGTGATATTTATAGCTAGGGTCAGTGTTAGGATATCAGTTAGGTCAGGGTTAGTTTTAGGGTTAGGGTTAGGACTCAAATTATGGCTAGGTTTACTGTTAGGTTTCAATTTAATTTTAGGGTGGTGTTTAGACCTAGGATGAGTGTTAGGATATAAGTCAGGTTCAGGGTTATTTTTAAGGTTAAGATTAGGACTCAAATTAGGGCTAGGGTTTGATCTCTATGTAGTGCTAGGTTTTGATTTAATTTAAGGTTAGTGTTAGGCCTGTTGCTAGGTTTTGTTTTAGTGCTATGGTTAGGGATAGGGCTAGTTTTATGATTAGCTTTAGGGTTAGGGCTAGGGTTATGGTTAGGTTTAAGATTAAGGCTACATTTAAAGCTAGGATTAGGACTAGGTTTTCTGTTAGGTTTAGGGCAAGAATTAGAGCTAGGACTAATGTCAGGTCTAGGTTTATAGTAAGTGATATTTTTAGGGTTAGGTTTATGGCTAGGTCAAATTAAAGTGTTACATTTAGTGCAAGAGTCAGATTATGAGTTGGGGTATTATTTGGGTCAGGGGACGGCTTCGGGTTTGGGTTAGGTTAAGGTTAGTGTTAAGGCTCAAATTAGCATTAAGGTTAGAATTAGGGTTAGGGTAATGGATAGTGTTAAGTTTAGGGTTCAGGTTAGGTTTAAGGTAATGGATATGTTTTGGGTTTTTGATAGGTTTAGGGTTAGGCCTAGGGTTAGCATTAGGGTTATCATTATTGTTAGGGTAATTTATAGGGTTAGGGCTAGGATAATGGTTAGGATTAGGGATAGAGTTAGGGGTAGGGTCAGGTTTAGGACAAGGGTTACACTTAGGATTAGGTTTAGGGTATGGTTTAGGGTTTGAGCTAGAATTTTTGCTATGGCTAAGGTTAATTTAGGGTTTGGTCTAGGGTTATCATCATGGTTAGTGTTTACAGTTAGGGCTAGTGTTATCATTAGGGTAAGGGTAATAGGTTGAGATGTCAGGTTAAAGATGCGTTTAGGTGTAGGTAAGCGTTCAGTTTAGGTTTAGGATTAGGGTTGGCATTTGAGATAGCTTAGGTTTATTGTTGGGTTCACAGTTAGTTCTAGGGTTAGGTTTATGTTTAGAGTTAGGGTAGGCTTAGCTTTAGGTCTAGTGTTATCATTAGGTTTAAGTTTAGGGTTAGGGTATTGGGTAGGGTTCAAACTAGTGTTAGGGCTAGGGTTAAGGTTATGATGAAGGCTGGTGTTAGGGTTAGGGTAGGCCTTGGGTTAGTGTTATAATTAGGTTAAGTGTAAAGTTTAGGGATTGAGGTAGGTTTAGGCCTAGGGAGAGGATTAGGGTTATAGTCTTGGCTATGGTAGAGTTAGGGTTAGGTTTAGGGCTAGGTTAATTATTAGTTTTAGGTTTATTGTTAGTGTAATGGATAGAGTTAGAGCTAGGTTTTGGGCTATGGTTACAGTTAGAATTAGGACTAGATTTAGGTTGAGGTTTTGAGTTTCGACAAGGGTTATGTTTAGGGTAAGGTTTAGGGTTGGATCTAGGATTAGGGCTAGAAAGAGGGTTAGGGTTAGCGTTAGGGTAGGTTTAGTGTTAGGGTTATACTTAGGGTTGGGTTTATGGCTGTAATTAGGGCTAGGTTTTGTGTGAGGTTTCGGCTACTGTTAGGTATTTGGGTAATGTAAGAGCTAGACTTATGGTTATGGCTAGATTTAGAGTTTGTCTAGTGTTAGGCTTAGTTTTTGGTTAGGATAAGTTTTAAAGTTAGGGTTTTTCTTAGGTAAGTATCAGAGTTCAGGTTAGGATTAGATTTAAGTTTAGGTCCAGAATGAGGACTAGGGTTAGGTCGAGGGAAAGAGTAAGTTTTTGGTTTATGTTAAGGGTTATTCTAAATGCTAAGGCTAGGGTTATGGCTATATTTAGGATTAGGTTTAGGTTTAAAGCTAGTGTTAATGTTAGGTTTAGGGTTAGGTTACTGGTAGTGCTAGTGTTAGGTTTTGAATAAGGGTTAGGGTCAGGTTTAAACCTAGGTTTAGTGTTAGAGTCAGAATAAGTTTCAGAGTTAGATTTAGGGTGTGGGTTAAGTTTAGAGATAGAATGAGGGCTATGTTTAGAACTAATAATAGAGTTAGGGTTTGGGGTAGGATAGAATTAGGGTTAGGATTAGGGTAGCAATAGGGTGAGGGTTTGACTAAATGTAAGAAATAGAGTTAGAACTTTCATTAGGACTAAGGATAAGGTTAAGGTTAGGGACAGGATTAGGGTAAGGATTAAAGCTCAAGTTAGACCTTGAATTAGAGCTAGGTTTAGTGTTAGGTTTAGGGCTATGGCTAATTTAAGAACTGGGATTATGATTAGGGCTAGTTTTAGATTTAGGTGTAGGTTGAGGTCTAGTGTTAGGATTAGGTTTAGGAATAGGGTGATGTGCAGAGCTAGGGTTAGTCATAAGGTCAGACTCAGGGTTAGTAATTAGGTCTAGGGTTAGAGTTAGTACTCAAATTAGGGCTAGGGTTAGGGCTAGGTGTAGTGTTAGGGTTTGGTGTAGGTTAAGGTTTAGGGTCAGTACTATGGCTCGGTTTGTCTTGAGGTTTAGGGCTAGAGTAAGGGCTAATTTTCAAATTAATGTTAGGGTTAGAGCTAGTTTTAGGGTGTGGTTTAGGCTTAGGGTTAGGTTTAGATTTAGAGTTAGGGTTAGATGTAGGTTTAGGGCTACAGTGAAGGTTAGCGCTAGGGTTAGGGCTAGGTTATGAGTTATCATAAGGGATAGGGTTAGAACAATGGATAGGGCTGGTGTTAGAGTTAGTGTTAGTGTTAGGATTAGATTTAGGTTTAGAATTAGGTCTTTATTAGGGCTAGGCTTAGAGCTAGCATTAGTATTAAGGCTGAGCCTAGGTTTATGGCTAGGGTTCTGGTTCTGGTTCTGGTTAGTTATAATGTTATAGCTAGCTTTAGAACTAGGGCTAGGGTTAAAATTAGGGTTATGTCTATGGTTAGGTTTAAGTTTAGGATTAAGGCTAAGATTAGGGCTAGGATTAGGGCTAGAATTGTTTTAGGATTAGGGCTTCATTAGGGCTAGGTCTAA
The DNA here is from genome assembly GCF_048772815.1 of Callospermophilus lateralis. NCBI lineage: Eukaryota > Metazoa > Chordata > Mammalia > Rodentia > Sciuridae > Callospermophilus > Callospermophilus lateralis. The sequence goes on from NC_135305.1 coordinate 163,861,946, forward strand.
TGTCAGGTCTAGGGTTATGGTTAGAGATAGTTTTAGAATTAAAATTATTATTGTTAGGATTAGGTTATGGATATTTTTAGGTTTAGGGTTCAAGTTAGGTTTAGGATAATGTATAGTTTTATTATTCAGAATAGGTTTAGAGTTACCCTAGTGTTAGCATTAGAGTTAGGATTAGGTTTACAGTAATGGATAGGGTTACAGCTCGAGTTAGGGCTAGGTTTTTAGTTAGGATTAAGGCTAGGGTTAGGGTCAAGTTATGGGTTATGTCAAGGTTTAGGTTTAGGGTTAGGTTTAGGTTAAGTGTTAGGGATAGAATTAGGGTTAGGGCTAAAGGTAGTATTAGGGCTCGATTAGGGATAGGTTTTGGTTTAGGTTAGGGCTAGGTTAAGGCCTACAGTCAATGTAAGAACTACGCTTATTTTGAACTAGTTTTAGTGTTAGGGTTAGGGATACGTCTAAGGTTAGGTTTAGGTTTAAGTTTTGAATGATGTTTAGAGCTAGGTTTAGTGTTAGGGTCAGAGCCTGGGTCAGGGTTTGTTTTAGTGTTATGAATAGGTCTCAAATTAGAGCTAGGTTTAGTGCTAAGTGTAGGCTTAGTGTTTGCTTTTATTTTAAAGTTTACGTTTAGGTCTAAGGCTCGGTTGTTTTGTAGAGCTAGGGCTAGGGTAGGGCTAGTTTTAGGATTAGCATTAGTGTTATGGCTTGTGTTAGTGAGAGGTTTAGCTTAGGGTTTGGGTTAGATTAGTGTTAGGATTATAGTAAGGGATAGGGTTAGAACTAGAAACAGGACTAAGGTGAGACTTAGAGTTAGTCTTAGGGCTAAGGTCAGTGTAGGTTTAGGGCTAAATTTGGGCTAGGATTAGGTCTAGTGTTTGTATTAGAGTTAGGCCTAGTTTTAAGCTTAGGTTTAGGTTTACGGATAGTGTTAGGTTTAGGGGAAGGGATGGGGTTAGAGCTAGTTTTAGGCCTAGGTCAAAGGTGAGAATTCGGTTAGGGCTTGGGTTATGGTTTGGTTTATTATTAAGGCTAAGTTTAGGGCTAGGATGAGGGCTAGGGTTTGTTTTAGGGTTATAGCAAAAATTAGGGCTAGGGCTAGTGTCAGGTCTAGACTTACATTAGGGATAGATTGAGTGTTAAATTTATGGCTAGGTCTAGTGTAAGGGTTCAGTTTATGATAAGGGTCAGGATTAGAGCTAGGAATATTATTAGGGCTAGAAGTAAGTTTTGGGTTTGGTTTAGGTTAGGGTTTGGTTTTAAAGATTGAATTAGCATTAGGGTTAGGTTAGGGTAATGATAGGTTTACGTTTAGGGTACATATTAGGTGTGGAGTAATTGATAGGGTTACAGTATTGGGTGTAGATTAATTGATAGGGTTACAGTTAGCAAAAGGGTTAGGGTTAGGCCTAGGGTTAGCCTTAGAATTATGGTTGTGTTTAGGATAATGGATAGGTTTAGGGCTAGGGTTATGGTTTGTTTTAGGGCTAGTGTTAGGTTTAGACATAGGGTTAGGCTTAGGTTTAGGTTTAGGATATAGTTTAGAGTTTGTGCTAGGTTTAGCACTAGAGCAGGGTTAGGTTTAGAGTTAGGTCTAGGTTATAGTTACGTTTAGGGTCAAGGTTAGTGTTAAGATTAGAACTAATGTTATCATGAGGTTTAGGGTATTGGATAGGGTTTGATGTTGTTTTAGGTTTAGGGTTAGGATTAGGTTTTGTCTTAGGTTAGGATTAGGATAGACTTAGGGTTAGGTTTAGGGTAATGGTTAGTGTTTGACCAAGGGTTATCTCCATGGCAAGGGTTAGGTTTATGGTTATGTCTAGGGTTAGAATTAGGGTAGATTTAGTGTAAAGACTAGTGTTATCATCAGGATTATATTTAGGGTTAGGGAAATGAGTAGGGTTAGAGCTAGGGTTAGGGCTAGTGTTATCATTAAGTTTAGGGTTAGAGTTAGGGTAATATGTAGGCTTAGAGCTAGGGTTAGGGATAGTGTTAAGTTTAGGAATAGGGCTAGGGTTAAGGTTAGGTTTAGGTTTAGGCCATGAGTTAGTGTTAGGGTTAGGTTTAGTTTAAGGGTTAGGGATTGAGCTAGTGTTTGGATTAGGAGGAGGATTATGGTTAGAGTCAGAGTGAGGGTTAGGGCTAGGGTCATAATTAGGTTTAGGGTTTGGGTTAGCGTAATGGATAGATTTAGAGGTAGGTTTTGGCCTATGGTCATGGCTAGTTTCAGGGTTAGTGATATCGCTAGGTCTAGTGTTAGGGATATGTTTTTTGTTAGGATAAGTTTTAGAGCTATGCTTTGTGTTAGTGTAAATATCAGTGTTCTGTTGAGGGTTAGTTTTATTGTTAGGGCACCATTAGGACTAGGTTTTGGTCTAGGGGTAGGGTTATAGTTGGGTTAGGTTAAGAGTTATTATTAGGGCTAGAACTAAATTTGTGTTTAGGGATAGGTCTAGAGTTATCAGTATATAAAGGATTAAGTGTAGTTTAGGTCTAGTGTTAGGGTAAGGTTTAGTTATAGGGTTACAAGTAGTGCCAATGTTAGGGGTTGATTTAGAGTTAGGGTCAGGTTTAGACCTATGGTTAGGGTTAGGTTCAGTATAAGGATCAGGGTTAGCATTAGGGTTTGCGATAGTGATAGAGCTAAATTGAGGATTAGGTTTAGGTCTAGTAATAAAGTTAAGTTTTGGGTTAGGCTATAAATTATATTTAGAACTATGGTAGATTTAAGGTTAGATTTTGGCTTAGGGTAAGGGATAGGGTTAGCACTAGTGTTAGGGTTAGGTTTAGAGTTAGGATTAAAGCTAGGGTTAGAGCTGGGTTAGGTTTCGTGTTAGCTTTAGGTCTACTGCTAATGTAAGAACGAGGATTACAATTAGGTCTAGTTTTAGGGTCAGGTTATGGCTATGTCTAGTGTAAGGCTTAATATTTCTGCTAGGATTAGGGTTATGGAAAGGTTTAGGTTCATGTTGGGATACGTTTATGGTTGGGATTCGATTTTGTGTTAGGAATAGGGTTAGGGTTAGGGTTTTGGTTAACATTAGGGTTAGATTAGTGTTAGGGTTAGGGTTTGAATTAGCATTAGTGTTAGGTTTAGGCGTAGGGTTAGGTTGAGGGTTAGTGATAGAGTTAGGGTTTAGATTAGGGTTAGGCCTAAGGTTAGGGTTTGGGCTAGTTTTATTGTAATGGATAGCATTAGAACCAGAAATATGGTTACGGGGAGAGTTAGAGTTAGTCTTAGGCCAAGGTTAGGGGTTGAGTTAGGTTTAGGGCTAAATTAGAGCTAGGGTATGTGCTAGAGTTAATGTTAGGGTTAGGCCTATTGTTGGGGCTAGAGATATGGTTGGTGTTAGAGTTAGGATTAGTGATAAAGTTAGAGGAATGGATGGGGTTATATCTAAGTTCAGGTCTAGGATGAGGGTTAAAATTAGAGATAGGATTAGAGTTAGTGTTTGGGTTAAGATTAAGGCTAGATATAGAACAAAGATGAGGACTGGTGTTTGTGTTAGAGTTAGGGCTGGGATTAGGGCTGGGGCTAATGTCAGGTCTGAGTTTATGCTTATGGTTTGTTTTAGGGTTAGGTTATGGTAGGTCTAGTGTAAAAGTTTGGTTTAGGTTAAGGTTCAGGTTTAAAGCTAGGTGTATTATTAGGGTAAGGGTTAAAGAAGGGTTTGGTTTAGGTTAAGATTTGGGGTTAAGGCTTGAATTAGTATTAGGGATAGGGTTAGGGTTCGGATTAGGGTAATTGATAGGATTAGGTTTAAGATTCAGGGTTAGGTCTGGGTTAAGTTAATGTTTGAGCATGGATTAGGGCTACTGTGAGGGATAGAATTAGTGTTTGTGTTAGGGTTAGTTTTAGGGTTAGTGTTAGGGTTAGGAATAAGGATACAGTTAGGTTTAGTTTTAGGGTTAGTGTTAGGGTTTGTTATAGGGTTAGGGTTAAGGTTAGGGTTATATGAAATTTTAGGATTCAGGTTATGTTTAGGTTTAGAGTTAGATTTCGGTTTGGGTTAGGGTAAGGGTTAAGGTTGTGTTAGGGTTAGATTTAGTGTTATGTTTAGGGTTAAGTTTATTGTTAGGGTTATTGTTAGATTTAGATTAAGGTTAGTTTTAGGGTTAGTGTTAGGGTAAGGTTTAGGTTAGGTTTTGGCTTAGGGTTAGGTGAGGGATAAGGTTATGGTGAGCATTAGAGTTTGTTTCTGTGTTGGGTTAGTGTTAGGTTTAGAGATATGGTAAGGATTAGTGTTAGTGTTATGGTTTGGGTTAGGGTTAGGGTTTTGTAAGGTTAGTGTTAGGATTAGGGTTAGGTTTTTTGTTTTGGTTAGGGATAGGTTCAGGGTTATGGTTAGGATTAGGGTTAGTGTTAGTGTAAGGGTTAAAGTTAGGGTTAGAGTTTGGGTTAGTTTAAGGGTAAAGATTAGAGTTAGGGTTTGTGTATGGGTTAGTGTTAGGATTAGGGTTATTGTTTGAATTTGGGTTAGGATTGGTGTTTGAGATAGTATTAGTAAAATGGTTAGGGTTAGACTTCGGGTTAGTGTTATACTAAGGGTTCAAATTTGGTTTAGCTTGAGTGTTAGTAGTAGGGTGAGGTTTAGGGTTCATGTCAGTGTTAGGTTTAGGTTATGGTTAGGGTTAATTTTAGTGTTAGTGTTAGGGTTAGGGATAGTGTTAAGGTTAGATACAGGTTTAGGTTTAGGGTTAGTGTGTAGATTAAAGTTAGGTTTAGGTTTAGTTTCATGGTTAGGGTTAGGATTAGGTTTAGAGTTAGAGATAGGTTTAGTGTTAGTGTTAGTGTTAGGGTAAAGGTTAATGTTAGGGTAAGGGTTTTACTTAGGCTTAGGTATATATTTAGATTTAGGGTTAGGATTAGGGTTAGTGTTAGTGTTAGGGTTTCTGTTAGATGAGGATTAGGGTTAGAGTTTCGATTAAGATTAGGGTTATCTTAGTGTTTGATTAGGGTTTGGGTTAGTGGTATGGTTAGAATTAGGGTTACAGTTAATGTTATTGTTAGGGTTAGCATTAGGGATAGGATTAGTGTTTTACATTGGGGGTTAGGGTTAAACTTAGGTTTAGTTATAAAGTTAGGGTTTGGATTAGGGTTAGTGTTAAGTTTAGGATTAGGTAAGGGTTAGGTTTAGGGTTAGTTAAAGTTTAGGGTTATGGTTTTGTTTAGGGTTTTTTTTTTAGGGTGAGTGTTAGAGTTAGGGTTAGTGTTAGGGTTAGGGTTACTCTTAGGGTTAGTGTTAAGGTTAGGGTGAGTGTTAGGTTTAGTGTTAGGTTTAGGTTAGTGAAAGGGTTAGTGTTAAAGTTAAGATTAGTGTTAGTGTTAGGGTTATGGTTAGGTTTAGGGTTGTCATTAGGTTTAGGGTTAGAGTTAGGTTAGTGATAGGATTAGGGTTAGGGTTCAGTATAGGTTTTGTGTTAGGGTTACTGTTAAGGATAATGTAAGGATTAGTATTTGTATTAGGTTTAGAGTTAGTGTTAGGTTTAATTTAGGTTTAGTGTTAGTAATAGGGTTAGATTTAGGGTTTGTTTTGGGGTTAGAGTTCGTGTTAGGATTCATGTTAGGGTTTGTGTTAGGGTTAAGATTAGTGTTAAAGTTAGTGTCAATGTTAGAGTTACTATTAAGGTTAGGTATAGCTTTAGGGTTAGGGATGGGTTTTGGGTTGGTGTTAGGGTTAGGGATAGAGTTACGTTTAGTGTTATGGTAAGGTTTGAGTTAGGGTTAGCATTAGAATTATGGTTAGGGTTAGTTTTAGGATTAGTAGTTACTTTTAGCTTTAGTTTTATGGTTAGTGTTAGGGTTAGTTTTAGAGTTAGGTAAGGATTAGGGTTAGGATTTTGTTAGGTTCAGGGATATGGTTTTGGTTAGGGTTTCTCTTAGGGTTAGGGTTAATGATAGGATTATGGTTAAGTCTAGGATTAGGGTTAGGGTTAATGTTAGGTTTAGCATTAGAGTTAGGTTTAGAATTAGTGTTAGTGTTAGCATTAGGGTTAGGGTTAGGATTAGGGTTAGGGAAAGTTTTAGGGTTAGCATTAGGGTTACGTTTAGTGTTACGGTTAGTGTTAGGGATAAGTTTAGGTTTAGAGCTTGTGTTAGGGTTAGTGTTAGGGATAGGTTTAGGTTTAGAGCTTGTGTTAGGATTAGTGTTAGGTTTAGGTTAATTTAGGTTTAATGTTACGGTTTGGGTTAGGCTCAGTTTTGGGATTAGTTTAAGGGTTTGGGCTAGGGTAAGGGTTGGGTTTTAGTGTTAGGGTTACAATAGGGTTAGTTTTAGGTTTAATGTTAGGGTTTGTGTTAGGGTTAGGGTTATTATTAGGGTTAGGTTTAAAGTTTGGATTAAATTTAGGCTTAGGGTTACGGTCAATGTTAGTGTTAGGTTTAGTGATAGGGTTAGGGTTATGATTATTGTTATTGTTAGGGTAGGGTTAGAGTTATGGAAAGGGTTAGGTTTAGGTTTAGTGTTAGGGTTAGGGATTGGGTTAAGTTTAGTGTTAAGGTTATGGGTAGAATTTTGTTAGGGTTAGGGTTATGGTAAGTGTTATGGTTAGTTTTAGTGTTAGTTTTAGGTTTAGAGTTAGGTTTAGTGTTTGGGTTTGGGTTAGGGTTAGGGTTATGGATAGAATTATGTTTAGTGTTAATTTTAGCTTTAGTTTTTTTGTTAGTGTTCAGGTTAATGTTTGGGTAAGGTAAGGCTTAGGGTTAGGGTTGTGTTAGGTTTAGCGTTATGGTTTGGGTTATGGTTTGTATTAGGATTAGGGTTAGGTTTAGTTATGGTTAGGATTACAGTTAGGTGTAGAGTTAGGATTAGAGTTAGAGTTAGTGTTAGGGTTAGAATTAGGGTTAGGTTTATAATTATTTTTAGGGTTAGCATTAGGGTTAGTGGTAGGGTTAGCATTAGGGTTAGTGTTAGGGTTAGGTTTAGGGTACGTTCTAGGGTTAGTGTTAGAGTTACACTTAGTGTTAGGTTTATGGTTAAGATTTGGGTAAGTGCTCGGGTTAATGTTAGATTTAGGGTAAGGTTTAGGGTTAGGGTTAGGGTTAGGCTTAGGTTTAAGGTTAGGTTTAGTGTTAGTGTTAGGGTTAGGGTTAGGGTGAAGGTTAGGGTTAGAGTTAGGTTTAGGGTTAGTATTAATGATTGGGATAGGGTTAATGTAAGGGTTATGGATAGTATTGGGGTGAAAGATAGGTTTAGAGTCAGTGTTAGGATTAGGTTTAGAGTTAGTATTACATTTATGGATAGGGTTGTGTTTAGAGTCACTTTTAGGTTTAGTGTTATTGATAAGGTTAGTGTTAGGATAAGTGTTAGTGTTAAAGTTAATGTTAAGTTAAAGTCTAGGTTTACAGTTATGGTTCGTGTTACTTTTTTGTTAGTTTAGGGTTAGGGTTAGTGTTAGTGTTCGGGTTAGGATTAGGGTTAGTGTTAGTTAATGGTTTAGGGTTATGATTAGCGTTAGTGTTAGTGATAGGGTTAGGGTTTTTGTTAGGGTTAGGTTTAGTGATAACTTTAAGGTTATGTTTAGTGTTAGTGTTAATGATAGAGTTAGGGTTGCACTTAGGGTTAGGGTTCAGGTTAGGGTAAAGATTTGTGTTAGGGTTAGTGGTAGTGTTAGGGATATGGCTAAGGTTACTGTTAGGATTAGTATTAGGGTTAGGGTTATACTTAGGTTTTGTGTTAGACTTAGGGTTAAGGTTAGGGTAAGGGTAACTCTTAGGTTTAGGGTTATGTTTACAGATAGAGTTGGTGTTAGGGTTAGGGTTAGAATTAGTGTTAGGTATAGGGTTAAGGTTAAATTTTGGGTTGGGGTAGATTTAGGGTTAGTGATAAGTTTAAGGTTATGTATAGTTTTAGTGCTAATGAGACGGTTAGTTTTGCTGTTAGGGTTAGTGTTCCAGGTTAGGGTTAAGATTTGTGTTAGGGTTAGTGGTAGTGTTATGGATAGGGTTAAGTTTAGTGTTAGGGTTACTGTTAGGTTTAGGGTTAGAGTTAGGGTTTGTGTTAGGGTTAGTGTTAAGGTTAGGGTTAGGGTAACTGTTAAGATATGGGTTACAGTTACAGATAGAGTTAGTGTTACTGTTAGGGTTAGGGCTAGGGTTAGTATTAGGTTTATGGTTAAGATTAAATTTAGGGTTAGTGTTAGGGTTACTCTTACAGTTTGTGTTAGGGTAAGGGTTAGGTTTAGGGTTATGGTTACAGTTAGGAATCAGGATAGAGTGAGGTTTAGGGATAGGGTTAGTTTTAAGTTAGGGTTAGGGTTAAGGTTAGTGTTAGGATTAGATTTAGAGTTAGGTTTAGGGTTACGTTTATTGTTAGGGTTATCATTAGTTTTAGGTTTAGGTTAATTTTAGGATTAGTGTTAGGATTATGGTGAGAGTAAGGTTTAGGTTATAATTAGGGTTGCGATAGGGTTAGGGTTAGGGTTATCATTAGCATTAGTGTTTGTGTTAGGGTTAAGATTAGATTAGAGTTAGGTTTAGGGGTAGTGTTGGGTTTCGGGTTATGTTTAGGGTTAGTAAAAGTGCTATGGTTAGTTTTAGGGTTAGGTATAGGTTTTGTGTTAGGGTTAGCGATAGAGTTAGGGTTACATTAAGGATTAGAGTTTGAGTTAGTGTTAGGATTAGTGTTAGGTTTAGTGTTAGGGATAGGGTTCAGGGTTAGAGTTAGCAATAGACTTAAGGTTAGTAGGTTTAGGGGTAAGGTTAATGTTAGTTTTAGGGTTATGGTTAGTGTTACAGCTATGTTTAGGGTTAGATTTAGGGTTAGTGAAAGTGTTAGGTTATGGTCAGTGTTAGTGTTAGGGTTAGTATTAGTGTTAGGGTTAGTGTTAAAGTTAAGATTATGTTTAGCATTAGTGTCAGGCTTAGGCCTAGGTTTATAGTTAGTGTTAGGTTTAGGGTTATGATTAGGGCTACTGTTAGTAATGCAGTTAGTTTTAGAGTTAGGATTAGTATTAGAGATATGTTTAAGGTTATTTTTAGGTTTAGGGTTAGGTTTAAAGTTAGTGTTACTGTTTACTGTGTTACTGTTAAAGTTAGGCTTAAGTTTAACCTTTGGATTAGGGTTAGTGTTAGGTTTAGTGTTAGTTTCAGGGTTAGAGTTAGTGATAGCATGAGGTTTAGGATTAGTATTAGCATTTGAATTGGGATTAGGTTGAGGGTTAGGGTTAGTGTTAGTTTTATAGTTAGGCATAGGGTTAGTGTTAGGGTTAAAGTTAGGGTTAGTTTTAGTGTTAGTTTTAGTGTTAAGATTATGGTTAGGATTAGTGTAAGGGTGAGGGTTAGGGTAGGGTTACAGTTTGGGTTAGGGTTAGGGTTGGTGTTTGGTTTAGTATTAGGGTAAAGGTTAGGGTTAGCATTAGGGTTAGTGTAAGGTTAAGTTTAGAATTTGGCTTAGGTTTAGGGTTGTTGGAAGGATTAGATTTAATATTCATGTTAAGGTTAAGTTTACGTTTAGGTTAGGGTTAGTGTTAGTGTTAGGATTAATCATAGAGTTAAGGTTAGGGATACTCTTAGGGTTAGGGTAAGTGTTAGGTTAGGTTTAGGTTTAAGATTGGTGATAGGGTTAGTGTTAGGTTTAGTTTTAGTGTTAGGGTAAGGTTTAGGCTTAGGGTTAGGGTTCTGGTTAGGCTTACATTTAGTTTTAGAGTTAGGGTTAGGATTAGGGTTAGAGTTAGTGTTAGGGTCAAGGTTAGGGTTTGTGTGAGGGTCAGGGTTACGTTTAGGGTTTTGGATAAGTTTAAGGTTAGTTTAGAGTTAGAATTAGGGTTTGGGTTCTTGTTACATTTAGGGTTAGTGTTTCATGTAAGGTTAGAGTTAGGTTTAATGTTCGTGTTAGGACTAGGGTTAGGGATAAAGATAGGGTTAGTGTTAGTGTTAGGGTTAGGGTTAGTATTAGGTTTAGTTTTAGGGTTAGGGTGAGTGACAGGGTACGTGTTAAGGATAGGATTAGTGTTAGTGTTAGTGTTATGGTTAATTTTAAGTTATGGGTTAGTCTTAGGTTTAGGGTTAGTGTAGGTTTAGGGTTAGGGTTAGGTTAGTGAGAGAATTAGGATTAGGGTTTGGGTTATGTTTCCTGTTAGGGTAACGTTTATGGTTAGTGTTAGGGTTAGGGTTAGGATTAGGTTTACCTTTAGTGTTAGGGTTAGGGTTAGTGTTAGGATTAGTGTTAGGGTTCATGTTAGGGTTAGGATTAGTGTTAGGTTTAGGTTTAGTTTTAGGGTTAGTGTTAGTGTAATGGTTATGGTTAGGTTGAGGTATAGTGTTAGGTTTAAGGATAGGTTTAGGTTTACTGTTAGGTTAGGGTTAAGATTTTTTTAGGTATTGTTAAGGTTAGGGTTAGGTTTAGTGTTAGGTTTAGGGTTTGGATAGTTTTTATTTAGTGTTATGGATAGAGTTAGGTTTAGGGTTAGGGTTATGTTAGGGTTAGGGTTAGGTAAGTTTTAGGGTTAGGGTTGGGTTAGGTTTAGGGTTATGTTTTGGGTTAGGGTTTAAGTTAGGAAAGGGTTAGGGTTAAGGTTAAAGTTAGGTTTAGGTTTAGGGTTAGAGTAAGGGTGAGTTTTAGAGTTAAAATTAGGATAAGGTTTAAAATTAGTGTTAGAATTAGGTTTAGTGTTAGGGTTAGAGAAATTTTAGGGTTACAGTTAGGGTTAGGTTTTGTTTTAGGGTTAGTGTTAGGGTTAGGTTTAAGGTTAGGGTTAGTGCTCATGTTAGGGGTAGGGTTAGGGTAAGTTTGAGGTTTAGGTTTAGATTTAGGTTTAAGATTAATTTTATTGTTAGGGTTTGGTATAGAGTTAGTTAGAGGGTTAGTGTTAGGATTAGTTTAGGGTTAGTTTTAGGCTTAGTGTTTGGGTAAGTGTTAAGTATTAGGGTTAGGTTTAGATTTGGGATTAGGGTTAGGTTTAGTGTTAGGGTAAGTGTTATGGTAAGGATTAGGGTTAGCGTTAGGGTAAGAGTTAGGTATAGGTTTAGGGTTAGAGTTATGGTAATGGGTAGGTTTAAGGTTAGTGTTAGGATTAGGGATAGTGTTAGGGTTAAGGTTAGGGTTCATGTTAGGGTTTGAGTTAGTGTAAGTTTTAGGTTTAGTGTTAGGGTAAGATTAACGTTTTGGTTAGTTTTAGTGTTTGAGTTAAATTTAGGTTTAGGGTTATGGATAGTGTTAGGATTAGTGATAGATTCAGGGTTAGCATTATGCTCAAATTCAGGGTTAATGTTACGGTTAGGGTTAGTGTTAGTTTTAGGATTATAGTCAGGGTTAGGTTTATGGATAGAATTAGTGTTATAGATAGGTTAATTTTACGGTTAGTGTTAAGTTTATATTTAGTTTTATGATTAGGGTTAGTGTTACTTTTAGGTTAAGGTTAGGGTTTGGGTTAGTGTTAGTATTAGTGTTAGCATTAGGGTTAGAGATAAGTTTAGGGTTATGTTTAGGTTAGTGTTAGGGATAGGCATACTGTTTGGGTTAGAGTCAGTATTTGGGTTAGGGTTAAGATTATTGTTCAGGTTAATGTTGGTTTTAGAGATAGCGTTAAAGTAAGTGTTAGGATTAATGTTGTGGTTAGAGTTAGGTTTAAGGTTAAGATTAGAGTTATGGTTAAGATAGAGGTAGTGTTCAAGATAGGGTTATTGTTATGCTGAATGTTAGGGTTTGTGTTAGGGTGAGAGTTAGGTTTAGGGTTATTTTTATGGTCACAGTGAGGATTCAAATTAGGGTTAAGTTTAGGGTTAGGGTTAGGGTTCATGTTAATGTTTCAATTAAGGTTAGGGTTAGAGTTCAAATTAGAAATATGATTAGAGTTAGTGTTATGTTTAGTTTAGGTTTAGAATTAGGTTTAGGTTTAAAATTAATGCTTTTGTTAGGGTTAGTGTTAGGTTTAGTTTTAGTGTTAAGGTTAGGGTTAGGGATAGGGTGAGATTTAGGTTAATATTAGCATTCGGTTTAGGGTTAGCTTTAGGGTTATGGTTAGGGTTAGGTTTCGAGTTAGAGTTAGGTTTAGGGTTAGGGTTAGTGTTAGGGTTAAATTTAAGGTTATGTTTGGGTTAGTGTTAGGGTTAAGATTAGGTTTAGATTTTTGTAAGGATTAGGGTTAGGGTTAGAGTTACGGTTAGGTTTAGGGTTAGGGTTGTAGTTAGGGTTAGTATTAGGGTAATGGTTAGGGTTAAGTTAAAACTTAGTGTTAGAGTTAAAGTTAGAACTTGGTTTAGGTTTAGGGTAAGTGGTAGGATAAGGTTTAGGGTTCATGGTAGGTTTAGGTTTAGGGTTAGGATTAGGGTTATGGTTAGTGTTAAGGTTAGAGTTACAGATAGTGTTTAGTTTAAAGATAGCTTCAGGGTTAGGGTTTGTGTTAGTGTTAGGGTAGGTTTAGGTTTGTTGTTATGGTTAGGGTTAGTGTTAGGGTTAGTTCTTGGTTTAGGTTTAGGTTTAGGGTAAAGTTTAGGGTTAGGGTGAGGTTTAGGTTTAAGGATAGGTTTTGTTTTAGCATTTGGGTTAGGGTTTGTGCTAGGGTTAGTTTTAGAGTTAGGTTAGGTTTAGTTTTAGGCTTAGTGTTAGGACTTGTGTTAGAATAAGGGTTACAGTTCAGATTAGGGTTAGGGTTGAGTTTAGGGTTAATGTTAATGTTAGTGTTATGGTTATGGTTATGTTTAGGGTTAGAATTAAGGTTTAGGGTTAGTGTTAGGGTTATAAATAGAATTAGGGTTAGTGTTAGGGTTAGCGTTAGGGTTCGTGTTAGGGTTAGGATTAAGGTGAGTATTAGGGTTGAGTTTAGGGTTAGGGTAATTTTTTGTGCTTGAATTAAAATTAGTGTTAGGGTTATGGATAGTGTTAAGGTTAGGGACAATTATAGGTTTAGTGTTATGCTTAGGGTTAGGGTTAGTGTTACAGTTAGGGTTGGGTTAGGGTTAGGGTTAGGGTTAGTAATAGGTTTAGGGATATATTAAGGGTTAATGTTAGTGACAGGGCTAGTGTTGGGGTTGGGTTGATTGTTAGGTTAGGGTTAAGATTAGTATTAGGGTTAGTGTGAGTGTTAGTGTTAGTGATATGGTTTAGGTTAGTGTTAGGGTTTGTGTTAGGGTTAGAGTTAGCATTAGGTTTAGGATTAGGGTAAGTGTTAGGGTTAGGGTTATGATAAAGTTAGTGTTAGGTTTAGGTTTAGGGTTAGTGTTAGTTTAGGGTTAGTGTTATGGTTTGTGTTATGGTTAGTGTTAGGGTTTGTGTTAGAATAAAGTTTAGGTTTTGGGTTAGGTTTTTGGTTATGGTTAGGATTCAGTTTAGGTTTATGGTTAGTGTTAGGTTTGGGTTAGGATTAGAGTTAAGATTTGTGTAAGGGATAAATTTAGGTTTAGGTGTTTGGTTAAGGTTATCGTTAGTGTTATCTTTAGATTTAGTGTTAATGTTAGTTTTAGAGTTAGTGTTAAGTTTAGGGTTAGTGTAAGGTTTAGTTCAAGGTTAGCGTTAGTTTAGGGTTAGGTTATGGTAAGAATTAGGGTTTGTGTTAGTGTTAGGGTTAGATTTAGGGTTAGTGTTTGTGTTAGTGTTAGGGTTAGAGTTAGGGATTTTTGTTAAGGTTATGGTTAGTGTTAGTGTTTGTGTTAGGGTTAGGAATAGTGTTAGGGTAACGTTTAGGATTAGGGTTAGAATTAGTTTTAGCATTAGAGTTAGTGTTAGTGTTAGTGTTTGTGGTTGTTTTTTGGTTACTGTTAATATTAGGGTTAGTATTAGGGTTAGGGTTAGGTTTAGCATTATGTTTACGGTTAGGTTTTATGGTAGGGTTAGGCTTAGATTTAGGATTAGAATTAAGGTTATGATTAGCATAAGGTTTGGGTTAGGGTTTGGGTTAATTTTAGATTTAGCATTAGGGTTAGTGTTAGTGTATGGTTTGGGTTCGTGTTAGGGTTAGGGTTATAGTAAGGGTTAGTGATAGGTTTAGGGTTAAGGTTAGTGTTATTTTTAGGGTTAGGGTTATGATTATGTTTAGCTTTAGTGTTAGTGTTAGTGTTAGGATTAAGGTTATGGTTAGGGTAGTAATTTGTTTACGGTTAAGATTTTGGTTAGGGTTAGTGTTAGGTTTTGCTTAAGGTTAGGGTTAATGTAAGCCTTGGGTTATGGTTGGAGTTAGTGTTAGGTTATCATTAGATTTAGGTTTAGGGTTAGCATTAGGGTTATGGTAAGGATTTGGGTTATGGTTAGTTTTAGGTTTAGGGTTAGGGTGACAGTTTGGGATAGGGTTATGATTAAAGTCAGGTTTAGTGTTAGGGTAAAAGTTAGGGTTAGTTTTATGATTAGGTTATATTTAGGATTAGGTTTAGTTTTAAGTTTAGGTTAAGGGTTAGTGTTAAATTTTGTGTTAGAGTTAGTATTATGGTGAGGTTTAGAGGTAGGGTTGGGTGAATATTAGGGTTTGGGTTAGAGTTAGGTTTAGTGTTAGGGTAAGGGTTACAGTTTGTATTAAGTTTAGGTTCATGGTAAGTGTAAGGTTAGGTATACAGGTAGGATTAAAGTCAGTGTTAGGGTTAGTGTTAGTGTTAATTTTTGCATTAGAGTTACTGTTAGGTTTAGTGTCAGGGTTAGATTTAGAGATATATTTAGGGTGAGTGGTAGGTTTACATTTAGGGGAAGGTTAGGGTTAGGGTTAGTGTTAGTGTTAGGGTTACGGATAAGTTTAGGGGTTTGTTATTGTTAGGTTTATGGTTAGGTTTAAGTTTAGGGTTAGGGTTAGTGTTAGAGTTAGGTTTAGGGTTTGTCTTAGGTTAGGTTTAGCATGAGTGTAGGGTTTAGGGTTAGATTGAAATTTAGTGTTAGTGCTTGGTTTAGGGTTAGGTTCAGTTTTAAGGATATTGTTAGGTTTAGGGATAGGTATAAAGTTAGTGGTAGGGTTAGGGTTAGGGTTAGTGTTATGGTTAGAGTTAGGGTTACATTTAGGTTTAATGTTAGTGTTATTGTTAGTGTTAGGCTAAGTATTAGGGTTAGGGTTATTGTTAGGTTTGGTGTTGGGGTTAGGCTTAGTGTTAGTTTTAGAGTTAGGATTTGAGTTAGGGTTAGAGTTAGTGTTAGGTTAAGTGTTAGGTTTAGAGTTAGGTTTTGTGGTAGGTTTAGGGTTAGGGTTAGGTTTTTTGATAGGATTAGGGTTAGGGTAAGTGTTAGGTATACCTTTAGGATTAGGGTTAGATTTGAGGTTTGCTTTAGGGTTAGGTTTAGTGTTAGAGTTATGTTTAGGTTTAGAGTTAGGGTTAGCATTAGTGTTAGGGTTAGGTTTAGTGTTAGGGTTAGGGATAAAATTAGTTATAGGCTTAGAGTTGGGGTTAGGTTTAGTGTTAAGTTTAGGGTTAAAATTAGTTACAGGGTTAGAGTTGGGGTTAGGTTTAATGTTAGGTTTAGGGTTAGGGTTAGTGTAAGGTTTACTGTTAGGTTAGGGTTAGGAGTAGCATTAAAGTTAGTGTTTGGCTTAGAGTTAGGGTTCATGTTAGGGTTATGGTAAAGGTTAGGTTTAGTATTAGGGTAAAGTTAGGCTTTGGATTAGGGTTTCGGTTAAAATTAGGGTTAGTGTTAGGGTAAGGTTTAGTGTTAGGGTTAGTGATAAAGTTATGTTTACGCTTAGGGTTAGTGTTAATTTGGGGGATAGAGTTAGTATTAGGGTTAGCTTTAAGGTTAGGGTTAGGTTTTGTGTTAGGCTTAGTGTTAGGGTTAGGCTAAGTTTTTCTGTTAGGTTTAGGATTCGGTTAGGTTTAAGTTTACAGTTAAAATTATGGTTAGGTTAGGTTACAGTTAGTTTTATGGTTTGGGTTAGGGTTAATGTTTGTGTTAGGGTTTGGATTAGTGTTAATATTAGGTTTAGGGCTGGGGTTAAGTTTAGGATTCAGTTTAGTGGTCTTGTTTAAGTTAGGGTTTCTGTCAGGGTTAGGATTAGGGTTAGGGTTGAAATTACAGTTAGAATTAGATTTAGGTTTGGTGTTAGGGTTAAGTTTAGTGTTATGGCTAGCATTACAGTTATATTTAGTGTTAGTGTTAGGGTTACCATTAAGGTTAGGTTTAGTGTTAGGGTTTTTGTTAGGGTTAGGGTTAGGTTTAAGGTTATTTTTAAGGTTAGAGTAAGATTTTTAGCATTAGTTTTACATTTAGGATTACTGTTTCTGTTAGGTTTAGTGTTAGGGAAGGGTTAGGGTTTGTGTTAGTTTTATGGTTATACTTAGAATTAGGGTAATAATTAGGATTTGGTTAGTCTTAGGGTTAGGGTTAGTGTTAGGGTTATTTGTTAGGTTTTGTGTTAGGGTTAAGATTAGGTTTAATGTTAAGTTAGATTTACAAGTAGGATTAGGATTATGGTTATGGTTAGTGTTAGTGTGTTTGTTTTCAGGTTAGTGTTCAAGTTAGGGTTAGGGTTACATTTGGATTAGGGTTAGTGTTAGGACTAGGGATTCTGTTAGGGTTAGTGTTAGGGTTATTGTTACATTTAGGATTAAAGTTAGGGTGAGGGTTATTGTTAAGCTTAGGTTTATGGTTAAGTATAGGGTCAGTGTTAGGTTAGCATTAGGGTTAGGTTTAAGGAAAACTTAGAGTTAAGTTTACGGTTAGGGTTTGTGTTAGATTTTGGATTAGCGTTAGAGTTAGTGTTAGGGTTAGTTTTAGGATTAGTGTCATGCTTAGGGTTATTGTTAGGGTTAGGTTTCTGAATAGGGTTAGGTTGGGTGTTAGCATTAGTGTTATTCTTAAGGTTAGGGTTAGGTTTAATATTAGGTAAGGGTTAGGTTAAGGGTGATGGTAAGGTTTAGAGTGAAGTTTAGTATTTGGTTTAGTGTTAGGGTTAGGCTTAGTGTTAGAGTAAGTGTTAAGGTTAGGGTTATGGTAAGGGTTAGGTTTAGTTTATGAGGTTCAGCTTTATCATTAGCGTTTGTTTTAGTGTTAGGTTTAGGGTTACAGATAGGATTAGGTTAAGAGTTAGGTTTAGGGTAAGTATTAGGGTTACAGTTAGGGTTACTGTTAGTTTTAGGTTTAAGTTTAGGGTTAGGGTTAGGGTTTGTTTTAGGATTATTATTAATGTTACGGTTAGAGTTAGTGTTATGTTTAGGGTTACATTTACAGTTAGGGTCAGTGAAAGGTTTAGGTTTGGAGTTAGGATTAGTGTTAGGGTTAGGGTTAAGGTTAGTTTGTGGTTAAAGTTAAGGTTTGCTTAAGTTTAGAATTTTGGTTTGGGTTAGGGTTTTTCTTAGGTTTATGGTCAGTTTTGAGGTTAGGGTTAGTTTTAGTGTTATGGTTATGGTTAGGGTTTGTGTTAGGATTGGGATTACGGTTAAGATTAGCATTAGGGTTAAGGTTAGGGTTAGGGTTATTTTTAGGGTTAAGTTTATGTTTACGGTTTGTGATAGATTTTGCATTAGGGTTAGGGTTAGTGTTAGGGTTGGTTTAAGATTAGGGTTAGTGTTAGGGTTAGCATTAGGTTTCGGTTTAGGGTTAATGTTAAAATTAGCCTTAGTGTTTGAGTTAGGGTTAGGGTTTAAGATTGTGTTACGGTTAGGGTTAGGGTTAGAGTCAATGTTAGGTTTAAGGTTATGGTTATGGTTATGGTTAGGGTTAGTGTTAGGTTAGGTTTAGGTTTGGGTTTGGGGATAGAGTTAGTTTTATGGTAAGTGTTAAATTATGTTTACAGGTAGAATTGGTTTATGATTAGAGTTAGTTTTAGTGTTAGGTTCTGCATTAGGGTTAGTGTTAGTGTTAGTTTTATGGTTAGGTTTGGACTAGGGTTAGTTTTAGGGTTAGGGTTAATGTTTTGTTAGTTTTAAGGTTATGGTTATGGTTAGTGTTAGTGTTAGGTTTTGGTTTAGGTTTGGGTTTGTGAATAGGGTTAGTTTTATGGTAAGTGTTAAATTATGTTTACTGGTCGAATTGGTTTATAATTAGAGTTAGTATTATTGTTAGGGTTTGCATTAGGGTTAGTGTTAGTGTTAGTGTTATGGTTAGGTTTGGATTAGGGTTAGTTTTAGGGTTAGGGTTAAAGTTTTGTTAGGTTTATTATTAGGTTTAGGATTAGTGTTAAGATTAGGGTTAGGTTTAGGGTTAGGCTTATTGTTAGGGTTTGGCTTACGATTCATGTTAGGGTTAAGGTTAGGGTTATGGCTAACAATAGTGTCAGGGTTAGAGATACGTTTAGGGTTAGTGTTTGGGTTAGGGTTAGGGTTAGTATTATGTTTATAGTTAGGCTTAGGGATAGGGTTAGTTTTATTGTTAGTGTTAGGGTTAGGTTAAGGGTTAGTGGTAGGGTTAGCATTTGGGTTAGATTTAGGTTTATTTTAGGGTTAAGTTTAGGATTAGGGTTAGTGTTTGGGTTAGGGTAATGGTTAGGATTAAGTTTAGTGTTAGGTTTAGGGCTTGAGTTAGCATTAGGGTTAAGGTTACAGTTTGGGTAATGATGTTTTTAGGGTTAGTTAGGTAGAGGTTAGGTTTAGGGTAATTGATAAGTTAGGTGTAAGGATAGTGGTAGGGTCAGGCTGAAGATTAACATTAGGGTTAGGTTTATGTTTAGGGTAATGGATAGGGTTAGAGCTAGGGTTAGGGCTTGAGTTATGGTTAGAGTAAGAGCTCGGTGTAAATTTAAGTTTAGGTTTAGTGCAAGAATTAAAGTTACGGTTAGGTATAGGGTAAGGTTTAGGGCTATGTTTAGGGTTCAAGTTAGGGTTAAAGCTAGGATTAGGTCTTGGATTAGGGCTAGGTTTTGGGTTGCTTTCAAACTCTTTTTATGAATATGGCTAATGTAAGAACTAAGGTTATGATTAGGGCTAGTTTTAGGGTTACAATTAGGACTAAGTCTAATTTTAAGATTAGGTTTAGATTTAGGGTGATGTTTTTAACTAGAGTTAGTGTTAGGGTCAGAGTCAGAATCATGATTCATTTTAAGGTTAGGGATAGGCCTCAAATTAGGGGTAGACTTAGGGCTATATGTAGAGTTAGGATTTGGTTTAGGTTAAGGGTTAGGGTTAGTCCTTTGACTTGGTTTTGGTTTAGGATTAAAGCTAAAGTTAAGAATAGTTTTATGATTAGTGTTAGAGTTATTGCTACTGATAGGGTGAGTTTAGTCTTAGGAGTAGATTTAGAGTTATGGTTACTTGTAGGGTTAGGGCTATGGCTAGTGTTAGAGCTAAGATTAGGGCTACTGTTTAGGTTATTGCAAAGGATAGGGTTAAAACTAGAAATAGGGTTATGGCAAGAGTTAAAATTAGTCTTAGGGTTGAGTTTTGGTTAGGGTTAAGGCTAAATTATGGCTAGAAATAGGTCTAGGATTAGTGTTATGCTTAGGCCTAGGATTATGGCTATATTTATGGTAAGATTTAGGGTTAGGTTTAGGGGAAGGGCTGCCTGTTCTATTTCCACCTCCATTTCCATTTACCCATAGGTGTCAAAATTAAGTGAAACCTTAAAACACAAATTGTTCATGATAGTGAACCATTGAATTGAGAAGAACATACCTTGGTAGAATACTAAAGCTAGATAAAAGATGACTCTTGCCCAGTATCAAAGAATTTTGAACAAAACTATCTCTCACGCTAGCATTACCTCTAACCCTAACCCTAGCTGTAACACTAAACCTAACATTAACCCTAACATGATTAGACAACCATTGATCCTAGAATTCCCGCCCTTGTGGAGCCTTGTGGGGCAAGCTAAGTGATGAATCCTACGCAACATCAAACAAATCTGATTAAATAATTATGAGAGGTATTTCAGTACATGCATATTTTTCTGTTTTTTCCTAAAGGGCTCTCAGATTAAGTTGTTTTTGCATGCTTAAGCATAGGCCTACTTTTACAAAGAACATACCAGAGTCCCTACAGAAAACTGATGGAGTATGTGAAGTTTCAAACAGCAAGCACAATACTTGTTTAATTTTCAACTCCATTAATTTTCCCAATGAAATGAAATGAAATGAAGTGAAATCTTTAAATACAAAGTGTTGCTGACTGCGAACCAGTGAACAGAGAAGGCCAAAACCTGGGGAACAGAGTAAATCAAGCTAAAAGATAAATCCTTCCAAGTATCAAAGAATTTTGATTAAAACTAACTGTAACCCTAACACTAGCTCTAACACTAGCTCTTCCTCTAACCCTAACTTTTTATGAAACCTTTTCCCGTAGAATTACCAAACTTGGGCAGCCTAGTGGGGAAAGCTAAGCGATGAATGCTACACATATCAAAGAAATCTGTCCAAATAGTTGATGGAGTATATCAGTACATGCATATTTCTCTGTTATCTCCTAATGAACTCTTGGATAAAGTTGTTTTTACATGCTTCACCTTCAGCGTACTCTGAATAGAACAAACCAGAGATTGCTCAAAGAGAATTGATGCAGTGTGAAGTTTCAAGCAGCTAGGACGAATGCTGTTTGATTTCCAGCTCCATTTACACTTACCTGTATAGGACAAAATGAACTGAAACTTCAAAATACAAACTGTTCATAACAGCGAACCATTGAACCTAGGAGGCTCAAACATTTGGCGTATAGTAAGGGTAGGAGAAAAATGAATCCTGCCCAGTATCAAAAAAAAAAAATGAACAAAACTAACTCTATTCCAAATACTAGCCCTAACACTAGCCCTAACACTATCCTTAACACTAACCCTTACCTCTTTAAAAAAGTGTTGATCCTAGAAGTCTGAAACGTGGGGACACTAGGGGGCTAAGCAATAAGTAGAGTCCTATGCAGTATCAAAGAAATATGACCAAATAATTGAGGTGGTATTTCAGTTCATGCATATTTCTCTGTTTTCTACTAAAGGGTTCTCAGATAAAGTTGTTTATTCATCTTCATCGTAGGGCTACTTTCACAAGAAAAAAACCAGAAAGTTCCCACAGAGAACTGATTCAGTGTTTGAAGTGATAAGCACCTAGCACCAACCAGGTTTGATTTCAACCTCCATTTTCATTTACCTATATAGGTCAATATAAAGTGAAACCTTAAAATACAGAGTGTCCCTGTTAGCAAACCATTGAAATGAGAAGGCCCAAACCTGAGGAGCATATTAAGCCTATGTAAAATATGACTCCTTCCAAGTATCAAAGAAATTTGTACAAAACTTACTTTCAAACTAACACTATATCTAAAACTAGCCCTAACCCCAAACGTAACACTAACCCTAAACTGATTAGAGAACAATTGATCCTAAAAGTCCCAAACTTGGAGAGTTTTGTGGGGAAAGCTAAATAATGAATACTACTTAGTATCAATCAAATCTGACAAAATATTTATGGGAAGAATTTCAGTGGATGCATATTCCCTGCTGTCTCATAAAGGGCTCTCGGATAAAGTTGTTTTGGCATGCTTCAGCTTAGGCCTACACTAACAAGAAACATACCAGAGTGTCCCCACAAAGAAGTGTGAAGTTTCAAGCAGCTAGCAGAAACCCTGTTTGATTTCCAGGTCCATTTACATTTACTCGTATAAGTCAAAATGAAGTAAAATGAAAATATTAACTGTTCCGGACAAGAAAAAGTTGAACCAAAAGGTCTAAACCTGGGCAACAAAATAAGGTGTGTTAAAGATGAAACCTGGATTTATCAAATAAATTTAAATAAAGTAACTTTAACCCTAACACTACCTCTAAACTGAGCCCTAATCCTAACCCTAAACATTAACATGGCCCTATCTGAATTCCTAACTTTAACCCTAATTTTAACTGTAACCATTGCCCAAACCCTAGCTCTAACTCTATCCATTACCATAACCCTAACCCTAATCCTAATGCTAAATGTACCCTTAACCCTAACATTTACCCTAGACCTGCTCTAACCCTAATCCTCGCCCTAGCCCTAAATGTAGCTCCAACCATATCACTTATCCTAAACCTAACACTAACCCTAGGTCTAACCATAACCCTAATCCTAACCCTAACACTATCCCTAATCCTAAGCATAAACCTAGCCCTAACTCTAGCTGTAATCCTAACTTTTATCCTAAACTTAAGCGTAACCTAAATGCTAACAATAGGACTAAACCTAACTGTATGGCTATCCCTAAGGCTATTCAAAACCCTAAACCTAACATGAATCCTAAACATAACCATATTCATTACTCTAAACCTAATGTTAATTTGAGCCTTAGCCCTAAACCTTAATCAAAACCAATTCCTAATCCTGACCCTGACCGTAATAATACACCTAGCTCTAAACCTGACCATTACCCTTAACCTAACCATTACAGTAGACCTATTCATAAACAAACACTACAACTATCCTTAACTGTAATGCTAGACCTGACATTAGCCCTAGCCTTAATCCTGCCTTAGCTAGCCCTAACACAAACCCTCATCTGAGCCGTATACCTAGCCTTAATCCTAACCTTCATCCTAACCCTAACAGAAGACCAAATCCTAACTATAACCATAGCCCTAAACTTAAGTCTTACTGTATTCATTACCCTAAACATAACCCTTATCCTAATGCTAACCCTAGGATTAACCCTAACCCTATCATTATCCCCAAAACTAACAATTAGCCTAAACATAACCTAAACCCTTAACCTAACCCTATCTTTACCCTAACCCTAATCCTAACTCGAATTCCAGAAGTAACCTTAAACTCAAACCTAAACCAAGCCCTAACACTGACTGTGGCCCTAATAATTCTCCTAGCTCTAAACCTGACTCTTACTCTATACCTAAACATTACAATAGACCTAGCTGTAAACTTTTCCCTAAAACTATCCCTAACTGTAACCCTAGACCTGACATTAGTCCTAGTTATAATTCTAGTCCTAACCTTAACAAAAAACCCTAGACGTAATCCTACCTCTAAACATAGCCTTAATTACAAACCTAACCTAAATTCTAGGCCTAACCCTGACACTAACCCTAGCCATAATCTTAGTACTAATTTAGCCCTATCCCTAACACTAGCCCTAAGACTAACTCTAACTCTCACATTAAACCTTTCACTCATTGTAATTCTATCACTTACCGGAACCCTAACCCTAGACCTAATACTTTCCCTAACCTTTGCCCTAGCACTAACCTTAGATAAAACCTAACTCTAAATCGAGCCCTAAACCGAAGACTAAGCCAAACCCTAACGCTAGCCCAAACCATAACACTAATCCTAAAACTAGACCTAGCCCTAGCCCTAGCCCTAAATCCAAACCCTAGCTCAAGCTATAACACTAAACCTTGACCTAATCCAAACCCTAACCTTAAACCTAGCCATAACACTAGCCCTAATATGAGTTGTAAGCCGAACCATTAAACTAACCCTGAAACTCACACTGACTCTAAAACTACTAGCTCTAAACTTCACCCTTAACTAAACCTGACACTAACACTCACTCCAGCCCTAAAACTCTGAAACTAGCCCTAAACATCACCCTAGTACTTACATTAGTCCTAACCCTAACCCTATCCCTAACTTATCCCAAAACATAGCCTTAATCCTAGCTTTAATCCTAGCCCTATTTCTAACCAAAAACCTACCCCTAAACAAATCTCTAACTCTATCCATTACCATAACCAATACCATAACCATAATGCTAACCCTAGGCATGAACCATAATCTTAATCCAATCTTTTACCCTGAACCTAACCTGAACCTAAACCTAACACTATAATTACCCTAACACTAAAACTAACACTAATTCAAGCCCTAAATTTAAACCTTAACCTATCCCAAGCCCTAACCCTGACCTTGACCCTAATAAAACTCCTAGCGCTAAACTTGAACATAATCCTACACCTAACCCTTACCCTAGATTTAGACATAATCCTAACCCTTAAACTAGCTCTATCCATAATTATGACCTGAAATTAGCCCTAGCCCTAATCCTAGTCCTAAACCTAAAACAAACCCTAGGCCTCATCTTAGCCCTAAACCTAGCTTTACTCATAACCGTAACCTAACACTATCATCAACCCAAATTGTAACCCTCACACTACCTCAATACCTATATATAATGCCATCTCTTACTCTAAACTTAATAACCTAACCCAAACTCCAGGTGTAAGTCAAACAATGAACCTAGCCCTAATCCTAGCACTAATTTAGCCCTATCTCTAACACTAACACTAACCCTAGCCCTATTACTTACCCTAACTCTCACACTATACCTATCCCTAGTTCTAACCCTATCCCTTACCATAACCCTAACACTACCCCTAACCCTTGCCCTATATTTACCCCCAACCCCTACCCTAGATCTAACAATAATTCCAAATTTCCAAATCTAACCTTAACCTAAGACTGAGCTTAACACATACACTATCCCTAAACCTAAACCTAGGACTAAACAAAAACAAAGCAGTAGACCTAACCCTAAATATTAACTTAAACCAAACCCTAACACTAAACCTAGACCTATCTCAAGCCCTAATTCGTGTTCTAACATTAACTTTAAAACTAACACTGATCCTGACTTATATGTTAACACTCAACCTACTTCTAAACACTGCCCTCACCTTAAACCAAATTCTAAGAATAACCCTAACGATAATTCAAGTCCTATCCCTAACCCTTAAAAAAACACTAACCTGACTCTTTTCAGACTTATATCTTAACACTCAACCTACCTCTAAACACCGCACTCACCTTAAACAAAATTCTAAGAATAACCCTAACAATAATTCAAGTCCTATCCCTAACCCTTAAAAGAACCCTGACCTGACACTTTTCCTAACACAAACCCTAGCTATAAATATGACCATAAACTTAAACCTAACCCTAACACTAAACCCAACCTTAACACTAAAACTAACCTAATTTAACCCTAGTTCTTACATTAGCCATGGCCCTAATCCTATCCCTAACCCTAATACAAACACTAGCCCTGATCCGAACACTAAACTTAGATTTAACCCTAAATCTAACCCTAACCATAGCTCTAAACCTAGCTCTAAACCAATCCCCTACCCTAAGCAAAACCCTAAACCTAAGGGTAACCCTAGACCTATCCCTAATCCTTAGGCTAACCAAAACCCTAACTCTATTAATAGCCCTAACCCTAGCTCTCATTCTAGCTCTAACCCTATCCCAAATACTAAACACAATCCTGATCCTTATACTGACCCTACCACTAATCCTAAGTCTAACTCTAACCCTAACTCTAACACTAAACCTATGGTAATCCTATCCATAGACCTAAACCTGAAGCTCATTCCCAGCCTAGTTCTAACCATAGCTCAGAACCAAACACTTAAGCTAAACATAACCCTAAACCTAACCCTAGTTCTAACACTCACCCTAATCCTAAATCAAGACCTAATCCTAACCATAACCTTAGCCATAAACTTAACTCTAACTATATCCATTACCCTAAACATTACCCTTTACGCTAACGGAACCCTAGGCCTAACCCTAACACTATCATGATCCCCCAAACTGTCAATTACCCTAAACCTAACCTGAACCTGAAACCTTAACTTATCATTACCCTAATGCTAACCCTAATGCCATTTCGAGCCCTAAACCTAAACTCAAACCTAAACCATAGCCCAATACTGACTCTGACAATAATAATTCCCTTAGCTCTAAACCTGACTATTACCCTATACCTAACCCTTACACTAGACTTAGCCATAAACCTAACCCTAAAACTATCCCTAACCATAACTTTAGACCTGACTTTAGCCATAGCCTAATCCTAACCTGAACCTTAGGTCTAACCCTAGCTCTATTCATATCCCTGGCCACAACCCTAGATCTAACCCTAACTCTAAATCTAATTCTAACAATAAGCCTAAGCCTAAACATAACCCTAGCCCTAACCCTAAGGCTAATCCTAAAACTAGCCCTAACACTAGCCCTAGCTCTACAACTAAACCAAGACATAGACCTAACCCAAATCCTTAACATAAACCAAGCTCCAATCCCACACCTAACCCTAACCCTAGCATTAATTCGAGTCTTAAGCCGAACCGTAAAAATAACTCTCACCCTGACTCTGATCTTAACATTAACCCTAGATCTAAACATCAGCCTAACACTAAACCTAAACATAACACAAGACCTAGTCTTAACCCCTAACACTAAAATTAACCCTAATCATAACCCTAGTAATTACATTAGCTCTAACCCTAACCGCAGCCCTAACTTAACCCAAATCCTAGCCCTCTTTCGAGCCCTAAACCTACAGTTAGACCTATGATTTATACTAGCATTAATTTTCCATTAAAGTACAGGGTTAGAACTAGAGTCAGGGCGAAGGTGAGAGTTAGAGGTAGTCTTTGGGCTAGGGCTTGGTTTAGGGTTACGGATAAGGCTAAATTAAGGCTACGATTAGGGATATGGTTAGTGTTAGGGTTAGGCCTAGAGTTAGTGTTAGGGTTATAATTCAGGATATGTTAATGGCTAGAATAAGGACTAGGGTTTGTGCTAGGTTTAGGGCTAGGATAATGGCTAGGGATAAAGTCAGGTAAACCCTAAACCTAACTCTAACCCTATCACTAATTTTTACCATAACGCTAGCTGTAACCCTAGCTCTAACCCTATCCATTATACTAACCATAACCGTAAACCTAATACTAACCCTAGGCCTAAACCTAACCCAATCCCTAATCTTCTTCCTATCCATTACCGTAAATTTAACCTGAAACCTAAACCTAACCCTATTATTTCACTGATCCTAACCCTAATGCTTTTCGAGTCCTAACTTTAAACCATAACCTATCCAAAACACTAATCATGACGATGACCCTAATAATACCCTTAGCTCTAAATCTGACCCTTACTCTAAAACTAATGCTTACACAAAGAGTAGCCATGAACCTAACATTAAGCTATCTTTAACGGTAAACCCAGACTGGAAATTAGCCCTAACCATAATCCTAGCCCTAAACCTAGACTTGATCCAAACCCGAACAATAACCCAAGCCCTAACCCTAATTCTAAACCTCACCCTAGCCCTAAACCTACCTATAACCCCATCCCTTACAATATACCTCACCATAACCCTAAACCTATCCATAACTTCTGCCCTAACCCTCGGCCTAACACTAACATTAAGCTTAGCACTAATCCTAGCCTAATTTAATCCTACCCTAACCCTAAACATAACCCTAAGACTAACTATAACTCTTGCCCTAACTCTAGCCCTAGTTCAATCCTTAGGCCTATCTTAATTCTAGGTCTAAACCTAACTCTAAATCTAAACCTAACTCTAAATTTAACTGTAATCATAAGCTAAACAAACCCTTACACTAACCCTAATCATAATGCTAATCCTAAAACTTGCCCTTGTCCTGGCCCTAGATATAAAACAAAACCAAGCCATATACCTAACCCAAACCCTTAACCTAAACCAAACCCAAAGCTTACACCTAGCCCTAAACCTAACTCTAAAAATTACTCTGACCCTGAAGCTGTCCATAACACTAGTCCTAGCTCTAATCATCACCCTAACTTAAATTAACCCAAACACTACACCTAGCCTTAAACGTAACCCTAAAACTAGCCTTAATTGTAACCCTAGCTTATACATTAGTCATTGTCATAGCCTTAGCCTTAACCCTAACACAAATCCTACACCTAATTTTAGTCATAACCCTTATCTTCACCCTAACACTAGCCCTAACCCTAACCCTAACCCAAGCCCTAACACTAGCTCTAACTCTAACCCTTACCTTAAGCCAAACCCTAACCCAAATGCCAACCCTAGTCCTAATCCTAATCCTTAGCCTAACTTAAACACTAACAATATAACTAGTCCTAACCCTAGCCCTGATTCTAGTTCTAAACATAACCATGACGCTATTCTGACCTAAAAGTAACCCTACGACTAAACCAGACCCTATACCTAAACCAGAACCTAACACTGGACCTACCAGTAACTCTATACTTATACCTAAGCCTAACACTAGACCAAGACCCAAAGCTAATCCTAAATATAGCTAAAAATCTAGCCCTAGACCTAAACAAAATCCTAGCACTATCCCTAACAATAAGCCTTAACTAGAATAAACACTTACCCTATCCCTAGACCTAACCCTAGTCCTAACTCCGGCTCTAACCCTAAACCTAACCCTATCCTGAAAACTGACCCTAATCCTAACACTAAAACTAGCTTTAAATCTGACACTAACACAAAACCTAGACCTAAAACTATACCTCGCCATAACCCTAAACCTAAAATTAGCCCAAAACATAACCCTAGCTTTTACATTACCCATAGTCCTAACCCTAGCCCAAAACCTAACACAAAACCTAGAACTAATCCTATGTCTCAACTTAGTTCTAAGCATAAACCTAAGCCTAGCCCTAACCCTAACCCTAACTCTAACCCTAATCCTCTCCTTAGACCTAACCCTATCTCAGTCTAACCCTTACACTAAACACAACCCTAGACCTATCCTAAATCCTAATCTTAAACCTAGCCCTAATCCTAAACTTATTCCTAGCCCAAACTTTCGCTCTAACCATATCCATTACCCTAACCCTAACCCTAACCTTAACCCTAAATATATCCCTATCCCTAACACTAAACCTAACTCTAACCATAATCTTGAACTTAGAAGTAAACCTAAACCTAACCCTCGCACTAGCCCTAACCCTAGCTCAAACACTAACCCTTATCCAAATCTAACCATAACCTTAACCCTAAACTAATACTTACCCTAACCTTAATACTTACCTAATACAAACCCTAGCCCTTTCCCTAAACCTAATCCTAATCCTAGACATAATACAAACCACAACCTAGCCCTAACCCTAGCTCTAAAACTATCCATTACACTAAATATAACTCTAACTCTAATGCTAACCCTAACCTGATCGCTGAAACCTAATCCATCCATTATCTTAAGCCTTAACTAAAACTTAAAGTAAACTCTTCCATTACCTTAACTCTAAACCTAAACCTTAGACAAATTTGAGCCCTAACACCTTAACCTTAACGTAAACCAAATGCTAACCCTGACCCTGACAATGACAAAAACAATAATTCCACCTCTAAAGCTGACCTTTTAAAAAAACCTAACCCTTACACTAGACCTAGCCCTAACCTAACCCTAAATCTATCCTTAACCATAACGCTAGACCTGATATTATTTCTAGCCCAAGTCATAGCCCTAACTATATTGGAAAACAGACCCCTCATTCTAGCCCTCATCCTAGCCTTAATCCTAACCTGAACCATAGCCCTAGGCCTAATCCTAATTCTAACCATCACCCTAGCCCTAAACATAGCTATAACCCCACCCATTACTCTAAACTTAACCCAAACCCCAGTGCTAAAGCTAACCCTAGCGCAAACCCTAGGCTTAAACCTAATAATAACACTAGTCTTAATCCTAGCCCTAATTTAGCCTTAACCCTAACACTCACCCTACGCCTACTCTTAAGAATAACTCTAACTCTCACCCTAGATGTATCCCTAGTTCTAAACATATTTCTTACCATAACCCTAACCGGATCCCTAACCCTAGCATGAGCCCTAACTCTATATCAACCCTAACTCTAAATCTAACCTTGACCCTAAGCCTAAACTTCACTATAACACTAGCCCTAAAACTGACGCTAATCCAAAATCTAGCCTGAATCATAACACTGGCCCTAACCCCAAATTCGAGTCCTAAACCTAACACTAAAACTAACCCTGACCCTGACACTGACCGTAAATATAAACATTGCTGTAAACATCACCGTAACCCTAACCCTAAAACTGGCACTAATTGTAATACTAGTTCATATATTAGCCATAGACCTAATCATAGCCCCAACCAAACCCAAAACCTAGCCCTTATTTGAGAATTAACCCTAGGTTTAAACCTAACCCTAACCCAAAACCTAGCCTTAAATCTTACCCTAAACCTAGCCAGAATCCTAAACATAACGCTAGCCTTATCACTAGCTCTAACCCTATTCATTACCGTAACCATAACCATTACCCTAATGGTAACCCTAGGTCTAACCCTATCCTATCGCTAACCCTAAACTTATTCATTAACCTAAACCTAACCTGAACCCTAAACCTAACCCTATCATTACCCTAATCCCAACCGTAATGCTAATTTTAGCCCTAATCCTAAACTTATTCTAAGCCAAACCCTAACTCTTACCTTCCTGTAATAATATACCTAGCTCTAACCCTGAACCTACCCCTAAACCTAACCCTTATATTAGACCTAGCCATACACCCAACCCTAAAACTATTACTAACTTAACCATAGACCTAACATTTTCCCTAGCTGTAATCATAGCCCTAACCTTAACACAAACCATAGCCCTAACACTAACCCTACCCTAATCCTATCGATAACCCTAGCCCTAAACTTAGCTCTAAACCTTTCAATTACCCTAAACATACCCCTAATTCAAATGCTAACCCTAGGCCTAAATCTAACACTATGCCTAACTGTAAGCCTATCCATTATGCTAAACATAACCTGAACCCTAAACCTAACACTATCAGTACCCTAACCCAAACCCTAATGCTAATTTGAGCCCTAACCTTAAACCCTAACGTAAACAAAATCCTAAACATGACCCTTACCCTAATAATACCCCTAGCTCTAAATTTGACCCTTACCCTAAATCTAACCCTTACACTAAACATAATCATAAACCTAACCATAAAACTATCCCTAACCATAAACCTAGACCTGAAATTCGCCCTAACACTAATCCTAGCCCTAACCTTAACACAAAACCTAGCCCTTATCTTAGCCCTTAACCTGGCTTTAATCATAACTCTAATGAATCGATGTCCCTAACCGTAATTCTAAACTTTTTCCTAGACCTAAACCTATTTCTAATCCCATTATTTACACTATACCGAACCCTAAGCCCAAAACAAACCCTAGACCTAAACATAAACATAAATCTAGACTTATACCTAATTAAGCTATATACCTAACCAAACCCTAAGCCTAGGACTAAGACTAAATCTCACTTTCGCCCTAGCCGTATTTCTAGTTCTAAACCTATTTTTATCATAACCCTAATCCTAGCTGTAAACCTAGAACTAATGCTCCCCATATACTTAGCCCTAGACCTAAGCCTAGATCTAATCCTAACTCTAAATCTAAGTCTAAACCTAAGACTAGTGTTAGGGTTCGGTTTAGGAATAGGTGTATTTCTAGTGCTAGTCTTAGGTTTAGAGTTAGATTTAGAGTTAAGATTACTACACTAGTCCTAAACCTAATGCTAATCTTAAAACTAGCCCTAACCATAGCCCTAACCCTAAAACAAAACCGAGCCATAGCCCTAACTTTAAATCTTAACCTAAACGAAAACATAACTCTACACCTATCCCTAAACCTAGCCCTAATTCGAGTTCAAACCCTAACCCTAGAAATACCCTTGACTTTAATTTTGACCCTAATACTAACCATAGCTCTAAATAACACCCTAATATTAAATCTAACCCCAACACTATACCTAGTCCTAACCCCGAACTTAAAACTAGCCCAAATTATAACTCTACTGCAAACATTGGCTGTAACAGTAAATCTGGCCCTAACTCTAAACAAAATTTAGCCCTAATCTGAAGCATAACCCTACTTTAACACTAAACCTAATCTTAACATTAGCCCTAACCCTACCCTAAATGTAACCCTAACCCTAGTTCTAACCCTGTCTCTTACCCTAAGCCAAACCTAACCCTAATGCTAACCTTAGCCCTAACCCTAAACTACTACTAGCTCTAATCATAGCCCTAATTTCAACTCTAACAACAAACCAAACCTTACACTTATTCTGACCCTAATGGTAACCGAAGGTCTAAACCAGACCCTTACCCTATACTGAACACTAACACTAGCCCTCAAAATTAACCTATTCCTAAACTTAACTCTAACACTAGCCTTAGACCTAAATCTAATCCTAAATCTAGCCATATCTCTAGCCCTACACATAAATAAAACCTTAGCCCTAGCTATAACAATCACCCTTAACATAACCCAAACACTAACCCTACTTTTAGAACTAACCCTAATCCTAATTCTGGCACTAACCTTAACACTCACTCTGACCTGAACACTGATTTGACCCTAACATAATCCTAGCTCCAAAGCTCACCCTAACTCAAAACCTAACCCTAAAATTACACATAGCCATAACCTTAACCCTTAAAATTTTGCTAACCCTTAAATTTTGATTAGCAAAATAGCCCTAAACCTAGGCCGAAAATAACACAAAACCTAGCCCTTACCTAGGCATAAACCTAGCCCTAACCTAGGTATAAACCTAGCTCTAAGTGTAACCCTAAAATAACCATAGCCCTATCCCTAACCCTAACCTTCTCCTTAGACCTAACCATAGCTCAAAGCCTAAACTTTAGACAGAACATATCCCTAGCCCTATCCCAAACCCTAACCTAACCCTAGCCCTAATCCTACCCTTAACCATAGCCCTAATCATAGCCCTATTTCTATATACTACCCTAACACTAGCCATAATAATAACCATAACCCTAGCCCTAACCCTAGCTCTAATCCTATCCATTACCCTAAACATAATGCTAATTCTAATTCTAACCATAGGCTTAAACCTAACACTAACAATATCTCTAAAAATATCCATTACCCTAAAACTAACCTGTACCCCAATCCTAAGCCTATTCATTACCCTAACCATAACTCAAACCCTAACACTAATCAAAGCCCTAAACCTATACTTAACCAAAACTGAACAGTAAGTCATACCCTAACCTTAATAATAGATCTAGCTCTAAACTTGACCCTTACCCTAAATCTAATCCTTGCACTAGACCTAACCATAAAATAACCCTAAATCTATCCCTAACTGCAACTCTAGACTTAACTCTAGACACTTACACTAACACAAACCCTAACTCTAAAACTTATCCTAACTGAAAAACTAACCCTAACACTAGACAAACCCCAAATCTACCAATAACCATAACCCTAGCTCTTACATTACAAATACACCTAACACTAGCCCAAAACCTCACACACAACCTAGCCCTAATCCTAGCCCTAAACCTAGACCTTAGCATAACTCTAACCCTATTCCTAGCACTAACCTAAACCCTAACACTGGCCCTGGCACTAACCCTACTCAAACTCTAATCCTTACCCTAAACATAACAATAGCCCTAACATTCAACCTATTCCTAAACATACCCTAATCCTAACTGTAACCATAGCACAAATTCTAGACAAACTCTATCCATTGCCTTAAATATAACCCTAAGCCTAATGCTAACCCAAGCCATAACACTAACCATGCCCTACCCGTAACCCTGAATCTAACGCTAACACTCACCCTAGTCGTAACACTAGCTCAAATTCTAACACTTCTGCTAAACCTAACACTAACACTAATTCTAGGCCTATCTCTAAATCTAGCAAAAATACTAACATTACCACAAGCCCTAACACTAGCACTAACCCTATCCTTTACACTAAACTTAAACCTAACTCAAATGCTAACGGTAGGCCTAACCATAATCCTGTCACTAACACTAACCCTAACTATTACTCTAAATATAACCTGAACCCTAAACCTAACACTATCCATTACTTTAACCCTAAACCTAATGCTACTTTGAGTCCTAACCCTAAATCTCATCCTAAACCAAACTCCAAACCGGACTCTGACCATAACAATACACCTAGTTCTAAACCCGACATTTACCCTAAACCTAACTTTCCACTAGACCTAGCCATAAATTTAAATTTAACACTTTTCCTAAACATAATCCTAGACCTGACATTAGCCTTAGCTCTAATCCTAGCTCTAACCGTAACACAAAACCTATTCCTCATCCTATTCCTAAACCTAGTCTTAATCCTAACCTGAACACTTACACTATTTCTATAGCTAATTTTAACCTTCACCCCAGCCCTGCACCTAGCCATTATCTAACACCTTCCCCTAAAACTATCCATAAACCTAACACTAACACTAACCTTAATTCTACCAATAACAACAGGCCTAACCCTAACACTAAACCAAGTGCTAATCTAGCCCTAATTTAGCCCTAACCATAAGCAAATCCTTAACTCTAGTTCTAAGAATAACTCTAACTCTCAAACTATCCCTATTTCTATTTTTAAACCTGTCTATTACCAGAACTCTAACACTAGCCCTAAACTTAGCCCTAATCCTACATTTAACAATAACTCTAAGTTATGCTTATATACTCTAAATCTAACCCTAACCTTAAACCGAAACTCACCCTCCCACTAGCTGAACACTATTGCTATTCATAAAACAAACCCTAACCCTAGCCCTAGCCCTAAAACAAAACTGAGCCATTACCCAAACCCTAAACCTGATCTAACCCAAAATCTAACCCTACAAATAGCAAAAACCCTAGCTCAAATTCAAGTCCGATGACTAAAATTTACCCTTACTCTTACTAATACCCAAACAATAACTTTAGCTCTAAAACTAACCATTAAACAAATGCTACAATCATTCCTAGCCCAAACCCTAACTCTAAAACTAACCCTAATAATAACCCTAGTTCTTACATTAGACATTTTCAACTGTAGCCCTAACCACAAAACAAATATAGCCACAATCTTAGCCCTATAACTAGATTTAACCCTAACCCTAACCCTAGCCCTAAACCTAACCCTAACCCTAGCTCTAAGGCTAGATCTGACCCTAACCCTTATCCTAAGCCAAACCTATCCATAATGCTATCCCTAGACCTAATCACAATCCTTAGCCTAATTCAAACACTAACCCTATTAGTAGTCCAAACCCTAGCCCTCATTCTAGCTCTAAACCTAACCCCAAACCTAACTGTAACCTTCACCCTTATTCTGACCATAACACTAATTATAGGTCTAAACCTGACCCTAACCCTAAACTGAACCCTGAATCAAGCCCTACCAGCGAACTTTTAATTAAACCTAATCCTAAAACTATCCCTAGACCTAAACCTAATCCTAAGTCTAGCAATAACTATAGCCCTAAACCTAAGCAAAAACTTAGTTCCAGTGCTAACAATAACCCTTAACCTAAACCAAAAAATAACACTACCCCCAGAACTAACCCTACTCCTGATTCTGGCTTTCACCCTAACTCTAATCTGAACACTGATCCTGACACTAAACCTAGCTCTAAAAATGACTCTTAACCAATATCTAAACACTAGAACTAGCCCTAACTCTAACCCTATATATAGCCCTAATTAGAACCCTAGATCTTACATTACCCTAGCACTAACACTAGACCTAAACCTAACACAAAACCTAACCTTAATCCAAGGCCTAAACCTATCGTAAACATAACCCTAACACTATACGTAGCCTTAACCCTAAGCCTAAAGCTCAATTTAGACCTGACCATAGCTCAAAGCCTAACCTTTGGCCTAAACATAAACCTGGCCTTATCCCTAATAATAACCCTAATTAACACTAAACCTAAACCTATACATTACCCTTATGATAACCCTATTCTTAATGCTAACCCTAGGCCTAACCCTAACCCTATTGCAAACCCTAAATCTCTCCATTACCTAAACCTACCCTGAAACCCAAACCTAACCCAATCAATTACCATAATCCTAACTCTAACCCTAATGCTCATTTGAGCCCTATGCATAAATCTTAACCTAATACAAACCGCAACCCTGACCCTGAACCTAAAAATACCGCTAGCTCTAAAACTGACCCTTACCTAAACTTAACACTTACACTGGTCTAAGACATAGACCTAATCCTAAATCTACACCTAACTGTAACACTAGTCCTGACATCCCTAGCCCTAATTCTAGACCTAAACCTACAACAAACCCTAGCCCTGATCCTAGCCCTATACCTAGTCTTAATCATAATCCTAACACTAACCCTAGCCCTAATCATAATTCTAAACCTCACTCTACCTGTAAACCTAGGTATAACACATTTCTTACCCTAAATTTAACTCTAAACCTAGCCCCAATGCTAGGCCTAACCTGAACACTAACCCTAGTTCTAATCCTTGCCCTTATTTAGCTCTATCCATAAAACTAACCATATTCCTAGACCTAAGACTAATTCTGACTCTCATTCTAGGCTTATCCCTAGTTCTATCCCTATCATTTACCATAACTCTAAACCTAGCCCTAACCCTTGCCTTAGCCTTAGATCTAGCCCTTACCTTAGATCTAACCCTAACTCCAAGTCTTAACCTAACCATAAACCTAAGCCTAACACAAACACTAGTCCTATTCCTAATGCTTATCATATAACCTAGGACAAAACAAAACTGAGCAATAGGGGCTTAGGATATGGTTCAAGCGGGAGCGCATTAATCTGGCATGTGCGGGGTGCTGGGTTTGATCCTCAGCAAAAATAAAAATATAATTTAAAAAAGGTGTATTATCCACCAAAATATTTTAAAAAATAAAAAATAAAAAATATTAAATTTTCTCTCTCTCTCTCTCTCTCTCTCTCTGTGTGTGTGTGTGTGTGTGTGTGTGTGTCTCTTTCTAAAAAAAAAAACTGAGCAATGGTACTTATCTTGAAGATTAACTTAAACCAAATCCTAACACTACACCAAGACCTAACCCTAGCCTTGATTCGAGTCCTAACCATAACCTTTAACTAACCCTGAACATGAATCATATCTTAACACTCACCCTAGGTCTAAACACCACCCTAAACTTAAATCAAACCCTAACAGTAACCCTAGACTTATTTCGAGTCATAATCCTAATTTTAAAACTAACCCTGACGCTGACTCATATCCTAACACTCACTCTAGCTCTAAGGACTGCCCTCAACTTAAACTGAACTTTAAAAGTAATGCTATCACTTATTTGAGTCTTAACCCTAACCCTAAAACTAACATTGTCTCTAAGTTATATC
Source organism: Callospermophilus lateralis (assembly GCF_048772815.1). Lineage (NCBI taxonomy): Eukaryota > Metazoa > Chordata > Mammalia > Rodentia > Sciuridae > Callospermophilus > Callospermophilus lateralis. The sequence goes on from NC_135305.1 coordinate 163,898,665, forward strand.
CTAATACTAACCTAGCTCTATATACCACCCTAACAATAAATCTAACCCTAACACTAGACGTACCCCTACCCCTAACACTAATTGTAACCTAGTTCTTACATTATCCATTGCCATAACATTATCCCTAACCCTCACACAAAAGTTGGCCCTAATCTAATCCCTAAACATAGAATTAACCCTAAGCCTAAACCTAACTCAAGCCCTAACCCTAGCTCTAAGCCTGTCCCTTACCCAAAGAGAAACACTAACACTAAATATAACCCTAGACCTATACCTAATCCTTAAGCTAACCTAAGCCCTAACCCTACCCTCACTCTAGCTTTAAACCTATTCCAAACACTGGTGTTATCCCTGACCATTATTTTCACCCTAAAATTAACCCTAGGTCTAAACCTTGCCCTAATCCTAAACCAAACCATCACACTAGCCTTTGACCTAAACCAAATCCTAAATCTAGCCTTAACTCTAGCCCTAAAACTGAACAAAAACCTATCCATAGCCCTTAAAGTAACCCTTAATCTAACACAAACACTAACCCTTTCCCTAGACCTAAACCCAGTTCTAATTCTGGCTGTAACCCTAACTCTAACTTGAACCCAAACACTGACCCTGTCTTTAAGAATAAACCTACCACTAAAACTGACCCTAACCAAAAATCCTAACCTAACACTAGATCCAGCAAAAAATCTAACCCTCAAACTAACCCTAATCATAACCCTAGCTATTACTTTACCCAGAGCACTAACCCTAGGCCTAAACCTAATACAAAACCTAGAGCTAATCCTAGGCCTAAGCATAACCCTAACCCTAACACTAACCTTCACTTGATTAATCCTTACCCTAGCTCAAAGCCTGAACCTTTTTCTAAACATAAAGCTACAAATATGCCTAAATATAGCCCTAACACTAGTCCTAATGCTAAAATATACCCTAGCACTAAACCTAGCTCTAAACCTAATCATTACCCTAAAACTAACCCTAAACCTATTAATAACCCTAGGCCTAACCCTAACCCTAAACCTATCCAGAAAACTAAAACTAGACCTAAACCTAAACCTCACACTTGCCATAGACTTAACTCTAGTTCAAACCTTAACCCTTACCATAAATCTAAACATAACCATACCGCTAATCCTAAACCTAAACCTCAATCTAAAAATAACCATAACCCTATGCCTACATCTAACAATATCCATCACTCTAACCCAAACCCTACCCTAATGATTATGCTAGCCCCAATCCAATCCTAACACTAACCATACTCTAATCTTATCCCTAGACCTAACTCTAAGCCTTATTCCTCCCCCTAGCCCTAACACTAGCTCAAAACGTAACCTTTATGCTAAACATAACCTTAACCCTAAACCTAGTTCTAACCCTAACCCTAACCCTAACTCAAGACCTATTCATGACCATAACCCTAGCCCTAAACTTAGCTCTAATCCTATCCATTACCCTAATCATTACCCTTAACCTAATGCTAACCCTAGGCCTAACACAAACCCTATCACTAAACCTAATCCTACCAATTACCGTAAACCTACCTTGAACCCTAAACAAAAACATATCATTACGCTAACCCTTACCCTAATGCTTATGTGAGCCCTAACTTAAAACCCTAACTTTAATAATACTCTAACGGATCCTGAGGCTAATAATTTAGCCAGCTCTAAACCTAACCCTTAATCCTAAACCTTACCCATAAACTAGACCTAGCCATAAACCTAATCCTAAAACTGTCCTCTCCTCAACCATAACCCCTCACCTGACATTAGGCCTAGCCCTAATTTTAGCACTAACCCTAAAAAAAAACCCAACCCTTCTTCTAGCCCGATACCTAATTTAATCCTAACCCTAACCCTAACCCTAGCTCTAACCACAATACTAACCCTAGCCCTAATATTAGCCCTAATTTCACCCTATCTTTAAACCTAACCATTACCCTAGACCTAAGAATAAATCTAACTCTCATACTAGCCCTTTCACTAGTTTTAGACCTATCCCTTAACTTAACCCTAAACCTAACCCTAAACCTAGTCTTAACACTTGCCGTATCCATAGCCCAAGCACTAACCTTAGATCATAATCTATCTCTAAATCTAACCCTGACCCAAAGCCTAAGCCTAACACTAACACTAGCCCTAACCCTAACACAAATACAAAAACTAGCACTAATCCTAGCCCTATCCTAAAACCAAAACGAGCCATAAGCTCTATCGCTAACCCTTAAACTAAATCAAACCCTAACCATACACCTACAGATAACCCTAACCCTAATTCGACTTTTAAGCTGAACCTGAAAACTAACCCTGACACTGACTCTGACACTAATACAAATCCTATCTCTAAACACCACCCTAATCCTAACACTAACCCTAACACTAAACCTAGACCTAATTTTAACCCTAAAATTAGCCGTAATTTTAACCCTTGTACTTACATTAGCCATAATACTAACCCTAGCACTAACTTAAACGAAATTGTAGCCCTAATCCAAGCCCTAAGCTGATCTTTAACCCTAATCCTAACGCTAACCCTAGCCCTAGCTCTATTCATAAACATAACGCTAGCCCTAACTCTATACACTACCATAACTATTACCCTAACCCTAATGCTAACCCTAGGCCTCTAATCATATCCCTATCTATTTCCCTAAACCTTACATGAACCCTAATTCTAAGTCTATCATTATCCAAACCCTTTACCTAATGTTAATTCAATACCTAAATTTAAGCCTTAACCTATTCCAAACCCTAACCTAGACCTTTACCTTAATAATACCCCTAGCCCTAAACCTGACCCTAAACCTAAACCTAAATTTTACACTAGACATACCCATAATTCTAACCCTACAACTATCTTTAAACATAATTCTAGAGTTAAATTCAGCCATACTCCTAATCCTAGCCCTAACCCTAAAAAAAAAAACACTAGCCCTCATCCTAGCCCTAAACCTAGAATTAATCATAACCCTAATTCTAACCCTTATTCTAAACATTACCCTTCCTATAAAACTAACATAATACCATCCCTTACCCTAAAGTAAATCCTAAATCTAACCCTAATTCTATGCTTAAACTAAACACTAACCATAGACTAATCCTAGCCCTAATTTAGCCCTATTCCTAAGCCTAACATTAACCTTAGCCCTAAGACTAACAATAATTCTAACACGAGACCTATCACTAGTTCTAATAATAGCCCTTACCATAACCCTAACCCTAGCTCTGACACTTGCCCATTCCTTAGTCCTAGCACCAACCCTAAGCCTAAGCTTATGCTAACACTAAACCTAATCATAATGCTAATCATAAAATCAGCCCTAACCCTACCACTAGCAGTAAAACAAAACTGAGCAATAGCCCTAACCCTAATCCTAACTTAATCCAAACCCTAACACTACACCTAGACCTAACCATAGCCTTAATTTGAGTCCTAACCCTAACCTTAAAAGCATACCTGACACTGACTCATATGCTAAACTCACCCTAGCTTGAAACACCATCCTAAATGTAAACCAAAAGTTGACGGGAATCGTAGCTGTTATGTGAGTCCTGACACTAACCCACACCCTGACTCATATCCTAAAACTAACCCTAGATATAAATATTAACCTAAACTTAAACTTAACCCTAACACTAAAACTACCCCTAACCCCAACCCTAAACCTAAAACTAACCCTAATTGTAACCCTAGTTTTTATATTAACAATTGCCCTAATCCTAGTCATAACCCTAACACAAAACTAGCCCTGATCTGAAAACTAAACCTAACTGTAACCCTAATTCTACACTAAATCTAGCCCTAAACCTAGCTCTAACTCTCTCCCTCACCCTAAGTGAAACCATAACGCTAATGGTAAACATAGATATATCTATAATCTTAAAGCTAACCAAAATATGAACCTTATTAATTGTGATGACCCTAGCCCTTATTCTAGCTCTAATCCTATTCCAAACTCTTACACTAACCCTGAACCTTATTCTGACACTAACACAAACCCAGGGTCTAAAACTGACCCTCAACTTAGAGCAAACCATAACACTGGCCATACTGCTAACTTATACCTAAACCTAAATCTAACCCTAGTCCTCAGACTAACACTTAACTCTCACACTATCCCTAAACCTAGTTCTAAGCCTATCCATTACCATAACCCTAACCTAGCCCTAACCCTTGCCATATCCTTAGTCCTAGCCCTAACTCTAGATCTAACCCTAATCGAAATCTAACCCTAATCCTAAGCATAAGCCTAACAATAAAACAATACCTAAACCTAATGCTAACATAAAACTAGCCCTAACCCTAACCCTAGCAACAAAACAAACTGAGCAACAGCCCTAACCATAAATCTTAACTTAAACCAAACGATAACACTATACCTAGACCCAACCATAGCCTTAATTTGAATCCTAACCCTAACCTTAAATCTAACCCTGACCCTGACTCATATCCTAACATTCACCCTAGCTCTAAACACCCTCCTAACCCTAAGGTAAAACCTTAAAGTAAACCTATTCTTAATTCGAGTCCTAACCCTAACTCTGACCCTGCCTCTTATTTTAACACTAACCCTAGCACTAAATATCATGCTACCCATAAACCTAGCCCTAACACTAAACCTACCCCTAACCCGAACACTAAAACTTACCCTTGTTGTAACCCTATTTCTTAAATTAGTCATTGCCCTATCATTAGCCCTAAACCTTACCCAAAAACTAGCCCTAAACCAAGCCCTAAACCTAGGTTCAAACCTAACCCTAAATCTAGACCTAACCCTAGCTCTAATGCTATCCCTTACACTATGAGTAACCCTAACCCTAATGGTAGCCCTAGACCTATGCCTAATCTTTAGGCTTACCAAAATCCTAACCTTATTAATAGTTCTGACCTTAGCTCTCATTCTAGCTCTTATCCTATTCCAAACCGAACGCTAACCCTCACCCTTATCCTGACCCTAACACAAACCCTAGTTCTAAACCTGACCCTAACACTAGACTAAAACCTAACACTAGCCCTGGACCGAAACCTAATCCTAAATCTAGCCTTATTTCTAGCACTAGATCTGAACAAAAACCTAGTTCTAGGCATAACAATAACCCTTATCCTAACACAAACACTAACGCCACCCCTAGACGTAAACCTACTCCTAATTTTTGCTGTAACCGTAATTTGAACTCTAACCCAAAAACTGGCTCTGCCTTTAACAATAAACCTACTTCTATACCTGACCTTAACTGAAAATCTAAACATAACACTAGATCTTGGCATAACCCTAACCCTAAAACTAATCCTAATCATAATCCTAGCTCTTACATTACCCTCAGCTTTAACCCTAGGCCTCAACCTAACACAATATCTAGAGCTAATTCTAGGCCGTAACCTAGTCCTAAGCATAAACCTACCCCTAACCCTAGCCCTAACTCAAACATAACCCTCGCCTTAGTCCTAAACCTACCTCAAAATTTAACACTTACTATAAATATAAACCTAGAACTAGCCCTAAATCTAACCCTAAACATAGTTCTAATCCTAACCTTAAAACAAGCCCTAAACCCAGCTCTAAACTTACCCATTACCCTAACCCTAACCCAATTGTAACCTTAGCCTTAAGCCTAACCATAATCGTAACCTTAGACAGAAAACTAACCATAGACCCAACACTAAACTAATACTCGCTATTGCCCTAACCATAAATCGAACCCTAACCCTTAAAATAATTCTAAACTTAACCATAGACCTAACCCTTACCCTAAACTTAAATCTAGCCCTGTCCATAACCCTAAAACTACATCAAACCATATTTATTACCATAAGCCTAAACCTAAACTTAATTATAACCATTCCCCTAACCCTAACCTTAACCCTAAACCTACCATAATCCTATCCCTAAACATAACCCGAAACCTAGCTCTTGCTCTAAAACTAATCATAGCTCAGAACCTAACTCTTACACTAAACATCACACTAACCCTAACCCTGGTTCTAACCTGTAGCTCAACACTAACTCAAGACCTAATCCTAACCATAAGTCTAGCTATAAACTAAGCTCTAACTGTATTTATTACCCTAATCATAACACATATCCTAATGCTAATGCTAGGCGTAACACTATCTCAAGACCTAATCCTAATCATAACCCTAGCCCAAAACTTAACTCTAACCCTAAACATAACCCTTTCCCTAATGCTAACCCTAGGCCGAACCCTAAACTTATCACTAACTCCAATCCTATATTAATTACCCTAAACCTAACCTGAACCCTAAATCTAACCCTATCATTACCCTAACCATAACCCTAATGCTAATTTGAGCACTTACCCTAAACTCAAACCAAAAAGAATCCATAACCGTGACCCTGACCCTAATAATTCCCCTAGCTCTAACCTAACCTTTACCCTAAACCGAATCCTTACATTAGACCTAGCCAAAACTTAACCCTAAAACTATCCATAACCATAACCCTAGACCTGACATTAGCTTTAGATATAATCCTAGCGCTAACCCGAACAAAAACCCTAGCCCATATTAGACCTAAACATAGCCTTAATCATAACCCTAATCTTAAAACTAGGCCTAACTTAAAACCAACCCTATCCCTAATCTTAGACCTAACTTAGCCCTATCCTTAACTCAATCCTAACCCTAGCCCTAAAACTAAGTCTAACTCTCTCCATAGCTCCAAAACTAGTTCTAAACCTATCCCTTACTGGAAATTTAAACCTAGCCCTAACCCTAGGCCTGACCCTAGCCATTTCATTAGCCCTAGCCCTAACCCTAGATCTAACTTCAACTCTAAATCTAACCCTAATGCAAAGCCTAAGCCTAAACCTAACATTAATCCTAACTCTAACCCTAATGCTACTCCTAAAACTAGCCCTAACTCTAGCCTTAGCCCTAATACAAAACCAAGCCATAGCCCTAACCCTAACCCTTAACCTAAACCAAACCCTAACCCTACAGCTAGCCCTAACCCCAGCCCTAATTCCAGATTTAAGCAGAATTCTAAAACAAAACTTAACTCTGATTCTGACTGTAACACAAACCCTAGCTTTAAACATCACCCTAAACATAACCCTAAACATAACACTAGACCTAGCCCTAACCCTAACTGTAAACTTAAAACTAGCCCTAATTGTAACCCTAGTATTTACATTAGCCATAACCCTAACCCCAGCCCTAATTCCAGATTTAAGCAGAATTCTAAAACTAAACTTAACTCTGATTCTGACTGTAACACAAACCCTAGCTTTAAACATCACCCTAAACATAACCCTAAACATAACACTAGACCTAGCCCTAACCCTAACTGTAAACTTAAAACTAGCCCTAATTGTAACCCTAGTATTTACATTAGCCATAACCCTAACCCTAGCCCTAGCTTAACCCAAATTCTAGCCTAATCTGATCCTTATACTGAGCTTTAATCCTAACCCTAAGTGTAAACCTAAATCTAGCAGTAATAATAACCATAACTTTAGCTGTAAACCTAGGTCTAACCCTATTCATTACCGGAACCAAAATCCTAACCCTAATGCTAACCCTAGGCCTAAACCTTACCATATTCCTAATCCTAACCCTATCCATTACCTGTAATCTAACTTGAAACCAAATTCTAACTATATCATTACCATAATCCTAAACCTATACTAATTTTAACCCTACATTTAAACTTAACCTATCCCAAACAATAATCATGACCCTGACCCAAACAATACCCTTAGCTCTAAACCTGAACCTAACCCTAAATCAAACCCTTACACTACATATAACCTTACCCTAAACTGTCTTTAACAGTAAAACTGGACCTGAAATTAGCCCTAGCCCTAATTCTAGCCTAAAACCTAACCTTAATTCTAATTCAAACCATAACCTGAGGTTTAACCCTAATTCTAACCCTCACCCTAGACCCAAATCTAGCTGTAACTCCATCCCTTACCCTACACCTAACCATAACCATAAACCTAACCACGATCTTAAACCTAATCATAACCCTTTCCTTAACCCTAGTCCTAACTCTAACACTAATCCTAGCACTAAACCTAGTTTAGTCCTATTCTAACCCTAAACCTAGCCTTAAGCCTAACTCTAACTCTTGCCTAGCCCTATCCCTAGTTCTATACTTAGGCATATGCAAACCCTGGAACTAAACCTAACTCTAAATTTAAACCCAACTCTAAACTTAACCATAACCAGAATTCAAACCCAATACCTAACTCTAGCCCTAACAATAATGCTAATTCTAAAATTTACCTTACCCCTAGCCTTAGCCTTTTAACAAAACCAAGCTATATCCCTAACCATAACCCTTAAACTAAATCAAATCATAACCTACACCTAGCCCTAACCCTAACTCTAAAAATAATCCTGAACCTGACACTGATCCTAAGACTAATCCTAGCTCTAAACATTACCCAAACACCAGACCTAGCCTTAACTGTAACCCTAAAACAAGCCCTAATTGAAATTGTCATTGTCATAACCCTAGCTCAAACCTTAAGACAAATTCTACCCCTAGCTGAAATCCTACTCTTAACCCTAACACTAGCCCTAACCCTAACCCTAAACTGAGCCCTAACCTTAGCTCTAACCCTATCACTTACCCTAACCAAACACTAAACCAAATACTAACCCTAGTCCTAACCCTAATCCTTAGCCTAACTTAAACACTAACAGTATTACTAGTCCTAACCCTAGCCCTCATTCTAGTTCTAACCCTAAACCTGACCCTTATTCTTATGCTAACAGTAACCCTAGGTCGAAACCTGACCCTAACCCTATACCAAACTCTACCACTAACCCCACAAGTAAGCCTATACATACACCTAATCCTAACATAGATCTAGACCCAAATCTAATTCTAAGTATAGTTATAATCCTAGCCCTATACCTAAACTGAATCTTAGCTCTAGCCTTAACTCTAACCCTAAACTGAAACTAAACACTTACCCTACACTGAGACCTAACACTAGTCCTAATTCTGGCTCTAACTCTAACTCTAATCCTATCCAGAACACTGACCCTGACCCTAACATTAACCTATCTCTAAACCTGACCCTAACCCAAAACCTAGTCCTAACACTAGACCTAGCCATAACCCTAACCCTAATACTAGCCCTAAACATAACCCTAGCCCTAACCCTATTTTAGCCCTAATCTTAACCCTAACAGTAGCACTAACCCTAAGTATATTCCTAACCCTAGTCCTAAACCTAACTAAAAACCTAGCCATAATCCTAGGACTAAACTTAGACCTAAGTCTAACCCTAACCCCAACCCTAGCCCTAACACTAACCCTAACACTAACACATACCTTAGACCTAACCCTACCTCAAAGCCAAACCCTTACCCTAAGCATTACACTAGCCCTATCCTAAACCATAACTCTAACCTTAGCTCTTTTCCTAGCCTTAATCCTAGCTCAAACATTAGTTCTAAGCCTGTCAATTACCCTAAACCTAACCCTAAGCTTAAGTGTAAACCTATCTCTAACACTAAACTTAACCCTAATCATAAATATATCCCAAGACTTAACCATAAACCTAAACCTCACCATAGCCCTAAATCTAGCTGAAACATTAAGCCTTACACTAAACCTAATCCTAAAACAAGCCCAAATCCATAACTTAACCCTAACTCTAACCCTAAATCTAACATTATCCATTACACTAAACCTAACCCAAACAGTAATGAAACCTCTAGCTATAAGGCAAACCCTAAACAAAACTCTTACCATAAATATATCCCTATACTTAAAGGTAAACCTCAACCTCGCCCTAGCCATTACCCTAGCTCAAACTCTAACCTTTACCCTAACCTAACTATAACACTAGCCCTAAACTGAACACTTACTCTAAACCAAACTTAGCCCTATTCCTAAACCTAACTCTAATTTTAGACTTAATCCAAAACATAACCTATGCCTAACCCTAGCTGTAAATCTATACATTATACTAAACATAATCCAAACCCAATGCTAACCTTAATCCTATTTCTAAACTTAACCCATCCATTACCTAGATCTTAGCTGAAACCTAAACCTAACCCCATCCATTACCCTAACCCTAAGCCTAAACCTAACACTGATTCAAGCCCTAACCCAAAACTTTGACCTAAACAAAATGCTAACACATACAATGGGCCTAATAATATCCCTAACTCTAAACCTGAGCCTTACTCTAAACATAGCTCTGAAACTAGACCTAGTCATAACCTAGCCCTAAAACTATCCTTAATCATAACCCTAGACTTGACATTAGCCCTAGCCCTTGTTCTACCCTTTAACCTAACAGATATCCTAGCCCTAAACCTAGCCTTAATCCTTACCTAAACACTAACCCTTGCCTGAATCCTAATTTTAAACCTCACCCTAGCCCTAAAGCTAGCTATAACCCCACCCATTTCCCTGAACTTATTCCTAACCCCAATGCAAATCCTACACCTAGCCCTAACCCTAGGCCTAACCCTAACACTAACCCTTGCCCTAATCCTAGCCATAATTTAGCTTTAGCCCTAACCATAACCCTAAGCCTAGACCTAAATCAAAATCTAACGCTTGTCCTAGCCGTTTCCCTAGTTCTGATGCTATCCCTTACCATAACACTAACCCTAGCCCTAATCCTAACCATGGGTCTAACCCTAAGTCTAAATCTAACACTAAGTCTAAAACTAAACCACATCCTAAAGCTAGCCCTAACCCTAACACTAATTCAATATCCAGCCCAAACCCTGTTTGATTTACAGCTTAATTTCCATTCACCCCTTAGGGCAAAAAGAAGAGAAACATAAAAATTGAAGCTGTTCCTGAGAGAAAACCTTTTTACATAGTAAAAATAGGAAAAATGTGAATCCTGCCCAGTATCATAGAAATTAAAAAAAAAAAAACTATCTCTAACCCTAACACCAGGTCTAAACCTAGTCTTAACACTAAGTCTAACCCTAAACCTAATCTGTTTAGAGAACTTTTGATCATAGAAGTTTTGAAATTGGGGAGTCTAGTGGGGCAAGCTTACAGATGAATCATGGGCAGTTTCAAAGAAATCTGACAAAATAATTGGGGGAGCTATTTTAGTACATGCATGTTTTCCAGTTTTCTCCTAAAGTGTTCTCAGATAAATTTGTATTGCATGATTCAGCTTATAACTAATTTCAAAAGGAACAAACCAGAGAGCATTCACAGAGGACTGATTGAAAGTGTGAAGTTTCAAGCAGTTAGCACCAACCTTGTTTGATTTCCAGCTCCATGTTCATTTACCCATGTAAATCAAAATAAAGTAAATCCGTAAAATACAAATTGTTCCTGTCAGCAAAGAATTGAACTGAGAAGGCCAAAACCTGGGGAACATAGTAAGGCTAGGTAAAAATGTATTCTGCCAAGTATCAAAAAAATTTGAACAAGACAATCTGTAACCCTTACACTAGACCTAAATCTTAACTAACCTGTTGAGAGAACCTTTGATCATAGAAGTCTCAAAGTTGAGGAGCCTAGTGGGGAAATCTAACTGATAAATCCTGCCCAGTATCAAAGAAATCTGACCAAATGATTGGGGGAGGTAGTTCAGTACCTGCATATTTTTTTTGTCTCCTAAAATGCTCTCACATAGTGTTGTTTTTGCATGCTTCATCTTTGAGATACTTTCACAAAGATAAAGCCAGAGCGTCCTCACAGAGAATTGATTGAGTGTGAGAAGTTTCATGCAGCTAGCGATAATCCTATTTGATTTCCAGCTCCATTTCCATTTACCCATATAGGGCAAAATGAACTGAAACCTTAAAATAAAAACTGAAATACTGACAGCAAACCAGTGAACCTAGAATTCCCAAACCTGGGGAACATAGTAAGGATATGTAAAAGACAAATCCTGCCTAGGATCAAAGACATTTGAAAAAATCTGCTGTAAACCTAACACTAGATCCATCTTTAATCCTAATACTACAGCTCACCCTAGCTTGTTTAGAGAACCTTTGATCACAGAAGTCCCAAGCTAAGGGAGTCTAGTGGGAAAGCTAACAGATGAATCTTGCACAGAATCAAAGAAATCTGAGTAAAAAATTGGTAAAAGTGTTTCAGTACATGCATATTTCCTTGATTTCTCCAAAAGTCTTCTGGGATAAATTAATACTGTGTAATATCAAAGAAATCTGTTCAAATTTTTGGGAGACTTATTTCAGTACATACATGTTTCTCTGTTTTCTCCTTAAGGGCTCTCGGATACAATTTCTTTTGCATGCTTCATCTTTGGCCTACCTTCAAATAAAAGAAACCAGAGAGTACCCACTGAAAACTGATTGTGTGAAGTTTCAAGCACCTCCTGCCAACCCTGTTTGATTTCCAGCTCAATTTTCATTCACATTAATAAGCCATAATGAAGGGAAACCTTAAAATACAAATTGTTCCTGATTGTGAACTATTGAACTGACAAGGCCCAAACCTGTTGAGCATAGTAAGGCTAAGTAAAAGATGAATCCTGCCCAGTATCATAGAAATTTGAAAAAATCTAGGGCCACATGGGTGCTCTCAGAGCAGATGGAAGGCTGGGCTATGCTGTTTCTCTGCGCACAGAAAGCAGTCTCAGCCACACAGGCGCTCTCTGCCAAGACGGAAGGCAGCACAGAACACAGATGGTTGGCTTTCAGGTCACAAGACCGAGCTCTGGACACAGCACAAGGTCACTCCAGAACTACTCACCTCACCAAACACCATACATGTGTAATAGATGGAATCCATCTTGCAAAACCTTACTCCCCATCTATTAGTGGGCAAGGCAACCAGCTTGGTTTTGCTGCTTCTCAGATATCCATTTTCCAACTCCCCTACTTCTAGCTGTGATAACTCAGGATTTTTCTCACAAGTTTTTGCAGGTGTAGCTATCAATGAGGAACAGCAACTGTACAGGCACCTGGTTTCCAATTCAGAGACTAATAGTAGGGAGGCTCCAGGTAGAATCTCAAACCCTCTCACCATGGCTACCTCCACCATCCTGAGCAAAAAGACTCATGCTAGGAATTGACAACTCCACCTACTGCAAGAAAAGAAAACAGAGTTCTAAGAGACTTTTTTTTTCTTTCTTACTTTTCTTTTCTTGCTCTTCTCATTCATTCTCCTCTACACTTCCCCCTATGGTCCACACAACCTCAACATATGTGACACCAAGAACTTTCCATGAAATTCGACTTTAAGAACTGAATCACTAGAATTGTATAATATAGAGGAATTGCATAGGCCCAAACTCATCACCTCTTTATTTGCTCTTATTTTCTTTCTCCCTCTCTTTCTTTCTTTCCTTATTATTTTTTCTTCTTTTTTTTTCTCCCTCTATCCCACTTTCAGACTTCTAACTTTTACTATTTATACATAGGGTAATTTTATGAATACAGATAAGGATTTTGAATTTATACCTTCTTTTGTTAATTCCCCCTGTCTATTCAGTAGAGTTCTCCTCCAATGTTGCTAAGTTAGATTAACCACATACCCTCATTCCTTTCCTCCTTAACATAGCATCTTACCCCTGTCCCTCAGTTATCTATACACCACCAGAAATGGTATGCCTTTTATGAAACTAATGACTATATCCTAAATAATAATTGAAGCCAACATCTGTAGACACAGAGTCTAAATATAAATGTATTTATAATGGTTAGGCTTAGGCTTCGGGTTAGAGTTAGATTTAAAGTTAGGTTTTCATCTGTGGTTAGGGCTAGGACTAAGGATAGGGCAAGGGTTAGAATTAACGTTTGGGTTAGGTTTAGGATTATGGTAAGAATAGGATTAGAAGTAGTGATAGTGCTAGTATGAGAGTTAGTCTTAGGGCTAGGATTAGGGTTAGGGTTAGGGTTTGGGATAGTGCTAAATTAGGGCTAGTGGTAGTGTTAGGTTTAGGCCTTCGGTTAAGGTTGGAGTTAGGATTACATATAGGGTAACGTATTGGGTTATAGCTAGTTTAAGGGCTAGGGCAAGGGTTAGTACCAGGGTTGGGGCTAGGGTTAGGTTTAGGGTTAGGGTTATTATTAAAGCTAGGTTTAGGACTATAATGAGGGCTAATGTTTGTGTTAGTGTTAGGGCTATTATTAGAGCTAGGGCTAATATCAGGTCTAGGTTTACATTTAGGGATAGATTTAGTTTTAGGTTTATGGCTTGGTACAGTGTAGGGGTTAGGTGTATACTAAGGGTCAATTTTAGAGCTAGGATTATTATTAAGGTAAGGATAAAGGTGAGGGTTTGGGTTAGGTTAGGGTTTAGGTTTAGGGCTTGAATTATCATTAGGAATTTGGGTTAAGGTAATGAAAGGGTTAGATTGAGGGTTTAGATGTGTTTTAGTGTAATGTACAGGGTTAGGTTTAGGCCTAGTTTCACATAAGGGTTATCATTAGGGTAATGGATAGGATTAGCCTAAGATTAGGGTTAGGGTTATGTATAGGATTAGGGCTCTTTTTGTGTTAGGATTAGGGATTAGGTGTGGTTTAGTGTAATGGATAAGTTTAGGGCCAGGACTAGGTTTAGCATAATGAGTTATCATTAAGGTAACGGATAGGGTTAGACCTAAGATTTGGGGTAGGGTTATGTATAGGATTAGGGCTTTTGTTTGTGTTAGGGTTAGATTACGTTCAGGGTTAAAGCTAGGTTTAGTGGCTGAGGATATGGCTCAAGAAGTAACATGCTCGCCTGACATGTGCAGGGCGCTGAGATTGATCCTAAGCACCACATACCAATAAAATAAAGATATTGTGTCCACCGAAAACTACAAAAAAAAAATTAAAATCTAGGTTTAACACATGGATAAAGGCTAGGTTTTTTGTTTGGTTAGGGCTAGTGTTAACACTACAGTTAATGTACAAAGTAGTTTTATGTTTAGAGCTAGTGATAGGGTTAGGGATATGGCTATGTCTAGCTTTAGGGTTAAATTTATGGTTACGATGATGTTTATAGCTAGGTTTAATATTAGGGTCAAAGTCACAGTCCAGATTAGTTTTCGGGTTAGGGTTAGGACTAGAATTAAATATAAGACTAGAGCTAGGTGAAGGGTTAGGATTATGATTTGGTTTGGTTTTGGTACGAGGGGTAGAGTTGGGGCTACTTTTAGGATTAGGGCTAGTGTTTCTGTGAAGTTTAGGCTTTGGTTTAGGGTTAGATTTAGAGTTAGGTTTAGATCTAGACTTTGAGTTAGAGGTAAAGATAGGGCTAGGATTAGGACTAAGTTTAGGGTTAGATATATGGTGATGGTTAGGGATAGGGTTAGAACTAGGTTTAAGGATACTGCGAGAGTTTGAGTTAGTCTTAGGGCTACGGTTATGGTTTGGTTAGGGATAAGGCTAAATAAGGGCTGGGATTAAGACTAGGGTTACTATTAGGGTTAGGCCTAAATTGAGGGCTAGGGTTAGTGTTAGGGTTAGTGTTAGGATTAGGTTTAGGTAAAGGGATGGGATTATAGCTACTTTTAGGACTAGGGAGAGTATTAGAATTATGGTTATTATTTTGGTTATGTTTATGATTAAGGCGAGGTTTATAGCTAGAAATTGGCTAAGGTTTTTGTTAGGATTAGGACTAGAATTAGAGCTAGGGCTAATGTCAGGTCTAGTGTAACAGAAAGGGTTTTAGGGTTAGGTTTATAGCTAGGTCTATTGTAAGGGTCTGATTTCTTGTTAGGGTCAGGTTTAGAGCTATTGGTATTATTAGGGTCAGGTTCAGGGTTAGGGTTTTTATTAGATTAAGGTTTAGGGTTAAGGCTCGAGTTATCATTATGGTTAGGTATTGGTTAATGATAGTTTTAGGTTTAGAGTTCAGGTTAGGTGTAGGGTAATGAATAAGTTTAGGGTTAAGAATAAGATTATGGTTCAGCCTAGGGTTAGAAAAAGTGTTAGGGTTATTATTAGGGTAATGGATATGGTTAGAGCTAATGATAGGGCTAGTATTATGCTTAAGATTAGGTCTAGGTTTAGGCCTAGGTTCAGGTATAGGGCTAAGGTTAGTGTAATGGTTAGCCTTAGGGTTAAAGCTAGGGTAGGGCTTGAGTTAGAGCTAGGTTTTGCAATAAATTAGGGCTATGGCAAATGTAAGAACTTTGTTATGATTAGGGCTAGTTTTGGGGTTAATGTTAGAGCTAAATATAATTTTAGGGTTAGGTTTAGGATTAGGGTGATATTTAGCTATGATTAGG
This sequence comes from Callospermophilus lateralis, assembly GCF_048772815.1. Classification (NCBI taxonomy): domain Eukaryota; kingdom Metazoa; phylum Chordata; class Mammalia; order Rodentia; family Sciuridae; genus Callospermophilus; species Callospermophilus lateralis. The sequence continues at coordinate 163,914,819 of NC_135305.1, forward strand.
GTTAGTGTCAGGGTCAGAATTCAGTTTAGGCATATGCTTAATGGAAAGCCAAAATAAAGACTAGGGTTAAGACTAGGGGAAGGGTTAGTTTTATGCTTTAGGCTAAGGGTTATTATTAAGACTAGGGCTAAGTTTTTCTTTAGGTCTAGGGCTAGAATTATGGATAGATTAGGATTAGGTTTAGGTCTAGGGCTAGTATTAGGGTTAGCTTTAAGGTTACCAGTAGGGATAATGTTAGGGTTCAGTTTAGGGTTTGGTTCAGGTTTAGACCTATGATTAGTGTTCAGGTCAGAATAAGGGTCAGGGTTAGGGTTAGGTTTTGGCTTATGTTAGAGCTAGAATGAGGATTAGGGTTAGGACTACTAATAGGGTAGGGTTTGCTTTAGGTTAAGGAATAGAATAAGGATTAGGATTAGGATTAGCATTTTGTTTAGTGTTTGGCATAGGGTAAGGGATAGGTTTAAATTAGGGTTTAGAGCTAGGGTTAGGGCTAGGGTTAGGGTTAAATCTTGGTTTATGGCTCAGATTAGTGCCAGTTTTGTGGTTGGATTATGGCTAGGAATAGAGCAATGGCTAATGTAAAGATTATCATTTTTAGGGTTAGTTTTAGGGTTATGGATAGGGGTTAAGCCTCTAGTATTGGGATTAGTTTTAAGGTTAGGGTGAAATTTAGAGCTAGTGTTAGTGTTAGGTTAATAGTCAGGGTCAGGTTTAGTTTTAGGGTTGAGGTTAGGATTCGGATTAATGCTAGGTATTTAAGGGTTCAGTTTAAGGTTAGGGTGGTGTTTAGAGCTAGGGTGAGTGTTAGGATATGTGTCAGAGTTAGGTTTAGTATTAAGGTAAAGATTAGGACTCGAATTTGGACTACGGTTAGGTCTAGGTGTAGTGTTAAGTTTTGGTTTAAATTAAGGGTTAGGGTTAGGACTATTGCTCGGTTTTGTTTTACTGCAAGGGTTAGTGTTAGGATTAGTTTTATGATTAGCATTAGGGCTAGGGCTAGTGTTAATGTTAGGTTTGGGCTTAGGGTTAGGGTTAGATTTAGAGTTAGGGTTAGACCTAGGGTTAATACTAGAAATAAGTATTAGGCAATGGTTATGGCTATGTTTGGGGCTAGGATTAGGATTATAATAATGGATAGGTTTAAAAGTAGGAATAGGGCTAGTGTGAGAGTGAGAGTTAGTCTTAAAACTAGGTTTAGGGTTAGGGTTAGGGATAGGTTTAAATTAGGGCTAGAATTAGGGCTATTGTTAATGTTCACCTTAGGTCTAGACTTAGGGTTAGGGTTAGTGTTAAGTTTAGGGTAAGGAATGGCGGTATAGCTAGGTTTAGTGAGAGGGTGAGGGTTAGAATTAGGGTTAGGGTTATGGTTAGGGTTAGGGTTATGATTTAGACTATGGTTTATTTTAGGTTAGTGCTAGGATTATGACTAGTACTAATATCAAATCTAGGGTTATGGTTAAAGATAATTCTAGGGTTAGGTTTATGGCTCCATATAATATAAGGTTAGGTTTAGGTTAGGGTAAGGTTTAGAGCTAGGGGTATTATTAGGGTCAAGGTCTGGGTTAGATGTTTGGGATAGGTTAAGGTTTAAAGTTAGGTCTCGAATTATCATTATAGTTATAGTTAGTGTAATTATAATATGATGTTTAGGGTTTAGGTCTGGTTTAGAATAATGCATAGGTTTAGGATTAGTGATAGGTTTAGGTTTAGACCTAGAGTTTTGATTTATGGCAATAGATAGGGTTAGAGCTAGGGTTAGGGCTAGAGTTATGGTTTTGATTAGTGCTAAATTTAGGATTAGGGTTAGGGTTAAAGAAAGGTTAGGGCTTGGATTAGGGCTAGGTTTTGGGTTACGTTAGTTCTAGGGTTAGGGGTAATGCTAATGTAAGTACCAGGGTTAAAATTATGTTTAAATTTAGGATTAGGCTTAGTGTTAGGTCTAGTGTTAGGTTTAGGGTTAGAGTTAGGGTGATGTTTAGACTATGGTTAGTATTATGGTCAGAGTCAGGGTCAGTGTTAGTTCTAGTTTTCAGCTTAAAACTAGAAATAGAGCTAAGGTTAAGGTTAGGGTTAAGGGTTGGTTTAAGTTAAGAGTTAGGGTTATAGCTATGGCTTGGTTTTGTTTTAGGGCTAGAGTTAAAGATAAATTTAGAGTTACGTTTAGGTTTAGGGTTAGGCTTAGGGTTAGGGTTCGATTTAGAGTTAAAATTAGATATAGGTTGGGGCTAGAGCTAATGAAAGGGCTATGGTTAGGGCTGGGTTTAGGGCTAAAATTATCGTTCCAGTAAGGGCTAGGGTTAGAACTAGGGATGGGGCTAGGGTGAGATTTAGAGTTAATCGTAGGGCTAGTGTTAGGGCTAGGCTTATGAATAGGACTAAATTAGTGCTAAGATTGGTGCTAGGGTTAGTTCTTGGGTTAGGTCTAATGTTAGGTTATGGGTTAAGATTAAGGCTAGGTTTAGGACTAGGATAAGGGCTGGGGTTTGTGTTAGGTTTAGGGATAGAATTAGGGCTATGAATAATGTCAGGCCTAAGCTTTTGTTTAGGGATAGTTTTACGATTAGTGTTATTGCTAGGTCTAGTGTAAATGTTAGGTTAGGTGTAAAAGTCATCCTTAGAGCTAGGAGATTTATTAGTGTCAGAGTCAGTGTTAGAGTTTGTTTGAAGTTAGGTTTTAAGGTTAGGGCTTGACTTAGCACCAGGGTGTGGGTTAAGGTAATGATACGATTTTGTTTAGAGTTAATGTTATGTTTAGGGTAATTGATAGAGTTAGGGTTAGTGATATGGTTAAGGTTAGGCCTAGGGTTGGCATTTGGGTAAGAGTTATGGTTGGTAAAGTGTATAGGATTAGAGGTAAGTTCGAGGCTAGGTTTATGGTTTAGAATAGGTCTTGATTCAGGGTTAGGGTTAGGGTTAAAACTAGGGTTAGGCTTAGATTTATGTTTAGCATAAGGATTAGGTTTTGAGATAGGGTTAGGGCTAGTGTGAGTTTTAGGTTTAGGGTTACTTCTAGAGATAAGATTATAATACTTATAGGATTAGGGTTAGTATTATGGCTAGGGACATCATGAGGGATAGGGTTATGATTAAGGTAATGTATATGATTAGATGTAGATTTAGGGCAATGTTTAACTTTAGATTGCGGTTTAGGCTTAGATTTAGGGCTATGGATATATTTAGGTTTATAGTAAGAGATAGGGTTTGATCTAGGGTTATGTCTATGGAAAGTGTGAGGTTTAAGGTGAAGTCTATGGTTAGTTTGGCTTAGATTTAGGGCTATGGATATATTTAGGTTTATAGTAAGAGATAGGGTTTGATCTAGGGTTATGTCTATGGAAAGTGTGAGGTTTAAGGTGAAGTCTATGGTTAGTTTTCCAGTTAGGTTTAGGTTTGGCATTAACCCTAGGATTATTAATAATGTTAGGTTTAGGTTTAAAGTAATTGGTACGTTTAGAGCTAGGTTTAAAACTAGGGTTAAGGTTAGGTTTAGGGCTAGGTTTAAGGTTAGATTGAGGTATAGGTGTAGGTTTATGTTTAGAGTAATGCTTAGGCTTTGAGCTAGGATTAGGTCTAAGGCAAAGGTTAGGTTAGGGTTAGGGCTATGGTTAGGGTTAGAGTTATGCTTAAGACTTGATTTAGGCCTAGGATTAGCTCTAGGTTTTGTGTTAGGTTTAGGCCTAGGGTTAGGACTATGGGTAATGTAAGAGTTAGGGTTATGTTGAAAGCTAGTTTGGTTAGGGTTATGGCTACGTCTAATGTTAGGTTTTGTTTTTTGGGTAGGGTCAGATTTAAAGATAGGTTTACTCTAAAGACAGGGAGAGAGTTTGGGTTAGAATTTGTGTTAGGGTTACAGCCAGAAATCAGACTATGCTTACGTCTAGTGTTAGGAATACTGTTTGAGTTATGTTAAGGATTATTGTTAGGGCTAGGGCTAGGTTTATGTTCAGCTCTAGGGCTAGAGTTAAGGCTAGATTTAGGATTTGCTTTAGGTCTAGTGCTAGTGTTAGTGTTTGGTCTAGGTTTAGGGTCAGTTTTAGACCTAGGGTTAGTTTTAGGGAGAGAATAATAGTCAGCGTTAGCATTAGGGTTTGAAATAGGGTTAGAGCCACAAGGAAGGCTAGGTTTAGCACTATTAATAGGTTTAGTATTTTTGTTAGCCTTAGGATTAAAGATAGGTCTAGGGTTACCATTAGGGTTAGGTTTTTACTTAGGTTAAGGGATAGCCTTAGAGCTAGGGTTAATGCTAGAGTTAGGATTAGGGTTATGGTTAAATATAGATTTAGAGATTGGATTAGGTCTAGTTTTGGGGGTAGGTTTAAGCTAGATTTGGCTATTAGCTAATGTAAGAGCAAGGGTTACAATTAGGGTTAATTTTGGTTTTAGGGTCAGGGTTAGGTCTAGTGTTTTGTTTAGGATTAAGATTTGGGTAATATTTAGAGCTAGAGTTATTTTTTGGGTATGAGTAAGTATCAGGGTTAGTTTTAGGGTTAGAGTTATGACTCAAATAAGGGCTAGGGTTACTGATAGTGTTTGGTTTAATGTGAGGGCTCTGTTTAGAGCTAGGATTTCTATTAGGATATCAGTAACGGTCATGGTTAGCTTTAAGATTAGGGTTATGACTTTATTAGGGCTAGAGTTACTGTTATGGTGTGGTTTATGTTTAGGGTGGTCTTTAGAGCTAGGATCAATCTTAGGATATGAGTCAGGGTCAGGGTAAGTTTTAAGGTAAGGGTTAGGACTCGAATTAGGTCTAGGGTTGCATCTAGTTGTAGTGTTAGGGTTTGGTTTAAGTTAAGGGTTATGGTTAGGGCTGTTGCTCAGTTTTGTTTTAGTCCTAGGTTTAAGGTTTGGGCTAGTTATAATATTAGCATTAGGGTTATGCCTAGTGTTAGTGTTAGGCTTAGGCTTTGGGTTAGGGTTTGATTTGGATTTAGTGTTAGATCTAGTATTAGGGCTAGGTCTAACTACAGGGCAAGGGTTAGGGCTAAGTTTATGGTTACTATAACAGAAAAGGTTAGAACTAGAGCTAGAGCTAGTGTGAGAGTTAGAGTAGTTTTACACCTAGGGTTTTGGTTAGTTTTAGGTATAGGGCTAAGTTAGGGTTAGGATTAGGGCTAGAGTTAGTGTTAAGTTTCAGCCTAGTGTTAGGGCTAGGGGATTATAGTTAATTTTAGGGTAAGGTATGGTGTTATAGCTAGGTTTAGAGGTAGGGTTAGGGTTAGAATTAGTGTTAGGGCTAGGGTTTAGGGTTGTGGTTATGATTAAGGCTAGGTCAAGGGCTAAGATGAGGGCTAGGATTTGTTGTAGGGTTAGGTCTACAATTAGGGATAGGCCTATATCAGATCTAGTGTTACAGTTTGGGGTAGATTTAGGGTTAGGTTTTAGTCTATGTCTAGTGTAAGTGTTAGTCTTCATGTAAGGGTCAGGTTTAGGGTAAGGTGTGTTTTTAGGATCAGGATCAATGTTAGGGTTTGTTTTAGGTTAAGGTTTAAGGATAGGGCTCAAATAAGCATTAGGGTTAGAGTTAGGGATAGGGTAATTGATAGGGTTAGGTTTAGATTTCAGGGTAGGTTTAGGGCTTTGAGAGCTTTAGGGTTAGCAAAAGGTTATGGTTAGTCCTAGGGTTAGTATTAGGATTAGGATTATCTTAAGGATAATATATAGGGCTAGATCTATGGTTAGGGCTAGGGTTAGGTTAGGTTTAGAGCTAGAGTTAGGTTAGGTTTTGGGTTAGGGCTAATAAAACTAGCATAGGGTTAGGGTTAGGGTTATATTTAGGGCAAAGTTTAGGTTTTGAGGTGGGGTTGGGTGTAGGACGAGGGTTATGTTTAGTGTTATTGTCAGGGTTAGTATTAGGGTTAGGGCTAGGGTTTTCATTAGAGTTAAGATTAGGTATAGGGTAATATATTGGGTTAGATGTAAGTTTAGCTTTATGGTTAAGTTTAGATTTAGGTTTAAGCTTAGTTTTAGAGCTAGGTTTACTGTTGGTTTTAGGGTAAGAGTTAGGGTTTGAGGTAGGGTTAAGTCTATGGCAAGTTTTAGGTTTAGGGTTAGGTCTAGAATTAGGTTTATGGTTTGGGTTAGGTTTTAAGTTAGGGTTATGGATAGGCTTAACATTAGGGTTAGGGTTAGAGTTAGGGTAATGGCTAGGGTTAGAGCTAGTCTTAGGTCTAGGTTTAAGGTTAGGATAAGGGCTATGGTTAGGGTTTTGGTTAGGGATAGTGCTAGGGATATGTTTAGAATAAATATTATGCTTTGAGCTAGGGTTAGGACTAAGTTGAGTGTTAGGGTTAGGGTTAGGACAAGAGTTAGGTTAGGGTGAGGGTTATTCTTAGGGTAGGTTTAGGCCTCGATTATGGTTAGGGAAATTTAAGTTCTGTGTTAGGTTTAGGCCTAGAGTTAGTGCTATGTGTAATTTCAAATCTATGGTTCTGATTAGAGCTAGTTTTAGGGTTAGGGTTATGGCTAGGTCTAGTGTTATGTTTAGGTTTTGGGTTAGGGTTAGGTTTAGAGCTAGGTTTCATGTTAGTGTCAGGGCCAGTGTTCAGGTTAAAGTTGGATTTAGGGTGAAATCCAGAAAGAACTAGGGTTAGGTCTAGTGAAAGTGTTAGTTTTTGGTTTAGGTTAAGGGTTAAGTTTATGGCTAGCACTAAGTTTTTGTTTAGGTCAAGGGTTAGAGTAATAGCTAGATTTAGGATTGGGTTTAGGTCTGGGGCTAGTGTTAAGTTTAAGTTTAGGTATAAGTTTACTGATTGGGCTCATTTAAGATTTTTGGATTCTGTTTAGGGTCAGGTTTAGACCTATAATTAGTGTTAGGGTTAGAATAAGGGTGAAGGTTCGGTTCAGGTTTTGGGTTACGGTTAGATCTAGAATGACGGCTGGTGCTAGGACTAGTAATAATGTTATTGTTTGTGTTTTGCTAAGGATTAGGACCTGGACTAGAGTTAGCATTATGAATAGGGTTTGGCTTAGGGTAATGGATAGACTTAGAGCTAGGGTTGAGGCTAGGGTTAGGGTTAGGTTTAGGAATAGTTTTAGGGTTAGGATTAGGGTTAAATCTAGTGTTAGGGCTCAAATTAATTCTATTTTTGTGTTAGAGTTAGGGCTAGGGTTTGGCTAAAACCAATGTAAGAACTAGGGTTACGATTAAGTTAGTTTTAGGGTTAGGGTTTTGGCTAGGTCTAGTGTTAGCATTAGTTTTAGCATTAGGGTGATATTAAAAGCTAGGGTTTGTGTTTGGATATGAGTCAGGTGAGGGTTAGTTTTAGGCCTAGAACTCGAATTAGAGCTTGGGTTATGGCTAGTTATGGGTTAGTGTTTGGTTTAGGTTAAGTTTTAGGGTTAGAGCAATGGCTCGGTTTTGTTTTAGGGCTAGGGCTTGGATTAGGGCTAGTTTTAGGATTAGCAATACTGTTAGAGCTAGTTTTAGAATGAGGTTTGGGCTTAAGGCGAGGGTTAGATTTAGAGTTATGGTTAGATCTAGGGTGAGGACTATGGCAAGTTTTAGGGCTCAGGTTAGGGCTATTGTAGGGTTATGGTAATGAATAAGGCTATAAATAGAAATAGGGCTATAATGTTAGTTAGAGTTAGTCTTAGGGCTAGGGTTAGTGATAGGGTTAAGTTTAGGGTTCATATAGGGCCGAATTAGCGCTCTGAAAAGTGTTATGGTTAGGCCTATGGTTAGGGCTAGGGTTAGGGTTAGTTTTAGGGGAAGGGATGGGGTTATAATAGGACTAGGATGAGGGTTCGGGGTAGGATTAATTCTAGGTTTATGGCTAGGATGAGGACTAGTATTTGTGTTAGGGTTAGGGCTAAGATTAGGCTAGGGATAATTTCAGGTCTAGGCTTATGGTTAGGCATAGTGTTAGGGATAGGTTTATGGCTAGTTCTAGTGTAAAGGTTAGGTTTAGTGTAGGGGTCAGGTATAGAGCTAGGTTATTATTAGGGTCATAGTATGGGTTAGGGTGCGGTTTGGCTTAAGGTTTAAAGTTAGGGTTCAAATTAGCATTGGGTTCAGGGTTGGGGTTAGAGTAATGGATAGAGTTAAGTTTACTGTTCAGTTTAGGTTTAGAGTAATACATAGGGTTAGTGTTAGGGATAGGGTTAGGGTTAGGCCGATGGTTATTCTTTGGTTTAGGGTAACCAAATGATTAGATTTAGTGTTCGTTATAGGGCTTAGGTTAAGGTTAGGATTAGGGCTAGCATTTGGGTTACTCCTAGGGTTAGTGTTAGGGTTCGGTTTAGGGTAACTGTTAGGGTTTGAGCTATGTTTAGGGCTAGGGCAAGGGTTAGGGTTAGAATCAGGGCTATTATTATGGCTACAGTTTTGGTTAGGGTTAGGGTTAGGGTTAGGGCTAAGGTTACCATTAGGTTTAGGGTTATGTTTAAGGTAATGGATAAAGTCACAGCTAGGATTTGGGCTATGGTTACACTTAGGATTAGGGATAGTGTTAGGATTAGGTTTTGAGCTAGGGTTATGTTTAGAGTAAGTGTTAGAGGTTGAGCTAGGATTAGGGCTAGGGCAAGCAGTAAGTTTAGTGTTTGTGTCTGGTTGGGATTAAGGTTATGCTTAGGTCTAGGTTTAGGGCTTATATTAGGGCTAGGTTTTTGTGAGGTTTATGGCTAGTGTTAGGGCTGTGAGTAATGTAAGTGCTAAGTTTATGGTTATGGCTAGTTTTTTTTGTGTTAGGGTTATAGATATGTCTAGTGTCAGGTTTAAGTTTTGGGTTAGGATAAGGTTTAGATCTAGGTTTTGTGTTAGAGTAAGCGTCAGTGTTTGGGTTAGCATTGGGTTTATTGTTAGGGCCAGAATTAGAACTAGGGTTAGGTCTCAGGCTAGGGTTAGTCTTTTTGTTAGGTTAATGGTTATTTTAGGCCATAGTGCTAGGTTTTTGTTTAGGACTAGGGCTAGAGTTATGGCTATATTTAGGATTAAGTTTAGGTCTAATGCTACTGTTATGGTTAGGTTTAGGTATACTTTTACTGGTAGGTCTAGTGTTAGGGTTCAGTTTAGTGTTAAGGTCAGGCTTTGACCAAGGGGTACTGTTAGGGTCAGAATAATGGTAAGGATTAGGCTTAGGCTTTGGCTTAGTGTTAGAGATAAAATGAGTGCTCAGATTAGGACTAGAAATATAATTAGGGTTTGAGGTAATCTGAAGATTATAGTTAGAACTATGGTAGCATTAGGATGAGAGTTTGGCTTAGGGTAAAAAATAGGTTTAGAGCTACGATTTGGGTTAGTGGTAGGGTTAGGTTTAGGGTTAGGGTTAGGGTTAAAACTAGGGTTGAGGCTCAGATTAGCACTAAATTTTGTGTTAGGGTTAGGGTTATGGCTAATTTAAGAATTAGCTTTAGAGTTAGAGATAGTTTTAGGTTTTGAATTAGTGCTAGGTCTAGTGTTTGGGTTAGGTTTAGGGTTAGAGGATGTTCAGAGTAGGGTTATTTTAAGGGTCAGAATCAGTGTCAGTATTATTCCTAGAGATAGGGTTAGGACTAGGTGTAGCATTAAGATTTGGTTTACGTTAAGGGTTAGTATTAGGACTATAGCTCAGTTTTATTTGTGGGCTACGGCTAGGGTTAAGCCTAGTTTTCAAATTAGAATTATAGTTATGGCTAGTTTTAGGGTGAGGTTTAGGTTCAGAGTTAGGGTTTTAGTTAGAGTTAGGGTTAGTTCTAGGTTTAGAACTATGACTAGGGTTAGGAATAATGTTAGAGCTAGTGTTAGGGTTCGGAAAAAGATAAGTTTGGTACTAGAAATAAGTCTAGGGCTCGAGTTAGGGTTAGTATTAGGATTAGATTTAGAGTTAGGGTTACAGTTAGCAATAAATTAGGGATAGGATTAGAGCTATGGTTAGTGTTAGGATTAGGCCTAGGGTTATGGATAGGGTTAGTGGTTGTGGTAGTGTTAGGGTTAGGGTTAGGGATAGGGGACAGGATGTGGTTAAACCTAGGATCAGAACTAGGGCGAGCGTTGAAATTATTGTTTGGGCTAGGGTAAGTTTTGGGTTAGGATTAAGGCTAGTTTTAGGACTAGGATTAGGGCTAGGGTTTGTGTTAGGTTTAAGAAAAGAATAGGGTAGAGTGCTAATGTCAGGTCTAGGGTTACAGTTAGGGATACTGTTAGGGTTAGTTTTATGGCTAGGTCTAGTTTAAGGTTTAGGGTAAAGGTCAGTTTAGAGCTAGGTGTGTTATTAGAGTCAGTGTCTTGTTCAGAGTTTGGGTTAGATTTTGGTTCAGTTTTAGGGCTCAAATTAGCATTAGGGTTAGGGTTAGAGTAATTTTTAAGGTTAGGTTTAGTTTTCATTTTAGGTTTAGGTAAGGATAAGGTTAGTATTAGCGATAGGTTTGGGGTTAGGCCTAAAAGGATAGGGTTAAATTTAGGTTTAGGGCTAGGGTTAGTGTTAGGTTTAGCGTAATGTTAGGGTTTGTGCTAGGATTAGGACTATGGCAAGGGTTAGTTTTACGGTAAGGTCTAGGGTTAGGTTTACAGTTAGGGTTAGTTTAGGTTTAGGGTTAAGACTAGTGTTAAGTTTACATTTAGGTTTAGAGTAGGTTTAGGGTTAGGTCTAGTGTTAACATGATGTTTATTATTAGGGTTAGGGTATTAGGTGTTGTTAGATCTATGTTTAGAGCTATGTTTGGGATAGCCTTATGTTTAGGATAATGAATAGGTTTAGGTCTAGTTTTATGGTTAGAATTACTGCTAGGGTTAGGTTTAGGTCTAGGGTTAGGGTAAGTGTTATGGTTTGAGCTATGGTTAGGGCAAGGTTGATAGTTAGCGTTAGTGTCAGGTCTAGGTTTCTGATTAGCGTTAAGTTTAAGGCTAGGTTTGTCATTAGGGTTAGGGTTATGTTTAGGGGAATGGATAGGGTTAGAGCTAGAGTTAGGGCTAGGAATATGGTTAGAATTAATTCAAGAGTTAGGTTTAGGGTTAGGGCCAGATTTAGGGTTAGTGTTATATTTAGGGTAATGGTTAGAGCTAAGGTTAGTGTTAGAGCTAAGGGTAGTGTTAGGGTTAAAACGAGGTGTAGGGCTCAGTTTAGGGATAGATTTTGGGTTAGGTTGGGGCTACGGCTAATGTAAGAACTAGAATTATGATTAGGGTTACTTTTATGGTTACAGTTAGGGCTAGTACTAGTTTTAGGTTTAGGTATACTTTTAGGGTGATGTTAGAGCGAGGGTTAGTGTAAGGTCAGAGTCAGGCTCAAGATTAGTTTTCTGGTTAGGTTAGGACTGGAATTAGGGCTAAAGTTAGGGCTAGGTGTATGGCTAGATTTCGGTTTATGTTAAGGGTTAGGGTTAGGGTTATGGCTTGGGGTTTTTTGGGGCTTGAACTAGATTAGAGCTAGTTTTAATATTGGTGTTAGTGAAAGGGCTAGTGTTAGTGTGAGGTTTAGGCTTAGGGTTAGGTTTGGACTTAGAATTATGGTTATTTCTAGGGTTAGGGCTAGGGATAGTGTTAGGGCTAAGGTTAGGGCAAGTGTTAGTGTTATGGTAAGGGATAGGGTTAGATCTAGGAATAAGCCTAGGACAAGGGTTAGAGTTAGTCTTAGTGCTAATGGTAGGGTTAGGGACTAATTAGGGGTAGGATCAGGACTAGGATTAGTGTAAGGGTTAAGTCTCGAATTAGAGTTATGGTTATATATTGGGGAAGGAGTGAGGTTATAGAAAAGTTCAGAACTAGGGCGAGGGATAAAATTAGGGATAGAGCTAGAGTTGGGGTTCGTGTTAGGATCAAGACTAGGTTTAGGGCTAGAATGAGGGCTAGTGTTTGTGTTAGATTTATGGCAAGAATTGGGGCTTGGGCTAATATCAAATCTAGAGTTACGGTTAGGGATGGTTTTTGGGTAAGATTTATGACTAGGTCTAGTTTCAGAGTTAGTTTTAGGGTGAGGTTCATGTTTAGAGCTGGAGTATTATAATATTCAGAGTCAGATTTGGGGTTTGGTTTAGGTTGAGGTTTAGGGTTATGGCTCAAATTAGCATTAGGTTTGAGTTAGGGTTAGTGTAATGGATAAGGTTAAATTTAGGCTTCAGGTTAGGTTTAGGGCTCAGGTAAGATTTAGTGTAATGGATAGGGTTAGGGTTAGGCCTAGGTTTAGCATTAGGTTTATGGTTATCTTTAGGGTAATGGATACGGTTAGAGGTAGGGTTAGAGCTAGGGTTATGTTTAGTATTAGGGCTAGAGTTAGGGTTTAAGTTAGGGTTAGGGTTAAGGCTAGGTTTAGGTTAAGGTGTGGGTTAGGGTTTGAGCTATGATTAGTGCTAAGGATAGGGTTAGGTTTAGAGTTAGGTCTCGGGTTAGGATAAGGGTTACCTTTAGGGTTAAGGTAATGACAGGTTTAGATGTTGAGTTAGGGTTAGGGTTACGTTTAGGTTTAGGACTAGAGTTAGTGTTAAGTTTAGCATAATTTTTAGAGTTTGAGCTAGAGTTAGGACTATGGCAAGGGTTAGGGTTATGGTTCGGTCTTGGGTTAAGTTTATGGTTAAATTTAGAGTAGGTTTAGGGTTAGTGCTAAGGTCATCATGACATTTATGGTTTGGGTTAGGGTAATGGGTTAGGTTAGAACTAAAGTGAACTCTAGTTTTAAGTTTAGGATTAGGGCTAGTGTTAGGGTTAGGGTTAGGCTTATCATTTTCTTATGGTTAGGTTAGGGGTAAGTTTCAGGGATTGAGTAAGTGTTAGGGCTAGGTGAAAGCTTCAGGTTAGAATCAGGGCTAGGGATAGAGTTAGGATTAGGGTTACGGTTAAGGTTAGGTTTAGCATTAGCTTTAGGGTTAGGGTTGGGGTAATGGACAGAGTTAGAGCTAGAGTTTGGGCTATGGTTACAGTTAGGATTAGGGCTAAGATTGGGGTTAGAGTTTGGTCTAGGGTTATGTTTACGGTAATGTCTAGGGTTTGATCTAGTGTTAGTCATAGGGCTAGTTCGAGGATTAGGTTCAGCCTTTTGTCAAGGGTTAAGATAATGGTAGGTTTAGGGTTAGGGTTAATGTTAGGGCTAGGTTTATCATTAGGGTTAGGAATAGCGTTAGGGTAATGGATATGGTTAGATCTAGGTATAGGTTTAGGTTTAGGATTAGATTTAGTTTTAGGGTTAATGTTAAGGCTACATTTATGTTTAGGTTTATGGTACAGGTTAGGTTTTGAGCTAGGGTTAGGCCTATGGCAAGTGTTAGTTTTAGGGTAAGGTCTATTGTTACTTTTACTGTTAGTGTTAGGGTTATGATTAGGGATAAGGCTAGGGTTATCAATACAGTTAAATGTAGGTTTTGGTAAAGTTTAGGTTTAGAGCTAGGTTTAGGGATAGGGTTAAGTTCAGTGTTACGGCTATGGTTAGGGTTTAGAGTAAGGTATAGTTCTAAGTTTATATTTATAGTAACTATTAGGCTTTGAGTAATGTTTAAACTAAGGCTAGGTTTAGGTTTAGGGTTAGGGTTAGGGCTAGGGTTATGGTTTGGGTTATGTTTATGGCTAGATTAGGCCTAGAATTCGATCTAGGGTTTGTGTTAAGTCAAGGCGTAGAGTTAAGGGTACGGGTAATGTAAGAGCTAATATTATGCTTAAGGCTAGTTGGAGGGTTAGGGTTATGGCTATGTCTAGTGTTAGGTTTAAGTTTTTGGTTAGGGTCAGGTTTAGAGATAGGTTTAGTGTTAAAGGCACTGTCAGTGTTCAGGGTAGAATTAGAGTTAATTTTAAAGTCAGAAATGGGACTAGGTTTATGTCTAGGGGTAGGGTTAGTCTTTGCATTAAGTGTTATTGTTAGGGCTAAGGCTGGGTTTTTGTTTAGGTCTAGAGCTAGAATTAAGTCTAGATTTAAGATTAGGTTTAGATCTAGGGGTAGTGATGGGGTCTGGTTTAGGCATAAGTTTACTAAAAGGGCAAGTGTTACGGTTTGGTCCAGTGTTAGGGTCAGGTTCAGACTTAGGTTAGTGCTAATGTCAGAATAGGGTCAGGGTTAGGGTCAAGGTTTGGGATAGGGTTAGAGTTATAATGAGGGCTAGGGTTAGGACTATTAATATGGTGAGAGGTTTGATTAGGCTGAGAATTAGGGAAAGGTCTAGGGTTACCATTAGTATTAGGGTTTTGCTTAGGTTTAGTGATAGGGTTAGAGCAAGTGTTAGGGGTAGGGTTAGGGTTAGGGTTAAAGCTAGGTGTAGGCCTCAGATTAGGGCTAGTTTTTAGGTTACTGTTAGTGCTAGGGTTAGGGCAACAGGTAATGTAAGAACCAGGGTTACAATTAGGGTTACCTTTGGGGTTTAGGTTAGGGGTAGTTCTAGTGTTAGTGTTATATTTAAGGTTTGGGTAATATTTAGTCCCAGAGTTATTTTAGGATAGGAGTCATGGTCAGGGTTAGTTTTAAGGTTTGAGTTAGGACTTGAATTAGGGCTAGGTTTACTGTTAGGGTTTGGTAAATGTTAGTGTCATGTTTAGAGCTAGGGTGAGTGTTAGGATTTGAGTTAGGGTCAGGGTTAGTTTTAAGTTAGGGTTAGGACTTGATTAGGGCTAGGATTAGTATTTGTAGTAGTTTAGGGTTAGTTTTAAGTTAAGATTTAGTGTTACATCTATTGCTCGGTTTTATTTTAGTCCTAGGGTTAAAGTTAGGGCTAGTTTTACAATTATATTAGGGTTAGGGCTAGTGTTACTGTTAGGCTTAGACTTAGAGTTAGGATTACATTTATAGTTTTGTTAGATATAAAATTAAGCTAGGATTAAAGATAGGGCAAGTGTTAGGGCCAGGGTTAGAGTTATGGTAAGCGATAGGGTTAGAACTAGGAATAGGGCTAGTGTGATAGTTAGACTTAGTGATAGGGCTAAAATTAGAGTTAGGTTTTGGATAGGGTTAAATTAGAGCTAGGATTAGGACTAGGGTTAGTGTTCAGCTTTGGTCTAGTGATAGAGATAGGGCTAGGTTTAAATTTAGGATAAAGAATGGCGTTATAGCTAGGTTTAGTCATAGGGTGAGGGATAGAGTTAGGAATAGTGGTTGTGTTGGGGTTAGGGTTAAAATTATGGCTAAGTTTAAGGCTAGGATGAGGGCTAGTGGTTGTATTAGATTTAGGGCTAGGATTAGTGCAAGGTCTAATATCAGGTCTAAGGTTATGGTTAAAGATACTTTTAGGGTTAGGCTTATGGCTACGTCTAGTGTAAGGGTTAGATTTATGTAAGGGTCAGGTTTAGCTCTTGGGGAATTAATACAATTAGAATTTGGCTTAGGTAAGGATTCAGGTTTGGATCTCAAATTAACATTATGGTTAGGTTTAGGGTTATAGTTATGGTTTGTTTTAAGGTTCAGGTTTGGTTTAGTGTAATTGATACGGTTAGTGTTAATGATAGATCTAGAGTTAGGCTTAAGATGAGCATTAGGTTAAGGATTATGGTTTGGGTAATTGACAGGGTTAGAGCTTACGTTAGAACTAGAGTTATGGTTAAGAATATGCCTTGAGTTAGGGTTAGAGTTAGTGTTAGAACTAGGGTTAGGGTTAGGTTTAGGGTTATGTTTAGCATAAAGGTTAAGTTTTGAGCTAGGGTTAGGCTAGGATTAGGGTTAGGTCTAGGGATAGATTTACGGTAGGTTTAGGGTTAAGGTTAGAGTTAGTGCTAGGGTTATCATTAACCTTAGTGTTAGGGTTAAGGTAATGGATAGGGTTAGGTTAGGTTTAGATTTGTTTTAGAGTTAGAATTAGTGATAGGGCTAGGATTAGAGCTATGGTTATGTTTAGGTTTATGGTTAGGTTTATGGTTTGATGTAGAGTTAGGGCTATGCTGAGTTTAATTTTAGGTTTATATCTATGGTTAGTTTTCCAGTTAGAGTTAGGGTTAACAATAGATTCGGGCTAGGATTAACAATAAGTTTATGTTTAGGTTTAGGAAAATGGGTAAGTTTAGAGCTAGGTTTAGGGCTAGGTTAAGTTTAGAAATGGGCTAGGGCTAGTGTGAGAGTTAGGTATAGGTCTAGGCTTATGTTTAGGGTAAGGGTTAGGTTTTTTTGCTGTCTTAGAACTATGGGAAGGTCTACGGTTAGATATGGGGTAGCGTTAGGTTTAGGGGTATTCGTAGGGCTAGGTTTAGGCCTAAAATTAGCTCTATGTTTAGAGTTAGGTTTAGGCCTAAGGTTAGGGCTATGTTTAATATAAGATCTAGGGTTATGTTTAGGACTAGTTTTAGGGTTAGGGTTATGGCTGAGTCTAGAATTAGGTTTAGGTTTTGATTAGTTTCAGGTTTAGAGTTAGGTTTAATGTTAAAGCCAGGGTCAGTGTTTGGGTTGCATTAAATTTAGGATTAAAGCCAGAATTAGGACTAGGTTTAGGTCTAGGGGTAGAGTAAGTGTTTGGCTTAGGTAAAGGTTTTTTTGGGGGGCGGGGGGGCTAGGGCTAGAATTTTCTTTAGGTCTAGAGCTAGAGTTCAGGCAAGATTTAGAATTAGGTTTAGGTCTAGAGCTAGTGGTAGGGTTAGGTTTAGGTATAAGGTTACAAGTAGCGCTAGTGTTATGATTTGGTTTATTGTTAGGGTCAGGTTTAGACCTAGGGTTTATGTTATGGTCAGAATAAGGGTAAGGGTTATGGTTATGGTTTGGAATAGCGTAAGAGATAGAATGAGATCTAGTCTTAGGACTATTAATAGGGTTAGGATTTGGTTAGCCTAAGGATGAGGGATAGGTCTAGAGTTACCATTAGGATTAAGGTTTTGCTCAGGGTAAGGCATACGGTTAGGGCTAGGGTTAGGGTTAAAGCTAGGTTTAGGGCTTAGGTTACGGCTAGTTTTTTTGTGAGTTTTAAGGCTAGAATAGGGCAATGGCTAATATAAGGACTAGAGTTATAATTAGGGTTATGGGTAGGCGTAGGGTAGGTCAAGTATTAAGGTTAGGTTTAAGATTAGGGTGATATTTATAACTAGGGTTAGTGTTAGGATATCAGTCAGGTCAGGGTTAGTTTTAGGCTTAAGTTTAGGACTCAAATTAGGGCTAGGTTTACTGTTAGGATTCAGTTTAAGTTTGGGTGGTGTTTAGAGCTAGGATGAGTATTAGGCTAATCCTAAAGTAAGGTTCAGGGTTATTTTATAGGTTATGATTAGGACTCGAATTAGGACTAGCGTTAGTCTAGGAGTAGCGCTAGGTTTTGGTTTATGTTAAGGTTCGTGTTAGGCCTGTTGATTGGTTATGTTTTAGTGCTATGCTTAGGGTTATGCCTAGTTTTATGATTAGCTTTAGGGTTAGGGCTAGATTATGGTTAGGTTTAAGATTAAGGGTAGATTTAATGCTACGGTTAGGGCTAGGTTTTTTGTTAGGTTTAGCGCAAGAATTAGGGCTAGGACTAATGTCAGGTCTAGGTTTATAGTTAGGGATATTTTTAGGGTTAGGTATATGGCTAGGTCAAATTAAAGTGTTACGTTTAGGGCAAGGGTCAGATTATGAGTTGGGGTATTATTAGGGTCACGGTCAGGCTTTGGGTTTTGGTTAGTTTAAGGTTTATGGTTAAAGCTCAAATTAGCATTGAGGTTGGAATTAGGGTTAAGGTAATGGATAGTGTTAGGTTTAGGGTTCAGGTTAGTTTTAAGGTAATAGACATGGTTAGGATTTTGATAGGTTTAGGGTTAGGCCTAGGGTTAGCATTAGGTTTGTGGATATTTTTAGGGTAATTTATAGGGTTAGATCTAGGGTTTTAGTTAGGATAATGGTTACGATTAGGGCTAGTGTTAGGGTTAGGGTCAAGGTTAGGGCAAGGGTTACACTTGGGATTAGGTTTTGGGTACGATTTAGGATTTGAGCTAAAATTTTGGTATGGCTAATGTTAATTTAGGGTTTGGTCCAGAATTATGGTCATGGTTAGTGAAACGGTTAGGGCTAGGGTTATCATTAGGGTTAGTGTAATAGTTTTAGATGTCAGGTTAAAGATAGGTTTAGGTTGACATTAGCATTAGTATTAGGGTTAGGGTTTGAGCTAGCTTAGATTTAGGGTTAGGGTTAGGTTTACTGTTAGTTCTAGGGTTAGGTTTATGTTTATAGTAAGGGTAGGTTTAGCTTTAGCTCTAGTGTTATCATTATTAGGGTTATTATTAGGGTTAAGTTTAGGGTTAGGGTATTTGGTATAATTTCAACTAGGTTTAGGACTAGGGTTAAGGTTATGATTAGGGCTGGGTTTAGGGTTAGGGTTAGGCCTTTGGTTAGTGTTAGGGTTAGGTTAAGTGTAAGGATTAGGGATTTAGCTAGGTTTAGGTCTAGGATGAGGGTTAGAGTTATAGTCTGGGCTAGGGTAGGTTTTGGATTACATTTAGGGCTAGGGTTAGCATTAGTTTTAGGGTAATGGTTACTGTAATGGATAGAGTTAGAACTAGGTTTTGGGCTATGGTTACAGTTAGTATTAGGGCTAGAGTTAGGGTAAGGTTTAGGGATAGGGTTAGGGTAATTTTGGGATAAGGTTTAGGGTTTCAGCTAGGTTTATGGCTAGAACCAGGGTTAGGGTTATGTTTAAGGCTAGGTTTATGGATAGGGTTATGCTTAGGGTTCAGTTTAGGGCTGTAATTAGGGCTTGGTATTGAGTGAGGTTTAGGGCTAGTTTTAGGTATATGGGTAATGTAAGAGCTAGAGTTATTGTTATGGCTATATTTAGAGTTCGTCTAGTCTAGTGTTAGGGTTAGTTTTTGGTTTAGGATAAGATTTAGAGTTAGGGTTTTTGTTAGGTTTAGTGTCAGGATTCAGGTTAGAATTAGGTTTAGCATTAGGTCCAGAAGGAGGACTAGGGTAGGTCTAGAGATAGAGTCATTGTTTGGTTTAGGTTAAGGATTATTGTTAGTGCTAAGGCTAGGGTTAAGGCAATATTTAGGATTAGGTTTAGGTCTAGGGCTAGTGTTAGTGTTAGGTTTATGGTTAGGGTTACTGGTAGGGCTTGTGTTAGGTTTCGGATAAGGGTTAGGGTCAGGTTTAAACCTAGGTTTAGTGTTAGGGTCAGAATAAGGGTCAACATTAGTTTTAGGGTTTGGGTTAAGTTTAGAGCTAGAATGAGGGCTAGGTTTAGGACTAGTAATAGAGTTAGAGTTAGGGGTAGGCATAGAATTAGGGTTAGGACTAGGGTAGCAATAGGGTGAGGGTTTGACTAAGTGTAAGAAATAGAGTTAGAGATAGGATTAGGACTAGGGATAGAGTTAGGGTTAGGGCCAGTGTTTGGATTAGGGTTAAAGCTAGGGTTAGGCCTTGGATTAGGGCTAGAATTTGTGTTAGGTTTAGGTTTAGGGCTGTGGCTAATTTAAGAACTGGCATTATAATTAGGGCTAGTTTTAGTGTTAGGTTTAGGTTGAGGTCTAGTGTTAGGATTAGGTTTAGAAATAGGGTGATGTATAGAGCTAGGGTTAATGTTAAGGTCATAGTCAGCATTAGTATTCCTTCTAAGGTTAGGTTTAGGACTTGAATTAGTGCCAGGGTTAGGGATAGCTGTAGGGTTAGGGTTTGGGTTAGGTTAAGGTTTAGTGTCATTGCTATGGTTAGGTTTGGCTTGAGGGCTAGTGCTAGGGTTAGGGCTAGTTTTTAAATTAGCATTAGGGTTAGAGCTAGTGTTAGGGTGAGGTTTTGCCTAGGGCTAGGTTTAGATTTTGAGTTAGGGTTAGATCTAGGTTTAGGGCTACAGCGAAGCTTAGGGCCAGGGTTAAGGCTAGGGTTTGAGTTACCATAAGTGATTGAGTTAGAACTAGGGATAGGGCTAGGTCGAGAGTTAGAATTAGTATTAGTGTTAGGGTTAAATTTATGGTTATAATTAGTGCTTAATTAGGGCTAGGATTAAAGCTAGGGTTAGTATTAAGGCTGAGCCTAGGTTGATGGATAGGTTATGTTTATGTTTATAGTTAGGTATGATGTTATAGCTAGCTTTAGAACTAGGGTGAGGGTTAAAATTAGGTTTAGGTCTGTGGTTACAGTTAGGATTAGGATTAAGGCTAAGATTAGGGCTATGATTAGAGCTAGAGTTTGTTATAGGGTTAGGGCTTCATTAGGACTAGGGCTAATGTCAGGTCTAGGGTTATGGTCAGAGATAGTTTTCGGGTTAATATTATTAGGATTTGGATTAGGTTTATGGATACGGTTAGATTTTAGGTTTCAGGTTAGGTTTAGGGTAATGTATAGGTTTAGGGTTAGGAATAGGTTTAGCATTAGTGTTTGGACTATGTTTAGGGTAATGAATAGGGTTACAGGCTCAGGTCAGTGCTAGGTTTATGTTTGTGACTAAGGCTAGGGTTAGGGTTAGGTTTGGGGTTATGTCAAGGGTTAGGGTTAGGGATAGGTTTAGGGTAAGGTTTAGGGCTAGAATTAGGGTTATGGTTATGGTTAATGGTAGTGTTTGGGCTCCAATTAGTGATAGGTTTTGTGTTAGGTTAGGGCTAGGTTTAGGGGTATAGCCAATGTGAGAACTACAGTTATGATTAGAACTAGTTTTAGGGTTAGGGTTAGGTCTAGGTCTAGGGATAGGTTAAGTTTTAAGTTTTGAGTGATGTTTAGAGCTAGGGTTAGTGTTAGGGTCAGAATCAGGGTCAGGGTTTGTTTTAGGGTTAGTGATAGAACTCGAATTAGGGCTTGGTTAAGGGATAGGTGTAGGCTTAGGTTTTGATTTTTATGTTCAATGTTAGTGTTAGGGCTATGGCTCAGTCATTTTGTAGCACTAGGACTAAATGAGGACTAGTTTTAAGATTAGTATTAGGGTTACAGCTTGTGTTAGTGTGAGGTTTAGCTTAGGGTTAGGGTTAGATTTATAGTAAGGGTGAGATACAGGATTAGGGCTAGAGGTAGGGTTAGGTATAATGTAAAGGCAAGTGATTAGATTATGGTAAGTGATTGGGTTAGAACTAGAAATAGGACTAAGATGAGAGTTAGAGTAAGTCTTAGGGCTGGGATTAGGTTAGGTTTAGGGCTAAATTAGGGCTAGGATTAGATCTATCATTTGTATTCGGTTTAGGCCTAGTTTTAGGCTTAGGTTTAAGTTTAGGGATTGGGTTACGTTTAGGGGAAGGGATGGGGTTAGAGCTAGTTTTAGAAAGATCAAAAGTTAGAATTATGTTAGGGCTAGTGTTATGGTTTTGTTTAGTAATAAGGGTAGGTTTAGGGCTAGGATGAGGGCTAGGGTTTGTTTTACGGTTATGGCAAGAATTAGGGCTAGGGCTAGTGACAGGTCTAGGCTTATGTTAGCGATAGATTGAGGGTTAGATTTATGGTTGTGATTAGTGTAAGGGTTCGGTTTAAGGTAAGGGTCAGGTTTAGAGCTAGGAGTATTATTAGGGTTAGAATTAGGCTTTTGGTTTTGTGTAGTTTAGGGTTCAGGTTTTGAGCTTGAATTAGCATTATGGTTTGGTTAGGGTAATGATAAGCATGGGATTAGGGTTTATGTTAGGTGTAGGGTAATTGATAGGGTTAGAGTTAGCAAAATGATTAGGGTTAGGCCTAGGGTTAGCCTTAGGGTTATGGTTGTTCTTAGGATATTGGACAGCATTAGGGCTAGGTTTATGGTTGTATTAGGGCTACAGTTAGTGTTAGGCATAGAAATAGAGTTAGGTTCAGGTTTAGGATATGGATTAGAATTTGAGCTAGGGTTAGCACTAAGGCAAGTATTAAGATAAGGGTTAGGTCTAGGTTAGGGTCAAGGTTAGTGTTAAGTTTAGGGCTAGGGTTATCATAAAGTTTAGGGTAGTGGATAGGGTTTGATTTTATTTTAAGCTTAAGGTTAGGCTTAGGTTTTGACTTAAGGTTCGTATTAAGGATTGGCTTAGGGTTAGGTATAGGGTAATGGTTAGGGTTTGACCAAGGGTTAGCTCTATCACAAGGGTTAAGTTTATGGTTATGTCTAGGGTTAGGGTTAGGGTAGATTTAGGGTAAGGGCTAGGGTTATAATCAGGGTTAGGGTAATGGGTAAGATAGAGCTAGGGTTAGGGCTAGGGTTATTATTAAGGTTAGGGTGAGAGTTAGAGTAATATGTAGGCTTAGAGCTAGAGTTAGGGATATGGTAAGGTTAGTATTAGGGCTTGGATTAAGGTTAGGATTTGGTTTAGGCCATGGATAAGTGTTATGGTAAGGTTAAATTTAAGAGTTAGGGATTGAGCTAGTGTTTGAACTAGGATGAAGATTAGAGTTAGAGTAAATGTGAATGTTAGGTCTAGGGTCAGCATTAGGTTTAGGTTTAGGGTTAGGGCAATGGATAAAATTAGAGGTAGGTTTTGGCCTATGGTGATGGCTAGTTTCAGGGTTAGTGATATGGCTGGGTCTACTTTTAGGGTTATGTTTTTTGTTAGGATAAGGTTTAGAGCTAGAGTTTGTGTTAGAGTAAGGGTCAGTGTTCTATTCAGTGTTAGGTTTATTATTAGGGCCAACATTAGGATGACGGTTTGGTTTTGGGGTAGGGTTAGTGTTTGGGTTTGTTTAAGGGTTACTATTAGTGCTAGGACTGAGTTTTTGTTTAGGGCTAGGCCTAGATTTTTTATTATATAAAGGATTAAGTGAGGTGTAGGTCTAGTGTTAGGGTAAGGTTTAGGTATAGGGTTACAGGTAGTGCCAATGTTAGGGGCCAGTTTAGGGTTAGAGTCAAGTTTAGACCTATGGTTAGTGTTAGGGTCAGATTAAGGGTCAAGGTTAGGGTTAGGGTATGGGATAGAGCTAGAGCTAGATTGAGGATTAGGGTTAGAACTAGTAATAGAGTTAGGTTTTGGGTTTTGCTAAAATTTAGGTTTGGAACTAGGGTAGCCTTAGGGTAAGAGTGTGGCTTATGGCAAGGGATAGGTTTGGAGATAGTGTTAGGGCTAGGCTTACGGTTAGGGTTAAGGCTAGGGTTAGGTTTAGGGTTAGGGATAAAGCTAGGGTTACAACTTGGATTAGGGCTAGGCTAGATTTTTTATTAGCTTTAGGGCTATGGATAATGTAAGAACTAGGGTTACAATTAGGGCTAGTTATAGGGTTAGTGTTACGTCTAGGTTTAGTATTTGGTTGGGTTTAGGGTTAGGTTTATGTTTAGGGTAATGGATAGGTTAGGGTTAGTGAATGTGTAAAGGTTTGGCCGAGGTTCTTCATTAGGGTTAGGGTTAGGGTTAGGGTAATGGACAGGGTTAGAGCTAGGGTTAGGGCTAGGGTTATGGTTATGTTAGGGTAAGTGTTAGGTGTATGGTTAGTGCAAGGATTAAATTTAGGGTTAGATTTAGGTTAAGTGTTAAAACATGGTTGAGGTTTAGAGTTAGGGTTAAAGCTAGGGTTGGGGCTCACATTAGGGCTAGGTTTTAGGTTACATTAGGGCTAGTGTTAGGGATACAGCTAATGTAAGATCTAGGGTTATGATTCGGGCTATTTTAGGGTTACGGTTAGGGCTAAGTCTAGTTTTATGGTTAGGTTTAAGTTCAGGGTGATGTTATGAGCCTAGGTTAGTGTTAGGTTTAGAGTCAGGGTTAGGGTTAGTTTTAGGGTTGCAGATAGAACTCGAATTTGGGGTAGCCTTAGGACTAGATGTAGGGTAAGGATTTGGTTTAGGTTAAGATTTAGAGTTAGTGCTATGGCTTGTTATGTTTTAGGGCTAAGGCTAGTGATGTGGTGAGTTTAGGCTTAGGGGTACATATTGAGTTATGGTTATTCCTAGGGTTAGTGCTATGGATAGGATTAGGGATAAGGTTAAGTCGAGTGTTTGGGTTACAGTAAAAAATAAGGTTAGATCTAGGAATAGAGCAAGGTCGATAGTTAGAGTTAGTATTAAGGCTAGCGTTAGGGTTAAGTTTAGGGCTAAATTAGGGCTAGGGATATGTCTAGGAATGGTGTTAAGGTTAGGCCTATGGTTAGGGCTATGTTTAAGATTAAGTTTAGGGTTACGTTTAGGGAAAGGAATTGAGTTATAGATAGGTTGAGGGCTAGGCCGGTGATTAGAATTAGGATTAGGTCTACGGTTATGTTTGTGTTAGAATTAAGGCTAGATTTAAGGTTAGAATGAGGGCTAGGGTTTGTTTTAGGGTTAGGGCAAGTTTTAGGGATAGGGATAATATCAGGTTTAGGGTTAAAGCTAGAGATAATTATAGGGTTATGTTCATGTCTAGGTCTAATGTTAGGTTTAGTGTAAGGCCCATGTTAATAGTAAGGTGTATTTTTAGGGTCAGGGTCAGGTTTCAGCTTTGTGTTAGGTCAATTATTAGGGTTAGGGCTCAAATTAGCATTAGGGTTTGAATCAGGGTTAGGTTTATGGATAAGTTTAGGTTTAGGATTCATATTAAGATTAGGGTAATTGGTAGGGTTAGATTAGTGATAGGGTTTGGGTTAGGCCTAGGGTTAGCATTTGGGTTAGGATATTGTTAGGATAATGATTAATATTAGAGCTAGGGTGAGGGCTAGGGTTGTGGATAGGATTAGGGCAGAGTTAGGGTTAGGGTTAGGGCTAGGGCTAGATTTTGGTTTAGGTTTATGGAACAGGTTAGGTTTTGAGCTAGGGTTAGTGGTAGGGTGAGGGTTAGGTTTAGGATTATGTCCAGGGTTAGATTTATGGTTAAGGTTAAGGTTAGTGTTAGGGTTAGTGCTAAGGTTATCTTTAGAGTTAGGTTAATGGATAGGGTTAGATATCAGGTTAGGGTTAGGGGTAGGTTTAGGTTTAGGGTTAGTGTTAGGGTTAGGCTAAGATTATCATTTGAGTTAGGGTAATGGATAGGGTTATATGTCAGGTTAGGGTAAGGCATAGTTTTAGGTTTAGGGTTAGTGTTAGGGTTTGGGCTTGGGTTAGTGTTAGAGTAAGGGTTAGGGTTTTTTCAACGGTTAAGGCTACGATGAGTGTTAGGTATAGGCTTAGGTCTAGGATTAGGTTTACAATTAGGATTAGAGCTAGGGTTATCATTAGGGTTCAGGTTCGGTTTAGGGTAATGGATAATTTTAGAGATAGTATTAGGGCTAGTGTTAACATTTTGATTAGGGCTAGGATTAGTTTTAAGTTTAGGGATAGGGCTAGGTTTATGTTTAGGGTTCAGTTTGCGTTTTATCTAGGGTTAGGTCTAAGGTGAGGGTTAGTGTTAGCATGAGGTTTAGGCTTAGGGTAATGGATAAGAATACGTTAGGGTTAGGGTTATGCTTTGGGCTAGATTTAGGCCTAGGATTAAGGCTAGGTTTTGTGTTAGGTTTAGAGCTAGTTTTAGTGCTATGGTAATGTAAGGGTTATGGTTACGGTTATGGCTAGGTCATATGTTAGGTTTAGGTTTTGATTAGGGTCAGTTTTATAGCTAGGCTTAGTGTTAGTGTCAGGGTATGTGTTTGGATTAGGGTTAGGGTTAGGGATAGAGCCAGAATTAGGATTGGTTAGGTCTAGAGGTAAGGTTTGTTTTTGCTTAGGTTAAGGGTTATCATTAGAGCTAGTTCTAGTTTTTTGTTTAGGTCTTGGTTAAAGATACATCTAGATGTAGGATTAGGTTTAATCTAGGGCTAGTGTTAGGGTTAGGTTTAGATTAGGGTTATGGGTAGGGCTAGTGTTAGGGTTTGGTTTAGGTTCAGGGTCAGAATAGGGGTCAGGGTTAGGGTTAGATTTTGGGTTATGACTATAAGAAGAATGAGGGCTAAGGTTAAAACTAAAAAAAAGTTAGTGTTTGGGTTAGACTAAAGATTAGTTTTAGGACTAGGGTTTGCATTAGAGTTTGGGTTTGGCTAGGTTAATGGATAAGGTTAGAACTAGGGTTAGAGCTAGGATTCGGGTTCGAGTTAGGGCTAGTGTTAGGGTTAGGGTTAGGGTGAAAGTTAGGGTTAGGTATCAGAATTGGGCTAGGATTGGTTAGCATTAGGTTTAATGTTATGGGCTAATATATGATGTAGGTTTATGATTAGAGCTAGTTTTAGAATTAGGGTTAGGACCAGGTCTAGTGTTAGGTTTAGATTTAGGTTCAGGGTGTTTATAGATAGGGTTAGTGTTAATGTCAGAGACAGGTTTAGGGTTTGTTTTAGAGTTAAGATTAGGACTCCAATTTGGGCTTGGCTTAGTGCTAGATAAGGTTAGGTTGTTGTTTAGGTAAAAATGTAGTGTTAGTGTTTTGCACAGTTTTGTTTTAGGGCCAAGACTATGTTGAGGGCTACTTTTAGGATTAGCATTAGGGTTAGGGCTAGTGTTAGGGTTAGGATTAGTTGTAGAATTAGGGTTAGATTTAGAGTTAGGTTTAGATCTAGGGTTAGGGCTAGGTGTAAGGTTAGGGCTAGGGTTATTATAGGCTTTGGATAGGAATAAGTTTACTGTAAGTGATAGGGTTAGAATTAGGGCTAGGGCAAGGGCAAGAGTTGTAGGTACTCTGAAAGCTAGGGTTAGGGTGAGGTTTAGGATTAGGGCTAGGGTTAGTGTTAGTCTTATTGTTTACGGCTAGGTTTAGTGTTGGGGTTATGGTTTGGGTTAGGTTTAGAGTAAGCAATGGGGTATAACTAGGTTTAGGGCTTGGGGAAGGGTTAGAATTAGGGATAGGGTTATAATTAAGGCTAGGTTGGGCGCCAGGATGAGAGCTAGTGTTTGTATTAGGTTTAGGGCTATGATTAGTGCTAGGGCTAATGTCAGGTCTAGGGTTCCAGTTAGAGAGAGATTTCGGTTTATGTTTATGATTAGGTCTAGTGTAAGGGTTAGATTTAGGGTAAGGGTCAATTTACAGCTATGTGCAGCTATGTGTATTATTATGGTCAGTGATTGGCTTAATGTTTGGTTTAGGTTTAAGACTCGAATTAGCATTAGGGTTAGAGATAGGTTTAGGGTAATGAATAAGCTTAGGATTAGTTTTCAGATTAGTTTTAGGACAATGGATAGGTTTAGGGATTGTGATAGGTTTAGGGTTAAGCCTAGAGTTAGCATTAGGGTTAGGATTATGGTTAGGGTAATGGATAGAATTAGAGCTAGTGTTAGGGCTAGGGTTATGGTTAGGATTAGGGCAAGGTTAGCGTGGTTGATATAATTAGAGTTATGGTTAGGGCTATGGTTAATGTTAGGATTGGTGCTAGTGTTGGGTTAGAGTTTGGAACAGGGCTAGAGTTATGTTAAGGGTAAAGGTTTGGGTTTGAACTAGGGTTACGACTAAAGCGAGGCTTACTGTTAGGGTTAGGGCTAGGATTAGGTTTAGGGTTACAGTTAGAGATATGTTCAGGCCTAAAATTAGGGCTAGGTTTTGTGTTTGTTTAGGACTAGGGTTAGGGTCATGGGTAATGTAAGAGCTAGGGTTATGTTCAGGGCTAGTTTTAGGATTAGGGTTCTGGCTAGGTCTAGTGTTAGGATTAAGTTGTGGTTTAGGGTGAGCTTTGGAGCTAGAATTATGTCAGGGTCAGAGCCAGTGTTCAGGTTAGAGTTAGTGTTGGGTTTAGTGCCAGAATTAAGACTAGGGTTTTAGGTCTCGGGGTGTATGGGTTAGTGTTTGGGTTAGGTTAAGGGTTATTGTTAGTGCTAGGGCTAGGTTGTTGTTCAGGTGTAGGTCTAGAGATATGGCTACATTTAGGTTTGGCTTTAAGTTTAGGGCTAGTGTTAGGTATAGTTTTAAGTATATGATTACCAATAGGGCTAATGTTAGGGTTCGGTTTCGGGTTAGTGTCAGGTTTATTATTACAGTTAGTGTTAGGGTCAGAATAAGTGTCAGGGATAGAGTTTGGGTTTGGGTTAGGGTTAGAGCTAAAATGAATTTAGGGTTAGGACTAGTAATAGAGTTAGGGTTTGGGTTAGGCTCTGAATTAGGGTTAGGACTAGGTTTAGGGTTTAGCTTAAGGTAATGGATAGGGTAAAATCTAGGGTTAGATCTAGTGTTAGGGTATGGATTAGGGCTACTTTTAGGGTTAGGTTTAAAACGAGGTTTAGCGCTCGGCGTAGGGCCAGGTTTTGGTTTAGGTTGGGGCTAGAGTTAGGCCTACAGCTATTGTATAAACCAGGGTAATCATTAGGGCTACTTTTTGGGTAAGTGTTACGGCTAGATCAAGTGTTAGGGTTAAATTTACAGTTAAGCCTGATGTTTAGAACTAGGGTTAGTTTTAGGGTCAGGGTCAGTGTTCGGATTATAGTTAGTGTTAGGGTTAAACCCAGAATTATAACTAGAGTTAGGTCTAGGTGTATGGTTAGTGTTCAGGTTAGATTTAGCAAAATGGATAGGGTTACTGTTAGGAATAGGGTTAGATTTAGGCCTAGGGTTAGCAGTATAATTAGGGTTATGTTTAGTGTAATTGATAGGGTGAGATCTAAATTTAGGTGTAGCATTATGGATAGTATTATGACTAGGGTTAGGATTAGGTATATGGTTTTGTTTTGTGTTAAGTTTAGGGCTAGAATTACTGCTAGGGCAAATGTCAGGTCTAGGATTATGCCTAGGGATCATTTTAGGATTAGGTTTATTACTAGGACTAGTATAAGGGTTAGGCTTAGGTGTAGGGTCAGGGTTAGAGCTAGCTATATTATCATGGGAAGGGGCAGAGGTAGGGTTTGGATTGGGTTAAGGTTTAGGGTTAGGGCTTGAATTAGCATTAGGGTTAGGATAATGATAGGATTTAGTTTAGGGTTCAGTTTAGGTTTAGGTTAATGAAATAGGTTAGGGTTAGGGATAAGTTTAGGGATAGGCCTAGGGTTACCATTAGAGTTATGATTATGTTTAGGGTAATGGATAGGGTTAGAGTAGTGATTGGGCTAGGGTTATGGTTAGAATTCTGGCTAGGTTTAGGGAAAATTTTAGGGCTATATTCTGGTTTAGGGTTAGGTTTAGGGTTAGGTTTAAAACTAGGGTTAAGGCTCACATTAGGTGTTGGTTTTGGGTTTTGATAGGACTAGGATTAGGGCTACGGTAATGTATGAACTAGTGTTGCAATTAGTGCTAGTTTTAGGGTTAGGGTTAGGGCTAGGTCTAGTTTTACGGTTAGGTTTATGATTAGGGTGATTTTTAGAGCAAGGGTTATTGTTGGGGTTAGTGTCAGAATCAGGGTTAGTTTTAGGGTTAGGGTTAGAACTCGAATTAGGAATAAATTTAGTACTAGTTGTACTGTTAGGGTTTGGTTAAGGTTAAGGGTTAGAGATATAGGTTGGTTTTGTTTTAGGGCTAGGGCTATGGTTATAGCTATATTATGGATTAGCATCAGGGTTACGGCTAGTTTTAGGTTCTGGTTTAGGGTTAGGTTTTAGTTTAGATTATGAGTTAATTTTGATCTAGGGTTAGGGCTAGGGCTAGGGCTAGGGCTAGGGTTAGGGTGAGGGTTATGGTTATGGTAACAAATGTGGTTATAACTAGGGATACATCTAGGGAGAGAATTAGAGTTAGTAATAGTATAAGTCTTAGGATTAAAGTTACAGTTAAAGCTAAATTAGGGCTACGATTAGGGCTAAAGTTAGGGCTAGGGTGAGGGCTAAATTGGGGTTAGGATTAGGGCTAGGTTTAGTGTTAGAGTTAGGGCTAAATTAGGGCTAGGATTAGGGCTAGAGTTAGGGTTAGGGTTAGAGCTAAATTAGGATTTAGGATGAGGGCTAGGGTTAGTGTTAGGGTTAGGGCTACATTAGGGCTAGTATTAAGGCTAGGGTTAGTGTTTGGTTTAGACTAAGAGGTTGGGCTAGAGTGAGGGTTAGCATTGGTTTTGAGGTTAATTTTAGGGGAATGAGTGGTGTCATAGCAAGCTTTAGGAATAGGGTGAGGGTTAGAATTATGATTAGGCCTACGGTTATGTTTCAGTTTAGGCTAGGTTTAGGGCTAGGTTAAGGGCTAGGGTTTCTGTTAGAGTTGTGGCTAGGACCAGGTCTAGGGCTAATATCAGGTCTAGGGTTAACATTAAAAATAGTTTTAGGGTTAGGTTATGGCTAGGTCTAATATAAGAATTAGGTTTATGTTAAAGGTCATCTTTAGGGATAGGGTTATTATTATGGTCAGGGTCAGGGTTAGCATTTGGTTTAGCTAAAGGTTTAGGGTTAATGCTCAAATTAGCATTAGGGTTAAGTTTAGGATTAGGGTAAAGGATATGGTTTAGTTTATGTTTCAGTTAAGGTTTAGGGTAATGGATGAGTTAGGTTTATCAATTGGGTTAGGGTTATGTTTAGTGTAATGGATAATTTTAGAGCTAGGGTTAGGGTTATGTTTAGGGATAGGGATAGGTTATGATTTGGGATAAGTTTTAGCGTTACGGTAAGTGTTAGGTTTAGGGCTAGGATTATGGTTAGGTTAGGGGAAGGGTTATTTTTTGAGCTAGAGTTAGGGCTAGGTTTACATTTATGGATAGAGTTAGGTTTAGCGTTAGGGATAGGGTTTTAATTAAGGTTAGGGGTAGGATTAGGGTAATCGTTATGGTTAGAGCTAAAGTTCAGGCTAGGTTTAACGTTAGGATTAGGGCTAGGGTTAGGGTTAGGGTTTAGGATAGAGCTAGGGTTATGTGTAGTGTAAAGGTTAGGCTTTGTGCTAGGGGTAGGTCTAAGGCGAGGCTGAGGATATGGCTATGTTTAGGGCTAGGGTTAGGCTGAGGGTTATGCTTACAGCTAACTTTAGGCCTAGGATTAGGCCTAAGTTTTGTGTTAGGTTTAGGGCTAGGGTTAGGACAATGGGTAATGTAAGAGCTACGGTTATGTTTAAGGCTAGTTTTAGGGTTAGGGTAATGACTATGTTCAGTGTTAGGTCTAGGTTTTGTGTTAGTGTCAGATTTAAAGCTAGGTTTGGTGTTAAAATCATGGTCATTATTTGGGATAGGGTTGGAGTTAGTGTTAGATCTAGAATTAGGACTAGGTTTAGGTCTAGGGGTATGATAAGTTTTAAGTTTAGGTTATGGGTTATTGTTAGTGCTAGTGCTAAGTTTTTGTTTAGGTCTAGGGCTAGAGTTATAGCTATATTTAGGATTAGCTTTGGGTATAGATCTAGTGTTAGGCTTAGCTATATGTATAGGGTTACCAGTAGGGCTAGTGTTAGGTTTGGTTTAGGGATAGGATCAGGTTTAGTCCTAGGGTTAGTGTTAGTTTAAGATGAGGGTCATGGTTAGGTTTAGAGGTAGAATGAGGGCTAGGGTTAAGACTAGTATTATGGTTAGAGCTTAAGTTAGGCTAAGGATTAGGATTAGGACTAGGGTTAGCATTTGGGTTAGGGTTTGGCTTGGTGTAAGAAATAGAGTTATTGTTAGTGTTAGGGCTAGTGTTAGGGTTAGGGTTAGGCCTAGTATTAGGGTTATAGCTAGGATTAGGATTCAGATTAGGGGTATAATTTGTGTTAGGCTCAGGGCTACAGATAGGACAATGACTAATGTATAAACTATGGTTATGTTTAAGGCTAGATTTAGGCTTAGGTTAAGGCTAGATATAGTGTTATGGTTAATTTTAGGTTAGGGTGATGTTTAGAGATAGAATTAGTGTTAGGGTCAGTGTCAGTGTAAGGGTTAGTTTTAGAGTTAGTTTTAAGATTAATTGTAAGGTTAAGGTTTGAATTAGGATAAGAGTTAGGATTAGGGATATGGCTTGGTTTTGGTTTATAGCTAGGGCTAGAGATAAGGCACTTTTTAGGATTAGCGTTATGGTTAGGGTTAGTGTTATTGTTTATTTTAAGCTTATTTTTACAGTTAAATTTAGAGTTAGGTTTAGATTTAGACTTAGGCTTAGATCTAGGATTAAGATTAAGGCTAAGACTAGAACTAGGGCTAAGGCCAGAGCAAGAGTTAGAGTTAGTCTTATGGCTAGGTTTAGGGTTAGTATAGTATTAAATAAAGGCTAGGATTAGCACTAGGCTTATTACAGCTAGGGCTAATTTCAGGTCTAATGTTACAGTTAAAATAGTTTTAGGGTTAAATTTATGGCTACGTCTAGTATGAGGGTTAGATTTAGGGTTAGGGTCAGGTTTAGAGCTAAGGGTACTTTTAGGGTAAGGGTCATGTTTAGTGTTTTTGATAGGTTAAAGTTTAATGTTAGGGCTCAAATTAGCATTAGAGTTAGGATTAGGGTAAAATAGTGTTAAATTTATATTTCAGTTTAGGTTTAGACTAATGGATAGGGTTAGAGAGAAGGGTACGGCTTGGGTTATTGTTATGATTATTTATTGGGTTAGGCTTAGGGTTAGAGTTAGCATTAAATCTAGGGTTGTGGCTAGGATTATAGTTACAATTAGTGATAGGCTTAGGGTTAGAGGTAAATATAGGGATAGTGCTCGGAATAAGGCTAGGTTTGGGGTTAATTTAAGGCTAGGTTTAGGGTAATGACTAATGTAAGTACCAGGGTTGCAATTAGGGCTAATTTTAGGGTTAGGGTTAGTGCTAAGTCTATTGTTCAGCTTAGGTAGAGGGTCAGCGTGATGTTTAGAGCTAGGTTAAGGGTTAAGGTCAGAGTCAGGGTCAGGAATAGTTTTAGGATTTGGCTTAAAACTCAAGTTAGGGTTAGTTATACAGCTAAGTGTAGGGTTAGGGCGTAGTTTATATTAAGGGTTAGGGTTAGGCCTATGGCTTGGTTTTGTTTTAGGGCTAAAGTTAGTGCTAGTTTTAGGATTAGCCTTAGGGTTAGGGCTAGGTTTAAGTTTAGGTTTAGGCTAAGAATTAGGGTTAGATTTAGAGTTAGGGTTAGGTCTATAATTGCTGCTATGGCTATCAATAGGGCTAGCTTTAGGCCTATGGTTTGGGCTAGGATTAGGGTTCCATTAAAGTATAGCATTATAACTAGGATTAGGACTAAGTTGAGAGTTAGATTTAGTCTTTGAGCTAGGGTTATGATTAAGGTTAGGGATAGGGCTAAATTAGGTCTAAGATTACGGCTAGAGTTAGTGATAGAGTTAGGCCTAGGCTTATGGTTAGGGTTATAATTAAGGGTATGTTTAGGGCTAGGATAAGAGCTAGGGTTTATGTTAGGGTTAGGGCTAGTGTCATAGCTAAGGCTAATATCAGGTCTAGGGTTATGCTTAGGAAAAGTTTTAGGGTTAGTTTTATGGATAGATCTAGTGTAAAGATTAGGTATAGGGTAAGAGTGAGCTTCAGATATAGGGGAATTTTTAAAGTCAGTGTCAGTGTTAGGATTTGGTTTAGATTTGAGTTTAGGTTTAGGGTTCAAATTAGCATTAGGGATAGGGATAGGGTAATGACTGGATTAGATCTAGGACTCTGGAGAGGTTTAGGGTAATAAATAAGTTTGGGGATAGTGATATGTTTAGGGTTAGGCCTAGGGTTAGCATTAGGGTAAGGTTTATATTTAGGGTAATGATACAGTTAGACTCAAGGTTAGGGCTTAGGTTATGGTTAGGATTAGCTCTTGATTTAGGTTTAGAGTGAGAGTTATAACTAGGGTTTGGTTAAGGTTATGTTTAGTGTAAGGATTAGGTTCTGAGTTATGGTTAAGGCTAGGCTGATAGTTAGGTTCAGGATTAGGTCTAAGGATAGGATTATGGTAGGTTTTGGGTTAGGGTTAGGGTTAGGATTAGACCTAGGATTAGTGGTAGGTCAGTAAAAGGGTCAGGGTGAGTGTTAGAGTTTTGGATAGGGTTATATCTAGAATGAGGGCAAGGGTAAGGGCTATTAATAGGGTTACAGTTTTGGTTAGCCTAAGGATTAGTGATAGATGAAGGGTTGACCTTAGGTTTAGGGTTTTGTTTAGGGTAAGGGATTGGTTTAGAGCTAGGGTTATGGCTATGGTTTTGGTTAGATTTAGGTTTAAAGCTAGGTTTAGGTCTCCAATTAGGCCTAGGTCTTCTGTTAGGTTTAGGGCTAAAGTTAGGACAATGGCTAATGTAAGAACTAGGGTTACCATTAGGGTTAGTTTTAGTGTTAGTGTATGGGTTATGTTTAGTGTTAGGGTTAGGTTTAAGGTTAGGGTGATATTTAGAGCTAGGGTTTGTAATA
The DNA here is from genome assembly GCF_048772815.1 of Callospermophilus lateralis. Taxonomy (NCBI): domain Eukaryota; kingdom Metazoa; phylum Chordata; class Mammalia; order Rodentia; family Sciuridae; genus Callospermophilus; species Callospermophilus lateralis. The sequence goes on from NC_135305.1 coordinate 163,948,562, forward strand.
GGATAGAAATCCGTGTAAGGCTTAGTTTTAGGTTTGGTGTTAGAACTCGATTTAGGGCTATGTTTACTGTTAGGGTTCAGTTTAAGGTGGGGGTGGTGTGGAGAGCTAGGGTGAGTGTTAAAATATGAATCAGGGTCAGGGTTGGTTTTAAAGTTAGTGTTAGGACTCGAACAAATGCTAGGGTTAGGTCTAGTTGTAGTGTTAGGGTTGGGTTTAAGTTAAGGTTTAGGGTTAGGGCTTATTCTCGGTTTTGTTTTAGTCCTAGGGTTAGGGTTAGGGATAGTGTTAGTGTTAGGCTTAGGCTTAGTCTTAGGGTTAAATTTGGAATTAGGGTTAGATCTAGGGTTAGGGCTAGAACTAAGGATAGGGCAAGGGTTATGGCTAGGTTTAGGGTTATGTTAAAGGATAGAGTTAGAACTAGGGCTAGGGCTAGAGTGAGAGTTAGTCTTAGGACTAGGGTTAGGGTTAGGGTTAGAGATAGGGCTAAATTAGGGCTAGATTTACTGTTAAGCCTAGTGTTAGGCTTAGGGTTAGGTTTAGATTTAGGTTTAGGGTTAGGAGTTAGAATTAAAGATAAGAGTTTAGGTTTACAGTTGGAACAAATTTTGGGGTAAGGAATGGCTTTATAGATACATTTAGATGTAGGGTGAGGGTTATAATTAGGGTTAGGTCTGTGGTTAGGGTTTGGGTTATAATTAATGGTAGTTTTAGGGCTAGGATGAGGGCTAGGTTTTTTTTTTTTAATGGGTTAGGAGTAGGATTAGTGCTAGAGCTAATCTCAGTCCAGAATTAATGTTAAAGATAGTTTTAGGATTAGGATTATGGGTATGTCTAGTTTAAGGGTTAGGTTTAAGGTTACCTTCAGGTTTAGAGCTAGGGATAATATTTTGTTCATGTTCTGGGGTAGGGTTTGGGGTAGGTTAAGGTTTAAAGTTAGAGCTCAAATTAGTATTAGGATAGGGTTATGGTTATGATAATGGATAGAGTTAGAAATCAGTTTAGGACTAGGGTTATGGTTATGATTACGGCTAGGTTTTGGGTTAAATAAGTACTAGGGTTATGATTTTGGTTAATTTTAGTGTTTCAGGGCTAGTACTACTGTTATGTTTAAGTTTAGGGTTAGGGTGATGTGTAGACCTCGGGTTAGTGTTATGGTCAGAGTAAGGGTCAGGGTTAGTTCTAGGGTTTGGCTTACAACTCGATTTAGTGCTGGAGTTAGGTCTAGGTTCAGGTTTTTGGCTTGGTTTAGGTTAAGGGTTAGGGTTAGAGCTTTGACTCAGTTTGGTTTTAGGACTAGGATTATTTTTACTGAAATTTTACAATTAGTGTTTGGGCTGGTGCTAGTCTTAGATTTAGGCTTAGGCTTCAGTTTAGGGTTAAATTTAGAGTTAGGTTTTTATCTAAGGTTAGTGCTAGGACTAAGGATTGGGCAAGGATTAAAGCTAGGATTTGGGATAGGTTTAGATTTATGGGAAGGGATAGGATTAAAATGAGTGATAGGGTCAATGTGAGAGTTAGAGTTAATTTTAGGGCTAGTGTTAGGTTTAGGGTTAGGGATAGGGCTAAATTGTGGCTAGGGTTATTGTTAGGGCTAGGTTAGATTTAGTTTTAGAATTAGTAACAGATTTAAGGCTAGTTTTAGGCTTAGGCATTGAATTAGGGTTAGATTTAAAGTTAGGTTTTAATCTAGTGTTAAGGATAGGGCAATTGTGACAAAAGGGTTAGGGTTAGAATTAGGGTTATGTTTAGCATAAGGGATGTGGTTTGGGCTAGGTTTAGGGCTAGGACAAGAGTTAGTATTAGGATTAGGGCTTAGTTAGGCTCAGGGTTATGGCTAGGATGAGGTTTAGAGTTTGTGTTAGGTTTGGGATAATATTAGGGCTAGGGCTAATGTCAGGTCTAGGGTTATAGTTACGCTAGATTTAGTGTTAGGTTTATGGCTTGGTCCAGTGTAAGGGTTAGGGTTTGAGTTAAGTTAGAGTTTAGGTTTAGGGTAATGACAGAGTTCGTTTTAGGGTTTAGGTTTGGTTTAGTGTAATGGATAGGGTTAGCGTTAGGCCTAGGGTTAGCTTAAGGGTTAGGGTTATAATTAGTGTACTGGATAGGTATAGACCTAAGGTTAGGGCTAGGATTATGTACAGGATTAGGGCTAGTTTTGTGTTAGGGTTAGATTTAAGTTTAGGGTTAAAGCTGGGTTTAGGACTCGGATTAAAGCTAAGTTTTGAGTTAGGTTAGGGCTACGGTTAAGGCTACAGCTAATGTATGAAGTAGGGTTATGATTAGCGCTAGTTATGGGGATAGAGGTAAGGCTAGGTCTAGTGTTAGGTTGAGGTTTACAGTGATGATGATATTTAGAGCTAGGGTTAGTGTTAGGGTCAGGGTTAGTTTTCAGGTTAGGGTTAGGACTAGAATTTGGGATATGGTTAGGGCTGGATGGAGGGTTAGGGTTTGGTTTAGGTTAAGGTTTAAGGTTATGGCTATGACTCGGTTTTGTTTTAATGCTAGAGCTAGTTTTAGAGCTAGTTTTAGGATTAGCATTAGCATTAGGGCTATTGTTAGGTTTAGGTTTAGGCTTAGGTTTAGGGTTAAATTTATGGTTAGGGTTAGATCTAGGTTATGGCCAGGGCTATGGATAGGGTTTGGGTTACACCCAGGGTTAGGACTAGGATTAGAGTTCTAGTAACGGATAGAGTTAGAACTAGTGTTAGGGTTAGGGTGAGAGTTAGAGTTAGTATTTGGGCCAGAGTTAGGATTAGGGTTAGGGATACGGCTAAATTAGGGCTAAGATTAGCGCTAGAGTTCGTGTTAGGATTAGGCCTAGGTTTTGGGTTAGAGATATAATTAAGGCTAAGTTTAGGACTAGGATAAGGGCTGGGGTTTGTGTTAGGGTTATGACTAGGATTAAGGCTAGGTTTAATATCAGGTTTAGGGTTTAGGAATAGTTTTAGGGATAGTTTTGTGGCTAGATCTAGTGTAAGGATTATTTAGGGTAAGAGTCAGCTTTAGGGTTTCGGGTAGGTTTAGGGTAATTAATAGGTTTGGGGAAGCTACAGGGTTATGGTTAAGCCAAGGGTTAGCATTATGGTAAGGGTTATTTTTAGGGCTAGGGTTATTGTTAGAATTAGGTCTTGTGTTAGGGTTAAAGTGTGGGTTAGAGCTAGGATTAGGTTTAGGGTTATGTTTAGCATAAGGGTTAGGTTCTGAGCTATGATTAGGTCTAGGCGGAGAGTTAGGTTCAGAGTTAGTTCTAGGGATAGAATTATGGTAAATTTGGGATTAGGATGGGGTTAGGGTTAGACCTAGGTTTAGTGTTAGGGTCAGAATAAATGTCAGGGTTAGGGTTAGCGTTTGGAGTAGTGTTAGAGCTAAAATTAAAGCTAGGGTTAGGACAATTAATAAGGTTAGGGTTTGGGTTAGTCTAAGGGCTAGGGATAGGTCTAGGGTAACTCTTAGATTTAGGGTTTTGCTTAGGGTATGGGATTGATTTAGATCTAGGGTTAGGGCTATGGTTAGAGTTAGAGTTAGAGTTAAAGCTAGGTTTTGGGCTCAGTTTGGCACTAGTTTTTCTGTTAGGGTTAGGGCTAGGATTAGGGCAACAGCTAATATAAGAACTACGGTTACCATTAGATTTAATTTTAGGGTTAGGGGTAGGGGTAGGTTGAGTGGTAGGTTTAGGTTTAAGGTTAGGGTAATATTTGTAACTATGGTTCTTTTTAGGATAGGAGTCAGGATGAGGGTTAGTTTTATGGTTAGTGTTAAGACTCAAGTTGGGGCCATTGTTAATATTAGTGATTGGTTTGAGTTCAGGGCGGTGTTTAGAGCTAGGGTGAGTGTTAAGGTATGAGTCAGGGTCAGGATTAGTTTTAAGCTGAGGCATAGGACTCGAATTAGGGCTAGGCTTAGGTCTAGGTGTAGTGTTAGTATTTGGTTAAAGTTAAAGGTTTAAGGTTAGGGCTATTGTTCAGTTTTGTTTCACTGCTAGGATTAGGGTTAGGGCTGGTTTTACGATTAGAATTAGGTTTAGGACTAGTGTTAGAGTTAGGCTTAAGGTTAGATTTAGTGTTAGGGTCAGGGCTGGGACTAACTTTAGGGCTACTTCTAAGGTTAGTGTTAGGTTGACAGTAGCAAATAGGGATAAAACTAGGGCTAGGGCTTGGAAAAGAGTTAGAGTTAGTCTTAGGGCTAGGGATTGGATAGGGTTAGAGATAGAGCTAAATTAGAACTAGGATTAGGGCTAGGTTTTGTTAATGCTAGGGATAGGGTTAGATTAAGCCTAGGGTTAGGGTTAGGGTTAGGTTTCAATTTAGGTTAAGGGATTACCTAATAGCTACGTTTAGAGGTAGGATGATGGTTAGAATTAGGTTAGGTGTAGGGATAGATTTAAGTTATGATTAAGGATAGGTTTAGGGATAGGATGATGGCTAGGTATGTTTTTAGGGTTAGGTCTAGGATTAGGGGCTAGGGCTAATTTCAGGCCCAGAATTATGGTTAAAGATAGTTTCAGTGTTAGGTTTATGACTATGTCTAGGGTGAGGTTTAGGTGTTGGGTTACGGTCAAGTTTAGAGCTAGGGGTATTATTAGGGTCAAGATCTGGGTTAGGATTTGGGATAGGTTAAGTTTTCAAGTTTGGGCTTGAGTTAGTTTTAGGATCAGGGTTAGGCTAATGATAGGGTTAGATTAATGATACAGGTTATGATTAAGTTAATGGAAGTGTTAGGATTTGGGATAGGGTTAGGTTTATGCCTAGGGTTATCATTATGGTTAGGGTTATGGTTATGGTAATGGATAGAGTTAGAGAGCAGTTTAAGGCTAGAGTTATGGTTACAATTAGGGATAGTGTTAGGGTTAGATTAGGTTTAAAGCGAGGGATACAGCTTGGATTAGGGCTAGGTTTTTGGTTAAGTTAGGACTAGGCTTAAATTTACAGCTAATGAAGTAATAGGTTTACAATTAGGGCTAATTTTAGGGTTTAAATTCTAGGTTTAGTGTTAGGGTTAGGTTTAGGGTTAGGGTAATGAGATGTTTAGAGCTAGAATTGTTAGGGTCAGTTTCAGGTTCAGGGTTAGTTTTAGGGTTTTGCTTCCAATTCAAATTGGGCAAGGGTTAGGTCTAGATACAAGGTTAGGGTTTTGTTTTGGTTAATGTTTAGGGTTAGAGCTATGGCTCGGTTTTGTTTTAGGAATAGAACTATTGTGAGGGCTTGTTTTAGGATTAGTATTATGGTTTGGGCTAGTGTTAGGTGTAGGCTTATGCTTTGGGTTAGAACTAGATATAGAGAAAGGTTTTGCCTAAGGTTAGTGCTAGGGATAAAGATTGCAAAAGGGTTAGAACTAGGGTTAGGGCTAGGGTTAGTTTTATGGTAAGGGACAGGGTTAGAATGAGTGATACGGCTAGTGGGAGAATTAGAGTTAGTCTTAGGGCTAGGGTTAGGGTTAGGTTTAAGGATAGGGTTAAATTACGGCTAGTGTTATGTTAGGGTTAGGGTTAGGAGAAGTTTGGGTATTAGGCTTAGGCATTGAGTTAGGTTTAGATTTAGAGTTAGGTTTCGATCAAGGGTTAGTGCTAGGGCTAAGATTAAGGCAAGGGTTTCCATTAGGGTTAGGGTTAGAGTTAGTGTTTTATTTAGGCTAAGGATGTGGTTATGCCTAGATTTAGGGCATGAGAAGGTTAGAATTAGGGTTAGAACTAGAGTTGGTTTAGGGTCATGATTAAGGCTGTGTTTAGGGCTTCGATAAGGACTAGAATTTGTTTTAGGGTTAAGGATAGTATTAGGGCTATGGGTAATATCAGGTCTAGGGTTACAGTTAGGGATAGATTTAGTGTTAGGTTTATGGCTTGGTCCAGTGTAAGGGTCAGGTTTTTGGTTAGGGTCAGGTTTAGATCTAGGGTTATTTTTAGAATCAAGGTCAGGATTGCATTTGGGTTAAGTTAGTGTTTAGGTGCAGGGCTCGAATTAGTGTTAGATTTAGGTTAGGGTAATGACAGGGTTAGGTTTAGGGTTTAGGTTTGGTTTAGTGTAATGTATAGGGTTAGGGTTAGGTCTATGGTTATCAGAAGGGTTAGGGTTATCGTTAGGGTAATTGATATGGTTAGCCCTAAGGTTAGGGCTAGGGTTACGTATAGGATTATGCCTAGTGTTTGGGTTAGGGTTAGGTTTAACTTTAGGGTTAAAGCTAGGTTTAGGACTCAGATTGAGGCTAGGTTTTGGGTTAGTTTAGAGACAGGGTTAAGGCTACCAGTAATGTATGAAGTAGGTTTATGATTAGATCTAATTATAGAGTTAGAGATGGTCTAGGTCTAGTGTTAAGTTTAGGTTTTCGATGATGATGATATTTAGAGCCAGAATTAGTGTTAGGGTCAGAATCAGGGTCAGGGTTAGTTTTCTGGTTAGAGTTAGACTATAATTAGATATAGGGTTAGGGCTAAGTGTAGGGTTACGTTTTGGTTTACGATAAGGGTTAAGGTTAGAGCTATGACTCGGATTTATTTCAGCACTAGGTGTAGGGTTAGGGCTAGTTTTAAGATTAGTCTGAGGGTTAGGGCTATTGTAAGTGTGAGACTTAGGCTTAGGTTAAGGATTAGGGATAAGAGTACAGTTTTTGTTAGATTTAGTCCTTGGGTTAGGGTTAAATTTAGAGTTAGGCTTAGATCTAGGTTTTGAGATAGGGGTAAGTTGAGGGCTAGGTTAGGGCTATTTTAGGGCTAGGTGTATGGTGATGGTAAGGGATAAGGTTAGAACTAGGTATAGGGCTAGTGTGAGAGTTAGAGTTAGTCTTAGGTCTAGGGTTAGGGTTAGGGATTAGGCTAAATTAGGGCTTGGATTAGAGCTAGGTTAGTGTTATGGTTAAGCCTAGGGTTAGTGCTAGGGTTAGTGATAGGTTTAGGTTTAGGTTTAGGGTAAGGGATTGAAATATAGCTAGTTTTAGGACTAGGGTGAGATTTAGGGTTAAGGTTAGGGTTAATGTTAGGGTTAGGTTATGATTAAGGTGAGGTACAGGGCTAGGATGTGGGCTATCTTCTGTATTAGGGTTAGGGCTAGGATTAGATCTAGGGCTAATGTCAAGTCTAGGGTATGGTTAGGGATAGTTTTAGGGTTAGGTTTATGGCTAGGTCTATTGTAGAGTTTAGGTTTCTTGTTAAGGTCAGTTTTAGAGCTATGGTTATTATTAGATTCAGGGTAAAGGTTAGAGTTTGGATTAGGTTAAGGTTTAGGTTTAGGGCTCAAATTAGTCTTATTTTAGGGATTGGGTAATGACACAGTTAGGTTTAGGGTTCAGGTTAAGTGTAGGTTAATGGATAGTTTTAAGGCAAGTGCTGGGATTAGGGTCCGGTCTAGGTTTAGCATAAGGATTGTAGTTATCTTAGGGTAGTGAATAGGGTTAGAGCTTGAGTTAGGGCTAGGTTACTGTTAGGATTAGGTCTAGGGTAAGGCTTAGGGTTACATTTATGGTTAGGGTTTTTGTTAAGGTTAGCTTTAGGCTTAAATCTAAGGTAGGGCTTGGATTAGGACTAGGCTTTGTGACAGGTTAGGGCTATAGCTAATGTAAGAACTAATGTAATGATTAAGACTAGTTTTAAGGTTAATGCTAGGGCTAGGTGTAGTTTTAGGTTTATTTTTAGGGTTAGGGTGAAGTTTAGAGCTAGGGTTAGTCTTTGTTTCAGGGACAATATTTGGGTAGGGTAATGGTTAGGGTTAAAGCCAGAATTAGGACTAGGGTTAGGTCTAGAGGTAGGGTTAGAGTTTGGGTTAGGTTAAGGGTTACTGTTAAGGCTAGGTCTAGTTCATCTTTAGGTCTAGAGGTATAGTTCTGGCTAGATTTAGATTATGTTTAGGTCTAGGACTAGTTTTAGGGTTCAGTTTAGGGTTAGGTTTAGAATTAGACCTAAGATTATTGTCAGGGTCAGAATAAGGATCAGGGATAGGGCTAGAGTTTAGGTTATGGATAGATCTAGAATGCAGGTTAAGGTTAGGACTAGTTATAGACTTAGGTTTTGGTTAGGCTAAGAATTAGTGATAAGAATATGGTTAGCATTAGGGTTAGGGTTTGGCTTAGGGTAAGTGATAGGGTTAGAGCTTGGGTTAGAGTTAGGTTTAGGGTAAAAATCTCATTTTAGGGCTTGGATTAGGGCTAGTTTTGTATTAGGGTTAGGGCTAGTGTTAAGATTAGGGCTATTGTAAGAAATAGGGTTACAATTAGTGTAAGTTTTAGGGTTAAGTTTAGGGCTAGGTCTAGTGTTAGGTTTAGGTTTAAGGTTAGGGTGATGTTTAGAGCTAGCTTTAGTGTTTGAATATGAGTCAGGGATATGGTTAGGTTTAGGGTTAGGGTTAGGTTTTAAATTAGGGCTAGGGTTAGGGCTTGTGTAGGGTTAGGGTTTGCTCTACAGTAAGGGTTAATGTTAGGGATATAGCTCAGTTTTGTTTTAGGGCTAGGGCTTGGGTTAGGGCTAATTTTAGGATTAGCATTAGGGTTAAAGCTAGTTTCAAGGTTAGGCTGAGGCATCAGGTTAGGGTTAGTTTTAGAGTTAGGTTTCAATCTAGAGTTAATGCTAGGGCTAAGGATAGTGCAAGGGTTATGACTAGGGTTAGAGCTTGGGTTATGGTTATGATAAGGGATATGGTTAGAAGCAAGGATAGTTCTTGAGTGAGACTTAGAATTAGTCTTAATTCTAGGATTTGGGTTAGGGTTAGGAATAGGGCTATATTACGGCTAGGATTAGGGCTAGGTTTAATGTTATTGTTATTTCTGGATTTAGGGTTATGATTAGGGCCAGGGTTACGGTTAGGGTAAGGGTTAGGGTTTAATCTCTGGTTAGAGCTATGGGGAGTGTTAGGTTTAGTGTTAGGTCTAGGTTAGGGTTATGGTTGTGGTTAGGGTTATGGTTAAGCTAAGGGCTAGGGTTTTCATTAGGGTTAGGGTTAGTTTTAGAGTAATGTTTTGGATTAGATGTAAGATTAGGTTTAAGGTTAAGTTTAGGTTATGGTTAAATTTAGGTTTAGGGATAGGTTTACTTTTGATTTATAGTGAGGTTTAGGGTTAAGTTTATGGCCTGGGTTAGGTTAAGGGTTAGGTCGAGGGTAAAGTTTATGATTAGGGTTAGAAATAGAGTTAAGTTTGGGGCTAGGGTTATTATTAGGGTTAGGGTTAATGTAATGTTAGGGTTAGAGCTTGGGTTAGTACTAGGGTTAAGGTTAGGTTTAGGGCTAATTTTAGCTTTATGTTTATGAATAGGGCTAGGTTTATGTTTAGGCTAAGGGTTAGGCTTTGAGCTAGGGTTATATCTAAGGCGAGCGTTAGGGTTAGGGCTACATTTAGGATTATTGTTATTCTTAGGGTAGTTTAGGCCTTGGATTAGTGCTAGGTTTTGAGTAGGTTTAGGCCCAGGGTTAAGGCTATGTGTAATGTAAGATCTAGGGTTTTGATTAGAGCTAGATTTAAGGTTAGAGTTATGGCTATGACTAGTTATAGGTTAAGGTTTTGGGTTGGGTTCAGTTTAGAGCTAGGTTTAATGTTAGTGTTAGGGTCAGTGTTCAGGTTAGAATTAGTTTTAGGGTGAAAGCCAGAATTAGGTATTGGGTTAGGTCCAGGGATAGGGTTAGTGTTTGCTTTAGGTTAAGGATTAGGTTAGAGCTAGGGCTCAGGATTTTTTTAGATCTGGGTCTAGAGTTATGGCTATATTTATGGTTAGGCTTAGGTCTAGGGCTAGCTTTAGGCTTTGATTTAGGTATGAAGTTACTGGTAGGGCTAGTTTTAGTGTTTGGTTCAGGGTTATGGTCAGATTTAGACTGAGAGTTTGTGTTAGGTTACAGATTTGAGTTAGGGTAAGAGCTAGAATGAGGGATAGGGTTATAACTAGAAATAGGGTTAGTGTTTGGATTAGGCTCTGGATTAGGATTAGGACTAAGGTTAGCATTATGGATAGGGTTTGGCTTATGGTAAGTGATAGAGTTAGAGTTTAGGTTAGGGCTAGGGTTAGGGTTCAGGTTACAGCTAGGCCTAGATTTAGGTTTTGGTTTACTTCTAGGGTTAGGGCTCAGATTAGGGCTAGTCTTTCTGTTAGGTTTAGGCCTAGGGTTAGGGCTATGGCTAATATAAGAACTAAGGTTATGATTAGAGTTAGTATTTGGTCTAGGTCTAGTGTTAGCGCTATCTTTATGGTTAGTATGATATTGAGAATTAAGGTTAGTGTTAGGATATAAGTAAGGATAAGATTAATTTTAGGATTAGGACATGAATTAGAGCTAGAAGGTTATGGGTAGGTTTAGGATTAGGGTTTGGTTTAGGTTAACATTTAGGGTTAGGACAATGGCTTGGTTTCATTTAAGGGAAAAGGCTAGGGTTACAGCTAGTTTTAGGATTAGTGATAGTGTTAGGTCTAGTGGTAGGTTGAGGATAAGGCTTAGGGTTAGGGTCAAATGTAGAGTTATGGTTAGATCTAGGGTAGGGTCTATAGCTAGGGTTAAGGCTAAGGTTAGGGCTTGTGTTAGGTTTATTTTAATGGATAGAGTTAGAACTAGAAAAAGGCCTGGGGAGAGTTAGAGTTAGTCTCAGGCCAAGGTTAGGTGTAGAGTTAGGGTTAGAGCTAAATTAGGGCTAGGATTAGTGCTATGGTTAGTGATAGGGTTAGGCCTATAGTTAGGGCTAGAGATATGGTTAGTGTTAGGCTTAGGGTTAGTGATAGGGTTAGGGGAAAAGATGGGGTATACCTAAGTTCAGGTCCAGGGCGAGGGTTAAAATTAGAGATAGGGGTAGATTTAGGGTTCAGTTTAGGATTAAGCCTAGGTATAGGCCTAGAATGAGGACTGGTGTTTGTTTTAGCGTTAGGGTTAGGATTAGGGCTGGGGCTAATGTCAGGTCTGGGTTTATGGTTATGGTTACTTTTAGGGTTATGTTATGGCTAGGTCTAATGTAAGATTTAGGTTTAGGTTAAGGGTCAGGTTTAAAGCTAGGTGTATTTTTAGGGTCAGGGTTCAAGTAGGGTTTTGTTTAGTTAAGATTTAGGGTTAAGGACTGAATTAGCATTAGGGATAGGGTTAGGGTTTTGATTATGGTAATTGATAGGATTAGTTTCAGGGTTCAGGTTAGGTTTACAGTAATGAATAGGTTAGTGTTAGCGTTACGCCTAGGGTTAGTATTTGGGTTAGGCTTATCTTCAGGGTAATGAATAGAGTTAGAGCTAAAGTTAGTGCTAGGGTTAAGGTTAGAATTAGCACTAGGGTTAGAGTCTGGCCCAGCGTGCATGTCAGGGTTAGATTTGGGGTATGTGTTAGCATTTGAGAGAGGATGAGGTCTAGTGTGAGGTTTAGGGTTGTACTCAGGACTAATATTAGGGTTAGGGTTAGGGTGATGTTTAGATTACGGTTAGAGTTTGAGCTAGAATTAAGGTTAGGTCGAGGGTTAGGGTTAGGGTTAGGTCTAGGCTTTTTGTTAAGGTTACAATAAGGGCCAGGTTTAGGGCTAGGATAAGGGCTATGTTTTGTGGGAGGCTTATGGCTAGCATTAGGGCTATGGGTAATGTAAGAGCTAGGGATATGGTTATGGCTAGTTTTAGGGTTAGGGTTATGGAGATGTCTAGTTTTCTTGTTAGGATTTGGATTTGGATAAGATTTAGAGCTAGAGTTTGTTTTAGGGTAACAATCATTGTTCGGGTTAGGGTTAAGTTTAGGGTGAGGGCCAGATTTAGGACTAGTGTTGGGTTTAGGGATAGAGTTAGTCTTTATGTTAAGTTAACAGTTATTGTTAGGGCTAGTGCTGGGTTTTTGCTTAGGGATAAGGCTAGATTTATGACTCTATTTTGGATTAGGTTTGGTCTAGTGATAGTGTTACTGTTAGGTTTAAGTATAGTTTTACCAGTAAGGGTAAGGTTAGGGTTTGCTTTAGGGTTAGTGTCAGGTTTAGACCTAGGGTTATTATTAGGGTCAGAATAGGGTCAGAGTTAGAGTTAGGGTTAGAGCTAGAATAAGGGCTAGGGTTTCGTCTAGTAATAGAGATAGGGTATGAGGTAGGCTAAGGATTATGCTTAGGACTAGGGTAGCATTAGGGTGAGGGTTTGGCTTAGGGCAATGGATAGGGTTAGACGTAGAGTTAGGGTTAGGGTTAGGGTTAGGTTTAGGGTTATACCTAAGTTTAGGCCTCGGAATAGGACAAGGATTTGTGTTAGCATAAGGGCTACAGTTAATGAAAAAACTAGGATCTGATTAGTATTAGTTCTAGGTTAGCATTAGGGCAATATTTAGAGCTAGGGTTACTGTTAGTGTCTGGGTAAGTGTCAGGGTTGCTTCTATGGTTAGGGTTAGGACTCAAATTAGGGCTACGTTAGGGATAGTTGTAGGGTTAGCATTTAGTTTATGTTAAGATTTAGGGTTAGGGTTATGGCTTGATTTTGTTTTAGGGCTAGGGTACTGTTAGGGCTTGATTTCCAATTATCATTAAGGTTTGGGCTAGTGTTAGAGTGAGCTTTAGGCTTAAGGTTAGGGTTAGATCCAGGTTTAGGACTGGCATGAATGTTAGGGCTAGGGTTGGGGCTAAGGATAGGGATAGAGTTTGGGTTATGGTAACGGATAGGTTTAGAACTAGGGATAGTGCTAGGGCGAGAGTTAGAGTTAATCTTAGGGCTAGGGATAGTGTTAGGTTTAGGGTTAGGGTTAAGTTAGGGCTAGATTAGAGCTATGGTTAGTTTTAAGTTTAGGCCTAGGTTAGGGCTAGGGTTAGAGTTAAAATTAGAGTTAGGGTAAGGTATGATGTTACAGCTACATTTAGGGCTAATGCAAAGCATAAAATTAGGGTTAGGGCTAGGGTTAATGTTAGGGTTAGGATTAAGGCTAGGCTTAGTGATAGGATTAGGGCTAGGATTTTTGTTAGGGTTAGGGCTAGGATTAGGGATAGGGCTGATGCCAGGTCTAGGGTTATGGTTAGGGATAGTTTTATGCTAAGGATTATGGTCAAGTCTATTGTAAGAGTTAGGTTGAAATTTAGGGTCAGGTTTACAGCTAGGGGTATTATAAGATCAGAGTCATGTTTAGGGTATGTGTTAGGTTAAGAATTAGGCTTAGGGCTCAAATTAGCTTTAGGATTAGTGTTAGGGTTAGGGTAATGAATATGGTTAAGTTTAGGATTAATTTAGATTTAAAGTAATGGACAAATTTTGGATTAGGGATAGGGCTAAGTTTAAGCCTAGAGATATAATTGGGTTAGGGTTATGTTTAGGGTAATATATTGGATTAGAGCTATAGTTAGGACTAGTGTTTTGGTAAGGTATGAGCAATGTTTAGGGTTATGTCTAGGGTTAGAATTTGATTGGGGTTATAATTAGGGTAATGGATAAGATTAGAGCTAAGGATAGGACTAGGATTATGGTTAGGATTAGGGCTGTGGTTTGGGTTAGATTTCAGTTTAGGACAAGGTTTAGGTTTATAGTTAGGTTTAGGTTAAATTTTATGACTAGTTTTAGGGTTAGGGCTAGGGTTAAAGCTTGCATTAGGGCTTTGATTAGGTCTAGGTTTTTAGTTAGATTAGGGCCATTTAGGACTAGGGCTAATATTAGAACTAGGGTTATTATTATGGCTTGTGTTAAGTTTAGCATTATTCCTAAATCTAGTGTCTAGATTAGCTTTAGGTCTAGGGTGATGATTAGAGATATGGTTCGTGTTACCGTCAGTGTCAGGATCAGTGTTACTGATCATAGTTAGGGATAGACTCGAATTAGGGCTTGGGTTAAGGATAGGTGTAGGGTTAGGTTTTGTGTAAGGGTTATGGTAAGAATTAGGGATAGGTCTAATGTCATGTCTAGAATTATGGTTTGGTTAGGATTAGGGTTAGGGCTTTGTAATAGTTTTGTTTTACAGCTAGGAATTCTTTTAGGATTAGCAATAGTGTTAGCACTAGTGGTATGGTGAGTTTTAGGCTTAGATTTATTGTTATGGTTAGATCTAGGTTTAGGGCCATGACAATGTTTAGGGCTAAGGTCAGGGCTAGTGTTAGGGTTTCTAGTAAATAAAGTTAGAAGTAGATATAGGGCTAGGGTGAGAGTTAGAGTTAGTCTTAGGGCTAGGGTTAGGGTTAGGTTTAAGGTTAGGTCTAAATTAGGGCTACATTTAGGGCTAGGGTAAGTGTTACGGATAGTCCTAGGGTTAGGGTTAGGTTTAGGGGAAGGTATGGTGTTATAGTTAGGTTTAGGACTAGGGTGAGGGTTAGAATTAGGGTTAAAGCTAGGGTTAGGATTAAGGCTATGTTTAGTGCTAGGATGAGGGCTTGTGTTAGGGCTAGGGCTAGGACTAGGGATGGGGAAAATATCAGGTCTAGATTTATGATTATTGTTAGTTTTAGGGTTACATTACGGCTAGGTCTAGTGTAAGGGGTAGGTTTAGTTAAGAGTCAGAGTTAAAGCTTGGTGTATTATTAGGGTCAGGGTCTTGGTAGGATTCAATTAGCTTTAGGTTTAGGGTTACAGATTGGGTAATGGATAAGATTAGGTTTATGGTTAGGGTTACATTTAGAGTAATGGATAGGGTTAGTGTTAGGGATAGGGTTAGCATATAAGTTTGGCTCATCTTTAGGGTAATGAATAGTGTTAGAGCTAAGGTTAGGGCCAGGGATAAGGTTACAATTAGGGCTAGGGTTAGGATGAATCCTAGAGTTAGCGTCAGGCATAGTTTTAGGGTAAGTATTAGCATTTGAGCCAGGGTTAGGTCTTGGGCAAGGATTAGGGTCAGAGTCAGGGCTAGGGTTAGGGTTAACTTTATATTTAAGGTAAGTGTTAGAGTTTGAGATAGGTTTAGGTCTAGGACAAGTGTAGGATAGGCTTAGGTCTAGGATTATGGTTAGGGTCCTGATTAGGCCTAGGTTTAGGGCTAGGATAAGGGCTAGGTTTTGTGTGAGGTTTAGGGCTAACATTAGGGCTATGGGCAATATAAGAGCTAGGAATATGTTTATGGCTTGTTTTAGGGTTAGGTTAAGGTATGATGCTAGTGTTAGGGTTAGGTTTTGGGTTAGGATAAGTTTTAGAGCTAGAGTTTGTTTAGGGTTAAAGGTCATTTTTCAGGATAGGGTTAGGTTTAGGGTGAGTGCCAGAATTATGACTAGCATTGGGTATAGGGAGAGGGTTAGACTTTAAGTTAGGTTAACGGTTACTGTTAGGGCTAGTGCTAGGTTTTCGTTTAAAACTAGGGCTAGATTTATGACTATATTTATAACTAAGTGTCATCTACTGCTACTGTTACTGTTAGGTTTAAGTATAGGTTTACCGGTAAGGGTAGTGTTAGGGTTCAGTTTACGGTGAAGGTCAGGTTTAGATCTAGGGTTAGTGTTAGGGTAAGAATAAGGGTCAGGATTAGGGTTGGGGTTAATTCTAGAATGAGGGCTACGTTAGGACTAATAATAGAATTAGTGTTTGGGGTAGGCGAAGGATTAATTTTAGGACTATGGTAGCATTAGTGTTAGAGTTTGACTTAGGGAAAGGGATAGGGTTTAAGGTAGGGTTAAGGTTAGGGTTAAGTTTAGAGCTAGGGTTAGGGTTAGGGTTAGGGTTAGGGTTAGAGTCAAAAAAATTGGGTTAGGTCTCAGATTTTGGCTAGGATTTGGGTTATCATTAGGGCTAGAGCTAATGAAAAAACTAGGTTTTTGTTTGTGATTAGTTATAGGGTTACTGTTAGGGCAATGTTTAGAGCTAGGGTTAGTTTAGGGGCAAAGTTAGTGTCAGTGTTATTTCTAGGGTTTGGGTTAGGTTTAGGACTCAAATTAGGACTAAGTTTAGGACTAGGTGTAGCTTTAGGGTTTGGTTTAGGTTAAGGTTTATGGTTATTGCCCGGTTTTGTTTTAGGGTTAGGGTAGATTTAGGGCTAGTTTTCCAATTAGCATTAGGGTTAGTGCTAGTTTTAGGTAAAGGTTTGTACTTAATTTTAGTTTTAAATCCAGGTTTAAGCTTTGGGAAAATGTTAGGGCTAAGTTTGGGGCTAGAGATAGGTCTAGCTTTTTGGTTATGATAAAGGATAGGGTTAGAACTAGGGATCAGGTAAGGGGAAGAGTTAGAGTTAGTCTTAGGGATAGGGTAAGGTTAGGTTTACTTTTAGGCCTAAATTAGGGCAAGGATTAGTGCTAGGATTAGTGTTAGATTTAGGCCTAGGTTTAGGGCTAGGGTTAGGGTGAGCATTAGGGTTAGGGTAAGGTATGATGCTACAGCTATGTTTTGTGCTAGGACAATTGATAAAATTAGGGTTAGGGCGAGGGTTAAAATTAGGGTTAGGATTAAGGCTAGGCTTAGAACTATGATTAGGTCTAGGGATAGGGCTAACGTCAAGTCTCAGGTTAAGATTAGGCTAGGGTTAGGGATAAGACTAGGGATCAGTTTTGTGTTAGAACTAGGCCTAGGTTTAGGGCTAATTTTATGATTAGTGATAGGGTTCAGGCTAGTGGTAGTGTGAAGTTTAGGCTTAGATTTATTGTTATGGTTAGATTTATGTTTAGGGCTATGGCTAGGGTTAAGGCTAAGGTTAGGACTAGTGTCGGGGTTGTGGTAACAGATAGGGTTAGAACTAGAAATAGTGCTAGGTTGAGAGTTCAAGTTAGTCCTTGGGCTAGTTTTGGGGGGTAGGTATAGGATTAGGGCTAAATTGGGGCTAGGATTAGTGCTAGTGTTAGTTTTAGGGTTAGGCTAAGGGTTAGGGTTAGTGTTAGTGAACGGGTTATGATTAGGTTTAGGGGAATGGATAGGGTTATAGCTAGGTTTAGGGATAGGGCAAGGGTTACAATTAGGGTTAGGACTAAGTTTAGGGTTTGGGTTAGGATTAAGTCTAGGTTTAGGTTTAAGCTGAGGGTTTGTGTTAGGGCTAGGGCTAGGATTAGGGCTAGGGCTAATTTCAGGTCTAGGTTCATGGTTAGTATTAGTTTTAGCATTAGGTTATGGCTATGTCTAGGTTTAGGGTACGGGTCAGGTTTAGAGCTAGGTATATTATTAGGATCAGGGTCAGGGTAGGGTTTTATTTACGTTAAGATTTAGGGTTAATGCTTGAATTAGCAGTGGGTTAGGGTTAGGGTTAGGGTAATGGATAGAATTATGTTATGGTTCCGCTTAGGTTCAGAGTAATGGATAGGGTTAATGTTAGCGATATGGTTATCATTACACCTAGGATTAGCATGAGGGATAGGCTTATTTTTATTTTAATTGATTGGGTTAGAGCTAAGGTTAGGGCTTGGCTTAACGTTAAGTTTAGGGTTAGTGTTAGGGTTAGGCCTAGGGTTAATGTTGGGGTTAAGTTTAGGGTAAGTGTAGGCATTTGAGCTAGGGTAGGCCTAGGGCAGGCTTAGTGTTTGAGTTAGGGCTAGGGTTAGATTTAGGGTTAGGGTTATGTTTAGACTGAGGATTAAAGTTTTAGCTAGGTTTAGGGCTAGGGCAATCATTAGCATTAGGGCTTAGGTCTAAGGTTATGGTTTGGTTTATGATTAGGGCTAGGTGTAAGGCTAGGATAATGACTAGATTTTTTCTGGTGTTTAGGGATAACGTTAGGGCTGTGGGTAATGTAAAAGGTCAGGATTTTGTTATGGCTAGTGTTAGGGTCAGGGTAATGGATAAATCTAGCATTATAGTTAGGGTTTTTTTTAGGATAAATTTTAGAGCTAGGGTTTCTATTACATTAAGGGTCATCATTGGAATTGGGTTAGTTTTATGATTAGGGTCACAATTAGGACTAGCATTGGGTCTAGTGATAGATTTAGTCATTACTTTAGGATAAGGGTTATTGTTAGGGCTAGTGCTAGGTTTTTGTTTAGGGCTAAGGCTAGATTTATGACTCTATGTAGGATTAGGTTTGGTCTAGTGCTAGTGTTAACATTAGAATTAAGTATAGGTTTACCGTTAGGGGTAGTTTTAGGGTTCTGTTTAAGGTTAGGGTCAGGTTTAGATCTAGAGTTAGTGTTGGTGTCAGAATAAGGGTCAGGTTTAAAATTAGGGTTAAAGCTAAAATTGAGCCTAGGTTTAGGACTAGTAATAGAGTTAGGGTTTAGTGTATGCTAAAGATTAAGGTTAGGATTAGAGTAGCATTAGGGTGAGGGTTTGGCTTAGGGTAAGGAATGGGTTAAACGTATGGGTAGGATTAGGGTTAGAGTCCGGGCTCGAATAGGGCTAGAATTTGTGTAAGCATTAGGGCTATGGCTAATGAAAGAACTAATTTTCTGATTAGGACTAGTTCTACAGTTAGCGTTTTGGCAATTTTTAGATATAAGTGTACTGTTAGGGTCTGACTCAGGGTCAGGGTTATTTCTATGTTTAGGGTTAGGTCTCAAAATAGGGCTACGTTGGGATAGGTATAAGGTTAGTTTTTGGTTTAGGTTAAGGGTTAGGGTTAGGATTATGGCTCAGTTTGGTTTTAGGTGTAGTGTAGGGAAAGGGCTAGTTTTCCAATTAGCATCAGTTTTAGGGCTAGTGTTTACATGAGATTTGGGCTTAAGGTTAGGATTTGCAATGAGATTTAGGGCTAGAGTGATGGATAGAATTAGGGTTGTGCTAGGGATAGGGCTAGGTCTTTTTTCAAGTTAAGGCATAGGTTTTGAACTTTGGATAGGGCTAGGGCGTGAGTTAGAGTTAGTCTTAGGGCTAGGAATAGGATTAGGTTTAGGATTAGGGTTAAATTAGGGTTTGGATTAGTCCTAGGTTTAGTGTTAGGTTTGGCCTAGAGTTAGGGTTAGGGTTTGGTTAAGGTATGATGTTACAGCTATATTTTGGGCTAAGGCATAAAATAAAATTAGGGTTAGGCCTCCTATTACGTTAGGACTTGGATTAAGGCTAATCTTAGGGCTAGGATTAGGGGTAGGGTTTGTTTTAGGGTTAGGGTTAATTAGGTCTAGGGCTAATGTCATTTCTAGGGTTATGGTTAGTGATAGTTTTAGGTTTAAGTTTATGGCCAAGTCTATTGTAAGGGTTACATTGAGAGTTGGGGTCAGGTTTATAGCTAGAGGTATTATTATTATTGTCAGAGTCAGGGTTAGGGTATGGGTTAGGTTAAGGTTTAGGACTAAAATTAGCATTAAAATTAAGGTAATGGATATGGTTAGGTTTCAGGTTCGGGTTAGGTTTAGTATAGTGGACAGGGTTAGGGTAAGGCATAGGGTTAGAGTTAGGCCTAGAAATAAAATTTAGTTAAAGATATGTTTCAGGTAATGGATAGGATTAGAGCTACAGTTAGGACTAGGGTTATCATTAGGTTAGGGCTATGGTTAGGGTTAGGCTTAGGTTTAGAATTTTCTTAGGGTTATGGTTAGGGTAATGGATAAAATTATATCTAGGTTGAGGGCTACTGTTATGGTTAGGAATAGGACTATGGTTTGGTTTAGGTTTCAGATTAGGACAAGATTTATGTTTAGGGTTAGGTTTAGGTTAAGTGTTAGGGCTAGGGATAGGATTGTACTACGATTATAACTGGAATTAGGGCTTGGATTAGGGCTAGGATTGGGGTTAGGTCAGCTCTAGTGTAGGACTACAGATAATATAAAGCTAGGGTTATGATTAGGGCTAGTATTAGGGTTAGCATTAGTTAACCTAGTTAGCATTAACTAATGCTAACCCTAACTAGGTCTAGTGCTTTTATTAGGTTTTGATTTGGGGATTATTAGAGACAGGGTTAGTGTTTGGGTCAGAGTCAGGATCATTTTTAATTTTAGGATTAGAAATAATACTCAAATTAGGGAGAGGGTAAAGGCTAGGTGTAGGGTTAGGATTTGTGTTAGTGTTAGGGTAATAATTAGGGATAGGGCCAATGTCAGGTCTAGGGTTACGTTTAAGTTAGGGTTAGGGTTGGGGCTATGGCTCCGTTTTGTTTTAGAGCTAGGGCTAGGGTTAGGGCAAGTTTTGGGATTAGCGGTAATGTTAGGGCTAGTAGTAAGATGAGGATAAATCTTATTTTAATTTTTATGGTTAAATCTATGTTTAGAGCTAGGGCTACGATTAGGGCAAAAGTTAGGGCTAGTGTTATGGTTATAATAACAGATAGTGTTAGAACTAGAAAAAGGGCTAGGGCAAGAGTTAGAGTTAGTCTTAGGGCCAGGGTCAGGGGTAGGTTTAAGGATAGGGCTAAATTAGTGCTAGGGTTAATGTAAGGGTTAGGGCTAGGGTTATAGTTAGTGTTAGTGTTAGAGATAGGGTTAGGTTTAGGAAAAAGGATGGTGATATCGCTAAGTTTAGGAATAGGGCGAGAGTAAAATTAGGGTTAGGGCTAGGTTAGGGTTCAGGTTATGATTAAGGCTAGCTTTTTGGCTAGGTTTGAGGGTTTGTGTTAGGGCTAGAACTAGGGCTAGGATTAGGCGTAGGGCTAATGTCAGGTCTAGGGTTTTGGTTAGGAATAGTTTTAGGGTTAGGTTTTGGGTAGGTCTAGTGTAAGGATTACGTTTAGAGTAAGGGTTAGGTTTAGAGCTAGTCATATTATTAGCGTCAGGGTCGGGTAGGGTTTGGTTTAGTTTGAGGTTTAGAGTTAAGGGTTGAATTACCATTAGGGTTAGAAGTAAGGTAATGGATAGAGTTAGGTTTAGGCTTCAAGTTAAGTTTAGAGTAATGGAAAGTGTTAGTGTTAGTGATAGGGTTAGCGTCAGGCCTAGGGTTAGCATTTGAGTTAGGCTTATCTTTAGATTAATGGATAAGGATAGAGGTAAGATTAGTGCTAGGGTTAAAGTTAAGATTAGGGTTAGGGTTAAGTTTAGGTCTAGGGTTAGCATCAGAGTTAGGTTTAGAGTAAGTTTTGGGATATGAGCTAGGGTTAGGGCTAGGGCGATGGTTAGGATTAGACTCAGGGCTAGGGTTACGGTTAGGATTACAATTAGGTCCAGGTTAAAGGCTAGGATAAGGCTAGGTTTGTGTGATGTTTATGGCTAGCATTAGATCTATTGGTTAGTAATAGGGTTAGGATTAGTGTTAGGGCCAGAGTTAGGACTAGTGTTGGGTCTGGTGATAATTTCAGTCTTTAGGTTAGGTTAACGGTTATTTTTAGGGCTATTGCAAAGTTTTTGTTTAGGGCTAGGGCTAGATTTATGACTATATTTAGAATTATGTTTGGTCTCGTGCTAGTGTTAATGTTAGGTTTAGGTACAGGTTTACTGGTAGGGGTAGGGGTATGGTCCAGATTAGGGTTAGTGTGAGGTTTATTTCTAGGGTTAGGGTTAGAGTCAGAATAAGAGTCAGGGTTTAGGTTAGAGTAACAATTAGAATGAAGGCTAGGGTTACAACTAGTAATAGAGTTGGAGATTGAGGTAGGCTAAGGATTAGTGTTAGGACTAGGTAACATTAGGGTAAGGGTTTGGATTAGAGAAAAGGATGGGTTAGTATAGGATTAGGGTTAGGGATAGCTTTAGGGCTAGGATTAGGTTTAGGGATAGGGGTAGTCTTAGGGTTAAACTTCAGGTTAAAGCTTGGATTAGCGCTAGGATTTGTGTTAGCTTTAGGGCTAAGGCTAATGATAAAAATTGGTTTCTGATTAGGGATAGTTCTAGAGTTAGTGTTAGGGGAATGTATAGAGCTAGTGTTAGGATCTGAGTCAGGGTCAGGGTTACTTCTAGGGTTAGGTTTGGCACTCAAATTATGGCAAGATTTAGGGCTAGGTTCATGGTTAGTGTTTGGTTTAGGTTAAAAGTTAGGGTTAGGTTTACAGCTCAGTTTTGTTTTAGGACTAGGTTAGGGTTAGGGCTAGTTTTCCTATTAGCATTAGAGACAGGACTAGTGTTAGGGTGAGCTTTAGGCTTAGGTTAGGGTTATATTCACGTTTAGGGCTAGGGCAAAGTTTAGGGCTAAGGTTGGGGCTAGGGATAGGGCTAGAGTTTGGGTTATGGTAAGAGATAAGTTTAGAACTAGGGATAATGCTAGAGAAGGAATAACTTAGGGATAGGGATAGGGTTAGGTTTAGGGTTAGGGCTAAATTATGGCTAGGATTAGTGCTAGGGTTAGTGTTAGGTTTAGGCCTAGTTTAAGTGCTTGTGTTAGGGTAAGTTATAATGTAACAACTATGTTTTGGGCTAGGTCAAGAGATAAAATTAGAGATAGGGCTAGGGTTAAGGTTATATTTCAGATTAAGGCTAGGCTTAATACTAGGATTAGGGCTAGGATTTCTTTTAGGGTTAGTGCTAGGATTACAGCTAGGGCTACTGTCAGGTCTAGGGTTATGATTAGGCATTGTTTTACGGTTAGGTTTATAGTCAGATCTATTGTAAGGGTTAGGTTGAGTGTTAGGGTCAACTTTGCAGCTGGGGTATTCTTAGGGTCGGAATCAGGTTTAGGGTGTGTGTTAGGTTAATGTTTAGGGTTAGGGCTCAAATTAGCATTAGGGTTAGTTTTAGGGATAGGGTAATGAATACGGTGAGGTTTAGGGTTCAGTTTAGGTTTAAGGTAATGGACAGCCTTAAGGTTAGTGATAGTGTTAAGTTTAGGACTAGGGATAGAGTTCATTTAGTGTTATGGTTAGAGAAATAGATAGAATTTGAGCTACAGTTAGGGCTAGAGTTATTGTTAGGTTAGGGCTATGGTTAGTCTTAGGCCTAGCGTTAGAATTCTGTTAGGGTTAGGCCCATGATTTGGGTTAGTTCAAGGTTTAGTTTTTGCATTTGGTTTAGATTAAGTGTTAGGGCTAGTGTTAGGATTAGGTATAGGGTTAAAGCTAAGGTTAGGTATCAAATTAGGGCTAGGTTTTGGTTTAGTTTAGGGATAAGGTAGGACTATGGCTATTGTAAGAACTAGAGTTAAGATAAAGGTTAGTTTTATAGATAGCCTTAGGTCTAGGTCAAGTCTAGTGTTTAGATTAGGTTTAGGTTTAAGGAGATGATAAGAGATAGGGTTAGTGTTAGGATCAGTGTCAGGATCAGTGTTACTTACCAGGGTTAGGGAGATGACTTAAATTAGAACTAGGATTAAGTCTAGGTGTAGGATTAGGTTTTGTGTTAGTGTTAGCATAAGAATTAGGGAGAGGGCTAATGTCAGGTCTAGCATTACCGTTAGGCTACGGTTAAGGTTAGGGCTATGGCTCAGTTTTGTTTTAAATCTAGGGCTAGAGTTAGGGCTAGTTTTAGGATTAGTGATAATGTTAGTGCTAGTGGTACGATGAGGTTTAGGCTTAGATTTATTGTTATGGTTAGATCTAGGTTTAGGGCTATGGCCTGTATTAAGATTAAGGTTAGGGCTAATGTTAGGGTTATGGTAATGGATAGGGTTAGAACTAGAAATAAGACTGGGATGTGATTAGAGTTATTCTTTGGGCTAGGGTTAGGAGTTGGTTTAGGTTTAGGGCTTAATTAGGGATAGGATTAGCGCTAGTGTTAGTATTAGGGTTAGGCCTAGGGTTAGGGCTAGGGTTATGGTTAGTGTTAGGGTTAGGGTTAGATTTAGAGGAGGTATGGGGTTATAGCTAGGTTTAGAGCTAAGATTTGGGTTAGAATTTGATTTAGGTCTAGGGTTAGGATTAAGGGTAGGTTTATTGCCATTATAACGGTATGTGTTGGGCTAGGGCTAAGAGTAGGGCTAGGGCTAATGTCTGTTCTAGATTCAAAGTAAGTGGTAGTTTTATGGTTAGGTTACGTCTAGGTTTTGTGTAAGTGGTAGGTTTAGGGTAAGGGTCAGGTTTAGAACAAGGTGTTTTAGTAGGGTCTGTGTCCGGGTATGTTTTGTTTAGGTTAAGTTTTAGGGTTAAGGCTTGTATTAGCATTAGGGTTTGGTTTAGGATTCGGGTAGTGGATAGAGTTATGTTTAGGATTCAGGTTAGGTTTAGAGTAATGGATATGTTTATTTTTATCTATAGGGTTATTGTTAGGCTTAGGGTTAGCATTTGGTTTAGGTTTATCTTTAGGAAAATGGATAGGGATTGAGCTAAGGTTAGGGCTAGGGGTAAGGTAAGGTTTATGGCTAGGGTTAGGGTTAGGCCAAGGGTTAGTGTCAGGGTTAGGTTTAGGGTAAGTATTAGGGTTTGAGCTAGGGATGGTCTAGGGCAAGGGTTAGGATTAGAGTCAGGGCTAGGGCTAGGTTTAGGGTTAGTGTTATGATTAGGGAAAGGGTTATAGTTTGAGTTAGGTTTAGGACTAGGGTGAGGGTTAGGGATAGGATTAGGTCTAGGGTTATGGTTAGGGTTACAATTGGGGCTAGTGTTAGGGCTAGATAAGGGGTAGGTTTTTGTGATGTTTATGGCTAGCATTAGGGCTATGTGTAATGTAAGAACTCGGGTTGTTGTTATGGCTAGTTTTAGGGTTAAGGTTATGGATAAGTCTAGAGCTAGAGTTAGGTTTTGGGCTAGGATAAGGTTTAGAGCTAGGGTGTGTGTTAGGGTAAGCATCAGTTTTGGATTAGGATTAGGGCCAGAATCAGAAATAGCATTGAGTCTAGGGATACAGTTATTCTTTGTGTTAGGTAAGGGTTATTGTTAGGGATAGTTCAAAGTTTTTGTTTAGGGCTTGGGCTAGTTTTTTGACTCTATTTAGGATTAGGTTTGGTCTAGTGCAAGTGTTACTGTTAGGTTTAGGTATAGGTTTACTGGTAATGGTAGAGTTAGGGTCAGGTTTAAGGTTAGTGTCAGGTTTAGATCTAGGGTTAGTGTTAGGGTCAGAATAAGAGTCAGGGTTTGGGTTCGGGCTAGAGATATAATGAGGCCTAGGATTAGGACTCATAATAGAATTAGGGTTTGGTATAGGCTAAGGATTAGTTTTAGGACTAGGGTAGCATTAGGTTGAGGATTTGGCTTAGGGTAAGGGATAGGATTAGAGGTAGGGTTAGGATTATGGATAGGGTTAGGGATAGGGTTCGGGTTGGGGTTAGTCTTAGATTTAAACATAGGTTAAGGGCTTAGATTAGTGCTAGGATATGTGTTAGCATTAGGACTATTACTAATGAAAGAACTTGGTTTCTGATTAGGGCTACTTTTTGGTTTAGCATTAAGGTAATATTTAGAGCTCGAGTTAGTGTTAGGAACAGAATCAGGTTCAGGGTTACTTCTTCGGTTAGGTTTAGCACTCAAGTTATGGCAAGGTTTAGGACTAGGTTTAGGGTTAGTGTTTGGTTTAGATTAAGAGTTAGGGTTAAGTTTATGGCTCAATTTTGTTTTAGGGCTAGGTTAGGGTTAGGAATAGTTTTCTAATTAGTATTGCTGTTAGGGCTAGTGTTAGGGTGAGATTTAGGCTTAAGGTTAGGGTTTGAGCAAGGTTTAGGTGTAGGGCAAAGGTAAGGGCTAAGGTTGGGGGTAGGGATAGGGCTAGGTTTGGGGTTATTGTAAGGGATAGGTTTAGAACTAGGGATAGGGCTAGGGCGAGAGTTAGAATTAATCTTAGGGTTATGGATAGGGTTAGGTTTAGTGATAGGCCTAAATTAGGGCTAGAATTAGTGCAAGGTTTAATGTGAGGTTTAGGCCTAGGTTTAGGGCTAGGGTTAAGGTTAGCGTTAGTGTTATGGTAAGGTATGATGTAACAGCTATGCTTAGTGCTAGAACAAGGGATAAAATTAGGGATAGGACTGGGGATAAGATCAGGGTAAGGATTAGGGCTGGGTTTAGAACTAGGATTAGGGCTAGGGATAGCTCTAATGTCAGGTCTAGGGTTAAGGTTAGGTAGGGTTAGGGATAGGGCTGTGGCTCAGTTTTGTTTTAGAACTAGGCCTAGGGTTAGGGCTAGTTTTATGATTAGTGATAATTTTAGGGCTAATGGTAGGGTGAAGTTTAGGCTTAGATTTATTGTTATGGTTAGATCTAGGTTTAGGGCTATGGCTAGGGTTAGGGCTAAGTTTAGGGCTAGTGTTAGGGTTATGGTAACAGATAGGGTTAGAACTAGATAGGGGTAGGTTGAAAGTTCGAGTTATTCTTTGGACTAAGGTTAGGGGTAGGTTTAGGTTTAGGGCTAAATTCCGGCTAGAATTAGCGCTAGGGTTAGTGTTAGGGTCAGGCCTAGGGTTATGGTTAGTGTTAGAGTTAGGGTTAGGATTAGTTTTAGGGGAAGTATAGGGTTATAGCCAGCTTTAGGGCTAGAGCAAGGGTTAGAATTAGGGTTAGGACTAAGGTTAGGGTTTGGGTTAGGATTAAGACTAGATTTAGGGCTAGGCTGAGGGTTTGTGTTAGGACTAGGGCTAGGATTAGGGCTAGGGCTAATGTCAAGTCTAGGATTATGGTCAGTATTAGTTTTAATGTTAGGTTATGGCTATGCTTATTGTAAGGTTTAGGTGTAGGGTAAAGTTCAATGTTAGAGCCAGATGTATTATTTGGGTCAGAGTCAGGGTAAGGTTTGGTTTAGGTTATGATTTAGGGTAAATGCTTGAATTAGCTGTGGGTTAAGTTTATAGTTTTTGTAATGGATAGAATAAGGTTTATGCTTGTGGTTAGGTTTAGAATAATGGATAGGGTTAGTGTAAACAATAGGGTTATTGTTAGGCCTAGGGTTTGCATTTGGGTTAGGCATTTCTTTAGGTTAATGGATAGGGTTAGAGCTATAATTAGGGCTAGTGTTAAGGTTAGGATTAGGGTTAGGGTTAGGGTTAGGGTTAATGTTAGGGTTAATGTTAGGGTTAGGGTTAGGTAAGTGTAGACATTTGCATTTGGGATAGGCCTAGTCGAGGGTTAGGTTTTGAGTCAAGGCTAGTGTTAGCTTTAGGGTTGGGGTTATCTTTAGGCTAAAGATTAGAATTATAGCTAGGGTAGGGCTAGGGCAAGGGTTAGCATTAGGGTTAGTTCTAAGGTTCTGGTTAGGGTTATGATTAGGGCTAGGTTTAGGGTTAGGATAAGCACTTGGTTTTGTGTGATGTTCAGGGATAACTTTGGGGCTTGAATAATGTAAGAACGAAAAATATTGTTATGGCTAGTTTTGGCATAAAGGTAATGGATAAGTCTAGTGTTAGTGTTATGTTTTGGTTTAGGATAAGATTTAGAGCTAGGGCTCCTATTAGATTAAGGGTCATTGTGGGGTTAGGGTTAATTTTTGGTTTAGAGCAACAAGTAGAACTTGTGTTTGGTCTAGTGAGAGGTTTAGTCTTTACGTTAGATTAACGATTATAGTTAGGGCTAGGGCTAGGTTTTGGTTTAGGGCTAGGGCTAGATTTATGACTCTATATAAAATCAGGTTTGTCTAATGCTACTGTTACTGTTAGGTTTAGGTATAGGTTTACTGGTAGAGGTAGTGTTACGGTTTGGTTTAGGGTTATGGTCAGGTTTAGATCTAGGGTTACTGTTAGGGTCAGATTAAGGGTCAGAGTTAGGGTTAGGGTTAGAGCTAGAAAAGGGCTATCTTTAGGACTCATAATAGAGTTAGGGTTTGGAAAAGACTAAGAATTATGGTGAAGACTAGAGTAGAATTAGGGTGAGGATTTGGCTTAGGGTAAGGGATAGGGTTAGAGGTAGCGCTAGGGTTAGGTAAGAGTTAGGGTTAGTGTTAGAGTTAAGGTTAGGGATAGTATTAGTGTTTGGATTTGGGTTATAGTTAGATTAAGGCTTAGTGTTAGGGTTAGGGATAGGGTTAGTGTTAGGTTTAGAGTTAGGATTAGGTGAGTGTTAGGGTTAGGGTTAGGGTCAGGGTTAGGATTAGTGTTAGGGTTAGGTTTAGGTTAAGGACAGGGTTAGTTTTAAGGTTAGATTTGGTTTTTATTTAGGGTTAGGGTTAGGGTTACGTTTAAGATTAGGGATAGGGTTAGGGTTAGGGTTAGTGTTCCAATTAGGGTTAGGATTAGAAATATATTTAGGGTTAGGTTTGGTGTTAGGGTTAGGGTCAAGGTTAGGTTTATTTTTCGGGTTGAGGTTAGAGTTAGGATTAGGGTTAGTGTTAGGGTTTGTGTTAGGGTTAGAGTTTGGGTTAGAGTTACGGCTACAGTAAAGATTAGGGATACATTTAGTGTTAGGGTTAGGGTTAGACTTACGGTTAGTGTTAGTGTTACTTTAGGTTTAGTGCTTCTGATAGGGTTAGGGTTATGGTTAGCGTTAATATTAGGGTTAGGTTTAGTTTTAGAGTTAGGGTTAGAGTTAGGTCTTGGTTTAGTGTTAGGGTTAGTGTTAGATTTCGGGTTAGGGTTTGTGGTAGGGTTAGAGTTCGGGTTAGCATTAGGGTTTGATTTCTCATTAGTGTCAGTGTTAGGGTTATGTTTAGGGTTATGGTTAGGGGTAATATTAATGTTACAGTTAGAGTTAGGGTTAGGTTTAGGGTTAGTGTTAGGTTTAGGCTTAGGGTTAGTATTAGTGTTATTTATAGAGTTATTGTTGGGGTTAGGCTTTGTGTTAGGATTAGGTTTAAAGTTAGTGTAAGGGTTACTGTTAGTGTTAGGGTTAGGAAAGGTTAAGAGTTAGGGTTTAGTTAGGGTTAGGGTTTGTGTTAGGATTATGGTTAAAGTTAGGGTTTGTATTAGGTTTAAAGGTAGGGTTTTTATTAGGGTTATTGTTAGGATATGGGTTAGTGTTAGGGTTACGGTTAGGGTTAGGGTTAGGGTTCGTGTTAAGGTTAGGTTTTGGGTAAGTGTTAAGGTAATGTGTAAGTTTATGGTTAAGGTTAGGATTAGTGTTACAGTTAGTGATAGGGTTTGGATTAGAATTAGTGTTTGGGTTATGATTACATTTAGGTTTATGGTTAGTTTAAGGGTTAGGGTTAGAATTAGTATTAAGGTTAGGGTTATTTTTATGGTCAGGTTTAGTGTTAGGGTTAGGTTTAGGTTTAGTGTTAGGGTAAGTGATAGGTTTAGGTTTACTGTTAGGATAAGTGTTAGGGTTAGGGTTAGGTTTAGTGTTCAGGTTAGTGTTTGGTTTAGTGTTTGTGTTAGGCTTAGCTTTGGGGTTTATTTTTAGGTTTAATGTTAGGATTAGGTTTAGGTTAGTGTTGCGGTTTGGGTTATAATTAGTATAGTGTTATGGTTAGGGTTAGCCTTAGGGTTTGGGTTAGGTTTATAGTTAGGTTTAGGATAAGTGTTAGGTTTAGAGTTAGGGTTAGGGACAAGGTTAGGTTTAGGGTGAGGTTAGGGTTAGTGTGAGGTTTAGTGTTAGGGTTAGGGTTATGGCTAAGATTAGGGTTAGATTTAGTGTTAGGTTAATGGTTAGTTTTAGGGTTAGGGTTATTGTTGTGTTAGTGTTAGTATTAGTGTTACTGTTAGGGTTAGGGTTACTGTTATGGAAAGGGTTAGGGTTTGAATTAGGTTTACGGTTAGGGTTACAATTATAATTAACATTAGGGTTAAAAATAGGATTAGGGTTAGTGTTAGGTTTAAAGTTAGGGATAGGAGTAGTGTAAAATTTAGGGTAAGGTTTAGGTTTATGATTAGTGTTTGAATTAGGATTGGAGTTAGGTTATTTTAAGGGTTAGGGTAAGGAGTAGGTTTAGTGTTATGCTTTGCATTAGTGTTAGGTTAATGATTAGTGTTATTATTAGCATTTGAATAGAGTTACATTTACGGTTAGAGTTATCATTAGGGTAAGGGTTAGGGTTAGTTTTAGTGTGTGGGTTATTGTTAGGGTTAGGTTTAATGTTATGGTTAGTGTTAGGTTTATGTTTAGGGTTAGGGTTATTGTTAGTGTTTGGGTTAGGGTTAGAGTTATGGTAAGCTTTAGGGTTAATGTTAGTGTTAGAATTAAGATTAGGGTTAAGTTTAGTGCCAGGGTTAGTGTTCGGCTTAGTGTTAATATTAGGTTTAGTGTTAGTTTTAGGGTTATGCTTCAGTTTAGGGTTAGTTTTAGGTTTAGTGTTTAGGTTTGTGTTATGGTTAGGGTTTGTGTTAGGGTTATGTTTACAGTTAAGATTCTGGTTAACATTTGGTTCAGGGTTATTATTAGGTTTAGGGTTAGGGTTAGGGTTAGTGTTTGTGATTGGGTTAGGTTTAGGTTTATGGTTCAGGATAGGGTTAGGGTTAGTTTTAGTGTTAGGGGTAGGATTAGGTTTAGGGTTACTGAAGGCTTAGGTTATTGTTTGTGATAAGGTTAGGGTTAAGATTATCATTAGAGTTATGGTTAAGATTAGAGTTAGATTTAGGATTGGGCTTCAGGTTACGGTTGGTGTTAGGATTAGTGTTATCTTTAGGGTTAGGGTTAAGTTTATGGTTAGTTATAGGGTTAGGGTTGAGGCTTAGGGTTAGGTTCAGGGTTAGTGTGAGGGTTAGTCTTAGGGTTAGGGTTAGGATTAGTGTTTGGTTAGTGTTTGTGTTAGGGTTAGGATTAGGGTTATGGTTTGTGTTACAGTTAGGAATAGGGTGTGGGTTAGTTTTAGGGTTACGTTGAGGGTTAAGTTTAGAGTTCATGTTAGAGTTACTGGTAGGGTTTTTTAGGGTTAGTTGTAGGTTTATGAAGGGCTAAGGTTAGTGTTACAGTTAGAATTAGGGTTAGGTTTAGGATTAGTGTTTTGGTTAGTGTTATAGTTAAGTTGAGGATTAGTGTTAACTTTAGCATTAACGTTAAGTATAGTGTTTGGTTTAGGGTTAGTGTTAGTGTTAGGGTTAATGTAAAAGTAAGGGATAGAGTTAGTTTTAGGTTTAGGTTTACGCTTAGTGTTAGGCTTAGTGATGGGGTTAGTGTTGGCGTTAGGGTAAGTGTTAGGATTAGGGTTAGTCTTAGGTTTAGGACTAGGCTTAGGGTTAGTGTAATAGTTAGGCTAAGTGTTAGTTTGAGGGTTAGTGATAGGGTTATGGTTTGGTTTAGCGTTAGCTGTGGTGTTATTGTTAGTGTTAGGGTTCGGGAGAGTGTTAGTATTAGAGATAGGTTTAGGTTTAGGGTTACGGTTAGGGTTAGGGTTAGATTTACAATAAGGGTTCAGTTTCGTTTATGGTTTATTTTAGAGTTAGGGTTAGGTTTGTGTTTAGGGTTCGTTCTAAAGTTAAAGTTAAGTTTAGGTTTGGGTTAGGGTTACAGTTAATTTTGAGTTATTTTTAGGGTTAGGGTTAGGGTTAGTGTTAGGGTTAAGGTTAAAGTAAGGCTTAGAGGTAAGTTTACTGTAAGGTTTAGGGTTAGGTTTAGGGATAGGGTTAGTGATAGTGTTAGTGTTGGTGTTAGGATTAGTGTTAAGATTAGGGTTAGGTTTAGTGTTACTGTTAGTGTTAGATTTAAGTTTAGGTTTAGCGTTAGTGAAGGGTTGGAGTTAGGATTAGTTTCAGGGTTGCTGTTAGGATTAGGGTTAGGGTTAGTGTTAACTTTAGTTAACTTTAGTGTTAGTGTTAGTGTTAATGTAAGGGTTAGGGAGAATGTTAAGGTTAGGTATGGTTTTAGTGTTAGGTTTAGGGTTCGTTTTAGGGTTAGGTTTAGGATTATATTAAGGGTTCATTCTAGGGTTAGGGTTTGAGTTAGGTTTAGTTTAGGTTTTAGAGTTAGGATTACAGTTAGGGTTAGGTTTCGGGTTAGGTTTCAGGTAAGGACTAGGGTTGATGTTATGGTTAGTGTAATTGTTAGGGTTAAGTAAGTGTTAGGGTCAGGGTTTGTTTAAGTTCTAGAGTTAGGGTCAGGGTTAGTGTTAAAATTAGTGTTCATGTGAGGGATATGGTTTGTGTTAGGGTAAGGGTTAGGATTATGTTTAGGATTAGGTTTAGAATAAGGCTTAGGTTTAGGTATAGGGTTAGCTTTATGGTTACTTGTAGGTAAGGGTTAGTGTTAGGGCATGCGTTAGGGTTGTTATACATAGGTTTAGAGTTAGTGTTAGTATTAGATTTAGGTTTAGGAATAGCTTTAGGTTTTTGGGTTAGGTTTAGAGATACTGTTACGGTTAGGATTAGCTTTAAGTTAAGGGTTAGCGATAAAGTTAGGATTGGTTTTAGTATTAGGGATAGTTAAAAAGTTAGGGTTAGGGTTTCTTTTAGGGTAAGGGTTAGGGTTACTGTAGGGTTTTTGTTAGGATTAGGTTTAGGGTTAATTTTAGGGTTAGAGTTAGGGTTATGGGTAGGGTAAAATTTAGGGTTATGTTTAGGGTTACAGTTAAATTAGTGTTAGGGTTAGTGTTAGTGTTAGGATTCAGTTTTAGGTTAGTGTAAGGTTTAGCATTAGGGTTTGTGTAAGGGTTATGTTTAGGTTTATAGTTAGGGTTACGATAAAGGTTAGAATTAGGGTTAGAGTTAGGTTGAGGTTTAGGGTTGGGTTAGGGTTAGGGTTAGGTTTAAGTTAAGAGATAGTTTTAAAGTATGGGTAAGGTTTAGGGTTAGGATAAGTGTTTGGTTTAAATTAGGGTTAGGGTTAGGGTTAGGGTTACAGTTTGTGTTAGGTTTATGGTTAGAGTTTGTGTTAGCTTTAAGTTTAGGTCTAGGGTTTGGGTTATGGTTAGTGTTATGGATAGTTAAGGGTTATGGTTAGAGATAGTTTTAGGATTAGGGTTATGGTCCATGTTAGTGTTAGGGTTAGTGTTATGGTTAGGGTTAGTCTAATGGTTAGACTTAGGGTTAAGGTTAGGTATATTTTTGGGTTAAGGTTAGAGTTATATTTAAATTTAGTGTTAGGGTGAGTCTTAGGGTTAGTGTCAGGGTTAGGTTTAGCTTTACGGTAATTATTAGGGTTGGGGTTAGAGTTAAGTTTAGGGTTAGGTAAAGGTAAGTATTTGGTTTATGGTTTGTGTTAGGGTTACAGTTCTGGTTAGTTTTAGTGTGAGGTTTAGTGTTAGAGTAAGGTTTGGGTTAGAGGTAGTGTTATGGTTCGTGTTTGGGTTAGGGTTAGGGTTATTGTTAAGTTTAGGGAAAGGATTAGAGTTAGGGTTAGGTGTCATGTTAGTGTTAGGTTATTGTTAGGGTTATTGTTATAGTAAGTGTTAGGTTTAGGGTTAGGGATAGATTTATGGTTGGGTTTAGGGTTAGTATTAGTGATAGGGTTAAAGTTAGGGTAAGGTTTAGTTTTAGGGCTTGATTTAGGGTTAGGCTTATGCTTAGGGTTAGGGTTAAATTTAGGGTTAGGGTCAAGGTTAGTATAGGGTTAGCGTTTGGGTTAGGGTTAGGGTTATTATCATTAATGGGTTAACTTTTGGTTTAGGGTTACGGTTAGATTTAGGGATAATTTTAGGATTAGTATTATGGTTTGTTTTATGGTTAGGGTTAGTGTTAAATTTAGGATTAGTTTTAGGTTACAGTTAGTGTTAGGGTTGTGGTGATGGTTTGTTTTAGTGTTAGGGATAATGTTTAATTTTGTTTAGTGTTATTTAGGGTTAGGGTTAGGGTTTGTTTAGGGTTAGGATTATGGTAAGCGTTAGGGTTGGGATTAGGGTTGGAGATTGGGTTGTAGTTAGGATTAGGGTTATGGTTAGTGTTAGGGTTAGTTTAGGTTTAGGGTTTGGGTTAGGGATAGATTTAGTGTTAGGGTTTGTGTTAGGGATAGGGTTAGTGTTAGTGTTTATGTTAGGATTAGTGATAAAATTCGGGTTAAAGTCAGATTTGTGTTAGGGTTAGGTTTTGGGTTCTGGTGAGGTTAAGGTAAAATTTATGGTTAGGGTTAGAGTTAGTGTTAGTTTTAGGGTTAGGGTTAGGTTCAGTGTTAGGGTTAGGTTTGGGGTTAGTGTTATGTTAGGGGTAGGGTTAGGTTTTAGGACTAGTGTTTGGGTAAGGGTTAGAATTATGTCTAGTGTTAGTGTTTGGATTAGGATTAGTGTTAGTGTTAGGTTTAGGGTTAGGGCAAGGGTTAGGGTAAAGATTACAGTTAGTGTTAGGGTTAGGTTTAGCTTTTGGTTTAGGGTTAGTGTTGGGGTTAGGTTTAGAGTAATGTTAGGTTATAGTTAGGATTTTGTTTAGACTTTTTGTTAGTGTTAGGGTTAGTGTTAGTGTTATGGTGAAGGATAGAGTTAGGGTTAGGTTCAGGTTAGTGTTAGGTTTAGTGTTCATGTTAAATTTACAATTAGAGTTAGTATTAGCTTTAGGTTTAGGGTGAAAGTTAGAGTTAGAGATAGGGTTAGTGATAGTGTTAGTTTAGTGTTATGGTTATGGTCAGGATTAATGTTATGATAAAGATTAGGGTTAGAATTTAGTTTAGTGTTAGGGTTACTGTTATTGTTAGGGTTAGGTAAGGGCTAAGATTAGGGTTATTGTTTGTGTTAGGGTCAGGGTTAGGGTGAATGTTAAGTTCAGGTTTAGGTTTACGGTTATGGTTAGTGTTAGGTTTAGGGTTAGTGTAAGGTTTAGCATTAGTGTTTGCGTTAGGGTTATAGTTAGTTTTAGCGATAAAGTTAGGGTTGGATCAGGGTTAGTGTTAGGTTTAGGGCTATGGTTAGGGTGTGGGTTAGAGTTAGGGTTTTGGTGAGAATAATGATTATGGTTACTGTTATTGTTAGGTGTATGGTTAGTCTTATGTATAAGTAAGAGTTAGGTTTAGGGTTAGGATTACAATTAGGATTAGGGTTATGTTTAGGGTTAGGGTTAAGGTTAATCTTAGGTTTAGGTTAAGCATTAGGGTTACTATTAGGTTTAGGGTTAGGGTTAGAATGAGGGTTAGGCTTAGGGTAAGGGTTGGTTTAGTGTTACTGTTAGAATTAGGGTTAGTGTTAGTGTTAGCGTTAAGTTTAGTGTTAGTTTTAAGGTTAGGTTTAGGGTTGGGTTCATGGTAGGGTTAGGGTAGAAGTAAGGGTTAGTGTAAAGATTTGAATTAGGTTTAGGGTTAGGGTAAGTGTTAGGTTTTTGGTAAGTTTTAGGTTTAGTTTTAGGGTTAGAGTCAGTGTTATATTTAGTCTTAGTGTTAAATTTAGTGTTTGGTTAGTCTTAGGTTTTGGATAAGAGCTAGGGTTAGGGATTCTCTTAGGGATAGTGTTATGGTTAGGTTTAAAATTAGTGTTTGGGTTAGGGTTAGAGTTAGGGTTATGGTTAGTTTTAGGGTTAGTTTTAGGTTAAGGTAATGTTTAGGTTGAGGTTTAGGTTTAGTGTTAGTGTTAGGGTTAGGGTTTATGGTTAGGGTTAGAGTTAGGATTGAGGTTAAGGTTAGGATTAGTGTAGATTTAAGATTAGGGTTAGGGTTACTGTTAGGTTAATGTAAGGTTTAGATTTAGGGTTAGTGTTTGGGTTAGGTTTACGGTTTGTGTTAGGGTTAGGGTTAGAGTTTTGGTTAATGTTAGGCTAAGGTTTAGGGTTAGGAATGTGGACTGGGTTAGTTTAGTGTTAGGGTTATGGTTAGGTTAAGTGTTAGGTTTATTGTTAGTGTTTGTGTTAGTGTTAGTGTTAGGGTTAATGTTAGGGTAATGCTAAGGTTCAGGGGCAGGTTTAGGGTTAGGTTTAGTTTTAGTGTTAGGTGTAGGGTTAGCTTTACAGTTAGGTTAGTGTTAGTGATATGTGTAGGGTTAGATTAGTGTTAGGGTTAGCATTAGGTTAAGGGTTACAGTTAGTGTCAGGGTTAGGGTTCGGTTTTGTGTTTGGGATAGTGTTAGGGTTAGTTTTAGATTCAGTGTTAGGTTTAGGTTTATATTTAGTGTTATGGTTAGGGTTTGTGTGAGTATTATGG
This sequence comes from Callospermophilus lateralis, assembly GCF_048772815.1. Taxonomy (NCBI): domain Eukaryota; kingdom Metazoa; phylum Chordata; class Mammalia; order Rodentia; family Sciuridae; genus Callospermophilus; species Callospermophilus lateralis. Next base: position 163,983,898 of record NC_135305.1, read on the forward strand.
TTCAGGTTAGGGTTAGGGTTATTGTTAGGGTTAGGATTAGTATTAGGTTTAGGTTTGGGTTATGTTTATGGTATTTTACAGTTAGATGTAGGTTTAAGTTTAGGGTTATTGTTTGCGTTAGGGTTCAGTTTATGTTTTTTTTAGGGTTAGGGTTTGTGTTAGGGTTAGAGTCAGGGTTAGAGATTGTGTTAGGTTTAGTGTTAGAGTTAGGTTTAGTGTTAGTGATAGGCTTAGGGTTAGGGTTAGGGTTAAGATTAGGGTTAGGGTTAGTGTTAGTGTTAGGTTTAGGATTAGGGTTAGTTTCAGTGTTAGGGTAAGTGTTAGGTTTAGTTTTAGGTTTAGCTTTTGCATTAGGGTTAGGGTTGGGGTTAGTTTTAGAATTAGGTGTTGGTTTAACTTTAGTGTTAGGGTTAGTGTTAAGGATCAGTTTATGGTTTCTGTTAGGGTTACAGTCAGGGTTAGGGATTGCGTTAGGGTTAGGTTTAGAGTTAGGGTTAGTGTTAGTGATAGGCTTAAGTTTAGGCTTAGGGTTAGAGTTAGGGTTAAGTTTAGGATTAGTGTTAGTGTTAGGGTTAGAGTTAGAAATAGGGTTAGTTTTAGTGTTAGAGTAAGTTTTAGGTTTAGTTTTAGGTTTAGGTTTAGCATTAGTGTTACAGTTTTGGTTAGTTTTAGAATTAGGTGTCGGTTTATGGTTATTGTTAGCTTTAGTGTTAGGGTTCAGGTTATGGTTTGTGTTAGGATTATGGTAAGATTTTGGAATTGTGTTAGGTTTAGGGATAAAGTTAGTGTTATTGTTAGGGTTATGGTTAAGATTAGGGTTAGTTAGTCTTAGAATTATCATTAGGGTTAGTGTTATGTGTAGTGTTGGGTTTAGGGTTAAGTTTAGGTGCCACAGTCTTGCTGGGCACAATTCAGGGGCCACTTGTCAAAAGAAACAAACTTGATTTTTAGAACCACACACGCCAAACCACACAGCTCTTCAGGAAAACCTTCAGAGCCCAACTGCCACCACCGGCTTCCCACAAGCCTCTCAACCTCCTCCACTCCTCCTGCTCTTGAGGCCAATTTCCTGGGATGCGTGGGCAGAGCCAAAAAGTCCCCCAATGAGCAACTCCATCGTCTGAAAGGGCGGGGAAACAGCCCAATGAGCATCACCGCAGAGGAGCCAATCAGTTGGCAGCTAGAAGTTTGCTGGGGCTGCTGTGAGCCAATCATCAGCTGGCAGCTGGAAGTTTGCTGGCAGATGTAAGTTTGCTGTCAGATGGAAGTTTGCTGTCAGATGGAAGTTTGCTGGGGCCCCTTCAGCTGTGGCTCTCAACATCTCCCCCTCTATGTTTAAACAACAAGTGTGTGGCTTAGGGACAGTGCCTGCCTTAGGTTGTCCAATAGTATCTATGGTTCTTACCATTTATCAGATGAGCTGACCTAAAGGCGTAAGCCTCCTGTCTTAGGTTGGTACCATTGCAATGGGATCTTACCTGTTATTGAATACTGGTCCAGCATACAGTCACACCTGTGGATATGTCTTTGTACCAGTGGGGGGGTGAGGTTCTTTGCCTCAATCTGTTGGCCCCCAAATTTTAGTTGAATGACCATGACAACCAGAAGGGAGGAAGATACACCAAGCCAATTGGTGGCTCCTTTTGGAAAAATTGTACCACCGATGACACCATCAGCAAAAATACCCCAACACTACCACAAGTCGCTACACCAACAGATAGTTCACAATGCATACAAGTGATACATCGTCCAGGCAAATTCTGCAAGCAGTTCAGTGATGGCTCCTTTTGGAAAAATTGTACCACTGATGACACCATCAGCAAAAATAGCCCAACACTACCACAAGCTGCTGCATCAACAGATAGTTCACAATGCATACAAGTGATACATAGTTCAGGCAAGTTCTGCAAGCAGTTCAGTGATGGCTATTGCAGAAGCTGTAGATTGGTTTTATCTTTGTCTTCACTGGCACTGGAATGAACAAAGGAATTCTGGCAATAATGTCTAAAGAAAAAATTATGTAACATTCCAGAAGGTACTAAAAGAAAACAATTTTCTGAACAATTCACATTACCTTGAACAGAATTATTAAATATAATGAAAAGGAAAGGTGAAAGTAAACAAACAGATCTGTTAACCTCCTTTTTTGTTGACATATTAAAACAATTCTCAACAGCTGTTTACCCAATTTAAATTAAACCATTTAAATCACGTAAATTAAAAAAAAAGTTGGGGGGCTGGGGATATGGCTCAAGCGGTAGCACGCTCGCCTGGCATGCGTGCGGCCCGGGTTCGATCCTCAGCACCACATACAAACAAAGATGTTGTGTCCGCCAAGAACTGAAAAATAATAAAATATTAAAAAATCCTTTCTCTCTCTCTCTCTCTCCCCCTCTCTCTTTAAAAAAAAAAAAATTGGATCCATTTTTTTCATGAGTGCTCATCATATATGATATATGGACATACGTACATACAAACATACAACATAAAACACAAGCACACATAATATAATACGTACAACACATAACATAATAGTAAAGGCCTTATAACTTTTTACAGGTGAAATCTCCATTGCAGTGTTTTAAAAATCTATAGTCAAAAAATAGAACTGATAATCAAAACGTTAACCTAGTTCTGTATGAGCTCAAAAAACAAAATAGAACTTCATGATGTGGGAAAGGGTAATAATAAAATAGATATTGAAAAAAGAATCTTGGTTCTGTCACAGATGTAAGGATAGCCAAACTGGAGTTTTGGATATCAGCTGTTATTGATTTGAGCCAAATCATCTTCTTTTTGGTCTGTAGAAATCGCTTTAGTTAATCTCTCTGGAATCCAAATCGGCTGCTGTTCTCCCTGTGGAAACACACAAACAGACCTCCGACTCCAGACAATTACTGGGTCAGGACCTTAGTAAATCTCTCTGGAATCCCAATCGGCTGCTGTTCTCTGCAGCTGGAAGTGTGCTGGGACCCCTTTGCTTGTGGCTCTCAACATTTAGGGTTAGGCTTTGTGATAACGTTACGGTTGGGGTTAGGTTTAGTGTTACTGTTAGGGTTAGAGTCACTGTTCGTGTTAGGAATAGGATTTGGTTTAGGGTTAGGGCTACAGTTAGAATTTGGTTAGGTTAGGGTTAGGGTAATGTTGTGGGTTACAGTTTATAATAGAGTTAGGGTTATGCTTAGGTTTAGGGCGACTGTTAGGGTTAGGGTTAAGAATAGGCTTAAGTTTAGTGTTAGGGTTAGTGTTAGGTTTAGAGTTAGGATTCTGTTTATGGTTAGTTTTTGGTTTAGTGTTACGGCTATGGTTAGATTTAGGGTGAGTATTAGGGTAAGGGTTAAGGTTAGGTATAGCAGTTTGGTTAGTGTTAGTTTTAGGGTTACAGATTGGTTTAGGGTAAGGTTTAGTGTTAGGCTTAGTGTTATGCTTCTTGTTAGGGTTAGTGTTATGGATAGGTTTTGGGTTAATTTTAGTTTTATAGTTAGAGGTAGTGTTAAGATTAGGCTTAGAGTTAGGTTTAGTGTTAGTTTAGGGTTACAGGTAGGGTTATGATTAGTTTTAGGGTTAGAGTTTCACTTAGGGTAAGGATTAGTGTTAGGTTTTGGGTTAGGTTTACTTTTAGAGTTAGTGTTAGGGTTAGGTTTAATGAGAGGGTTATGGTTGCCTTTAAAATTAGTGTTAGTGTTAGGGTTAGGGTTACTGTTATGGTTAGGTGTAGGTTTAGGGTTAGGGTTAAAGTTAGGGTTAGTGTTAATGTTAAGGTTAGGGTTGAGTTGAGTGTTAAAGTTAGGGTTAGGTTTAGTGTTAGGGTTACTGTTAGGGTTAGGGTTAGTTATAGGGTTAGTGTAATGGTTAGGGGTAGTGTAATTGTTAGCGTCATGGTTAGGATTAGGTTTAGATTTAGGATTAGTTTTAGTGTTAGGGTTTGGTTAGAGTTAGTTTGTGGGATATTGTTATGGATAGGGTTAGGTTTAATGTTAGGATTAGGGTTAGAGTTAGCTTTAGTGTTAGTGTTAGGGTGAGGTTTTGGTTTGGGGTTAGGGTTAAAGATAGGGTTGGGTTTAGGGTTATTGTTAGGTTCAGTGTTAGGGTTGGTGTTAGTTTTGGTGTTAGGGTTAGGTAAGAGTAAGTGTTCGGGTTATGTTAGAGTCAGGTTTATGATTTAGTTTAGGTTTGTGTTAGGGTTAGGGTTACGTTAGTGTTAGGGTTAAGGTTAGTGTTAGTGTTACTGTTAGGAATGGGTTAGGATTAGGATTATGTTTAGGGTTAGGTTTAGGGTTTGGTTTAGAATTAGGTTTAGGATTAGGTTTGGGATAGTGTTATGGTTAGTGTTAGGTTTAGAATTAGAGTTCATGTTAGAGTCAGGTTTAGGGTTTGTGATAATATTAGGTATAGTTTTAGGGTTAGGGATAATGATAGGGTTAGTGTTAGGGATAGTGTTAAGTTTAAAGTTACAGTTACGGTGAGAGTATGTGTTAGAGTTATGGTTAGATTTAGGTTTAGCATAAGGATAGTGTTAGTCATAGGTTAAAGGTTAGAGTTAGGGTAAATATTACAGTTAGGGTTAGCTTTAGGGTTCATGTTTTTTTTTAGAGTTAGGGTTAGTGTTAGAGTTAGGGTTAAGTTTAGGATAAAGGTTAGTTTTGGAGTTAGGTTTAGGTTTAGGGTTAGTATTCCGTTTAGGATTAGAGTTAGGTTTAGATTTAGAGTTAGGTTATGATTAGTGTAAATGTTAGGGTTAGGTTAGTGTTAGGGTTAAAGTTAGGTTTATGTTTAGGGTTTGGATTAGGGTTATAGTTAGAGTTAGGATTAAATTTAGGTGAATAATTAGTGTTAATGTTTGGAGTAGGATTATATTTAGGTTTAGGGTTAGTGTTAGTGTTAGGGTTATGGTTAATATTAGGTTTAGGGTTAGGGTTAGGGTGACAGTTAGGTTTAGTTTTAGGGTTAGGGTTAGAATTAGGGTTAGGATTAGGTTTAGGATTTGGATTAGGGTTAGGGTCTGGTTTTCTGTTAGGGTTAGGGATAGCTTTAGTTTTAATATAAGTTTTAGGTTTTGGGTTAGGGTTTGTGAAAGGGTTGGGCCTAGTGGAATGGTTAGGTTTAGGATTCTTCTTAGGGTTTGTTTTAGTGTCAGTGTTAGGTTTAGGATTAGGGTTAGGGTTAATTAAGCTTAAATTTTAGGGTTAGGTTAGGGTTAGGGCTATAATTTGGGTAGGCTTTGTTTTAGGTTTAGGGTTTGGGTTAGGGATAGTGTTAAGATTAGGTTTTGTGATAGGGTTACAGTAAAAATTATGGTTAGGGTTATGGTTACAGTTACTGAAAGGGTTCAGGTTTGTGTTAGGGTTTGGATTAGGTTAGGGTTAGGGTTAGGGTTAAGTTTAGGGATAGGTTAGGGATAGATTAGTGTTAGGATTAGGTTTAGGGTTCATATAAGGCTTAGGGTTTGTGTTTTCATTAGTTTTAGGGTAAGAATTAGCATTATATTTAGTGTTAGGGTAAAGGATAGGGTTTGGGTTAGGGTTAAGGTTAGTGGTAGGGTTAGGGTTAGGGTTCGTGTTATGGTTAAATTTAGGTTTAGGGTTAGTGTGAGTGTTAGGGTTAGGGTTAGAATTAAAGTAAGGTGTTAAGTTTAATGAGAGTTTTAGGATAAAGGTTAGTGTTGGAGTTAGGTTTAGGTTTTGGGTTAGTATTACGTTTAGGATTAGGGTTAGGTTTAGATTTAGAGTTAGGGTTAAGTGTAGGGTTACATTTTGCATTATTAAGAGTTACGGTATGGTTAGGGTTAGGTTTCTGGTTAAGTTAGTGTTAGTTTTAGGTGAGGATTAGGATTGAGGTTATGTTAAGGTTAGGGTTATTGTTAGAGTAAATGTTTGTGTTACGTTGTGGGTTAGGGATAGGTTTAGATTTTGGGTTAGGGTTAGGTTAATATTTAGGTTTAGGTTTAGGCTTATGGTTATAATTAGTGTTAGTGTAAAATTAGGATTAGGGTTAGTGTTAGGGTTACGTTTAGGGTTAGTTGTACGGTTAGGGTTAGTATTTATTTTAGGGTTATGTCTAGGTTTACGGTTACGGTTAAGATTAGGTTTAGAGTTAGGTTTAGATTAGGCTAGGTTAGGGTTAGTATTAGGGTTATGATTAGTGTAAATATTAGGGTTAGGTTAGTGTTAGGGTTAGAGTTAGGGTTAGGGTTAGGTTTAGTGTTAGGATTATTGTCTGGTTTAGGTTTATGATTTCCTTAGGATTAGGGTTTGTGTTAGTGTTAGGTTTAGGTTTAGGGTTATCATAAGTGATTTGGTTGGGTTATACATAGTTTTACGCTTAGTGTTAGAGTTAGGATTAAGATTAATTTTAGGTTTACTATCAGGGCTAGGATGAGTGTTAGGTTTAATGTTAGGATTAGGGTTATTGTTATGGTTAGGTAAGGGTAAGGATTAAAGTGAATGTTAGGTATAGGTTTCGGTTTACAGTTAGGGTTAGGATTAGTGTTAAGATTAGGGTTAGGGTTAGTGTTAGGGTTAGGGTTAGGTTTAGTTTTAGAATTAGTTGTCGCTTTAAGGTAAGTGTTGGGATTCGGGTTATGGTTTGTTTTAGGGTTACGGTCAGGATTAGGGATTGTGTTAGGGTTAGGATTAGAGTTAGGGTTAGTGTTGTTGATAGGCTAAGGTTTAGTATTAGTGTTAGAGTTAGGGTTAAGTTTAGGGTTAGTGTTACGGTTAGAGTTAGAATTAGGGTTAGTTTTATTGTTAGAGTAAGTGTTAGGTTTAGTTTTAGGTTTAGTTTTAGTGTTAGGGTTGGGTTAATTTCAGAATTAGGTGTTGGTTTAAGGTTAGTGTTAGTTTTAGTGTTAGGGTTCGGGTTATGGTTTGTGTTAGGGTTACAGTCAGTTTTAGGTATTGTGTTAGGGTTAGGGTTAGAGGTAGTTATATGGTTAGGGTTATGGTTAAGTTTAGGGTTAGTTAGTATTAAAATTATCATTAGTGTTTGTGTTATGGGTAGTGTTAGGTTTAGGGTTAAGTTTAGTGTTAGGCTTTGTGATAGGGTTAGGGTTGGGGTTAGGTTTAGTGTTAGTGTTAGGGTTAGAGTCACTGTTCATGTTAGGGATAGGATTTGTTTTAGGTGTAGGGCTACAGTTAGAATTAGGTTTAGGTAAGGGTTAGGGTTATGGTGTGGGTTACAGTTTATATTAGGATTAGGGTTATACTTAGGTTTAGGGCTACTGTTAGGGTTAGGGTTAGGAATAGGCTTAAAATTAGTGTTAGGGTTAGTGTTTGGTTTTGTGTTAGGGTTCTCTTTATGTTTAGTTTTAGGTTAGTGTTATGGCTATGGTTAGGTTTAGGGTTAGTAATAGGGTAAGGGTTAAGGTTAGATTTAGGGGTTGGGTTAGTGTTATGTTTAGGTTTATGGATGGGGATAGGGTTAGGTTTAGTATTAGGGTTAGGGTTAGGGTTCGTGTTAGGGTTAGTGTTATGGATAGGTTTTGTGTTAAGTTTAGGGTTAGGGTTAGAAGTACAGTTAGGATTAGGCTTAGAGTTAGGTTTAGTGTTAGCTTAGGGTTACGGGTAGGGTTATGGTTAGTTTTAGGGTTAGGGTTTTGGTTAGGGTAAGGATTAGTGTTAGGGTTTGGGTTAGGTTTAGGTTTAGGGTTACTGTTAGAGTTAAGGTTAATGAGAGGGTTATGGTTGGCTTAAGGTTAGTGTTTGGGTTAGGGTTATGGTTAGCCTTAGTGTTAGTGTTAGGGTGAGTTTTCCTGTTGGGGTTAGGGTTAGTGTTAGGTTTGGGGTTAGGGTTAGTGTTAGGTTAAGGTTAAGGTTTGGTGTTAGGTTCAGTGTTAGGTTTACGTAAGGGTTAGGGTTGGGGTTATGATTGGGTCAGGGTTATGGTTTAGATTAGGTTTGTGTAAGGGTTAGAGTTAGTGATAGGATTAGTGTTAGGTTTATGGTTAGTGTTAGTGTTACTGTTAGGAATGGGGTTAGTTTTATGGTTTGTCTCAGGGTTAGGTTTAGGGTTTGGATTAGGTTTAGGGCTAGGATTAAGTTTAGGGTTAGTGTTATGGTTACTGTTAGGTTTAGAATTAGAGTTCATGTTAGAGTTAGGGTTAGGGTTCAGGTTAGTGTTAGGTAGTTTTAGGCTTAGGGATAATAATAGGGTTATTGTTAGGGATAGTGATAAAGTTGGTGTTACAGTTACGGTTAGAGTACATGTTAGGTTTAGGGTTAGTCTTAGGGTTAGGATAAGGATTAGTGTTAGTCATAGGTTTATGATTAGAGTTAGGGTAAGTATTATGGTTAGGGTTAGGTTTAGGGTAGGGTTAGTGTTAGGGTTAGAGTTATTGTTAGTGATAGGGTTAGGTTTGAGGTTACGTTAAGGATAGGGTTATTGTTAGAGTTATGGTTTATGTTATAGTGTGGGTTGGGGATAGGTTTAGAGTTAGGCTTAGGGTTAAATTTAGAGTTATTATTAGGGTTAGGTTTAGATTTAGGGTTAGGTTTAGGGTTTTGGTTATAATTAGTGTCAGTGTAAAATAATGTTAGGGTTAGGGTTAGTTGTACGGTTAGGGTTAGTGTTTGTTTTAGGGTTATGGTGAGGGTTATGTTTAGGGTCACGGTTACGGTTAGGATTAGGGTTAGTGTTGAGAGTCACAGCCGAGTTGAAATGGCCCCTGGCATTTTGCCAGTAGTAATGGTTGTGAGGCGAGCCATTAAGATGATGCTGGATTGATTCAATTGTGTATTAGACCTTTACTCTCTGGTAATATATTGGGTCTTGCTGCATTAGGCACCCGCTACTTTGGAGTTTCCGTTGAGTTCTCGTGGGGTTCCGAGAGTGAGTGTGCACCTAGCCTGGAGGAGGGAGTTCTGGTGTGTGTGGTGTGTTGCTGGAGGAGCCACGTGGGTGGCATTCGGGAGAGTTCCCGGGGAGTGTGCTGGTGAAATTTGGAAATAAAGTTTATTCCTGCTTGAGTGGCTCGTGATTTGTGCCCAGCCAGACTGTGGCATTATGTGGCCCATATGGGGATCGCCTAAAGCTTGGAGGTAAGTGAAATTTCTGTCCCCTGAGGAAAGGCGATAAAATGGGTGACTATTTCAAAAAACAATGTGTTCTTGTTTTTATTTGTTTTGTTTTTGTTTCAAGCTGCATATCCCTTGAACTTTTTCAGGCAAACTGGGAAAAATGGTTGGCTCAAGGTTTAAAGTTGTTCGGCCCTGAGGAAGAGATAGAGATAGACCATGAAAATATATTTCAAGAAAATAGGAAAATTGATTCAATGATTTTCTGTTCCGTTTTTGTTTCATTCTGTTTCGGTTTTGTTTTGTGTTATCTTGTTGGGTTGCGTTATCTTTATAGTAGATTAGAAATTAGTAAAAAACAAACCAAATTAGTGTTAAGTAAATTGTTAGATGTTCAGACCATGGAGAAAGACATTTTAGATCAAGTAAAAGAGAAGGTCTCTCAAGCTAGTCAGACAGAGGAAGAAAATTTAAAGGAGGAAGAACTATCAGGAAAAAAGTTACAACAGTAGGCTGCTACTAACACCTTTCTATCACCAGAGGGTGTAAGTATCCAATCAACAGCTCCACCTATAGAGAAAACATATGCTATGGGGCCCCCAACCTCTGTAGTTGATAGATGGGATCCTGAGACACGACCTCAAAGATTAGCATGTCCTGTACTTGAGAAGGCAGGAGTGCACCGAATTCACCATGCTTTAGATTTCAAAACAGTGAAGCAGTTAAAGGAGGCTGTAACAACCTATGGTCCCCAAGCACCCTTCACTGTAAGCATGGTCAAATCCATTACCAACTTGGACCTGATGCCAGCAACTGGGCTAGCATGTGTAAAGCTGTGCTAAATGGAAGGCAATATTTGTTATGGAAGGTTGCCAATGAGAAATTTTGCATGGAGATGGCCAGGTGAAATGCAGCAGCCAGTTACCCTCAAAGAAATTTAGATATGTGGTTAGGCAAAGGATGTTTTGAGGGTGAACAACAACAAATGTATATTATTCTGCTACATATTCACAAATTGCTGCAGATGCAGTTAGGGCATGGAAGACTTTACAAGGACATGGAGATTTACAAGTTCAATTATCTAAGATAATACAAGGAGCTAATGAACCTTACACTGAATTTGTAGTAGGCTTATTGAAACTGCTACCAGAGTTTTGGGGGACACAGAACAAGCAATGCCATTAAATAAACAGCTAGCCTTTGAGCAAGCAAACAGATGGTGCAAGGAGACCATTAGACAATGGAAACATGGAGATTTAAACAAATATATTAAATTATGTAGAGACATTAATGAACAAGGGCAAGTCGTGGCAGCTGCAGTACAACAGGCTTTAGATGCCAGGCCGAAAACATGCTACAATTGTGAACAAACAGGACATTTTAAAAAGAGTTGCCCCATAGGAGGAGGGTTTAAAAAAACTAGGTACCAAACAGGTATTTGCTCACGATAGGGGCAGACATTGGGCTAATGAATGGCATTCTTAAACCACCAAAGAGGGTACTCCATTATCAAAAAATGAACAAGGACCAGGTGTTTATCCACGATATTGTGGAGAAAGGCATCGGGCTCCATTGCCAAAAAATGAACAGGGGGGCCCAATGCTCCAAGGCCAAAGACCACAAATATACAGGGCACTGGAGGAACCCAGCAACACCATCAGGGTAGTGCCTCAGACACATTGTCCATTAGATCTCTCATCAGACAAACCAGAGGAAGTGCAGGATTGGACATCTATGCCTCCGCCAGAGCAGTACTAACTTCAGAGATGGGAGATCAAATCATTTCCACAGGGGTAAAAGGGCCTCTTCCCAAAGGAAAAGTATGCTTATTACTGGGATGCAGTTCTTCTACTCTAAAAAACTTATGATAAGTCTTGGGGTAATTGATCCCGATTATGAAGGTGAAATAAATTTATAGCTAGTTCTCTAAGAGGTATATCAGTAATTTCACCAGGAGATAGAATAGCACAGTTATTTATAATAACCAGCCTGCATAATAAATTTTTCCAGTCGTACTGTAGAAAGAGGTTCCAGGGGATTAGGCTCCACAGGTGTAGATTTGGCTATGCTCTCTTTAAATTTAGATTTTCGCCCAATGCTAAAACTAAATATTCAAGGATATGAATGTAATGGGCTACTGGACACAGGTGCAGACCTTAGCATCATCTCTCATCAAGAATGGCCAAAACATTGGCCATTACAACAAGCCACTCAAACACTTCGAGGCCTAGGAGTGGCGACTAATCCCCATAGAAGAGCAATGGTATTAGATTGGAAGGATCGTGAAGTGTGTGAAGGAACTATACAACCATATGTATTGGATTATCTTCCTATAAATTTATGGGGACGAGATGCCTAGATCAATTAGATTTGACATTAACAAATAACATCAATCCAAATGTGCCCACTATTAGGGCTAGACAAGGTTTTAGGAAAGAAAAAAGATTAGAAGAACAAGAACAAGTTATAGCAGCACCAATACAAATAGATCAAGAAATAGATAGACATGGATTGGGTTTTCAGAAGGGGTCACTGAGACAATAAAAATTATCTTAAAGTCAGAAAGACCACTACAGTTTTCTCAGTGGCCCCTGACTAAAGAAAAGATACAAGCAGCACATGACCTGGTCAAACCACAATTAGCAGAGTGACATATACAACCTTGCATATCTCCCCATAATACTCCCCTTTTTGTCATTAAAAAGAAATCTGGTAAATGGAGATTATTGCAAGATTTAAGAGCCATTAATAATGAGATGGTTATTAGGGGACCTGCTCAGTCAGGGATTCCTCAATTGTCTGCTTTGCCAAAAACCTGGTATGTTTTAGCTATAGATATTAAAGATTTTTTTTTCAATTCCAACTCATCCTGAGAATAGTCCAAGGTTTTCATTTACTATCCCTGCACTGAATGATGAAGGTCCTAATCAGAGATATGAATGGAAAGTACTCTCTCAAGCGATGGCTAACAGCCCAACTATGTGTCAAATTTATGTTAACAAAGTAATCCAGCCACTTAGAAATCAAAATCCTGAACTACGAATATTTCACTATATGGGTAATATATTATTAACACATAAAGATAAAAACACATTGCTAGAATGTTATACCACACTTACAAATTGAGTAAAAAATTATAATCTAGAGATAGCAATAGATAAAGTACAATTAATTTTTCCAAATAATTATTTAGGAGTTCTATTATCCTAAATCATGGTCTGTCCACCAAAAATTCAAATACGAGTAGATCAAATCAAATCACTTAACGACTTTCAAAAGTTATTAGGAGACATAAATTGGATAAGGCCTTATCTAGGCATACCAACAGGAGAGTTGGGACCTTTATTTGATATCCTAAAAGGTCCATCAGATCCAAATTCAGCCCGTATGTTAACACCTGAAGCAAGAAAGGCATTAAAAATTATTAAAACATTTATGGAAAATATGCATTTGGATATAATTGATATAAGTTTGTCTTTATTATTTATTGTAATACCAACAAAAAATATTCCTACATGAGTATTTTGGCAAGAAGGTCCATTATTGTGGATACATTTATCTTATTCTTCTAACACTATTCTTACTAGGTATGCTGAGGCTTTAGGACAATTAATACTCAAAGGAATAAAAGCAGCAAAGGGTGTGTTTAGAATTTCTCCCAATAAGATTATTACTTCATATACTATGGATAAAATTGATGGGTTAGCTAATGAGTTAAATACTTGGCCAATAATCATGTGCAAATCTAATGTTTCATTTGATAACCACTTACCATCTAATCCTTTATTGTCTTTTTGGTCATTGCATTCGGTAATTTTTCCAAAAATGACGAGAAAAACACCTATCATGAATGCTCCAAATATATTCACTGAAGGGTCAAATAGTGGTACAGCAGAAGTAGTTACCCCTGATCAAACTTTTACATTTTTAGTACCCAAACAATCAGCTCAAAAGGTAGAGCTTAATGCAGTATTACAAGATTTTGTGATGTTTAAAGATTCTGCATTTAATTTATTTTCTGATAGTCAATATATTGTTAATGTTATAGTATCCCTTGAAGATGCTGGTAGGGTTTTCCTTTCCTCTTCTGTTTTCTCTTTGTTTTCCACTATACAAAGTGTAATCTGGGACAGAAAAGATCCATTCTTTATAAAACATATTAGGGCACATACAGGATTGCCTGGAGCCCCTAGTTTGGGCAATGATTTAGCAGATAAAACTATACATGTCATATATATTTTCTCTATAATAGAAGAAGCTATAAATTTTCATAAAAGGTTCCATGTCAATGCTAATACTTTACCAAAGCATTTTAAAATAACTAAGGAACAAGCTAGATAAATAATAAAACAATGTCAAAATTGTGTGACCATTTTACCACAAGTTAATCTTGGAGTCAATTCTAGATGACTGACACCTAACCATATTTGGCAGATAAACGTCACACAGTTGCCAGAATTTGGAAAATTAAAATATTTGCATGTTATAGTTGATACTTCTTCCAGATTTTAAATGGTCTCCCTTCATGCCAGAGAAAAAACTAAAAATATTATAGCTCACTTCTTACAAAATTTTGCCACTGTGGGCATTCCAAAACAGTTAAAAACAGAAAATGCCCCTGGTCGTACCTCTACCTTAAAAAAAAAAAAAAATTGCTCATCATTTGGCATTACTCATATAACAGGAATTCCTTACAATCCACAAGGACAAGACATAGTTAAAAGAGCTCATCAAACTATTAAAATATACTTATTAAAGCAAAATGATGGAATTGGAAAGGGGTATATATATCCCCCAAAGATAAACTTAAAATAACCCTTTTTACTCTAAACTTTTCAAATTTGGATTCTTTAGGGCTTAGTGCTGCGGAAAGGCATATATATCCAAAAAATGTACATAAGCCTAACATACTATGGAAGGATATTTTAACGGGACAATGGAAATGTCCTGACCCTGTGATTGTCTGAAGTCAGGGTTCTGTTTGTGTGTTTCCACAGGGAGAAAAGCATCCGATTTGGATTCCACAGAGACTAACCAAAGCAATTTATAAAGACCCAAAAGAAGATGATTTTACTCAAATCCAAAACAGCTGATATTCAGAGCTCCAGCTTGGCTATTCTTATATCTGCGACAGTGATTCTCCCATACATGGAGACTAATGAATAATGAACACCATTAAGGCCTATTTCAAATGTAAAGAAAAACCCTTGGAGCTTGCTTGTGGGATCATCTTTATTCCCATATGCAAGTTACAGAAAAAAGGATGTGACATCAAAAAATAAAAATAAAAAAATAAAAGTCAATCCCAGGTGGTAACCAGAACGTATTTTTCAATATCTATTTTATTATTGTCCTTTCCAACATCATAAAGTTCTATTTTTTTTTTGGAGCTCATACAGAACTAGTTTAATATTTTTCTGATCAGTTTTATTTTTTGACTGTGGAGTTTTTAAACATTGTAATGGAGATTTCACCTGTGTAAAGCTACAAGGCCTTTAATATTGTCTTATGTGTTGTATGATATGTTTGCACACTTGTGTTTTGTGTTGTATGTCTGTGTGTGCATATGTCCATATATCATATATGAGGAGCGCTCATAAAAAAATGGATCCAAATATTTTTATTATTCACGTGATTTAAATGGTTTAATTTAAATTGGGTAAACGGCTGTTGAGGATTGTTTTAATACTTGAAAAAAGAAAAAGTTTAACAGATCTGTTTGTTCACTTTCACCTTTCCTTTTCATTATATCTAATAATTCTATTAAGAATAATGTAAATTATTCAGAAAAATGCTTTTTTAATGTCTGCTGGAATGTTACATAATTTCATTTTAGCCATAATTGCCAGAATTCCTATCTTCATTCCAGTGCTGGTGAAGACAAAGAAAAAACTAAACTACAGCTTCTTCGATAGCTATCACAGAAAAACTATATAAACTAATGCATCAATGAATAATAACTCAACAAGTGATGCTCAATCAAGGAGTCTATTTACTTTGGGAGGAAATGAACATATTGATGGATTCCTCTGCTTTGAACTGCTTGCAGAACTTGCCTGGACTATGTATCACTTGTATGCATTGTGAACTATCTGTTGGTGCAGCAAATTGTGGTAGTGCTGGGGTAACTTTGCTGATGGTGTCATCGGTGGTACAATTTTTCCAAAAAGAGCCGTCATTTGGCTTGGTTTCATGGCATTTTGCATCCTCCTCCTTTCTGTTTGTGATGGTCTAAAATTTGGGAGCCAACAGAGGTGAGGAAAAGAACCTCACCCCTCCACTGGCACCAAGGCCAAATTTGGGGGCCAACAGAGGTGAGGCAAAGAACCTCACCCCCCCAACACTGGAACCAAGGCCATATTTGGGAGCCAATAGAGGTGAGGCAAAGAACCTCACCCCCCACACACATACTGATGCAAAGGCCTATTCACAAGTATGGCTGTATGCTGGACCAGTAGTCAGTGATGGGTAAGATATATTTGCAGTGGTACCAACCTAAGACAGGAGGCTGACGCCTTAAAGTCAGCTCATCCGATGATGAGTAAGAACAATATGTAGTATTGGACAACCTAACAGGCACGGTCACTAAGCCACATTGCTTTTTGTTTAATTAAACAGAAGCGGGGAGATATTGAGAGCCATAGCCGAGTCAGAATGGCCCCTGACTTTTTTGCCAAAAGTAATGTTTAAGAGGTGAGCCATAAAGATGATGCTGGATTGATTCAACTGTATATAAGACCTTTATTGTCCAGTAATAGATTGGCTCTTCCTGAGTCGAGCGCCTGCTACTTTGGAGTTCCTGTTGAGTCCTCACGGGGTTCCCAGAGTGAGTGCACATGCAGCCTCAGGGGAGGGAGTTCTGGTGTGTGTGTGGTGTGTTGCTGGAGGACCTGTGTGGGTGGCGTTCAGGTGAGATCCCAGGGAGTGTGGTGCTGGAGTTTGGAAATGAAGTTTGTTCCTGCATGAGTGGCTCATAATTTGTACCTAGCCAGACTGCAGCAGGTTACAGTTAGGGTTAGAATAGTGTAGGTTAGATTTAATGTTAGGGTTAAGATTAGTGCTATTGTTAGGGTTAGGTTAGTGTTAGGGTTAGGGTTAGGGTTCGTGTTAGGTTCAGGGTTTCCTTCGGATTAGGGTTTGTGTTAGTGTTAGGATAAGGTTTAGGGTTATCATTAGTGTTTTGGTTTGGTTATACTTAGTTTTAGGCTTAGTGTAACTGTTAGGGTTAGGATTAGTATTAGCTTTACTGTTAGGGCTAGGGTGAGTGTGAGGTTTAGTGTTAGGATTACACTTATTGTTAGAAATAGGATTAGGGTTAGAGTTAGGGTTAGTTTTAGGGTCAAAGTTAGGGTTAGGGTTAGGATTTCTGTTAGGATTAGGAATACGTTTAGTTTCAGGTTTAGTGTTAGGTTTAGGAACAGTCTTTCAGTGAGGGTTAGGCTAAGTTTTATGATTAGGTCTATGGATTGAGATAGGGTTATGGTTATGGTTATGGTTAGTGTTAGGGTTAGTGTTAGGTTTAGGATTAGGGTTAAAGTTATGTAAGGTTTAGCATTAGGATTAGGTTAGGTTTATGGTTATGGTTTGGATTAGGGTTTGTGTGAGGATTAGGGTTAGGGTTAGGTTTAGAGTTAGGCTTAAGGTTAGTGATAGAGTGAGGGTTAGGTTTTTTTTTAAGGTTATGTTTAGGTTTATGGTTAAGGTTATGATTATGGTTAGTGTTATGGTTCAGGTTAGTGTTAGGATTAGGTTTAGGTTAGAGTTAGGGTTAGGGAAGGGTTATGGTTATGGTTAGGGTTAATGTTAGAATTAGGATTAGGGTTAGTGTTAGGTTTATGTTTATGGTTAGGGTTAGGTTAGGGGTAGTGTTAGGGTTAAAGTTGGGTTTAACATTAGTGTTAGGGTTAGGGTTATAGTTAGGTTTATGGTTAGTGTTAGATTTAGGGTAAGGTTTAGTGTTTGGTTTAGAATTATGGTTAGGCTGAGGGTTAGGGTTAGATTTAGGTTTAGGATTAGCCTTAGGGTTAGTGTCAAGGTTACTGTTAGGTTTAGTGTTAGTGTTAGTGTTAGGTTAGGTTTAGGTTTAGGATTAGGGTTGTGTTAGAGTTAGGGTTAGATTAGGGTTAGTATTAGGTTTAGTGTTAGGGATAGGGTTAATGATAGGGTTAGGTTTGGGGTTAGGGTTAGTGTTAGTGTCAGGTTTAGGTTTTGGTTTAGGGTTACGGTTAGGTTATGGTTAGTGTTAGGGTTAGAATTAGGTTTAAAATTAGTGTTTGGGTTGTGGTTATATTTAGGTTTAGGGTTAGTGTTACATTTAGTATAAGGGTTAGTGTTAGGTTTGAAGATTGGTTTAGGGTTACAGTGAGGATTAGGATTAGGGTTATTGTTAGGTTTAGGTTTAGGGTTAGCCTTAGGGTTACTATTATGTTTAGGGTTAGGTTTAGGGTAAGGTTTAGTGATAGGGTTAGTGTTATTATTGGATTTAGGTTTAGGATTAGGGTTCGTATCACAGTTAGGGTTAGATTAGGGTTAGTGTTAGGTTTAGTGTTAGGGTTAGAGTTAATGATAGGGTTAAGGATGGGGTCAGGGTTAGCATTAATGTTTGGATTTGTTTTAGGTTTAGGGTTAGGGTTCGTGTTAGGTTTAGATTTTGGGTTATTGTTAGGGTTAGAATAAAGTTTAGTTTTCGTGATAGGCTAAAGTTAGTGTTCGGATTAGTGTTATGGTTAGAGTTACTTTAGAATAATTGTTAGGAATAGGTTTAGGGTTAGTGATATGGTTAGGTTTAGGGTTGAGTTAGGGTTGAGGTTAGGGCTAGGGTTAGGTTCAGGTTAGGGTTATGGTAAGGGTTAGATTTTGTGTTACTCTTAGGGTTAGGCTAGGGTTATTTGTAGGGTTATGGTTAAAATTAGTTTTAAGTTTAGGGATAGGGTTAGGTTAAAGTGGTCGGTTTAGGGTTATGGTTAGAATTAGTGTTAGTGTAAAATTATGGCTATGGTTATGGCTAGAATTAGGGTTAGGGTTAGTGTTTGGTTTAGGGTTAGGGTTTGTGTTAGGATTACTGTTAGGCTTATGTTTAGGGTTGTGGTTACAGTTAGAATTTGATTTAGGATTAGGTTTATGTTTAGCGTAGGTTAGAATTGGGGTTACGGTTAAAATTAGTGTTAGTGTTATGGTTAGGTTTAGAGTTAGGGCAAGTATTAGGGTTAGGGTTAGTTGACGGTTAGACTTATGGTTAGGTTTTGATTTAAGTTTAGGGTTTGGGTTAGGGTTATGGTTAAAGTTAGGGTTAGGTGAAGAATTAATGTTAGTGTTTGGGTTAGGGTTATATTTAGGGTTAGGATTAGTGTTAGTTTTAGGGTTATGGTTAGTATTAGGTTTAGGGTTAGGGTGAGGGTAGGTTTAGTTTTAGTGTTAGGGTTAGGATTGAGGTTAGGATTAGGTTTAGGATTAGGATTTGGTTTAGGGTCTGGTTTTCGGTTAGGGATAGGAGTAACGTTAGTTTTAAGGTAATTTTTAGGTTTGGAGTTAGGGTTTGGGGGAGGGTTAGTCGTAGTGGTATGGTTAGGCATAGTGGTATGGTTAGATTTAAGGTTTTATTAGAGTTAGTTTTAGAATTAGTGTTAGGTTTAGGATTAGGGTTAGGGTTAGGTAAGCATTAGATTTAAGATTAGGTTAGGGTTACGGTTATGATTTGGGTTAGGCTTTGTGTCAGGTTTAGGGTTAGAATTAGGGTTAGTGTTAGGATTAGGTTTTCTGCTAGGGTTACAGTAAAAATTATTGTTAGGGTTATTGTTACAGTTACTGTTAGGTTTCAGTTTAGTGTTAGGGATAGGTTTAGGTTAGGGTTAGGGTAAGGGTTAAGGTTAGGGATATGTTAGGGATAGGTTAAGGTTAGGATTAGGTTTAGGGTTCATGAAGGTTTAGGGTTGGTGTTTTGTTTAGTTTTAGGGTAAGAATTAGCATTATATTTAGTATTAGGGTTTAGGTTGGAGTTTCAGTAAGGGTTAGGGTTAGAGCTAGTGGTAGGATTAGGGTTAGGGTTCATGTCATGGTTAATTTTAGGTTTAGGGTTAGTATGAGTGTTAGTGATAGGATTAGTGTTAGTGTTAGGGTTAGGATAAGGATTAAAGTTAGGTGTTAAGTTTAATGAGAAGTTTAGGATTATGGTTAGTGTTGGAGTTAGGTTAAGGTTTAGGGTTAGTGTTCTGGTTAGGGTTAGGGTTAGGTTTAGGTTTAGAGTTAGGGTTAAGTGCAGGGTTACATTTGATGTTATTAAGAGTTAGAGTTAGGGTTAGGTTTTTGGTTAGGGTTAGGGTTAGTTATAGGTGAGGGATAGGGTTGAGGTTAGGTTAAGGTTAGGTTTATTGTTAGAGTTAAGTTTTGTGTTACGTTGTGGGTTAGGGATATGTTTAAAGTTAGGGTTAAGGTTAAATTTATTGTTAGGGTTAGTCTTAGGTTAAGATTTAGGGTTAGGTTTAGGCTTAAGGTTATAATTAGTGTTAGTTTAAAATTAGGATTAGGGTTAGATTTAGGGTTAGGGTTAGCATTAGTTGTACATTTAGGGTTAGTATTTGTTATAGGGTTTTGGTTAGGGTTATATTTAGGGTTACTGTTACGGTTAGAATTAGGGTTAGAGTTAGGGTAAGATTAGGGTAGGTTAGGATTAGGATTAGGGTTAAAATTAATGTTATTGTTAGGATTAGTGCAGTGTTAGTGTTAGGGTTAGCGTTAGGGTTAGGGTTAGGGTTAGTATTAGGGTTATTGTTAGGTTTATGTTTAGGGTTTCCTTAGGATTAAGGTTTGTGTTAGTGTTAAGTTTAGGTGTAGGGTTATCATTAGTGTTTTGGTTTGGTAATACTTAGTTTCAGGTTTAGTGTTAATGTTAGGGTTAGGATTAGTGTTAGTTTTACTGTTAGGGCTAGGGTGAGTATTAGGTTTAGTGATTGGGTAAGGGTTATTCTTAGGAATATTATTAGGGTTAGTGATAGGTTTAAGATAAAGGTAGGGTTACATAAGATTTAGCATTAGGGTTAGGTTATATTTATGGTTACGGTTTGGGTTAGGATTTGTGTGTGGGTTAGGGTTAGGGTTAGTTTTAGAGTTAGGCTTAACGTTAGTGATAGAGTGAGGGTTAGGTTTTTTGTTAGGCTTATTAGTTTTATGGTGAGTTTAGGGTTAGTGTTATGGTTAAGGTTAGTGTTAATTTAGGTTTATTTTAGGGTTAGGAGTAGTGTAGGGAAAGGGTTATGGTTAGGGTTCATGTTAGAATTAGGTTTTGGGTTAGTGTTAGGTTTAGGTTTACGATTAGGGTGAGGTTAGGGTTAGTGTTAGGTTTAAAGTTAGGTTTAACATTAGTGTTTGGTTTAGGGTTTTAGTTAGATTTAGGGTTAGTGTTAGATTTAGGGTAAGGGTTAGGGTTTGGTTTAGAATTACGGTTAGGATGAGGGTTAGGGTTTGGGTTAGGTTTAGGGATAGCCTTAGGTTTAGTGTTAAGCTTAGTGTTAGGTTTAGTGTTAGGTTTAGTGTTATGGTTAGGTGTAGGTTTAAAATTAGTTTTCGTGTTAGAGTTTAGGTTAGAATTAAGGTTAGTGTTAGGTTTAATGTTAGGGTTAGGGTTAATTATAGGGTTAGTTTTGGGTTTAGAGTTAGTGTTAGTGTCAGGTTTAGGTTTTGGTTTAGGGTGAGGGTTAGGTTAGGGTTAGTGTTAGGGTTAGAATTAGGTTTAAAATTAGTGTTTGGATTATGGTTATATTTAAGTTTAGGGTTAGTGTTACATTGAGGGTAAGGGTTAATGTTAGGTTTGAAGTTAGGTTTAGAGTTAGGGTGAGGATTAGGGTTAGGGTTATTGTTAGGTTTAGGGTTTGAGTTAGCCTTAGGGTTACCGTTGTGTTTAGGGTTAGGTTTAGGTTTAGGTTTATTATTAGGGTTAGTGTTATTATTAGGTTTATGTTTAGGAGTAGGGTTCATGTTAGACTTAGGGTTAGGGTTAGTTTTAGGTATAGTGTTAGGTTAGGATTAATGATAGGGTTAGGGTTGGGGTCAGGGTTAGGGTTAGAGTTAGGATTTGTTTTAGGTTTAGGGTTTGGGTTCATGTTAGGTTTAGATTTAGGGTTAGTATTAGGGTTAGAATAAAAAGTAGTTTTCATGATAGGCTAAAGTTAGTGTTAGGATTAGTGTTATGGTTAGAGTTACTTTAGAATTAGTGTTAGTGTTAGGGTTAAAGTTAGAGATATAGTTAGGTTTAGGGTTGAGTTAGGGTTTGGGGTAGGGCTAGGGTTAGGTTAAGGTTAGTGTTTTTGTAAGGGTTAGGTTTTGTGTTACTGTTAGGGTTATTATTAGTGGTATGGTTATGGTTAAAATTAGTTTTAGGTTTAGGGATAGAGTTAGGTTAAAGTTTAGGGTTAGGTTTAGGGTTATTGTTAGAATTAGTGTTAGTTTAAATTATGGTTATGGTTAGTGCTAAGATTAGGGTTAGGATTAGTGTTTGGTTTCGGTTTAGGTTTTGTGTTAGGGTTACTGATAGGGTTATGCTTAGGTTTACGGTTATGGTTAGGATTCAGTTTGGGGTCAGGTTTATGTTTAGGGTAGGTTAGGGTTAGGGTTAGGGTTAAAATTAGTGTAAGTTTTAGGGTTAGTTTAAGAGCTAGGGTAAGTGTTATGGTTAGGGTTAGGATAGTTTAGGGTTAGGGTTAGGGTTAGAGTTAGGGTTAGGTGAAGAATTAGAGTTAGTGTTTGGGGTAGGGTTATATTTAGGGTTTGGGTTAGGATTTGTGTTAGGATTGGGTTTAGGATTAGAGTTAGGGTTAGTGTCTGGTTTTCTGTTAGGGTTAGCATTAGTTTTAGGGTAAGATTTAGGTTTGGAGTTAGGGTTTGGGGGAGGGTTAGGCATAGTGGTATGGTTAGGTTTAGGGTTCTTGTTAGGGTTATGTTTAGGGTTAGTGATAGGTTTATGTTAGTGTTAGGGTTACTTAAGGGTTAGAATTAGTGTTAGGTTTGCGTTAGGAATTTGATTTGGGTAGGGCTGGGTGATAAGTTCAGGGTTAGGCTTAGGGTTAGTGTTACGGCTCGAGTTAGGTTTAGTGAGAATGTTAGGATTAGGTTTTACTAGGTTTACACTAAAAATTATGGTTAGGGTTCGGTTACAGTTAGTGTTAGGGTTCAGGTTAGTTTTAGGGATAGGTTTAGGTTAGGGTTAGGGTTAGGGTTAAGGTTAGGAATAGGTTAGCTTTAAAATTAGGTTTAGGGTTCGTGTTAGGTTTAGTGTTAGGGTTAGGGTTAGTGTTACATTTTAGTTTAGGGTTAGGGTTAGGGTTAATGTTAGTGTAAGGGTTAATGTTAGGTAAGACTGAGGGTAAGGTGTAGGTTTACATTTAGAATTAGTGTTAGGGTTAGTGTTAGGTGTAAGGTTAGTGTTAAGTTTAGGGTTAGGGATAGTTTTAGGTTTAGTTACGGTTTGACTTAGGGTTAGGGTTGCTGTTTGTGTTAGGTTTCGGTTCAGGTTAAGTAAGGGTGGTGATTGGGTTAGATTAGGGTCAGGGCTATGGTTTGTGTTAGGGTTTGTGTCAGAGTTAGAATTAGACTTAGTGTTAGTGTTAGGGTTAGGGATAGGTTTAGTTTTAGAGTTAAAGTTGGGTTAGGTTTAGGGTTAGTGTTAGGATTAGGATTTGTGCTAGGGTTACAGTAAAAATAATGGTTAGGGTTACAGTTACAGTTACTGTGAGGGTTCATATTAATATTAGGAATAGGTTTAGGTTAAGGTTAGGTTTAGGTTTAAGGATAGGGATAAGTTAGGGATAGGTTAGGATTAGGATTTAGGTTTAGGGTTCATGTTAGTTTTAGGGTTGGTGTTTTGGTTAGTTTCAGGATAAGAATTAGCGTTATATTTACTGTAAGAGTTAAGGTTAGTGTTTGGGTTAGGGTTAGGGTTAGTGGAGGTTTACAGTTAGGGTTTGTGTTACGGTTAAGTTTAGGTTTAGGTTTAGTGTGAGTGTTAGTGATAGGGTTAGTGTTAGTGTTATTATTAGAGTTAGGATTAAAGTTAGGTGTTAAGTTTAATGAGAGGTTTAGGATTAGGGTTAGTGTTTGAGTTAGGGTTAGGTTTTGGGTTAGTGTTCCAGTTAGGGTTAGTGTTAGGTTATGTTTCGATTTAGGGTTAAGTGTAGGGTTACATTTGGTGTTATTAAGAGTTAGTTTTAGGGTTAGGTTTCTGGTTAGGGTTAGGGTTAATTTTATAGTTAGGTTTAGCATTAGGGTTAGGGTGCTGTTAGGTTTAGGGTTAGGATTTATGTTAGAATTAGGGTTAGAGTTAGATTTTGTCTTAGGGTTACGGTTAGGGTTACAGTTATGGTTAGTGTTAGGGTTAGGGTTAGGATAAGTGTTAGGGTAAGGATAATGTTTTGTGTTAGGTTTACAGATAGGGTTATGGTATCAGTTATGGTTAAAGTTAGTGTTAGGGTTTGAGTTACCGTTTGGGTTAGGTTTAGGTAAGGGTTAGGTTTAGGGTAGGGTTAGAAATATGTTTAGGTTTAGGGTTAGGTTAGAGTTTGGGTTATGGTTAGGGTTCCTGTTATGGTTATGTTTATGGTAAGTGTAAGGTCTCAGTGTGGGTTTAAGTTTCGGGTTACTGTTAGGGTTAGTTTTAGGTTTAGGGTTTGTGTTAGTGTTAGGTATAGGGTTAAGTTTTGGGTGAGGGCTAAGGTTAAAGTTACTGTTACGGTTAGGTTTAGGCTAAGGATTAGGGATAGATTTAGGATTAGGTTAAGTGTTAGGGTTAGGGTTATAGTTAGAGTTACTGTTATGCATAGGTTAGGTTTAGGGTGAGTGTTAAGGTTAGTAGAAAGTTCAGTGTTAGTGTTAGAGTTAGGGTAAGTATTAGGGTTTCTTTTAGGTAAGGGTTAGGTAAAGGTTAGGTTAGATTAAAATAAGAGTCAGGGTTATGGTTTGGGTTAGGGGTTTTCTTAGGGTTAGTTTTAGTGTCAGTTAGTGTTAGGATTAGGTTTGGAGTTAGTTTTAGTGTTAGGGTTAATATTATGGTTAGAATTAGGGTTAGGGTCAGTGTTCATATTAGGTTTAGGTTTAGGGCTAGTGTTAGGTTTAGGTTTAGTGTTAGGGCTAGGGTTAGGGTTAGTGTTAAGATGAGGGTTACAGTTAGGTTTAGGATTAGTGTTTGTGTTAAGATTAGTGCTAGGTTTAGGGTTAGTGTTAGGGTTAGCTTTAGGGTTATTTTCAGGTTTAGTGTTAGTGTTTCTGTTAGTTTTAGGGTTAGGGTAAGTGTTAGGGTTAGTGTTATTGTTAAGGTTAGGTTTAGGTTTAGTTTTAGTATTAGGGTTAAGGTTAGGCTCAGCGTAAGCTTAAACTTAGTGGTATAGTTAGGGTTAGGGTTCATGTTAGGGTTTGGATTAGGGTTAAAGTTATGGTTAGTGTTCTCGTTAGAGTTAGGATTACTCTTAGGTAAAGTTTACAATTAGGTTTTTTTTTAGGGTTTTGTATGGATTGGGTTATGATTTTTGTTAGATTTAGGTTTAAGGTTACTGTTAGATTTAAGATTACGGTTAGGGTTAGGGTAAGGGTTAGGGTTAATGTTAGGTTTTGGGTTGGATTTATGGTTATTGTTAGGTTTAGGGTATAGTTTTAGGATTAGCATTATGGTTAGTTATAGGGTTAGGGATAGAATTAGATTCAGGGTTAATGTTAGGATTAGTGTTAGGTTTAGGGTTAGAGTTAGGGTTAGGGTTAAGATTCGTGTTAGGGTAAGTTTTATAGTTAGGGTTAGGGTTAGAGTTAGTGCTAGGTTTAGGGTTAGAAATAGGTTTATTTTTATGGTTAGGGTTTGTATTAGTGTTTCTGTTGGGGTTTGCTTAGAGTTGAGGTTAATGTTTGTTTTAGTTTTAGTGGTTAGGGTTAGGTATGGGTGAGTGTCAGTTTTAGATTATGGTTAAGATTATGGTTAGGTTAAGGATTTGTGTTAGGGTTAGAGTTAAAGTTAGTGTTAGGGATAGGGTTAGGGTTAGCGTTAGTGTTAGTGTTAAAGTTAGGGTTAGGTTTAGGGTTAATCTTAGGGTTGGGTTTAGGGTTTGGGAGAGGGTTGGGCAAAATGGAATATTTAGAATTAAGGTTTGTGTTAGTATTAGTGTAGAATAAAGGTCAGTGTTCAGAATAGGGTTAGGGTTAGGATTTGGATTAGGTTTAGGTAGGGATTAGCATCACGGATAGTTTAGGATTAGGGTTATGGTTTGGGTTAGGGTTTGTGTTTGGGTTAGATTTAGGGTAAGAGTTAAGTTTAAGTTTAGGGTTAGGGTTAGACTTAGTGTTAAAGTTAGTGTTAGGTTTAGGGTTAGGGTTAGTGTTAGGGTTAGGATTAGGTTTAGGGTTAGTTTTAGGTTTATGATTAGGGTTAGTGTTCATGAGAGGGTAGGGTTATGTTTAGGATTAGGGTTCATGTTAGGGTTTGGTTTAGGGTTATTGATAGTTTTAAGGTTAGTTTTAGGGTTAGTGATAGTTTTAAGTTTAGGATTAGGGTAAGGTTTAGTGTTATCATTAGGGTTAGGTTTAGGGTTAGTATTAGTATTTTAGTTAGGATTAGAGCTAGGTTTAGGGATAGTGTTAGGGTTAGAGTTAGGGTTTGGTGAAATTTAGGGTTAGTATTAGCATTCTGGTTAATATTAGGTTTAAGTTTAAGGTTATGTTTAGAGTTAGTGTTAGGTATGTGTTTAGGGTTAGAGTTAGTTTTAGGGTTCAAGTTAGAGTTAGGGTTAAGTTTAGTGTTATGTTAAGATTAGGTTTATTGCTTGTGATACAGTTAGGTGTAGGGTTAGGGTTAGGGTTATGATTTGGATTAGTGCTATGTATGGGTTAGGATTAGCGTTAGTGTTAGTTTTAAAATTACAGTTAGGGTTACAGTTAGTGTTAGAGTTACGACTAGGTTAGTTTTTGTGTAAAGGTTAGGGTTAGATTAGGGTTACGGTTGGTGTTTGGTTTAATATTAGGGAAATATTAAGTTAGGGTTAGGGTTAGAATTACGTTTAATGTTAGGGTGAAACTTTGTGTTAGGGTTAGTGTTAGGGTTAGGGTTAGGGTTTGATTTAGTGTTAGGCTTAGGGTTAGGGTTAGGGTTAGGGATAGGGACAGGGTTAGTGTTAGGGTTAGAATTTGTGTTAGAGTTAGTGTTATGGTTAGGTTTAGGGTTTTGTTTAGTTTTAGGGTTAGGGATTGTGTAAGTTTAGAGTTAGGGTTAGTATAGGGATAGAGTTAGATTTAGGGTTCATAATAGGTTTCATTTTAGGGTTATGGTTATGGTTTTTGTTAATTTTAGGGTTCGGGTGAGGATTAGGTTTAGGGTTAGTGTTAGGGTTTTGTTTAGGGTTAGAATTAGTTATACTATTAGGGTTAGGGTTAGGGATAATATTAGGTTTACAGTTAGGGTTCGTGTTAGGGTTAGGATTAGGGTTAGTGTTACGGTTAGGTTTAGTGGTTAAGTTATAGTTAGTGTTAAGTTTACAGTTAGGTTCAGGTATACTGTTAGAGTCAGGGATAGGTTTAGGTTTAGTTTTCGGGTTGGGGTTAGAGTTAAGTTTAGTGTTATTGTTAGGGTTAGAAATAGGTTTAGAATAATTGTTATGGTTAGGGTTAGTTTTAGCTTTACTTTTAGGGTTAGTGTTAGTGTTAGGGTTAGGGTTAGTGTTAGGGTTAGGTGTAGGATTAGGGTTAGGTTTAGGGTTAGTGTTAGGGTTAGCAGAGGGTTAGGTTTAGAATTAATGTTAGCATTAGAGTTAGGGTTAGTGTTAGTTTTAGGGTTAGGATAAGTTTTAGGGTTAGGGTTAGGAATAGGGTTAGTGCTCAGTTTAGGATTAGGTTTAGGATAAGTTTTAGGGTTAGGTTTAGGTTTAAGGTTAGGTTTAGTGTTAGGATTTGGTTTAGGATTAGTGTTAGGATTAGTGTTAGTGTTAGGTTATGGTTAGTTTTAGGCTTAGTGTTAGGATTTGTGTTATGGTAAGAGTTAGTATTAGGGTTAGGTTTACAGTTCAAATTAGGATTAGGTTTTGGGTTAGGCTTAATGCTAGTGTTAGCTTATGGTTAGGAATAGGGTTAGTGCTAGAGTTATGGTTAGGGTTAGATTTGTGGTAAGGGTTAAGTTTAATGTTAGTGTTATTGTTAAATTTAGGGTTAGGTTTAGGGTTAATAATAGGGTAGGGTTGGAGTTATGGAAAGAATTACGTTTTGGTTTAGTGTTAGGGTTAGGGATAGGGTAAGGGTTATGATTAAAGTTCATGTTAGGGTTAGAATTAGGGTTAGGGTTAGGTTTAGGGTTAGGGTTAGTTTTAGTGTTTGGGTTTAGGTTAGGGTTAGGGATAAGGATAGAGTTAGATTTAGGGTTACTTTTAGCCATAGTTTTATGGTTAGTGGTAAAGGTAGTGTTAGGTTTAGTTAAGGTTGAGGGTTAGAATTGGGTTAGGTTTAGAGTTATGGTTTGGGTTATGCTTTGTGTTAGGGTTAGGGTTAAGGTTCGGGTTAGGATTACAGTTAGGTGTAGGGTTAGGGTTACAGTTAGAGTTAGTGTTAGGGTTAGAATTAGGGTTAGGTTTAGAATTAGTTTTAGGGTTAGCGTTAGGGTTAGTGTTATGGTTAGGTTTATAATGAGTTCTAGGTTGAGTTAATCTAGGGTTAGAATTAAACTTTGAGTAAGTGCTTAGGTTAGTGTTAGGGTTAAGGTAAGTTTTAGGGTTAGGGTTAGGCTTAAGTTTAAAGTTAGAGTTAGTGTAAGGGTTATGTAGAGTGTTAGGGTGAAAGATAGGTTTAGAGATAGTGTTAGGCTTAGGTTTAGGGTTATTATTGCATTTAGGGTTAGGTTTATGTTTAGAGTTAGTGTTAGGGTTAGGGTTAAGGATATGGTTCATGTTAGGTTAAGTGATAGTGTTAGAGTGAGTGCTAAGTTTATGTTTAGGTTTAGTTTTAGGGTTAGTGTTACTGGATGGTTAGGTTAGAGTTAGAGTTAGTGCATGGTTTAGGGTTATGCTTAGGTTTAGTTTTAGTGATATGGTTAGGGTTGCAGTTAGGGTTAGTGTTCGGGTTAGGGTTAAGATTTGTGTTACAGTTAGTAGTAGAATTAAAAATAGGGTTACGGTTAGTGTTAGGGTTAGTTTTAGGGTTAGGGTTAAGATTAGGATTCTTGTTAGGGTTAGGGTTAAGGTTAGGGTTAAGGTAACATTTATGGTTAGGGTTACGGTTACAGATAGAGTTTGTGTTACTGTTAGGGTTTGGGTTAGCGTTAGTGGTAGGTTTAGGGTTAAGGTTAAATTTAGGGTTAGTGTTATAGTTAGTGTTATGGTTTGTGTTAAGGTAAAGGTTATGATTAGGGTTAGGTTATGGTTAGGATTCAAGATAGGGTTAGGTTTAGGGTTAAGGTTAGGTTTAATTTAGGGTTAGGGTTAGAATAAACTTTCGTGTTAGGGTTAGATTTACAGTTATGTATAGCATTATGTTTATTTTAGGGTTATCGTTAGTTTTATGTTAAGGTTAGTTTGGGGATTAGTGTTAGGATTAGGGTTAGGGTAACGGTAAGATATAGGTTATGTTTAGGGTTAGAGTTAGTGTTAGAATTAGCGATAGTGTTTCTGTTAAGTTTAAGTTAAGGTTAGGATTCGTGTAAGTGTTAGGGTTATGGTTAGTTTTAGGGTTAGGATTAGTCTTAGGCTTAGGGTGAGTGTAGGTTTAGGGTCCGGGTTAGGTTATTAAGAGAATTAGGGTTCGGGTTCGGGTTAGGTTTCCTGTTAGTGTTATGTTTAGGGTTAATGTTAGGGTTAGAGTTAGGATTAGGTTTACGGTTAGTTTTAGGGTTAAGGTTAGTGTTAGGATTACTGTTAGGGTTCGTGTTAGGGTTAGGATTAGTGTTATTGATTGGGTTGGGTTAAGGGTTAGTGTTACATTTACGGTTAGTGATAGGTTTAGGTTTAGTATTAGGGTTAGTGTTAGTGTTAGGTTTATGGTTAGGTATAGGTATACTTTTAGGTTTAGGGATAGGTTTAGGGTTAGTGTTAGGGTTAGGGTTCCGTTTAGTGTTACAGTTAGAGTTAGGGTTAGGTTTAAAATTAGTGTTAGGTTTAAGGTTAGGTAAGGGATTTGGTTAGGGTTGGGGTAGGTTTAGGGTTGTGATTTGGATTAGGGTTTGTTTTAGGTTTAGGATTAGAGTTAGAATTAGGGTTAGCATTAGAGTTAAAATTTGGGTAAAGTTTAAAATTAGTGTTAGGGTAAGGTTTAGGTTTAGTGTAAGTTTTAGGATTACTGTTAGTGTTAGGGTTAGTGATAGGTTTAGTATTAGGGTTAGGATTAGAATTAGGGTTAGTGCTCGGTTTAGAGTTAGGGTAAGGTTGAGGATCAGGGTTAGTTTTAGGTTAAAGGTTAGGTTTAGTGTTAGGGTTTGGGATAGCTTCAGGGTGAGGGTTAGTGTTAGGCTTAGTTTAGGGTTAATTTAGGCTTAGTGTTAGGGTTTGTGTTAGTGTATGTGTTAGTATTATGGTTAGGATTACAGTCGAACTAGAGTTAGGTTTAATGTTAGGGTGTTATGGTTAGGGTTAGGGTTAGTGTTAGAGTTATGGTTAGGGTAGCTTTAGGGTTAATGTTAGGTTTAGGGATAATATTAGGCTTAGTGTTAGGGTTAAGTTTAGGGTTCATGTTAGAGTTAGAGTTAGGGTGAGTGTTAGGCTTAGGGTTAGGTTTAGGTTTAGGGTTAGGTTTAGTATTAGTGTTTGAGTTAAAGTTAGTGTTAGGGTTTGGGATAGTGTTACAGTTAGAGATAGATTTAGGATTAGTGTTAGGCTAAGGTTCAGGGTTAATGTTATGGTTAGGGTTAGTGTTAGTTTTAAGGTTAGTGTTAGGGTTAGGTTTAGGTATAGGGTTAGTGTTAGGATGAGGGTTAGTTTTAGGGTTAGTGTTAAGTTTACGTTCAGTTTTAGGGTTAGGATTAGTGTTACTTTTAGGTTAGGGTTAGGGTTAGTGTTAGTATTAGGGTTAGGGTTAGTGATAAGTTTAAAGATGTTTAAGATTAGTGTTAGTGATAGGGTTAGGGTTCAGGTTAGGGTCAGTGATTGGGTTTTAGGGTTAGGTGTAATGTTTGGGTTATTGTTGGTGTTAGGGATAGGATTAGTGTTAGTGTTAGGGTTAATGTTAGGGTTAGGGATAGGTTTAAGATTTTGGTTAGGGTTATGGTGAGGTATAGGTTTAGGGTAAGTGTGAGGGTAAGGGTTATGGTTATGGAAAAAGGTAGTGTTAGGGATGGGGTTTTTGTTATGCTTAGTGTTAAGGTTTGTGTTAGTGTTAGGGTTAGGTTTAGGGTTACAGTTACAGTTAGGATTCAGCTTAGGGTTAGGTTTAGGGTTACAGTTAGGGTTCATGTTAAAGTTATGGTTAAGGTTAGGGTTAGGGTTCATGTTAGATATATGTTAAGGGTTAGTGTTATGTTTAGTTTAAGTTTAGGGTTAAATTTAGTGCTAGGATTAATGCTTTTCTTAGGCTTAGTGTTAGGTTTAGTTCTAGTGTTAGGATTAGGGTTAGAAATAGGGTGAGGTTTATACTTAGTATTAACGTTTGGGTTAGGGTTAGGTTTAGGATTAGGGTTAGGTTTTGAGTAAGTGTTAGGTTTAGGGTTTGGATTAGGGTTAATGTTAGGGTTACGGTTAGGTTTAGTGTTAGGGTTAAGATTACATTTAGGTTTGGGTAAGAGTTAGGGTTAAGGTTAGGTTTATGGTTACAGTTAGGATTAGGGTTGGTGTTAGAGTTAGTATTAGGGTAATGGTTAGGGTTAAGGTTAAAATTAGTGTTAGCATTAGCATTAGTGTTAGGGAAAGGATTAAGGTTAGTGTTAGGTTAAGTATTACGGTTAAAATTACAGTTACAGATAGAGTTAGTGTTAGGGTTAGGGTTAGGGTTAGTGTTAGGTTTATGGTTAAGGTTAGGATTAGAGTTAGGTATAGTGTTAGGGTTATTTTTAGGGTTTGTGTCAGGGTGAGATTTAATTTTAGGGTTAGGGTTATGGTTACTGTTAGGATTTAGGTTAGGGTCTTTGTTGGGGTATGGTTAGGTTTGGGTTAGTGTAAGTGTTAAAGTTTGTGTTAGGGAGAGATTTAGGGTTAGGTTTAAGGTTAAGTTTATTGTTAGTATTATAGTTAGATTTAGGTTAAGTTTACTTTTATGTTTAGTGTTAGGGTTAGGGTTAGGGTTAGGGTAAGGTTTAGGTTAAGTTTAGAGTTAGGTTAGGTTAGGGTTAGGGTTAGGGTTAGCCTGAGGGTATTTGTTAGGGTTAGGGTTAGTGTTAGAGATTGGGTGAAGTTTAGGGTTAGATTTAGTGTTAATGTTAGGGTTAAGATTTGTGATAGGGTTAGTATTAAGGTTAGGGTTAGTTTTAGCTTTAGTGTTATGGTTAATGTTAGTTTTAGGGTTAAAATTTAGTAATGATAGAGTAATGGTTAGTTAGATTTAGGGTAATAGATTGTATTTGGCTTAGAGTTAGTGTTAGGGTTATCGTTGGTGTAGGTTTAGGGTTAGGTTTAGTGTTAATATTAGGGTTAATGGTATGGTTAGGTTTAGATTTAGTGTTAGGGTTAGCATTAGGGTTAGGGTTAGGGTTAGGGTAAGTCTTAGGTCTAGTGTTAGGGTTAGGGTTAGTTTTAGAGTTAGTGTTAGGTTAGTGATAGGGTTAGGTTTAGGTGTTGGGTTAGGCATAGGGTTAGGGTAAGTTTGAGGGTTAGGGTTAGGTTTAGGTTTGAGGTTAGTTTTAGTGTTAATATTTGGTTTAGTATTAAGTTTAGGTTAGGTTATGTAAAGTTTTATGCTCAGTTTTAGGGTTTGTTTAGTGTAGGGTTAGTATTAGGGTTAGGGTTACACTTCCTATTAAGGTTAGGTTTAGGTTTAGGGTTAGTGTTATTGTTAGAGTTAGGGTTAGAATTAGGGTTATTGTTAGTGTTGGGGTTATGGTTAGAGTAATGGTAAGGGTTAGGTTTAAGATTAGTGTTAGGGTTGAAAGAGGGTTACGGTTAGTGTTAGAATTAGGGTTAGGTTTTGTGTTAGGGTTAGTGTTAAGATGAGTGTTAGGGTTAGTTTTAGGGTTAGGGTAAGTTTTAGTGCTTGGGTTAAAATTAGTGTTAGTTTTAAGGATAGTGTTAGGGTTAGGGATAGGTTTAGGGTTAGTGATAGTCTAGGGGTAATGTTAGGTTTATGGTTAAGTTTAGGGCGAGGTTTAACTTTAGGGTTAGGTTTAGGGTTAGTGATAGGTTTAGGGTTATTGTTAGTGATAGTGTTATGTTTGGGGTTAGGTTTAGTGTTAGGTTAAAGTTAGGATTAGTGTTAGGGATAGGGTAAAGGTTAGTGTTAGGGTTAGTGTTAGGGTTATGGTTTGTGTTAGTGTTCGGGTTAGGGCCAAGATTTGGATAAGCGTTAGGGTTAGGGTTATGGTTATGGATAGAGTTAGTGTTAGTTTTAGTTTAGGGTTAGTGTTAAGATTAGGGTTAGTGTTATGGTTAGTGTTAGGTTTAGTGTTAGGGTTTGTGTTTGGGTGAAGTTTGGGGTTAGAGTTTGGTTTTTGGTTACATTTACGATTCAGGTTATGGTGAAGTTTAGGGCTAGGGTTAGGTTTTTGGTTACGGTTAGAATTCAGGTTAGGTTTATGGTTAGGTTTAGGTTTGGGTTAGGATTAGGATTAAGGATTGTGTTAGGGTTAAATTTAGGGTAAGGTTTTGGTTTAGGGTTATTGTTAGTGTAATCT
Source organism: Callospermophilus lateralis (assembly GCF_048772815.1). Taxonomy (NCBI): domain Eukaryota; kingdom Metazoa; phylum Chordata; class Mammalia; order Rodentia; family Sciuridae; genus Callospermophilus; species Callospermophilus lateralis. The sequence goes on from NC_135305.1 coordinate 164,016,664, forward strand.
TTAGATTTAGGATTAAGGTTAATTTTAGAGTTAGTTTTAGGTTTAGGGTTAGCGTAAGTTTTGGGTTAGGGTTAGGGTTACGTTTGGGTTAGGTTATGGTTAGCATTAGGGCTTGTGTTAGGGTTAGGGTTAGTGTTAGGGTTAGTGTTAGGTTTAGTGTTAGGGATAAGTTTATGGTTTTGGTTAGGGTTAGGGTTATTGTTAGGGTTATGTTTAAGGTTTGAGTTAGGGTTCATGTTAGGGTTCGTGTTAATCCTAAACTTCACCCTAACCCTAACCTCAGACCTAATCCTAACCGTATCCCTAACCCTAACCTTAACTCTAACTGTATCCATTACCCTAAACATAACCCTTATCCTAATGCTAACCCTTAGACTAACCAAATCCTATAACTATCCCCAAAACTATCAATTACTCTAAACCTAACCTGAACCCTAAACCTAACCTAATCTTTACCCTAACCGTAATCCTAACTCTAATTTGAGCCCTAACCCGAAACGCAAACCTAAATCAAGCCCTAACACTGGCCTTGGTCCTAATAATTCCCCTAGCTCTAAACCTGACTCTTACCTTATACCTAACCCTTATAATACACCTAGTCATAAACATTTCCCTAAAACTCTACCTAACTGTAACTGTAGACCTGACAATAGCCCTAGCAATAATTCTAGCCCTAACCCTAACACAAACCCTAGCCCTTATCCCAGTGCTAAACATAGCCTTAATTAAAAACCTAACCCAAACTCTAGGCCTAACACTGACACTAACCCTAGCCCTAATCTTAGCCCTAATTTAGCCCTATCCCTAACACTAGTCCTAAGACTATCTTTAACTCTGACACTAACCCTATACCCAATCTTAGTTCTAATTTAGCCCTATCCCTAACACTAGTCCTAAGACTATCTCTAACTCTAAAATTAGACCTTTTACTCGATCTAACCCTATTCCTTACCATAACCCTAACCCTACCCCTAACTGTTATCTTATACTTTGACCTAGTACTAACCTTAGACAAAACTTAACTCTAAATTGAGACATAAACCGAAGACTAAGGTAAACCCTAATACTACCCCAAACCATAACACTAATCTTAAAACTAGCCCTAACCCTAGCCCTAGCCTTAAAACAAAACATAGCTACAGTTATAATCCTTAGCCTTAAACTAAATTAAACCCTAACCTTAAACCTAGCCCTAACTGTAGTCCTAATATGAGTTGTAAGCCAAACCCTTAAACTAACCCTGAACCTGACACTGACTCTAACACTACTAGATCTAAACATCATCCTAACCCTAAACCTGACCCTAACACTGTCTAGCCCTAAAACCCCAAAACTAGCCCTAAACATCACCCTAGTACTTACATTAGCACTAACCTTAACCCTATCTGTAACTTAACCCAAAACTAGCCCTAATCCTAGCTGTAATCCTAGCCCTATTTGTAACCATAAACCTAGCCCTAAACTGATCTCTAACTCTATCCATTGCCATAACCGCAAGCATAACCCTAATGCTAACCCTAGGCCTGAGCCCTAATTTTAACCCAATCAATTACTCTGAACCTAACATGAACCAAAAAATAACCATATTATTACCCTAACTCTAACACTAACACTATTTCAAACCCTAACTTGAAGTCTTAACTTATCCCAAACCCTAATCCTGACCTTGACCCTAATAAAACCCCTAGTTCTAAACTTGAATATGACACTAAACATAACCCTTTACATGACGTAGCCATAATCCTAACCCTAAAACTATCTTTAACCATAATTCTGCACTGGAAATTAGCTTTAGCCCTCAACCTAGCCCTAAACCTAGCTTTAATCATAACCCTAACCCTAACCCTACCCCTAACCCAAATTGGAACTCTCACCCTACCTTTATACCTAGCTATAATGCCACCTCTTACCCTAAACTTATACCTAACCCTAACCCTAATTCTAGGCTTAAACCAAACAATAAACCTAGCCTTAATCCTAGCAATAATTTAGCCCTATCTTTAACCCTAACAATAATACTAGCCCTAAGACTCACTCTAACTCTCACACTATACCTATCCCTAGCTCTAAACTGATCCTATACCATAACCCTACCCCTAGTCCTAACCCTTGATAAATCCTTAGTCCCAGCCCTAAACCTAAAACTACCCCTAACTTCAAATCTTAACCAAACCCTATGCTTAAGCTTAATACTTACACTAGCCCTAAACCTAACCCTAGGACTAAACCAAAACCATGCAATATCTCTAACCCTAAACATTAACTTAATCCAAACCCTAACACTAAACCTAGACATACCCCTAGCCGTAATTCGAGTTCTAACACTAACTTTAAAACTAACACTGACGCTGACTAATATTCTAACACTCAGCCTACGTCTAAACACCGCCCTCACCTTAAACCAAATGCTAAGATTAACCCTAAAAATAACTTGGGTCCTATACTTAACCCTAAAACGAACACTGACCTGACTCTTATCCTAACACAAACCCTAGCTATAAATATCACCCAAAACTTAAACCTAACCCTAACAATAAACCTAACCGTAACACTAAAACTAACCTAAATTTAATCCTAGTTCTTACATTAGCCATGGTCAAAATCTTATCCTTAACCCTAACACAAACAGTATCCCTAATTTGAGCCCTAAACTTAGATTTAACCCTAACTCTAACCCTAACCATAACCCTAAACCTAGCTCTATATCAATCCATTAACCTAAGCAAGCTCCTTAACCTAAGGGTAAACCTAGACCTATCACTAATCCTTATGCTAATCAAAACCCTAACTCTATTAATAGCCCTAACCCTAGCTCTCATTCTAGCTCTAACCTTATACCAAATTCTAACCCTAACCCTGACCCTTATACTGACCCTACCACTAATACTAAGTCTAACTCTAACCCTAACTCTAACCCAAAACCTATGGTAATCCTATCCCTAGACATAACCATGAAGCTAACTTCCATCCTAGCCCTAACCATAGCTCAGAACCTAATTTTTACGCTAAACATAACACTAAACCTAACCCTAGTTCTAACCCTCACCCTAACTCTAACTCAAGAGCTAATTCTAACCATAACCCTACCCATAACCTTAACTCTAACTATATCCACTACCCTAAACATTACTCTTATGCTAATGTAACCCTAGGCCTAAACCTAACCATATCACTATCCCCTAAACTGTCAATTACATTAAATCTAACTTGAACTCTAAACCTAACCTTATCATTATTCTAATGCTAACCCTAATGCTAATTCAAGCCCTAAGCCTAAACTCAAACCTAAATTAAAGCCCAACACTGACTCTGACATTAATAATTTCCCTAGCTCTAAACCTGACTATTACCCTATACCTAACCCTTACACTAGACCTACCCATAAATATAACCCTAAAACTATCCCTAACCATAACCCTAGACCTGACTTTAGAACTAGCCATAATCCTAGCCCTAACCCTAGCACAAACCCTAGTCCTTATCCTATCCCTAAACATAGCCTTAATAATAACCCCAACCCTAACCCTAGGCCTAAACCTAACAATAACCAAAGCCCTTAACTTAGACCTAATTTATCCTTATCCCTAAACCTAACCCAAATCCTAGCCCAAAGACTAACTCTAACTCTCACCATAGACCTAACACTATTTCTAACCTTATACTTTACTGGAAGCATAATCCTAGACTGAACCATAGGTCTAACGCTATCCCTATTCATATCCCTGGCCATAACCCTAGATCTAACCCTAACTCTAAATCTAACCCTTACAATAAGCCTAAGCCTAAAACTAACCCTAGCCCTAACCCTAAGGCTAATCCTAAAACTAGCCCTAACCCTAGCCGTAAATCTAAAACTAAACCAAGCCATAGACATAACCCTAATCCTTAACATAAACCAAGCTCTAATCCTACACCTAGCCCTAACCCTAGCAATAATTTGAGTCTTAAGCCGAACTCTAAAATTAACCATCAAACTGACTCAGACCTTAACACTAACTCGATGTCTACATATCAACCTAACCCTAAACATGAAACTAACACTAGACCTAGTCCTAACCCCTAACATTAAAATTAGCCCTAATCATAACCCTAGTACTTACATTATCCGTAACCCTAACTCTAGCCCTACCTTAACCCAAATCCTAGCCCTATTGCGAGCCCTAACCCTAGCATTAACCCTAAACCTAACTCTAACCCGATCAATAATTGTAACCATAACCCTAGCTATAACCCTAGGTCTAACCATATCTTTTACCCTATCCATAACCCTAACCCTAATGCTAACCCTTGGCCTAAACCTAACCCTATCCCTCAACTTCACCCTATCCATTTCCCTAAATCTAACCTTAAACCTAAACCTAACCCTATCACTACACTAATACTAACCTCAATCCTAATTCAAGTCCTGACTTTAAACCTTAACCTATCTAAAACACTAATCATGAGCATGACCCTAATAATATCCTTAGCTCTAAACCTGACCCTAACTCTAAACCCAATGCTTACAAAAGGTGTAAACATAAACCTAACCTTAAATTATCTGTAACCGGAAGCCTAGACCTGAAATTAGACCTAACCATAATCCTAGGCATAAACCTAGCCTTAATCCTAACCCAAACCATAACATGAGCCCTAACTCTAATTCTAACACTCAGCTTAGCCCTAAACCTACCTATGACCTCATCCCTTACCATAAACATAACCATAATCCTAAACCTAACCCTCACTCCCATCATAACCCTAGGCCTAATATTAACACTAAGCCTAGCACTAATCTTAGCCCAAATTTAATTCTATCCTAAGCCTAACTTTAGCCCTAAGTCTAACTATAACTCTTGTCCTAGCCCTAACCCTAGTTCTATCCTTAGCCCTATCTTAAATCTAGATCTACACCTAAATCTATATCTAAACCTAACTCTAAATTTAACTGTAATCATAAGCCAAACCAACCCTAACACTACCACAAACCATAATGCTAATCCTAAAACTTGCCCTAGCCCTGGTCCTAGCCACAAAACAAAACCAAGCCATATCCTAACCCAAACCCTTAAGCTAAACCAAACCCAAACTTTACACCTAGCCCTAACTCTAATAATTACTCTGACACTGACACTGACAATAACACTAATCCTAGCTCTAATAATCACACTAACATAAATTAAACCTAACACTAGACCTACCTTAACATAAACCTAAAATGAGCCTTAAATGTAACCCTAGTTCGTACATTAGTCACTGTCATAACCCTAGCCCTAACCATAACACAAATCCTATCCCTAATTCTAGTATGAACCCTAGCTTAAACCCTAATCTTAACCCTAACACTAGCCCTAACCCTAACCCTAACATGAGCCCTAACCTTAGTTCTAACCCTATCCTTTATTCTTAGCCAAACCCTAAACCAAATGCTAACCCTAGTCCTAACCCTAATCCTTTGGCCTAACTTAAACACTAACAGTATTGTTATCCCCCCCTAACCCTAGCTCTTCTTCCAGTTCTAAGCCTAACCCTGAACCTGATCTGACCCTAAAAGTAACCCTAAATCAAAACCTGACCCTATACCTAAACCAAAACCTAACACTGTACCTACCGGTAACCCTATACTTATACCTAAGGCTAACACTAGTCCTAGACCAAAAGCTAATCCTAAATATAGCTAGGACTATAGGCCTAGACATAAACTAAATCCTAGCACTAGACCTAACAAAAGCCCTTAACCTAAAACAAACACTTACCCTATCCTAGACCTACCCTAGTCCTAATTCTGGTTCTAGCCCTAAACCTAACACTATCTTGAACACTGATCCTGATCCTAACACTTAAACTAGCTTTAAACCAGACACTAACCCAAAACATAGACCTAACATTAGACCTAGCCATAACCCTAAACTTAAAATTAGCCTAAAACATAACCCTAGCTTTTACATTATCCATAGTCCTAACCCTAGCCCTAAACCTAACAAAAAATCTAGAGCTAATCCTAGGTCTAAACTTAGCTCTAAGCATAAAGCTAAGCTTAGCCCTAACCCTAACCCTAATTCTAACACTAACCCTCTCCTTAGACCTAACCCTAGCTCAAAGTCTAACCCTTATACTAAAAATAACACCAGACCTATCCTAAATCCTAATCTTAAACCTAGTTCTTTTCCTAACCTTAACCCTAGACCAAACTTTAGCTCTAACCATATTCATTACCCTAACCCTAACCATAACCATAACTAAAACCCTATCCTTAACACTAAACCTAACTCTAACCATAATCTTGAACTTAGAAGTAAACCTAAACCTTACCCTTGCATTAGCCCTAACTCTAGCTCAAACACTAACCCTTATTCTAAACTAACCATAACTGTAACCCTAAACTAACACTTACCCTAACCCTAACACTTACCCTAAACCAAACACTAGCCCTCTCCCTAAACCTAATCCCAATCCTAGACATAATCCAAACTATAACCTAGCCCTAACCCTAGCTCTAACATTATCTATTAGACTAAACATAACCCTAACCCTAATGCTAACCCTAACTTGATCGGTGAAACCTAACCCATCCGTTACCTTAAACCTTAACTAAAACCTAAAGTAAACCCTTCTATTACCTTAACTCTAAACCTAACCCTAACACAAATTTGAGACCTAACCCTTAACTTTACGTAAACCAAATGTTAACCCTGACCCTGACTGTGACAAAAAAAAAATAATTCTAGCTCTAAAGCGGACCTTTAAAAAAAAAAAAAAAAAAAACCTAACCCTTACACTACACCTTGCCATAACATAAACTTAAAGCTATTCTTAACCACAATCCTATACCTAATATTATTCCTAGCCCAAGTCGTAGCCTTAATCTTATCAGAAAACCAACCCCTCATCCTAGCCCCAATCCTAGCCTTAATCTTAAACTGAACCATAATCCTAGGGCTAATCCTAATTCTAACCCTCACCCTAGTCTAAGCCTAGCTATAACCCCACCCATTCCTCTAAAGTTAAACCTAACCCCAGGGCTAACCATAATCCTAGCCCAAACCCTAGGATTAACCCTAACACTAAGCGTGGTCCTAATCGTAGCCCTAATTTAGCCCTAAACCTAACACTCACTCTAATCCTACTCCTAAGAATAACTCTAATTCTCACCCTAGATGCATCCCTAGTTCTTACCATACTCCTTACCATAACCCTAACCCTAGCCCTAACCCTAGCATGAGCCCTAACTCTATATCAACCATATCTTTAAATCTAACCCTAAACCTAAGCCTAAACTTAACTCTAACACTATCCCTAACACTAACGCTCATGCAAAATCTAGCATTAACCCTAACCCTAGACCTAAAACAAAACTGAGCCATAACCCTAACCATAACCCTTAACCTAAACTAAAACCTAACCCTACACCTAGCTCTAACTTTAGCCCTAACTCGAGTACTAAATATAACACTAAAACTAACCCTTCCTCTGACACTGATCCTAAATATAAGCCTTGCTCTAAATATTACCTTACCCTAACCCTAAAACTGGCACTAATTGTAATACTAGTTTATACATTAATCATAGCCCTAACCCTAGCCCTTACCAAACAAAAAACCTAGCCCTTAATTGAGAATTAACCCTAGTTTTAACCTAACCTTAACTGAAATGCTAGCCCTAAACCTTACCCTAACCCTAGCCAGAATCCTAACAATAACCCTAGCCTTATCACCAGCTCTAACCCTATTCATTATGCCAACCATAACCATAACCCTAATGGTAACCGAGGCTTAACCCTAACCTTATTGCTAACCCTAACCTTATTCCATAAACTAAAATTAACCTGAACCCTAAACCTAACACTATCATTACCCTAACACTAAACCTAATACCAATTTGAGCCCTAATCCTAAACTTAAATAAACCAAACCCTTCCCGTAATAATATATGTAGCTCTAACCCTGACCCTACCACTAAACCTAAACCTTATACTAAACCTAGCCATAAGCGTAACCCTAAAACTATTCCTAACATAATCTTACACCTGATATTTGCCCTAGCTGTAATCCTAGCCCTAAACTTAACACAAACTATAGCCCTAACCCTAACCATAACCCTAACCATAATCCTATCCATAACCCTAGTCCTAAACTTAGCTCGAACCCTATCAATTACCCTAAACATAGCCCTAATTCTAATGCTAACCCTAGGCCTAAATCTAAACCTATTCCTAACTGTAAGCCTATCCATTATGCTAAACCTAACCTGAAACCTGTACCTAACCCAATCATTAACCTAACGCAAACAAATGCTAATTTGAGCCCTAACGCTAAACCCTAACTTAAACAAATTTCTAACCATGACTCTGACCCTAATAGTACCCTAGCTCTAAATTTGACCCTTACCCTAAATCTTACACTAAGCATAACCATAAACCTAACCCTAAAACTATTCCTAACCATAACCCTAGAACTGACATTTACCCTATCACTAATCCTAGTCCTAACAAAACACAAACCCTAGCCCTCATCCTAGCCCTTAACCTAGCCTTAATCATAACTCCAATAAAACCCTAGACCTAACCCTAATTTTAAGCTTTGTCCTGGCCCTAAACTTAGCTCTTACCCCATTATTTACACTAAACCTAAACCTAAGCCCGAATCTAACCCTAGGCCTAAACATAAAAATAAACCTAGCCCTATGCCTAGCCCTAATTAAGCCCTATACCTAACCAAACACTAAGCCTAATCCGAAGACTAACTCTCACTCTTGCCCTAGCCCTATCCCTAGTTCTAATCCTATTTTTATCATAAACCTAATCCTAGGTATAAACCTAGAACTTACGCTAACCATATCCTTAGTCCTAGACCTTACCCTAGATCTAATCCTAACTCTAAATTTCATTCTAAACCTAAGACTAGTGTTAGGGTTAGGTTTAGAAATAGGTTTATTTCTAGTGTTAGTCTTAGGTTTAGAGGTAAATTTAGATTTAAGATTACTACACTACTCCTAATCCTAATGCTAATTTTAAAACTAGCCCTAACCATAGCCCTAGCCCTAAAACAAAACCAAGATAGCCCTAACTTTAAACTTTAAAGCTTAACCTAAACCAAAACCTAACTCTACACCTAGCCCTAACCCTAGCCCTAATTTGAGATCAAACCCTAACCCTAACACTACCCCTGACCTTAATTTTGACCCTAATACTAACCCTAGCTCTAAACATCTTGATAAACCTAACCCTAACACTAGACCTAGTCCTAACCCCAATCTTATAACTAGCCCAAATCCTAACTCTACTGCAAACATTGGCTGTAACTCTAAACTTAGCCCTAACTCTAACCAAAATTTAGCCCTAATCTGAAACATAACCTTAGCTTTAACACTAAACCTAATCCTAACACTAGTCCTAACCCTACCCTAAATGTACCCCTAACCCTAGGTCTAACCCTATCCCTTACCCTAAGCCAAACCTAACCCTAATGCTAAACCTAGTTCTAACCCTAATCTTATTACTAGACCTAAACATAGCCCTCATTCTAGCTCTAACCATAACTCAAACCTGCACTTATTCTGACTCTAATGGTAACTGTAGGTCTAAACCTGACCTATCCCTATACTGAATCCTAACACTAGCCTTAACCTAAACTAACCTATTCCTAAACCTAACCCTAAAAATAGCCCTAGACCTAAACCTAATCCTAAACCAAGCCATATCTCTAGCCCTAGACATAAACAAAAACCTAGTCCTAGCCATAATAATAAACCTTAACCTAATTCAAACAGTAACCCTGCACCTAGACATAACCCTAGGGATAATTTTGGCTTTAACCCTAAAGGTTACTCTAACCTGAACACTGACCTTGACCCTAACATTAACTCTCACTCTAAACATCACGCTAACTCTAACCCTAACCCTAAAAGTTGACCAAGCCATAACACTAACACCAAAAATGGTCCTAATCATAACCCTAGTTTGTACATTAGCTGTAGCCTTAACACTATCCCTAACCTAACTCAAAACCTGGCTCTAAACTGAGCACTAAACCTAGCTTTAAACCTAACACTAACCATAGCCATAAGCCATTCCCTAACAATTCCCTAATCCTAGCTTTTTTCCTATTTGTTACCTTAAGCCAAACCACAAACCTAATGCTAAACCTAGTGCTAATCCTAATCCATAGCCTAACCCAAATGCTAACCCTGTTAATACTCCTAACCCTAGCCCTCATTCTAGCTCTAACCATAACCCAAACCCTAATCCTATCCCTGAAACTTCTACTAACCCTAACATTAACCATATGTTTAAACCTGACCCTAATCCGAACCCGAACCCTAACATTAGCACTACTGGTAATCCTATACATAAATTTAATACTAACACTAGTCCTAGACCTAAACCTAATCCTAAATCTAGCCATAACTCTAGCCCTAGACCTGAACAACAACCTTGTCCTAGCTCTAACAATCAAACTTAACAAAACCCAAACACTAACCCTACTACTAGATCTATCCCTAGTCCTAATTCTGGCACTAACCTCAACACTCACTCTAACCTGGACACTGATCTGACCCTACAATAAACCTAGTTCCAAAGCTCACCCTAACTCAAAACCTGATACTAACACTACATATAGCTATAATCATAACACTAAAATTAGTTCAAATCATAATCCTAGCTCAAAAGTACCCATGGCTCTAACCCTAGGCCTAAAATAACACAAAACCTAGCCCTAATTCTAGGCTAAACCTGGCCCTAAACCTAACCCTAAACTAACCGTAGCCCTATCTCTAACCCTAACATTCCCCTTAGACCTAACCCTAGCTCAAAGCCTAACCTTTACCCTAAACATAACCCTAGCCCTACCCCAAACCCTAACTAAACCCTAGCCCTAATCCTACCCTTAACCATAGCCCTACCCATAGCTCTAATTCTATACACTACCCTAACTCTGGCCCTAATTCTAATCATAACCGTAGTCCTATCCCTAGCTCTAATCCTATCCATTACCCTAAACCTAATCCTGACACTAATTCTAACCTTAGGCTTAACTCTAACAATATCAAAATTTCTAAAGCTATCCATTACCCTAAAACTAACCTATCTCTTATCTAAGTCTATTTATTACCCTAAACCTAACTCTAATCCTAAAGCTAATTAAAGCCATAAACCTAAACCTTAACCTAAACTAAACTGTAAGCCATTCCCTGACCTTAATAATACATCTAGCTATAAACTTGAACCTTACACTAAATCTAACCCTTACACTAGATCTAACCATAAACATAACCCTAAATCTATCCATAACTGTAACCCTAGACTTAATTTTAGATTCTTACCCTAACACAAACCCTACCTCTAAAACTTATCCTAACTGAAAAACTAAAACTAACACTAGACAAACCCTAAATCTACCCATAACCATAACCCTAGTTCTTACATTACCCCTAAAACTAACGCTAGCCCTAAACCTCACACACAACATAGCCCTAATCCTATTCCTAAACCTAGACGTAAGTGTAACCCTAACCTTATCCCTACCACTAACCTTAACCCTAAACCTGGCCATGGCTCTAACCCTACTCAATCCCTAATCCTTACCCTAAACATAACAATAGCCCTAAAACTCAACCTAACCCTAAACCTAGCCCTAATCCTAACTGTAACCATAGCACAGATCTTAGCACAAGCTCTATCCATTAACTTAAACTTAACCGTAACCCTAATGCTAAACCAAGCCATAACCCTAAACCTAACCCTAACCATAGCCCTGACTGTATCTCTTACCCTCACCCTAGCCCTAACCCTATTTCAAACCTCACACTTCTGCTAAACCTAACACTCACACTAACCCTAGGCTTATCTCTAAACCTAGCCAAAATCCTAACATTACCACAAGCCCTAACACTAGCACTAACCCTATCCTTTACCCTAAACATAAACCTAACCCAAATGCTAATCCTAGGTCTAACCCTAATTCTATCACTAACACTAACCCTATCATTATTCTAAACATAATCTGAACCCTAAACCTAGCACTATCTATTACTTTAAACCTAACCCTAATGCTAATTTTAACCCTACCCCTAAACCTTATCCTAAAACAAACCCTAAAACAGAATCCAAATATAATAATACACCTAGCTCTGAATCTGGGCTGGGGATATGGCTCAAGCGATAGCGTGCTTGCCTGGCATGCGTGCGGCCTGGGTTCAATCCTCAGCACCACATACAAACAAAGATGTTGTGTCCGCTGAAAACTAAAAAGTAAATATTAAAATTCTCTCTCTTTCTCTGTCTCTCTGTCTCTCTCTTAAAAAAAATACACCTAGCTCTAAACCTGAACTTTACCCTAAACCTAACTTTCCACTACACCTAGCCATAAACCTAATGTTAACACTATTCCTAACCATAGCCCTAGATCTAACATTATCCCTAGCTCTAATCCTAGCTATAAACCTAAAACAAACCCTAGCCCTCACGTAGATCTAAACCTAGCCTTAATTCTAACCCAAACCCTCACCCTATTCCTATAAATAATTTTAACCCTCACCCTAGCCATGGACCTAGCCATAATCTCATTTCTGCCCTTAAAACTAACCATAACCCTAACACTAACACTAACACCAACCCTAATTCTAGACCTAACCACAGGCCTAACCCTAACACTAAACCTAGCTCTAATCCAGCCCTAATTTAGCCCTAACCCTAAGCAAATCCCTAACTCTAGCCCTAAGAATAACTTTAACTCTAAAACTAGCCCTATTTCGATTTTTAAACCTGTCCATTACCATAATCCTAACACTAGTCCTAACCTTAGCACTAACCCTAGATCTAACCATAACTCTAAATTATCATTATAAACTCTAAATATAACCATAACCATAAGCCTAAGACTCACCCTACTGTTAGAGTCTGTAAACAAGTCTGGATGGCGCCTGGCAATATGCCAGAGGGAGTGGTTTGTGAAGTAATGCCAGAGAGCCATTAAGTGTGAAGATTCCTTGTTGGTTGACTGCTGTATCTAGTTTATGTTAATTAGATAAGCTGGGTGAAATGTATACATACCGCTCCTGTCCTACAATAAACGGTTTCCATTCCTGCTGTATCAATCTACACAAGTTGCTAGTTACCCCCCTGGCTAGTTTGCTGCAGCTGGGCTGCAGCAGATGGTGGCCCATTACAGGGAGCCCCGGGAAACTCAGGGGTAAGTGACGAAAAAAAGCTGCCCGTCCATAGGTAGGACGGGAGCAAATCTGCTCGTCCCTTGATAGGGTGAGAGAAAAAATGGCCATTTCGAGAAAATGGAGAAGATTGATAGAGTATGATTGTGTCTTGTTTTGTCTTGAAATGTTGTATTGTCTTTTTAACGAAAATATGGAAGGGGTGAGAAGTAAATTACTAAGGGAAGGAGGCACCCCAGTAGAACCAAGAATAGTTAGGGCATATGTTGGTGGAATCCCAGGAACTCTAGTCAGAAAGAAGAAGAAAGTTCAGAGGAGGAAGGATTATCAGGAAAAATGTTGCAACAAAACGCTATTGCTGAATACTTTTCATTACCGGAGGGTGCATAAATCTGCATGGTGGATGCCACGTGCGCCAGCTGGTTATGGCACAGCAAGGATTTTCCAAGGGGAAGTCGCAGGCTCTTCCCCGCCCCCCTGCCTGGGGGAGCGAGACGCCACTGTGAGAGCCCAAATCTTGACCTGACCTGGAGGCACAGTCTCCCAGGCTCTTGCTCCCTGTGCCTCGAAGCAGTTTGAGACTGGGACTCTCCCCAGGGACATCTGGGGCTGCCTGGGACACTGCAGGGGGAAGATGGCCCACATCCCTGAAGTTTAATGTTTCCAAGGCCAATAACTATAATGGTTCTCTCACACCTGGAAGCTAATGAGTAATGAGCACTATTAAGGATTATTTCAAATGTAAAAAAACCTTGAGAAAATGTACTAAATTGTTCAGAAGGTTGTTTTCCTAGTGGAATGCTACAGGATTTTCTTTAGCCACCCGGAGTTCCTGTCTTCTTCCCAGTGCAGGTGAAAACCAAGGTGGAAGAATTTCCAGTGTTGCTGAAAACCAGACGAGACTTTGGCTGAGAAACAAAGGAGACTTCGGATCAAGCTAGCTGCCTGCAGAACTTACCTGAACTATGATTTAAGCTAGGTACCTGCAGAACTTACCTGGACTGTGATTAACCTGGACTGTGAGTTAATCTATTGAGACACTGCTTTACCTGGACTGAGACAACAAACTGTAATCTAAAACAAGTTGTAACTCCGTATCTTTGCTAACAATGTCATTGCTGGTATAAATTTTCCAAGGGCTTCTTGCATGGAGCCATCAATTGGCTTGGTATTGTGGCATTTTGTATCCTCCCCTTCTGCTTGTAGCAGATTGTTTGTGGTGTTTGTGTAAAAACCACTTTGGTAGTTATTTAAATTTTAAAAAAGGGGGAAATGTTAGAGTCTTTAAACAAGTCTGGATGGTGCCTGGCAAAATGCCAGAGGGAGTGGTTTGTGAAGTAAAGCCAGGGAGCCTTAAGTGTGGAGATTCCTTATTGGTTGACTGCTGTATCTAGTTTATCTTAATTAGATAAGCAATAACCCTAGCCTTAAAACAAAACTGAGCCATTACCCTCACTCTAAACCTAACCTATACCAAAACCTAACACTACAACTAGCCATAAACCTAGCTTAAATTCCAGTCCTAAGACTAAAACTAACCCTTACCATGACTCATATCCAAACACTAACCCTAGTTCTATATATCAACCTAACCATAAGAGAAGTGCTAACCCCATTCCTGCCCAAACCCTAACCCTAAAACAAACCCTAATAATAACCCTAGTTCTTACATTAGCCATAGTCCTAACCCTAGCCCTAACCCCCAAAATAGCCCTAATCTGAGCCCTAAAACTAGATTTAACACTAACCTTAACCCTAACCCTAACCTGAAACCTAACCCTAAAAGTAGCTCTAAGCCTAGATCTAACCCTATCCCTTATCCTAAGCCAAACCCTATCCATAATGCTAACCCTAGTCCTAAACATAATACTTAGCCTAAATCAAACACTAACCCTATTACTAGTCCAAACCCTAGCCCTCATTCTAGCTCTAGACCTAATTCAAAACCTAACTCTTACCTTCACCCTTATTCTGACCATAACACTAATTATAGGTCTAAACATGACCCTAACCCTAAATTGAACCCTGAAAGTAGCCCTATCAGTGAACTTTTCCCTAAACCTAACCCTAACACTTCCCCTAGACCTAAACCTAATCCTAATATAGCAATAACTCTAGCTCTAAACCTAAACCAAATCTTAGTACTAGCCCTAACAATAACCCTGACCCTAAACCAAACAATAACACTACCCCCAGAACTAAGTCTACCCCTGATTCTGGCTTTCACCCTAACTCTAATCTGAACACTGACCATGACATTAACACTAAACCTAGCTCTAAAAATGACTCTAAACTAAAATCAAACCTAACACTAGAACTAGCCATAACCCTAACCCTAAATCTAGCCCTAATTAGAACCCTAAATCTTACATTACCCATAGCACTAACACTAGACCTAAACCAATACAAAACCTAGCCCTAATACAAGGCCTAAACCTACCATAAGCATAACCCTAACCCTAAACCTAGCCCTAACCCTAAGCCTAACACTCATCTTAGACCTAACCATACCTCAAATCCTAACCTTTGGCCTAAACATAACCCTGGCCTTATCCCTAACAATAACCCTAAACCTAACCCTAACTCTAAACCTATACATTACCCTTATGATAACCCTATTTCTAATGCTAACCCTAGGCCCAACACTAACCCTATCAAAAACTCTAAATCTCTCCATTACCTTAAACCTACCCTGAACCCTAAACCTAAACCTATTCATTACCCTAATCCTAACTCTTACCCTAATGCTCATTTGAGCCCTATCCCTAAATCTTAACCTAATACAAACTGCAACACTGACCCTGAACCTAAAAATACCCCTAACTCTAAAACTGACCCATACCCTAAACTTAACATTTACACTAGACTAATACATAGACCTAATGCTAAATCTACTCTTAACTGTAACACTAAACCTGATATTATCCTAGCCCTAATTTTAGACCTAACCCTACAACAAACCCTATCCCTCATCCTAGCCCTAAACCTAACCTTAATCATAACCTTAACTCTAACTCTAGCCCTAATCCTAATTCTCACCCTCATTCTACGTCTAAACCTAGCTATAACACATTCCTTATCGTAAACTTAACCCTAAACCTAGCCCTAATGCTAGGACTAAGCTGAACACTAACCCTAGTTCTATTTCTTGCCCAGATTTAGCCCTATCCCTAAAACTTACCATAACCCTACTCCTAAGACTAACTCTAACTCTTGCCCTAGCCTTATCCCTACTTCTATTCCTATCATTTACAATAAACCTAAAACTAGTCCTAACCCTTGCCCTATTTTTAGACCTAGCCCTAAGCATAGATCTAACCCTAACTCAAAGTCTTAACCTAACCCTAAGCCTAAGCCTAACACAAACACTAGCTCTAATCCTAATGCTAATCATATAACCTAGGACTAAAACAAAACTGAGCAATTGGGGCTGAGGATGTAGCTCAAGCAGTTGCGCATTTGCCTGGCATGCACGGAGTGCTGGGTTCAATCCTCAGCAACAATAAAAGTATAATTAAAAAAAAAGATGCTGTGTCCGAATCATATCCTAACACTCACCCTAGGTCTAAACACAACTCAAAACTTACACTTAACCCTAACAGCAACCCTAGACTTAATTCAAGTCATAACCTTAACATTAAAACTAACCCTGATGCTGACTCATATCGAAAGAGTACCCTAGCTCTAAAGACCACCTTCACCTTAAAATGAACCCTAAAAGAATCCTAGCCCTTATTTGACTCTTAACAATAACAATAAACTAACACTGTCTCTGAATTATATCCTAATACTAACCTAGCCATAAAAATCACCCTAGCATTAAACCTAACCTTAACACTAGACCTACCCATACCACTAAACCTAATTGTAACCTAGCTCTTACATTATCCATTGCCATAACATTAGCCCTAGCCCTAACACAAATTTAGCCCTAATCTGATCCCTAAACCTGGATCTAAACCAAATCCTAAATCTATCCTTAGCTTTAGCCCTAGACCTAAACAAAAGCCTATCCATAGCCCTTAAGTAAGCCTTAACCTAACACAAACACTAACCCTACCCCTACACCTAAACCAAATTCTAATTCTGGCTCAAACTCGAACCCAAACACTGACCCTGCCTTTCAGAGTAAACCTACCTCTAAACCTGACCCTAACTAAATATCTAAACCTAACACTAGACCAAGCCAAAATCCTATCCCTCAAACTAGCCCGATTCATAACCCTAGCTCTTACATTACCCACAGCCCTAAACCTAGGCCTAAACCTAACACAAAAGCTAGAGCTAATCCTAGACATAAGCATAACCCTAACCCTTACAATAGCCTAACTCTTGATTAGTCCTAACTCTAGCTCAAAGCCTGATCCTTTTCATAAAAATAAACCTACACCTATCCCTAACTATACCCCTAACACTAGCCCTAATTCTAAACTTAACCCTAGCCTTAAACCTAGCTCTAAACCTACCCATTATCCTAAAAATAACCCTAAACCTATTGATAATCCTAGGCCTAATCATAACCCTAAACCTAACCCTCACCCTGGCTCTAAGGCTATCCCTTACCCTATGAATAACCCTAACCCTAATGATAGCCCTAGACCTATGCCTAATCCTGAGGCTAACCAAAATCATATCCTTATTAATAGTTCTGACCCTAGCCCTCATTCTAGCTCTAATCCTATCCCAAATCCTAACACTAACCCTTACCCTTATTCTGATCCTAACACAAAACCTAGTACTAAATCTGACCCTAACACTAGACTAAAACCTAAAACTAGCCCTGGACCTAAACCTAATCCTAAATTTAGCCTTTAATCTAGCCCTAGACCTAAACAAAAATTTAATCCTAGGCCTAACAATAACCCTTATCCTAACACAAACACTAACCCTACCCCTAGACCTAAACCTACTCCTAATTCTGGCTTTAACCCTAACTTGAACTCTAACCCAAACACTGATGCTGCTTTTAACAGTAAACCTACTTCTAAACCTGACCCTAACTGAAAATCAAAACCTAACACTAGATCTTGGCCTAACCGTAACCCTAAAACTAGCCCTAATCATAATACTAGCTCTTACATTACCCTCAACATTAACCTTAGGCCTAAACCGAACACAAAACCTAGAGCTAATCTTAGGCCTTAACCTAGCCATAAGCATAACACTAACACTAACCCTAGCCCTTACCCAAACCCAAACCTCACCTTAGTCCTAACCGTAGCTCAAAACCTAACCCTTACTATAAACATAAACCTATAACTATTCCTGAATCTAAATATAAAAATAGTCCTAATCCTAACCTTAATGCAAACCCTGACCCTAGCTCTAAATTTACCCATTACCCTAACCCTAACCCTAACCCTAATTGTAACCCTAGCCTTAACCCTAACCATAATCCTAACCCTAAACAGAAAATTAACCCTAGACCTAACCCTAAACTAATATTCGCTATAGCCCAACCATAAATCAAACCCTAAACCTTACCATAAACCTAAACATAACCATAGACCTAAACCTAACCCTAAACTTAAATCTAGCCCTGTCC
This sequence comes from Callospermophilus lateralis, assembly GCF_048772815.1. Classification (NCBI taxonomy): domain Eukaryota; kingdom Metazoa; phylum Chordata; class Mammalia; order Rodentia; family Sciuridae; genus Callospermophilus; species Callospermophilus lateralis. The sequence continues at coordinate 164,035,355 of NC_135305.1, forward strand.
CTAACCCTAAACCTACATTGAACTATATTTATTACCCTTACCCTAAACCTAAACTTAATTATAATCATTCCCCTAACCCCAACCCTAACCCTAAACCTACCATAATACTATCCCTAAATAAAACTCTGAACCTAAACCTTGCTCTAACCATAATCATAGCTCATAACCTAACTCTTACACTAAACATAACACTAATATTAACTCTAGTTCTAACCCATACCTTAAAACTAACTCAAGACCTAATCCTAACTATAAGTCTAGCTATAAACTTAGCTCTAACTGTATCCATTACCCTAATCATAACCCATATCCTAATGCTAATGCTAGGCCTAAACCTATCTCAAGATCTAATCCTAAACAAAACCCTAGCCGTAAACTTAACTCTAACTATATCCATTACCCTAAACATATCCCTTTTCCTAATGCTAACCCTAGGCCTATCCCTAAACCTATCACTAACCCCAAACCTATCAATTACCCTAAACATAACCTGAACCTTAAATCTAACCCTATCATTACCCTAACCATAACCCTAATGCTAATTTAAGACCTAATCCTAAACTCAAACCTAAAAGAAACCATAACCAAGACCCTGACCCTAATAATTCCCCTAACTCTAACCTGACCTTTACCCTAAACCTAATCATTACATTGGACATAGCCAAAACCTAACCCTAAAACTATCTATAACCGTAACCCTAGACCTGACATTAGCCCTAGATATAATCCTAGCCCTAACCCGAACACAAACCCTAGCCCATATTAGCCCTAAAAATAGCCTTAATCAAAACCCTAAACTTAAACCTAGGCCTAACTTAAAAAAAAAAAAAAAAAAACATATCCCTAATATTAGACCTAACTTAGCTCTATCCCTAACCCTAACCCTAACCCTAACCCTAGCCCTAAAACTAAGTGTAACTCTCTCCCTAGCTCTAAAAGTAGTTCTAAACCTATCCCTTACTGGAACTCTAAACCTAGCCCAAACCCTAGGGCTAACCCTAGCTGTTTCATTAGCCCTAGCCTTAACCGTAGATCAAACCTTAACTCTAAATCTAACCCTAATGCAAAGCCTAAGCCTAAACCTAAAACTAAACCTAACCCTAACCCTAAAGTTACTCCTAAAACTAGCCCTAACCCTAGACCTAGCACTAATAAAAAACTGAACCATTGCCCTAACCCTAAACCTTAACCTAAACCAAAACCTAAACCTACACCTTGCTCTAACCTTAGCCCTAATTCTAGTTTTAAGCACATACCTAAAACTAACCCTAACCCTGATTCTGACGCTAACACTCACCCTAGATTTAAACATCACCTTAAACATAATACTAGACTTAGTTCTAACCATAACCCTCAGCCTAAAACTAGTCCTAATTGTAACCCTAGTACTTACATTATCCACAACCCTTACAGTTGACCTAACTTAAACCAAAACCTAGTCTAATCTGAGCCCTAAACCAAGCTTTAACCCTAACTCTAACCGTAACCCTAAACCTCACACTAATAATAACCATAACCTTATCTATAACCCTAGCTCTAACCCTCTCCATTACCCTAACCATAATCCTATCCCTAATGCTTACCCCAGGCCTAAACCTTACCATAACTCTAACCGTAACCCTAAACCTCACACTAATAATAACCATAACCTTATCTATAACCCTAGCTCTAACCCTATCCATTACCCTAACCATAATCCTATCCCTAATGCTTACCCCAGGCCTAAACCTTACCATATCCCTAATCCTAACCCTATCCATTACCCTAAACCTAACTTGAAATCTAAACCTAACTATATCATTACCCTAATCCTAAACCTATGCTAAGTTGAGCCCTACATTTAATCCTTAACCAATCCTAAACACTAATCATGACCCTGACCCAAGCAATACCCTTAGCTCTAAACCTTACCTATCCCTAAACCTAATCATTACACTACATCTAACCTAAACTTAAACTATCTTTAACTGTAAAGCTGGACCTGAAATTAGCCCTAGCCCTAATCTTAGCCCTAAACATAGCCTTAATTCTAACCCTTTCGGGTTAAAAACATAACCCGAGGTTTAACCCTAATTCTAACCCTTGCTCTAGCTCTAAACCTAGGTATAACCCCATCCCTTACCGAAACCTAACCATAACCCTAAACCTAGCCATAATCTTAAACCTAACCATAACACTTGCCCTAACCCTTGGCGTAACCCTAACACTAAGCCTAGCACTAATCCTAATTTAGTCCTATTTTAACCCAAAACATAGCCTTAAGCCTAATTCTAACTCTTGTACTAGTCCTATCCCTAGTTCTATCCTTATCCCTAACCCAATCCTAAATCTAAATCTAACTCTAAATTTAAACCTAACTCTAAATTTAACCATAACCATAATCCTTAACAAAACCCTAACACTAGCCCTAACAATAATGCTAATTCTAAAACTTGCATTACCCCTAGCCCTAGCCTTAAAAGAAGACCAAGCCATATCCCTAAATCTAACCCTTAACCTAAGCCAAACCATAAACCTATACCTAGCCGTAACCTTAACTCTAAATATAACCCTGATGGTGACAGTGATCCTAACACTAATATTAGCTCTAAATATCACCATAACCTTAAATTAACCCTAACACCAGACCTAGCCTTAACCCTAACCCTAAAACTAGCCCTAATCATAACTCTAGTTTGTCCATTAGTTGTTGTTATAAACCTATTCCTAACCCTAACACAAATGCTAGCCCTAATTCTAGTCATAATCCTAGTTTAAACCCTAATTTGAACATTAACAATAGACCTAAACCAAAACCAAACCCAAGCCCTAACCCTAGCTCTAACTGTATCAATTACCCTAAGCCAAACCCTAAACCAAATCCTAACCCTAGTCATAACCCTAATCCTTAGCCTAACTTAAACACTAACAGTATTACTACTCCTAACTCTAATCCTCATTCTAGTTCTAACCCTAAACCTGAAACTTATTCTTATCCTAACAGTAACCCTAGGTCTCAACCTGACCCTAACCCTAAACTAAAGCCTAACACTAGTTCTACCAGTAAGCCTATAGCTATACCTAACCTTAACATAGAACTAGACCCAAAACTAATCCTAAATATAGCTGTAATTCTAGCCCTAGATCTAAACAAAATCTTATCTCTAGCCCTAACAATAACCCTTAACCTAAACTAAACTCTTACCCTACCATAGACCTAACACTAGTCCTAATTCTGGCTCTAACCCTAACCCTAATCCTATCCAGAACACTGACCCTGACCCTAACATTAACCTGTCTCTAAACCTGACCCTAACCCAAACCTAGTCCTAAAACTAGACCTATCCCTAACCCTAACCCTAATACTAGCCCTAAACATAATCCTAGTCCTAACCCTATTTTAACCTTAATCTTAACCCTAACAGTAGCCCTAACCCTATCCATAGTCCTAACCCTAGCCCTAAACCTAACACAAAATCTAGCCATAATCCTAGGCCTAAACTTAGACCTAAGAATAACCCTAACCCTGACCATAGCCCTAACACTAACCCTAACACTACACTTGCCTTAGGCCTAACCCTAGCTCAAAGCCAAACCCTTACCCTTAAAGCCCTATCCTAAATCATAACTGTAAGCCTAGCTCTTATCCTAACCTTAATCCTAGCTTGAACCTTAGTTCTAATTCTGTCAATTACCCTAATTATAACCCAATCCCTAACATTAAACCTAATCCTAACCACAAAAGTATCCCAAGACCTAACCATAAACCTAAACCTCACCATAGCCCGAACCTTAGTGGAAATATTAAGCCATACACTAAACCTAATACTATGAATAGCCCTAATAAAAAACCCTTACACTAACCCTAACCCTAACCGTAAATCTAACATTATTCATTACCCTAACCCTAACCCTAGCTGTAATAAAAAATCTAGCCACAACCCAAACCCTAAACCAAACCTTAACCATAAACATATCCCTAGGGATGAACATAAAACTAAACCTTTCTCTAGCAACTACCCTAGCTCAGACAGTAACCCTTACCCTAACTTAACCATAACCCTAGCCCTAAACCTAAAACTTACCATAAAACCAAACCCTAGTCCTACCCCTAAACCAAACTCTATTTCTAGACTTAATCCAAACCATAACCTAGCCCTAACCCAAGCTCTAAATCTATCCAGTATACTAAACATAATCCTAACCTAATGATAACATTAACACTATTTCTAAACTTATCCCATCCAGTACCCTAAACCTTAACTGAAACCTAAACCTAACCCTATCCATTGCCCTAACCCTAAGCCTAAACCTAACACTAATTCAAGTCCTAAACGTATACTTTGACAAAAACCAAATGCTAACCCTGACCCTAAACCTAATAATACCCCTAACTCTAAACCTGAGCCTTACCCTAAACATAGCTCTGACTCTAGACCTAGCCATAACCTAACCCTGAAACTATCCTTAATCATAACCCTATGCTTGAGATTAGCCCTAGCCCTAGTTCTAGCCCTGAACCTAACAGAAACCCTAGCCCTAAACCTAGACTTAATCCTAATGTAAACACTAACCCTAGCCCTAATCCTAATTCTAAACATCTCCCTAGCCCTAAACCTAGCTATAACCCCACCCATTCCCCTAAACTTAATCTTAATCACAATGCTAATCCTAAACCTAGCCCTACACCTAGGCCTAAACATAACACTAACCCTAGCCCTAATCCTAGCCCTAATTTAACTTTAACAATAACCCTAACCCTAACTCTAGTCCTAAATCTAAATCTAATTCTCATTCTAGCCATTTCCCTAGTTCTAACCCTATCCCTTACTGTAACACTAACCCTAGCCCTAACCCTAATGCTGGATCTAACACTAATTCTTAATCTAAACTTAACCCCAAACCTACAACTAACCCTAACATTAGCCCTAACCCTAACACTAATTCAAAATCCAGCCCTAACCCTACCCTACCCCTAAAACAAAACTGAGCCATAGCCCTAACCCTAAAACTAACCCTACCCCATAGAAGTCAAGATGAAGTGAAACCTTTAAACACAAACTGTTCCTGATTGCAAACCTTGAACTGAGAAAGCCCAACCTGGGAAACATAGTAATGCTAGGTAAAAGATGAATCCTGACTTGTATCAAAGAAATGTGAACAAAACTAACTCTAACCCGAACATGAGTTCTAACCCTAGCTCTAACCCTAATCCTAAAAATAAACTTTTCTTTTTTATAGAGCTTGATCATAAAAGCACCATAATTGCGGTGCCTAGTAGGGCAAGGTAACAGATGAATCATGCCCAGTAACAAAAATTCTGTCAAATAATTGGGGAAGGTGTTTCAGTACATGCCTATTTCCCCTGTTTTATCCTAAAGTGCTCTTGGATAAATTGTATTTGCATGCTTCAGCTTAAGGTACTCTCACAAGGAACAAACCAGAGCATGCCCACAGCGAAGCAATTGAGTGTGTAAAGTGTCATGCAGCTAGCATCAACCCTGTTTGATATCCATCTCCATTTCACACCTATAGGTCATAATGTAGTGAAAACAAAAAATTCAAACTGTTCCTGAAACTGAATCATTGAACCTTGAAGGTCAAAACTTTGGAAGCCTGCTAAGGTTGGTCAAAGATGAATCCTGTTCTGTATCGAAGTAATCTGACAAAAAAAATTCAAAGCTCTTTCAGTACATGTGTATTTTGCTTGCTCCTAAAGCACTCAGAGATAAAGTTGTTTCTTTCTACTTCAGTTTAGGGATACTTCACAGGAAACAAACCAGAGAATGCTCACTGAGAACTTATTGAGTGTGTGAAGTTTCAAGCAGCTAGCAAAAACCCTGTTTGATTTCCAGCTTCATTTATATTAACCCCTATAGGGCAAAAAGAAAAGAAACATGAAATTTAAAACTGTTCCTGAGAGAAATCCCTTTTATGTAGGAGGCCCAAACATTTGGGGTATAGTAAAAATAAGAAAAATGTGAATCCTGCCCAATATCATAGAAATTTTTTTAAAAAATCTAACTCTAACCCTAACACCAGGTCTAAACCTAGTCCTAACACTAAGTCTAACCCTAAACCTAATCTGTTTAGAGAACCTTTGATCAGAGAAGTTTCAATATTGGCGAATCTAGTGGGGCAAGCTTACAGATGAATCATGGGCATTTCAAAGAAGTCTGACAAAATAATTGGGGAAGATATTTCAGTACATGCATATTTCGCTGTTTTCTCCTAAAGTGTTCTCAGATAAATTTGTATTGCATGATTCTGCTTATTACTAATTTCACAAGGAAAAAACCAGAGAGTGCCCACAGAGAACTGATTGAGTGTGTGAAATTTCAAGCAGTTAGCATGGACCTTGTTTGATTTCCAGCTCCATGTTGATTTACCCATGTAGGTCAAAATGAAGTGAATCTGTAAAATACAAATTGTTCCTGTCAGCAAAGAATTGAACCGAGAAGGCTGAAACCTGGGGAACATAGTAAGGCTAGGTTTAAATATATCCTACCCAGTATCAAAGAAATTTGAACAAGACAAACTCTAACCCTAACACTAGTCCTAATTCTAAGTTATCCTGTTTAGAGAACCTTTGATCATAGACATCTCAAAGTTGAGGAGCCTAGTGGGGAAAGCTAACAGATGAATCTTGTGCAGTATCAAAGAAATCTGACCAAATAATTTGGGGAGGTAGTTCAGTACATGTATATTTCTCTGTTCTCTCCACCAGTACATTTGGACAGAGATGCTTTTTTATGCTTTACCTTTGGGAAACTTTCACAAGGAAGAAACCAGAGTGCCCACATAGAACTGATTTAGTGTGTGCAGTTTTAAACAGCGAGCACCAATCCTGTTTAATTTCAACTTCCATTTTTATATGCCTGTATAGATCAAAATAAAGGAAATCTTAAAATACAAACTGTTCCTAACATTAAACCATTGAAAGGATAAGGCCCAAACCTGAGGAAAATAGTAAGGCTAGGTTAAAGCTGAATTATGCCAAGTATCAAATAAATTTGAACAAAACTCACTCTAATTCTAACATTAGATCTAACCCAACCCTAACATAATTCTAACCTGTTTAGAGTACCTATGATCATAAAAGTCCAAAACTTGGGGAGCCTAGTGACAAAACTTAACAGATGAATCTTGTGCAGTATCAAAGAAATTTGATGAAAAATTGGGGGAGGTATTTTAGTACAATCGTATTTCCCTGTTCTTTTCTTAAAGTGTTCATTGATAAATTGTTTATCATGATTCAGCTTAAAGTACTTTCACAAAGAAAAATCAAAGAGTGCCCACAGAGAGCTGATTGAGTGTGTAAAGTTTCATTCAGCTAGCACAAACCCTGTTTTATTTCCAGCTCCATTGCATTCACACTTATAGGCCTTAATGAAGTGAAACCTAAAAATTCAAATGGTTCCTGACACTGAACAATTGAAACTTGAAGGCCCAAACTTGGGGAGCCTACTATGGCTAGGTCAAGGATGAATCCTGTAGAGTATCAAATTAATCAAAAAAAAATTTGAAGCTCTTTCAGTACATTAGTATTCTGCTTGCTCCTAAAGCACTCAGAGATAAAGCTGTTACTTTCTACTTCAGATTAGGGCTACTTCCATGGCAAACACCAAATTATGCTCACTGAAAATTGATGGAGTGTGTGAAGATCAAGCAGCTAGCCCAAACGCTGTTCGATTTGCAACTTCATTTCCATTCACCCCTACAGGACAAAAAGAAGAGAAACATGAAAATTGAAACTGTTCCTGAAAGCAAACCCTTTATGTAGGAGGCCAAAACATTCGGAACAAAACTAAATCTAACAAAAACACTAGCTGTAACCCTAGCCCTAACCTAATACTAAATCTAACCTAACCAGTTTAGAAAACCATTGATCATAGTAGTCCCCAAATAAAGGAGATCAGTGGGGCAAGCTAACAGATAAATCCCGTGCAGCATCAAAGAAATCTGACCAAATAATTTGGGGAGGTATTTCAGTACTTGCATATTTCCCTGTTTTCTCCTAATGTGCTCTTGGATAAATTATTTTTTCATACTTCGGTTTAAGGTACTTTCACAAAAAAACAACCAGAGGGTGCCCACAGAGAGCTGATGTTTTTGTGTGAAGTTTCAAGCAGTTGGTACTAACTCTATTTGATTTCCAGTTCCATTTTAGTACTAACCTAAAAATTCAAACTTTTTCTGACAGTGAATCAGCAAACCTTGAAGGCCCAAACTTGCGGATAGTACTAAGGCACGGAAAAGAATGAATCCTGTGTAGTATGAAAGCATTGAAGCAAAAAAAAGTTGAAGCTTGCTTCTAAAGTACTCACAGATAAAGGTGTTTCTTTCTAATTCAGCTTTGGGCTACTACCACAAGAAACAAATGAGAGAGTGTGCACTGAGAACTGATTGAGTGTGTGAAGTTTCAAGCAGCTTGCACAAAACCTGTTTGAGTCCAGCTGCAATTCCATTCACCCCTATAGGGCAAAATGAAGTGAAACATGAAAATTAAAACTGTTCCTGAGAGCAAACCCGTTTACTAGGAGTCCCAAACATGGGGAGCATACTAAGAATATGAAAAAGATAAATCCTGCCCAGTATCCAAAAGGTTGAAAAAAACTAACTCTAACCCTAACACTAGTTCTAACCCTAAATATAACCATAACCCTAAGCCTAACCTGTTAAGAGAACCTTTGATCATAAAAGTTTTAAACTTGGGGAGACTAGTGAGGCAAGCTTTCATATGAATCTTGCACAGTATCAAAGAAATCTGACCAAATAATTGGGGGAGGTATTTCAGTACATGCATATTGCCCTGTTTTCTCCTAAAGTGCTCTTGAATAAACTTGTTTTGCATGCTTCAGCTAATCGCTACTTTTATAAGGAAGAAACCAGAGAGTGCCCACAGGCAACTGATTGAGTATGTGAAGTGTCAACCAGCTAGAACCAACCCTCTGATTTCCAGCTCCATCCTCATTTACCCATATAGGTCAAAATAAAGTGAGTCATTAAAAAGAAACTATTCCTAACAGCAAACCATTGAACCGAGAAGGCCCCAAACTGGGGCACATAGTAAGGCTAGGTAAAAGATAAATCTTCCCAGTATCAAAGAAATTTGAAAAAACAAACTCTAACCCTAACAAGAGCTCTAAAGCTAGCACTAACCCTTACCTGTTTAGAGAACCATTGATCCTAGAAGTGCCAACCTTGGGGAGCGTAGTGGAGAAAGGTAAAAGATAAAATCTGATAATATTTTTGGGAGACTTATTTCAGTACATACATGTTTCTCTGTTTTCTCTTTAAGGGCTCTTGGATACAGTTTCTTTTGCATGCTTGATATTTGGCCTACCTTCAAAAGAAAGAAACCAGAGAGTACCCACTGAAAACTGATTGTGTGAAGTTTCAAGCACCTTCTGCCAACCCTGTTTGATTTCCAACTCAATTTTCATTCACATCAATAAGCCATAATGAAGGAAAACCTTAAAATACAAACTCTTCCTGACAGTGAACCATTTAACTGAGAAGGTCCAAACCTGTGGAGCATACTAAGGCTAAAAAAAAGAGGAATCCTGCCCAGTATCATAGAAATTTGATAAAAATTCAGGCCACATGGGTGTTCTCCTCTTAGATGGAAGGCTTGGCTGTGCAGTTTCTCTGGGTGCAGAGAGCAGTCTCAGCCACACAGGCACTCTCTGCATAGACAGAAGGCAGCACAGAACACAGAGGTTTTGTTTGTGGGTAACAAGATCAAGCTCTGGACACAGCAAAAGGTCACTCCAGAACCAAAAAACCTTACTCACCATCCATCAGTGGGCGTGGCTATCAGCTCGGTTCTGCAGCTTATCAGGTACCCGGTTTCCATCTCCCCTACCTCAAGCTGTGATAACTCAAGGTTTTTCTCACAAGTTTTGGGGGGTGTAGCTATCAATGTGGAACAGCAACTCTACAGGCACCTGGTTTCCAATTCAGACACTGAGAGTAGGGAGGCTCAATCCCTCTCACCCTGGCTACCTCTACCACCCTGAGAAAAGAGACTCAAGCTAGAAATAGACAAATCCATTAACTGCAAGAAAATTAAACAGAGTTCTGAGGGACTTTTTTTTTCTTTCTTACTTTTCTTTTCTTGCTCTTCTCATCCATTCTCCTCTACCCTTCCCCCTCTGGTCCTCCCAACCTCAACATATGTGAAACCAAGAACTTTCCATAAAATTGAACTTTAAGAACTGAATCACTAGAATTGTATAATATGGAGGAATTGCATAGTCCCCACCTCACCACCTCTTTATTTGCTCTTATTTTCTTTCTCCCTCTCTTTCTTTCTTACCTTGTTATTTTTTTTCTTCTTTTTTTCTTTCTTCCTCTATCCCACTTTCAGCCTCCTAACTTTTACTATTTACACATAGGGTAATTTTATGAATACAGATAAGGAGTTTGAATTTATACTTTCTTCCATAAATTCCCCATGTCTATTTATTAGAGTTCTCTTCCAAAGTTGCTAAGTTGGATTGATTAATTATATACACTCATTCCTTTTCCTCTTAACATATCATTCTACCCCTAGACCTCAGTTCTCTACCCACCATAAGAAATGGTATGCCTTTTATGAAACTAATGACTATATTCTAAATAATAATTGAAGCCAACATCTGTAGACACTGAGTCTAAATATAAATGTATTTATAATGGTTAGGCTTACACTTCGGGTTAGGGTTAGATTTAGAGTTAGGTTTTCATCTATGGTTAGGGCTAGGGCTAAGAATAAAGCAAGGGTTAGGACTAAGTTTTGGGTTATATTTAGGATTATGGTAAGGGATAGGGTTAGAACTAGTGATAGGGCTAGAAGGAGAGTTAGAGTTAGTCTTAGGGCTAGGATAATGATTAGGGTTAGGGTTACGGCTAAATTAGGGCAAGTATTAGTGTTACGTTTAGGCCTTGGGTTAATGTTAGAGTTAGGATTACGTTTAGGTTAAGGTATTGGGTTATGGCTAGGTTGAGTGCTAGGGCAAGGATTAGTATTAGGGTTATGGCTAAGGTTATAAAAATAACCGTAAATCATACCTTAATCATAACCTAAAAAGGGTATGATTAAAGGTAGGTTTCGGGCTAGGATGAGGGCTAAAGTTTGTGTTTGGTTTAGGGCTAGTATTAGGGCTAGGGCTAATGTCAGGTCTAGGGTTACAGTTATGGATAGATTTAGTGTTAGGTTTAAGGCTTGGTCCAGTGTAAGGGTTAGGTGTATACTAAGGATCAGTTTTAGAGCTAGGGTTATTGTTAGTGTCAGGATCAAGGTGAGGGTTTGGGGTAGGTTAGGATTCAGGTTTAGGGCTTGAATTATCACTAGGGTTTTGGTTAAGGTAGTGAAAATGTTTGGTTTAGGGTTTCAGGTGTGTAATGGATAGGTTTAGTGTTAGGCCTAGGGTTAGCATAAGGGTTATCATTATGGTAATAGATAGGGTTAGACCTAAGATTAGGGGTAGAGTTATGTATAGGATTAGGGCTTTTTGCGTGTGTTAGGGTTAAGGTTTAGGTGTGGTTTAGTGTAATGGATACTTTTAGGGTTAGGCCTAGGATTAGCATAATGGGTTATTGTTAGGGTAATAGATAGGGTTAGACCAAAGATAAGGGGTAGAGTTATGTATAGGATTAGGGCTTTTGTTTTTGTTAGGGTTAGATTTACATTTAGGGTTAAAGCTAGATTTATTGGCTGGGGATGTGGCTCAAGACGTAGCATGCTCACCTGGCATGTTCAGGATGCTGGGTTCAATCCTCAGCACCACATACCAATAAAATAAAGATGTTGTGTCCACTGAAATTAACAAATAAATATTAAAAATAACTAGGTTTAGGACTCGGATTAAGGCTAGATTTTGGGTTAGGTTAGGGCTAGGGTTAAGGATATGGATAATGAACAAAGTAGCATTATGATTAGAGCTAGTGATAGGGTCAGGGTTAAGGCTATGTTAGTGTTAGGATTAAGTTTATGGTTAAAATGATGTTTAGAGCTAGGTTTAATATTAGGATCAGAGTCAGGGTCTGGATTAGTTTTCATGTTTGTGTGTTAGGACTAGAATTAGAGATAGTATTAGGGCTAGGTGTAGGGTTAGGTTTTGGTTTAGGTTAAGTATTAGGGTTAGAATTATAATTAAATTTTGTTTTAGGTGTAGGGGTAGAGTTAAGGCTAGTTTTTGGATTAATGTTAGGATTAGGGCTATTGTTAGTTTGAGATTTAAGCTTAGGTATAGGGTTAGAATTAGAGTTAGGTTTAGATCTAGGCTTTGAGCTAGGGCTGAGGATAGGGATAGGATTAGGGCTAAGTTTAGGGCTAGGTTTAGGGTGATGGTAAGGAATAGGTTTAGAACTAGTTATAAGGCTAGGGCGAGAGTTTGAGTTAGTCTTAGAGCTATGGTTAGGGTTGATTAGGGACGGGGATAAATTAGGGCTGAGATTAGGACTAGAGTTAGAGTTAGGGTTAGGCCTAGGTTTTGGGCTAGAATTAGTGTTAGTGTTAGGGTTAGGGTTAGGTTTATGTTAAGGGATGGGATTATAGCTACTTTAGGAATAGGGTGAGGATTAGAATCAGGGTCATTTTTACGGTTAGGTTTATGATTAAGGCAAGGTTTATGGCTAGTATGTGGTCTAAGGTTTGTGTTAGAATTAGGAATAGGATTAAAGCTAGGGCTAATGTCAGTTAGGGAGAGTTTTAGGGTTAGGTTTATAGCTAGGTCTATCTTAAGGGTCAGGTTTCTTGTTAGGGTAAGAATTAGAGCTATGGGTATTATTAGGGTCAGAGTCAGAATTAGGGTTTTTATTAGATTAAGATTTAGGGTTAAGGCTCAAGTTATCATTATGTATAGGGATAGGTCAATGATAGTTTTAGGTTTAGAGTTCAGGTTATGTGTAGGGTAATGAATAGGGTTAGGGTTACGGATAGGATTAGGTTCAGCCTAGGGTTAGCAAAACGTAAGGGTTACCATTAGGGTAATTGATAAGGTTAGAGCTAGTGATAGGGCTAATGTTATGCTTATGATTATTTCTAGCATTAGGCTTAAGTTTAGGGTTAGGGTTAAGATTAGGGTTATGGTTAGCTTTAGGGTTAAAGCTATTGTAGTGCTTGGGTTAGGGCTAGGTTTTGCAATAGGTTAGGGTTATGACAAATGTAAGAACTTTGTTATGATTAGGGCTAGTTTTAGAGTTAATGTTAGAGCTAAGTATAATTTTAGTGTTAGGTTTAAAGTTAGGGTGATGTTTAAAGCTAGGATTAGTTTTAGTGTCAGGGTCAGTGTTCAGTTTAGGGTTATGGTTAATTGGAAATCCCAAATTAGGAGTAAGGTTAAGTCTAAGGGAAGTGTTAGTGTTTGGCTGTAGGCTAAGGGTTATTATTAGGGCTAGGGCTAAGTTTTTCTTTAGATCTGGGGCTGGAGTTATGAATAGATTAGGATTAAGTTTTGGTCTAGGGCTAGTGTTAGGGTTAGGTTTAGGTATAAGGTTACCAGTTACCAGTAGGGGTTGTTTTAGAGTTTCGTTTAGGGTTAGGTTCAGTTTTAGACCTATGATTAGTGTTAGGGTCAGAATAAGGGTTAGGGTTAGCATTAGGGTTTGGCTATGGTTAGAACTAGAATGATGGCTAGGGTGAAAACTACTAATAGGGTTAGGGTTTGGATTAGGTTAAGGATTACGATTATATTAGCATTAGTTTTAGGGTTTGGCATAGGGTAAGGGATAGGATTAGAGCTAGAATTAGGGGTAGGGTTAGGGTTAAAGCTAGGTTTAGGGATCAGATTTGGGCTAGTATTTTTGTTAGGGTTATGGCTAGGTTTAGCGCAAAGGCTACTGCAAGAATGAGAGTTTTAGGGTTAGATTTAGGGTATGGTTAAGGGTTAAACCTCTCGTGTTAGGATTAGGTTTAAGGTTAGGGTGAATTTTGGAGCTAGTGGTATTGTTTGTATAATAATAGAGTCAGGTTTAGTTTTAGCTTTAGGGTTAGGACTCGAATAAAGGCTAGGGATAGTATAAGAATTTGGTTTAAGATTAGGGTGGTGTTTAGAGCTAGGGTGAGTGTTAGGATATTAGTCAGAGTTAGGTTTAGTATTAAGGCTAAGATTAGGACTCTAATTAGGGCTAGGTTTAGGTCTAGCTGTAGTGTTAAGGTTTCGTTTAAGTTAAGGTTTAGGTTTAGGGCTATTGCTCGGTTTTGTTTTACTGCAAGGGTTAGGGATAGGGTTAGGGCTAGTTTTATGATTAGCATTAGGCCTAGGGCTAGTGTTAATGTTAGGCTTAGGCTTAGGATTAAGGTTAGATTTAGAGTTAGGGTTAGATCTAGGGTTAGGTGTAGGAATAAGGATTTGGAAATGGTTATATCTTGGTTTAGGGCTAGGGTTAGGACTAGGTTTAGGATTATGTTAGTGGATAGGGTTAGAAGTAGGGATAGGGCTAGTGTGAGAGTTAGAGTTAGTCTTAGGGCTAGGGTTAGGGTTAGGGTTAAAGATAGGCTTCAATTAGGGCTAGGATTAGGGTTATTGTTCACCTTAGGGTTATTGTTCAATTAGGGTTATTGTTCACCTTATGCCTAGAGTTAGGGTTAGGGTTAGGGTTAAGATTAGGGTAAGGTATGGCATTATAGCTAGGTTTAGAAATAAGGTGAAGGTTAGAATTAGGATTAGGACTATGGTTATATTTAGGGTAATGATTAATCCTAGGTTTTGGGCTAGGATGTGGGCTATGGTTTATTTTAGTGTAAGGGCTAGGATTAGGGCTAGGTATAATATCAGATCTAGGGTTATGGTTAAAAATAGTTTTAGGGATAGTTTTCTGGCTACATGTAATGTAAGGGTAATGTTTAAGTTAGGGTCAGGTTAAGAGCTAGGAGTATTATTAAGGTTACGTTCTGGGTTAGAAGTTTGGGATAGGTTAAGGTTTAAAGTTAGGGTTCAAATTATCATTATGATTAGTGTTAGTGTAATGATAGAGTGAGGTTTATTATTAGGTTTGGTTTAGAATAATGCATAGGTTTAGGATTAGTGATAGGGTTAGGTTTAGGCTTAGGGTTACGGTTATAGTAATGGATAGGGTTAGAGCTAGGTTTAGGGCTAGGATGATGGTTTTGATTAGGGCTAGGGTTAGAATTAAAGTTAGGGTTAAAACTCGAGTTAGGACTTGGATTAGGGCTAAGTATTTGGTTAAGTTAGTGCTAGGGTTAGAGGTAAGTCTAATGTAAGTACCAGGGTTACAATTAGGATTAAATTTAAAGTTAGTGTTAGTGGTAGGTCTAATGTTAGGTTTAGGGTTAGGGTTAGGGTGATGTTTAGACTAGGGTTAGTATTATGGTCAGAGTCAGGGTCAATGTTAGTTCTATTTTTCAGCTTAAAATTAGAATTAGAGGTAGGGTTAGGGTTAGGGTTTGTTTTAGGTTAAGGGTAAGGGTTAGGGCTAAGGCTCAGTTTTGTTTTAGGGCTAGAGTTAAAGTTAGATTTAGAGTTAGGGTTAGGGTCAGGGTTTGTTTTAGAGTTAAAATTAGATCTAGGTTATGGCTAGAGCTCATGATAGGGCTAAGTTAGGGCTAGGTTTAGGGCTAGGATTAGAATTCGGGTTACCGATAGGGTGAGAACTAGGGATGGTGGTAGGGTGAGAGTTAGACTTAGTCTTAGGGCTAGGGTTAGGAATAGAAGTAAATTAGCGCTAAGATTAGGGCCAGGGTCAGTTTTTCAGTGAGACCTATAGTTAGGTTTAGGGTTAGGATTAAGGCTAGGTTTAGGGCTAGGATAAGGGCTGGGGTTTGTGTTAGGTTTTTGGCTAGGATTAGAGCTATGGCTAATGCCAAGTCTAAGCTTACGGTTGGGGATAGTTTTAGGATTAGGGTTATGGATAGTTCTAGTTTAAGGGTTAGGTTAAGTGTTCAAATCAGCTTTAGAGATACAAGATTTATTATAGTAAGGGTCAGTGTTAGAGTTTGTTTGAAGTTAGGGTTTAGGGTTAGGGCTTGAATTAGCACTAGGGTGTGGGTTAGGGTAATGATAGGGTTTTGTTTAGAGTTCACATTAGGTTTAGGGTAATTGATAGGGTTAGATTTAGTGATAGGGTTAAGATTAGGCCTAGTGTTTGCATTAGGGTAAGGGTTATGGTTAGTATAATGGATAGGATTAGAGCTAAGTTTAGGGCTATTTTTATGGTTAGGAATAGGTCTTGAATTAAGGTTAGGGTTAGGATTAAAACTAGGGTTAGGCTTAGGTTTATGTTTAGCATAAGGGTCAGGTTTTGAGCTAGGGTTAGGACTAGGGTGAAGGTTAGATTTAGGGTTACTTCTAGGCAAAAGATTATAGTACACATAGGGTTAGGGTTAGGATTGGGGCTAGTGACATCATTAGGGATAGGGTTAGAGTTAGGGTAATGTATAGGATTAGATGTAGATTTAGGGGTGTTTTTAATGTTAGATTGAGGTTTGGGCTTAGAGTTAGGAATATGGATATATTTAGGATTATAGTAAGGGTTAGGGTTTGAGCGAGGGTTAGGTCTATAGCAAGTGTGAGGTTTAAGGTTAGGTCTAGGGTTAGTTTTCCAGTTAGGTTTAGGTTTAGCATTAAGCCTAGGATTATCAATAAGGTTAGGTTTAGGTTTGGAATAATGGATAGGTTTAGAGCTAGGTTTAGGGCTAGGGTTAGGGTTAGATTGAGGGATAGGTGTAGGTTTATGTTTAGAGTAATGTTTAGGCTTTTAGCCAGGATTATAACTAAGGCAAAAGTTAGGTTAGGGTTAGGGCTAGGGATAGGGTTAGGGTTATGCTTAAGGCTTGATTTAGGTCTAGGATTAGCTCTTGGCTTTATGTTAGGTTTAGGCCTTAGGGTAAGGGCTATGGGTAATGTAAGAGCTAGGGTTATGTTGAGGGCTAGTTGTAGGGTTAGGATTATGGTTAGTCCAGTGTTAGGTCTAGGTTTTGTGTTAGTGTCAGTATTAAAGCTATGTTCAGTGTTAGAATCAGGGTTAGTTTTGGGGATAGGGTTAGGGTTAAGGTTAGATCCAGAATTAATACTAGGTTTAGGTATAGGTGTAGGGTTAGTGTTTGAGTTGTGTTAAGGATTATTGTTAGGGCTAGGGCTAGGTTTATGTTTAGGTCAAGGGCTAGAGTTAAGTCTAAATTTAGGATTATTTTTAGGTCTAGGGCTAGTTTTAGGGTTTGGTCTAGGATTAGGTTAAGACCTAGGGCTAGTGTCAGTGTCAGAATAAGGGTAAGAGTAAGTGTTAGGGTTTGGGATAGGGTTAGAGCTAGAATGAGGGATAGGGTTAAGACTATTAATAGTGTAGGGTTTTGGTTAGCCTAAGGATTAAAGTCTACGGTTACCATTAGGTTTAGGGTTTTTCTTAGGTTAAGGGACAGCCTCAGAGCTACTGTTAATGCTAGAGTTAGGGTTAGTTTTAGAGTTACATATATATTTAGAGCTCAGATTAGGTCTAGTTTTTTGTTAGGTTTAAGGCTAGATTTGGGCATTGGCTAATGTAAGAGCCAGGGTTACAATTAGGATTAGTTTTGAGGTTGGAGTTAGGGTTGGGTGCAATGTTATGTTTAGGTTTAATGTTAGGGTAATATTTAGAGCTAGGTTTATTGTTAGGATATGAGTCAGCATCAGGGTTACTTTTAGATTAGGGTTAATGGTATGTCTAGTGTTAGGTTTAGGTTTAAGATTAGGGTAATATTTAGAGCTAGTGTTATTGTTAGGATATGAGTCAGCATCAGGGATTGATTTAGGGTTAGAGTTAGGACTCAAATTAGGGCTAGGGTTACTGTTAAGGTTTGGTTTAATTTTAGGGTGGCCTTTAGAACTAGGATCAGTGTTAGGATATGAGTCAGGGTCAGGGTAAGTTTTAAGGTTAGGGTTGGGGTTCAAATTAGGACTAGGGTTATGTCTAGGTGTAGTGTTAGGGTTTGAGTTAAGTTAAGGTTTAGGGTTAGGGTTGTTGCTCAGTTTTGTTTTATTCCTAGGTTTAGGGTTTGGGCTAGTTATAAGATTTGCATTATGATAAAGACTAGTGTTAGTGTTAGGCTTAGGCTTTGGGATTAGGTTTAGATTTGGATTTAGCATTAGATCTAGGATTAGGGCTAGGTCTAACTATAGGGCAATGATTAGGGTTAGGGTTATGGTTACGGTAACAGATAGGGTTAAAACTAGGTCTAGGACTAGGGTGAGAGTTAGAGTTAGTCTTAGGCCTAGGGTTTTGGTTAGTTTTAGGGATAGGGTTAAGTTAGAGGTAGGATTAGGGCTAGGATTAGTGTTCAGCTTAGGCCTAGTATTAGGGCCAGGGTTATAGTTAATTCTAGGGTAAGGTATGGTGTTATAGCTAGCTTTAGAGGTAGGGTTAGGGTTAGAATTAGGGTTAGGGCTAGGGTTAGGGTTAGGGTTATGATTAAGTCTATGTTTAGGGCTAGAATGATGGCTAGCTTTTGTTGTAGATTTAGGTCTATAATTAGGGCTATGGCTAATGTCAGGTCTAGTGTTATAGTTTTGCGTAGATTTAGGGTTAGGTTTGGGTCTTTGTCTAGTGTACGTGTTAGGCTTAGGGTAAGGGTCAGTTTTAGACCTAGGTTTATTTTTGGAGTCAGCATCAAGTTTAGGGTTTGTTTTCAGTTAAGGTTTTGGGATAGAGCTCAAATGAGCATTAGGGTTAGGGTAAAGGTTCGGGTAATTGACTGGGTTGGGTTTCGATTTCAGGGAAGGTTTAAGGCAATGAAGAGATTTAGGGTTAGCAAAAGGATTAGGGTTATTCCAAAGGTAAGCATTAGGATAAATTTATCATAAGGATAATATATAGGTTTAGAACTACAGTTAGGGCTAGGGTAAGGTTAGGATTAGGGCTAGAGTTAGGTTGGGTTTTGAGTTAGGGCTATTAACCCTACCTTAGGGGAGATTTAGGGTTATATTTAGGGTAAACATTATGTTTTGAGCCAGGGTTAGGTCTAGGACGAGAGTTGTGTTTAGTGTTATGGTCAGGGTTAGGTTTTGGGTTAGGGCTAGGGTTTTTATTAGGTTTAGAATTAGGTTTAGGGTAATAGATTAGGTTAGATGTAAGGTTAGCTTTATGGTTAAGGTTAGGTTTAGGTTTAGTTTTAGGGCTAGATTTACTGTTGGTTTTAGGGTAAGAATTAGGGTTTGAGTTAGGGTTTAGGCTATGGCAAGGTTTAGGTTTAGGTTTAGTATTATTGTTAGGTTTATGGTTTGGGTTAGGGTATAGGGTTAGGGAAACGGTTATCATTAAAATTAGGGTTAGAGTTAGGGTAATGGCTAGGGTTAGAGCTAGCGTTAGGTCTAGTATTAAGGTTAGGATTATGGCTATGGTTAGGGTTATGGTTAAAAATAGTGCTAGGCTTATGTTTAGTCTAAGAGTTAGGCTTTGAGCTAGCGTTAGGACTAAGGTGAGGGTTGGGGTTAGGGTTAAAACAAGGGTTAGGGTTAGTTTGAGGTTTATGCTTAGGGTAGGTTTAGTCCTCAATTAGAGTTAGAGTTATTTAAGTTTTGTGTTAGGTTTAGGCCTCAGGTTACTGCTATTTGTAATGTAAGATCTAAGGTTCTGATTGGAGCTAGTTTTAGAATTAGGGTTATGGATAGGTGTAGTGTTAGGTTTAGCTTTTGGGTTAGGGTCAGGTTTGGAGCTAGGTTTGATGTTTGTGTCATGACCAGTGTTCAGATTAAAGTTAGGGTTAGGGTGAAAGCCAGAATAGGACTAGGTTAGGTCTAGTGGAAGGGTTAGTATTTGTTTTAGGTTAAGAGTTATTGTTAGGGCTAGCACTAAGTTTTTGTTTAGGTCAAGAGTTAGAATAAAAGCTAGATTTAGGATTAGGTTTAGGTCTGTGGCTAGTGTTAGGTTTTGGTTTAGGTATAAGTTTACTGGAAGGGCTAGTTTCAGGTTTCAGTTTTGGTTTAGGGTCAGGTTTAGACATATAATTGTTTATGGTCAGGTTAGGATGAGGTTTTGGGTTAGGGTTAGATCTACAATGAGGGCTAGTGTTAGGACTAGTAATAGGGTTATTGTTTGGGTTTGGCTAAGATTGGGATTAGGACTAGAGTTAGCATTATGAATAGGGTTTGGCTTAGGGTAATGGATAGGATTAGAGCTAGGGTTAGGGCTAGGATTAGTGGTTTAGGGCTAGTTTACAGTTAGGGTTAAATCTAGAGTTAGGGCTCGGATTAGGGCTATTTTTGTGTTACAGATAGAGCTAGGGTTTGACTAAGGCCAATGTAAGAACTAGTGTTACTATTAGGGTTAGTTTTAGGGTTAGGGTTTTGGCTAGGTCTAGTGTTAGCATTAGTTTTAGGGTTAGGGTGATATATAGAGCTAGGATTTGTGTTTGGATATGAGACAGGTGAGGGTTAGTTTTAGGCCTAGGACTGGAATTAGAACTCATGTTATGGCTAGTTATGGGTTAGGGTTTGGTTTAAGTTAAGGTTTAGGGTTAGAGCAATGGCTCGGTTTTGTTTAAGGGCTAGGGCTTGGATTAGAGCTAGTTTTAGGATTAGCAATAGTGTTAGAGAGAGTTGTAGAATGGGGTTTAGGCTTAAGATTAGGCTTAGATTTAGAGTGATGGTTAGATCTAGGGTTAGGGATATGACTAGGGTTAGGGCCCAGGTTAGGGCTATTATTAGGATTATGGTAATGAATAGGGTTATAAATATAAATAGGGCTAGGGTTTTAGTTAGAGTTTGTCTTAGGGTTTGGTTTAGGAGTAGGGTTAAGTTTAGGGTTCAAATAGGGCTAGGATTAGTACTATGATTAGTGTAAGGGTTAGGCCTATGGTTAGGGCTATGTTTAGGGTTTGTTTTATGGGAAGGGTTGGGGTAACATAGCTAGGTTAAGTGCTAGGGTAAGGGTTATATTTAGGTATAGGGCTGGGGCTCGGGTTCAGGTTAGGATGAAGTCTAGGTTTAGGGCAAAAATGAGGGCTAGGATTTGTGTTAGGGTTAGTTCTAGGATTAGGGCTAGGGATAATGTCAGGTCTAAGGTTATGGTTAGGGATAGTTTTAGGGCTAGGTTTATGGCTAGGTCTTATGTAAGGGTCAGGTTTAGTGAAGGGGTCAGTTATAGAGCTAGGTTATTACTAGGGTCAGAGTATGGTTTAGGGTTTGGTTTGGGTTAAGGTTTCAGGTTAGGGCTCAAATTAACATTAGGGTTATGGTCAGGATTATAGTAATGGATAGAGTTAGGTTTACAGTTCAGGTTAGGTTTAGAGTAATGTATAGTGTTATTGTTAGGGATAGGGTTAGGGTTAGGCCTTGGGTTAGCATTTGGTTTAGGCTGATGTTTAGAATAATGAATTGGTATAGTGATAGTGTTAAGGCTTAGGTTAAATTTAGGATTAGGGCTAGGATTTGGTTACTCCTAGGGTTAGTGTTAGGGTTTGGTTTAGGGTAAGTGTTAGGGATTGAGCTAGGGTTAGGACTAGGGTGAGGGTTGGGGTTAGAATCAGGGCTATGATAAGGGTCAGGTTTAGGGTTAGGGTTAGTGTTAGGGATAGGGTTAGAATTAGGGTTAGGGTTATGATTAAGGTAATAGATAAAGTTAGGGCTAGGGTTTGAGCTTTGGTTACACTTAGGATTACGGATAGGGTCAGGTTTAATATTAGAGCTAGGGTTATGTTTAGAGTAAGGGTTACAGTTTGAACTAGGGTCAGGGCTAGTGCAAGCATTAGGTTTAGGGTTTGGGCTAGGGTTGGGGTTAAGGTTATTCTTAGGTTTAGGTTTATGGCTCATTTTATGGCTAGGTTTTGTGTGAGGTTTATGGCTAGTTTTAGGTCTATGGGTAATCTAAGAAGTAGGGCTATGGTTATGGCAATTTTTTTTCTGTTAGGGTTATAGATATGTCTAGTGTTAGGTTTAAGTTTTGGGTTAGGATAAGGTTTAGAGCTAGGGTTTGTGTTAGGGTAAGCATCAGTGTTCAAGTTAGCATTGGGTTTATTGTTAGGGCGAGAATTAGAACTATGGTTAGGTCTAGGGTGAGGGCTAGCCTTTGCGTTAGGTTAATGGTTATTTTAGGGCTAGTGCTAGTTTTTTTTTTTTATTATTTAGGACTAGGGCTATAGTTATGGCTATATTTACGATTAAGTTTACGTCTAGTGCTAGTGTTATGGTTAGTTTTAGGTATAGGTTTACTGGTAGTGCTACTTTTAGGTTGCAGTTTAGTGTTAAGGTCAGGCTTTGATCTGGGGTTAGTGTTAGGGTCAGCATAAGGGTAAGGTTTAGGCTTAGGCTTCAGGTTAGGGTTAGAGATATAATGAGAGCTAGGGTTAGGACTAATAATATAGATAGAGATTGGGGTAAGCTAAGGATTAGGGTAAGATCTAGGGTAGCATTACGGGAGAGTTTGGCTAGGATAAAAAATAGGTTTAGAGTTAGAATTTGGGTTAGTGTTAGTGTTAAAGTTAGGAATCGGATTAAAGCTAGGGTTGAGGCTCAGATTAGTGCTAAGTTTTGTGTTAGAGTTAGGGCTATGGCTAATGTAAGAACTAGCTTTACAGTTAGTGATAGTTTTAGGGTTAGGACTAGGGCTAGGTTTCTTGTTTGGTTTAGGTTTAGGGTAAGGGCGATGTTTAGAGGTAGGGTTAGTTTTAGGGTCAGAGTCAGGTTCAGTATTATTTGTAGGGATAGGGTTAGAACTAGGTGTAGCATTAGGATTTGGTTTACGTTAAGGGTTAGGATAGGTCTATAGTTTTGTTTGTGGGCTATGGCTCGGGTTAGGGCTAGTTTTCAAATGAGAATTAGGTTTAGGGCTAGTGTTAGGGTGAGGTTTAGATTTAGAGTTAGGGTTAGATATAGAGTTAGAGTTATTTCTAGGTTTAGAACTATGGCTAGGGTTAGGACTAAGGTTTGGGCTAGTGTTAGGGTTAGGCAATGGATAAGGTTGGTACTAGATATAGGTCTAGGGCTAGTGTTAGGGTTAGTCTTAGGGCTAGGGTTATTGTTAGGGTTACATTAGCAATAAATTAGGGCTAGGATTAGAGCTATGGTTAGTGTTAGGATTAGGCCTAGGGTTAGGGCTAGGATTAGTGTTAGTGATAATGTTGGGGTTAGGGTTAGGGGAAAAGATGTGGTTTTACCTAGGTTCAGAACTAGGGCGAGGGTTGAAATTAGTTTTGGGGGTAGGGTTAGGGTTTGGGTTAGGATTAAGGATAGTTTTAGAGCTAGGATTCAGGCTTGGGTTTGTGTGAGGTTTAAGGCAACTATTAGGTACACTGCTAATGTCGAATCTAGTGTTACAGTTAGGGATACTGTTAGGGTTAGTTGTATGGCTAGGTCTAGTTTAAGGGTTATGTTTAGGGTAAACATCAGCCTTATAGAAATGTGTCTTATTTGAGTCAGTGTTTAGCTCAGAGTTTGGGTTAGGTTTTGGGTTAATGTTAGGGTTTGAATTAGTGTTAGTGTTTGGGTTAGAGTTAGAGTAATTGATAGGGTTAGAGTTAGTGTTCAGGTTAGGTTTAGGTAAAGATAAGGTTAATGTTAATGATAGGTTTAGGGTTAGGCCTAAGTGATTTGGGTTAGATGTAGGTTTAGGACAAGTGTTAGTGTTAGGTTTAGTGTAATTTTTAGGGTTTGAGCTAGG
Organism: Callospermophilus lateralis; assembly: GCF_048772815.1. Taxonomy (NCBI): domain Eukaryota; kingdom Metazoa; phylum Chordata; class Mammalia; order Rodentia; family Sciuridae; genus Callospermophilus; species Callospermophilus lateralis. Next base: position 164,058,908 of record NC_135305.1, read on the forward strand.
ATTAGGACTATAGCAAGGGTTAAATTTTCGGTTTGGTCTAGGGTTAGGTTTACAGTTAGGGTTATTGTAGGTTTAATGTTAGTACTAAGGTTAAGATTACAGTTAGGGTTAAGTAGGTTTAGGGTTAGGGCTAGTGTAATCATGAGGTTTATAGTTAGAGTTAGGGTAATGGGTGGGTTTAGAGCTATGTTTAGAGCTATGTTTGGGTTAGGCTTATGTTTAGGGTAATGGATAGGTTTAGAGCTAGGGTTAGGGTTAAGATTAGGGCTAGGGTTAGGGTTACGGTTAGGCCTAGGGTTAGGGTTAGTGTTAGGTTTAGGGTAAGTGTTAGGGTTTGAGCTATGTTTAGGGCTAGGGCGACCATTAGGGTTATATCAGATCTAGGTTTAGGATTATGGTTAAGTTTAGGGCTAGAGTTAACATTAGGTTTAGGGTTATGTTTAGGGTAATGTATGGGGTCAGAGGTAGAGTTAGGGCTAGGATTATGCTTAGGGTTAAGTCTAGTGTTAGGTTTGGGTTAGGGCCAGTTTTAGGGCTAAGGTTAGGTTTAGGGTAATGGTTAGGACTGGGGTTAGGGTTAGAGTTAAAACGAGGTGTAGGACTCAGTTTAGGGACAGGTTTTGGTTTAGGTTAAGGCTAGGATTAAGGCTATGGCTAATGTAATAACTAGAGTTATGATTATGGCTACTTTTAGGGTCATGGTTAAGGCTAGATCTAGTTTTAGGTTTAGGTATACTCAGGGTGATGTTAGAGCTAGGGTTACTGTAAGGTCAGAGTCAGTCTCAAGGTTAACTTTAGGGTTAGGTTAGGACTGGAATTAGGGCTAAGTTTAGGGTTAAGTGTAGGGTTAGTTTTTGGCTTAGGATAAGGGTTAGAGTTAGGGCTGTGACTTGATTTTTCTAGGGATTGAACTAGATTAGGGCCAGTTTTAGGATTAGTGTTATTGTTAGGGCTGGTGTTAGTGTGAGGTTTAGGCTTAGGGATAGGGTTGTACTTAGAGTTATGGTTAGTTCTAAGGTTAGGGCTAGAGCTAGTGTTAGGGCTAAGGTTAGGGCAAGTGTTAGGGTAATGGTAAGGGTTAGAGTTAGATCTAGTAATAGGGCTAGGGTGAGAGTTAGAGTTACTCTTAGTGCTAGTGTAGGGTTAGGGCTAAATTAGGGCTAGGGTCACATCTTTAATTAGTGTAAGCTTTAAGACTAAAGTTAGAGTTAGGTTTACATTTGGGGGAAGGGATGGGGATATGGCAACGTTCAGAACTAGGGAAAGGGATAAAATTAGGGATAGGGCTAGATTTAGGGTTCAGGTTAGGATCAAGGCTAGTTTTAGGGCTAGGATGAGGGCTAGCATTTGTGTTAGGGTTATGGCTAGAATTAGGGCTATGGCTACTATCATTTCTAGGGTTATGATTATGGATAATTTTCAGGCAAGATTTATTGCTAGGTCCAGTGTCAGAGTTAGGTTTAGGGCGAGGTTCAAGTTGAGAGCTAGGGGTAGTATAATAGTGAGAGTCAGGTTTTAGGTTTGGGTTAGGTTGAGGTTTAGGGTTATGGCTCAATTTAGCCTTAGGTTTGATTTAGGCTTAGGAAAATGGATAAGGTTAAGTTTCGGCTTCAGGTTATGTTTAGGGCTCAGGTTAGGTTTAGGGGAATGAATAGGATAAGGTTTAGGCCTAGAGTTAGCATTACGTTTATCTTTACCATTAGGGTAATGGATAGGGTTAGAGCTAGGGTTAGGGCTAGGGTTATGTTTAAGATTAGAGCTAGAGTTAGGGTTAGGGTTAGGGTTAAGGCTAGGGTTATGTTTAGGGTATGGGTTAGAGTTTGAGCTAGGCTTAATGCTAAGGATATGGTTAGGTTTAGGATTAGGTCTAGGGTTAGGATTAGGGTTATCATTAATGTTAAGGTAATGGAAAGATTTAGATATCGGTTTAGGATTAGGGTTAGGTTTAGGTTTTGAACTGGGGTTAGTGTGAAGTTTAGCATAATTGTTAGAGTTTGAGCTAGGGTTAGGACTATGGCAAGGTTTAGGTTTATGGTTAGGTCTAGAGTTAGGCTGATAGTTGTGGTTAAAGAAGGTTTAGGTTTAGGGCTAAGGTTATCATGATGTTTATGGTTAGGGTTATCATAATTGTTGGGGTTAGAACTAATGTTAAGTCTAGTTTTAAGTTTACGATTAGGGCTATGGTTAGGGTTTGTGTTAGGTTAGACTTCTCATTTTCTTAAAGTTAGGTTAAGGGTAAGGGTCAAGGATTGAGTAAGTGTTAGGGCTAGGTTAAGGCTTCAGGGTAGAATCAGGGCTAGGGATAGAGTTAGAGTTAGGGTTAGTGTTAGGTTTAGCATTAGGTTTAGGGTTATGTTTAGGGTAATGGATAGAGTTAGAGCTAGAGTTTGGGCTATGGTTATGGTTAAGATTAGGGCAAGGATTGGGGTTATGTTTGGGGCTAGGGTTATGTTTAGGGTAAGGCCTAGGGTTTGAGCTAATGTTAGTGCTAGTGTTGGGTCGAGGATTAGGTTCAGCCTTAGGTCTAGGGACAGGAATATGGTAGATTTAGGGTTATGGTTAAGGTTAGGGCTAGGGTTACACTAGGGTTAGTATAAGGTTTAGGATAATGGGTATGGTTAGATGTAGGTTTAGGTTTAGAGTTAGGGTTAAATTTAGTTTTAATGTTTATGTTAAGGCTATGATTATGTTTAGGTTTATTGTAAGGATTAGATTTTGAGCTAGGGTTAGGGCTATGGCAAGTTTTAGTTTTAGGGTTAGATCTATTGTTAGTTTTCTTGTTAGGGTTAGGTTTATGGTTAGGGTTAAGGCTAGAGTTATCAATACAGTTAGTTATCAGTTTAGGTAAGGTGTAGGTTTAGAGCTAGGTTTAGGCATAGGGTTAAGTTTAGGGTTTAGAGTAAGGTATAGGTCTAAGTTTATATTTATGGTAAGGCTTAGACTTTGAGTAAGTTTTAAGACTAAGGCTAGGGTTAGGTTTAGGGTTAGGCTTAGGGCTAGGGTTAGGGTTGGGTTTATGCTTAGGGTATATTTAGGCCTAGAATTCACTCTATGTATTGTGTTAGAACTATTAATATGGTGAGAGTTTTTATTAGGCTGAGGACTAGGGATAGGTCTAGGGTTACCTTTAGGGTTACTGTTTTGCTTAGGGTTAGGGATAGGGTTAGAGCTTGTGTTAGGGGTAGTGTTAGGGTTAGTATTAGGGCTAAAGGTACGTGTAGGGCTCGGATTAGGGCTAGTTTTTGTGTTAGTGTTAGGGCTAGAGTCAGCAGGTAATGTAAGAACCAGGGATACAATTAGGATTAGATTTATGGTTATAGTTAGGGGTAGTTCTAGTCTTAGTGTTAGATTTAAGCTTAGGGTGATATTTAGAGGTAGAGTTATTTTTAGGATAGGAGTCAGGTCAGGGTTAGTTTTAGGGTTTGAGTTAGAAATCAAATTATGGTTAGGTTTACTCTTAGGTTTCTGTTTAATGTTAGTGTCATGTTTAGAGCTAGGATGAGTGTTAGGATATGAGTCAGGGTCAGGGTTAGTTTTAAGGTTAGGATTAGAACTAAATTAAGGCTAGGGTTAGTTCTGGTTGTAGTTTAGGGTTTGGTTTATGTTAAGGTTTATGTTTAGGGCTATTGCTCGGTTTTCTTTTCATCCTAAGTTTAGGGCTAGTTTTACAATTAGTACTAGGGTTAGGGCTAGTGTTAGTGTTAGGCTTAGACTTATGGTTAGGGTTACATTTATAGTTAGGTTTAGATCTGGGATTAGGCTAGGATTAAGGATATGGCAAGGTTTAGGGCCAGGGTTAGAGTTATGGTAAGGGATAGGGTTAGTACTATGAATAGGGCTAGTGTGAGAGTTAGAGTTAGTGATAGGGCTAAAATTAGAGTTAGGTTTTGGGATAGGGTAAATTAGGGCAAAAATTAGGGCTAGAGTTAGTGTCAGTCTTAGGCCTATCGATAGGCATGGGGTTAGGTTTAAGTTTAGGATAAACAATGGCATTATAGGTAAGTTTAGATGTAGGGTGAGTGTTAGAGTTAGTGTTAGGTTTAAGGTTAGGGATATAATTAAGCCTAGGTTTAGGGCTAGGATGAGGTTAGTGTTTGTTTTTAATTTAGGGCTGGGATTAGTGCTAGAGCTAATATCAGATCTAGGGTAATGGTTAAAGATAGTTTTAGGGTTAGGCTTATGGCTACGTCCAGTGTAAGGGTTAGGTTTAGTGAAAGGGTCAGGTTTGGAACTCAGGGAATTAGTAGGATTAGGATTTGGCTTAGGTAAGGATTTAGGTTTATGGCTCAAGTTAGCATTAGCATTACTCTTAGGGTATAGCTAGGGTTTGTTTAAGGTTCAGGTTTGGTTTAGGGTAATTGATACAGTTAGCTTTAGTGATAGGGCTAGGGTTAGGTTTAGGGTTAGCATTAGAATAAGAGTTATGGTTAGAGTAATTGATAGGGTTAGAGCTTAAGTTAGAACTAGGGTTATGGTTAGAAATATGCCTTGAGTTAGGGTTAGAGTTGGTGTTAGAACTAGGGTTAATGTTTGGTTTAGGTTTATGTTTAGCAAAATGTTTAGGTTTTGAGCTATGATTAGGGCTAGGTATAGGGTTAGATCTAGGGATAGGATTATGGTAGGTTTAGGGTTAGGGTTAGAGTTAAGGCTAGGGTTTTCATTAACTTTAGGTTTCGGGTTAAGTTTACCAATAGGGTTAGGCTAGGTTTATATTTTGGTTTAGAGTTACAATTAGTGATAGGGTTAGGATTAGAGCTATGGTTATGTTTAGATTTATGGTTAGGTTTATGATTAGATCTAGAGTTAGGGTTCTGTTGACTGTTAATTTCAGGGTTATGTCTATGGTTAGTTTTCCAGTTAGGGTTACAGTTAACATTAGGGTTTAGGCCAGGATTATCAATAAGTTTAGGTTTAGGGTTAGGGTAATGGGTAGTTTTAGAGCTAGGTTGAGGGCTAGGTTAAGTTTAGGATTTGGTCTACGTTTAGGGTGAGAGTTAGAGATAGGTCTAGGTTTATGGTTAGGGAAAGAGTTAGGCTTTGAGCTAACGTAGGACTAAGGCAAAGGCTAGGGTTAGGTTTAGGGCTAGCGTTAGGTTTAGGTTATGCTCGAGACTAGGTTTAGGCTAAAATTAGCTCTATGTTTAGTGTTAGATTTAGACCTAGGGATAGTTCTATGGGTAATGTAAGATTTAAGGTTATGAATAAGGCTAGGTTTAGGGTTGGGGTTATGGCTGGGTCTAGAATTAGGTTTAGGTTTTGGTTAGTTTCAGGTTTAGAGGTAAGTTTAGTGTTAAAGGTATGGTCAGTGTTTCGGTTAGAGTTAAAGTTAGGGTAAAACAAGAATTAGGACTAGGTTAAGGTCTAGCGATAGAGTTAGTGTTTGGGTTAGGTAAAGATTTTTGTTAGGGCTAGGACTAAGATTTTGTTTAGTTCTAGAGCTAGAGTTCAGGCTAGATTTAGAAATTGTGTTAGGTCTAGAGCTAGTTGTAGGGTTAGGTTTAGGTATTAGGTTACATGTAGGTTGGTGTTATGGTTTGGTTTAGGGTTAGGGTCAGGTTTAGATCTAGGGTTTATGTTATGTTCAGAATAAGGGTCAGGGTGAGGGTTTGGGATGACATTAGAGCTAGAATGAGATCTAGTGTTAGGACTATTAATAGGGTTAGGATTTGGTTTGCCTAAGGATTAGGGATAGGTGTAGGGTTACCATTAGGGTGAAAGTTTTGCTCAGGGTAATGCATAGGGTTAGGGCTAGAGTTAGGTTTTCGGTTAGGGTTAAAGCGAGGTTTAAGGCTCAGATTCAGGCTAGATTTGTATGAGGTTTAAGGCTAGGGTTAGGGCAACGGCTAATATAAGAACTAGGGTTACAATTAGGGTTAGAAGTAGGGGTAGGTCAAGTGTTGGGGTTAGGTTTAAGATTAGGGTGATATTTATAGCTAGGGTTAGTATTAGGATATCAGTCAGGTCAGGGTTAGTTTTAAGGGTATGATTAGGACTCAAATCAGGGCTAGGATTAGATCTAGGTGTAGTGCTAGGGTTCGGTTTAAGTTAAGATTAGTGTTAGGCCTCTGGCTCAGTTTTGTCTTAGTGATATGTTTAGGGTTAAAGATAGTTTTATGTTTGGCTTTAGGTTTAGGGCTAGGGTTATAGTTAGGTTTAGGATTAAGTCTAGATTTAATGTTAGGATTAGGGCTAGGTTTTGTGTTAGGTTTAGGACAAGAATTAGAGCTAGGACTAATGTCAGGTCTAGAGTTATAGTTAGTGAAATTTTTAGGGTTAGGTTTATGACTAGGTCAAATTAAAGTGTTTCATTTAGGGAAAGGGTCAGATTAAGAGCTGGGGTATTATTAGGGTTAGGGTCAGGTTTCAGGTTTGGGTTAGGTTAAGGTTTAGGGTAAAGGCTCACATTAGCATTAAGTTTAGAATTAGAGTTAGGGTAATGGATAGAGATTGGTTTAGGCTTCAGGTTAGCTTTAAGGTAATGGATATGGATAGGGTTTGTGATAGGGTTAGGATAAAGGATAGAGATAGGTTTAGGCTTCAGGTTAGCTTTAAGGTAATGGATATGGATAGGGTTTGTGATAGGGTTAGGGTTAGGCCTAATGTTAGCATTATGATTATGGTTATCAATAGGGTAATTTATAGTGTTAGACCTAGGGTTAGGGTTAGGGTTATGTTTAGGATTAGGCCAGAGTTAGGGTTAGGTTCAGGTTTAGGGCGAGGGTTACACTTAAGATTAGGTTTAGGGTACAGTTTAGTGTTTGAGTTGGTTTTTTTGCTATGGCTAAGGTTAATTTAGGATTTGGTGTAGGGTTATGATCATGGTTAGTCTTATAGTTAGGGATAGAGTTATCATTAGGGTTAAGGTAATAGGTTTTGATGTCAGGTTAAAGATATGGTTAGGTTTAGGTTAGCCTTAGGTTTAGGTTTTGGATTAGGGTTAGGGTTTGAGCTAGCTTAGATTTAGGGTTAGAGTTAGGTTTACTGTTTGTTCTAGGGTTAGGTTTATGTTTAGGGTTAGGGTAGGTTCAGCTTTAGGTCTAGTTTTTTCATAAGTGTTAAGTTTAAGGTTAGGGTAATGGGTATGTATCGAAGTAAGGTTAGGGCTAGGGTTCAGGTTAGAATTAGGGCTGGGGTTAGGTTTAGGGTTAGGCCTTGGGTTAGTGTTATGGTTAGGTTAAGTGAAAAGGTTAGAGATTGAGCTAGGTTTAGGACTAAGATGAGGGTTATGGTTAGAGTCTAGGCTGGGTAGGGTTAGGCTTAGGTTTAGGACTAGGGTTAGCATTAGTTTTAGGTTATGGTTAGTGTAATGGATAGAGTTAGAGCTTGGGTTTGGGCTACGGTTATAGTTAGAATTAGGGCTAGAGATAGAGTGAGGTTTACGATTTAGGATATGGTTATGTTTAGGGTACGTTTCAGGGTTTGAACTAGGGCTAGGGCTAGAAAGAGGGTTAGAGTTAGGGTTAGGGCTAGGTTTAGCATTAGAGTTATGCTTATAGTTAGGTTTAGGGCTGCAATTAGGGCTAGGTTTTGTGTGAGGTTTAGGGCTAGCGTTAGGTATATGGTTAATGTAAGAGCTAGAGTTATGGTTATGGATACATTTAGAGTTCATCTAGTGTTAGGGATAGTTTTTGGGTTAGAATAAGTTTTAGAGCTAGGATTTTTGTTAGGGTAAGTGTCATGGTTCAGGTTAGGATTAGGTTTAGGGTTAGGTCCAGAATGAGGACTAGGGTTAGGTCTAGGGGTAGAGTTAGTATTTGTTTAGGTTACGGGTTATTGTTAGGGCTAAGACTAGGGTTATGGCTATCTTTTGGATTAGGTTTAGGTCTAGGGCTAGTGTTATTGTTAGGTTTAGGGTTCGGGTTACTGGTAGGACTAGTGTTAAATTTTGGATAAAGGTTAGGGTCAGGTTTAACCTAGGTTTAGTGTTAGGGTAAGAATAAGGGTCAGCATTTGGGTTGTGTTTTGGTTAAGTTTAGAGGTAGAATGAGGGCTAGGGTTAAGACTAGCAATAGAGTTAGGGTTTGGGATAGGCATAGAATTAGGGTTAGGACTAGGGTAGCAATAGGGTGAGGGTTTGACTAAGTGTAAGAAATAGGGTTAGAGCTAGGATTAGGACTAGGGACAAGTTAGGGTTAGGGCCAGAGTTAGGGCTTGGATTAGGGCTAGGTTTTGTTTTAGGTTTAGGGATAGGGCTAATTTAAGAACTGGCATTATGATTAGTTCCAATTTTAGGGTTAGGTTTATATTGAGGTCTAGGGGTAGGATTAGGTTTAGTGATAGGGTGATGTGTAGAGCTAGGGTTACTGTTAAGGTCAGAGTTAGGGCTAGAATTATTCCTAGGATTAGGGTTAGGACTTGAATTAGGGCTAGGTTAAGGGCTAGGTGTAGTTTTAGGGTTTGGTTTAGGTTAAGGGTTTGGGTCAGTTTTGCTTGAGGGCTAGGACTAGGGTTAGGGCTAGTTTTCAAATTAGCATTAGGGTTAGAGCTAGTGTTAGGATGTGGTTTAGGCTTTGGGTTAGGGTTAGATTTAGAATTAGTGTTAGATCTAGGTTTAGGGATACAGGGAAGCTTAGGGCTAGGGTTAGGTCTAGGGTTTGAGTTGTCATAATGAATAGGGTTAGAACTAGGGATAGGGCTATGGCGAGAGTTAGAGTTAGTCTTAGTGTTAGGGTTAGATTTAGGGTTAGAATTAGGGCTTAATTAGAACTAGGATTAGAGGTAGGGATACTATTAAGTCTGAACCTAGGTTTATGGCTAGGTTATGGTTATGCTTTTTGTTAGGTATGATGTTATATCTAGCTTTAGAACTAGGTTAGGATTAAAATTAGCGTTAGGTCTATGGTTAGGGTTAGGTTTGGAATTAAGGCTAAGATTAGGGCTGGAATCAGGGCTAGAGTTTTTTTAGGGTTTGGGCTTCATTAGGGCTAGGGTTAATGTCAGGTATAGGGTTATAGTTAGAGATAGTTTTAGGGTTAAGATTATTAAGGTTAGGATTAGGTTTATGGATATGGTTAGGTTTAGGGTTCAGGTTAGTCTAAGGGTAATATATATATTTAGGGTTAGGAATAGGTTTAGGGTTATCCTAGGGTTAGCGTTACGGTTAGGATGAGGATTAGGGTAATGAATAGGCTTACAGCTGGGTTTAGGGCTAGGTTTATTATTAGGATGAAGTCTAGGGTTAGGTTTTGGGTTATGGCAAGAAATACGGTAAGGATTTGGTTTAGGGTCAGGTTTTGGGCTAGAATGAGGGTTATGAATAGGATTAAAGGTAGTGTTAGGGCTCCAATTAGGTGTATGTTTTTGGTTAGATTAGGGCTTGGTTTACGTCTACAGCTAATGTAATAACTAGGGTTACGATTAGAACTAGTTTCAGTGTTAGAGTTAGGGCTAGGTCTAGTGTTAGGTTTAGGTTTAGGTTTTGATTGATGTTTAGAGCTAGGGTTAGTGTAAGGGTCAGATTCAGAGTCAGGGTTTGTTTTTGAGTTAGGGATAGGACTCAAACTAGAGCTAGGTTTAGGGTTAGGTGTAGGCTTAGGGTTTGGTATTGTTAAAGGTTAGAGTTAGGGCTATGACTCAGTTGTTTTGTAGGTCTAGGGTTTTTTTAGGGCTTGTTTTAGGATTAGCATTAGTGTAATGTCTTGTGTTACTGAGAGGTTTAGCTTAGGGTTAGGGTTAGATTTAGAGTTAGGTTTAGATATATGATTAGAGCTAGGGCTAGGGCTAGGGTTAGGTCTAATGTAAAGGCAAGTGATAGGATTATGGCACTGGAAAGGGTTAGAGCTAAAAATAGAAATATGGCAAGAGTTACTCTTAGGGCTAGGATTAGGTTAGGTTTAGGGCTAAATTAGAGCTAGGATTAGGTGTAGTGTTTGTGTTACGGTTAGGCCTAGTTTTAGGCTTAGGTTTAGGTTTAGGGATACTGTTAGTTTTAGGGGAAGGGATGGGGTTAGAGCTAGTTTTAGGGCTAGATTGAAGGTTAGAATTTCAGTTTGGTTTGGTTTAGTAATGAAGCTAGATTTAGGGCTAGGATGAGGGCTAGGGTTTGTTTTAGGGTTATGGCAAGTATTAGGGCTAGGGCTAGTTTCAGATCTTGGCTTACGTTAGGGAGAGATTGAGGGTTACATTTATGGCTAGGTCTAGTGTAAGGTTTCAGTTTAGGGTAAGGGTCAGGTTTAAAGCTAGGGGTATTATTAGGGTTAGAATTATGTTTCAGGTTAGGTTTAGGTTAGGGTTGAGGTTTAGAGCTTGAATTAGCATTAGGGTTTGGTTAGGGCAATGATAAGTTTTTGTTTAGTGTTCATGCTATGTGTAGGGTAATTGATAATGTTAGAGTTAGCAAAAGGGTTAGGATTAGGCCTAGGGTTAGTTTTAGGATTATGGTTGTTCTTAGGATAATGGATAGGGTTAGGGCTAGGGTTATGGTTTTTATTAGGGCTAGAGTTAGGGTTAGACCTAGGGTGAGGGTTAGATTCAGGTTTAGGATATGGTTTAGAGTTTGAGCTAGGGCATGGTTAAGTTTAGGGTTAGGTATAGGTTATAGATATGGTTAGGGTCAAGGTTAGTGTTAAGGTTATGACTAGGGTTATCATTAGTTTTAGGGTATTGGATAGGGTTTGATTTCACATTAGGGTTAGGGTTAGGCTTAGGTTTTGGCTTAAGTTTAGGATTAGGGATAGGCTTGGAGTTAAGTTTAGGGAAATGATTAGGGATTGAGCAAGGGTTAGCTCTATGACGAGGGTTAGTTTTATGGTTATGTCTAGGTTTAGGGTTAGGGTACATTTTGGGTAAGGGCTAGGGTTATCATCAGAGTTAGGTTTAGGGTTAGGGTAATTGGTAGGGTTAGAGGTAAGGTTAGGGATAGGGTTACTATTAAGGTAAGGGTTAGAGTTAAGGTAATATGTTGGCTTAGATCTAGGGTTAGGGATAGGCTTGAGGTTAGGATTAGAGCTAGGGTTAAGGTTAGGTTTAGGTTTAGGACATGGGTTAGTGTTAGGGTTTGTTTAAGTTTAAGGATTAGGGATTAAGCTAGTGTTTGGACTAGGATCAGGATTAGGGTTAGAGTCAGTGGAAGGGTTAGGGCTAGGGTTAGCATTAGGGTAAGGGTTAGGGTTAGGGTTAGTGTAATGGATACAGTTAGAGGTCGGTTTTGGCCTATGTTGATGGCTAGTTTCAGGGTTTGTGATATGGCTAGGTCTAGTGTTAGTGTTATGTGTTTTGTTAGGATAAGGTTTAGAGCTAGGGTTTGTGTTAGGGTAAAGGTCAGTGTTCGGTTTAGGGTTAGCTTTATTGTTAGCGAAAGCATTAGGACAAGGGTTTGGTCTAGGGTAGTGTTAGTGTTTGGGTTAGGTTAAGGGTTATTATTAGGGCTAGGACTAATATATTGTTTAGGGCTAGGTCTACAGTTATCACTAGATAAAGAATTAAGTGTAGGTCTAGGTCTAGTGTTAGGGTGAGGTTTAGTTATAGGGTTACATGTAGTGCCAATCTTAGGGTTTGGTTTAGCGTTAGGGTCAGGTTTAGACATATGGTCAGAATAAGGGTCAGGGTCAGGGTTAGGGTATGGAATAGTGATAGAGCTAGATTGAAGTTTAGGGTTAGTACTAGTAATAGAGTTAGGTTTTGGGATTGGCTAAGAATTCGGTTTAGGACAAGGGTAGATTTAGTGTTAGAGTTTAGCTTAGGGTAAGGGATAGGGTTAGTGCTAAGGTTAGGGCTAGGGTTAAGGTTAGGGTTAGGGCTAGGGTTAGGTTTAGGGTTATTGTTAAAGCTAGGGTTAGAGCTTGGATTAGGGCTAGTCTAGGTTTTGTTTTAGCTTTAGAGCTACGGCTAATGTAAGAACAAGGGTTACATTTAGGGCTAGTTTTAGCGTTAGTATTATGTCTAGGTTACTGTTTGGTTAGGTTTAGGGTTAGGGTTATATTTAGGGTAATGTATAGGTTAGGGTTAGCGAATGTGTTAGGGTTAGGCCAAGATTCATCATTAGGGTTAGGATTAGGGTTAGAGTTAGGGTTAGAGTAATGGATAGGGTTAGAGGTAGGGTTAGGGCTAGGGTCATGGTTAGTGTTAGTGTTAGGGTTAGTGTTAGGTTTAGGCTTAGTGCAAGGATTAAATTTAAGGTTAGGTTTAGGGTAAGGGTTAGGAATTGGCTTAGGTTTAGAGTTAGGGTTAAAGCTAGGGTTGGGGCTCACATTAGGGCTAGATTTTGGGTAACATTAGGGCTAGTGTTAGGAATACAGCTAATGTAAGAACTAGGGTTATGATTCAGGCTAATTTTAGGGTTACGGTTAGGGCTAAGTCTTGTTTTGTGGTTAGGTTAAGTTCAGGGTGATGTTTTGAGCTAGGGTTACTCTTAGGTTCAGAATCAGGGTCAAGGTTAGTTTTAGGTTGGGGATAGGACTCAAATTAGGTGTAGGCTTAGGGCTAGTTGTAGGGTTAAGATTTGGTTTAGGTTAAGGATTAGGTTTAGTGCTATGGCTCGTTATGTTTTAGGGCTAAGTCTAAAGTTAAGTGTAGTTTTATGATTAATGTTAGTGTTATTGCTAGTGATAGGGTGAGTTTAGGTTTAGGGGTACATGTAGAGTTATGATTAATTCTAGTTTTAGGGCTATGGCTAGGGTTAGTGCTAAGGTTGGGTCTAGTGTTTGGGTTACGGTAAGCGATAGGGTTAGAACTTGGTATAGAACTAGGGTGATAGAATTAGTCTTAAGGCTAGGGTTACAGTTAAGTTCAGGGCTAAATTAGGGATAGGAATACGTCTAGGATTGGTGTTAGGGTTAGGCCTAGGATTAATGCTATGTTTAGGATTAGGTTTAGGGTTAGGTTTAAGAGAATGGATGGGGTTATAGCTAGGTTTAGGACTAGGGAAAAAATTAGAAATAGGTTTTGGACTAGGGTTAGGTTTGTGTTAGCATTAAGGCTAGATTTGTGGTTAAGATGAGGACTAGGATTTGTGTTAGGGTTAGGGCAAGTTTTAGGAATAGGGATAATATCAGGTTTAGGATACAGCTAGGGAGAGTTATATGCTTAGCTTCATGGCTAAGTCTAATATTAGTTTTAGGGTAAGGTGTATTTTTAGTGTCAGGGTAAGGTTTCAGATTTGTATTAGGTTAATTATTACGGTTAGGGCTCAAGTTATCATAAGAGTTAGAATTAGGGTTAGGTTAATGGATAGGTTTAGGTTTAGGATTCAGGTTGAATTAGGGTAATTTGTAGGGTTAGGGTTAGTGATAGGGTCAGGGTTAGGCCTAGGATTATTATTTGGGTTAGGGTTATTATTAGGTCAATAAATAGCATTTGAGCTACGGTTAGGGCTAAGCTTTTGGATAGGATTATGGCTAGAGTTAGGGTTATGGTTAGGGCTAGGGCTAGGGTAGGGTTTGGGTTAGGTTTAGGGTACAGTTTAGGTTTTGAGCTAGGGTTAGAGCTAGGGTGAGTGTTAGGTTTAGGATTATGTCTAGGGATAGATTTATGTTTATAGTTAGTGTTATGGTTAGGGCTAAGGTTATTTTTAGAGTTAGGTTAATGGATAGGGTTAGATGTCGGGTTAGGATTAGGGGTAGTTTTAGGTTTAGGGTTAGTGTTAGAGTAAAGGTTAGGGTTTTATCTAGGGTTAAGACTATGAAGAGGGTTAGGTCTAGGATTAGGATTGCATTAGGATTAGAGCTAGGGTTATCATTAGGGTTAAGTTTTAGTTTAGGGTAATAGATAATTTTAGAGATACTATTAGGGATAGTGTTAATATTATAATTAGGGCTGGGATTAGGATTAGGTTTAGGGACAGGGCTAGGGTTAAGTTTAGGGTTCGGTTTTGGGTTTTACCTAGGATTAGGTCTAAGGCAAGGGTTATGGTTTACGTGAGGGTTAGGCTTAGGGTAAGGAATAAGGTTACGTTAGGGTTAGGGTTATGCATTGGGTTAGATTTACGCCTAGGATTATGGCTTGGTTTTGTGTTAGGTTTAGAGCTAGTTTTAGTACTATGGCAATGTAAGGGTTATGTTTATGGTCTAGTGTTAAGTTAAGGTTTAGGTTTCGGCTAGAGTCAGTTTTATAGCTAGGGTTAGTGTTAGTGTCAGGGTCTGTGTTTGGATTAGGGTTAGGGTTAGGGCTAGAGTCAGAATTAGGATTGGTTAGGTCTAGAGATAAGGTTAGTGTTTGGCTAAGGTTAAGGGTTATCACTAAAAGCTAGGGCTAGGTTTTTTTTAGGTCTTCGTAAAAGATATGGCTAGATTTAGGATTAGGTTTAATCTAGGGCTAGTGTTAGGGTTAGGTTTAGATATAGGGTTATGGGTAGGGCTAGTGTTAGAATTTGGTTTAGGTTCAGGTCATAATAAGGGTCAGGATTAGGGTTAGGATTTGGCTTGTGGTTATAACAAGAATGAGGGCTAGGTTTAGGACTAGTAATACAGTTAGGGTTTGGGTTAAACTAAGGATTAGTTTGAGGACTAGGGTTAACATTAGCGTTGGGGTTTGGCTAGAGTAAATGTTAAGGATAGAGCTAGGATTAGAGCTAGGGTTTAGGTTAGGGTTAGCGCTAGTGTTAAGGTTAGGGTTATTGTGAAAGCTAGGTTTAGGTCTCAGATTTGTGCTAGCTTTTGGTTAGAATTAGGTTTAAGGTTACAGCTAATATATAATCCTGGGTTATGATTAGAATTAAGGTTAGGACTAGGTCTAGTGTTAGATTAAGGTTTAGGTTTAGGGTGATGTTTATAGGTACGGTAAATGTTAATATCAGAGACAGGTTCAGGAATAGTTTTAGGGTTAAGATTAGGACTTGAATTAGGGCTAGGCTAAGGGCTAGATGTAAGGTTAGAATTTGGTTGAGGTAAAAGTATAGAGTTAGTGTTATGGCTCAGTTTTGTTTTAGGGCTAAACTTATGGTTAGTGCTAGTTTTAGGATTAGCTTTAGAGTTAGGGCTAGTATTAGGGTTAGCTTTAGGTGTAGATTTAGGGTTAGATTTAATGTTAGGTTTTGATCTAGGGTTAGGGCATGGTGTAAGGTTAATGCTAGGGTTATTCCAGGCTTAGGGCTAGGAATAAGGTTATGGTAAGTGATAGGGTAAGAATTAGGGCTAGGGAGAGGGCAAGAGTTATACTTAGCCTTAAAGCTAGGGTTAGGCTTAGGTTTAGGATTAGGGCTAGGTTTAGTGTTAGAGTTAGTCCTAAGGTTAAATTTGGGCTAGGGTTAGCGTTAAGGTTAAAGTTTGAGTTTGGTTTAGGGTAAGTGATGGGTTCATAACTGGGTTTAGGGATAGGAAAAGGGTTAGAATTAGTGTTAGGTTATGACTGAGGCAAGGTTATGGGCTAGGATGAGAGATAGTGTTTGTATTAGGCTAAGGACTAGGATTAGGGCTAGGGCTAATGTCAGGTCTAGGGTTACACTTAGAAATAGGTTTCGGGTTATGTTTATGGATAGGTCTAGTGTAAGGGTTAGTATTAGGGTAGGGGTCAAGTTTACAGCTATATGTATTATTAGGATCAGTGTATGGCGTACGGTGTGGTTTAAGTTAAGGTTTAGGTTTAGGGCTCCAATTAGCATTAGGGTTAGTGTTATGGTTAGTGTAATAGGATTAGGTTTCAGAGTAGTTTTAGGGTAATAGACAGGGTTAGGTATTGTGATAGGGTTAGGGTTAAGCTTAGGGTTAGCATTAGGGTTAGGATTACCGTTAGGGTAATGGATAGAATTAGAACTATGGTTAAGGCTAGGGTTGGGGTAGTGGATATAATTAGAGCTATGGTTAGGGCTATGGTTAAGGTTAGGATTAGTGCTAGTGTTAGGTTAGGGTTTGTGATAGGGCTAGGGTTATGTTAAGGGTAAAGGTTAGGTCTAAAGCAAGGATGACGGTTAGGGTTTGGGCTAGGGATAGGTTTAGAGTTACACTAAGGGCTATGTTCAGGCTTAGGATTAGGGCTAGGGTTTGTGTTAGTGTAGGCCTAGGGTTAGGGAAATGGGTAATGTAAGAGCTAGGGTATGATTAGGGCTAGTTTTACGGTTAGGGTTTTGGCTAGGTCTAGAGTTAGGATTAGGTTTTGGGTTAGGGTGAGCTTTGGAGCTAGGATTATGTTAGGGTTAGGGCCAGTGTTCAGGTTAGAGTTAGTGTTTTTCTATGTCTATGGGTAGGTTTAGTGTTTGGGTTAGGTTAAAGGTTACTGTTAGGGCTAGGGCTAGGTTGTTGTTCAGGTCTAGGGCTAGAGATATGGTTAGATTTCAAATTAGGTTTAGGTCTAGTGCTAGTTTTAGGTTTAGGTTTAAGTATAGGATTACCGGTTTAGGTTTAAGTATAGGGTTAGTGTTCGGTTTCAAGTTAGGGTCAGGTTTAGACCTACGGTTTGTGTTAGGGTCGAATAAGTGTTAGGGTTAGCGTTTGGGTTTGGGTTAGCATTAGAGCTAGAATGAAGGTTCTATTTAAGACTACTAATAGGGTTACAGTTTGGGTTAGGCTCTGGATTAGTGTTAGGACTAGGGTTAGCATTAGGTTTAGGGTTTAGCTTAAGGTAACTGATAAAGTAATAACTAGGATTAGGGTTAGGTTTTTGGTGTGAGTTAGGGCTAGTTTTAGGCTTAGGGTTAAA
Source organism: Callospermophilus lateralis (assembly GCF_048772815.1). NCBI lineage: Eukaryota > Metazoa > Chordata > Mammalia > Rodentia > Sciuridae > Callospermophilus > Callospermophilus lateralis. Next base: position 164,075,477 of record NC_135305.1, read on the forward strand.
AATAAGGTTAGCGCTCAGATTAGGGCCAGGTTTGGGGTTAGGTTGGGGGTAATGTTAGGCCTAAAACTAATGTATGAACCAGGGATATGATTATGGCTACTTTTTAGGTAAGTGTTATGGCTAGTTCAAATATAGGATTAGGGTTAGCGTTAGCATAATGTTTAGAGCTAGGGTTAGTGTTAGGGACAGGACCACTGTTGGGGTATAGTTGGGTAATGTATAAACCCAGAATTATTACTAGAGTTAGGTCTATGGGTAGGGTTAGTGTTTGTGTTAGGTTAAAGTTTATCATTATGGCTAGGGCTAGGTTTTTGTTTAGGTCTAGGGCTAGAGATATGGCTGGATTTAGGATTAGATTTAAGTCTAGAGCTAGTGTTAGGGTTAGATTTAGGAATAGGTTTATTTCTAGTACTAGTTTTAGGGTTCAGTATAGGGTTAGGGTCAGGTTTAGAACTACAGTTACAATTAGGGTCAGAAAATTGTCAGGTTTCAGTTATGGTTAGAGCTAGAATGAGGACTAGGGTCAGCACTAGTAATAGTGTAAGGGTTTGGGTTAGGCTAAGGATTAGGGTTTGTCCTAGGGTTAGCTTTAGGGCTAGAGTTAGCTTAAGGTAAGGGATTGGATTAGAGCTAGGGTTAGGGCTAGGTTTACGGTTAGGGTTATTGTTAGGTTTAAGTTTAGGGTTAAAGCTAGGGTTAGGTCTTGCATTAAGGCTAGGTTTTGGTTAGAGTTAGGGCTAGGTTTAGAGTTATGGCAAATGTATGGACTAGGATTTGTATTTGGGCTAGTTATAGAATTAGGGTTAGAACTAGGTCTAGTGGTAGGATTAGGTAAAACATTAGGGCGATGTTTAAAGCTAGGGTTAGTGTTAGGGTTAAATTATAGGTTAGAGTACTTTTAGGGTTAGGGTTTGGACTTTAATTAGGGCTAGGGTTAGGGCTAGGTTTAGGGATAGGTTTTGAATTAGATTAAGTTTTAAAGTTAGGGCTATGGCTGGGTTTTATTTTAGGGCTAGGGGTATAGTTAGGGCTAGTTTTAGGCTTAGCATTAGGTTTAGGGCTAGTGTTAGGTATAGGTTTAGGTTTAGGGTTAAAGTTAGATTTCGATTTAGGATTAAATCCAGTGTTAGGTCTAGGGCTAAGTATAGGGCTACTGTTAGGTCTTGGTTTATGGCTAGGATTAGGTTTAGGGTAAAGGATAGCGTTAGAACTAGCAATAAGGCTACAGTGAGAGTGAGACTTAGTCTTATGGCTAAGCTTAGTGTTTGGTTAGGAATACGGCTTAATTAGGGCTAGTAATAGGGCTAGGTTTATGGTTATGTTTAGGCCTAGGGTTAGTTTTAGGCTTAGTGAAAGCAATAGGGTTAGAGCTAGGGATAGGGCTAGGGTGAAGGTTAGAATTAGTGTTAGGACTAGGGTTTTATTCGAGTTCCGATTAAGGCTAGGTTTAGGGCTAGGATGAGGGCTAGGGTTTGTGTTAGGGCTAGGATTAGTGTTAGGGCAAATGTCAGATCTAGGGTTACGGTTAGGGATAGTTTTAGGGTTAGGTTAATGGCTATGTTTTGTGTAAGTGTTAGGTTTACGGGAAGGATCAAGTTTAGAGCTAGGGGTATTATTAGGGTCATGGTCAGGTTTAGGGTTTTGTTTAAGTTAGGGTTTAGCGTTAGGACTCGAATTAGCATTAGGTTTTTGTTTAGGGTAATGATAGGGTTTGGTTTAGGGTTCAGATTAGATTTAGCATAATGGATAGGGTTATGTTTAGGGATAGGGTTAGATTTAGGCCTAGGATTAGCATTATAATTAGGGTTATTTCTATGGTAATTGATAGGGTTAGAGCTAAATTTAGGGCTAGAGTTATGGATAGGATTAGGGCTAGGGTTAGGGTTAGGGTTATGGGTTTGTTTTGTGTTAAGGTTAGGGCTAGAATTACGGCTAGGGCAAATGTCAGGTCTAGGTTTATGGTTAAGGTTAGTTTTAGGGTTAGGTTTATGGCTAGGTCTAGTATAAAGGTTATGCTTAGGGGTATGGTCAAGGTTAGAGCTAGGTCTATTATCATGGGAAGGGTCAGAGTCAGGGTTTGGGTTAGGTTAAGGTTTAGGGTTAGGGCTCAAATTAGCATCAGGGTTAGGGTTAGGGTAATGATAGTGTTAGGTTTAGGGTTCAGGTTAGATTTAGGTTAATGAAATAGGTTAGGTTTAGGGATAAGTATAGATTTAGGCCTAGGGTTACCATTAGAGTAATGGTTATGGTTAGGGTAATGGGTAGAGTTAGAGCTGGTGATAGGGATAGGGTAATGGTTAGAATTCTGGATAGTGTTAGGGTAAGGTTTAGGGCTAGGTTTGGGTTATGGTTATGGTTAGGTTTAGGTTTAGGGTTAAAGCTGTGGTTAAGGCTCGGATTAGGGCTTGCTTTTGAGTTTGGTTAGGGCTAAGGTTAAGGCTATGGCTAATTTATGAAATCATGCTATAATTTCTGCTAGTTTTAGGGTTAGGGTTAGGGTTAAGGCTAGGTCTAGTGCTATGGTTAGGATTAGGGTTAGGGTGATGTTTAGAGCAAGCATTATTGTTAGGGTCACTGTCAGAGTAAGGGTTAGTTTTAGGGTTATGGTTAGAACTCAAAGTATGGCTAAAGTTAGTACTAGATGAATATTTAGGGTTTAGTTTAGGTTAAGGTTTAGGAATATAGGTTGGTTTTGCATTTGAGTTGGGCTACTTTACTACTAGATTATGGATTAGCATAAGGGTTAGAATTAGATTGAGATTTAGGCTTAGAGTTATGGTTAGATTTAGAATTAGTGTTAGATCTAGGATTAGGGCTAGGGCTAGGTTTAGGGTGAGGGTTAGGGTTATGGAAACAAATATGATTAGAAATAGTGATACGACTAGGGTGAGAATTAGAGTTAGTCTTAGTAGTAGTATTAGGGTTAGGGTTAGGGATAGGGCTAAATTAGGACTAGGATTAGAGATAGGGTTATTGATAGGGTTAGGGCTAATTTAGGTCTAGGATTAGGTCTAGAGTTAAGGTTAGGTTTAGGGCTAAATTACGGCTAGGAATAGGGCTTCGGTTAGTAGTAGGGTTAGGGCTAAATTCGGGCTAGTACTAAGGCTCAGGTTAGTGTTAGGGTTAGACCAAGGGTTTGGGCTAGAGTTAGGGTTAGAATTGGTGTTAAGGATAAGTTTAGGGGAATGGGTGGGGTTGTAGCTAGCTTTAGGTCTAGGGTGAGGAATAGAATTAGGATTAGGCCTAGGGTTATGGTTCTATTTAGAATTAAGGCTAGGTTTAGTGCTTAGTTAATTGCTAGGGTTTCTGTTAGGATTATGACTAGGACCAGGTTTAGGGCTAATATCAGGTCTAGGGTTAATGATAAAAATAATTTTATGATTAGGTTATGGCAGGTCTAGTGAAAGAGTTAAGTTTAGGTTTAAGGTCAGCTTTAGGGCTTGGGCTATTATTAGGGTCAGGGTTAAGGTCAAGGTCATGATTAGTATTTGGTTTAGCTAAAGATTTAGGGTTAGGGCTCAAATCAGCATTATGGTTAGGGTATGGTTAACATAATAGATAGGGTTTAGTTTAGGTTTCAGTTAAGGTTTAGGGTAATGGAAGGGTTAGGTTTAGCGACTGGGTTAGGGTTAGCATTAGGGTTAGGGTTATGTTTAATGTAATGGATAGATTTATAGCTAGGGTTAGGGTTAGGTTTGGGTTTGGATTAAGTCTAGGATTAGGGCTAGGTTTAGGGATAGGGGTAGGTTTTGATTTGTGGTAAGTTTTAGGATTAAAATAAGTGTTAGGTTTAGGGCTAAGGTTATGCTTAGTTTAAGGTTAGGGTTAGTGTTTGAGCTAGGGTTAGGGCTAGGGTTAGGGTTAGGTTTAGGTTTAGGTCTAGGTTTACATTTGTGGTTAGAATTCGGTTTAGTGTTAGGGATAGAGATTAGGTTAATTAGGTTAATTAGGTTAATTATATTAATTAGGGTTAGGGTTAGGGTAAAGGATATGGTTAGAGCTAAAGTTCAGGCTAGGTTTAATGTTAGGATTATGGTTAGGGTTAGGTTTAGGGTTTAGGATAGAGCTATGGTTATAGTTAGTTAAAAGTTTAGGCTTTGAGCTAAGGTTAGGTCTAAGGCGAGGCTTAGGTTAGGGAAAGGTTTAGGTTTAGAGTGAAGCTGAGGGTTATGCTTAGAGCTAAGTTTAGGCCTAGGATTATGGCTAGGTATTGTGTTAGATTTTTTGTTAGGTTTAGGACAATGCACAATGTAAGAACTAGGGCTATGTTTAAGGCTAGTTTTAGGGTTAAGATTATGGCTAGGTCTAGTGTTAGGTCTATGTTTTGGGTAAGTGACAGGTTTAAAGCTAGGTTCAGTGTTAGAATCAGGGTCAGTTTTGGGGATAGGGTTAGGGTTAGGGTTAGATCCAGAATTAGAACTAGGTTTAGGTCTAGGGGTAGGGTAAGTGTTTAGTTTATGTTAAGGGTTAATTTTAGGGCTAGGTTTTTGTTTAAATCTAGGGCTAGAGTTATAGCTATATTTAGGATTAGCTTTGGGTCTTGGTCTAGTGCTAGGCTTAGGTATAGGTAAAGGGTTACCTGTAGGGCTAGTGTTAGGATTTCATTTAGGATTAGGTTCAGGTTAAGACCTAGGGTTACTTCTAGGGTCCGATGAGGTTCAGGGTTAGATTTAGAAGTAGAATGAAGACTAGCATTAAGGCTAGCATTATTATTAGACTTTAAGTTAGGCTAAGGATTAGTATTAGAACTAGGGTTAGCATTTGGGTTAGGGTTTGGCTTAGTGTAAGGAATAGAGTTAGAGTTAGGCTTAGGGCTAGTTTTAGGGTTAGGGTTAGGGCTACTATTAGGGTTAAAGCTAGGGTTAGGGGTAAAATTAGGGTTAGAATTTGTGTTAGGGTTAGGGCTTCGCTTAGGACAATGACTAATGTATGAACTAGTGTTATGATTAAGGCTAGTTTTACGGTTAGGTTAAGGGTAGATATAGTGTTAGGGTTAATTTAAGGTTAGGGTGATTTTTAGAACTAGGATTAGTGTTAGGATCACTGTTAGGATCAGGGTTAGTTTAGAGTTAGTTTTAGGGCTAGTTGTAGGCTTAGGGTTTAATTTACGTTAGGACTTAAGATAAGGGCTATGGCCTGGTTTTGGTTTATGGATAGGGATAGGGATCGGGTAACTTTTAGGATTAGCGTTATGGTTAGGGGTAGTGGTAGGTTTTAGTTTAGGTATATTTGTACAGTTAAATTTAGAGTTAAGTTTATATTTAGACTTAGGCTTAAATCTAGGTTTAGGATTAAGTCTAAAGATAGAACTAGGGCTAGGGCTATGGCTAGGGCTAGGGCAAGAGTTAGATTTAGTCTTATGGCTAGGTTTAGGGTTAGGATAGTATGAAATAAAGGCTAGGATTAGCACTAGACTTTGTGTTAGGCCTAGGTTTAGGGCGAGGGTTAGGGTTAGGTATAGGTTTATGGTTATTTTTGGGGTACAGGATGAGGTTATAGGTAGATTTAGGGCTAGGGAAAAGAATAGGGTTAGAATTAGGGTAAGGGTTATGTTTAGGGTAATGATACAGTTAGACTTAAGGTTAGGGCTAGGGTTATGGTTAGTATTAGGTCTTAAATTAGGGTTACTCTGAGAGTTAGAACGAGGGTTAGGTATAGTTTTGTTTAGTGTAAGGCTTAGGTTCTGAGCTATGGTTTGGGCTAGACTGAGAGTTAGGTTCAGGATTAGGTCTATGGATAGGATTATGGTATATTTTGGATTTTGTTAAGGTTAGGATTAAACTTATCATTAGTGGTAGTGTCAGTAAAAGGTTCAGGGTTAGTATTAGTCTTTTGGATAGGGTTTGATCTAGAATGAGGGCCAGGGTAAGGGCTATTAATAGGGTTAGTGTTTTGGTTAGCCTAAAAATTAGGGATAGGTCTAGGGTTACCCTTAGGTTTAGGGTTTTGCTTAGGTAAGGGATTGCTTTAGAGGTATGGTTATACCTATGGTTATGGTTAGAGTTAGGGTTAAAGCTAGGTTAAGGGCTCGTATAAGGCCTAGGTCTTGTATTAGGTTTAGGGCTAGTGTAAGGCAATAGCTAATGTAATAACTAGTGTTACCATTAGGGTTAGTTATAGTGTTAGGGTATATGTTAGGTTTAGTGTTAGAATTAGGTTTAAGTTTAGGGTGATATTTATAGCTAGGGTTCGTGTTAGGATAGGAGTCAGGGTCAGGCTTAGTTTTAGGGTTAGAGTTAGGACTTGAATTAGGGTAGGGTTACTTTTAGGGTTCAGTTTAAGGTGAGGGTGGTGTATAGAGCTAGGGTGAGTGTTAGAATTTGAGTCAGGATCAGGGTTGGTTTTAAGGTTAGGGTTAAGACTCACATTAGGGCTATGGTTAGGTCTAGTTGTAATGTTAGGATTTTGTTTAAGTTAAGGTTTAGGGTTAGGGCTCATACTCGGTTTTGTTTTAGTCCTAAGGTTAGTGTTAGTGTTAGTGTTAGTGTTAGGCTTAGGCTTAGAGTTAGGGTTAAATTTGGAATTAGGGTTAGATCTAGGGTTAGGGCTAGAACTAAGGATACAGCATGAGTTAGGTCTAGGTTTAGGGTTACTGTAAGGGATAGATTTAGAACTAGGGATAGTGCTAGGGTGAGAGTTAGTCTTAGACTTAGGGTTAGGGTTAGGGTTAGAATTATGTTTAGGGTTAGGGTGAGTGTAGAGATTAGAGTTAGAGTTTTGACTTTGGTTTAGAGTTAGGGCAAAGTTTGGGGTAAGGCATGGCTTTATAGCTAGGTTTAGAGGTAGGGTGAGTGTTAGAATTAGGGTTAAGGTTGTGGTTAGGGATAGGGTTATGATTAAGCCAGGGTTTAGGGATAGGATGAGAGCTAGGTTTTTCTTTAGAGTTAGGGTTAGGATTAGTGTTAGGGCTAATTTCAGGTCCAGAATTATGGTTAAATATAGTTTTAGTGTTAGGAATTATGGGTATTTCTAGCATAAGGGTTAGGTTTAGGGTTAGCATGAGTTTTAGAGCTAGGGTTATTATTAGGGTCAAGTTTTGTGTTAGGGTTTGGGACAGGTTAAGGTTTAAAGGTAGGGCTTGAATTAGCATTATGGTGTGAGTTATGATTATGGTAATGGATAGAGTTATAAATATGTTTAGGGCTAGGGTTACGGTTATGATTAGGGCTTGGTTTTGGGTTAAGTTAGTGTAAGGTTAGGGTTACGGATAATGTAAGTACTAGGGTTATGATTACGGCTAATTTTAGTGTTTTAGGGTTAGGTTTACTGTTAGGTTTAGGTTTAGGATTAGGGTGATATTGTGATCTTGAGTTAGTGTTATGGTCAGAGTAAGGGTCACGGTTACTTTTAGGGTTTGGCTTAAAACTCGAATTAGGGCTGGGGTTAGGATGAGGTGTAGGGATATGGCTTGGTTTAGGTTAAGTGTTAGGGTTAGAGCTTTGGCTCAGTTTGATTTTAGGGCTAGGGTTAGGGTTAGTGAAATTTTTAGGGTTAGTTTTAGGAATCGGGCTAGTCTTAGATTTAGGCTTAGGCTTGGGTTTAGGGTTAAATTTAGAGTTAGGTTTTATCTAAGTTTAGTGCTAGGGCTAAGGATAGGGCAAGGGTTAGAATAGGATTTGGGATAGATTTAGATTTATGGGAATGGATCAGATTAGAATGAGTGATGGGGCCAGTGTGAGAGTTAGAGTTATTCTTAGGGCTAGGATTAGGGATAGGGCTAAATTACAGCTTGGGTTAGTCTTAAGGCTAGGCTTAGGGCAAGTTTTAGAATTAGCATCAGAGTTAGGGCTAGTTTTAGGCTTAGGCATCGAGTTAGGGTTAGATTTAAAGTTAGGTTTTGATCTAGTGTTAAAGCTAGGGCTAAGGATAGGGCAATTGTGATGAAAAGGGTTACAGTAAGAGGGTTAAGTTTAGGCTAAGGGATGTGTTTTTCACTAGGTTTAGGGCTAGGGCAAGGGTTAGTATTAGGGTTAGGGCTTAGTTAGGCTTAGGGTTATGATTAAATCTAGGTTTATGGCTAGGATGAGGTTTAGGGTTTGTGTTAGGGTAAGGGATAGTATTAGGGTTAGGGCTAATGTCAGGTCTAGAATTATCATTAGGGCTAGATTTAGTGTTAGGTTTATGGATTGTTCCAGTGTAAGGATTAGGTTTAGGGTAAGATTTAGATTTATATCTATGGTTATTTTTAGGATCAGGGTCAGGTATAGGGTTTGAGTTAGGTTAGGATTTAGGTTTAAGATAATGACAGGGTTAGTATTAGGGTTTAGGTTTTGTTTAGTGTAATGGATAGGGTTAGGGTTAGGCCTAGGGTTAGCTTAAGGGTTAGGGTTATTGTTAGGGTAATGCATAGGTTTAGACCTAAGGTTAGGGCTAGGGTTATGTATAAAATTAGGGCTTGTTTTGGGTTAGTGTTAGATTTAATTTTAGGGTTAAATCTAGGTTTAGGACCGGGATTAAGGCTAGGTTTTGGGTTAGGATACGGCTACAGTTAAGGCTACGCATAATGTATGAAATAGGGTTATGATTAGAGCTAGTTATAGGGTTAGAGTTAGGGTTAGGTCTAGTGTTAGGTTGAGCTGTACAGTGATGATAATGTTTAGAGCCAGGGTTAGTGTCAGGGTCAGGGTTAGATTTCAAGTTAGGATTAGGACTAGAATTAGGGATATGGTTAGGGCTAGGTGTAGGGTTAGGGTTTGGTTTAGGTTAAGGGTTAGGGTTTGGTTTAGGTTAAGGGTTAGGGTTATGGCTATGACTCGGTTTTGTTTTAGGGCTAGAGCTAGGGTTAGAGCTAGTTTTAGGATTAGCGTTAGCATTAGGGCTCTTGTGAGGTTTAGGTTTATTTTTAGGGTTAGGGTTAGATTTATAGTTAAGGTTAGATCTGGGGTTTTGGCCAGGGTTATGAATTGGGCTAAGATTACACCAAAGGTTAGCACTAGGATTAAGGTTCTAGTAAGGGATAGAGTTAGAACAAGTGTGAATTGTGCCCAGCCCGAATGCGGCAGTTGGTGGCTCGCACGGGGAGCAACTGAGGGTAAGTAAACTGCTCGCCCCTGAGGGCAGGGCGAGAGGATGGGTAGCCATTTTAAATTTTTTCTTTTGTTTTGCTTCACTTTTGTTTTAAGTTGCCTGCCCCTGGAGATGTGTAAGATGGAAGAAAAACCGCTCACATCTGAGGAACAGATAGGGAGAAAGGATGGATGTATATTTCAGGAGGATAGAAAGGCTATTATAATGATTTTCTGTTGTTACACTTTTGGTTCATTCTGGTTCAGTTTTGTTTGGCATTATCTTCTTGGGTTGTATTATAGTTATAGTAGAAATATTCGAATAAAAGAGAAGGTCTCTCGAGCTAATCAGACAGAAAAAAAAATCAAGTAAAAGAGAAGGCTTCTCGAGCTAGTCAGAGGAATAAATTCAAGTAAAAAAGAAAGTCTCTCGAACTAGTCAGACAGAGGAAAAGATTCAAGTAAAAGTGAAGGCCTCTCAAGCTAGTCAGACAGAGAACGAAAGTTTAGAGCAGAAAAAGCCATCAGGGGGAAAGTTACAAAAGGAGACTGCAACTAACACCTTTCTATCACCATAGGGCTTAAGTGTCCAACCAACAGCACCACCTCTACAGAAGACTGCTACTAACACCTTTCTATCACAAGAGGACATAAGTGTCCAACTGACATGGCCACATTCATATGCTGGAAGGCCCACAACCCCCGCAGTTGATAGTTGGGATCCTGAGACAGGATCTCAAGTATTAACATGCCCTGTATTTGAGGTAGGAGGGCAGCGAAAACACATATACTAAATTATGTAGAGACATTAATGAACAAAGGCAAATTGTGGCAGCTGCAGTAAAACAGGCTTTAGATGCCAGAGACATTAATGAACAAGGGCAAATTGTGGCAGATGCAGTAAAACAGGCTTTAGATGCCAGGCCAAAAACATGCTACAATTGTTAACAAACACGACATTTTAAAAGGAATTGCCCCATAGGAGGAGGGTTTAACAAAACTAGTTATCAAAGGAGTAGAAAACCGGGTATTTGCCCATGATGCCGTAGAGGGAGACATTGGGCTAATGAATGCCATTCTCAAACCACCATAGAGGGTACTCCATTATCAAAAAACGAACAAGGACCAAGTGTTTATCCATGATATTGTGGAGAAAGGCATTGAGCTCCATTGCCAAAAAATGGACACGGGGGCCCAATGCTCTGGGGCCCCAAACCACAAATATATGGAGCACTGAAGGAACCAAGAAACCCCATCAGGGTAGAACCCAGGACACATTGTCCATCAGATCCCTCATCAGACAAACCAGAGGGAGTGCAGGGTTGGACATCTGCACCTCCGCCATATCAGTACTAACTCCAGAGATGGGAGTTCAAATCATTCCCACAGGAGTGAAAGGACCTCTTCCCAAAGGAACAGTAGGCTTATTATTGGGACACAGCTCTTCTACTCTAAAATGACTTATGATAAGTCCTGGGGTAATTGATCCTGATTATGAAGGTGAAATAAAAATTATAGCCAGTTCTCCAAAGGGTATATCAGTAATTTCACCAGGAGATAGAATAGCACAGTAACTAATAATACCAAGCCTACATAATAAATTTTCCAGTCATGCTGTAGAAAGAGTTTCCAAGAAATTAGGCTCCACAGGTGTAGACTGGGCTATGCTGTCTTTAAATTTAGATTCTCGACCCATGCTAAAACTAAATATTCAAGGACATGAATTTAATGGGCTACTGGATACAGGTGCAGACATTAGCATCATCTCTCGTCAAGAATGACCAAAACATTGGCTATTACAACAAGCCACTCAAACGCTTCGAGGCCTAGGAGTGGCGACCAATCCCCATAGAAGTGCAATGGTATTAGATTGGAAGGATCCTGAAAGATGTGAAGGAACTATACAGCCATTTGTATTGGATCATCTTCCTATAAATTTATGGGGGCAAGATGTCCTAGATCAATTAGGTTTGACATTAACAAATAACATCAACCAAAATACACCCACTATTATGACTAGACAAGGTTTTAGGAAAGGAAAAGGATTAGAAAAACAAGAACAAGGTATAGCAGCACCAATACAAATAGATCAAGGAAAAAACAGACATGGGTTGAATTTCCAGAAAGGGCCACTGAGACAATAAAAAATACTTGGAAATCAGAAAGACCAGTATGGGTTCCTCAGTGGCCCCTGACTAAAGAAAAGATAAAAGCAGTCCATGACCTGGTCAAACAACAATTAGCAGAAGGACATATACAACCTTCTGTATCTTCCCATAATACTCCCATTTTTGTCATCAAAAAGAAATCTGGTAAATGGAGATTATTGCAAGATTTAAGAGCCATTAATAATGAGATGGTTATTATGGGACCTGCTCAATCAGGGATTCCTCAATTGTCTGCTTTCCCAAAAACTTGGTATGTTTTAGTTATAGATATTAAAGATTGTTTTTTTTCAATTCCAATTCATCCTAAAGATAGTCCACATTTTGCATTTACTATCCCTGCACTGAATCATGAAGGTCCTGATCAGATATATGAATGGAAAGTACTCCCTCAAGGGATGGTTAACAGCCCAACTATGTGTCAAATTTATGTTAACAAAGCAATCCAGCCACTTAGAAATCAAAATCCTGAACTACAAATATTTCACTATATGGATGATGTATTATTAGCACACAAAGCTAAAAACACATTGCTAGAATGTTATGCCACATTTACAAACTTATTAAAAAATATAATCTAGAGATAGCAATAGATAAAGTACAATTAAATTTTCCAATTAATTATTTAGGAGTTCTATTATCCTAAACCATGGTCCGTCCACCAAAAATTCAAATACGAGTAGATCAACTCAAATCACTTAATGACTTTCAAAAGTTATTAGGAGACATAAATTGGATAAGGCCTTATCTAGGTATACCAACAGGAGAGTTGGGACCATTATTTGATATCCTAAAAGGTCCATCAGATCCAAATTCAGCCCACATGTTAACACCTGAAGCAAGAAAGGGTTTAAAAATCATTGAAACATATATGGAAAATATGCATTTGGATAGAATTGATATAAGTTTGCCTATATTATTTATTGTACTACCAACAAAAAATATTCCTACAGGAGTATTTTGGCAAGAAGGTCCATTATTATGGATACATTTATCTTATTCTCCTAACACTATTATTACTAGGTATCCTGAAGCTGTAGGACAATTAATACTCAATGGAATAAAAGCAGCAAAGGGAATGTTTGGAATTTCTCCCAATAAAATTATTACTCCATATACTATGAATCAAATTGATGAGTTAGCTAATGAGTTAAATACTTGGGCAATAATCATGTGCAAATCTAATGTTTCACTTGATAACCACTTACCATCTAATCCTTTATTGTCTTTTTGGTCTTCGCATCCTGTAATTTTTCCAAAAATGACAAGAAAAACACCTACCGGGAATGCTCCAAATATATTCACTGATGGATCAAATAATGGTACAGCAGCAATAGTTACACCTGATCGAACTTGTTTACATTTTTAGTACCCAAAAAATCAGCTCAAAAGGTAGAGCTTAAGGCAGTATTACAGGCTTTTGTGATGTTTAAAGATTCTGTATTTAATTTATTTTCTGATAGTCAGTATATAGTTAATGCTATAGTATCCCTTGAAGATGCTGGTAGGATTTCCTCTTCCTCTACTGTTTTCTCTTTGCTTTCCACTATACAAAGTCTAATCTGGGACAGAAAAGATCTATTCTTTATAGGACATATCAGGGCACATACAGGATTGCCTAGAGCCCTTAGTTTGGACAATGATTTAGCAGATAAAACTTCACATAACATACATATTTTCTCTACATTAGAAGAAACTATAAATTTTCATAAAAAGTTCCACGTCAATGCTAATACTTTACAAAAGCATTTTAAAATAACTAAGGAACAAGCTATACAAATAATAAAACAATGTCAAAATTGTGTGACCTTTTTACCACAAGTTAATCTTGGAATAAATCCTAGAGGATTGATACCTAATCATATTTGGCAGATGGACGTCACACACTTGCCAGAATTTGGAAAATTGAAATATTTGCATGTTACAGTTGATACTTCTTCTGGATTTTTGATGGGCTCCCTTCATGCCGGAGAAAAAACTAAAGATGTTATAGCTCATTGCTTACAAAATTTTGCCACTGTGGGTGTTCCAGAACAGTTAAAAACAGATAATGCCCTTGGTTATACTTCTACCTCTTTTAAACCATTTTGCTCATCATTTGGTATTACTCATATAACAGGAATCCCATACAATCCACAGGGACAAGGCATAGTTGAAAGAGCTCATAAAACTATTAAAATGTACTTATTAAAGCAAAAAGAAGGAATTGGGAAGGGGTATATATTCCCCAAAGATAAACTTAAAGTAACCCTTTTTACTCTAAACTTATTAAATTTGGATTCATCAGGGCTTAGTGCTGCAGTGATGCTCATTGGAGATGCTCATTGAGCTGTTTCCCCGCCCTTTCAGACTACCAGCTGATGATTGGCTCACAGCGGCCCCAGCAACATCTAGATGATTGGCTCCTCTGCGGTGATGCTCATTGGGCTGTTTCCCTGCCCTTTCAGGCCACGGAGCTGCTCATTTGGGGACTTTTTGGCTCTGCCCACACGACCCAGCCAATCGGCCTCAAGAGCAGGAGGATTGTGGGAGGTGGAGAGGCTGGTGGTTGAGGGAGTGGCTTGTGGGAAGCTGGTGGTGGCAGTTGGGCTCTGAGGGTTTTTCCTGAGGAGCTGTTTTGTTTGGTGTGTTTGGTTCTAAAAATAAAGTTAGTTTTTTTTGACAAGTGGCTACTGAATTGTGCCCAGCCAGACTCGGCACAAGTGTTAGTGTTAGGGTGAGAGTTATAGCTACTCTTTGGGCTAGAGTTAGATTTAGGGTTAGGGATAGGGCTAAATTAGGGCTAAGAATATGGCTAGGGTTAGGCCTATGGTTTGGTTTAGGGATAAAATTAAGGCTAAGTTTAGGGCTAGGATAAGGGCTTGGATTTGTGTTAGGGTTAGTGCTAGGATTAAGGCTATGGTTAATATCAGGTCTAGGGTTAAGGTTAGGAGTAGTTTTGGGGTTAGGATTATGGCTAGGTCTAATATAAGTGTTAGGTAAGGTAAGAGTCAGGTTCATAGCTAGGGGAATTATTCGAGTCACGGTCAGTGTTAGGGTTTTGTTTAGATTTGAGTTTAGGTTAAGGCTCGAATTAGCATTAGGGTTAGGGTTAGCATAATGATAGGTTTAGGTTTAGGTTCAGGGTAGGTTTAAGGTAATTGATAGGTTTGGGAAAAGTGATAGGGTTAGAATTAAGCCTAGGGTTAACATTATGGTAAGGGTTATTTTTAGGGTAATGAATACAGTAAGAGTTAAGGTTAGGGATAGTGTTATGGTTAGGATTAGATCTTGTGTTTGGATTAAGGTGAGGGTTAGAACTAGGATTAAGTTTGAAAGGATTAGGTTCTGAGCTATGATTAAGGCTAGGCTGAGAGTTAGGTTCAGAGTTAGGTCTAGGAATAGGATTATGGTTAATTGTGGGTTAGGGTTGGTGTTAGGGTTAGATCTAGGTCTAGTGTTAGAGTCAGAATAAGGGTCAGGGCTAGGGTTAGGGTTTGGAGTAGTGTTAGAGCTAAAATTAAGGCTAGGGTTAGGACTATTAATAGGGTTAGGGTTTTGGTTAGTCTAAGACTAGGGATAGGTCTAGGGTTACTCTTAGGTTTAGGGTTTCACATAGGGTAAGAAATTGATTTAGATCTACGGTTAGAGCTATGGTTAGGGTTACAATTAGAGTTAAAGCTAGGTTTAGGGCTTGGTTTAGGACTAGTTTTTTTATTAGTTTTAGGGCTAGGATTAGGGTAAGGGCTAATATAAGAACTAGGGTTACCATTAGGGTTAGTTTTAGGGTTAGAGTTAGGGGTTGTTTGAGTGGTAGGGTTAGGTTTAAGTTTAGGGAAATATTTTTATCTATGGTTCTTGGTAGGATAGGAGTCAGGGTAAGGTTTAGTTTTATGGTTAGCATTAAGACTCGAGTTAGGGCTATTGTTAATGTTAGTGTTCGGTTTGAGTTTAGGGCAGTGTTAAGAGCAAGGGTGAGTGTTAGAATATGAGTCAGGGTCAGAATTAGTATAAAGGTGAGGCTTAGGACTCGAATTAGGGCTAGGATTAGGTCTAAGTGTAGTTTTAGTTTTTGGGTTAAGTTAAGGTTTAGGGTTAGGGCTATTGTTCAGTTTTAGGGTTAGGTTTATATATAAGTCTAGTGTTCTAGTTAGGTTTTTGGTTAGGATAATATTTAGAGCTAGGGTTTGTTTTACAGTAACTGTCATTGCCATGTTAGGGTTAAGTTTAGTGTGAGGGCCAGATTTAGGACTAGCGTTGGGTCTAGGGATAGAGTTAGTCTTTACGTTAGATAAATGGTTATTGTTAGGGCTACTGCTTGGTTTTAGTTTAGAGCTAAGGCTAGATTTGTGACTCTATTTAGGATTAAGTTTAGTCTAGTGTTAGTGTTACTGTTAGGTTTAGGTATAGTTTACTGGTAGGGGTAGGGGTAGGGTTTGCTTAAGGTGTCAGGTTTAGACCTAGGGTTAGTGTTAGGGTCAGAATAAGGGTCAGGGTTAGAGTTAGGGTTAGAGCTAGAATGAGGGCTAGGGTTATGAATAATAATAGAGATAGCGTTTGAGGTAGGCTAAGGATTATATTTAGGAATAGGGTAGCATTAGGGTGAGGGTTTGGCTTAGGGTAAGGGATAGGGTTAGAGGGAGAGTTAGGGTTAGGGTTAGTGTTAGGGTTAAGGTTAAATCTAGGTTAGGGCTTGAAATAGGGATAGGATTTGTGTTAGCATAAGGCTACAGCTAATGGAAGGACTAGGATTCCAATTAGCGCTAGTTCTAGTGTTATCATTAGGTCCATGTTTAGAACTAGTTTACTGTTAGGGTCTGAGTAAGGTTCAGGGTTAATTCTAGCGTTAGAGTTAGGATTCAAATTAGGGCTATGTTTAGGGTTAGGTGTAGGGTTAGGGATTGGTTTAGGTTAACTGTTAGGGTTAGGGTTATGACTCAATTTTGTTTTAGGGCTAGGGTACTCTTAGGGCTAAAGTACCAATTAACATTTGGGTTAGGGCTAGGGTTCAAGTGAGCTTTAGGCTAAAAGTTAGGGGTAGATTCAGGTTTAGGGCTCGGGTGAAGGTTAGGGCTAGGGTGGGGGCTAGGGATAGGGATAGGTTTTGGGTTATGGTAACGGATAGATTAAGAACTAGGGATAGGGTAGGGCAAGAGTTAGAGTTAGTTTTAGGGCTAGGGATAGTGTTAGGTTTAGGGTTAGGGCTAAATTTGGGCTAGATTAAAGCAATGGTTAGTGGTAGGTTTAGGCCTAGGTTTAGAACTAGGTTTAGGGTTAGCATTAAGGTTAGGGTAAGATATGATGTTACAGTTACATTTTTGGCTAGGGCTTGTGATAAAATTATGGTTAGAACTCTGGTCAAGACATTTGGCATTTGTTTTTTATGGATTGGCTAGCTTCACTTAGCATAATCTGCTCTAATGCCATCCATTTCCCTGTAAATTTCATGATTTTGTCATTTTTTAGTGCAGAGTAATACTCCATTGTGTATGAATGCCACATTTTTTTAATCCATTCATCTATTGAAGGGCATCTGGGTTGGTTCCACAGTCTAGCTATTGTGAATTGTCCTTCTATGAACATCAATGTGGCAGTATCCCTGTAGTACGCTCTTTTAAGATCTTCAGGGAATTGTCTGTGAAGGGCAATACCTGGGTCAAATAATGATTTCATTCCCAGCTTTCTTAGGAATCTCCATACTGCTTTCCAAATTGGCCGCACCAATTTGCAGTCCCACTAGCAATGTACAAGAATACCCTTTTCCCCACATCCTCTTCAGCACTTGTTGTTGCTTGATTTCATAATGGCTGCCAATCTTACTGGAGTGAGATGGTATCTTAGGGTGGTTTTGATTTGCATTTCTCTGACTGCTAGAGATAGTGATCATTTTTTCATGTACTTATTGATTATTTGTATGTCCTCCTCTGAGAAGTGTCTGTTCAGGTCCTTGGCCCATTTGTTGATTGGGTTATTTTTTATCTTATTGTTAAATTTTTTTTTTTTTTGGAGACCACAACAATGATTTATTCTTCCAGTGTGTTTACATGTTCTGCCTTGAACTGAATTCTCCAATTTTTTTTTGGTTTTGTTCTGTTTTCTTTTTTCTACTTTCCAGTCTTAATTTCTGACTCTCTTGTGATAGCATGATCCCGTTATTCTTCTGTATTTTTTTTTTTTTTAGTTTCCCTTAGGAAATGTGTGTCTGTTTCTAACATTTGTCCTCCCATCTTCTTGAGAGTTCCAAGGCAAAAAATAAAATAAAAAATAAAAAAAGCATTTAAATCTTTTTTTGCTCCATCTACCTCTTTTTTTTTCCTCAGTAAATTACCTTCCCCATGTCTTAGTCATACAACTCTCTCCTTCAGTGACCCCTGTGTTCCTTATACACTTGAAATTTTTCCCATTATTTATCTTAACCTTCAGTACAATCTCGTTTTCATTCTCTACCTTTGCCTTTCTTATCTTTTTTTACACTCTCCGGACTTTGTTCCGTAATCTTCCCTGGCTGCCTCTGTATTGATGCCTTAATGCCTCGCATATGCCTCTTTCTTACTTTTTTTTTTTTTTATTTTTATATTTTTTTTTATTGTTGGTTGTTCAAAACATTACATAGTTCTTGATATATCATATTTCACACTTTGATTCAAGTGGGTTATGAACTCCCATTTTTACTCCGTTTACAAATTGCAGAATCACATCAGTTACACTTCCATTGATTTATATATTGCCATACTAGGGTCTGTTGTATTCTGCTGCCTTTCCTATCCGTTACTACCCCCCTCCCCTCCCCTCCCCTCCCCTCTTCTCTCTCTACCCACTCTACTGCAGTTCATATCTCCCCCTTGTATTATTTTTCCCTTTCCCCTCGTTACCTCTTGTATGTAATTTTGTATAACCCTGAGGGTCTCCTTCCATTTGAATGCAATTTCCCTTCTCCCTCCCTTTCCCTCCCACCTCTCGTCCCTGTTTAATGTTAATCTTCTTCTCATGCTCTTCGTCCCTACTCTGTTCTTAGTTACTCTCCTTATATCAAAGAAGACATTTGGCATTTGTTTTTTAGGGATTGGCTGGCTTCACTCAGCATAATCTGCTCTAATGCCATCCATTTCCCTCCAAATTCTATGATTTTGTCATTTCTTAATGCAGAGTAATATTCCATTGTGTATAAATGCCACATTTTTTTTATCCATTCGTCTATTGAAGGGCATCTAGGTTGGTTCCACAGTCTTGCTATTGTGAACTGTGCTGCTATGAACATCGATGTAGCAGTGTCCCTGTAGCATGCTCTATTTAGGTCTTTAGGGAATAGACCGAGAAGGGGAATAGTTGGGTCAAATGGTGGTTCCATTCCCAACTTTCCAAGAAATCTCCATACTGCTTTCCAGATTGGCTGCACCAATTTGCAGTCCCACCAACAATGAACAAGTGTACCCTTTTCCCCACATCCTCGCCAGCACTTGTTGTTGTTTGACTTCCTAATGGCTGCCAATCTTACTGGAGTGAGATGGTATCTTAGGGTGGTTTTGATTTGCATTTCTCTGACTGCTAGGGATGGTGAGCATTTTTTCATGTACTTGTTGATTGATTGTATGTCCTCCTCTGAGAAGTGTCTGTTCATGTCTTTGGCCCATTTGTTGATTGGGTTATTTGTTATCTTGTTGTCTAATTTTTTGAGTTCTTTGTATACTCTGGATATTAGGGCTCTATCTGAAGTGTGAGGAGTAAAGATTTGTTCCCAGGATGTAGGCTCCCTATTTACCTCTCTTGTTGTTTCTTTTGCTGAGAGAAAACTTTTTAGTTTGAGTAAGTCCCATTTGTTGATTCTAGTTATTAACTGTTGTGCTATGGGTGTCCTATTGAGGAATTTGGAGCCCGACCCCACAGTATGTAGATCGTAGCCGACTTTTTCTTCTATCAGACGCCGTGTCTCTGATTTGATATCAAGCTCCTTGATCCATTTTGAGTTAACTTTAGTGCATGGCGAGAGAAAGGGATTCAGTTTCATTTTGTTGCATATGGATTTCCAGTTTTCCCAGCACCATTTGTTGAAGATGCTATCCTTCCTCCATTGCATGCTTTTAGCCCCTTTATCAAATATAAGATAGTTGTAGTTTTGTGGGTTGGTTTCTGTGTCCTCTATTCTGTACCATAGGTCCACCCGCCTGTTTTGGTACCAGTACCATGCTGTTTTTGTTACTATTGCTCTGTAGTATAGTTTGAAGTCTGGTATCGCTATACCGCCTGATTCACCCTTCCTGCTTAGCATTGTTTTTGCTATTCTGGGTCTTTTATTTTTCCATATGAATTTCATGATTACTTTCTCTATTTCTATAAGAAATGCCATTGGGATTTTGATTGGTATTGCATTAAACCTATAGAGAACTTTTGGTAATATTGTCATTTTGATGATGTTAGTTCTGCCTATCCATGAACAGGGTATATTTTTCCATCTTCTAAGATCCTCTTCTATTTCTCTCTTTAGGGTTCTGTAGTTTTCATTGTATAAGTCTTTCACCTCTTTTGTTAGGTTGATTCCTAAGTATTTTATTTTTTGGGGGGATATTGTGAATGGAGTGGTTGTCCTCATTTCCATTTCAGAGGATTTGTTGCTGATATACAGGAATGCCTTTGATTTATGTGTGTTGATTTTATATCCTGCCACTTTACTGAATTCATTTATTAGCTCTAATAGTTTCTTTGTAGACCCTTTTGGGTCTGCTAGGTATAGAATCATGTCATCTGCAAATAGTGATAATTTAAGTTCTTCTTTTCCTATTTTTATGCCTTTAATTTCTTTCGTCTGTCTAATTGCTCTGGCCAGTGATTCGATAACTATGTTGAACAGAAGTGGTGAGAGAGGGCATCCCTGTCTTGTTCCAGATTTTAGAGGGAATGCCTTCAATTTTTCTCCATTCAGAATGATGCTAGCCTGAGGTTTAGCATAGATTGCTTTTACAATGTTGAGGTAAGTTCCTGTTATCCCTAGTTTTTCTAGCGTTTTGAACATAAAGGGATGCTGTACTTTGTCGAATGCTTTTTCTGCATCTATCGAGATGATCATATGGTTCTTATTTTTAAGTCTATTGATGTGGTGAATAACATTAATTGATTTCCGTATGTTGAACCAGCCTTGCATCTCAGGGATGAATCCTACTTGATCATGGTGCACAATTTTTTTGATATGTTTTTGAATCCGATTTGCCAAAATTTTATTGAGGATTTTTGCATCTAGGTTCATTAGAGATATTGGTCTGTAGTTTTCTTTCTTTGAAGTGTCTTTGTCTGGTTTAGGAATCAGGGTGATGTTGGCCTCGTAGAAAGAATTTGGAAGTTCTCCCTCTTTTTCTATTTCCTGAAATAGCTTGAAAAGTATTGGTGTTAGTTCCTCTTTAAAGGTTTTGTAAAACTCTGCTGTATACCCATCCGGTCCTGGGCTTTTCTTAGTTGGTAGTCTTTTGATGGTTTCTTCTATTTCCTCAATTGATATTGGTCTGTTTAGGTTGTCTATATCCTCCTGCCTTAATCTGGGCAGATCATATGACTTAAGAAATTTATCGATGCCTTCACTATCTTCTATTTTATTGGAGTATAAGGATTCAAAATAGTTTCTGATTATCTTCTGTATTTCTGAAGTGTCTGTTGTGATATTGCCTTTTTCATCCCGTATGCTAGTAATTTGATTTCTCTCTCTTCTTCTCTTCGTTAGCATGGCTAAGGGTCTGTCGATTTTATTTATTTTTTCAAAGAACCAACTTTTAGTTTTGTCAATCTTTTCAATTGTTTCTTTTGTTTCGATTTCATTAATTTCAGCTCTGATTTTAATAATTTCTTGCCTTCTACTTCTTTTGCTGTTGTTTTGCTCTTCTTTTAATAGGATTTTGAGATGGAGTATGAGATCATTTATTTGTTGGTTTTTTCTTTTTTTAAGGAATGAACTCCAAGCAATGAATTTTCCTCTTAGAACTGCTTTTAATGTGTCCCATAGATTCCGATATGTTGTGTCTGTGCTTTCATTTATCTCTAAGAATTTTTTAATTTCCTCCTTGATGTCTTCTATAACCCATTGATCATTTAGTAACCAATTGTTCATTCTCCAAGTGATGCATGTTTTTTCCTTCCTTCTTTTATCGTTGATTTTCAGTTTCATTCCATTATGATCAGATAAGATGCATGGTATTATCTCCACTCCTTTATATTGTCTAAGAGTTGCCCTGTGACATAATATATGATCTATTTTTGAGAAGGATCCATGTGCTGCTGAGAAAAAAGTGTAACTGCTTGATGTTGGGTGGTATATTCTATATATGTCAATTAAGTCTAGGTTATTAATTGTGTTATTGAGTTCTATAGTTTCCTTATTCAACTTTTGTTTGGAAGATCTGTCTAGTGGTGAGAGAGGTGTGTTGAAGTCTCCCATGATTATTGTATGTTGGTCTATTAGACTCTTAAACTTAAGAAGAGTTTGTTTGATGAACATAGCTGCACCATTGTTTGGGGCATATATATTTATGATAGTTATGTCTTGTTGGTGTATGGTTCCCTTGAGCAGTATGTAGTGTCCCTCTTTATCCCTTTTGATTAACTTTGGCTTGAAATCTATTTTATTTGATATGAGTATGGACACTCCTGCTTGTTTCCTAAGTCCATATGAGTGATATGATTTTTCCCAACCTTTCACCTTCAGTCTATGTATGTCTTTTCCTATCAAATGCGTCTCCTGTAGGCAGCATATTGTTGGGTCTTGTTTTGTGATCCATTCTACTAGTCTGTGTCTCTTGATTGGTGAGTTTAAGCCATTAACATTTAGGGTTATTATTGAGATATGGGTTGTTCTTCCAGCCATAATTGTTTATTTATGTTACTAAACATGGTTTGTTTTCCTTTTTTGATTATTTTCCCCCCCTTTACTGTCCTACCTCCCACTGTTGGTATTCATTGTTATTTTCCATTTCCTCTTCCTGTAATGTTTTGCCGAGGATGTTTTGAAGACATGGTTTTCTAGCTGCAAATTCTTTTAACTTTTGTTTATCGTGGAAGGTTTTAATTTCATCTTCCATCCTGAAGCTTAATTTCGCTGGATACATGATTCTTGGTTGGAACCCATTTTCTTTCAGTTTTTGAAATATGTGATTCCAGGATCTTCTAGCTTTCAGAGTCTGTGTTGAAAGATCAGCTGTTATCCTGATTGGTTTACCCCTAAATCTAATCTGCTTCCTTTCTCTTGTAGCTTTTAAAATTCTCTCCTTATTCTGTATGTTGGGCATCTTCATTATAATGTGTCTAGGTGTGGATCTCTTATGATTTTGCACATTCGGCGTCCTGTATGCTTCTAGGATTTGAGATTCTGTCTCATTCTTCAAGTCTGGGAAGTATTCTCGTATTATTTCATTGAATAGGTGGTTCATTCCTTTGGTTTGGACCTCTATACCTTCCTGTATCCCAATGACTCTTAAGTTTGGTCTCTTTATATTATCCCATATTTCTTGGATGTTCTGCTCATGGTTTCTTAACAGTTTTGCTGAGCTATCTATGTTCTTTTCAAGTTGAAATACTTTGTCTTCATTGTCTGATGTTCTATCTTCTAAGTGTTCTACTCTGCTGGTAGTATTCTCAATTGAGTTTTTAAGTTGGTTTATTGCTTCCTGCATTTCTAGGATTTCTGTTTGTTTGTTTTTTATTACCTCTATCTCCCTGTATAGTTGATCTTTTGCTTCTTGGATTTGTTTATGTAATACAATGTCGAAGTGGTCAAAATGATCTTTCATTGTCTGATTTTGCTGTCTAATGTCTTCCTTGAGACTCCAGATCATTTGCAGCATGTATATCCTGAATTCTTTATCTGACATTCCATGTGCTGCAGCTATAACCTCTTCTAAAGTTGAGTTGACCTGCATTGCTTGTGGTCCTTTCTTTCCTTGTCTTTTCATATTGCTCGTGTTTCTTTCTGCTTAGTGAAACTATTGTGTTTTTGAAATTTTTCCCCCTATATATTTATATTGCTCTTGTATAGTTGAAAAGTCTCCCTTGCAGGGGCGGGCGGCAGCTCTGCTCCTCCTCCAATTGGGGTGATCTGTCTACCACGCTGGTGGGCCGCTGGGACTGTTCTGCCGGTCGGTCGCAGGTCTGCCTACCTTGGAGGCGCGGGCAGCGGCTCTGCTCTGCCCTTCCTCCTATTGGTGTGACGTGTCTACCACGTCACCACGTCCGTGAACCCCTGGGCCTGTTCCACCAGTTAGTCTGCCTTGCAGGCGTGGGCGGCGGCTCTGCTCTGCCCCTACTCCAAATGGAGTGATGTGACTGCCACGCTGGCGGGCCGCTGGGCCTGATCCAGGCTCGGGGAGCGGCTCTGCTCTGCCCCTCCCCCAAGTGGTGTGACGTGTCTACCACGCCGGCAGGCCGCTGGGGCTGTTCTGCCAGACTGTCACAGGCCTGCCTACCTTGCGGACGCGGGTGGAGGATCTGCTTTCCCCCTACTCCAATTGGGGATTCTTGACAAGAGCTCTGTTTGGCTCTAGCCGGAGCGACGCGACACCACGCCGGCGGGTCGCTGGGCCTGTTCCGGGCTCTGGCGGCGGCTCTGTTCGGCCCCCGCTCCAGCCGGAGCGACGAGACACCACGCCGGCGGGTCGCTGGACCTGTTCCGGGCACAGGCGGCGGCTCTGATCGGCCCCCGCTCCAGCCGGAGCGACGTGACACCACGCCGGCGGGTCGCTGGGTCTGCTCCGGGCCCCGGCGGCGGCTCTGTTTGGCCCCTGCTCTAGCCAGAGTGACGCGACACCACGCCGGCGGGTCGCTGTGCCTGTTCCGGGCTCTGGCGGCGGCTCTGTTCGGCCCCTGCTCTAGCCAGAGTGACGCGACACCACGCCGGCGGGTCGCTGTGCCTGTTCCGGGCTCTGGCGGCGGCTCTGTTCGGCCCCTGCTCTAGCCGGGGCGACGCGACACCACGCCGGCAGGTCGCTAGGCCTGTTCCGGGCTCTGGCGGCGGCTCTGCTCCGCCCCTCTGGCCTTCACAGTATTCAGCAGGACCCGGACCGAGAGACAGTTTCCGCGGGTTCTTTATCCCTGGGCCAGAGCAGTTGCGGGAGCCAGAATTCGGCCTCTCCGGACTTGGTGCATGCTCCGACAGGAGCAGGCTCCAAGAAGCAGTTTCCGCGGGTTCTATAGCCCTGGGCCAGAGCAGCTCCGGTAGCCGGAGCTCCGCCGCTCCGGGCTCGGTGCGTGTTCTGATAGGAGCAGGCTCCAAGAAGCAGTTTCCGCGTGTTATTTAGCACTAAGTCTGAGCAATTTGTCTGCGAGACGCAGACAATTGTCAGCCTGAAATTACCTGTTCTATAGCTGAAAGAGCTGCAATCAGTCAAAAACAAGGATGGTGACGTCAGCTCTCCAAGATGGTGGCCGCTGGCTTCCTCCGTGGTCTGACCGGTGTGGAGAACCGAACTGGACCGTTTCCTTCCCCGTCTCCAACCCAGAATTTAGCTCCGAGCTCAGCAAATGCCTAGCTGGCAGGAGCCCGCAGAATCAGCATCGCTGTATCTCTGCGCCACCAGCCCGTCGTTTCCCAGTGCGCTCCGCAGACTCCAGCCGCAGGGCGATCTGCCGAACAATAAGCGCTCCGTACGGACAAATCGCTCGCTTTTGAGCCCCTGAAGCTGATCCTCGTGCGATGAAAATCCTTCCACTAGGTTTTGGAGCACCCCAATTTTGCTGGAAATTCCTAACCAGATAGCTTTTAGCCGTTCTAACTCATCATTTTCCCTCACAGTGACGCAGTACTCGGAGTTACTGCACTCCCTTCGCGGCCATCTTCCCTTTCCTAATTTTTTGAGTAATGAGAGCAACTAAGAACAGAGCAGGCAGTAAGAGAAGGAGGAAAAGATTAACATTAAACAGAGACATTAGGTGGAAGGGAAAGGGAGAGAAAAGGGAAATTGCATGGAAATTGAAGGAGACCCTCATTGTTATACAAAATTACATATAAGAGGTTGTGAGGGGAATGGGAAAAATAAACAAGGAGAGAAATGAATTACAGTAGATGGGGTAGAGAAAGAATATGGGAGGGGAGGGGAGAGGGATAGTAGAGGATAGGAAAGGTAGCAGAATACAACAGTTACTAATATGGCATTATGTAAAAATGTGGATGTGTAACCGATGTGATTCTCTAATCTGTATTTGGGGTAAAAATGGGAGTTCATAACACACTTGAATCTAATTATGAAATATGATATGTCAAGAGCTTTGTAATGTTTTGAACAACCAATAAAAAAAGGAAAAAAAAGTAATATCATAGTGAGAAACCACTACATATAAACTAAAATTTATGTGTTAAGGACTCTGGTTAAGGTTAGAATTAGGATTAAGGCTAGTCTTAAGGCTAGGATTAGGGGTAGGGTTTGTGCTAGGGTTAGGACTAGGATTAGGTCTATGGCTAATGTCAGTTCTAGGGTTATGGTTAGAAATAGTTTTAGGTTTAGGTTTATAACCAGGTTTATTTTAAGGGTTACGTTGAGGGTTACAGTCAGGTTTACACCTAGGGGTATTATTGGGGTCAAAGTCAGGATTAGGGTATGGGTTAAGTTTAGGTTAAGATAGAGCTAAAATTAGCATTAGGGTTAGGGTAATGGATATGATTAGGTTTCAGGTTCATGTTACGTTTAGTATAATGGACAGGGTTAGGGTAAGGCATCATTAGAGTTAGGCCTAAAATAGAATTTGGTTAAAGATATGGTTCAGGTAATGGATAAGGTTAGAGCTACAGTTAGGACTAGAGTTATGATTAGGTTAGGGATATGGTTAGGGTTAGGCCTAGGGTTAGAATTTGCTTAGGGTTATGCTTAGGGTAATGGATAAAATTATATCTAGGTTGAGGGCTAGTATATTACGGTTAGAAATAGGGCAATGGTTCAGTTTAGGTTTCGAGATAGGACAAGGTTTAGGTTTAGAGTTAGGTTTAGGTTAAGTGTTAGGGCTAGGGATAGGGTTACATCTACGATTAAAACTAGAGTTGGGGCTTGGATTAGGGCTAGGTTATGGGTTAGGTTAGGGCTAGTGTAGGACTATGGCTAATGTAAGAACTAGGGTTATGATTAGAGACAGCATTAGGTCTAGTTCAAGGTCTAGTGTTTAGATTAGGTTAAGAATTAGGGAGATGATTAGAGATAGGGTTAGTGTTAGTTTCAGAGTCAGAATCAGTGTTACTGATCAGCGTTAGGGATACGACTCAAATTAGGGCTAGGATTAAGGCTAGGTGTAGGGTTATGTTTTGCATTAGGTTTAAGGTAAGAATTAGGGATAGGGCTAAGTCAGGTCTAGCGTTACCGTTAGGCTAGGGTTAGGTTAAGGCTATGGTTCAGTTTTGTTCTAGAGCTAGGGCTAGGGTTAGAGCTAGTTTTAGGATTAGCGATAATGTTAGGGCTAGTGGTAGGATAAGGTTTAGGCTTAGATTTATTGTTATGTTTAGATCTAGGTTTAGGGCTGCGGTCTGCATTAGGGTTAAGTTTAGGGCTAGTGTTAGGGTTACGGTAACAGATAGGGTTAGAACTAGAAATAGGACTGGGGTGCGATTAGAGTTATTCTTTGGGCTAGGGTTAGGGGTAGGTTTAGGGTTAGTGCTAAATTACGGCTAGGATGAGTGCTAGGGTTAGTGTTAGGGTTAGGCCTAGGGTTAGGGCTAGGGTTATGGTTAGTGTGAGTGTTAGGGTTAGGGTTTGATTTAGGGGAAGGGGTTATAGCTAGGTTTAGACCTAGGGTTTGGGTTAGAATTTGATTTAGGGCTAGGGTTGGGGTTCGGGTTAGGATTAAGGCTAGGTTTAATGCCAGGATGAGGGTATGTGTTATGGCTATGTCTAAGATTAGGGCTAGGTCTAATGTCAGGTCTAGGTTCAAAGTAAGTGGTGATTTTATGGTAAGGTTATGGCTAGGTCTAATGTAAGGTTTAGGTTTAGGGTAAGGGTCAGGCTTAGAGCAAGGTGTTTTATTAGGGTCAGTGTCCGGGTATGGTTTGATTTAGGTTAAGGTTTAGGGTTAAGACTTGTATTAGCATTAGGATTCGGCTTGGGATTTGGGTAATGGATAGGGTTAGATTTAGGATTCAGGTTAGGTTTAAAGTAATCTATATTGTTATTGTTAGTGACAGGGTTAACATTAGGCCTAGGGTTAGCATTTGGTTTAGACTTATCTTTAGGTTAATGGATAGGGTTAGAGCAAATGTTAGGGTTACAGTTAAGGTTAAGTTTATAGCTGGGGTTAGGGTTGGGCCTAGGGTTAGTGTCAGGGTTAGGTTTAGGGTAAGTGTTAGGGTTTGATCTAGGGTTAGGTCTAGGGCAAGGGTTAGTGTCAGAGTCAGGTCAAGGGTTAGGGTTATGGTTAGTATTATTATTAGGGAAGGGTTAGAGTTTGAGCTAGGTTTAGGACTAGGGTGAAAGTTAGGGTTAGGTTTAGTTCTAGTGTTACCATTAGGGATACAATTAGGGTTAGGTTTAGGGCTAGATAAGGGTTAGGTTTCTGTGATGTTTATGGCTAGCTTTAGGGCTATGGGTAATATAAGAGCTCAGGTTATTATGCTTATGGGTAGTTTTAGGGTTAGGGTTATGGAGAAGTCTAGTGTTAGGTTTAGGTTTTTGTTTAGGATAGGTTTTAGACTAGGGTGTGTGTTAGGGTAAGCATCAGTGTTTGGGTTAAGGTTAGGGTCAGAATTAGAAATAGTGTTGGGTCTAAGGATAGGGTTAGTCTTTGTGTTAGGTTAAGGGTTACTGTTAGGGCCAATTCAATGTTTTTTTGTTTTTTTGTTTTGTTTGTTTGTTTGTTTTAGGGCTAGGTATAGATTTATGACTCTATTTAAAAAAAGGTTTGGTCTAGTGCTAGTGTTACTGTTAGGTTTAGGTGTAGGTTTACTGGTAGGGGAAGATTTAGGGTCTGGTTTACGGTTAGTGTCAGGTTTAGATCTAGGGTTAGTGTTAGGGTCAGAATAAGGGTCAGTTTTGGGTTAAGGCTAGAGCTAGAATTAGGCCGAGGGTTAGGACTACTAAAATTGTTAGTGTTTGAAATAGGGTAAGGATTAATGTTAGGACTAATGTAGCATTAGTGTGAAGGTTTGGCTTAGGATAATTGATAGGAATAAAGGCAGGGTTAGGATTAGGGATAGGGTTAGGGTTATGGTCAGTTTTACTGTTAGAATTCGGTTTATGGTTACGGTTACAGTTTGAGTTAGTATTAGAGTTAAGTTAGGGATAGTGTTAGAGTTTGGGTTAGGGTTATAGTTAGGTTTAGAATTAGTGTTAGGTTTAGGGTTATGGTTAGTGTTAGGTTTAGGGTTAGGATTAGGTGAGTGCTAGGTTTAGGGTAAGGATTATGGTTAGGATTAGTGTTAGTATATAGGTTATGGTGAGGTTTAGGAATACAGTTAGGGTTAGGGTTAGGGTTAGGGTTAGGGTTAGGGTTAGTGTTAGGGTTAGGGATAAGGTTAGCGTTAGGATTAGCATTTGGTTCAGTATTAGCATTTGTGTTTTGGTTAGAGTTGGGGTTAGGCTTAGGGTTACAGTTAAGATTAAGGTTATGTTTACAGTTATGGTTGAAATAGGGATAGGTGTAGGGTTAGTGTTAGGGTTAGGGTTAGTGTTTGTGAAAGGCTTAGGTTTAGGCTTAGGGTTCAGGTTAGGGTTAGGGTTAATTTTAGAGTTAGAGTTAGGATTGGCTTTAGGGGTACTGTTAGGGTTAGTGTTCGGATTTGTGTTTAGGTTAGATTTAGGGTTAGGGTTTGTGTAAGGTTTAGGGTTAAGATTATCATTAGGGTTATGATTAAGTTTAGAGTTAGAATTAGGTTTAGGGTTAGGGTTTTGGTTAGGGTTAGGTATAGTGTTAGGTTTAGGTTTAGTGTAAGTTATAAAGTTAGGGTTGGGATTAGGGTTAGTGTTAGTGTTAGGGTTATTGTTAGTGTTATTGTTAGGGATAGTGCTAGGGTTAGGTTTAGGATTAGTTTTAGGTAGAGGTTAGGGTTAGCATTATGGTTTGGTTAGGGTTTTTGTTAGGGTTATTGTTAGGTAAAGGGTTGGCCTTAGGGTTAGGGTTAGGGTGTGGGTTAGTGTGAGGGTTATGGTTAAAATTACTTTTAGGTTTCGGGTTAGAGGTAGAGTTAGGGTTAGTGTTAGTGTTATATTTAGGATTAGGTTTATGATTCGTGTTAGAGTTAGGGTAAGGGCTGGTGTTAGGGTTAGGTGTAGGTTTACGGATAAGGTTAGGGTTAGTAGTACAGTTAGTTTTAGGTTTAATGTTGGGATTACTCTTTGGGTTAGTGTTAGATTAGGTTTCAGGTTAGTGTTAGGGTTAGGTTTAGAGTAAGTGTTAGGTTTACGGTTATGTGAGGTTTAGGGTTAGTGTTAGGGTTAGTGCTAGTGATAAAATTAGGTTTAGTTTTAGGGTTAGTGTTAGGGTTAGGGTGAGATTTAGCGTTAGGTTTTGTGTTAGGTTAAGGGTTAGGTTTAGAATAGTTTTCGGTTAAGGGTTAAGATTAGGGTTAGGGTTTTGATAGGGTTAGTGTTTGTCTCAGGGTTAGGCTTCGTTGTAAGGTTAGGGTTAGGGTTAGTGCAAGGGTTTGGGTTAATTTTAGGATACTGTTAGAGTTAGTATTATGTTTAGGTTTAGACTTAGGGTCAGTGTTAGGTTTAGATTTAGGGTTAAGTTTAGGAATAGTGTTAGGGTTAGGGTTGGGTTTGTGTAAGGGTTAGGGTAAGGGTTATTGATAGGGTTATGTTACTGTTAGGGTTAGTGTTAGTGTTAGGGTTAGGGTTTTGGTTAGAAATAGGGTTAGGGTTAATTTTAGGGTTAGTGTTAGAGTTAGGATTACGGTTAGCTTTAGGTTTAATGTTACAGTTAGTTTTAGTATTAGGGTTAGGTTTAGAGTTAGGTTTACTGTTAGGGTTAGTGTTAGGAATAGGTTTAGGGTTAGTGTTAGACTCAGGGTAAGATTTAGGGTTAGCATTAGGTTTTGGTTTAGAGTTTGGTTTAGGGTTAAGTTTTGGCATAGGGTTAGATTTAGGATAGGATTATGGTTTGGTTTAGGGTTAGGTTACGGGTTAGTGTTTGGATTAGGTTTAGAGTTTGTGTTAGGGTTAGGTTTAGGGTTACCATATAATTAGGTTTAGAGTTAGGGTTAGGGTAAGTGTAGGGTTAGTTTTAGGTTTAAGGGAAGGATTAGGGTTAGTGTTAGGGTCAGAGTTAGGGTTACGGTTAGGCTTAATGTTAGATTTTGCGTTAGGGTTATTCTTAGTTTTAATGATAGGGTTAGGGTTGGGTTTAGTATTAGTGTTAGGATTTGTGTTAGTGTTACGTAAAGGTTAGGGTTAGGGGTAGATTAGGTTAAGGTTTTTCATTTGGATTAGGGTTTCTGTTCAGGTTAGAAATTGGGTTAGGTATAAGGTTATGTTTAGTGTTAGGATTAGTGTTAGGGTTAGGGTTACGATTGGAGTTAGGGTTAGTGTTAGTGTTAGGTTAGGGTAAGGGTTAGTGTTATTGTTAGGGTTAGGGTTATGGTTGGTGTTGGTGTTAGCGTTAGGGTAAAATTTATGTCTAGGTTTAATGTTACAATAATAGTTAGGGTTAGGTTAGGGTTAGGATGAGGTTTAGGTTTAGGTTTACTGTTAGATTTAGGGTTGTGTTAGGGTTTGTGTAGGGTTAGAGTTAGGGTTAAATTTAGAGTTATGGTTACAGTTAGGATTTGGGTTAAGGTTAAACTTAGTGTTAGAATTAGGTTAGAGTTAGTGTTAAGATTAGCATTAGGGTTAGTGTTATGGTTAGGGTTAGGGTTAGCATTAGAATTACTGTTATGTTTAGTGGTAGGATTTGTTTTATGTTTAGGCTTGGGTTAGGCTTAGGGTTACAGTTAAGTTTAGGATGACAGTTAGAATTGGGGTTAGTATTAAGTTTAGGGTTAGGGTTAGGTTTAAAGTTTGTGTTTGTGATAGGGATAGGTTTAGGCTTAGGGTTCATGTTAGGGTTAGGGTAATTTTAGAGTTAGGGTTGGGTTGGCTTTAGGGTTAGTGTTAGCGTTAGTGTTAGGGTTACTCTTCAGTTAGGGTTAAGGTTTGTGTTAGGGTTAGGGTTAAGGTTATCATTAGGCTTAATGTTATGATTAGATTTAGAATTAGGTTTAAAGTTATGGTTACATTTAAGTTTAGGGTTACTGTTAGATTTAGGGTTAGGGTTAGGGTTAGTTATAGAGTTAGGGTTATATTTAGGGTTACGATTAGGGTTAGTATTAGTGTTTTGGTTAGGTTTAGTGGTAGGGTTAGTGTAAGGTTAGGGTTAGTGTTAAGTTAAGGTTAGGGTTAGTGTAAGTATTATGGTTATGGTAAGGTTTAGGGTTAGTGTTATATTTAGGGTCAGAGTTAGGGTTATGGCTAGTTTTAGACTTAGGGTTTCTATTAGGGTTAGGGTTAGGGTTAGGTTTAGTGTTAGTATTAGGTTTAGGGTTAGGTATAAGTTTGCTGTTAGGGTTAGCATAAAGTTTAGGGTTAGTGTTAGGGTTAGTGTTCCATTTACGGGAAAGTTTAGTGTAAGTGTTAGTGTTAAGATTAATGTTAGTGTTAGTGTTACAGTTAGGGTTAGCATTAGGGTTAAGTTTACTGTTATGTTTAGGGTTAGGTATAGGGTTAGTGTTAGGGTAAGTGTTAGGGTTCAGGATAGGTTTAGGGTTAGTGTCAGGGTTCGGGTTAGTGTCAGGGTTAGGGTTAGTGGTAGGGTTAGGGTTAGTGGTAGGATTAGGTTTAGGGTTAGGTTTAGGGTTAGAGTTAGGTTTAAGTTTCATGTTAAGGTTAGGTATAGGTTTAGGATTGGGTTTAGAGTTAGTGTTATGTTTAGAATTAGGGTTACTGTTAGGATTCCAATTAGGATTAGGATTATGTAAGTATGAGAATTAGGGTTAGGTTAGGGTCAGGGTTATGCTTTAGGTTATGGTTTCTGTTAGGTTTAAGGTTTGGGTTTGTGTTAGTTTTAATGTTAGGTTTAGGATTAGCTTAAGGATTAGTGTTAGGTTTTGAGTAAGGGTTTGTTTTAGGGTTAGGTTTAGTGGTATGCTTAGTGTTTGGATTTGTGTTAAGGGTAAGGTTAGGTTTAGTGTTCTGGTTAGATTTAGGTTTAGGGTTAGCACTACGATTAGGGTTAGTTTTAATGTTAGGGTTAGGGTTAAATTAAGGGTTATTGTTAGTGTTAATGTTAGTGTTAGAGTTAGATTTAGGGTTAAGTTTAGGGTTTGTGTTAGGGTTAGCGATATAGTTAGGGTTCATGTTAGGTTTAGTGTTAAGGTTATTGTTAGGATTAGGATTGGGGTTAACATCAGTGTTAGTTTTATGTAAGAGTTCAGGGTAGGATTAGGAATAGTGTTAGGGTTATGGTTTTTGTTAGAGTTAGTGTTAAGATTAGGTTTTGTATTAGGGTTAGGGTTATTTTAGGGGTAGCGTTAAGATTAGGATTTGGGTTAGAGTTAGGGTTATGGTAAGGTTTATTGTTAGTTTTAGGGTTATGGGTAGAGTTAGTGTTTGTTTTAGGGTTAGGGTTAGGGTATGTATAGGGTTAGGG
This sequence comes from Callospermophilus lateralis, assembly GCF_048772815.1. Classification (NCBI taxonomy): domain Eukaryota; kingdom Metazoa; phylum Chordata; class Mammalia; order Rodentia; family Sciuridae; genus Callospermophilus; species Callospermophilus lateralis. The sequence goes on from NC_135305.1 coordinate 164,108,193, forward strand.
TTTGAATTAAGGTTAGTGTTTGGGTTAGGGTTAGGGTTAGAGTTAGGATTAGTGTTATGATAAAGGTTAGGTTTAGGGTTAGTTTAGGATTAGAGCTACAATTATGGTCCATGTTAGAGTTAGTGTTAGTGTTAGGTTTAGGTTTAGGTTTAGGGTTAGGATTAGGGTTAGTGTTAGGGTTACAGTTAGGTTGAGCATTAGTATTTGGGTAGGATTAAACGAAGGTTTAGGTTAGTGTCAGTGTTAGGTTTAGGGACAGTGTTTGGTTTAGGATTAGGGTTAGGGTGAGATTTAGTGTTAGGGTTATTGTTAGGGACAGGTTTGGGTTTAGGGTTTGCATTAAGGTAAGTGTTAGTGTTAGTGTTAGGGTTAGGGTTAGTGTTATGTTTAGGGTTTAGTTAGCATTAGGTTTCGTTTTACAGTTAGGGTTAGAGTTAGTGTTAGTGTCACGTATAGTGTAAGGGTTAGGGTTAATGATAAAGTTGGAGTTAGCTTTAGGGTTAGTGTTAGTGTTAGTGTTATGGTTACGATTATGATTAAGTGTTAATGTTAGGCTTCATGGTAGGATTAGTGTTAGGGTTAGTGTTAGGGTTAGGATAAAGGTTAGGTTTAGTGATAGGGTAAGGGTTAGGTTTAGGGTTAGTTTTAGGTTAGGGTTAGGTTAAGGGTTAGGTTAAGGTTAGGGTTATGGTTGGAGTTAGGTTTTGTGTTACAGTTAGGGTTAGTGTTGGGTTTAGTGTTATGGATAGAGTTAAAGTAAGTGTTGGGATTAGGTTTAGGTTTAGGGTTAGGTTAAGGTTAAGGATTAGGTTTAGGGTTATGTTTAGAATTTGTGTTAGTGTAAAATTACGGTTAGGGTTTGTGTTAAAGTTTGGGTTAGTGTTAGCTGTAGGGTTAGGGTTACGGTTTGTGTTAGGGTTACCATTAGGGTTATGTTTAGAGTTATGGTTATGGTTTGGATTAAGGTTAGGGTTTGAGTTAGTGATAGGGTAGGTTTGGGTTATGGTTAGGGTTAAGATTAATGTTAGGATTAAGGTTAGGGTTAGGGTTAGAGTTAAAGTTAGGGTTAGGTTAGGGTTAAGGTTAAGGTTAGGTTCATGTTAGGTTTAGGGTTAGGGTTAGTGTTAGGATTAGGTTTAGAGTTTGGGTTTGGGTTAGGGTTAGGATTTGTGTTATGATTAGGGTTAGTGTTGGTGTTAGTGTTAGTGTTTGGGTTAGGGTTATACTTAGGTTTAGGGTGAGTGTTAGTTTTAGGATTAAGTGTTAGATTTAGGGTTAGGGTCAGTGTGAGGGTTAGTTTTAGGGTTAGTGTTAGGGTTAGTGTTAGGGTTAAGACTAGGCTTACCATCAGGTTTAAAGTTAGAGTTAGAGTTAGGGTTAGAATTTGTTTTTCTGTTAGGATTAGGTTAAGGGTTATGGTTAGGGTTAGTGTTTGGATGAGGGTTAGACTTAGTAGTATTGTTAGGTTAAGGGTGCACTTTAAAGTTACAGGTACAGTTAGTTTTAGGGTTAGTGTTAGGGTTAGAATTAGGTTTACTGTTATATTTAGGGTTAGGTTTGTGTTAGGGTTTTGGTTAGGGTTATGGTGAGGGTTATGGTTACTTTTATTGTTAAGTTCCAGGATAGGGTTAGGGTTAGGTTTTGGTTAAGTTAAGAATTAGGTTAGAATTACGTTTAGGGTTAAGGTTCGTGTTAGAGTTAAGGTTAGGGTTAGTGTTAGGTTTAGGTTTTGGGTTAGGGTTAGGTTACAGTTTGTATTAGGGTTAGGGTTAGGTTTAGCATTAGTGTTTGTTTTAGGCTTATACATAAGTTTAAATTTAGTGTTGGGATTAAGGTTAGAGTTAATGTTTGGTTTAGGGTTAGGTTTAGGGTGAGGGTGATGTTTATGGTTATTGTTTGTGTTAGGTTTAGGGTTAGCCTTAGGGTTAGGGTACGGTTAGGATCAGTGTTAGGCATAGAGTTTGAGTTAGGTTTAGGTTTAGGATAAAATTTCATGTTATTTTAGGGTTAGTGTCAGAGTTAGTTTCACGTTTAAGGTGAAGGTTAAGTTTAATGAAATGGTTAAAGTTGGGGTTAGATTTAGGGTTAGTGTCAAGGTTAATTTTAGGGTTAGGGTTAAGGTTTGTGTTAGGGTTAAGTTTTGGGTTAGTGTTAGAGTTAGGATAAGGGTTAGAGTTCATGATACAGTTAGGGTTAGGGTTAGTATTACAGTTAGTGTTAGGGTTAGGGTAAAGTTATTGTGAGTGTTAGCGTTAGTGTTAGGATTAATGATAAGATTAAGTTTAGGTTTAGGGTTAGTATTAGGTTAAGGTTTGGGTTATGGTTAGGGTTGGGGTGTGTGTTATCGTTAGGATTAATATTAGGTTTAGTTTTAGGGTTAAGATAATAGTGCTCAGGTTAGGTTAGGGTAAGGTTAAGGTTTAGGAATAGGTTTAGGGTTATGTTTAGAATTAGTGTTAGTGTAAAGTTAGGGTTAGGGTTAGTGTTAAGATTATGGATAGGGTTAGTGTTAGGGTTTGTGTTACGGTTACTAATAGGGTTACATATAGGTTTACAGTTACAGTTAGGATAGGGTTAATGTTAGGGGTAGGTTTAGGGTAGGATAGGTTTTGGGTTAGTGTTAAAGTTATTGTTATTATTAGGGTTAGATTTAGGCTTAGGTTTAGTGTTAGGATTATTGTTAGGAATAGGTTAGGGTAAGGGTTTGGGTTTGGTTAAGGCTTAGGGATAGTGTTAGGTTTTGGTTTAGTGTTTGGATTAGGGTTAGGGTAAGGGCTAGCATTAGTGTTTGATTTAGGTTTATAATGAGGTTTAGGTTTAGTGTTAGAGCTAGTGTTAGGTTTAGGGATAGGGTTATGGTGAGGGTTAGGTCTAGGTTTTTTTTTAGGCTTAGGATTATGTTTAGGGTTAGGGTTAGGGTTAAAGTTAGGCTTAGTGTTAGGGTTAGGTTCGACTTAGGGTTAGAGTTTCTCTTAGGGTTATGGATAGGGTTAGGTTTATAGTTAGTGTTAGGTTTAGGGTTATGGTTTGGGTGAGGTTTAGGCTTAGTAGTGTGGTTAGGTTTAGGGTTCCTGTTAGGATCGTGGTTAGGGTTAGTGTTAGGGTTAGTGTTAGTATTAGGATGGGTGTTTGATTAGTTAAACATTAGCCTTAAGGTTGGGTAAAAGTTAGATTTATGGTTTGGGTTAGGGTGGTTGTTAAGTTCAGGATTAAAGTTATGGTTAGTGTTAGGGTGATGTTTAGGTTTACATTTTGTGTTTAGGTTACGGTTAAATTTATGGTAAGGGTTATGGTTACGGTTAGTGTTAGGGTTCGAGTTAGGGTTAGGAATAGGATTATGTTAGGGTTAGGGTTAGGGTTAATGTTAGTTTAAGGGTTAGGGTGAGTGTTAGGGTGAGGGTTAGGATTAGGGTTATATTTAGTGTTTGGTTTAAGGTTATATTTAGGTTTAGGTTTAGTGTTAGGGTTAGGGTTAGTTTTAGTGTTAGGTTTAGCGTGAGGTTTAGGGTTACAATGAGGGTCCAGTTACGCTTAGGGTTATTTTAAGTTTATGCTTAGGGTTAGGGTTACCGTTAGGGTTAGGGTTAAGGTCAGGGTTTTTGTTATGGTTAGGGTTAGTTTTATGGTTAGTGTTAGTGTTATGGTTAGGGTTATTGTTAGGGTAAGTTTTGTGCTTAGTGTTAAGTGTTAGTGTTAGGGTTGTTGTTATATTTTGGTTTGGTTAGGGTTAGGGTTAGGGTTAGGGTTAGGATAACGGATAAGAATAGGGTTATAATTAGAGTTAGAATTAGGATTAGGTTTACTGTTTGGATTATGATTATTTAGAGTTAGAGCTATGTTTGTGTTAGGGTTAGGCGAAGAGTTAGGGTGAGTGCTAGTGTTATGGATAGGGTCATGTTAGGCTTAGGGTTAAGTGTTAGGTTTGGGGTTATGTTTAGGGTTCAGATTAGTGATAGGATTAGGTTTGGGGTTAGGTTTATTGTTAGGGTTAGGGTTAGGGTTAGTGTTACCCTTGGTGTTAGTGTTAGATAGGGTTAGGGTTTGTGTTAGGATTAATGTTATGGTTAGGGTTAGACTTAGGGTTCATGTTAGAGTTAGGTTTATGGTTTGGATTAGGGTTAGTGTTAGGGTTAGGGTTAGGGTTATGTTTCAGGTTGCGTTTAGGGTTTGGTTTCCAGATAGAGTTAGTTTTAGAGTTAATGTTAGTGTTAAGTTTCAGGTTCGTGTTAGGGTTTAGATTAGGGTTAGATTTCGTGTCAGGGCAAGTGTTAGGTTTAGATTTAGTGTTCACGTTAGTGTTAGGGTAATGGTGAATGTTAGGGTTATGGTTAGGTTTAGGGTTAGGGTGAAGGATAGGGTTAGTATTAGGTGTAGTTTTAGTGTTTTTGTTAGGGTTAGGTTTAGTGTTTATTATACTGTAGGGTTAGGAAAAAGTGTACAGTTAGTTTTATGTTTAGGGATAGTTTTAGCATTAGTTTTATAATTAGTTTTAGGGATAGTGTTAAGATTAGTGATAGGGTTAAGTTTACATTTAAGGTTAATTTAAGGTAAGTCTTAGGGTTAGGCCTAGGTTTAGAATTAGAGTTAGTTTTATGGTTATTGCTAATGTTAAGTTTAGTGTTAGTGTTAGAGTAAAGGTAAGGTTAAAATTATTGTTATGGTTAGTCTTCATGTTAGAGTTTGTCTTAGGCTTCTGGTTAGGATGAGTGTTAGTGTTATGGTTAGTTTTGTGTTAGGGTTAGGGTTAGGGTTAATTATACTGTTAGGGTTAGGGATAGGTTTAGAGTTAGTGTTAGGTGTAGGGTTAGGGTTCTGGTTATATTTAGGTTTAGGTTTATGATTAGTGTTAGTGTTAGGGTTATGCCGCAGTCTGGCTGGGCACAATTCAGGAGCCACTTGTCAAAAGAAACTAACTTTATTTTTAGAACCACACAAGATAAACAAAACAGCTCCTCAGGAAAAAACCCTCAGAGCCCAACTGCCACCACCGGCTTCCCACAAGCCACACACCCCAACAACCTCTTCCTCCCACAATCCTCCTGCTCTTGAGGCCGATTGGCTGGGTCGCATGGGCGGAGCCAAAAAAGTCCCCCAATGAGCAGCTCCGTGGTCTGAAAGGGCAGGGAAACAGCCCAATGAGCATCACCGCAGAGGAGCCAATCAGCTAGATGTTGCTGGGGCCGCTGTGAGCCAGTCATCAGCTGGCAGACTGAAAGTTTGCTGGGGCCCCTTCAGCTCATCATCTGGCAGTCTGAAAGTTTGCTGGGGCCCCTTCGACTGTGGCTCTCAACATCTCCCCCTCTCTGTTTAAACAAGAAGCATGTGGCTTAGGGACCGTGTCTGCCTTAGGTTGTCCAATAGTACATATGGTTCTTACCCATTATCGGATGAGCTGACCTCAAGGCGTCACCCTCCTGTCTTAGGTTGGTACCATAGTAATTGGATCTTACCCGTCATTGACTACCAGTCCAGTATACAGCCACACCTGTGTAGAGGTCTTCGTACCAGCGGGGGGGTGAGGTTCTTTGCCTCACCTCTGTTGGCCCCCAAACTTCTGAAAGTTTGCTGGGGCCCCTTTGGCTGTGGCTCTCAACAGGGTTATGGTTAGAGTGAGTGTTAGGGCAAGTGTTGGGTTTAGGGTTAGTTTTAGGTTTAGTATTATGTTAGTGTTAGGGTTAAAATTAGTTAGGGTTAGGGTTATGGTTATGGTTTCAGTTAGGGTTAGGGTTAGTTTTACAGTTAGGGTTATGGATAAGATTAGGGTTATATTCAGGGTTTTAGTTAGGGTTAGGTTTAGTTTTAAGAGTATAATTAGGTTTAGAGTTAATGTTAGTCTTATGGTTAGGGTTAAAGTTAGTGTTAGTGTTAGATTTAGGATTATGGTTATGGTTAGGATTACGGTTAGTGATAGTTTTATGGATAGGTTTAGGTTTACAATTTGTGTTATGATTAGGTTTGGGGTTAGGTTATTATTAGGGTTAGGGTTAGGGTTAGTGTTAGAGTTAGTGTTAGTTTAGGGTTAGGGTTATGGTTATTGTTAGTGTTAGGGTTTGGGTTAGACTTCGAGTTTGTGTTAGAGCTAGGGTTATGGTTGAGAAGTAGTGTTTGTGTTAGGGTTAGGGGTAGGTTTAACGTTGGGTTTAGGGTTAGGGTCAGTGTTAGATTTAGGGAAAGTTTTAGGATTAGTTTTAGGGTTAGGTTTAGAATTAATTTTAAGGTTCGTTTTAGGGTCAAGTTAAGGTTTAGGATTAGGGTTATTGTTAGTGATAGGGTTATAATTAGTGTTGTTGTTAGCTTTAGTGTTATGTTGAGTATTAGGGTTAGGGTGAAAGATAGAATTAGGATTAGGTTTAGTGTTAGTGTTTGTGTTAGGTTTATGGTTAGGGCTTATTATAGTGTTTGGGTTAGGGATAGGTTTAGAGATAGTGTTAGGCTTAAGGTTAGGTTTAGGTTTAGTGTAATGATTATTGTTAGGGTTAAAGTTAATGTTATTGATAGGGTTAGGTTTAGGGTTAAGGTTAGTGTTAGGGTAAAGTTTAGAGTTAGTATTAGTGTTAGGGTTGGGCCTAGTGTTAAAGTTAGGTTTAGGGTTTGAGTAAGGATTTGGGTTAAGTTTATTGTTAGGGATAGTTTTACAGTTAGGATTAGAATAGGGTTAAGATTAAGGTTAGTGTTAAATTTTGTGTTAGGTTTATGGTTAGGATTAGGTTTAGGTTTAGGGTTAGGGTTAGAATTAGGGGTAAAGTTAGGGTTAGGATTATTTTTAGTTTTAGGGTTAAGGTAATAGGATAAGGTTTAGGGTTAGTGTTAGGGTTATAGTTAGTGTTACAGTTAGTTTTAGTGTTAGGGTTAGTTTTAGGGTGAGTATTAGGGTTATTTTTAGGGTTAGGTTTATGTTTGTTTAAGTATTTGTGTTATGCTTTGTGTTAGGTTTAATTGGAATATTAGGGTTAGTGATACGTTTAGAGTTAGTGTTAGGCTTAGGGTTAGGGTTAATTTTAGTGTAAGGGTAATATTTACAGTTATGTTTAGTTTTAGTTTTAAAGTTAGTGTTAAGATTAGGGTTAGGGTTTGTGATAGTGTTAAGTTTAGGGTAGGGTTTTTTAGGGTTAGGGTTAGGGTTAGTGTTAGGGTTATGGATAAAAAACATGGATGTGTAACCGATATAATTCTCCAATCTGTATACGGGAAAAAACTGGGAGTTCATAAACCTCTTGAATCAAATGTATGTGATATGATATTTAAACAGCTATGTAATGTTTTGAACAACTAATAATAAAAAAATAAATAGAACATAAATAAAAAATTATTGTTATATTTAGTTTTAAAGTTGGGTTATGTTTAAGTGTTAGGATTACAGTAAGGTTTAGAGTTAGTGTTACTGTTAGGATTAGGAGTAGGGTTTGGTTTAGTGTTAGTGTTAGTGTTAGGGTTATTGTTAGGATTAAAATTAGGTTTAGGGTTAGTGTTACGGTTAGTGTTACTGTTAGGGTTAAAATTAAAGTAAGTGTTAGGGTGAGGGTAAGAGTAGAATTTTTGTTAGGGTTAGGGTCAGGTTTAGGATTAGGGTTAGTGTTAGGGTTTGGGTTAGAAGTAGGTCTACGGCTAGGTTAAGGGTTAGAGTTAGTGTTAGTGTTAGGGTTACTATTAGGTTTATTGTTATTGTTAGGGTTATGGTTAGTGTTAGGTTTAGGTTTAGAGTTACAGGTAGGTTTTGTGTTAGGATTAGGGTTAGTGTTAGGGTTAGATTAAGGGTTAGGGTTAGGTTTAGCGTTAGTGTTTGTTTTAGGGTTTCTGTTACTATTACTATAAGGGTTAGGGTTTGGGTTGGAATTTTGGTTAGAATTAGCATTAGATTTGGGTTACGTTTAGTGTTAGTGCTAGGGTTAATGTTAAGGTTAGAGTTAGTGATAGGGTTTTGGTAAGGTTTACATTTAGTTTTCGGGTTGTTTTAGGGTTAAGGCAAGTGTTAGGTTTAGCATTAGGATTAGGGTTTGGGTGAGGGTTAGTGTTAGGTTTATTGTTAATTTAGAGTTATGGTTAGTGTTAGTGTTAGCGTTAAGGTTAGTGTTAAGGTTAGGGGAAGTGGTAGGGTTATTTTTAGGCTTAGGTTTATTGTTATGGTTATGGTTATGGTTATGGTTATGGTTATGGTTATGGTTATGGTTAGGGTTAGAGTTAGTGTTAGTGTTAGGGTTAGAGTTAGTGTTAGGGTTAGGGTTAGTGTTTGTGTTAGTGTTAGGGATTGATTGGACTTAGGGTTTGTGTTATGTTTACGTTTAAAGTTTGGGTTAGAATTACAGTTAGGATTAGGGTTAGGGTTAGGGTTATGGTTAGGTTGAGTGTTAGGGTTAGGGTTAGAGATAGGGTTAGGGTTAGGTTTATGGTAAGGATTAGGTTTATGGTTAAGGTTAGGTATAGTGTTAGGTTTAAGTTTAGGGTTAGGGTTAATATTAGTGTTAGGTTTAGGGTGAGTTTTTGTGTTAGTGTTAGGGTTAGGATTAGACTTAGAATTTGTGTTAGGTTTAAGATTGCAGTTAGGGTTAGGGTTAAAGTTAGAATTAGGGTTAGTGTTAGGGTTAGAGTTTGGGTTAGGGTTAGGGTTAGTGTTTGTGTGAGTGTTAGGGTTTTGTTTGGACTTAGGGTTTGTGTTATGTTTAAGTTTAGAGTTTGGGTTAGAATTACAGTTATGTTTAGGTTTAGGGTTAGAGTTAGGGTTACTGTTAGGTTTATGGTTAGGGTTAGGATTATGGTTAAATTTAGGTTTAGTGTTAGGTTTAGGGTTAGGTTTATAGTTAGGATTAGCTTTAGGTTTAGGGTTAGTGTTTGTTTTAGTGTTAGGGTTAGGATTAGACTTAGAATTTTTTTAGGTTTGGGGTTAGAGTTAGGGTTAGGTTTAAAGTAAGGATTAGGTTTAGATCTTAGGGCTAGGGTTACAGGTAGGGATAGGGTTAGTTTTAGGGTTAGCTTTAGGGGTAGGTTTAGGGTGTGTGTTAGGGTTAGAGTTAGTGTTAAAATAGGGTTACATGTAGGATTAGAGTTGGGTTAGTGTTAGTGTTAGTTTTGGGGTTTGCATTGGAGTTAGTGTTATGGTTATTTTTAGGGTTATTGTTACGGTTGGGTAAGGGTTATTGTTAAGGATAGGATAACAATTTGTGTGAGGGTTAGTGTTAGGTTTAGGGTGAGGTTTAGAATTAGTGTTAGGGTTAGGAAAAAGGTTAGGTTTAGGGTAAGTGTTAATGTTACGATTAGGCTTTGTGTTAGGGTTAGGTTTAGGGTTAGTGTGTTAGTGTTAGGGTTAGGGTTAGCAATAGTTTAATTAGAGAATGGTTGAGGTTTAGTGTTAGGGTTAAGGTTATTTTTATGGTTAGACTTAGGGTTAGGGATAAGGTTAGCGTTAGGTTTAAGTTAAGTGTTAGAGCTAGGGTTTGTGTTATGGATAGTGTTAGGTTTAGTGTAGGGTTAGTGTCATGTTTACATTAGTGTTAGGGTTAGAATTACAGTTATTATTAGGTTTATGTTTAGGGTTATTTTTATGTTTAGGTTTAGGGATAGGGTTAGTGTTCTGGTAAGAGTAATGTTTAGGGTTTGGGTAAATGTTATAGTTTAGTGTGAGTTTTCGTGTTAGGATTAGCATGAGTATTAGTTTTAGGGTTGGGTTTGCATTATGGTTAGGGTTAATATTAGGGTTAAGTTTAAAATAACTATTAGGGATAGGTTTAAGCTTAGTTTTTGGGTTAGAGTTAGGGTTTGTGTTATGGTCAGGGTTTGTGTTAGGATTAGGTTTAGGATTAGTATTAGAGTTAGGGTTAGGGTTAGGTTAGAAATAGTGTGAGGTTTAGAAATTGCTTTGGGTTTATTGATAGGGCTAGGGTTAGTATTAGGTTTAGGTTTAGGATTAGGTTTAGAGTTCGTGATAGGTTTATGGTTGATTTAGGGTTAGTGTTAGTTTTAGGGTTAGGGTTAGGGTTTTTGTTAAGGGTAGGGTTATGGTTACGTTTTTAGGGTTAGTGTATGGTATTATTTAGGGTTAGGCTTATTGTTAGGGTTAGGGTTAGTTTTAGGTTACGAGTAAGGGTTATGTTAGGGTTAGTGTTACCTTTAGTGTTAGGGTTATGAATAGGCTTAGGGTTAGTGTTAGGGTTAGTTTAAAAGTTAGGATTACAGTTAGGGTTAGGGTTAAGATTTTTTTTAGAGTTAGGGTTAGGGTTAGAATTATAGATAGATTTACGTTTAAAGTTTAGGGTTTGAGTAAGCGGAAATGTTAGGGTTATGTTTAGGGTTAGGGTTAGTGTTATGGTTAGATTTAGGTTTAGTGTTAGGTTTGGGGTTAGTGCCAGGATTAGGGTTAGAGTTTGGGTTAGGTTTAGGGTTAGGGTTAGTCTTAGGGTTAGTGTTAGGATTAGCATTAGGGTTAGGTTTAGAATTAGTGTTAAGGTTAGTATTAAGGTCAGGTATGAGTTAGTGTTAGGATTACGGTATGTTTTAGGGATAGTGTTAGGTTTAAGTTAGTGTTAGGGTTAGTGTTAGTGTTAGGGTTAAGGTTATGGTTAGTGTTCCGGTTAAGTTTAGGGTGAGGGTAATGTTTAGAGTTACGCTTAGAGTCAGGGTATGTTTAGTGTTTCAGTTTGTGTTACCATTAGGGTTATGGTTAGTTTTAGGGTTAGGATTTAAGTAAGTTTTAGGCTTAGTGTTAGGGTTATGGTTAGTATTAAGATTAAGCTTACAGTTCGGATTAGGTTTAGGGTTAGAGTTAGGATCATGGTTAGTGTTAGGTTTAGGGTTAGGCTTAGGTTTAGTTATAGGGTTAGGTTTAGTTTTAGAGTTAGGGTTAGTGTTAGGGTTTCCATAGTAAGGGTTAGATTTAGCATTAGTGTTAGTTGTAGGATTAGGGTTAGTGTTAGGGTTAAGGTTAAGTTTTGCGTTAGGGTTATGGTTAGGGTGAGTGTTAGGGTTAGAGTTAGGTTTAGGGTTAGTGTTTGTGATTGTGTTAGTGTTAGGGTTAGGGTTATGGAAAGTGTTAGGGTTAGGGATAAGTTTAAGGTTAATGTTAGGCATAGGGTGAGGGTGAGGGTTAGGAGTCGGTTTAGGTTGAGTGTTAGGCTTAGATTTAGGGTTAGGGTTAGTGTTAGGGTAAGGGTTATGGTTAGGGTTAGTGTTAAGTTTAAGGTTAGATTTGGTGTTAGGAGTAGTGTTACTGTTAGTTTTGCTTAGAATTAGGGTTATTGTTAGTGATAGGGTTAGGTTTAGCATTATGGTTAGGGTTATTGATAAGTTTAGGGATATGTTTTTGGGTTAGTGTCACTGATAGGGTTAGTATTGGGGTTAAGGTTAATGTTATGGTTATGGATAGGATAAGTGTTAGATTTAGTGTTAGTGTTAGGCATAGTGTTAAGTTTTGTGTTAAGGTTAGTGTTAGGGTTCCAGTTAGGGATAGGGTTTGTGTTATGGTTAGGATTAGGGTTACAGTTAGGTTTAGGATTAGGGTTATCATAAGTGTAAGGGTTAGGTCTATGGTTATGAATACAGTCACTGTTAGATTTAGGGTTAGGGTTCATGTTAGGGTTTCTGTTAGCGTGAAGGTTAAGGTTAGATTCAAGATTATGGTTACATTTAGGATTCAGGTTAGAGTTAGTGTTAGTGTTAGGTTTTGGTTATGGTTAGAGTTAAGGTTATGTTAGGGTGAGATTTAGGGTTAGGTTTTACGTTGGGTTAGTGCTAGGGTTATTGTTAGACTTAAGGTTAAGTTTTGTTTTAGGGTTAGGGTTAGGGTAAGGGTTAGTTTAGGGTTAGGTTTAGAATTAGGTTCGGGTTAGGGTTATGATTAGCATTAGGATTTGTGTTAGGGTTATGGTTAGTGTTAGGGTTAGAGTTATGGTTAGGTTTAGTGTTAGGGAAAGGGTTAGGGTTGGGGCTAGTTTTTGTGTGGTTAGGGTTAGGGTTTGGGTTAGGTTTACATATTTTGTTAGAGTTAGGAATAGTGTTAGGGTTACAGTTAGGATCAGGGTTAAAGTTAGTATTAGGGTTAGGGTTAGGGTTAGTGTTATGGTTAGGGTTATTATTAGGGTTAGGTTTATTGTTAGAGTTAGTATTAGGGTAAGGCATATGGTTAGGTTTAGGTTTAGAGTTAGGGTTATGGTAAGAGTTAGGTTTAGTGTTATTTTTTGTGCTAGGGTTAAAGTTAGGGTAAGAGGGCTGGAGATGTGGCTTAAGTGGTAGCACGCACGCCTGGCATGCGTGCAACCCGGGTTCGATCATCAGCACCACATACAAACAAAGATGTTGTGTCCAACAATAACTAAAAATTAAAAATAAAAAAATTTCCTCTCTCTCTCTCTCTCTCTCTCTCTCTCTCTCTCTCTCTCTTTCTCTCTCAAAAAAAAGTTAGGTTAAGAGTTAGGGTTTGTTTTAGGTTTACGGTTTGATTTAAGATTAGCATTAGGGTTAAGATTAGGGTTACTTTTAGGGTTAGTGATAGTGTTAGTTTTAGAGTTAGGGTTAGATTTTCTTTTAGGGTTAGTGTTATGATTAAGGTTAGAGCCAGGGTTAGTGTTCGGGTTTTGGTAAGGTTTAGGGTTAGGTTAAGGATTACGTTTAGGTTAGGGTTAGGTTTAGGTTTAGGGTTAGGGTTAGTGTTAGGGTTAGCATTAGGGTTAATGTTAGAGTTAGTGTTAGGGTTTGGGTTAGGGTTTGTTTTAGGGTTAGGGTTTATGATAGGGTTAGGTTTAGGGTAAGTGTTAGGTTTATGGTAAGATTAGGGTTAAGGTTAGAGTTATTGTTAGTGTTAGGGTTTGTGTTAAGGTGAGGGTTAGGTTTACAGTTAGTGTTAGGTTTAGGGTTTGTGTTAGGGTTAGCATTAGGTTTAGGATTAGTTATAAGTTTAGGGTTAGGGTTAGTTTTAGTGTTAGGGTTAGGGTTAGGGTTTGGTTTAAAGTTCATGTTAGGGTTAGGTTTGGGTTTAGTGTTAGTGTTAGAGTTAGGGTTTGGGTTAGGGTTAGCAATCGTGTTAGGGTTAGGGAGAGGTTTAGTTTAGGGTTAGGGTTTGTGTTATGTTAGAGCTAGGGTTAGTATTAGAGTTATTGTTAGGGATTAGTGTTAGAGTTAGGTTTAACGTATGGGTTAGAATTAGGGTTAGTTTTAGGGTTAGTGATAGGTTTAGTGTTAGTGTAATGTTTAGGGTTATGGTAAGTGAGAGGGTTAGTGTTATTATTTGTGTTAGGGTTAGTATTAGTAGTAGGTTTAGGGTTACAGTTAGAATTAGGGTTAGGGTTAGGATTAGTGTTAGGGTTAGTTTTAGGTTTAGATTTAGGTTTAGGTTTAGTGGTAGGTTTAGGTTTTGGGTTTGTGTTTGGGTTAGAGTTAGGGTTAGTGTTACTTTTAGGGTTACGTTTAGGATTAGGATTAGTGTTAGGTTTAGTGTTAGTGATAGTGTTTGCATTGGGCTTTTTGTTAGGGTTAAGGTTAGTATTAGTTTTATTGTTAGATTTAGGTACAGGGTAAGTGTTAGTTTTAGTGTTAGAGTTTGAGTTAGGTATAATGATAGGGTTAGGTATATTTTTAAGGTTAGTGTTAGGATTACGATTAGTGTTAGGGTTGGTGTTACTGTAAGGGTTAGGGTTAGTGTTAGGTTTAGGGATAGGATTAGGGTTAGGAATAGGGTTAGGATTAAGGTTATGTTTAGCTTTAGGGTTAATGTAAGAATAAAGATTAGAGTTAAATTTAGGGTTAGTTTAAGAGTTAGGGTTAGGGTTAAAATTAGACTTAGGGATAGTGTTAACTTTAATGTTAGGGTTAGGGTTAGGTTTTGTGTTAGTTTTAGGTTTAGGTTAAGGGATTGTCTTAAGTTTTGGTTTAGGGTAAGGGTTAGGGTTATGTACAGAATTAGGTTTAGATTTAGGGTTAGGGTTAGGTTTACGGTTAGTGTAAATGTTAGGATTAGTGTTTGTGTTAGGTTTAAGTTTAGGTTTTGGGATTGTGATACGATTAAGTTAAGGTTTAGGGTTAGAGTTATGAATAAGATTAAGTTTAGATTTAGGGTTTGGGTTAGTGTTATGTTTAGTGTTAGGTTTAGGTTTAGGGTTACTGATAATGTTAGGATTTGGTTAGGGTTTGTGTTAGGATTCAGATTAGGGATAGTGTTAGTGTTAGTGATTGAGTTTAGTTTAGGGTTAGTGTTAGGTAAGAGTTATGGTTAGGGTTAGGTTGCGTTTAGGGTTATGGTTTGGGTTAGGGTTTGTTTTAGGGTTACGGTTAGGGTTACCATTAGGGTTAGCGTTAGGGTTTGTGTTAGTGTTAGGGTTAGAGTTAGGATTAGTGATAGGTTTAGTGTTAGGTTTATGGTTAGTTTTTAGGGTTAAGGATGTGTCTAGGGTTAGATTTTGGGTTAGGGTTAGGCGTATCATAACTGTTAGAGTTAGTGTTAGGATTAAGGTTAGAATTTGAGATAGGGTTAAGGTCAGTGTTAGGTTTTGGGTTAGGCTTAGAGTCAGGGTTAGTTTAGGGTTAGGGTTAGGGTAAGGGTTTGTGATATAATTAGATTTGGGGCTAGGATTAGGGTCAGTGTTACGTTTTGGTTAGGTTTAGGGATAAGGTAAGATTTTAAGGTTAGGCTTAGAATTACAGTAAGGGTTAAGTTAAGGGTTAAATTAGGGTTAGAGTTTTGGTTAGGGTTAAGTTAGGTTTAGGGTTACGTTATGGTTAGGGTTAGGGTTTGTGTTAGGTTTAGGGTTAGTGTTATGGTTATGGTTAGGATTAAGGTTAGATTAGGGTTAGGTTTGGGATTAGGGTCGGGTTAGGGTTATGGTTATGGTTAGGGTTTGTGTTAGGTTTAGGGTTAGTGTTATGGTTATGGTTAGGGTTAGGGTCATGGTTATCATTAGGGTTTGTGCTGTTGTTAAGGTTCGGGTTAGATTTAAGTTTATGGTTAATATTAGGATTAGAGTTAGCATTAGGATTAGGTTTAGTATTAGTCTTAGGGTTACGGTTAGGGTTAGTGTTAGGTTTTGGGTTAGAGTGAGTTTTAGTGTGAGGTTTAGGGTTATGGTTATTATTAGGGTTAAGTTTTGGTTTCGAGTAAAAGTTAGTGTTAGGGTTAGGATGATTGTTAGGGTCAGGGTTAGGGTTAGTCTTAGGGTTAGTGTTAGTGTTATGGTTTAGTTTAGGGTTAGTGTTAGGATTGGCTTTAGGTTAGGGTTAGGGTTAGAGTTTGTTTTGTGGTTAGGGTTAGTATTATGATATGGATATTGTTCGTTTTAGAGTTAGGGTTAGGATTAGTGTTTGGGTTGGGTTTGGGTTAGTGTATCGGGTTAGTGTATTGGGTTAGTGTTTGATTAAGGGTTAGGGTAGCGGTTAGAGTTAGTTTTAGGGTTAGGGTTAGAATTAGATTTATGTTTAGTATTAGGGTTACTGTCATTGTTAGCGTAAGGTTTAGGGTTTGTGTTTGTGTTAGGATTGTTGTTCCGGTTAGGGTTAGGGTTAGGGTTAGGATTCGGGTTAGAGTGAGTTTTAGGGTTAGGGTAAAGTTAAATTAAGGGTTAGGGTTAAGGTTTGTTTTAGGTTTAGATTTAGGTTTAGGGTTAAGGTTAGGGTTAGGGTTAAGGTTAGGTTTTGGGTGATGGTTATTTTAGTGTTAGGTTAGGATAAGGGTTGTGAATTAGGGTTAGGGTTAGGCTTAAATTTAATTTTAGCATTAGAATAGGTTTAAGTTATGTTAGGGATAGAGCAGGGTTAGGCTTAGGGATTGGATAGGGTTACAGTTATTGTTATTGTTACTGTTTCTGTTAGGTTTAGGGTTACTTTTAGGTTAGGGTTAGGGTTATTGTTAAGATTAATATTAGGTTTAGTGTTAGGTTTAGGGTTTGTGTTACAATTAGTTTTAGGGTTAGGATTAGGGTTAGAGTTAGAATTAGGGTTAGGTTTAGGGTTAGGGTTTTTGTTAGAGTTAGGGTTAGTTTTAGGGTTAGGGTTTGTGTTACGGTTAGTGTTAGAATTAGGTTTAGGCTTACGGTTAGGATTAGGGTTAGAGTTATAATTAGGATTAGGTTTTGGGTTAGTGTTAGAGTTGGTGTTAGGGATAGTGTAAGGTTTAGAGTTAGGTTTAGGGTAAGTTGTAGGGTTTAGGTTAGGTTTATTCAATGGTTAGGTTTCAAGTTTGGGATAGGGTTAGAGTTACTGTTAGGGTTAGGTTTAGTGTTAGAGTTAGGGTTAGTGTTAAGGTTAAGGTTGGAGTAAGGGTTATTTGTTAATATTAGGGTTAGGGTTATTATTAGTGTGAAGTATCGTTTTCAGGTTTGGGTTAGGTTTAGTTTTAGTTTTAGAGTTAGAGATAGTGTTAATTTTATGGTTAGTTTTTGGGTAAGCATTAGGGTTAGTGTTACGGTTCGCATTAGGGTTAGTGCTAGGGTTAGTGTTAAAATTATACTTAGGTTTAGGGTTAGAGTTTGGGTTAGTGTTGGGGTTTATATTAGGGTTAGAATTAGTGTTATGATTAAGATTACATTTAGGATTAGGGTTTGTGTTACTGTTTTGGATAGTGTTACTGGTTCGGTTATGGTTAGGATTCGGGTTAGGGTTAGAATTATGGTTAGGTGTAGGGTTAGTGTTAGGTTTTGGTATAGGGTTAGGATAAGTGTTCACATTAGGGTAAGGTTTATGATTCTGGTAAGGGTTAGGGTTAGGTTTATTGTTAAGGTTAGTGTTAGGTTTATTGTTATGGTTAGGGTTAAGTTTAGGGTTTGGATTATGTTTAGGTTTAGCGTTAGTGTTAGGGTTAGTGCTAGGTTTATATTAGGGTTAGAATTAGTGTTGGGATTATGGTTATATTTAGGATTAGGTTTTGTGTTAGGGTTTCTGATAGAGCTAGGGTTTCGAATATAGTTAGGATTTGGGTTAGCATTAGGGTTAGGGTTAGGGTTAGTGTTTTTGGGGGGTTAGATTTGGAGTAAGGATTAGGGTTAGAGTTAGGGTTAGTGTTAGTGTTAGGGTTAACATTAGGGTTTGTGTTAGATTAAGAGTTAGGTTTAGGGTGAGGGTTAGGGTTAGGGTCAGGGTCATTTTTATTGTTAGGTTTAGGTTTAGAGATAGGGTTTGGGTTAGAGTTAGCATTATTATTAGTGTTATTGTTAGGGATAGGGTTATGGTTAGGATTAGCATTCAGTTAAGATTTTGGGTAGGGGTTAGTATTAGGTTTAGTGATAGAGTTTGTGTTAAAATTATGGATAGTTTTAGGTTTAGGGTTACACATAGTATGAGGGTTAGGTTTTGGGTTAGGTATAGGTTTATGGTTAGTGTTAATGTTAGGGTTAGGGTTAGGATTAGTGTTATTGTTACTGTTATGGTTAGGGTTAGTGATACGGTTAGGGATAGTTTTAGGATTAGTGTTAGTGTTAGTGTTAGGATTAGGGTGAGGGTAAGGACTAGGGTTAGGTTAGGATAAGCATTAGGATTAGAATTAGAATTTGGGTTAGGGTACATATTATGGTTAGGTTAATGGTTAGGTTTAGGGTGAGATTTAGAGTTAAGTATAGGGATATGATTAAATTTAGGGTTAGTAGTAGTGTTAAGGTTAGTGTTTTGTTAGGTTTAAGTTTAGGGTTAGAATTTAGGTTAGGGTAAATGTTAGGTTTCGGTGTATGGTTAGGTTTAGGGTGAGATTTAGAGTTAAGTATAGGGATGGGGTTAAATTTAGGGTTAGCGGTAATGTTAGGGTTACTGTTTTTCTTAGATTTAGACTTAGGGTTAGGCTTTGTGTTAGGGTTAAGAGTTAGGTTTAGGGTTGGGTTAGGTTTAGTTTTAGGGTTATGGATAGCGTTAGGGTTAGATTTAGTATAAGTCTTATGGTTACGGTTAGTTTTAGGGTAAGTGTTAGAGTTAGGGTTAGATTTTAGGTTAGAATTTATGTTAGGGTTAGGGTTAGGGATAGGGTTAGTTTAATTGTTAGACTTAGTCTTAGGTTTAGGGTTAGAGTTAGTTATACGGTTAGGTTTTGTGTTACAGTTAGGGTTAATGTTAGTGTTAGTGATAGGTTTAGGGTTAGAGTTAGGTTTATTATTGGAGTAAGAGTTAAGTTTAAGGTTAGGTTTAGTTTTAGGGATTGGGTTTGGGTTAGGGTTTGGTTAGGATATTTGTTAGTTTAGGCTTAGGGATAAGATTTGTATTAGGATAGGTTTAGGGTTAAGTTTGGATTATGGTTTGAATAGGATAGGCTTAGGGTTAGGGTTAGTTTTAGGATTAAGGGTAGAGTTAGGGTTAGTATTAGGGTTAGAATTAGGGTTAGTGTTACTGTTAGGGTTAAGTTTAGGATTTCTGTTCAGCATAGGGTTAGTGTTAGGTTTAGATTTAAGGTTACGGTTAGGGTTAATGATATGGTTAGGGTTTGATTTAGGGTTAGTATTAGGTAAAGGTTAGGTTAATGTTCGGGTATGGGTAAGGGTTATGTCTAGGGTTAGTTTAAAATTACGGTTAGAATCATTGTTAGGGAACAGGGTAGGGTTAGGTTAAGTTTAAGTGTCAAGATTAGGGTTTGGGTTTGGGTAAGTTTTGGGTTAGGGTAAGTGTTAGGTTTCAGGTGATGGTTTGTGTTAGTTGGAGGGTTAGGGTTAGGGTTTGTTTAGGGTTAGTTTGCATTAGGGTTAGAGTTAGGGTTAGGATTAGAGTTAGTGTTATGGTTAAAGGTAGGGTTAGGGTTAGTGTCAGGATTAGGTTTAGGATTAGGGTTAGTGTTAGTGTTAGAGTTAGGGTTAGATTTATGGTTAGTGTTAAAGTTAGGATTAGTGTTAGATTTTGAATTAGGGTTATGGTTAGTGTTAATGATAGGGTTAGGGTTAGGTTTAGGGTTAGTATTAGGTAAGTGTCAGTGTTAGGGTACAGTTTAGGGTTAGTGTGAGGGTTAGTTTTAGAATTAGGAGGAGTTTCAGGGATAGGGATCGAGTTAGGGTTGGGGTTAGTTTAAGATTTAGGATTAGGATTAGTGTTAGTGTTAGGTTATGGTTATGTTTGGTGTTAGGGTAGGTTTGGTGTTATGGTGGGTTTTAGGGTTAGATTTAGGGTTAGGGTTAGTATTTGGTTTAGGTTTAGGTTTAGGGTTAGGGTTAATGTTAGTGTTAGGGTTAGGGTTAACTTTAGGATTGGGTTAGGTTTAGGGTTAGTATTAGCATTAGGGTTGGGGTTATGTTAGTGTTAAGTTTAGATTAGGCTATGTGTTAGGATTAGGGTTAACTTTAGTGTTAGGATTAGCATTAGGTTTAGGGTTAGGCTTACTGTTAGTGTTAGTGTTAGAGTTAGGGTTAGGAATAGTATTAGGGTTTGGGATAGTTTTAGAGATAGTGTTAGAGTTAGGGTTAAGGTTAGGGTTAATGTTGCTTTTAGGGTTAAGGTTAGGGTAAATGTTATGGTTAGCTTTAGTGTTAGGTTTAGTTTAAATGTAAGGATGAGGTTTAGGGTTAGTTTTATAGTTTGGGCTAGAGTTAGGTTTAGGGTTCGGTTTATGGTAGGATTAGTGTTAGGGTTTATGTTAGTGTTAGTGTTAGTTTTAGGTTTTGTGTTAGGTTTAGGGTTTGGGTTAGAGTTACAGTTAGTATTAGGTTTAAATTTAGTGTTAGATTTAGGGTTATTGTTAGGCTTAAGGAAGCGTTGAGGTTACTTTTAGGGTTAGTGTTAGGTTTAGGGTTAGTGTTAGTGTTACGGTTTTTGTTAGATTTAGTGTTAGTGTGAAGATTTGGCTTAGGTTTAAGCTTAGGGTTAGAAATAGTGTTAGCATTAGTGTTAGGGATAGGATTAGGCCTTGGGTTAGTGTTAGTGTTAGGAGTAGTGTTAGGGTTATTGTTAGGGTTAGGGATAGGTTTAGGTTTAGCGTAGGGTTAGGGTTGAAGTGAGTGTTTTGGTTAGGGATAGTCTTAGTGTTAGGGTTAGTTTTAGATTTATGATTAGGGTTATGGTTATGGTTATTTTAGGTTTAGGGTTAGAGTTAGGGATTGGTTTAGGTTTAGGGTTAGTTTTAGAGTTAGATTTAGGGTTAGGGTTAGTGTTAATATTAGCATTAGGTTCAGGGTTTCTGTTAGAAATAACGATAAGTTTAAGGTAAGGATTATAATCATGATTAGATTTAGAATGAGGCTTAGGATTAGGTTTAGGGTTAGTTTTAGGGTTACAGGCAAGATAGGGTTAGTGTTATTTTTACAGTTAGTGTTAGGGTTAGGGTTAGGGTTATGGTTTTTGTTAGGTTTAGGGTTAGTGTGAGGGTTAGGGTTAAAGTTAGGTTTAGTGTATGTGTCATTGTTAGTATTAGGGTTAAATTTAGGAATAGTGTTAGAATTTGGGATATGTTTAGGGTTACATTTAGGGTTAGGTTTAGGGCTAGAATTAGTGTTACATTAGGAAGAGGGTTTGGTTAATGTTAGGACTAGGGTTAGGGTTAAGGTTAGTTTTTGGGTCAGGGTTCGGGTTAAGGTTAGAGTTAAGGTTATGGTTAGTTTTAGAATTATTGACAAAGTTAGTGTTATGGTTAGTGTTAGGCTAGAGTTAGTGAAAAATATATGGTTTGTCATAGTGTAAGGTTTAGGTGTAGGTTTTTTGTAAGGTTTAGGGTTAAAAGATAGGTTTAGTATTAGTGTTATGGTTAGGATAAATATTACATTTAGGGTTATGGTTAGGTTTAGTATTAGTGTTTGGTTTAGTGTTATATTTTGGTTTAGGGTTTTGTTTGTGTTAGAGTTAGGGTTAGTGTTACAGATAGGGTTATGTTTAGGGAGATTTTTAGAGTGAGGTGTAGGGTTTAGGTTAGGGTTAGTTTTACAGTTAAAGGTTGGATAGGAACAGTGTTAGGGTTAGGGTTAATATTACTGTTAGTTTTAGGGTTAGCATTAGTGTTAGGGTTATTGACAAAATTAGTGTTGGGGTTAGGTTTAGAGTTAGATAAGCATTAGGGTTAGTGTTAGGTTTAGTGTTTATGTTAAGATTAGGCTTACGGTTAGGTAAAGTTTAGGATTATAGTTAGGTTATGATTAGGATTATGTTTGCTCTAGGTTTTGTGTTAGGTTTATGGTTAGGGTTAGGGTTATGTTAGCATTAGGGATAGTGTTAGGGTTAGAATAAGGGTAAGGTTTAAGTTTCGAGTTCGGGTTAGGTTTATGGTTATGGTTAGGATTTGTGTTAGGGTTAGGTTTAGGGTTAGCATTATGGTTAGGTTTAGGTTTAGGGTGAGGGTTAAGGCTAGTGTTACATTTAGGGTTATGGTAAAGTTTAGGATTACTCTGGGGTAAGTTTTAGACTTAGATTTAGGGTCAGTGTAGGGTTAGAGTTAGGGTTAGTGTTATGGTTAGGTTTAGTGTTTCAGTGAGGCTTATGGTTAGTGTTAGGTTAGGGTTAGGTTTAGGGTTAGAGTAAGTGTTAGGGTTAGGTTTACATTTAGGATTAGGGTTATTGTTAGGTATAAGGTTTAGGTTTAGATTTAGGATTAAGATTACTGTTTGGTTCAAGTTACTGTTAGGATTAGGGTTTGTGTTAAGATATGGTTAGTGTTAGTGTTAGGGTTAGGGCTAAGTTTAGTGTTAGGTTTAGGTTTAGTTTTAGGGTTATGTTAAGGTTAGGATTATTGTTAGGGTGAGGTCCGAGTTAGGTTAAGGTTTAGGGAAAAAGTTAGGGTTAGTGTTAGTGATAGGTTAGGGATAGGGTTAGAGTTATGGGTTGGGATATGGTTAAGATTAGGGTTCGGTTTAAAGTTAGAGATAGTGTTATGGTTAGGCTTAGGTTTAGGGTTAATGTTAGGGTTAGATTTAGAGTTAGGTTTACGGTAAGTGTTAAGTTAAGGTTTATGCTAAGGTTTATGGTTAGGCTTAGGGCTATGGTTAAAATTAGTGTTATTGTAGGGTTAGGGTTAGGGTTAGATTTAGGGTTAGTGTTAGGATTAGGGTTAGGATTTGTTTTAGGGTTATGATTAAATTATGTTTAAGGTTCTAGATATAATTAGGATTAGGGTTAGTGTTAGGGTTAGGTTATTTTTAGGGTTCAAGATAAGGTTAGGGTAAGAGTTAATGTTAGGGTTAGTTTTAGAGTTAGGTTTAGTTTAAGGTTAGGGTTAGGTTTAGGTTTTGTTTTAGGGTTAAGGTTAGGGTTAGTGTCAGCTTTAGATTTAAAGTTAGGGTTAGGGATAGGGTTAATTTTAGGGTTAGGTTTAAGGTTATAGTTAGGTTTAGGTTTAGTGTTAGGTTTAGGGTTATGTTTAGGTTTACCTTATGGTTAGAATAAGGGTGAGGGTTAGAGTTAGTCTTAAGATTGGGATTATTGTTAGGGTTAGTGGTAGCTTAGAGTTAGGATTCGTTTTAGGTTGAGGGTTAGCGTTAGATTTAAAGATGGGATTAGTGTTAGTGTTAGGGTTAGTGTGAGGGTTAGGATTAAGATTGTTGTTATGATTAGAGTTAGGATTAGAGTTATGGTTTTTGTTAGGTTTAGGGTTATGGTTACTGTTAGTGTTATGGCTAGGTTTAGGTTAAAATTTTGGTTTAGGTTTTGTGTTAAGGCTAGAGTTAGTATTAGTTTTAGGGTTAGGGTTAGGATTAGTTTTAGGGTTGGTTTTTAGGTTACTGTTAGTTTTATGGTTAGGGTTCGCGTTGGCATTACAGTTAGGGTTATGGTTATTGTTATGGTAAAGTTTAGTATTAGGGTTAGAGTTAGGTTTAGGGTTCTGGTTACGTTAGGTTTAGTGTTAGGTTTATATTTAGTGTTAGGGTTAGGGTAAGGGTGAGGGTTAAGATTAGTGCTAGAGTTAGGGGTAGATTTTGTACTAAATTAGGGCTTAGGGTTAGATTTATGATTCATGTTAGGATTAAGGATAGGTTCTTGTAAGTTTTAGGTTTAGGTTCAGGGTTAGGGTTACGGTTAAGATTTTGGTTAAGGGTTGTGGTTATATTTAGTGTTATGTTTAGGGTTAGGGTTAGTGTTAGTGTTAGGGTTAGGATTAGTGTTAGGTCTAGGTTTAATGTTAGGTTGTGGTTAGTTTTAGGGTTAGTGTTACGGTTAGGGTAAGTATTAGTTTAAATTTTAGGATTAGTTTTGTTGTTAGTGTTGGGCTTAGGGTTAGGGGTAGGATTAGGGTTTGAGTTAGGGCTAGGGTTACAGTTCGGGATAGGTTAGGTTACTATTTGGGTTAGTATTAGGGTTAGGGTTAAAGTTACAGTTAGGGTTAGGGTTAAGTTTAGGGTTAGTTTTAGGATTACATTTAGGGTTATGGTTATGGTTAGTTTTGGGGTTTGAATTAGAGTTATAGTTTGGGTTATGTTTAGGGTTAGTTTTAGAGTTAGGGTAAAGTTTAAGGTTAGGGTTAGTGTTATGGTTAGTATCAGGGTTAGAGTTATAATTTTTGTTAGGGTAAGTGTTATGGTTAGGGTTTGCGTTCAGGTTGAAATTAGATTTAGGTTTTGTGTTATAGTTAGTAAGAGGGATAAAGTGAGGCCTAGGGTTAGGTTTAGGGTTAATTTTAAGGTTAGGGGTAGGTTATGCTTAGTGTTAGGTTTAGGGTTCGGGTTTATGTTAGTGTTAGCGTAAGGTTAGGGTTAATGTTAGGTTTAGGTTTAGGGTTAGGGTTAGTGATATGGATAGGGTTGAGTTTAGGGTTAGTGTTAGGATTGAGGTTAGGTTTAGTATTTAGGTTTAGTTTAATTGTTAGGTTTAGGGTTAAAGTTAGGAAATGGCTAGTGTTAGATTTATGTATGGGTTAAGGTTACTTTTGGGTTAGAGTTTGTGTTAGGGTTACGGATAGTGTTATAGTTGGGGTTACTTTAGGCTTAGGGTTAGTGTTAAGGTTAATATTAGTTTTAGTGTTATGGTTAAAGATAGGTTTAGTGTTAGTGTTCTGATTAGTTTTAGGCTTAGTGTCAGGGTTAAGTTTAGGTTTATGGTTAGTGTTAGGTTTCAGTTTAGTGTTAGGATTAGTGTTAGGGTTAGGGTTAGGGTTAGGGTTAGGTTTACGGTTAGTGTTAGTTTTACGTTTATGGTTATGTTAGGATTAGGATTAGTGTCTGGGTTAGTGTTAGAGTTAGGTTTAGGGATAGTGTTAGAAATAGTGCTAGGGTTAGAGTTTGGGTTAGATTTAGGATTAAGGTGAGGCTTATAATTAGTGATTTCTCAATGCATACAAGTGATACATACTCCAGGCAAGTTCTGCAAGCAGTTCAGTGATGGCTATTGCAGAAGCTGTAGATTGGTTTTATCTTTATCTTCACTGGCACTGGGATGAAGATAGGAATTCTGGCAATAATGGCTAAAGAAAAGATTATGTAACATTCCAGAAGACACTAAAAGAAAACAATTTTCTGAACAATTTACATTATCTTGAACAGAATTATTAAATATAATGAAAAGGAAAGGTGAAAGTAAACAAACAGATCTGTTAACCTCCTTTTTTGTTCACATATTAAAACAATCCTCAACTGCTGTTTACCCAATTTAAATTAAACCATTTAAATTACGTAAAAACAAATATTTGAATCCATTTTTTCATGAGCACTCATCATATATGATATATGGACATGCGTACATACAAACATGTAACACAAAACACAAGTGTGCACACAACACATAACATAGTAGTAAAGGCCTTATAACTTTTAGGGTTAGGGTTAGGTTTAGGGTTTACATCAGTGTTATGGTTAAGGTTAGGTTTAGGATTAGTGTTTGTGTTAAGATTAGTGTTAGGGTTAAACTAGGGCTTGTGTTAGGGTTTGTGTTAGGGTTCATGTTCGGGTTAGGATTAGGTTAAGGGTTAGGGTTAAAGTTACTGTTAGGTTATGGTTAGGTTTATGGTTAGTGTTAGTGTTTGGGTTAAGATTATAGTTAGGTTTAATGTTACTGTTAGTATTAGGGTTAGGGTTAGTCATTGGTTTAGGATTAGGTTTAGGGTGAGGGTTAGTGTTAGTTACATGTTTAGGTTTAGGGTTAGGGTGAGGATTAGCATTAGGTTTAGTGTTACAGATAGGGTTAGGTATAAGGTTTGAATTAAAATTCGGGTTAGCATTAATTTTAGTGTTAGAGTTAAAGTTAGGGTTAGGATTAATTTAGAATTAGTGTTAGGGTAGGGTTAGTGTTTGGGTTTGTGTTAGTGTTAGGGTTCAGGTTGGGGTTAGGTTTAGGGTAAGTGTTTGTGTTAGGGTTAGAATTAGGGTTAAGTTAGTGTTATGTAAAGGTTTAGGGTTAGAGTGATGTTTAGGGTTAATGTTAGGGTTAGGGTGAGCTTTACATTTAGGGTTAGGGTACAGGTTAAGGTTATTGTTAGGGCTAGGTTAAGGTTAGTGTATGGTTTAAGTTTGGGGTTAGTATTAAGTTTATGGTTAGGGTTTTTGTTAGGGTAGTTTTATGGTTGGGTTAGGGTTAGTGTTAGCATTAGTTTTAGGGTTAAAATTAGTTTTAGTGTTAGTGTTAGTGTTAGAGATTGGGTTAGCTTTTAAGTTAGGGTTAGGTTAAGGTTATGGATAGGGTGAGGGTTCATGTTAGTGTAAGGGTTAGGGTTAGTGTTAGTATTAGGTTTAAGTTTAGGGTTAGTGTTGAGAGCCACAGCTTAAGGGGCCCCAGCCAACCTAACCCTAACCCTAAATCTTACCTAACTGTAGCCCTAATCTTAACCCTTATTGTAACCCAAACTATAAGAGTAACCAAAACCCCAATACAAACCTTAACCCTACTTAAGCCATCACTCAACTGCTTGTAGAACGTGCCTGGACTATGTATCACTTGTATGCATTGTGAACTCACTTGTATGCATTGTGAACTATCTGTTGGTGCAGCGGCTTGTGGTAGTGTTGGGGTATTTTTGCTGATGGTGTCATCCGTGGTACAATTTTTTCCAAAAGGGGCTGTCAATTGGCTTGGTGTATCTTCCTCTCTTCTTCTTGTCATGGTCGTTCAGCTAAAATTTGGGGGCCAACAGAAGTGAGGCAAAGAACCTCACCCCCCCGCTGGTACAAAGACCTATCCACAAGTGTGGCTGTATGCTGGACTGGTAGTCAATGACGGGTAAGATCCAATTGCAATGTTACCAACCTAAGACAGGAGGCTGACGCCTTGAGGTCAGCTCATCTGAAAACGGGTAAGGACCATATGTACTATTGGACAACCTAAGGCAGGCACGGTCCCTAAGCAACATGTTTATTGTTTAAACAGAGAGGGGGAGATGTTGAGAGCCACAGCCGAAGAGGCCCCAGCAAACTTCTAGCTGCCAGCAAAAACTTCCACCTGCCAGCAAACTTCCAGGTGCCACCAGATGATTGGCTCACAGTGGCCCCAGCAAATTTCTACCTGCCATCTGATTGGCTCCTCTGCAGTGATGCTCATTGGACTGTTTCCCTGCCCTTTCAGACCACGGAGCTGCTCATTGGGAAACTTTTTGTGGCTCTGCCCACGTGACCCAGCCAATCAGCCTCAAGAGTAGGAGGAGTGGGGGAGGTTGAGAGGCTTGTGGGAAACCAGTGGTGGCAGTTGGTCTCTGAAGGAGCTGGGTGGTTTGGTGTGTGTGTGTGTTCTAAAAATAAAGTTCGTTTCTTTTGACAAGTGGCTCCTGAATTGTGTCCAGCCAGATTGCGGCAGGTTAGGGTTAGTGTTAGATTTAGGGTTAGGGTTAGAGTTGGCGTTAGAGTTTGGATTAGGGTTATAGTTAGGTTAAGGTTTACTGTGAGATTTTGTGTTAGGGTTAGTGTTAGGTTTATTGTTAGGGTTACTGTGAGGGTTACGATTAAGTTTTTTGTTATGTTTAGGGTTAGGGTTATTGTTACAGTTACAATTAGGAATAGGGTTATGTTTAGGAAAGGTTAAGGTTTAGGGTTAGGGTTTGGTGAGTATTAGGGTTAGCTTTAGGGTTAGGGTAAGTTTTAATCATGAGTTTAGTTTTAGTTTTAGGTTGAGTGTAAGCATTAGGGTTAGGGTTATGGTTAGAGTTAGGTTTATAGTGAAACTTAGGGTTAGGGTTAGCCCTAGTTTAGGGTTACAGTTAGAATTAGCGTTAAGGTTAGGGTTAAGGTTACAGTGAGGCTTAAGTTTAGTGTTAGGTTTAGAGTTAAGTTTAGGGTTAGGGTTAGTAATAGCATTAGTTAATGTTAAAAGTTATAGTTAGATTTAGGTTCAGTGCTAGGTTTAGAGTTAGGTTTAGGGTATGGGTTAGGTAAGGTTTAGGATTAGGGTTAGGTAAGGGTTTAGTTTATTGTTTTGGTTAGGGTTTGTGTTAGGGTTAGAGTTACATTAGAGTTAGGGTAATGGTTATTGTTAGGGTTAGGGTTAGTGTTAGGGTTAGTATTAAAGTTCAGTTTAGGGTTAGGTTTAGTATTAGGTTTTTGGTTAGGTTTATAGTTAGTGTTAGTGTTAGAGTTAGTGTTAGGTTTACATTTATGGTTAGGTTTAGGGTTAGTGTTAGAGTAAAAGTTAGGGTTAGTGTTAGGGTTAGTTTTAGTGTTAAGTTTAGGTTTTTGGTTGGGTAAGATTTAGGGTTTGCATTACGGTAACTGTTACACTTTGTGTAATGTTAGTGTTAGTGTTAGGTTTAGGGTTCGGTGTAGGTTTAGGTTTCATGTTAGGGTTGCAGTTAGGGTTAGGTTTAGTGTTAGTATAAGGGTAAGGGTGAGGCTTAAGGTTAGTGTTAGGGTTAGTGTTAGAGTTAGTGTTTGGATTATGTTTACTGTTAGGTTTAGGGTTAGTGTTAGGTTTAGGGTTAGGGTAAAGGTTATAGTTAGTGTTAGTGTTAGGGTTAGTATCAGAATTAGTGTTAAGGTTAGGGTTAGGTATAGGTTTAGCGTTATCGTTTAGTTTAGGATATAGTTAGGTTTTGGGTTAGTGTTAGGATTTCAATTAGGATTAGTTATAAGTTTAGCTTTAGAGTTAGGGAGCGGGTTAGTTTTAGGGTTCGGGTGAGGGTTAGGATTAGGTTTAGGTAAGGGTTAGGATTAGGGTTAGGTTAAGTATAGAGTTATGGTTTGAGTTTGGGTTATTTTGTAATTAGGGTTATGGTTAGGGTTAGAGTTACTCTTCAGAGTTAGGGTTAGGGTTAGGGTTAGGGTTAGGGTTAGGGTTATTGTTTGAGTCAGGGTTACGGTTACAGTTAGGGTTATATTTAGGTAAGTGTTAGGGTTAGGGTTAGGGTTATGGTTAGGTTCAGGGTTAGGTTTACATGTTGGGTTAGGGTAAGTCTTAGGATTACTTTTAGCGTTACAATTAGTGTTAGTATTAGTGTTTGCGTTAGGGTTATTGTTTGTTTTAGGGTTAGGATTAGGTTTAGGTTTTGTGTTAGAATTAAGTTTAGGAATAGTTTTATGGTTAGTGTTAGGTTAGAATGAGGCTTATATTTAGTTTTAGGGTCATGATTAGGTTTAGGGTTAGTGTTAGAATTAGGATTAGTGTTAGGGTTAGTTTATAGTTAGCGTTAAGGTTACTGTTAGGATAAGGGTTAGTTTTAAGGTTAGTATAGGGTTAGGATTGGGGTAAGGGTCAGTGCTAAAATTTTGTTTTGAATTAGTGTTAGGTTTAAAGTAAGGGTTAGATTTAGAATTAGGGTTATGTAAGGTTTAGGGTTAGGGTTAGGTTAGAATTAGGATTATGGTTTGGATTAAGGATTTTTCTACAGTTATGGATAGTTTTAGTATTAGGATTACATTGGGGTTATGGTTAGAGTTAGGGTTAGGGTTAGGGTTAGAGTTAGGTTTATGTTTAATGGGAGGTTATGGTTAGCTTTAGGGTTAGGGTTATGATTAGAATAAGTGTTACTTTACAAGATAGGGTTAGGGTTGGGGGTTTTGTTAGGCTTAGAGTTAGGGTTAGGGTTAGGGTTAGGGTTCAATTATGGTTAGGGTTTGGGTCGAAATACATTAGGGTTAATTTTTAGGTTAGGATTAGGATTAGGTTTAGTGTTATGTTTAAGGTTAGGGTTAAGTTTAGGGTCATTTTTAGGGTTATGTTTAAAGTTATGATTAGGGTAATTTTGGGGGATAGAATTAGAGTTGGAGTTAGGGTTCGGGTTATGTTTAGGTTTAGTTTTAGAGTTAGGGTTAATATTAGGGTTAGGGTTAGTGTTAGGGATAGTATTAGAGTTGGAGTAATGATTTGTGTTAGGGTAAGTGTTATGGTTAGGGTTTGTGTTAGGGATACAGTTAGATTTAGGTCTTGGGTTTTGGTTACTAGGAGGGTAAAAGTGAGGCACAGGGTTAGGGTTTGTTTTATGGTTACGTGTAGGTTAGGGTTAGTGTTAGGTTTAGGGTTAGGGTTTGTGTTAGTGTTAGGTTTTAGGGTTAGGGTTAGTGTTAGTTTAGTGATAAGTATAGGGATGCAGTTAGGGTTAGTGATAGGATTAGGGTTAGGTTTAGTGTTAGGATTGGGGTTAGGGTTAAATTTAAGAAAAGGCTAGGGTTAGGGTTATGTTTTGGTTTAAGGTTTGTTTTAGGGTTACGATTAGGATTAGGTTTAGGATTAATTTAGGCTTACCGTTAGGGTAAGGGTTAGTGTTAGGGTTAGGGTTAGGGTTAAGAATACATTTTGGCTTAAGTTATGGTATGTTTGATGGTTAGTGTTAGGGATAGAGTTAAGTAGGGTTAATATTAGTGTAAGGGTTAACTTTAGGGTAAGGGTTAGAATTCAGTTTATGGTTATGGTTAGGGTTAGGTTAAGGTTAGTGTTGGTTTCAGCTCTGTGTTGGTGTTAGGGTTAGGGTTACAGTAAAGTTTATTGTTAGGGTTTGTTTCCGGTTATGGTTAGGGTTTGGGATCGTGTATGGGTTAGGTGTAGGGTTAGTGCTAGATATAGGTTTAGGGTGAGGTTGAAATTTAGAGTTAGGATTATTGTTAGTTTTAGGTTATTTTTATTGTTAGGGTTATAATATGTGTTCGAGTTAGGGTTAGGTTTAGGGTTAGGGTTGAAATTAGGTTTAGTGTTAGGGTTATAGTTAGGGTTAGTTTTAGGTTAGGTTTAGGTTTAGTGTTAGGTTTAGAGTTAGGGTTGGGTTTAGGTTAGGTTTAGGTTAAGTTTAGGGATAAACTGAGGGTTCATGTTAGTGTGAGGTTCAGGGTTAGTGTTATTATTAGACTTAGGTTTAGGTTTAGGGTTAGTGTTAGGTTTAGGGTTAGGGTTAGGGTTAGGTTTAGTGTTAGATTTTGGGTTAGATTTATAGTTAGATTTAGGATTAGTGTTTGGGTTTTTTTATTGTTTTAATGTTAGGTTTATAGTTAGGGTTAGTGTGAGGGTTAGGGTTAGGTTTGGGTTAAGGTTTAGGTTTAGGGTTATTGTTATGGTTTCAGATAGGGATAGGGTTATATTTAGGTAATTTTTAGGATTAGAGTTATAGTTATGGTTATGATTAGCGTTAGCTTTAGGTATAGGGTTAGTCGTGGATTTAGGTTTAGTTTTATGTTTAGTGTTAGTGTTAGGGTTAAGGTTAAAGTTAGGATTAAGATTTTGTGAGGATTAGGGTGAGGTTTAGGGTTAATTTTAGCATTACTATTAGGGTTAGGGTAATGGTTAGGGTTATGGTTAAAATTAGGGTTAATGTTATTGATGGCTAAGGGTTAGGTTTAGGGTTATGGTTAGTAATAGGGTTAGCATTGGGGTAATACTAGTATTAAAAGTTATGGTTAGGTTTAGTTTTAGTGTTAGATTTAGTGTTAGGTTTAGGGTTAGGTTTAGGTAAGGGTTAGGGTTGGGTTTAGGTAAGGTTTAGGTTTAAGGTTTGGGTTAGGGTCTGCGTTAAGTTTAGGGTTAGGGTTAGGGTTACGTTACTGTTAGGGTTATAGTTAGGGTTAGGGTTTGGGTTAGTGTTAGGATTAGTATTAGGGTTAGGGTTAGGTTTAGTATTAGGTTTTCGATTAGGTTTATGGTTAGTGTAAGGTATAGGGTTAGTGTTAGATTTGGGGTTAGGGTTAATGTTAGAATTAGATTTAGAGTTATGTTTAGGAATAGGGTAAATATTAGAGTTAGGGTTAGGGTTATTGTAACCATTAGGATTAGGTTTAGGGTACGCATTAGGGTTAGGGTGAGGGTTAGGGTTAGGTTTAGTGTTAATTTTAGGGTTAGGGTTAGGTTTAGTGTTAATTTTAGGGTTAGGATTAGTGTTAGTGTTAGAGTTAGGGTTAGGTTTAGGGTATGTGTTAGAGTTAGGGTTAGGGTTAGGTTAGTGTTAGGGTTAGGGATATGTTTAGGGTTAGGTTTAGGGTTAGGGTTTGGTTAGTGTTAGTGTTAGGGTTCGGGTTAGGGTGAGCCTTAGCTTTAGTGTTAGTGTTCGGTTTGTGGTCAGAGTTACTGTTAGGTTTAGGTTTAGGTTTAGGGTTAGGGTTAGTGTTAAAGTTATTGTTAGGGTTAGGGTTAGGGTTAAGTTAAGGTTTTGGGTTAGGGTAAGGTTTAGGGTTTGGGTAAAGGTAGCAGTTATAATTTGTATAAGTGTTAGTGTTAGTGTTTGGTTTAAAGTTAGATGTAGGGTTAAGGTTTGTGTTAGAATTAGGGTGAGATTAAGGATAGGGTTAGGGTTAGGGTGGGGCTTAGGGTTAGTGTTAGGTTTAGGATTAGTGTTATAGTTAGTATTAGAGTTAGGGTTGGGGTTAGTTTTAAGGTTAGGGTTAGTTTTAAGGTCAGGGTTAGGGTTAGGTTTAGCATTAGTGTTTGTGTTTGAGATATAATTAGGCTTCCATTTTGGGTTAGGGTTACAGTTTGTGTTGTGGTTAGGGTTAGTGTTAAGTTTAGCGTAAGTTTAAGGTTTACATTAAGGGTTATGTTTGAGGTATTTTTTGGGTTAGAATTAGAGTTAGATTTAGGGTTCGAGTTATTCTTATGTTTTGTTTCAGAGTTAGGGTTAGGATTAGGGTTAGGGTAGTGTTAGGGTAAGTATTAGGGTTAGAATTATGATTACTGTTAGGGTAAGTGTTATGGTTAGGGTCTGTGTTAGGGTTAAATTTAGAGTTAGGTTTTGAGTTATGGTTAGTAAGAGGGTTAAAGTGAGGCATAGTGTTAGGGTTAGGGTTAGTTTTATGTTTTTGTATAGGTTAGAGTTAGTGTTAAGTTTAGGGTTAGGGTTTGTGTTAGTGTTAGCTATAAGGTAAGGCTTATGGATAGGGTTAGGTTTATTTTTGGGGTTAGGGTTAGGGTAGGGCTAGTGATACAGATAGGGTTGAGGTTAAGGTTAGTGTTAGGGTTAGGGTTAGGTTTAGTAATAGGTATAGTGTTAATGTTAGGGTTAGGGTTAATGTTAGGAAACGGCTAGGGTTAGTGTTATGTTTGGGTTACAGTTACATTTTGAGTTAGATTTTGTGTTAGGGTTATGGTTAGTGATAGGTTTAGGGTTACTTTAGACTTAGGGTTAGAGTTAGGGTTAGTGTTAAGATTAATATTAGGGTTAGTGTTAGGGTTAGGGATATGTTTAGTTTTAGAGTTCTGGTAAGTTTTAGGGTTAGTGTCAGGGTTAAGGTTATCTTCAGGGTTAGTGTTAGGGTTCAGTTTAGTGTTTTGTATAGTGTTAGGGTGAGGGTTAGTGTTAGGGTTCATGTTAGGGTGATGGTTAGTGTTAGTGTTAGATTTAGGGTTAGGTTTATGGTTAGGGTTAGTGTTATTTTGGGGGTTATGTTTAGGGTTAGGATTCGTTTTGGGGAGTCAGGTTTATGGTTAGTGTTAATGTTATGTTTAGGGTAATGGTTTAGTGTTAGGTTCAGTTTTTGGGTTTGTGTTAGAGTTACGTTTAGGGATAATGTTAGAAATAGGGTTAGAGGTAGAGTTAGTGTTAGGGTTAGGGATAAGATGAGGTTTAGGATTAGTTTTAAAATTAGGGTAAGGTTTAGGGTTCATGTTAGTGTTAGGGTTAGTGTTACTTTTAGGTTTAAGATTAGGTTTATGATTATGGTTAATGTTATTTTTAGGGTTATGGTTAAGTTTATGATTAGTGTTGGGGTTAGTGTTACAGGTAGCTTTAGTGATAGTATTAGGATTAGGGTTAGGGTTATTGTTAGGGTTAGGGTTACATTAAGGTGAGGCTTAGGGTTAGAGTTAGGATAGGGTTATATTTAGTTTGGGGTTAGTGTTAGGGTTAGTGTTAGGTTTAGGGTTTGTGTTTGGATTAGGTTTAGGGTTAGGGTTAGGGTTATTGTTAGTGTTCTGGTTAAGTTTAGATTTATGTTTACTGTTAGGGTTAGGGAGAGTTTTAAGGTTATTATTATCTTTAGGTATAGGGTTAAGGTATTTCTTACAGTAAGGGTTAGTGTTAGGGTAATCTTAGTGTTAGGAATAGGTTTAAGGTTAAGGTTAGTTTTAGGGATACTGTAAGTATATAGGCTACTTGTAGGTTTTGATTAGGGTTAGGTTTCGGTTATGGTTATGTTTAGGGTTAGTGTTAGGGTTTGTGTTACATTTGGGTTTAACATTAGGGTTGGGTTTCAAATTTTGTTTAGAGTTAGGGTTAATTTTAGAATTAGGGTTAGTTCTAATGTTAGAGTTATGGTTACAATTAGGGTTAGGTTTAGGATTAGTGTTTGTGTTAGAGTTAGTGTTAGGGTTAAATTAGGCATAGGATTAGAGTTAGGGTTTGCATTAGGGTTAGCATTTATTTTAGGTTTAGGTTTAGAGTTAGGGTTAAATTTAGTGTTAATGTTAGGGTTAGGGTTAGGGTTAGTCTTAGTGTTTGAGTTAGGGTTTTAGTGAGGTTTAGTTTTCAATTTAGTGTTAGGGTTAGTTATAGGTTAAGGGTTAGTTTTAGAGTTAGGGTTAGGGTTAGAGTTAGGGTTTGGTATAAGATTTCGATTAGGTTTAGGGTTATCATTAGGGTTAGTGTTAGAGTTAGGGTTAGGGTTATGATTATTGTTATAATTAGTGATAGGGTAGGGTTCGGGTTAGGGTCTGTGTTAAGGTTAGGGTTAGTGTTAAGGTTAGAGTTTCTGTTATTGTTAGTGTAAGGGTTATGGTTAGGGTTAGGGTTAAAATTAGGGTTAGGTTTAGTGTTATATTAAGGTTAGTGTTAGCGTTAGGTAAAAGTTTAGAGTTAGGGTGAGGTTTGGGTTTAATGTTAGGGTTAAGGTTCGCTTTAAGGCTAGGGTTAGAGCCGGGGTTAGAGTTATGGTTAGGTTTAGGTTACGGTTAGTGTTAGTTTTGGTTTTGTGTAAGTGTTAGTGTTATGGTTCATGTTATAGTGAAGGTTAGTAAGGTTTAGTTTCAGGTTAGGGTTAGGATTTGAATTTGTGTTTAGGTTAGGATTAGGGTTAGTGTTATGTTTAGGTTAGGGTGAGGGTTAGAGTTAGAGTTATTGTTAGGTTTAGGGTTAGGGTTAGGGTTAGAATTAGAATTAGTGTTAGCGTTAGAGTGAGGGTTAGGTTTAGGTTAAGGTTAGGTTAATGTTAGGGATAGGATGAGGGTTCTTATTAGTGTAATGGTTAGGGTTAGTGTTAGTATTAGGTTTAGGTTTAGGGTTAGGGTTAGGCTTAGTGTTAGGCTTAGGGTTAGAATTAGGTTTAGCATTAGAGTTTTGGTTATGGTTATACTTAGGCTAAGGTCTTGTGTTAGGGTTTGGGTTAGTGTAAGTGTGAGGTTTAGGGTAAAATTAGTGTGAAGGGTAGCATTAGGATTTGGTTTAGGTTTAGGGTTAGGGTTATTGTTATTGTTAGAGTTATGGATAGGGTTATGTTTAGGTTAGTTTTAGGTTTAGGGTTAGGGTTATGATTAGAATTAGGGTTAGCTTTAGGATTAGGGTTAGCGTTAGTTGTGGTTTTAAGTTTACCATTAGGGTTAGTGTGAGGGTTAGGGTTAGGGTTACAGTTAGGATTAGGGTTATAGTGAGGGTTAAGGTTATCATTAGGGGTAGTTTTAGCATTACGTTTAGGGTTAGAGTTATGGTTATGGTTAGGATTATGGTAAGGTTTAATGTTAGTGTTAGATTCAGAGTTAAGTTTAAGATTAGGGTTAGTGATAAGTTTAGTGTTGGTGTAAGAGTTAGTATTAGGTTTAGTTTTAGGTTTAGTGTTACGTTTATGTAAGTGTTTGGGTGAGGTTTAGGTTAAGGCTTAGGGTTAGTGTTAGGGTTGGGTTTAGGTTTAGGGTTAGGGGTTAGTGTTAGTGGTAGGTTAAGGATTATCATTAGTGTTAGGGTTAGGGTTAGTGTAAAGGTTAGGGTTTGGATTAGGGTTACGGCTACAATTTGTGTTAGTGGTAATGTTAGGTTTAGGATTAAAGTTAGGTTTAGGTAATAGGGTGAGCCTTAGGGTTAGTGTTAGAATTAGGGTGAGGGTTAGAATTAGTGTTAGGGTTAGGTTTATGTTTAGGGTTAAGTTTAGTGTTCGGGTTTAGTTTAGGGTTATGTTTAGTGTTAGGGTTAGGTTTAGGAATATGGTTAGGGTTTGAATTAAAATTATGGTTACAATTTGTGTTAGTTTTGGTGTTAGGGTTAGGGTTAGTGTAAGGATTATGTTTAGTATTAAGGTTAAAGTTAGGGTTTGGGTTAGCATTACAATTAGGGTTAATGTTACAATTACGATTATGTTTAAAGTCAGGGTTAGAGTTAGGGATAGGGTTAGGGTTAGTGTTACAGTAGTGTTAGTGTTAGGGTTAGGTTTAGTGTTAGTTTTAGGGTAGGTAGTATTAGTTTTAGGTTTAGGTTGAGGGTTAGCATAAGAGTGAGGGTTTGTGTTAAGGTTAGGATAACTGATAGGTTTAGGTTTAGTGTTAAAGTTAGTTTAAGATAAGGGTGATGTTTAGTGTTAGGATTAGTGTTAGTGTTAGGTTTAGGGTTGGGGTTATTGTTACATTAGTGTTAGTGTTAGGGTTAGGTTTAGTGTTAGTTTTAGGTTAGCAGTATTAGGTTTAGTTTTAGGTTGAGGGTTAGTGTAAGGGTGAGGGTTTGTGTTAAGGTTAGGATAAGTGATAGGTTTAGGTTTAGGGTTAGAGATAGTTTTAGGATTAAGGTAAGGTTTAGTGTTAGGATTAGTGTTAGTGTTAGGGTTAGGGTTAGGGTTAGTGTTTGGATTAGTTCTATTGTTAGGGTTAGTGTTAGGTTTTGGGATAAATTTAGGTTATATTTAGGGTTAGGGTTAGGGTTAGGATTAGTATAAGAGTTAAGGGTAGGTTTAGGGTTAGTGTTATTTTAGAGTTAAAATAAGTGTTAGGTTAAGGTTATGGTTATATTTAGAGTTAGCACTTGTGTTAGGTTTAGGGTTAGAGTTAAAGTTAAAGTTAGTTTTAGGATTAGGTTTAGGATTAGGTTTAGGATTATATTTAGGTGAAGGTTTAGAATTAGGTTAAGGGTTTTGGTTTGAATTCTTGTTAGGGTAAATTAGGTTTAGGGTTAGGGTTAGTTGTAGGCTTAGGGTTCGAGTTTGTATTAGCATTACTGTTAGGGTTAAGTTTAGAGTTATTGTTACGTTTTGGATTAGAATTAGGGTTAGGATTAGTGTTAGGGTAGTTTTTTTTAGGGTTAGGGTTAAGGTTAGTGTTAGGATTAGGGTTAGGCTTAGGTTTTCAGTTAATGTTAGGGTTAGGGTAAATTTTAGGGTTAGGGTTTTGTTAGGGTTAGTGTTAGGGCTTGTGTTATGTTTACGGTTAGCGTTAGTGTTAGATTTAGGTTTAGGGTTTGTGTTAGGGTTAGGATTCGTATTAGGGTTAGGGTTAGTGTTTGTGTTAGCATTAGTGTTTGGGTTAGGATTATTCGTAGGTTTAGGATGACTGTTAGCTTTAGTTTGAGCGTTAGTGTTAGGTTTAAGGTTAGGATTAGTTCGAGCGTTAGGTTTAGGGTTGGGTTAGGTTTACTTTTAGGATTAGGTTTAGGTTGAGGGTTAGTGTTAGAATTAGGGTTAGGCTTAAAGTTAGAGTTAGGGTTAGGTTTAGGGTTAGGGTTAGGTTTAGGTTTAGGGTTAAGTTTAGGGTTACTGTTAGGTTTAAGGAAAGGGTTAGAATTAGGGTTAGGGCTAGTGTTAGTGTTTGAATTAGGGTTTGTGTTGGGGTTCGGGTTTGGGAGAATGTTAGTGTTAGGATTAGGATTAGTGTTAGGTTTGTGTTACAGTTAGGGTTAGGGTAAATTATAGTATTAAGTTTAGGTGGACAGTTAGAGTTAGTGTTAGGGTTAGGTATAGGTTTATAGTTAGGGTTAGGTAAGGGTTTGTGTTATATTTAGGTATATGGTTAGGTTAATGGTTAATGTTAGTATTAGGATTATTGTTATGGTTAGTGTTGTGGTAAGGGTTAAGTTAGAGTTAGTGTTAGGGTTAGTGTCAGGGTTATTATTAGGTTTAGTGTTAGGATAAGGGTTAGTGTTGGGGTTATTTTTAGGGTTAGTGTTAAGGTTAGGGTTAGTTAGGTTTAGGGTTATTGTTAAAATTTGGGTTAGGGTTTGTGTAATGTTTAGGGTTAGGGTTAGTTTTAGGGTTACGGATAGATTAGGGTTTTATTTAAGGTTAGAATTAAGGTTAGGTTTAGTGTTAGGATTATGATTAAATTTAGTGTTATTGTTAATGTTAGTGTTAGGTTTAGGGATAAAGTTAGAATTAGTGTTAGTGTTAGTGTTAGGGTTATGGTTAGGGTTAGAGTTATTGTTAGGTTTGTGATTATATTTAGGTTTAGAATTAGTGATAGGATTAACATTGAAGTTAGAATTATTATTAGGGTTAGGTTTAAGATTAGGTTTAGTTTTACGGTTGATGTTAGTGTTAGGGTTAATGTTAGGTTTAGTGTTATGTTTAGTGTTAGGGTTAGGGTTAGACTTAGGGTTCGTGTTAGATTCAGAGCTTATGGTTTGCATTAGGGCTAGTGGTAAGGTTCGGGTTAGAGTTAGGTTTAGAGTTGGGTTTAGGAATAGGTTTAAGGTTCGTGTTAGGGTTATGTTTAGGTTTAGAGTTAGTGTTTGGGTAAGAATTAGTGTTTGTGTTAGTGTTATGGATAGGTTTAGAGTTAGTTTAGAGTTAGGGGTAGGTTTAGAGTTTGTGTTATGATTAGTGTTAGGGTTAAGACTAGTGTTAGTGTTAAGATTACTGTTAGGGTTTGGGTTAGCAGTAGTGATATGTAAGGTTAGTTTTAGGGTAAGGTGTACTGTTAGGGTTACAGTTAGGTTTAGGGTTAGGTTTTGTGTTAAAGTTAGGGTTACAGTTAGGGTTAGGGTTATGGTTCCTGCTTTGTGTATTGTTAGGGTTAGGGTTAGTGTTATGTTTAGTGTTAGGGTTAGGTTTAGAATTAGTGTTAGGGTTAGCATTAGGTTTAGGATTAGTGTTAGAGTTAGTGTAAATTTTAGGGTTGGTGTTAGGTTTAGGGTTAAGTTTATGGGTAGTGTCAGGTTTAGGTTAGTGTTAGGGTTACTGTCAGTGTTAGGGTTAGGGTTAGTGTTCGGGTTAAGTTTAGGGTTAGGGTTAGTGTTAGGGTTAGGGTTTGTGTTAGGATTAGGGTATTTGTTTGGTTTAGGTTTAAGGTAAGTGTAAAGTTAAGTTTAAGGTACGATTAGGGTTAAGGTTAGGGTTAGTGTTACTGGTAGGATTTGCATTAAGGATAGCGTTAGGTTTAGGGTTAGTGTTACGTTTATTATTTGTGTTAGGGTTAGCATTAGGTTTAGGATTATTGATAGGGTTAGGGTTAGGGATAGTTTTAGTGTTAGTGTTAGTGTTAGGGTTAGGGTTAAGATTCATGTTAGGGTTGCGTTTAGTTCCAGTGTTAGTGTTAGGGTTAGGGTTAAAATTTTTGTTAAGTTTAGCGTTAGGTTTAGTGTTAGTGTTAGAGTTACAGTTAGAAATATGGTTACCAATAGTGTTAGGGTTAGGGATGTTTATGGTTAGCAATAGGGTTAAGATTAGGGATGTTTAGGGTTATAGTTAGGGTTAGGGTTAGATTTAGAGTTAGAATTTGTGTTACCATTAAATTTAGGGTTATTTTTAGGGTTAGGATTAGAGTTAGTTTTAAGCTTAGTGTTAGGGTTAGGGTTAGTATAAAGTTTAGGCTTAAAGTTCAGATTAGTTTTAGGATTAGAGTTAGGGTTAGGTTTACTGTTAGGGTTATGGTTTATGTTAGGGTTAGAGTAAGGGTTAGGTTTAGTGTTAGGTTTAGGGTTAGGGTTAGATTTAGGGTTACTGATAGGGTTAAGTTTAGGGTTCATGTTAGGGTTACAGTTAGGTTGAGTGTTAGGTTAGGGGTTAGAGTTAGGATTAGGTTCAGTGTTTTTGATTGGGTTAGTGTTGGGTTAGGTTTAGGAATAGTTTTAGGGTTAGGGATAGGTTTAAGATTAATGTTAGTTGTAGGGTGGTGGTTAATGTTACAGTTAGGGTTAAGGTTCAGATTACGTTTAGTGTTAGGGTTAGTTTTAGTGTTAGGATTAATGTTAGCGTATTGGTTGGGGTTAGGGTTAGTGTTACGTTTACAGATAGATTTAGGGTTAGGGGTAGTGTTACTGTTAGTTTAGGATAAGAATTAGGGTTAGTGTTAGAGTTAGGTTTATGTATAGGATTATTTATAGGGTTTTTGATAGGTTTAGGAATTTTTTTAGGGTTAGTGTTAGTGATAAGTTTAGGGTAGTGATTAGGGTTAGTGTTAGTATTACGGTTATGATTAGTGTTAGATTTAGTGTTAGACATAGGGTTAATTTTAGTGTTAGGCTTAGTGTTAGGGTTAGGATAAGATTAGGGTTTGTGTTAGTATTAGGGTTAGGGTTACGATTAGGCTTAGGATTAGGGTTAGGGTAAATGTAAGGGTTAGGGTTTTGGTTACAGATGGATTTAGTGTTAGGGTCAGGTTTGGGGTTAGGATTAGGGTTTTGATTAGGGTTAGTGTTAGGGTTTGCGTTAGGGTTAGGGTTAGGTATAGGTTTAGTGTTAGGTGGAGGATTTGTGTTAGTGTTAGCATTAGTTTTAGGATTACTAATAGGGTTAGGCTTAGGGTTAGTTTTAGTGTTAGCTTTAGGGTTAGAGTTAGGGTTGGTGTTAGGGTTAGTATTACGGTTAGGGATAGGGTTAGGTTTTTGTTTAGACTTAGGGATATGGTAAGTGTTAGGTTTAGTGTGAGGTTTAGGGTTATTGTTTGTGTTACGGTTAAGTTTTGGGTATGACTAAGGGTTAGTGATAGGTTAAGGGTTAGATTTAGGGTTAGCATTAGTGATAGGATTAGTGCTAGTTCAGGGTTAGTGATAGGGTTGGGGTTAGGGCTAGGTTTTTTCTTAGGCTTAGTGTTATGGTTAAGGTTAGAGTTAGGGTTAGTGTTTGGGTTAGGGTAAGTTTTAGGGTTCGGTTAAGGATGAGGGTTTGGTTTAGTGTTAGGGTTACGATTAGGATTAGTGTTAGGGTTAGGGTTAGGGTTAGGGTTAGTGTTAGTGTTAGAGTTAGGGCTTGTGTTAGAGATAAGTTTTGTGTTAGGGTTAGGTTAATGGTAAGTGTTACTTTAGGTTTACGGTAGGATTATGGTTAAGGTTAGGGTTAGTGTTAGTGTTAGGGTTCTAGTTAAGATTAGAGTTAGGTTTCGGTTTAGTGTTAGGGTTAGTGTTGGGGTAAGGTTTAGTGTTAAGTTTAGTGTTAGGGTTTGGGTTTATGTTTGTGTTAGGATTAGGATTGGGGTTAGGGTTAGGGTTATTGTTACTGTTAGGGTTAACATTAGGATTAGGTTAAATGTTAGGATTAGGGTTTGCGTTAGGGTTAGTGCAAGGGTTAGTGCCACCCTTAAGTTTAGGGTTAAGGTTAGTGATAGAATTAGGGTTTGTGTTAGGGTTAGTTGTAGGTTTAGGTTTAGTGTTAAGATTAGGGTTAGGGTTAATTCTAGGTTTAGGGTTAAAATTCATTGTAGTGTTATGGTTAGAGTTAGAGTTAGGATTAATGTTAGGGTTAATGCTATGGTTAGTATTAGATTAGAGTTAGGGTTAGCGTTAGGGTTAGTGTTAGTGTTATTGTTATGATTAGGGTTCAGGTTAGGGTTAGGGTTAGTGTTAGGTTTAGGGTTAAGTTTAGTGTTAGGGAATGGGTTAGGGTTGGGGTGTGTGTTAGTGTTAGGGTTTGGTTCAATTATGTTTAGGGTTTGGGTTAGGAATAGGGCTTGGTTACAGTTAGGATTAGGGTGTGGGTTAGGGTTAGTATTAGTGTTAAACTTTCTGTTAGAGTTAGTGTTAGATTTAGTGTTAGGGTTAGGTTTATGGTTATGTTTAGTGTTATGGTTTGGGTTAGGAATAAGTTTAGGGTTAGTGTTATGGTTAGGGTTAGGGCTATGTTTATGGTTAGGGTTAGCATTTATGTTAGGGTTATGTTTAGCGTGATTGTTAGTTGTAGGGTTAGGTTTAGGTTTGGTGTTAGTGCTTGGGTTAATTTTAAGATTAGGGTT
Source organism: Callospermophilus lateralis (assembly GCF_048772815.1). Lineage (NCBI taxonomy): Eukaryota > Metazoa > Chordata > Mammalia > Rodentia > Sciuridae > Callospermophilus > Callospermophilus lateralis. The sequence continues at coordinate 164,149,446 of NC_135305.1, forward strand.
AAGGATAGTGTTAGAGTTAGTGATAGTTTTAGGGTTAGGGTTATGGTTAGTGTTATGGTTAGTGTTAGGGTTAGGTTTAGGGTTAGTTTTAGTGTTAGGTTTATGGTTATGGTTAGTGTTATCCAAAGGGTTAGGGTTAGGGTTAGGTTAGGATTAGTCTTGCGGTTAGGGTTAGGATTAGGCTTAGTTTTAAAGTTATGTTTGGATTTAGGTTTAGAGTTAGTGTTAGATTTAGTTTTAGGGTTTGGGTTAGCTTTTTTTCAGGGTTAAATTTAGGATTTAAGTTAAGTTTAGGTTTAGGGTTAGTGTTAGGTTAGGTTTTGTATTAGGATTAGTGTGGGTTAGATTTAGGGTTAGGGTTATGGTTGGGTTAGGGTAAGTGTTAGTGTTAGGATTAGGGGGAGGGTTATTGTTTGTTTTAGGATTAGTGTTAGGGTTATGGTTAGGTTTAAAATTAGGGTCAGGGTTAGGGTTAGTGTTATATTTAGTGTTAGGATTAAGGATAGGGTTAGTGTTAGGGTAACCATTAGGGTTAGGTTTAGGATTAGAATTATAGTTAGCGTTAGGATTAGGGTTAGGGTTAGATTTAGATTTACAGTTATGGTTAAAGTTAGGGTTAGTGTTAGTGTTAGGTTTATGATTAAAGTAAGATGTGGTGTTATTGTTAGGGTTATTGCTAGGTTTAGGGTTGGGTTTATTGTTAAAGTTAGGGTAAGGTTTAGCGTTAGTTAATAAAGATTGGGTTAGGTTTACTCTTAGGGTTAGGGTTAGGGTTAGTGTTAGGTTTAGGCTGTAGGCTAAAGTTAGGTTTAGGGTTAGTGTTAGTGTTAGGTTTTGTATTAGGATTAGTGTTAGGGTTAGATTTAGGGTTAGGGTTATGGTTGGGTTAGGGTAAGTGTTAGTGTTAGGATTAGGGTGAGGGTTAGTGTTTGTGTTAGGGTTAGTGTTAGGGTTATGGTTAGGTTTAAAATTTGGGTCAGGGTTAGGGTTAGTGTTATATTTAGTGTTAGGATTAAGGATACGGTTAGTGTTAGGGTATCCATTAGGGTTAGGTTTAGGGTAAGAGTTATGGTTAGCGTTAAGCTTAGGGTTAGGGCTAGATTTAGGTTTACATTTATGGTTATGGTTAGTGTTAGGGTTAGTGTTAGGGTTAGTGTTAGTGTTAGGTTTATGATTAGGTTTATGATAAGTAAGATGTGGTGTTATTTTTAGGGTTATTGTTAGGTTTAGGGTTAGGTTTATTGTTAAAGTTACGGTAAGGTTTAGGGTTAGTTAATAAAGTTTGGGTTAGGTTTACTCTTAGGGTTAGGGTTAGGGTTAGTGTTAGGTTTAGGCTGTAGGCTAAAGTAAGGTTTAGGGTTAGGTTTAGTGTTAGGGTTAATGTTAGGGTTAGGCTTTGTGTTAAAATTAGGGTAAGTGTTAGATTAGGTTTATTGGTAGGATTTGGGTAAAGGTTAGGTTAATGTTAGTGTTAGCATGTGCATTAGGGTTAGAGTTATTATAAAGGTTAGGGTTTGTGTTAGGGTTAATGTTAGTGTAAGCATTAGGTTTTGGATTAATAATAGCTTTAGGTTTAGGGTTAGTTTTAATGTTATGGTTATGGTTAGTGTACATGTTAGGGTTTTGGTAAGGTTTAGTGTTAGTGTTACATTAGGGTTAGGGTTAGGTTTTGCAATAGTGTTTGGGTTAGTGATACATTTAGTGTTAGTGTTAGGCTTAGGTTAAGGGTTAGGGTTAATGTTATGTGTAGAGCTAGAGTTCATGTTAGGGTTAGTGTTAGGCTTAGCGTTAGGGTTAGGCTTATAGTTAGAGTTTGGTTTAGAGTTAGGTTTAAAATTAGGGTTAGTTTTAGGGTTAGTGCTAGGGTTAGAGTTAGGGTTACATTTAGGATTATGGTTAGGGTTAGGTTTTACTTAAGGTTAGTGTTATGTTTAAGATTAGAGTTAGGGTTAGTGTTCAGGTTAGGGTAAGGTTTAGGGTTAGGTTAAGGGTTAGTGTTAGGTTTTTCTAAGGTTAAGTTTTAGGGACATGGTGAGTGTTGTTGTTAGTGTTAGGTTTTGGGTTAAGATAAGGGTTATGGTTTTTGTTAGTGTTAGGGTTGGGGTTAGGGTTTTGTATAGTGTTTGGTTTTGGAATTGGTTTAGGTTTAATGTTAGAATTAGGGTTAGATTTAGGGTTAGCGTTATGGTGATGCTTAGGGTTAGGTTTAGTGTTAGTGTTAGAGTTAGGGTTATTGTTAAGGTTAGGTTTAGGTTTAGTGTTAGGGTACAAATTAGGGTTAGGGTTAGTGTTAGGGTTAGGGTTATGGTTTCAAGTAGAGTTAGGGTTTGGTTTAGGGTTAAGGCTAGGATTACGGTTATTATTAGGGTTTTGGTAAGGGTTAGTGTTAGTATTAAATTTTGCATTAGAGTTAGTGTTAGGGTTAGGTTAATGGTTATGTTAGTGTTCGGGTTGGTGTTAGGGATAAGGTTAGGGTTAGTGCTAGTTTTAGGGTTAGGGTTATGTTTACGTTTGGGGTTATTGTTAGAGTTATGTTTAGGTTTCATGTTAGGGTTAGGTTTACCGTGAGTTTTAGCATTAGGGTTAGGTTTAGGTTTGGTTTTAGTTTATGGGTTAGGGTTAGGGTTTGTTTTAAAGATAATGTTAGGGTTAGTGATAGGTTTAGAGTTAGTGTTTGGGTTTGGGTTCTGATTAGTGTTATGGTCAGGGTTAGGGTTAGGTTTAGGGTTAGTGTTAGTTTTAGTTTCAGGTTTATGGTTAGTGTTAGACTAAGGGTTAGAGTTATGTTAAGGTTTAGGATTAGTGTTGGGTTTAGGTTTAGTAATAGGGTTAGTTTTAAAGGTAGGGTTGGATTTACGGTTAGGGTTAGTGTTAGGTTTAGTGTTAGGGTTAGGGTTAGGGTTAGTGTTTTTTTGCGTTAAGTTTAGGATTTAAGTTAAGGTTAGGTTTAGGGTAGTGTTAGGGTTACAGATAAAATTAGGGTTAGATTTAGGGTTAGGGTTTGAGTTAGTGATGGATGGTGTTAGGTTAAGGGTTATTGCTAGTGTTCAGGTTAGGGTTAGTGTTAGGTAAAATTTAAGGGTAGGATTAGTGTTAGGGTTAGGCTTAGTGTTATGGTTTTTATTAGGATTATTTTTAGGATGAGTTTTATGGTTAGGTTAGGGTCGAGTTAGGGTTAGTGTTAGGGTTAGGATTAGGATTTGTTTTAGGGTTAGAGTTAGCATTATAGTAAGGTTTCAAATTAGGGTTATGTTTAGGGGTAGTGTTATATTTAGGGTTAGGTTTAATGATAGGGTAAGTGTTAGGGTTACTGTTAGGTTTAGGTTTAGGGTTAGAGTTATGTTTAGCATTAGGCTTGGGTTTAGGGTTAGTTTTAGGTTTAGTGTTAAGGTTAGGGTTAGTGTTAGTGTTAGGTTTATGATTAGGGATAGGTTTGGTGTTAATGTTAAGTTTATTATTAGGTTTAGGGTCAGGATTATAGTTCGGGTTAGGGTAAGGTTTATTGTTACATACGTTAGGGGTTAGGTTTACTCTTAGGTTAGGGTTAGGGTTAGTGTTAGGGTGAAGCTTTGGGTTAAATTTAGGTTTTGGGTTAGTGATAGTGTTAGTGTTAGGTTTTGTGTTAGGTTTAGGGTTAGTGTTAATGTTAGGGTTACAATTAGGATTAGGGTTAGGTTTAGGCTTAGTGTTAGGGTTGGGGTTAGGGCTAGGGTGAGTGTAAGTGTTGGTGTTAGGATTACGGTTGATCTTAGGGTTAGGTTTAGAGATAGGGTTAGTGTTAGGGTTAGTGTTAGATTTAGGGATAGGATAAGTTTTAATGTTAGTGTTAGAATTAGAGTTAGGTATAATGTTAGGTTTAGGGATATATTTTAACTTAGTGTTAGGTTTACAATTAGGATTAAGGTTGGTGTCACTGTTAGGGTTAGGGTTAGTGTTATGGTTAGAAATAGGTTTTGATTTAGCATTAGGATTAAGGTTAGGTTTAGCATTAGAGTTACTGTAAGGGTAAAGTTGAGGGTTAATGTTAGGGTTAGTTTAAGGGTCAAGGTTAGGGTTAGTTTTAAGTTTAGTGTTAGGTCTAGGGTTAGGGTTTGTGTTAGGTTTAGAGTTAGGTTAAGGGGTTGTGTTAGGGGTAGGTTTAGTGTTTGGGTTGGGTTTATATACAGGATTAGGTTTAGATTTAGAGTTAAGTTTAGGTTTAGTGTTATTGAAAAGGTTAGTGTTAGGGTTAGGCTTAGGGTTTATGTTAGGTTTAGACTTAGGTTTTGGGTTGTGTTAGGATTAGGTTTAGAGTTAGGGTTTGGGTTATGAATAGGATTAAGTTTAGTTTTACGGTTAGTGTTAGTGTTAGGTTTAGGGTAAGTTTAAGTTTTAAGGTTAGTGATAGTGTTATGTTTGGGGTTGGGGTTTGTGTTAGTATACAGGTAAAGGTTAGTGTTAGTGTTAGTGATAGGGTTAGGTTTAGGGTTATGGCTAGGTAAGAGTTAGGGTTAGGGTTAGGTTTAGTGATATGTTTAGTGTTAGGATTAGGGTTAGTGTTAGGGTTAGGGTTATGGCTAGGTTTAGACTTTGGGTTAGGATTAGGGTTACCATAATGTTTAGAGTTAGTGTTAGAATTTAGGTTAGAATTTGAGTTAGGGTTAGGGTTAGATTTAGGATTAGGGTTAGGCTTAGGGTTATGGTTAGTTTAGGGTTAGGGTTAGGGTAAAAGTTATTGTTATGGTTAGGGCTAATGTTAGGGTTACGGTTAGGATCACGGTTTGTGTTATTGTAAGGGTTCGTGTTAGGTTTAAGTTATTGTTAGGATTAGGATTAGAGATAGCAATAGGTTAGGATTAGTATTACTCTTAGGGTTATGGTTAAGGTTAGTGTTAATTTTTGGGTTAGAGTTAGGGTGAGTGTTAGTGTAAAGGTTAGGTTTAGTTTATTGTTAGGGTCAGGTTTTGGGTTTCATTTAAAGTAAGCGTTAGGGTTAGGGTGATTTATAGGGTTTGGAATAGGGTTTAGTGTTAGAGTTAGTGTTAGAGTTAGGGGTTAGTTTAGGCTTAGTGTTAGGGTTAGAGTTAGGTTAGGGGTAGTATTAGGGTTCGTGTTAGGGTTCGGTTTAGTGTTATCGTTAGGGATAGGGTTAATGTTAGAGTTAGGGTTAGGATTAGTGTTTGGGTTGGGTTAGGGTTAGGGTTAGGGTTAGGTTTAGTGTTAGGATTAGGGCTAGGTTTAGGGTTAGAGTTAGTGTTATTTTTAGGATTAGGGTTAGGGTTAGTGTTAGGGTTAATGTTTGAGTTATGGTTATGGTGATGGTTAGTTTTAGTGTTAAAGTTAGTGTTAGGTTTCGGTTTGGGGTTAGATTAAGTGTTCCCGTTAGGGTAAAGTTTAGAGTTTTGGTAAGGTTTAGGTTTAGGTTTAGTTTTAGGATTAGAGTTAAGTTTATTGCTATGATTAGGTAAATTTTAAGTTTTAGTTTATGTTTATGTTTAGAGTTAGTGTTAAAATTAGTGTTAGGGTTTATATTATGGATAGAATTAATTTTAGTATTAAGGTTATATTTAGGATTAAGTTTTGTGTTAGGGGTTTGGATAGGGTTAGGGTTTCGTTTATGGTTAGTATTCTATTTAGGGTTAGGGTTAGGTTAGGGTTATGTTTAGGATTAGGGTTAGGGTTTGTTTTAGGGTTATGGTTAGCGTTAAAGTTAATTTTATGCTTAGGGATAAGGTTAGGTTAGTCTTAGGGTTAGGGTTATGGTTAGGGTTAAAGTTAGTTTTAGGTTTAGGGATAAGGTTAGGTTAGGGTTAGGGTTAGGCTTAGGGTTAGTGTTAGGGTTAGGGTTATGGTTTATGTTAGATTTAGAGTTAGGTTTAGGTTTAGGGTTGGGATTATTTTAGGTTTAGTTTTATGGTTAGAGATAGGGTTAGGGTTAGTGTTAGGATTTGGATTAGGGTTAAAGTCATTGTTAGTGTTAAGGTTAGTGATAGGGTTATGGTTAGGGTTAGAATTAAGGTTTGGTTTTGGGTAGGGGTTAGTGTTACTTTTAAAGTTTGTGTTAGTATTATGGTTAGTGTCAAGTTTTTGTCATACATAAGATAAGGGTGAGGTTTTGGGTGAGATTTAGGTTTAGGGTTAGTGTTAATGTTAGAATTAGGGTTAGTGTTAATGTTAGGTTAGGGTTAGAATTAGCGATAGGGTTATGGATAGTTTTAGGTTTAGTGTTACTGTTAGGGTTAGGGCTAGGGTGATAATTAGGATTAGGATTAGTGTTACACTTAGCATTAGGGTAAGTGTTAGGGTTAGGGTTAGGGTTAGGTTTAGGTTGGGTTTTAGAGTTAAGATAGGGTTAGGGTTAGTTTTAGGGTTAGTGATAGTGTTAAGGTCAGTGTCTTTATTAGGTTTACTGTTAGAGTTTGGGTTTGTGTTAGGATTAAAATTAGAGTTTCAATTAGGGTTAGATTTAATATTAAGGTTACGGTGTGGGTTAGGGTAATGTTTAGTGTAAGTGGTAGGGTTAGGGTTAGTGTTAGGGTCGGTGTTAATTTTAGGGTTAGATTTATGGTTAGAATTAGTGTTAGTGTTAGGTTTAGGTGTAGGTTCAGTGTAAGGGTTAGGCTTGTGTTTGGGTTTAGGCTTAGATTTAAGGATAGGGTGAGGTTTTTGTTAGGTTTAGTGTTAGCTTTTGTTTTAGAGTTAGTTTTAGATTTAGGGTTAGGTTTAGGGTTAGTTTTAGGGATTGGGTTTGGATGAGATTTCTGGTAAGGGTATGTGTTAGGGTTAGGGTTACAGATAGGATTTGTGTCAGGTTTAGGTTTAGAGTTAAGGTTAGATTTTGGATTGAGTTAGGGTAGGGTTAGGGTTAGTGTTAGGGTTAAGGGTAGGGTTAGGGTTAGTGTTAGGGTTAGGGTTAGGAATAGGGTGAGTGTTAGGGTTAGGATTGGGGTTAAGTTTAGGGTTAGGGTTAAAATTAGGATCAGTGTTAGGTTTAGGGTTAGTGTTATATTTTGGGTTAATGATAGTTTTAGGGTTAGTATTAGGCAAGGGTTTGGGTTAGTGTTAGGGTACAGGTTAGGGTAAGGGTTAGGGTTAGGAGTAGGTTTAGGATTAGTGTTACTGATAGGGTTAGGATTAGAATTAGGGTAAGGATTAGTTTTAATATTAGTGTTAGGCTTATGATTAGGTTTAGGTTTAGGATAAGTTATAGGGTTAGGGTTTGTATAAGTTTTAGGGTTCATTGTAGTGTGGATTAGGGTTTGTGTTAGGTTTAGGGTCATTAACCCTAACCGTTGTTAGAGTTAGGGTTAGGGTTAGTATTAGGGTAAGAATTATGGTTAGGTTTAGTGTTAGGATTAGTATTAGGTGAGAATTATGTTTATGTTTAGGGTGAGGGTTAGTGTTAGGGTTAGGGTTTGTGTTATGGTTAGTGTTAGGGTTAGTGTAAGTGTTAGGGTTAGGGTCAGTGTTGGTGTTAGTTATATGGTTTGGGATAGGTTTAGAATTAGTGTTAGGGTTAGAGTGAAGGTTATGGTTAGTGTTATGGTTTAGGGTTAGTTTTAGGGTTACAGGTAGGATAGGGTTAGTGTTAGTTTTACGGTTAGCTTTAGGGTTATAACTAGGGTTAAGCTTTTTGTTATGGTTAGGGTTAGTGTGGGTTATGGTTAGAGTTAGGTTTATTGTATGTGTTAGTGTTAGTGTTAGGTTTAATGTTAGGGATAATGTTAGAGTTATGGATATGTTAAGGGCTGCTTTTATAGTTAGGAATAGGAGTAGAATTAGTGTTATGGTAGGGTTAGGGTTTGGTTAATGTTAGAGTTGGGGTTAGAGTTAGGGTTAAGGTAAGTTTTTGGTTTAGGTTTAGAGTTAGAGTTAGGGTTATTTTTAGAATTAGCGATGACTTTAGAAATATGGTTAGTGTTAGGTTAGTATTAGGGTAAGAATTATGGTGTGTGTTAGGGTAAGGTTTAGGTTTATGTTTTCTGTAAGGGTTAGAGTTAAAAGATAGATTTAGTGTTAGTGTTAGGTGTAGGGTTAGTGTTACATTTAGAGTTAAGGTTAGGTTTGGGATTAGTGTTTGTGTTAGTGTTATACTTAGTTTAAGGGTAAATGATAGTGTTAGAGATAGGGTTAGAGTTGAGGTTAGGGTTAGGGTTACGGTGAGGTTTAGAATTTCTGTTAGTTTAGAGTTAGGGTAAGGGTTAGACTAAGTGTTAGTGTTAGGTTTAGAGTTATGCTTAGGGTTATTGTTAGGATTAGGTTTAGGTTTAGGATTAGGGTTAGTGTTCGAGTTAAAGTTACTGTTAGGGTTAGGGTTTGTGTTAGGGTAAGTTTTAGGATTTGTGTTACGGTAAGGATTAGGGTGAGTGTTAGGGTTAGGGCTGAGGTTAGTGTTAGGGTTAGGTTTAGATTTAGGGTTAGGTTAAGGTTAGAGTTATTGTTAGGGTTAGTTCAGGGTTGGGTTTATGTTTAGGGGTAGAGTTAGATTAGTGTTAGTGATACGTCAGATATAGGATTAGAGTTAGGTTAGGGATAGGGTTCAGATTAGGGTTAATTTTAGGGTTAGGGTTAGTGTTATAGTTAGGATTATATTTAGGGTTAGTATTAGGGTTAGGGTTAGGGTACAGGTTAAGGTAAGGTTTAAGATAAGAATTAGGGTTAGGGTTAGGTTTATGGTTAAAATTATTGTTAGCTTCAGGTTAATTTGAGTTAGTGTTAAGGTGAGTGCTAGGGTTAAGGTTAGGATTTGTCTTAGGGTTACAGTTAAAATTATGTTTAAGCTTCCAGTTACAGCTAGGATTATGGTGAGGGTTAGGTTTAGGGTTAGGGTTAGGTTAGTTTTAGGGTTTAAGTTAGTGTTATGGTTAGTGTTAGGGTTAGGATTAGGGTTGGGTATAGGTTAGGGTTAGGGTTAGGTTTAGGGTTCCTGTTAGGGTTAAGGTTGGGTTAATGTCAGCTTTAGTTTTAAAGTTAGGATTTGGGTTAAGGTTAGTGTTAGGGTTAGTGTTAGGGTTTGTGTTATAATTACCTTACGGTTACAATTAGGGTGAGGGTTAGAGTTAGGCTTAGGATTAAGGTTATTTTTTAAGTTAGTGTTTGGCTTAGGTTTAGGGTTAGTTTTAGGGTTAGGGTTAGGGTTAGAGTTAAAGTTAGGGTTAGTGTTAGTGTTAGGTTAAGGTTAGTGTTTAGTTTAGGATTAATTTTAGGGATATAGTTAGAGTAGGTGTGATGGAGAGGGTTAGTGTTAGGGTTAGGGTAAGGCTTGCAGGTAGGGTTAGAGTTAGGGTTAGGTTTATGGTTTGTCTTAGTATTAGGGTTATGTTTAGTGTTCAGGTTATGGTAAGGGTTAGGTTTACGGATAGGGTAAAATTTTGGTTTAGGTTTAGGGTTAAAGTTAGAGTTTGTATTATTTTTAGGGTTAGTGTTAGGGTTACTGTTAGGGTTAGGGGTTAGTTTAGTGTTAGCTTTAGGGGTAAGGTTTTTGTTGGGGTTACAGTTAGCGTTATGGTTTGGGTTATGATAAAGTTTAGGATTAGAGTTAGAGTTAGGTTTAGGGTTCTGGTTAGGTTAGGGTTAGACTTAGGTTTAGTGTTAGTGTTAGGGTTAGGGTAAGGGTTAGGATTAAGATTAGTGTTAGGGTTAGGGTTATGATTTGGTTTAAATTAGGAATAGGGTTCAATTTATGGTTCATTTTAGGATTAAGTTTAGGGTTCGTGTAAGATTTTAGTTTAGGTTTAGGGTTAGGGTTAGTTTTAGGGTTAAATTTTGGGATAGGTTTAGAATTAGTGTTAGTGTTAAGTTTAATGTTAGTTTTAGGTTTCAGATTAGTTTTCTTGTTAGGATTAGGGTTAGGGTGAGAGTTATTGTTAGGTTTAGGTTAGGTTTAGGGTTAGGATTAGTGTTTGTTTTAGGGTAAGGGTAAGGGTTAAGATTAGTGTTAGGGTTAGGGTTAGGGTTTTGTTTACATTAGGGTTAGGGTTAGACTTATGGTTCATTTTAGAATTAAGGGTAGTGTTTGTGTAAGGTTCAGGTTTAGGTTTAGGATTAGAGTATGGTTAGAGTTAGGGTTAGGTTTAGATTTGGGGTTATATTTAGTGTTAGTGTTAGTGTTAGGGTTAGGATTAGGTTTAGGGTTAGTCTTAAGATTAAAATTAGAGTTAGTATTAGGTTTAGTATATGGGTAAAAATTAGTGTTATGTTTAGGGTTAGGTTTAGGATGAGTCTTAGGGTTAGTGTCAGGTTGATGGTAAGTTTAAGGGTAAGGATTAGGGTTGTGGTTAGTGTTAGGTTAAGGTTAGTGTTTAGTTTAGGGTTAGTTTTAGGGATACAGTTAGAGTAGGTGTGATGGAGAGGGTTAGTGTTAGGGTTGTGTTCGGGTTAGGATTAGAGTAAGGGTTTGTGTTACGAATAAAGTTAGAATTAGTGTTAGGTTTTTGTTTAGGGTGACGGTTACAGTTAGGGTTAGTATTAGGATTAATGTTAGTGTTAGGTTATAGTTAGGGTTATGTTAGGTTTAGGATTAAGTTAGGTTTAGCATTATGTTAACTGTTAGTGTTAGGGTTATGGTTAGGGTTAGGTTAGGGTTTGGAGTTTGGGTTATAATTAGGGTTTGTATTAAAATTAGGGCTAGTGTTAATGTTAGGTTTAGGGTTAGGGTTAGCGTTAGTGTTTGGGTTTGGGTTATAATTAGGCTTAGGGTTAGTGTTAGTGTTTGAATTAGCGTTAGTATTTGGTTTAGCAGTAAGGTTAGGGAGCAGGTTAGGTTGAGGGTTCGGATGAGGGTTAGGGTTAGGGATAGGTAAGGTTTAGGTTTAGGGTTAGGTTAGGTTTCAGGTTTTGGTATGGGTTAGAATTGTGTTAGAATTAGGTTTAGGGTTACAGTTAGAGTAACATTAGGATAAGGGTTAGGGTTGGGGTGAGTGTTAGGGTTAGGATTCGAGGTAGGATTATGGTTAGGGTTATTGTTAGGTTTAGAGATTGGGTTCGTGTTAGGATTAGGGTTAGTGTTAGGGTTAGTGTTAAGTTTAGGGTTAGAGTTATGGTTAGCACTAGTGTTTAGTTTTAGATTATATTTAGGTTTAGGCTAAGTGTTAGTATTTGAATTAGGGTTAGTATTGGGTTTAGCATTAGGGTTAGGGTGCGGGTTAGGTTTAGGGGTCGGGTGAGGGTTAGGGTTAGGGTTAGGTAAGGGTTAGATTTAGGGTTAGGTGATGTTTGGGGTTTTGGTTTGTTAGAGTTTGTGTTAGAATTAGGGCTAGGGTAATATTAGGGCTAGGGTTATGGTTAGGGTGAGTGTTATGGTTAAAATTCGGGTTACGATTAGGGTTAGGTTTATTGTTAGGGTTTGGGTTAGGGTTAGGGTTAGGGTTAAAGAGAGGGTTTAGGGTTAGGGTTACAGATAGGATCAGGTTTAGGTTTAATATTTTGGTTAGCGTTAGTCTTAGGGTTAGTTTTAGAATTAGGGTTACTGTTAGAATCAGTGTTAGCATTAGGGTTACCATATTTGATAGGATTAGATTAGGTTTAGGGTTTGTGTTAGGGTTAGGGCTAGGCAAAATTTTTTGGTTAGTATTAGGTTAACAGTGAGGCTTAAGGTTAGTTTTAGGGTTAGATTATGGTAAGAGTTAGTGTTAGGATTTGGGTTAGGGCTAGCTTTAGGGTTAAGGTATAGTTAGTGTTAAGGTTAGTGTTAGGTTTAGGGTTAGGGTTAGAATTAGTATAGGGTTAGGGTTGGGGTAAGGGTTAATTTTAAGAGTTGGGTTTGATTTAGTTTTAGGGTTAGAATTAGGGTTAGGGTAAGTGATATGTAAGGTTAAGGGTTAGTGTTAGGTTAGGGTTAGGGTTATATTTAGAATTAGATTTTTGGTAGGGTTAGGGTTACGGTTACATTAGGGTTAGGGTTAGAGTTAGGGTTAGGGTTGGGTTAGTGTTAGAGTTAGGGTCTGGTATGGGTTTATGTTTAATGTTAAGTTATAGGTACGTTTAGGGTTAGTGTTATAGTTAAGGTATGTGTTAGATTAAGGTTAGGGTTAGGTTTGGGGTTAGTGTTAGGCTTAGGGTGAGGGTTAGGGTTAGGGTTCAAGTTAGGATTAGGGTTTCTGTCAGGATAGGTTAGGATTATTTTTTGGGTTAGGCTTGGGTTTTGGATTACTGTGATGATTAGGGTTATGGTTAAGTATAGGGTTAGTTTTAGGATTACATTTTAGGGTTATGGTTATGGTTAGTTTTGGGGTTAGAATTAGAGTTAGAGTTAGAGTATTGGTTATGTTTATGGTTAGTTAGGTTAGTTTAGGTTAGTGTTAGTGTTAACTTTATGGTTAGGGTTCCTGTTAGGTTTAGGTTTAGTTTTAGGATTAGTATTAGTTTAGAATTATGATATGTGTTAGGGTAAGTGTTATGGTTAATGATTCTGTTAGGGTTAAATTTAAATATAGGTTTTGGGTTATGGTTAGTAAGAGGTTTAAACTGAGGCATAGGCATAGGGTTAGGGTTAGTTTTGTGGTTACGAGTATGTTATGGTTAGTGTTAGTGTTAGGATTAGAGTTTGTGTTAATGTTAGGGGTTAGTTGAGGGTTAGGGATAGGATTAGTGTTAGGTTTAGGGTTAGGGTTAAGGTAAAGTTTAGTGATAGGTGTAGGGATGTGGTTAGGTTTAGGGTTAGGATTAGGGTTATGTTTAGTGTTAGGTTCAGTGTTAAGTTTAGGGTTAGCATTAAATTTAGGAAACGGATAGGGTAAGTGTTATGTTAGGGTTAAGATTACGTTTTGGGTTAATGTTTCTTTTAGTGTTATGGTTTGTTTTAGGTTAAGGGTTAATTTAGGCTTAGGGTTAGGTTTAGGGTTAGGGTTAATGATAGGGTTAGAGATAGGTTTAGTGTTTGTGTTTGGGTTATGTTAATGGTTAGGTTTAGGGTTATTGTTAGTGTTTGGGTTAGGTTTAGTGCTAGGGTTAGGGAAAATTTTAGGGTTAGTGTTATCATTAGGTTTAGTGTTAAGGTTTTTCTTACCAATAATGTTAGGATTAGGGTATGTTTAGTGTTAGGGATAGGTTAGGGTTCGTATTAGGGATAGCATATGGGTTTGGGTTAGTGTTAGGTTTTGGTAAGGGTTAAGTTTTGATTATGGTTAGGGTTAGGATTAGGGTTAGGGTTTATGTTATGGTTATGATAAAGGTTAGGGTTGGGTTTAAAATTTTGGTTAGGGTTAGAATTACAATTAGGATTAGAGTAAGATTTAGGGTTAGGATTAGTGTTATGGTTACAATTAATGTTGGTTTAGCATTAGTGTTAGTGTTAGGGTTGGGTTAGCTTTAGGGTTTGGGATAGTGTTAGGTTTACGGTTAGGTTTGTATTGGTGTTATGGTTACTCTTATAGTTTGGATTACAATAAGGGTTAGGATTAGGGTTAGAGTTAGGTAAAATTCAGGGTTAGGGTTAGGTTTAGGGTTAGTGTTAGTGTTTGGGTTAGGGTTAGGTTTAGCATTAGTGTCTGTGTTAGGGTTAGTGTTATGGTTAAATTTGGGTTAGGGTTAGGGTTAATGTTTGTGTTAGGCTAAGCGTTCATGTTAGGTTTAGGTTTAGGTTTAGGTTTTAAGTTAGGGTTAGTGTTAGGGTTAGGGTTAGGATTAGGGTTAGGGTTAGTGTTAGTATTTGGATTAGGGTCATAGGTTCATTGTTACTGTTAATGTTACCTAGTTATTGGTTTAGGATTAGGTTTAGGGTTAGGGTTAGGGTAAGGGTTAGGTTTAGGGTTACAGTTAGTGTTAGGGTTAGTGTTGTGGTTAAGGTTAGTGTTAGTGTTTGTGTTAGGAACAGTGTTAGGGTTAGTTTTAGGGTTAGGGTTACTTTTGAGTTAGGGTTAGTGTTAGGGTTATGGTTGGGTTTAAATTTCAGGTTAGGGTTAGGGTTAGTGTAATATTTAGGGGTTATGGTTAAAGACAGGGTTAGTGTTAGGGTTAGCATTAGGGTTAGGTTTAGGGTTAGAGTTAGGGTTAGTGTTGGGCTTAGGGTTAGGTTTAGTTTTAGGTTTAGTGTTACGGTTAGGGTTAGTGTTAGTGTCAGGGTTAGGGTTAGAGTTAAAATTAGCAATAGGTTTAGTGTTAGGCTTAGGGTTAGTGTTAGGGTTCGACTTACGGCAAGGTTAGTTTTAGGATTAAGGTTAGGGTTAGGGTTATTGTTAGGGTTAGGATTACGGTTCATCTTAGGGATAGGGTTAGTGTTAGGATTAGTGTTAGATTTACGGATAGTGTAAGTGTTAGTGTTCGAGTTAGAGTTAGGGATAATATTAGAGTTAGGGATATTTTTATGGTTAGTATTAGAATTACAATTAGGTTTAGGGATGGTGTTAATGTTAAGGTTAGGGTTATGGATAGTTTTAGGGATAGGGATAGATTTACGGTTAGAATTAGTGTTAAGGTTAGTGTTAGGGATAGGGTTAGTGTAAGGGTTATGCTTAGGGTTAGGATTAGGGTTAGAGTTAGTGATAGTGTTAGTGTTTTCGTTAGGGTTAGGGTTTTGGTTAGTGTTATAGTTAGTGTTAGGTTTAGGGCTAAGGTTAGGGTTAGGTTTAAGGTTAGAGTTAGATTTAGGATAGTGTTAGGGTTTGGGTTAAGTTAGGTTTTAGTTTAGTTCTAGGTTTAGGGTTAGTGTTAGAGTTAGTGTTAGAGTTAGGGTTAGGATTTGTGTTAGGGTGAGGGTTATGGTTTAGTTTAGTGTTAGGGTAAGAGTTAGGATTAGGGTTAGTGTTAGTGATTAGTGTTAGGTTTTGTGTTAAGATTAGATTTAGAATAAGGGATAGGGTTAGACTGAGTGTTATTGGTAAGAATAGGGTTAGACTTAAGTTTAGTTTTAGTGTTATGTTTTGGGTTAAGGTTAGTTTCGGGTTATGGTTTTGTTAGGGTTATTTTTATAATTACGGTTAAGTTTGTGTTAGGGTTACTGTTAGTGTTATGGTTAGGATTATGTTTAGGGTTTTTTTTAGTGTTAGGGTTAGGTTGGGGTATGTTTTAGGGTTGGCTTAGGGTTAGAATTACTGTTATGTTTAGTAATATGGTTAGTGTTTGGTTTAGGTTTAGGGTTTGCTTAGTTTAAGGGTTAGGGTTAGGGTTGGTGTCAGATTTACCGTTATGTTTAGGGTTACGGTTAGAGTTAGGGTTAGGGTTAGGGTTAGATTTAGGGTTACAGTTACAGTTATTAGTAGTGTTAGGGTTAAGGTTAGGCTTAGGGTTAGTGTAAGGGCTAGGTATAGACTTTGGATTAGCGTTAGTGTTAGGGTTATTGTTAGGGTAAGAGTCACCATTAGCGTTAGGTTTAGGGTTAGGTTTCGGATTAGCGTTAGGTTTAGGGTTAGGTTTCGGATTAGGGTTAGGGTTAGGATTGTGTTAGGTTAAGGTTTATGTTTAGGGTTAGGATTATTGTTAGGTTACGGTTAGTGTTAATGTAGGATTAAAGTTCATTTTAAGGTTTATGGCTTGGTTTTGAGTTAGGATTACTTTTAATGTAAGGGTTAGGGTTAGGTTTAGGAATAGGGTAAGTGTTAGGGTTAGGGTTAAGTTTAGAGTTAATGTTAGGTTTAAGATTACTGTTAGGGTTACAGTAAGGATTAGGGTTAGGGTTAGATTTAGTTTGAGGGTAAGTGTTAGGGTTAGGGATAGATATATATTTGGTAGTAGTGTTAAAGTTACCATTAGGGTTAGGGTAAGCTACTGCAACAGGGAACAAAATATAGACAGTGCAATTACAACTAATTGAGTGTATCAACTTTCAAGCAGCTAGCACAAACCCTGTTTGATTTAAAGTTCCAACTGCATCTATTGCTATAGGTGAAAATGAAGGGAAACCTAAAATTTCAAAGTGTTGCTGCAAAGTAATGTTTCAACCTAGAAGATCAAAATTTGGGGGCCCAATTGCAACTCTAGTACCAATAATTATGGCCAAGTATCAAAAAGTTCGGGTGAAACTAATATTTGCTGGGATTTCAGTAACCTCGGAAATCTGTGAAAACTTGTAAAATAATTTTATATGAAAGTGTTTTTTTTTCTCCCTCTCCCTTAGGCTACTTCAAGAGGAAACAAATCATAGAGCGTGCACTGAGAACTAATTCTTTGTGTCAAGTTTCAAGCAGTTAGCCCAAACCATGTTTTATTCAGAGTTCCAACTGGGAGTATACCTATTGGGGAAAACGAAGTGAAACCTAAAAATCCAAAGTTTTTCTGAAAACAAATGCTTCAATCTACAAGAACTAAATTTGGGGGCCCAAGTGGGACTGGAGTACCCATCTTTACCAACACTTATCATCAAGATTGGGTGAAAAAATATTTGATAGGATTTCAGTAAACTTGTGTTCTGTGGAAGCTTGGCAAACGTTTTCAAATGAAATTGTTTATTCCTTGCCTCTGCTTAAGGCTACTGCAAGAGGAAACAAAACTTAGAGAGTGCACTGAGAACTAATTGAGTGTGTCAAGTTTCAAGCAGCTAGCACAAACCATGTTTGATTCAAAGGAAAGGAACGCTTCAACCTAGAAGAGGAAAATATGGGGGCCCAAGTGCAACTGGAGTACCGATCATTATAGCCATGTATCAAAAATTTGAGTGAAAATAATATTTGCTGGCATTTCAGTAAACTGGGAATTCTGAGGAAGCTTGGCAACGCTTTCAAATTAAAGTGATTTTTCCTTGCCTCTGCTTAAGGCTACTGCAAAGAATAGAGAGTGCGCTGAAAACTAATTGAGTGTGTCATGTTTCAAGCAGCTAGCACAAACCATGTTTGATTCAGAGTTTTCACTGCATCTTTCCCTATAGGGGAAAACAAAGTGAAACCTAAAATTTTAAAGTGTTCCTGAAAACGAACGCTTCAACCTAAAAGAACTAAATTTATGGGGCCAAGTAAGAATGGAGTACCGATCTTTACCACCACATATCATCAAGATCTGGTGAAAATTTTTTTCCTGGGATTGCAGGAAACTCGGTGTTCTGGGAAAACTTGGAAAACGCTTTCAAATGAAAGTGATTTTCCTTGCCTCTGCTTAGGGCTACTTCAAGAGGGAACAAAGCATAGAGAGCGCTCTGAGAACTAATTCAGTGTGTCAAATTCCAAGCATCTAGCAGAAACAGTGTTTCATTTAGATTTCCAAATGGTAGTATACCTATAGCTGAAAACGAAGTGAAACCTAAGAATTCAAAATGTTCCTGAAAATGAACACTTTAACCTAGAAGTAGGAAATTTAGAGAGCCAAGTGTGGCTTGTATACAGATCATTCCTGGAACATATCAGCAAGATCCATTGAAAAAAGTATTTGCTGGGATTTCAGTAAACTTGGACTTTTGTGGAAGCTTGGCAAACTCTTTCAAGTAAAAGTGATTTTTTCCTTGCCTCTCTTTAAGGCTACTGCAAGAGGCAACAAAGCTTAGAGAGTGCACTGAAAACAAATTGAGTGTGTCAAGTTTCAACCTGCTAGCAAAAACCATGTTTGATTTAGAGTTACAACTGCACCTATCCCTATAGGGGAAAACAAAGTGAAAACTAAAATTTCAAAGTGTTCCTGCAAAGGAACAATTCAACCTAGAAGATTAAAATTTGGGAGCCCATGTGTGATGTACTGATCATTATGGCCATCATCAAAAAGATTGGGTAAAAATAATATTTGCTGGGATTTCAGTAAACTCAGATATCTGAGGAAGCTTGGAAATGCTTTCAAATGAGTCATTTTTCCTTGCCTCTGCATAAGACTACTGCAAGAGAGAACAACACATAGAAAGTGCACTGACAACTAATTAAGTGTGACAAGTTTCAAACAGCTAGCAAAAACCATGCTTAAATTAGAGTTCCAAATGCATCAATCCCTATAGGGGAAAACAAAGTGAAACCTAAAATTTCAAAGTTTTTCTGCAAAGCAAAGCTTCAACCTAGAAGATTGAAATTTGGGGGCCCAAGTGTGACTGGAGTACCATTCATTGAGATTAAGTATCAAAAAGTTCAGGTGAAACTATTATTTGCTGGGATTACAGTAAACTCAGAAATTTGTGGAAGTGTGTAAAACCCTTTCAAATGAAATTGTTTTTTCTCCATGTCCTTCAGGCTACTTCAAGAGAGAACAAATACTAGAGCTCACACTGAGAGCTAATTTAGAGTGTCAAGTTTGAAGCAGCTAACAAAAACCGAGTTTGATTTAGAGTTCTAACTGGGAGTATACCTATAGGAGAAAACAAAGTGAATCCTAAATATTCAAAGTGTTCCTGCAAATAATACTTTAATCTTGAAGTACAAAATTTGGGGATCCAAGTGCAGCTGAAGTACAGATGACTTCTGGAAACTTTTAACAAGATGGGTAAAAAAATATTTGTGGGCATTTCAGTACACTCGGAATTCTGTGGAAGATCGCAAACACTTCCAAATGAAATTGTTTTTTCTCTGCTTCTCCTTCAGGCCACTTCAACAGAAAACAAAGCATAGAGAGAGCAATAAAAACTAATTTAATTTGTAAAGTTTCAAGCTGCTATCAAAAACTGTGTTTGATTTACTGTTCAAACTAAATCTATCCTTACAGGGGAAAATAAAGTGAAACCTAAAATTTTAAAGTGTTTCTGAAATGGAATGCTTCAACATAGAAGATCGAAATTTGGGGGCCAAAGTGTGACTGGAGTTCCCATCATTATGGCCAAGTATCAAAATATCCTGTGAAATAAATATTTGCTGGGATTTCAGTGACCTCGAAATTTTGTGGAAGATTGGAAAACAATTTCAAATAAAATTGATTTTTTCCTTCCTCTCCTTTGAGCTACTTCAAGAGTGAACAAATCATAGAGCACACACTGAGAACTAATTCAGTTGAACCACTCAAGCAGCTGCAACAAAACATGTTTGATTTAGAGTTCCAACTGGGAGTATACCTATAGGGGAAAATGAAGTGAAATCTAATTATTCAAAGTGTTCCTACAAATGAATGCTTTAACCTAGAAGAACGAAATTTGGGGAGACAAGTGGTACTGGAGTACCGATCATTATGGCCAAGTATCAAAAAGATCGGTTGAAACAAATGTTTGCTGGGTTTTCAGTAAACTCGAAATTCTGATTTGAAAGCTTGGCAAAGCTTTCAAATCAAAGTGATTGTTCTTTGCCTCTGCTTAAGGCTACTGCAAGAGGGAACAAAGCATAGAGAGTGCACTGAGAATTCATTCAGTGTGTCAAGTTTTATGCAGCTAGCACAAACTGTGTTTGATTTAGACTTTGAACTGACTCTATGCTTATATGGGAAAATGAAGTGAAGCCCAAAATTTCAAAGTGTTCCTGCAAAGTAATACTTCAACCAAGAAGATCGAAATTTGGGGGCCCAAGTTCAACTGGAGTACTGATCATTAAAGCCAAGTATCAAAGTGATCGGGTGAAAATAATATTTGCTGAGATTTCAGTAAACTCAGAATTCTGTGGAATCTTGGAAAATGTTTTCAAATGCAATTGATTTTTCCCTCCTTTTTCTTCAGGGCACTTTAAGAGAGAACAAATCATAGAACATGCTCTGAGAACTAATTCACTGTGTCAAGTTTCAAGCAGCTAGCAAAAACTTTGTTTCATTTAGAGTTCCAAGTGGAATTATACCTATAGGGTAAATGAAAGTGAAACCTAATAGTTAAAAGTGTTCCTTCAAAGGAATGCTTTAACCTAGAAGTATTAACTTTGGAAAGCTAAGTGAGGCTGGAGTACAGATGACTGCTGGAAAGTATCAAAAAGACCTGTGAAAAACATATTTACTGTGATTTCAGGAAATTCGGAATTCTATGGGAGTTGGCAAACGCTTTCAAATGAAACTGATTTTTTTCTGCATCTCCTTTGGGTTACTTCAACAGAAAACAAAGCATAGAGAGTGCCCTGAAAACTAATTTAGTTTGTAAAGTTTCAAGCAGCTAGCACAAAAAGTGTTTGATTTATTGTTCCAATTATATCTATCCCTATAGGGGAAAATGAAGTGAAAACTATAATTTAAAAGTATTCGTGAAATGGAACGCTGCAATCTAGAAGATCGAAATTTGGGGGCCTAAATGCTACTGGAGTACTGATCATTATGGCCTAGTATCAAAAAGATCATATGAAATGAATATTTGCTGGGATTTCAGTAACCTCGAAATTCTGTGAAAGCTTGGAAAACGCTTGCAAATAAAATTGTTTTTTCCCTCCCTCTTCTTTGGGCTACTTCATGAGGGAACAAATCATAGAGCACACACTGAAAACTAATTCAGTGTGTCAAGTTTCAAGCAGCTACCACAAACCATGTTTGATTTAGAGTTCCAACTGCGAGTATACCTATTGGGGAAAACAAAGTGAAACCTAAATTTCAAAGTGTTGCTGCCAACGAATGCTTTAACCTATAAGAATAAAATTTGGGGAGCCAAGTGAGACTGGAGTACCGATGATTTCTGAAACATAACAACAAGATTGGGTGAAAAAATATTTGCTGAGATTTCAGTAAACTTGGACTTATGTGGAGTCTTTGCAAATGCTTTAAAATGAAAGTGTATTTTGCTTGCCTCTGCTTAGGGCTTCTGCAAGAGGAAACAAAGCATAGAGAGAGCACTGAGAACTATTAGAGTATGTCAAGTTTTAAGCAGCTAGCACAAACCATGTTTAATTTAGAGTTCCAAATGCATCTCTCCCTATAGGGGAATACAAAGTGAAATCTAAAAATTCAAACTGTTCCTGCAAAGGAATGCTTCAACCTGGAAGAACTAAATTTGGTGGGCCAAGTTGGACTGGAGTACTAATCTTTACCACCAAGTATCCTCAAGTTTGGGTGAAACCTTGAGATCGGGTGAAAAAATTTTTGCTGGGATTTCAGGAAACTCAGTGTTCTCGGGAAGCTTGGAAAAGGCTTTCAGATGAAAGTTATTTTGCCTTGCCTTTGCTTAGGGCTACTTTAAAATGGAACAAAGAATAGAGAGAGCTCTGAGAACTAATTCAGTGTGTGGAATTTCAGGCATCTAGTAGAAACTTTGTTTCATTTAGAGTTCTAATTGGGAGTATACATATAGGGGAAAAAAAGTGAAACCTAAAAATTCAAAGTGTTTCTGCAAAAGAATACTTTAACCGTGAAGTATGAAATTTGGGGATCCAAGTTCAGCTGGAGTTCAGATGACTCCTGGAAAGTATTAGCAAGTTCGGTTGAAAAAAATATTTGCTGGGATTTCAGTAAACTCGGAATTCTGTGGAACTTGGCAAACATTTTCAAATGAAATTTTTTTTCCCTGCCTCTCCTTCAGGCTACTTCAAGTGATAACAAAGCATAGAGAGTGCACTGAAAACTAATTTAATTTGTAAAGTTTCAAGCTGCTAGCACAAACCATGTTTCATTTATTGTTCCAACTAAATCTATTCTTATAGGGGAAAATGAAGTGAAACCTAAAATTTCAAAGTGTTCCTCAAATGGATCGCTTCAACCTAGATCGAGATTTGGGGGACCGATCATTATGGCCAAGTATCAAAAAGTTCGTGTGAAATAAATATTTGCTGGGATTTCAAAATTCTGTGGAAGCTAGGAAAATGCTTACAAATAAAATTGTTTTTTCCCTCCCTCTCCTTTGGGCTACTTCAAGAGGGAACAAATCATAGAGCATGCACTGAGAACTAATTCAGTGTGTCAAGTTTCAAGCAGCTAGAAAAACCTTGTTTGATTTAGAGTTCCAAATGGGAGTATACTTATTGGGGAAAACAAAGTGAAACCTAAAAATTAAAAGTGTTCCTGCCAACAAATGTTTTAACCTAGAATAATGAAATTTGGGGCTACAGTACTGATGATTTTTGCAATGTAATTATAAGATAGGGTGAAAAAATATTTGCAGTAATTGCAGAAAGCTCGGTATTCTGGGGAAGCTTGGAAAACACTTTCAAATGAAATTGCTTTTTCTCTGCCTCTCATTCAGGCTACTTCAAGTGGGTACAATAATAGAGCTCGCACTGAGAACTAAATTAGTGTGTCAAGTTTCAAGCACCTAGCAAAAACCGTGTTTGATTTAGAGTTCCAAATGGGAGTATACCTATTGAGGAAAATTAAGTGAAACCTACAAATTCAGAGTGTTCCTGTCAACGAATGCTTTTACCTAGAAGTAGGAAATTTGTGGAGTCAAGTGCAGCTGGAGTACTGATGATTTCTGCAATGTAACAACAAGATTAGGTGAAAAAATATTTGCTGAAATTGTAGGAAACTCAGTGTTCTGGGGAAGCTTGGCAAACACTTTCAAATGAAAGTGATTTTTTCTTTCCTCTTCTCAGGGCTACTTCAAGAGGGAACAAAGCATAGAGAGCACTCTGAGAGGTAATTCAGTTTGTCAAGTTTCAAGAAGCTAGAAAAACCATGTTTGATTTATCATTCCAACTGCATCTATCTCTAGAGGAAAAAATAAAGTGAAACCTAAAAATTCAAAGTGTTCCTGCAAAGGAACAATTCAACCTAGAAGATCGAAATTTGGGGACCCAAGTGTGACTGGAGTACTGATTATTATGGCCAAGTATCAAAAATACAGGTGAAAATGATAGTTGCTGGGATTTCAGTAAACTCAGAAATCTGGGGAAGCTTGGAAAATGCTTTCAAATTAAACTGATTTTTTCCCTCTTTCTTCTTCAGGCTACTTCAAGAGGGAATAATTAATAGAGCTCGCACTGAGATCTAATTTAGTGTGTCAAGTTTCAAGCAGCTAGCAAAAACTGTGTTTGATTTAGAGTTCGAACTGAGAGTATACCTATTGAGAAAACTAAAGTGAAACATAAAAATTTAAAGTGTTTCTGCAAACGAATGCTTTAACCTAGAAGTATGAAATTTGGGGAGCTAAGTGCAGCTGCAGTACAGTTGATTCCTTGAAAGTATCAACAAGATCAGGTGAAAAATATTTGCTGGGATTTCATTAAACTCTGAATCCTGTGGAAGTTTGGCAAAAGCTTTCAAATAAAATTGTTTTTTCCCTGCCTCTCCATCGGGCTACTTCAACAGAAAACCAAGCATAGAGAGTGCACTGAGAACTAATTTAGTTTGCAAAGTTTCAAGCATCTAGCATAAATGGTGTTTGATTTTTTTTTCAACTGAATCTATCCCTATAGGGGAAAAAGAAGTGAAACCTAAAATTTCAAAGTGTTCCTGAAAAGAAATGCTTCTACCTAGAATTTCGAAATTTGGGGGCCCAAGTGCGACTGGAGTACGGATCATTATGGCCAATTATCAAAAGATCAGGTGAAAAAATATTTCCTAGGATTTCAGTAAAATCCGAATTCTGTTGAAGCTTGGAAAATGCATTCAAATGAATTTTTTCCCTCCCTCTCCTCTGGGCTTCTTCAAGAGAGAACCAATCATAGAGTCCACAGTGAGAACTAATTCAGTGTGGCAAGTTTCAAGCAGCTAGGACAAAACATGTTTGATATAGAGTTCTCAATGGGATTATACCTGTTTGGGAAAACGAAGTGAAACCAAAAAATTCAAAGTGTACTTGCAAATGAATACTTTAACCTAGAAGTACAAAATTTGGGGAGCCAAGTGCAGTGGGAGTACAGAGGACTCCTGGAAAGTATCAACAAGATACAGTGAAAAAAATATATGCTGGGATTTCAGTAACCTCGGAATTCTGTGGAAGCTTGGAAAACACTTTCAAATGAAATAGTTTTTTTTTCCCCTCCATCTCCTTCAAGCTACTTCAAGAGGGAACAAATCATATAGCTCACACTGAGAATTAATTCAGTGTGTCAAGTTTCAAGCAGGTAGCACAAACCATATTTGATTTTGAGTTTCAACTGGGAGTATACCTATTGGGGAAAATGAAGTGAAACCTAAAAATTCAAAGTGTTACTGCCAACGAACGCTTTAACCTAGAAGAATGAAATTTGGGGAGCCAAGTGCAGCTGGAGTACTGATGATTTCTGCAATGTAACAACAAGATTGAAAGAAAAAAAATTGCTGGGATTTTAGTAAATTCAGATTTCTGTGGAAGCTTGGCATACACTTTCAAATGAAAGTGTATGCCTCTGCTTAGGGCTACATCAAGAGTGAACAATGCATAGAGAGCAGTCTGAGAACTAATTCAGTGTGTCAAATTTCAAGCAGATAGCAGAAACCTTGTTTCATTTAGAGTTCAAACTGGGAGTATACCTATAGGGGAAAAGAAAGTGAATCCTAAAATTTCAAAGTTTTCTTGCAAAGGTACACTTTAACCTAGATATATGAAATTTAGAGAACCAAATGCAGCTGGAGTACAGATGATTCCTGGAATGTATCAACAAGATCGGGTGAAAAATATATTTGCTGGGATTTCTGTAAACTTGGAGTTTTGTGGAAGCTCGGCAAACACTTTCAAATGAAATTGTTTTTTCCTGTCTTTTTTTGGGGCTACTTCAACAGAAAACAAACATAGAGAGCACACTGAGAAATAATTTAGTTTGCAAAGTTTCAAGCATCTAGCACAAACTGTGTTTGCTTTATTGTTCCAACTGCATCTATCCCTATAGGGGAAAATGAAGTGAAACCTAAAATTTCAAACTGTTCCTGCAAAGGAATGATTAGACCCAGAAGATTCAATTTTGCGGGCCCAAGTGTGACTGGAGTACTGATCATTATGATCAGTATCAAAAAATCAGGTGAAAAAATGTTTGCTGTGTTTTCAGTAAACTCGGAATTCAGTGGAAGTTAATTCAGTGTGTCAAATTTCAAGAAGCTCGCAGAAAACTTGTTTCATTTAGAGTTCCAACATGGAGTATACCTATAGGGGAAAACAAATTGAAACCTAAAAATTCAAAGTATTCCTGCAAACGAACGCTTTAACCTAGGAGAACAAAATTTTGGGAGCCAAGTTCAGCTGGAGTGCAGATGATTCATGGAATGTATCAACAAGATCAGGTGAAAAAAATATGTCTCGAATTTCAGTAAACTTGTAGTTCTGTGGAAGCTTGGCAAACGCTTTCAAATGAAAATTTTTTTTTCTGCCTCTCCTTTGGGCTACATCAAGAGGGAACAAAGCATAGAGAGTGCACAGAGAATTACTTTAGTTTTTAAAGTTTCAAGAAGCTAGCACAAACCATGTTTAATTTAGGGTTCCAACTGCATCTATCCCTATAGGGGAAAACAAAGTGAAACCTAAAATTTCAAAGTATTCCTGCAAAGGAACACTTAAACTTAGAAGATTGAAATTTGGGGGCCCAAGTGCAACTGGAGAACCAATCATTATGGCCAAGTATCAAAAAGATCCAGTGGAAAAAATATTTGCAGGTATTTCAAAAAACTCAGATTTATGAGGAAGATTGGCAATGCTTTCAAATGAAATTGATTTTTTCTTGCCTCCACTTAAGGCTACTGTAAGAGGGAACAAAGCATAGAGTGTGCAGTGAGAACTAATTCAGTGTGTCAAGTTTCAAGCAGCTAGCACAAACCATGTTTGATTTAGAGTTCCAACTGCATCTATCTTTATAGAGGAAAATGAAGTGAAACCTAAATTTCAAAGTTTTCCTGCAAAGCAACTCTTCAACCTAGAAGATCAAAATTTGGGGGCCCAAGTACAACTGGAGCACTGATCATTATGGCCAAGGATCAAAAATATCTGGTGAAAATATCATTTGTTGGGATTTCAGTATCCTCAGAATTCTGTGGAAGCTTGGAAAACGCTTTCAAATGAAATTGCTTTTTTCCTCCCTCTCCTTCATGCTACTTCAAGAGGGAACTCCAGTTGGGAGTATACCTATAGGGGAAAATAAAGTGAAACTTAAAAATTCAAAGTGTTCCTGCAAATGAATACTTTAACCTAGAAATACAATTTGGGAAGGCAACTGTGGCTGGAGTAGTGATGATTCCTGTGACATATCAACAAGATCGGGTAAAAAAATATTTGCTGAGATTTTAATAAACTCGGAAATCTGTGAAAGCTTGGAAAACAATTTCAAATGAAATTGATTTTTCCCTCCCTCTTCTTCATGATACTTCAATAGGGAACAAATAATAGAGCTCTCACTAAAAACTAATTTAGTGTGTCATGTTTCAAGTAGCTAGAAAAAAAAAAACATGTTTGATTTAGAGTCCAACTGGGAGTATTCCTATTGAGAAAAAACAAGTGAAACCCAAAAATTCCAAGTATTCCTGCAAACGAATGATTTAACCTAGAAGAACAAAATTTGGGGATCCAAGTGCAACTGGAGTCGCCATGATTTCTGCAACGTAACAACAAGATCGGATGACAAAAAATTTTGCTGGAATTGCTGGAACCTCGGTGATCTGGGGAAGATTTGCAAACACTTTCAAATTAAAGTTATTTTTCCTTGCCTCTGCTTAGGGCTACTTCAAGAGGGAACAAAGCATAGAGAGCACTCTGAAAAATAATTTAGTCTGTCAAATTTCAGGCAGCTAGCAGAAACCTTGTTTCATTTAGAATTCCAACTGGGAGTATAACTATAGGGGAAAACAAAGTGAAACCTAAAAGTTCAAAGTGTTCTTGCAAAGGAACGCTTTAACCTAGATGTGTGAAATTTGGGAATCAAGTGAGGCTGAAGTGCAGATGATTCCTGGAACATATCAAGAAGATCAGGTGAAAAAAAAAATTGCTGGGATTTCAGTAAACTCAGTGTTCTGGGGAAGCTTGGCAATGTTGTTCAAATGAAAGTTATTTTTCCTTGTCTCTACTTAGTGCTACTTCAAGAGGAAAGAAAGCAGAGAGAGCTCTCTGAGAACTATTCAGTGTGTGGAATTCAAGCAGCTAGCAGAAACCTTGTTTCATTTAGAGTTCCAACTGGGAGATTACCTATAGGGGAAAAGAAAGTGAAACCTAAATATTCAAAGTGTTCCTGCAAACGAATACTTTTATCTAGAAGTATGAAATGTGGGGAGCCAAGTGCAGCTGGAGTGCAGATGACTCCTGGAAAATATCAACAAGATCAGGTGAAAAAAAAAATTTCTGGGATTTCAGTAACTCGGAGTTCTGTGGAAGCTTGGCAAACACTTTCAAATGAAATTGTTTATTCCCTGTCTCTCCTTCAGGATACTTCAACAGAAAACAAAAAATAGAGAGCGTACTTAGAACTAATTTATATTGTAAAGTTTGAAGCAGCTAGCACAAACTGTGTTTTACTTATAGTTCCAACTGTATCTTTCCCAATAGGGGAAAACAAAGTGAAACCTAAAATTTTGAAGTGCTCCTGAAAAGAAATGCTTCGACCCAGAAGATGGAAATTGGGGGCCCAAGTGCGACTGGAGTAGTGGTCATTATGGCCAAGTATCAAATGATCGGGTGACAAAAAATTTTGCTGAGATTTCAGTAACCTCGGAATCCTGAGGAAGCTTGGTAACGCTTTCAAATGAATGTGATTTTTTTCTTGCCTCTGCTTAAGGCAACTGCAAGAGGGAACAATTCATAGACAGTGCACTGAGAACTAATTCAATGTGTCAAGTTTCAAGCAGCAAGCACAAACTGTGTTTGATTTAGAGTTCTAACTACGAGTATACCTATTGGGGAAAACAAAGTGAAATCTAAAAATTCAAAGTGTTTCTGCAAACGAACGCTTTAATCTAGAAGTACAAAATTTGGGATCCCAGTGCGGTTGGAGTAGAGATGATTCCTGGAATGTATCAAAAAGATCGAGTGAAAAAAATATTTGCTGGGATTTCAGTAAACTCGGAATTCTGAGTAAGTATGTCAAGCCCTTTAAAATGAAAGTGTATTTTGTTTGTCTCTGCTTAGGGCTTCTGCAAGAGTGAACAAAGCATAGAGAGAGCACTGAGTACTAATGTAGTTTGTCAAGGTTTAAGCAGCTAGCACAAACCGTGTTTAATTTAGAGTTCCAAATGCATCTCTTTCTATTGGGGAAAATGAAGTTAAACCTAAAAATTTAAACTGTTCCTTCAAACAAAGGCTTCAACCTAGAAGTAAGTTTGGGGGTGCAAAGTGGGATGGGATTACCGATCCTTAGCACCAAGTATCATCAAGATCGGGTGATAAAATTTCTACTGATATTGCAGGAAACTCAGTTCTATGGAAGCTTGGCAAACACTTTCAAATAAAAGTGATTTTTCTTGCCTATGCTTAAGGCTAATTCAAGAGGGAACAAAGCATAGAGAGTGCACTGACAACTAATTGAGTGTGTCAAGTTTCATTCAGTTTGCACAAACTGTGCTTGATTTAGAGTTTCAACTGCACCTATCCCTATTGGGGAAAACGAAGTGAAACTTAATATTTCAAAGTCTTCCTGCAAATGAACACTTCAAACTAGAAGAACAAACTTTGGGGATCCAAGTGCAACTGGATAAGTGCTACTTTCTTCATCTGAACTTGTTGATACAGGGCAGGAATGATCAGAACTCAGGATGCAGTTGCCACTTCAATCTGAGTTCTTCCATGTTGAAACGTTCAATTGCAGGAACACTTTGAATTTTTAAATTTCCTTTTGTTTTCCCCTATAGAAACACATGCATTTGCAATCTAAATCAAACACGGTTTTTGCTAAATGGTTGAAACTTGACAGACTAAATTTTTTCTCAGTGCGCTCTGCTTTCTTTGCTCCCTCTTGATGTAGCCATAAGCAGAAGCAAGGAAAAAAATCCCTAACTCTAACCCTAACCCTATCCGAACCCTAAGCCAATACCTAACCCTGATTTTAAAACTAACTTTAAACCTAACCCTAAATCTAAATCTAAAAATAACCCTAACCCTATGCTAACCCTAACCCTAATACTAACCCATAGACAAAACCAAACCTTATTGTTAATTCTAACAGTAATACAATTGCTAACCCTAAACTAACCCATAACCTAACGTGAACCCTAAAAGAAACCCTAACCCTAACCTGAAACAAAAGACTAACACTAACCTAACCCTAATCCTAACACTAACACTAACCCTAAACATAATCTTTACACTAAATCTAACCCTAATCATAACTGTAATAGTAACCCTATCCCTAACACTAACAGAAACCTTAACCCTAACAAATATCCTAATATAAATCCTAACATTAACCCTAAACATAACTCTAACCATAACCTATTCTTAACCTTAAAACTAATATAACCCTAAACCTAAACCTAACCCTAAAATTAAACCTAACCCTAATCGTAACCCTACCTAAAACCCTAACCCTAAACCTTAGCCTAAATCTAACCCTAACTCAAACCCTAAACCTAATCCTAACCCTAACGTAAACCCAAGCCTAACCCTAACCCGAATCTTAACTTTGAAACCCTAACCCTAACACAAACCCTAACCAAATCCATAGAACTAATCCTAAAACTAACCTTAATCCTAACCCTAAAACTAACCCTACCCTTAACCCCAACACTAACACAAACTCTAACGATAACCGTAACGCTAACCCTAACACTTACCATAACCCTAAACCTAAACCTAACACAAACCCGAACACTAAACTTAACACTAACCCTAAAACAAACCCTAACCATAAACCTAACCCTAATCATAACTCTTAACTCTAACACTAACCTTGACACTAACATTATCCTTAAAACTCACCCTAAACCTAGCACTAAACATAACCCTAACCCTAAATCTAACCTGAATTTACCCTAACCCAAACACTACCCTAACACTAAAATTAACCATAACCTTTACCCTAACAGTTACCCTAAACCTAAGCCTAACTCTAAACTTAACCCTAACACAAACCCTAACACTAACCATAAAAAACCCCTAACTTAATCCTAACACTAACCCTATCCAAATTCTAACCCTACCCTAATCTTAATCCTAAAACTAACCTTAACACTAACCCTATCCCTAAAACTAACACTAAACCTAAGCCTAACCCTAAATCAAACCCTAACTCTACCCATAACCCTAAAATAAGTTTAACCACAACCCTAAACCGAATCGTAAATGTAACCATAACCCTAACCTGAATCAACACCCCAAACCTAACACTAAATACTGACTAAACCATTATCCTAAACCTAACACTAACTGTAACCCTAATGCTAACCCTACCTAACACTAAACTTACCCCTAAACCTAACCCTAAAACTACCGCTAAATATAAACCTCACCCTAAACTTTACAATAACCCTAGCAATAATCCTAACCCTATCACTTACTCTAACCTTAACCCTAACCCTAAACCTAACACTTACCCTAACCCTAAAGCTAACCCTAACCCTTACTCTAAACCTAATCCTTACTCGAATTCTAAACCTAACCCTAACTCAAACTCTAACCCTAACTGTAAAATGAAACTTAACCCTAACTGTAAACTTAACCATAACCCTTACCCTAACCCTAACCTAACCATAACAATAACCACAAAATTAACCTTAACCTAACACTATCTTAATCCTAACCCATATCCCAAATCTAAGCCTAACCCTTATCCTAAACCTAACACTAACTTTAACCATAACCCTAACCCTAACCCTCAACAAACACTAACCCTAACCATAACACTAACCCTAATCCTAAACCTAACCGTAAACCTTTCACTCACCCTATCCCTAACCATAACACTAACACTAATACCAACAGTAAATCTAAACCTAACCCTACCCTATACCTTAACCTAAAACTAACTCTAATCCTTAAAATAACCCTAACAATAATCTTAAACCTAAAACTTACACATACCTTAGCCCTAACCCTAACACTTACCCTAACCCTTACCATAACACTAATCCTGACTAAAAACCTAACCATAACCCTAAAATGAAACTTAAACCTACACAAACCCTAGAATAATACTTAACCCTACCCTAACCATAACCCTAACACTAAACATAAACCTTAACCTAACACTATCCTAACACTAAACCTATTCCAAAACCTAACCGTAACCCTAAACCTAAACTAAACACTAACTCTAAACCGAACCCTAACCTTAACACTAATATTAACCCAAATTCAAACCCTATACCTAGCCCTTACACTAACCCTAACACTAACACTAATACTAACTGTAACTCTAACCCAAATTCTATCCCTAACCCTCACCCTAAACCTAACCCTAAATCTGAAACCAACCCTAACCCTAACCCTTAAACATACACCTAATTCTAACCCTAATACTAACTATAACAGTAACCCTAACCATAACTCTAACCCTATCACAAACCCTAACACTAACCCTAACACTAACACAAACCATAAACCCAATCCTAACCAGAACAGTAACAGTAACCCTAACACAAACCTAACCCTAATAATAATGCTAACCCTCACCTAACCTAACTCTAACTTGACATTAACCCTAAACATAACACTAAAACCAAACTTAACTCTAAACCTATTCCTATCCCTAACACTAACTCTAACCCAATCCTTTATTCTAAATCTAAACCTAACACAAACCCTAAACCTAATCACTAACACTAACCCTAAGTTTAACACAAACTCTAACCTAAAAACTAACCCTAAAACTAATCCTAGAACTCCACCTAAATCTAACCCTAACCATTACCCTAAATATAACACTAACAATAACACTAACCATAATCCTAACCCTTACCCTTACACTAAACCTAACCATAACCTTCACCCTCACACAAATCCTAACCCTAACTCTAACCCTAACACTAAGACGAAACCTAGAACTAAACCTAACCCTAACCCTAAAACTATCCTAAACCTAACTCTAAACTTAAACCTATCCCTAACCCTAACCTTAGACCTAACACTAACTCTCACACTAACCTTAACATTAACCCAACTGCAAACCCTAATCCTGTCTCTTATTATAACCCTAATCCTAATCCTAAACTTAAGCTGTACACTAACTTTATCTCTAACACTAACCCTATCACTAATTCTAACCATAAATCTATCCCTAAACCTAACACAAACCCTAAGCCTAAAAAAACCCTAACATTAACACCAACTCTAAACATAAATGTAATTATAACCCTAACCTTAAAAATATCCCTAACCCTAACATCATCTTTAATTCTAACTCTAACACTAACAGTTACTCTATCCCTAAATCTAACACTAACCCTAACAATAACCCTAAACCTAAGATGAACTGTAATCCTAACACTAAGAATAACAATAATCCTAACCCTAACACTAACCTTAACCCTAATTTAACCCTAATCTTAACCCTAAACCTAAGTTTAACTCTTAACCTAAAACTTACTTTAGCCCTAAACTTAACACAAACCCCACCACTACCTTAAACCTAACCCTAAATCTAACCCTAACACAAACACTTATCCTAACTCTAACTTACCCTAACCCTAACCCTAAGCCTAACCGTAAACATAACCATAACACTAATCCTAACCCTAACTCAAATTATAACCTTAACCCTAACACTAACTCTAACCATTATGTTAACCCTAAACCTAAACCTATAACTAACCTTAGCCATGACCCGAACCCTAATAATAACCCTAAACCTAACACTAAACCTATTGCTAATTTTAACCCTAAGACTAAATTAACACTAACTCTAAACATAATATTAAACCTAAAACTAACCCTAACCCTAAGCCTAATTATAACTCTTACTCTAACCTAAACAGAACCTTAATGCTAATCCTAACACTAACCCTATCCATAACACTAACACTAAATATATTACAAACTCTAACCCTAAACTTAATTTTAAACCTAATCCTAACCATAACACTAACCCTTACCCAAATCAAATCTTAACTCTAAAACTAACACTAACACTATTCCTAATGTAAACACTAACACTAACAATGACCCTAACCCTAACAGTAAACCTAACCCTAACTTTAACACTAAACCTAACCCAAACAAAAACCATAAATCTAACCTGAATCCTATCTGTAACCCTAACACTAAACCTAACCCTAATATTAATTAAAATAGTACCCCTTATCCTAAAATAACCCTAACCATAACACTAAACCTACCCCTAAATCCAACCCTAACTTTAGAACTAACCCAAATCCTAACCCTAACCCCAACACTAATATTAATCCTAAACCTATCTCTAACCCTTAAGCTAACACTAACCATAACCCTAAAACTAACACTATCACTAACACTAAGCCTAAACCTAACCTTAACCCTAATTATAATACTAACCATAACCTTAACTCTAACATTAATTCTAAACCTATCACTAACCCTAACACTATCCTTAATCATAACCCTAATCCTAACTCAAACACTAACACCAAACCTAAACCTAAACCTAACCCTAACACTCACACTAAACCTAACACTAAAATGAAACCTAACCCTAACTCTAACACTTACCCTAACCATAGACATAACCTTAAACCTAGCTTTAACCCTAAAATTATCCCTAACCATTACCCTAACACTAACCATAACCATGAACCTAATTCCTAAAACTACACCTAAAACAAACTCCAAAACAGAGTTTAACATTATCACTAACCCTAATTCAAAATCTAATTATAACCATAAGCCTAGCACTAACACTAACCCACAAAACCCTAACTCAAACCCTGACCCTAACCCTACCACTAAACCTAACCCTAACCCATACTCTGACACTAAACCTAAACCAAACCCTAACACAAACCCTAAAACTAACCTAACCCTAACCATAACACTAAGTCTAAACCTAACACTAACCATAAAACTACCCCCTAAACATATTTCTAAACCTAACACTAAACGTAAACTTAACCCTAACCCTAACCCTGACACTAACCCTAACCTTAACCTTAACATTAATCCTAACTCTAACAGTAACCCTCTAATGATCCTTAACCCTAACCATAACCCTAACCCTAACATTAACACTAATACTAATTCTAAACCTAACACTAACACTCACTCTAACCCTAAGAGAAACCTTAACACTAACCCTAACCCTAAATATAACACTAGCCCTAATGCAACCCCTAACACTAACACTAATCCTAACTCTATCTCTAATCCTAAATGTAATCCTAAAATCAACACTAACCATAAATCTAACCCTAATACAAGCTTTAACTCTAACACTAACACTAAACCTAGATTTAAACCTTACCCCAAAACTAACCCTAACACTAACCCTAAACCTAACCCTAATCTTAACTGTAACACTAAACATAAAAATCACCCTAACCCTAGCACAAACCCTAACACTAATCCTAATCCTAACACTAACCTTAACCCAAACCCAAAAACTAACTCAAACCCTAAACTTAAAAGTAAGCCTAACACAAAACCTAACCCTAATTTTTAACCTAACCCTAAGTATTACCCTATCCCTAACACTAAATGTAACCATAACACTAACACTAACATTGAACCTAAACCTAACTATAACCCAAACCATAACACTAAACCTAATCCTAACACTATCAAAAAGTAACACTAAATCTAACCATAATGCTTACCCTAACACAAAACCTAAACCTAATCTGAAGGCTAACCCTAACACTAACAGTATCCCTAAACCTAACCCAAAACATAACACTGACTCTCATTCTAACCCTAACCCTAACATTGACTGTAAACCTATCCCTAAACCAAACACTATTGCTAAAGCTACCCCTACCCCTAACACTAACGCTAGCCCTAAAACTAATGCAAACATGAAGACAAACCCTAACCCTAATCCTAACACTAACACAAAGCCTAAATCAAATCGTAACCCTAACACTAACCCTAATCAAAACCTAATCCTAACACTAACACTAACCGTAGCCCAACCCTAACCCTAACCCTAAACCTAATAATAACCCTAACACTGACCCTAATGCAAATCTAACACTAACACTAACCCTAACCCTAACCATTATCATACCTCTAAACCTAACATAACACTTACTGTAACCCTAAACCTAACCATAAACCTAACCCTAACACTAACCATAAACCTAACCAGAACTAGAATCCCAACCCTTACCCTAACCTTAACAATAACTGTGTCACTAAACCTAACCATAACACTAAACCTAGAACTAAAACTAACCCTAAGCCTAACGCTAAGCCTAAAACTAACCCTAAACCTAACCCTAATCCTAACCCTAACATTTAACCTATAGTTAAACATAACCCTAAATATAACACTAACCCTAACCCTAATTTTATACCTAACCATAATCCTAACACAAATCCTAACACAAACCCTAACCCTAACAGTAACCTAACTCAACCCTAACCTAATCCTAAAACTAACCCTAGCACAAACCCTTACACACACCCTAAACCTAACACTCATCCTAAACATAACACTAACCCTACTCTTAAACCTTACGTAACACTAAAACTAACCCTAACACTAACCGTAACCCTAACACTAACAACAACACTAAAACTAACCCTAACTTTAAATCTAACCCTACTCATATCTGAAACAATAACACTAATCCTAACCCTAACCTTAAATTAAATCCTAACACTAACCCTAAAAAAAAACCCTAACCCTAAACCTAACACTAAACCTAACACTAACCCTAAACCTAAATCCAACCGTAACTTTAAAACTAAACCAAATCCTAACCCTAACCCTAACACTAAAACTTAGGCTAACACTAACCATAACCATAAAACTATAACTAACACTAACCTGAAACCTAACCCTAATCCTAACCCTAATATTTAACCTATAGTTAAACATAACCCTAAATATAACACTAAACCTAACCCTAATTTTAAACCTAACCATAATCCTAACACAAATTCTAACACAAACCCTAACCCTAACAGTAACCTAACTCAACCCTAAACTAATCCTAAAACGAACCCTAGCACAAATCCTTACACACACCCTAAATCTAACACTCATCCTAAACATAACACTAATTCTACTCTTAAACCTTACATAACACTAAAACTAACCCTAACACTAACCGTAACCCTAACACTAACAACAACACTAAAACTAACCCTAACTTTAAATCTAACCCTACTCATTTCTGAAACAATAACACTAATCCTAACCCTAACATTAAATTAAATCCTAACACTAACCCTACATAATAATCCTAACCCTAAACCTAACACTAAACAGAAAAATAACCCTAAACCTAAATCCAACTGTTACTTTAAAACTAAACCTAATCCTAACCCTAACCCTAACCCTAAAACTTAGGCTAACACTAACCATAACCAAAAAACTATAACTAACACTAACCCTAAATCTAATGCTAACCCTAAAAATAACACTAACCCTAACCCTAACCCTGAAACTAATTAAAACTATCACTAACCCTAACACTATCATCAACCTTAACCCTAACCCTTACCCAAACACTAACACCAAACCTAAACCGAACCATAACCCTAACACTCATGGTAAATCTAACCCTAACATGAACCCTAACACTAACTCTAACACTAACCCTAAACATAAACATAACCCTAACCTTAATACTAACACTGATCCTAAACTTATCCCTGACCCCAATCCTAACACTAAAGGTAACCATAAACCTAACCCAAACACTAACCCTAACACTAACAATAATGCAAAATTTAACACTAACACTAGCCCTAGGCCAAACCCTAATCTTAAATGTAATCCTAGTCCTAACCCTAACCCAAACACTAAACATACCTGAAATCCTAACCCTAACCCTAACACTAATCCAAACCATAATCCGTAACCTAAGACTAAACCTAACCCTAACCCTAACACTAACCCTAACCCTAACCTTAACCCAAACCCTAACGCTAATGCTAACTCTAACCCTGTCTCTAAAACTAAACCTAAAAAACCTAACACTAAACTTTTACCTAACCCTAAAACTTACCCTAAACTTGACACTAACCCTAACTTCAACCTTAACCATAACACTAACCCAAAGACAAAACCTAACCCTAACCATGATCCTAAATGTAACACTAATCCTTACCCTCTCTCTAACCCTATCACTAACCATAAAACTAACCATAAACCTAAACTTAAAGCTAAGACTACCTCTCACCCTAAACCTAACCATAAACCTATCACAAACCATAGCTCTACACATAACAGTAACACTAATCCTAACACTAACACTAAAACTAAACCTCTCCCTAACCCTAACATTATTGTTAAAGCTAACCCTAACCCTAACTCTAACACTAACACTAACCCTTTCCATAACTGTATCATGTACCCTAATCCTAACCCTAACTTAACACTAAAACTAACCCTAATCCTAATGCTATGACAAATCCTAAACCTAATGCTAACCCTAAAATTAACCCTAACACAAACCCTAACCCTAATACTAACCCTAAACCTAACCTAACCTTAACCCAAACCCTAATGCTAACACTAACCCTAACCCTGTCCCTAAAACTAAACCTAACAAAAACATAACACTAAACATTAACCTAATCCTAAAACTTACCCTTACCTGAACACTAACCCTAACTCTAACCTTAACCATAATACTAACTCTAAGACAAAACCTAACCCTAATCATGATCCTAAATGTAACACTAACCCTAACCCTATCACTAAACCTGAAAGTAACCCTAATCCTAACCCAAAACCTAAACCTACCTCTAACCCTAAACCTAACTCTAACCCTAACACAAAACGTAGCTCTACACATAACAGTAACCCTAACCCTAACACTAACACTAAAACTAAACTTCTCCCTAACCCTAACACTATTGCTAAACCTAACCCTAACCCTAACACTGACACTAACCCTAACACTAACCCTATCAATAACCCTAAGCTTAAACCTAACTCTAAACCTAACACTAACCATAACATGATCCCTCACACTAACACTAACCCTAAACCTCATCCTAACCCTAACACTAACCCTAACCCCAAAATTAACCCTAACGCTAACCCTAAACTTAACAAGCATTCTAACATGAGTACTAAGCATGACGCTAACCCTAACCTAACCCTAAACATAACACTAATCCTAAAGTTAACCCTAATTGAAACACTAACACTATCCCTATCCCTAACCGTAACACTATTTCTAAAAGTAACCCTAAACATAAACTCAAAACTAACACAAAGGCAAACCATATATTTAACCCTAACCCTATCCCTAACATTAATTCTAACCCTAACACTAACCCTAACCTTATTTCTAAACCTAAGCTTAACCTAAACCTAAACCTAACACTAACACTAACCCTAAACCTAACCCTAACCCTAGCACTAACCTCAACCCTAAACTTAACCATAACAATAACCCGAAAACTAACACTAAATCTAACCTTAATAGTAACAGTAAGACTAACCCAAACCTACCCCAAACAAAAAATTTAAACCTAACACGAATCCTAACACAAATCCTAACACTAACCCTAGCACTAATTCCAACTCTAACCTGAACCCTATCCCTAAACCTAACACTAACCCAAACCTTAACTCTAAATGTATCCCTAACACTAAACCTTACATTTAAACTAAACGTAACCCTAAACAAAAACATAACACTAACCCTTATCTTAACCCTAAATGTAACACTAAAACTAACCTTAAGCCTAACCCTAATACTATTCCTAATCCTAAACCTAACCCTAAAAATAACAGTAAGCCTAAACTTAAACCAAACCCTAATCCTAACACTAACCCTAAACCTAATCCTAACACTAACCCTATTCCTAATCCTAACACGTACCCTAATCCTACTCATATCACTAACGATAATCCTAACCTTAACCCTAAAGATAACAATAACCCTAACGCTATACCTAACCCTGACACTAACACAAACACTAACCCTAAACCTAAGCCTAAACATAACCCTAACCATAACGCAAACACAAAAACTAACCCTAAAAATAAACCTAACCCTAACCCTAACCCTAATGCTAACACAAACACTACCCCAAACCTAAACCTAACCCTAAGTAAAACTAACCCTCACCCTAACCCTAACACGAACCCTAAGCTGAACTCTAACCCTACCCCTAACACTAACCCTAACATAAACTTCACACTAACTTAACCCTAACCATAAACAAAACCCTAACCCTATTCCTAATAATAACAGTAACCCTAAACCTAACATTGAATTTAACCGTAACCCTAACCCTTAGCTTAAGACTAACCAAAACACTAACCCTAACAGTAACACTAACTCTAATCATACACTCTACCCTAACCCTAAACCTTACCTTAACCCTAACACTTACACTAACAATAACCCTAACCGTAACCCTAACATTAACCCTAACACTAACCTTAACCCTAAACTCACCCTAACCATAACACAAACCTAACCCTAATCATAATCATAACCCTAAACTTACCCTAACTTTAACACTAATGTAACACTACCCTAATCATAAATCTAACCCTAACTCTAACCATATTTTAATCCTAAACCTATCCCAAACACTAACTCTAAACATAAAACTCTTCGTAATCCCAACCCTAAACACAAACCTAACACTAACCCTAAACCTAACTCTAACAGGAACTCTAACCCTAACCCTAACGTTAACCCTAAACCTTACCCTAAATCTAACACTAACCCTAAAAATAACCGTAACACTAACCCTAACCCTAACCCGAAATCTAACACTAACCATAATCCTAACCCTAAACCTAATCCTAATCTTAAACGTAACACTAACCGTAACCCTAGCCCTAACACTTACCTAACCCTAACAGTAACCCTAACCCTGACAATAACATCAACCCTAACCCTAAGTGAAAC
The DNA here is from genome assembly GCF_048772815.1 of Callospermophilus lateralis. Taxonomy (NCBI): domain Eukaryota; kingdom Metazoa; phylum Chordata; class Mammalia; order Rodentia; family Sciuridae; genus Callospermophilus; species Callospermophilus lateralis. Next base: position 164,188,932 of record NC_135305.1, read on the forward strand.
CGAAAGCAAACTCTAACCCTAACCCTAACACTAACCCAAAGCCTAACGCTATCTCTAACCCTAATTCTTCCATTAAAATTATACCTTAATTTAAACCTGACATTATCTCAAATCCTAAATCTAACTCTATCTCTAATCCTAATTATAATGCTAAATCAAACAATAACACTAATCCTAAATGTAACCCTAACACTAAACCTAACACTAACCCTAAACCTAAAGAAACACTAACCCTAACCCTAACCCTAACATGAACCCTAAGCCAAACCCTAACGCTAATCCTAATCTAAACCTAGCCTTATCCTTAACACAAACCCTAAATCCAAACATAAACCCAACGCTAACACTAAACCTAAACCTTATTCTAACCCTAACTTAACCCTAATCCTATCAATAACACTAAACCTAACCCTACCATTCACCCTAACCTAACCTTAACCCTAACACTAATACTAACCCTAATTATAACCCTAAAACTAAACCTAAACGTTATCCTAATGCTTAAACTAACCCTAGCATGAACAGTAATTCTCACTTTAAAATTATCCCTAACACTAATACAATAACCCTAATTCTAACAGCCATCCTACGCCTAATCCTAATGTTAACACTAACCATAACATCAACCGTAAACTTATCCATAACCCTAACCGTAACCTAACCCTAATCAAAACCTTAACCCAAAAAGTTACATAAACCTAACACTAATCCAAAAACTAACCCTAACCCTAACACTAACCCTCACCCTAACCCTAACCCTAATCCTAATGATAAACCTAACCCTAACCCTAACACTAACCTAAACCTATTCCAAAACCTAACACTAAGCCTAACTCTAGACCTAATCAAAACACTAACCTTAACCCTAATATTAACACTAAAACTAAAACTCACCCTAACCCTAACACTAACACTAACCCTAAACCTAAACCTATCACTTATCCTAAACTTAATTCTAATCCTCAACCTATCTCTAACCCTCAACCTAAACCTAAACCTATCACTAACCTTAACCTAAAACTAATATTAACCCTTACCCTAATGTAACACTAATCATTTCCCTATCCCTAATCCTAAATCTAACTTTAACCATGACCGTAACCATAACCATAATTCTAATAGTAACCCTAACACAAAACCTAACCTTTACCCTAACACTAAACATAACCATAACACTAACCCTAATCTAAACATAAACCTAACCCTAACAAGAACAGTAACAAACATTGTAACTGTGTACCTAATCTAAGCCATAATTTTAACCTAAACTACCCCTATTACTAACCGTAACCATTAACTTAAACCTAACACTAACCCTAAGCCTCACCCTAAACCTAACCCTAACCCTAACAGTAACCCTAATATGAACCCTAAAGCTAACCCTACAACTAACACTAACCCTCACCCTCACCCTAACCCTAACAATAAACCTAAACCTAACGTAACCCTTACCCTAAACCTAGCCCTTATATAAACCCTAATAAAAACCATAACCTTAACCCTTACTTAACCATAAACCTATCCCTTACCTAACCCTAACCCTAAACCTCACACTAAACCTAAAACTAACCCTAACCCAAATGTTAACACTAACTCTTACCCCAATGATAAACCTATCACTAACCCTAACTCTAAACCTATCTCTAATCCTAATTCTAACCCTAACCCTAACCCTAACCCTAACAGTAACCCTAAGCCTAATTATAACCCTAATCCTAAATGTAACCCTAAATCTAACCCTAACACTAAATATAATGCTTGACCTAAACCCAAGACTAACTCTAACCCTAAACATAAACCTAACCCTAAGCCTAAATATAACCCTAACTTTAATTCTAAACCTTACATAAAGAAAACCCTATCGCTAACTGTAACCATAACAATATCTCTAAACCTAAACCTAACTCAAACCCTAAACCTAACCCTAACCTTTACACTAACCATAACACTAAACCTAACACTAACACTAACCAAAACCCTAACATTAAACCTAAACCTAAATATAACCCTAAGCAAAACTCAAATGATAACACTGACCCTAACACTAACACTTAACCCTAACTATAACCTAATACTAACACTAACCATAACCTTTCCACTAACACGAACCCTAACCTTATTTCTAATCTTAACTTAAACCTAAACTAAACCAAACCCTAACTCTAACCCTAACTCAAAAGCTAATCCAAACTTTAACCCTTACATTAACACTAAACCTAACTATAAAACTAACCTAACACTAACAATAACCCTAACCCTAACTCTAACCCTCATCCTAAACATAAACCTAACATTAACCCAAATTCTAACCTTAAAACGAACCCAAACCCTAACCCTAACCCTAAGGCTAACACAAAACGTAAACCAAACACTAACCTTAACCTAACCCTATCACGAATGCTAAGTCTAAACCTAACACTAAACCTGAAATTAATGTTAACCCTAAACCCAACCAAACCCTAAACCTAATTCTAAACCTTAACCTAACTCTAACCATAACCCTAACTACAACCCTAACCCCAACCCTAAAGCTAAATCAAACTCTAACATTAATCCAAAACCTCACCCTTACCATAAAAATTTACCGAACACTAACCCTAATCCTAATGGAACATTAACTTTAACCCTAATTCAAACCCTAACTCTAACCCTAACCCTCACACTAACACTCACCTGAACTACAACCCAAAATGTAACACTAACTTAAAGCATTACCCTAACACTTATTCTAATGATAACTCAAACACTAACACTAATTTCAATCCTATCCATAAACTTAAAACTTACCATACCCTAATGATGACACAAAACCTAATCCTAACCCTAACACTAGAGCTAACCCTAACCTTAACAATAACACAAACCCTAACCCTAACCATAACACTAACTCTAACCTAACCCTTACAATAACCATAATCTAAACCTAACCTTAACCCTAACCATAACCATTTCACTAACTCTAAACCTAAAAAAATCTCTACATTTAACCATAACCCTAACTATAAACTAACCATAACCCTAACTCTAATTTAACCCTAATCCTAAACCTAATTCTAACCCTAACAATAAAACTTTCTTTAAACCTAAACCTAATCCAAACCTTAACACTAACCCTAAACCATACCCTAAATCTAACAGTAACACAAACTCTTACCCTAACTCTAACTCTAACCTAAACTTAACCCTAAGACTAACCCTAAACCTAACACTAACCCATAACCTAACTTAAATTCCAACATTGACACTAGCACTAACTCTAGCCATTATGGTAAAAATAATATAAAAATTAACCTTTAATCTAAACCTAGCCGTATTTCTAACCCAAACAGAAACCCTAAACCTAACACTAAACCTATCCATCTCTAACCCAAACATAACAATAAACCTAACCCTAACACTAAAACAGACCCTAACCCAAACCATAACCCTAAACGTAAGTTATCTACCCCTAACTCTTACCTAATCTTAACACTAAACATAACAATATCACTAACACTAACAATAAACCTAACCTCAATTCTAACAGAAACCCTAACCCCAAACCTAACACTATCACTAACCCTAAACCTACACCTAACTCTAACCCTAACCCTAAATCTAAACTTAATCCTATTTATAGCCCTAACCCTAAACCTAAACCTAATCCTAAACCTAACACAATCACTAACCCTAACACTAACTTTACACTAACCCCAAACCTAAACCTAACCTAATCAAAACCTAATCTGAAACCTAAACCTAACCCTTACACAACCCCTTAACCTAACTTTAAACTGAACACAAACTCTTACCCTAACCCTAACACTAACCTTAACACTAACCCTAATACTAACCCTAACCCTTAAACTAACCCTAATTTTAACCTTAACCTTTACCCTTACACTAACCCTAACACTAAACCTAAACTTAAACCTAAACCTAAACCTAAACCTAACAAAATTTCCAACACTAACACTATCTCTACCCATAATCCTAACCCTAAACCTAAACCTAACACTTGCCCTAAACCTAATACTAATCCTAACCCTAAAAGTAAACCCTAACATGAATTCTAACCCTAACCCTAATACTAACACTAACTCTAACACTGACCCTAACCCTAACCCTAATCCTAACCATAATAGTATCCCTAACATTAATCCTAACCCTAACACTAACACAAATTTAACCCTAACCTAACACAAACCCTAACCCTAACACTAACAATAACTCTAATTCTAACCCAAACACTAACCCTTATCCTAATTGTAACCCTAACCCTAACACTAACCCTAATGATAAAAAAATCATAAAAACTACCCTAACCCTAACATAAAATCTAACCCTAACCTGAAACCTATCACTTAACCTTAACTTAATCCTAACATTAACGTGAAAACTAAGCCTAACCCTGAACCTAAACATAAATCTAACCCTAGCACTAACACTAAACCTAACTCTAACCCTAAACCTAAAACTAACAATTACACTAACCCTAATCCTAACACTAACCCTAACGGTAACCATAACCCTAACTCTAACACTAACTCTAACTATAATCCTAAATCCAACCCTTTTTCTCTCTGTAACCCTATTCCTAACCCTACCCCTAACCCTAACACAAACCCTAACCCTAACCTAACTCTAACCCTAACACGAAACCTAAACCTAATCCTTACCGTAACTCTAACCCATACACTAACCGTAACCTAAACCCCAATACTAACACTAACCCTAAACCTAACAAAAACCCTAAACCTAACCATAATCCAAACCCAAAACTAACCCTAATCTTAATGCTAACTGATCCCTAACCCTAAACCTAACCCAAACCTAACCCTAAAATTAAACTTAAACCTAACTCTAACACTGAACCTAACACTAAACCTAAACCTAAATGTAACCCTAATATAAATCCTTACCCTAACCTAATCCTAAACCTAACCCTAACACTAAAACTAACCTTAACACTAAACCTAATTCAAATTTAAATCTAAATGTAAAAAAAAACTAAACCTAACACTAAACCTAACCTTACCCTTACCCTAACCATAACATTTATTCTTGCCAAAATCCTAATTGAAAACCTAAACATAACCCTAACACTAAATTTAAACCTTCCACAAACACTTATTCTAACCCTAACACTATCCCTATCCCTAACTAACCCTAACCTTAAAACTAACCCTAAAACTATCTCTAAACATAAACCTAATCCTAAACTGAACAATTAACCTTACCCTAACCCTATATAAACCCCAACACTAATCCTAACCCTAACCCTTACACTAACCCTTAACCTAACCCTATCACTAAACCTAACCCTAACACGAACCCTAAGCCTAACCTTACCCTAACAGTAACCCTAACACTAACCCTAAACCAAACCCTAATACTAACACTAACCCTAACACTAACACTATCCTAACCCTAACAATAACCATAATACTAACACTAAGCCTAACTCGAACCCCAACCCTAACCCTAACAATAACCCTAACTTTAATCCTAAGAGTAAATCTAACCCTAACTCTAACCCAAAATGCACACTTAAACCTAACCCTAATCCTAAGCCTAACACAAATTCTAACGTTAACCTTAAACCTAAACCTAACACAGCAACACTAACCATAAACCAAACACTTTCCCTAACCCCTACGCTAACCCTAAACGTAACACTAACCCTAACACTAAACCTAAACCTAACCCTAATGCTAACCCTAACACTAAACTTATCCCTAATCCTAATGTTAAACATAACCCTAACCCTAACCCTACACTAACACTAATCCTAAATCTAACAATAACCCTAACACTAATCCAAACCCAAACAGTAACCCTAACCCTAACACTAACCCTAACCCAATCCTAACTCTAACCATAAAACTAATCCTATCCAAACTCTATCACTAACAGTTATTTTAACCAAAACCCTAATCCTACCCATATACCTAACCTAAAAATAACCCTAACACTTACTCTAAAACAAAACATAACCATACTCATAAAACTAACACTAACCCTAACAAAAACCCTAACACTAACACTAACACTAATCTTAGCACTAACCCTAATACTAACCCTAACCCTAACCATAACTTTAACCCTAACACAAACCCTAAGCCTAATACTAACCATAACTCAAACCCAAACACTAATCCTAACCTAAACCCCAATCCTAACATTAACCCTCACCCTAACACAAATTCTAAACTAACCATATTTCAAACCCTAACCTAACCCTAATCCTAATCCTAACTGATTCCTAACTCTAAACCTAACCCAAACCTAACCCTAAAATTAAATTTAACCCTAACTCTAACCTAAACCTAAATCTAAAGCTAACAGAAATCCTTACCCTAAACTAACCCTAATCCTAAAACTAAACCTAACCTTAACCCTAATCCTAACACTAATTTAAATCTAACGCTAAAACAATCCCTAAACTTAACACTAAACCTAACCTTACTGTAACCCTAAACATAACTCTTATTCTAGCTCAAATCCTAATTGTAACCCTAAACCTAACCATAACCCTTAATTTAAACCTAACACAATCACTTATTCTACCAAAAAACTAACCCTAACCCTAACTCTATTCTTAACTAACCCTAACACTAAAACTAATCCTAAATCTAACTCAAACCATAACCCTAATAATAAACCTAACACTTACCTTAACCCTAACCCTATATCATCCCTACAACTAATTCTAACCCTAACCCTTATAGTAACCTTAAACCTATACCTATCATTAAACCAAACCCTAACATGAACCCTAAGCCTAAACTAATCCTATAAGTAACCCTAACACTAGCCTTAAACCAAACCCTAATTCTAACACTAACCATAACACTGACACTACCATAAGCGTTACAATAACCAGAACACTAAACCTGAACTTAAACTGAACCAGAACCCTAACTCTAACAATAACACTAACAGTAAAACTCACCCTAACTCTAACCCAAAATTCAAACTTAAACCTAACCCTAATCCTAATCCTAACAAAAAAGTTAACCTTAACCCAAATCCAAACCTAACACTCTCAGTAACACTAACCATAAACCTAACACTTACCCTAACACTAACCCTAATCCTAACATCAAACCTAAACCTAACCCTAATGCTAACCCTAACACTAAACTTATCCCTAAACCTAACTCTAAACATAACCCTAACCCTAATCCTTACCTTAACACTAACACTAATCCTAAACCTAATCATAACCCTAACACTAAACCAAACACAATCCATAAACCTAACCCTAACACTAACCCGAACACAATGCTAACCATAACCCTAACACTAATATTATCCAAACTCTATCACTAACATTAATTCTAACCAAAAGCCTAATACTACCCATAAACCTAACCTAATACTAACCCTAACATTAACCCTGAATCAAAACATAATCCTAACTATAACACTAACCTGAACACTAACACAAACCTTTATACTAAACCTAACTAACCCTAAGCCTAATTGTAACCCTAATGTCCCGACCGGCAGGACACATCAACGTGGACAGCAAACCTAGATGGGGAGGAATGAAGGGACAAGAGACACGAAAAGATACAGCAAGACAGTAGTTCTGATCAAGCTGCAAACTTTTATTGTTCACACAGGGGTATTTATGGGCTGGGGATGTGGAAGCTTTCTTATCGGCAATTGCTAGAAGTCTTCACAAGGGGAGATAATGCAGGATGCTTCAGGAAGACAGATGGCATGAACCCTAACCCAACACTAACACTAAGTCTATACCTAACCCTAATGCTAACCCTAACCCTAACCAAACGCTAACACTTACACTAATCCTAACCCAAATCCTAACACTAGCTCTAAACCTAACCTCAACCCTAACACTAACCCTAACCCTAACGATAATTCTAACCGTAACCCTAACACAAACACTAAAACTAACCATAACTTAATCCTAAACCTAACCTTAACCCTAACATCAACACTAACTGAAACCTTAAAAAAACCACTAACCCTAATCCTAACACTAACTCTAATACTAACCCTAACACTAACCCTAATACTTTCCCTAACCCTCACCCTAACACTGTTACTCTAATCTAACCATAATTCTAAATATAAACCTAACACTAACCCTCACCCTAACACTAAAACAAAAACTAACCCTTACTCTAACCCTAACACTAACACAAAAACTAACCCTAACCGTAATCCTAAACCTAACACTAAACCTAATCCTAATCGTAAACCTAACACTAACCTTATCCCTAATATTAACACTAACACTAATCATAAATATAAATCTAACACTAACACTAACCTTAGACCTAAGCCTAACCATAACCATAACACTAACCATAACACTAATACTAACAATAACTATAAACCTTTCACTAACCCTACACTAACCTTAATGCTAACCCAAAACCTAAAAGAAACACTAACATCCAACCTAACCCTAACCCTAACCCTAACACTCACACTAAACCTAACCATAACATGAAAGCTAACCCTAACACTAACACTAACCCTAACCATAAACATATCCCTAACCCTAACACTAACACTAACCCTAAACTTATCACTAAGCCTAACCCTAACACCAACCGTAACCATAAACCTTACCCTTACACTAACTCTAACAATAACTCTAACACAAAGTTTAACACTAATAATAACAATAACCCAAACCCTAATCCTAACTGCAACCCTAGCCCTAACCCTACACCAAACCCTAACACTAGCTCAAAACCTAAACCTAATACTAATACTAACTCTAACCGTAACCTGTAAAATAACAGTAAATGCAACCCTAACATAACACTAACCCTAACCCTAACTGTTACCATAACACTAAACCTAAACCTAACACTAACTCTTAAACTAATGCTAAACATATTCCTAAACCTAACACTATAACTAACCATAAACCTAACCATAACTGTAACCCTGACACTAACCCTAACCTTAACCCTAACATTAATCCTAACGGTATCTCTAACCCTAACACTATGACGAACCTTAAACCTAATCCTAACCCTAATCCTATCCCTAACACTAACCAGAAACCAAACACAAACTCTAAACCGAACCCTAACCCTAAAACTAAAATTAACCCTCACTCTAAACCTAGCAATACATCTAACACTAAAACTAACCCTAAACATAAAACTAACCCTAACACTAACTCTAACACAAATCCTGACACTAACACTAATCCTAACACTAACCCTAATCTTAAAGGTAACCCTAAAACTAACACTAAACCCAACCCTAAACCTAACACAAATTTTAACCCAAACCCTAACACTAATCCTAACCCTAAAACTAAACCCCAATCTAACCCTAAAACTAAACCTAAACCTAACCCTAATCCTAACTTTAACCCTAAATTTAAAAATAACCTAACCCTATCACAAAACCTAACACTAACCTAAAAGCAAACCCTAACACTAACCTTAAAGCTAACCCTAACACTAACTATAACCCTAACCATAAACCTTAAACTAACCCTAAACCTTACCCAAACCTGAACACTAACACTAGTCCTAAGCATAACAATAACCATAATACTGAACCTAAACCTGACCATAAACCTCACCCTAACACGAACCCTTATCCTAACACCATAACAAAAATTAACCTTAAACCTAACCATAATGCTAACCCTAACACTAAACTTAAACCTAACCTAAGGGTAACCCTAACACTAACCCTATACCTAAACCCAACTCTAAACATAACACTAACTCTAACACTAACCTTAATCCTAACACTAAACGTAAAACTGTCCCTAAACCTAACACCATTACTAACCCTCACTCTAACCCTAACACTAAACCTAACCCTAAAACAAACTGTAACCCTAACACTAACCCTAAGCTTAACCTTAACCCTCTCCCTAAGCCTAACACTAATCCAAAATCTAATCCAAACGCTAACACAAACCCTATCACTAACACTAACCCCAACCCAACCCTAACTCTAACCCTGACAATAACCCTAAAACTAACCATAATGCAAACCTAACACTAACACTACCACTAACCCTAACCTTAATTCTACCTCTAAACCTAAACTAACACTTACTGTACCCATAAATCTAACCAAAAATCTAACACTAACACTAACCCTAACCCTATCTGTAACCCGAATCCTAACACTAAAACTAACCCTAATCGTAAACTTAACACTAACCCTACCACTAACACTAACCCTAATCCTAAATGTAACTCTAATATAAACACTAACCCTGACCCTAATGCTAACACAAATCATAACCCTAAACCTAACAATAAACCTAACCCTAACACTAACATTGACCCTAACTTTAACCCTAATCCTAACTTTAACTCTAACCTTAATACTAACCCTAACCCTAAAACAAACCTTAACACTAACTCTATCACTAGCCCTAACCCTAAACTTAACCCAAAGCCTAACCCTAACAATAAACCTAACCCTAACCCTAAAACTAACAGTAAACCTAACCCTAAACCTTAACTAACCCTCAAACTTACCCTAATCCGAACAATGAACCTAAACATAAACCTAACAAAAACCCTAAAGGTAACACCAATTCTAACCCTAATCTTAAGCCTAACACTAACACTAACTCTATCCGTAACAATAAACCTAAAACAAAACCTAACCCTAAGCCTAACGCTAACACTAACTCTAACCCTAACCTAACCCTAAGGCTAACCCTAACACTAACCCTATCCTTAATTTTAACACTAAATATAACACTAACCCTAACCCTAATTTTAAACATAACCCTTACCCTAAACTAATGCTAAACCTTAAAGTAACTCTAAACCTTACCCTAACCTAAACACTAACCTTAACCCTCACCCTATCAAAAACCCTAACACTAACCCTAACACTAAACCTAACCCTATCTGTAACCGTAACCCTAACCCTAACACTAACCATAACCCTAACCCTGACACTAACTATATCCGTAACCATAACCCTAACCCTTACACTTACCCAAACTCTAATTCTAAGTCTAACCATAACTCTAACCCTAAACATAAGATTAACCCTAATCCTAACCCTAACACTAACACTAACCTTAACACTGAATCCTATCCCTAACACTAACACTAATTCTTACACTAATCCTTATCATAACACTAACACTAAACCTAACCCCAACCCTAACCCTATCACTAACACTAACCCTAAACATATCCCTAAACCTATCACTAAGCCTAACCCTAATCCTAAACCTAACCCTTACACTAACACTAACCCTAATTCTAACTCTAACCCTAAACCTAACCATAAACTTAACACTAACCCAAATCCTAACTTTGACCCTAACAGTAAACCTAACCCTAAATGTAAACCTAACACTAAACTTAAACCGAACCCTAACCCTAACCGTACCACTAACCCTCACCCTACACCTAACATTAACCCTAAATCTTTTCCTAACCCTAACACAATCCATTACCCTATCCCTAACACTATTCCAATTACTAACACTAACCCTAATCCTAAACTATCCCTAACACCCTAACCATAAACCTACCATGAACCCTAACCTTAACCCTAACATTAACCCTAACCCTAACCATAACACTAACCCTAAACCTAACCCTTACTATAACTCTAATCCTAATCTTAACCGTAACACTAATCCTAAATTAATTAACTAACCCTAAAACTAAAACTAACTCTAAAACTTACACTAACCCTGATGCTAACCCTAACACTAATTTTTAACCTAACACTAACACTACACCTAACACTAACCCTAACACTAACCCTTCACATAACCGTAAACCTAACCCTAACCCTAACCATAACCCTAACCCTAACACAAACATAACCCAAAACCTTACCCTAACCCTAACCCTAACACAAAACCTAACCCAAACCACATCTCTAACCCTAACCCTTACCATAACCCTAACCCTTACCTACCGTAACCGTAATCCTAATACTAACCCTAACCCAAACCTTTACCCTATCTTTAACCCTAACCCTGACCCTAAACCTAACACTAACTCTAACCCTAACCATAACACTAGCCCTAACCCTAAACATAACTCTAACACTAACACTGTCTCTATCCCTGAACTCTATCTCACCGTAATCCTATCTATATATAATTCTAAACCTAAACCTAACCTTTACAAAAATCCAAACCCTAACCCTATTCCTAATTCTCACATTAAAATTATCCCTAACAGGTTATATGTTACTAAATGTTCAATGGGTTACAGAAGACATAAAGGAGGAAATCAAAAAATTCTTGAAGATAAATGAAAACACAGACACAGCATATTGGATTCTATGGGACACAATGAAACCAGTTTTAAGAGGAAAATTTATTTCTTGGAGTTCATTCCGCAAAAAAAAAAAAAAAAAAAAAAAAAGAAGAAGAAAAACAACAAATAAATGAGCTCACACTTCATCTCAAAACCCTAGAAAAAGAAGAGCAAAACAACAGTAAATGTAGTAGAAGACAAGAAATAATTAAAGTCAGAGCTAAAGTCAATGAAATTGAAACAAATAAGCAATTGAAACCTCTTCATACCTGGAATCCAAGACTGGTTCAACATATGGAAATCAATAAATGTTATTCACCACATCAATAGATTAAAGATAAGAATCATTTGATCATCTCCATAGATGCAGAGAAAGCATTTAACAAAGTACAGCATCTCTTTATGTTCAAAACAGTAGAAAAATTAGGGATAACAGGAACTTATCTCAACATTGTAAAAGCTATCTATGCTAAGCCTCAAGAAGACATTATTCTAAAAGGAGAAAAATTGAAGGCATTCCCTCTAAAACCTGGAACAAGACGGAAATGCCCTCTCTCACCACTTCTATTCAACATAGTTCTTGAAACACTGGCCAGAGCAATTAGACAGACAAAATAAATTAAAGGCATAAATATAGGAAAAGAAGAACTTAAATTACCACTGTTTGCGGTGGCATGATCCTATACCTAGCAGGCCCAAAAGGTTCTACCCAGAAACTTCTAGAGCTAGGAAATGAACTCAGCAAAGTGGCAGGATATAAAATCAAAATGCATAAATCAAAGGCATTCCTGTATATCAGTTTCAAATCTACTGAAATGGAAATGAAGACAACCACCCCATTCACAATATCCTCAAAAAAATGAAATACTTGGGAATCAACCTAACAAAAGAGGTGAAGGACCTATACAATGAAAACTACAGAACCCTAAAGAGAGAAATAGAAGAAGACCTTAAAAAGATATACCTTGTTCATTGATAGGCAGAACTAACATCATTAAAATGGCGATACTACCAAAAGTACTCTACAGGTTTAATGCAATGCCAATCAAAATCCCAATGGTATTTCTCACAGAAATAGAAAAAGTAATTATGAAATTCATCTGGAAAAATAGGAGACCCAGAATAGCAAAAACAATCCTAAGCAGAAAGAGTGAATCAGGCAGGATATTGATACCAGATTTTAAACTATACTACAGAGCAATAGTAACAAAAAACAGCATGGTACTGTTACCAAAACAGGCGGGTAGATCAATGGTACAGAATAGAGACACAGAAACCAATCCACAAAATTACAACTACCTTATATTAGACAGAGCTGATAAAAGCATGCAATGGAGAAAGGATAGCATCTTCAACAAATGGTTCTGCAAGAACTGGAAAGCCATATGCAATAAAATGAAATTGAACCCCTGTCTCTCACCAGGCACAAAAGTTAACTCAAAATGGATTAAGGAGCTATGAATCAAACCAGAAACTCTTCATCTAGTAGAAGAAAAAGTTGGCTCTAATCTCCACCTTGTGGGAGCGGGCTCCAAATTCCTTAATAGGACACCTGTAGCTCAAGAGTTAAAATCAAGAATCAACAAATGGGACTTACTCAAACTAAAAACTTTTTTCTCAGCAAGAGAAAAAAATAAGAGATGTAGATAGGCAGCCTACATCCTGGGATCAAAATTTTACCCCTCACACTTCAGATAGAGCCTTAATCTCCAGAGTATACAAAAAACTCAAAAAAATAATAAACTATAAGAAAACAAACAACCCAATCAACAAATGGGCCAAAAATTTCAACGGACACTTCTCAGAGGAGGATATACAATCCATCAGCAAATACATGAAAAAATGCTCACCATCATTAGCAATCAGAAAAATGCAAATTAAAACCACTCTAAGGTACAATCTCACCCAGTGAGAAAGGCAGCAATTATGAAGTCAAACAACAACAAGTGCTGGAGAGTATGTGGGGAAAAGGGTACACTTGTGCATTGCTGCAAAATGGTGCGACCAATTTGGAAATCAGTATGGAGATTCCTTGGAAATCTGGGAATGGAACCACCATTTGACCCAGCTATTTTTCTTCTCGGACTATTCCCAAAAGACCTAAAAAGAGCATACTACAGCAATACAGCATTATCAATGTTCATAGCAGCACAATTCACAATAACTAGACTGTGGAAACAACCTAGATGCCCTTCAATAGATGAATGAATTAAAAAATGTGGCACATATACACAATTGAATATTACTCAGCAAAAAAAAAAAAAAAACAAGATCATGGCATTTGCAGGGAAATAAAAGGCATTAGAGCATATTATGCTAAATGAAGTCAGCCAATTCCTTAAAAACAAATGCTGAATGTCTTCTTTGATATAAAGTGGGCGACTCAAAACAGAGAAGGAAGGAAGAGAATGAGAAGAAGATTACCATCAAATAGGGACGAGAGGTAGGAGGGAACGGGAGAGAGAGAGAGAATTGCATGGAAGAGGGAAGAAGGCACACATTTTTACACAAAAATACAAATAATATGATGTGAGGCAAAGGGGAGGAAAAAAAGAGAGAGTGAGAGAAATCAGTAATGGTAGATGGGGTAGAGGGAGGGGAGGAGAGTGGAGGGTAGTGGATGGGAGAGGGGATAGGAGGGGCAGCAGACTACAACAGACACTTCTTTGGCAGTATGTATAACCGTGGCTGTATAATAAACATGATCCTGCAATCTGTACATGGGTGAAAAATAAGAATTGATACCCCATTTGAAACAAATATATGATACATGATATGTCAAGATCAATGACATGTTTTGAGGAACCAATAAATTTTTTATTTTTTTTTAAAGAAACCTATCTCCAACACTAACCCTAAAAATAATCCTAAACCAAAGCCTAACCCTAACACTAACCCTAAACACAACACTCACTCTAACACTAACCCCAAAACTAACCATAAACCTAACTCTAATTGTTTTTGTAAACCTAATCCTATAACTAACCCTAAACCTAACACAAATCATACCCTAAAATTAAACCTAAAGTTAACCCTAACACTAACTCTAACTCTTAACCCAAATCTAAACCTAATTCTAACCTGAACCAAAACACTAACCCTAATCATAACCCTAACCCTAACAAGAACCCTAAGTCTAATCCTAACCCTAACATTAATCCTAAATTTAACGCTAAAACTAACACTAACCATATCACTAACACTACCCAAACCCTAACAATAACCCTAACATTAACACTAACCCTAACCCAACCCCTAACCCTAAGACTAACAGTAACTCTAACTTTAAAACTTACTGAAATCCTAACACTAAACCTAACCCTACTTCCAAACCTAAATATAACCCTAATCGTATTCATAACCATAACACTATCCCTAACCCTAACACTAACAAAATCCTACCCTTAAACTTAATACTAACACAAACACAAACCCTATTCCTAAACCTAACCCTATTCCTAAACATTAACCAAACTCTATCTCTAACTCTAACTCTAACCTTAACTCTAAAACTAACCCTAGACCTAATGCTAACCCTAAAACTTACCCTGAACCTAACCCTTACCCTAACACTAACCCTAACCCTAACACTAACTCTAAATGCATTCATAACCCTAACACTATAAATAAACCTAAACCTAACTCAAAAACAAAAACTAACAGAAACAAACCCTAACCCTACACCTAACCCTAATACTCACCCTAAGCCTAACCCTAACACTAACACTAACCATAACACTAACCCTAACACTCACACTAACCCTAACCCTGATCCTAAATATTATCTTAACCCTAACACTGACCCTAAACTTAACCTTAACCCTAACAATAAATCTAACCCTAACCCTAAACCTACACTTAATTTTAACACTAATCCTAACCCTAAACCTAATCGTAACTAATGCTAACACAAAATTTAACATTAACATTAACCCTAACCCTATTCTAATCCTAACTGTAACACTAACCCTAACAATAAGCCTAACCCTAATCCTAACTCAAATCCTAAACCTAAATCTAACCTAACTAAACCTAACCCTAATTCTAACCCTTAACTTAATCCTAACACAAACTTTAAACTTAAAACTAAGTCTAACCATAAAACTAATCCTGACCCTAAACTTAACCCTAACCACAACCCTAAACTCAACCCCAAACCTAAACCTAACACTAACCCTAATCAAAACCGTAAACCTAACTCTAACACAAACCCAAAGTTTAACCCTAACCCTAACACTAAACCTAACACTAGCCCTATCCCTAACACTAACATCAACCATAACACTAATTCTAACCCTAACCTTAACAATAAACCTAAACCCAAAACTAATCCTATCACTAATTCTACCCTAAACAGAAGCTTCAAACTACCACTAACCGTAACCCTAAAAAACCCCCAAACATAACACTAACCCTAACCATAACCATAACACTACCCCCAACACTAACACTAAACCTAATATTACCCCAACCCTAACATTAACATTAACTGTATCTCTAAACCTAATTATAACCCTAACTCTAAACCTAACCCTAATTCAATCCCTAAATATAACCCCAATTTATCCATAACCCTAAGAGTAACACTAACAATAAACATAACCCTAAACCTAAACCTAACCCTAAACCTAATACTAACTCTAAACCTATCCCTAACCCTAACAGTATAATTAACCCTAACCCTAAACCTAACACAAACCTAACCTTAATTCTAACATTAAATTAATTACCCCTAACCCTAATACAAACTCTAACACTCACCCTAACTGAAACCCTAACACAAACTCTAATGATATAACTAACACTAACCCTAACTCTAATCCTAAGCCTTACCTTAAACCTAACACTAACCCTAAACTTTACATTAACCCTAACCCTAAAACTAACCTTAACTTTAACCCTAATCCTAACCCTAAACTAAAACTTAATTATAAACTGAATGCTAACAATAACCCTAACCCTAACCTTAACACAAAACTTAACACTAACATTAACCCTAACCATATCCTAATCCTAACTGTAACCCTAAACTTAACAATAAACTTCAACCTAATCCTAAATCTAACCCTGAACTTAACTTTAACACTAACTGTAACATTAAAATTAACCCTAACCCTTACCCTATAACTAACCTTAACCCTAAACCTAACCCTAAAAATAATCTTAAACCAAAACCTAACACTAATCATAATTCTCACCCTAAACCAAACCCTAACCCTATCATTAACTCTGAACCTATCGCTAACCCTGACAGTATAATAAACACTAAACCCAAACCTAACACAAACACTAACACTAATCCTAACCCTAACCCTTACCCTAACACTCACTGTAACTCTCACCCTAACACAAACACTAATTCTAACCCTAAAACAAACTCTAAACCTAAAGTTAATCCTAACACAAACTTAAAAATAACCAACCCTAACCTAACCTTAAAACTAATCCTAACACTAAACCTAAACCTAATCCTAAACCCAACTGTAAACCTAACCCTAAACCAACAGAAACACTAACCCTAGCGCAAAACATAACCCTAACTCTAACATGAACACTAAGTCTAACCATAACCCTAACACTATCTCTAACACTAACCCTAACCCTAAACCTAAACCTAACAGTAACACCAACTGTAACACTAACCCTAACCCTAAACTTAACTCTAACAAGAAACCTAACCCCAATTCTAATCCTATTAATAATTCTAACCCTAAACATAACCCCAAACCTAAGTCTAACCCTAAACCTAATCCTTGACCTAACCATAATCTTAACCCTGAACAAAACCTTAACACTAACCCTAACACTAACTTTATCCTTAACCCTAACCCCAAATATAACACAAACCCTATTTCTAACCCTAACACTAACCATAACCAACCCTAACCCTAACCCTAAAACTAACCCTAAGACTAATCCTAACATAACACTAACACTAACCCTAACACTAACACTAATCCCATTTGTAAACCTAACCTTACACTAACCCTAACCCTAACACTAACAATAAACCTAATTTTAATCAAAACCCTAAATCTAAACCTAATCCTAATGTGTAACCCTAACACTAACTGTATCCCTAACCTTAACTTACATCCTAACCCTAAAAAACCCTATCCTTAATGCTAACAATAAACCTAACACTAACCATAACCCTAAATCCAAACCTAACTTTAAAACTAACATTAATCTTAACTCTAATTCCAACACTAATCTTAACCCTAACCCTAGTTCTTAGGCTTACACTAAATATAACCCTAAAACTAACACTAACCCTAAACCTAACCCTCACCCTAAACATAACAATAACCATAACCCTAAAACTATCTCCAAACCTATCACTAACCCTAACATTATCCTTAACCCGAACCCTAATCCTAACCCAAACACTAACACCAAATCTAAACCTAACTCTAACTCTAACACTCACTCTACACCTAACCATAACATGAACCCCAACCCTAATCACAACACTTACCCTAACATACACATAACCCTAACCCTAACACTAAACCTAAACTTATCCCTAACCCTAATCCTAAAACTAACCAGATTCATGAACTTAATCCTAAAAATACCTGTAACACTAACTCTATCCCAAAGTTTAAAACTAACACTAACACTAACTCAAAGCCTAATCAAAACCGTTCACTTGATCTAACCCTGCCTCAAACCTAACCCTAATGCTAACACTAACACTAACCCTATCCCGTACTTTAACACTAAACCTAACCCAAACCTTAACACTAACCCTAACCATAACCATAACACTAACCCTAAACCTAACACTAACCCTAAAACTAATCCAAAACATAGTCCTAAACCTAACACTATAGATAAACCTAACACTAACCCTAACACTAACACTAACCCTAAACTTAACCCAAACATTAATCCTAACTCTAACTCTAACCCTAACATTCTGATGAATCTTAACCCTAACCCTAACACTAATGCTAACACTAAACATAACACTAACCCTAAACCTAACATTAGCCCCAACACGAACACTAATCCTCACTCTAACCCTCAAAGAAAACCTAACACTAACCCTAACCGCAACACTACCCCTAACACTAACCCTAAAGAAAACCCTAACACTAACCCTAACATTAACTCTAATCCTAAAGGTAATCCTAAAAGAAACACTAACCCTAAACCTAACACTAATACAAACTTTAAACAAAACCCTAACACTAAACCTAACCTGAAACCTAACTCAAACACTAACTCTAACACTAAACCTAAACCTAACCCTAATCCTAACTGTAACCCAAAACCTAAAAATAACACTAACCCTAACACAAACACTAACACTAATCCTAATCCTAATACTAACCTTAAAATAAGACCTAACACTAAGTCTAACCATAACACTAAACCTAAACCTAAACCTAACACTAAACGTAACCCTAAATTTTAACCTAACCATAAATCTTACCCAAACATGAATACTGACACACACCATAACCATAGCACTAACCCTAACACTAAACCTAATCCTAACACTATCATTAAAACTAACACTAAACATAACCATAATGCTAACCCTAAAACTAAACCTAAACCTAATCCTAAGTCTAACCATAACACCAAACCTATCCCTAAACATAACACTAAACATAACACAAAGCCTCACCCAAACACTAACCCTAACACTAAACATAAACCTATCCCTAACCCTAACAATATTGCCAGACCTATTCTAACCCTAAAACTAACACTGACCCTAAACCTAACATGAAATCTAACCCTAAAACAAATTTAACCTAACCCTAACACTAACACTAACCCTAACCATAACCCTAACCCTAACATTAAACATAAATCTTATCCTAACCCTAACACTAATCCTAAGATATACCCTAAACCTAACACTAAATAACCCTAACCCAATCCTAACCCTAAACCTAACAATAACTCTAACAGTAACCCTAACACAAACTTAACATTAACACTAACGCTAACCCTAACCCTGACCCTAGTCCTACTTCTAAACCTAACATAACACTTACTGTAGCCTTAAAACTAACAATAAATCTAACCCTAACACAAACCCTAACACTAACCATAACCTGAACCCTAACATTAACCCTAATTCTAACCCTAAACTTAAGGCGAACTCTAACTCTAACCCTAAACCTAACCCTAATACTAACCTTAACACTAACACAAACCGAACCCAACCATAACACTAAACCTAAACCTAAACCAAACCCTAACACAAACCAAAAGCATTTCCTTAACCCTAACACTAACCCTAAACCTAATTCTAATGCTAATCCTAACCGTAATTTCAATCCTATCCTAATACTAAGCCTAACACAAACTCTAAACCTAACCATAACACTAACCATAAACTGAACACAAACCATAACCTAAAACATAATTCTAAACTTAACTTAATCGTAACCCTAATCTTTAACTAACCCTAAACCTAACCCTAAGCCTAACACGAACCCAAAACCTAACCCTAACACAAAACCTAACACTAACTCTAACATCAAACCTAAGCCTATCACAGACCCTAAAATTAAAAGTAACCCCAACCCTAACATTAACCCTAACGCTAAAACTAATTCTAAACCTAAAACTGACACTAACAGTAACCCTAACCGTAAACCTAACACCCTAACCCTAACATAACCATAATTCTAACCTTAATCGTATCCTTACACCTAACCCTAAACCTAAACCAAACCCTAACACAACCCCTAAACTAACCCTAACCCTAACACTTACCCTAAAACTAATCATAACACTAACCCTAAACCTAAATCTTAAACTAACCCTAACACTTATCCTAAACATATACCTAAAACTTACACTAACACTAACCTTACCCCTAAACCTAACTCTCAATCTAACCTTAACCTAAAACTAAACCAAACTCTTAAACTAACCCTAACACTTAGCATAAACCAAATTCTAACAATTACCATAACATTAAACCTAAATGTACTGCTAACTCTAACACTAGCCCTAAGCTTAACACTATCCCTATTTGTTACACTAAACCTTAACCTAACCCTTACTAACATTTACCCTAAATCCTTTTCTGAACCTAACCCTAACCCAAACTTTAACCTTAACACTTACAATAACCAAAACACTAACCCTAAACCTAATACTAACCCTAACACTAACCCTTACACTAAAACTAACCCTAAGACAAACCAAAACCCTAACCCTAACATAAACCCTACATATAACACTAACCTTAACCCTAATCCAATCAATAACACTAATCCTAAACCTAACACTAACCCTAACACTAAAACTAAGCCTAATACTAACCCTAACCCTAACACTAATACTAATGCAAGCCCTAACACTAACACTAATACTAACACTAACCTAAACCTAACAGTAACACTAACACTAACACTAATCCTAATCTTAACAATAACACAAACCCTAACCCTATACCTAACACGAAACTTAACCCTAACAATAACTCTTAACAGTAATTCTAAAGTTACCCCTAATCCTAAATATAACCCTAACACTAACCCTAAACCTAACACAAACCCTAACACTAAACCTAGCACTAACCCTAAACTTAATTTTAAACCAAAGCCTAACCCTAACACTAATCCTAACTCTAAACCTAAACCTAACAGTAAACCTAACCCTAATTTTTACCTAACCCTAAACCTTACCCTAAAATGAACAATAAACCTAACCATAAGCCTAATAATAACCCTAACACTAAGACCAAACCTAAACTTAATAATAAAACTAACACTAACACTAACTTTAACCTTAACACTAAATCTAAAACTAACCCTAACCCTAGGCCTAATGCTAACCCTGATTCTACCCTAAACCTAAACTTAAAGTTAACCCTAACACTAACCCTATCTTTAAAGCTAACCTTCACTATAACACTAACCCTAAACCTAACGCTAATTTTAAACCTAACCGTAACCCTAACACTAACCCTAACACTAACCCTAACACAACCCTAATCCTAACACTAATACTAACCCTAACTCAACACTAACCTAACCCCAAAACTAATCCTAACACTAATCCTAACGCAAAACCTAACCTAACAATAATCTTAACCCTAACCCTAACCTTAACACTAAACCTAACCCTAACCCTAACCCTAAAACTAACGCTAATCCTATCTGTACCCCTAAAACAAACCCTAACACTATCTGTAACATAAATCCTAAACCTAAC
Organism: Callospermophilus lateralis; assembly: GCF_048772815.1. Lineage (NCBI taxonomy): Eukaryota > Metazoa > Chordata > Mammalia > Rodentia > Sciuridae > Callospermophilus > Callospermophilus lateralis. The sequence continues at coordinate 164,211,368 of NC_135305.1, forward strand.
CCTAAAAACCTTAACCCTAACACTAACAATAAACCTAACACTATACCTAACCCTAAATCCAACGCTAACTTTAAAACTAACCCTAACCCTAACTCTTAGGCTAACACTAACCATAACTCTAAAACTAACACTAACCATAACTCTAATCTTAACCCTAACCATAACACTAACCATAACCCTAACCCTAACACTAACCCTAACACTATCCTTAACCCTATCCCTAACCCTAACCCAAACACTAACACCAAACCTCAACCCAACCCTAACACTAACACTCACTCTAAACTTTACCAAAAAATAAACCCTAAACCTAACTCTAACACTAACCCTAACCTTAAACATGACCCTTACCTTAACCCTCACATTAACCGTAAACTTATCTCTAACTCCAACCCTAACACTATCTGTAACCATAAACCTAACTCTAACACTAACCCTAACTCTAACACAAAGTTTAACATTAACACTATCCCTAACCCAAAACCTAATATTAACTGTAACCGTAACAATAGTTCTAACTCAAACCCTAACGCAAAACCTAACCTTAACTGTAACCCTAGCCCTAACCATAACCAAAACCCTAATCCTAACTGAAACCCTAATCCTAACACTAACACTAATCCTAACTTAATCAATACCCTGAAACAAAACCTAACCCTAACACTAACCCTAATCCTAATTTTAACCGTAACCATAACACTAAACCTAAATCTAACCCTAACCCTAACACTAACACTAACCCTAAACCTATTATCAAAACTAACACTACACCTAACCCTAACCCTAAACCTAGCTCTAACCCTAAACATAAACCAAATCATAACTCTAAACTTTACCAAAACCCTAACGCTAACACTAACCCTAACCCTGTCTCTAAAACTTAACCTAACAAAAAACCTTAACCTAACTCTAACGCTAACCCTATCCCTAAACAAAATCTTAACAGTAACACTAAACCTAAAACGTATCCTAACACTAAACTTCAACCTATCCCTCATTAAACTATTGATAACCCTAATCCTAACCCCAACACTAACAGTAAACCTAACCATAACCTTAAACCTAAAACTAAACCTAACCCGAACCCAAATCTTAACCCTAACACTGACCCTAAAGCTAACCCTAACAATCACCCTAACACTAATCCTAAACCAAAACGTAAACCTAACAGTAACACTAACACAAATTCTAAAACTAAAGTTAACACTAACTCTAACCCTAACACTAACACTAACCCTAACACAAACTCTAAACTTATCTGTAACACTAACCCTAATCCAACCCTAACACTAACCCTAAAACTAACCCTATCACTAACTCTAGTGCAAACCCAAACACTAACGCTACCTGTAACCAAAACCCTAATAGTATTCTAACACTAACCCTAACCCTAACACAGACCCTAACCGTAAACCTAACACTAACCCTAAAACTAACTGTAATCCTAATCCTAACCCTAACCCTAAGCCTAATCCTACTTTAAACATAACCCTAACTCAAACCTTAAACTTAACACAAATTCTAACTCTAACCCTAATACTAACAGAAACACTAACCCTAAATCTAACACTAATCCTAACCCTATCCTAAACCTAAAACTAAATCTAACCTTAACCATAAACTTATCCCTAACCCCAACTCTAACCCTAACCCTAAGACTCAACCTAAACCTAACCCTAACCATAACCCTGATTCTAACTGTAACCCTAACCATAACTGTAACCATAAGTCCAACCCTAACCCTAACACAAACACAAATATTTACCTAACCCAAACACTAAATCTAACCCTACATTTAACCCTAAACCTACTTCTAACCCTAACCCTAAAAATAACTCTAAAACTAACGCTAACCCTACCTCTAATCCTAACACAAAACCTAAGCCTAACCATAACCCTAACACTAACCTTAACACTGAACCTAACCCTAACAATAACCCTAACCCTAACACTAACCCTAAGACTAACCCTAACACAACTCGAACACTAAACCTGACACTTACCTAAATCCTAACACTAATCCTAACCATAACTTTAACCCTAACACTAACACTAACCATAACCCCGCAAAAATGCTAATTCTAACCGTAATTCCAACCCGAACCCTAACCGTAACATTAACACTAACCCAAACCCTAAAACAAACCCTAAACCTTAACCTACCCCTAATCCTAACCGTAACACCAAACAAGTGAAAATTATACAGTTATCCCAAACCGAACCCAAACCATAATTTTAAAATTAGCCCAAACCCAAAAACAAACACTAACCCTAACCCTCAACATAATTCTAACTTTAACACTAACCCTAACAATAACCCTAAACCTAACCCTAACCCTAATACAAAACCTAACTCTAACCCTTAACTAACCGTAACATTAAACATAACCCTAACCCTAACACTAATCCTAATGGCATTCCTAACACTAACACTAATTCTAACACTTAACCCAACCTTAATACCAACCCAACCCTAACACTAACACTAAACCTAATTCTAAACCTACCATGAACCCTAATTCTAACCCTAACCCTAACACTACCCTAATTTCAACCCTAACACTAACACTAACCCTAACCCTAACCATAACAATAACTTTAACCCTAAAACTAACACTAATCCTAACCCTACCCCTAAGCCTAACACTAACTCTAACTCTAAACCTTACCATAACCCTAACCTTAAACCTAACCCTGATTCTAACACTAAATATAACCCTAATCCTATTTGTGTCTCTAACACTAACCCTAACCCTTACCGTAAAAAACCCTACACCTAAACTTAACCCTAACACAAACCCTAAACCTATTCCTAACAGTAAACCTAACTCTAACCCTAACCCTAACTTTAAACCTAACTCTAAAACTAACCCTAACCTTAACATTAAATTTAGCACTAATCCTAAACCTAACCCTTACACTAACACTAACCCTATCCCTAACCCAAACACTAACTCTTAATGTAAACCTTACCATAATCCTAACAATAAACCTAACTGTAATTCTAACCCAAAATATAACCGTGATACTATTCATAACCCTAACACTAACCCTAACCCTAACAGTAACAAAACCCTACCTGTAAACATAACCTTACACAAACCCTAACCCTATTCCTAACACTAAACCTAACTCTAACCTTAACCCTAACTCTAACCCTAACTCTGAAACTAACACTAACCCTAACACTAACTGTAACACTAACCCTAATCCTAACCCTTACCCTAACACTAACCCTAACCATAACCCTAACACAAACTCTAAACCTATCCCTAATCCTAACACTATAATTAAACCTAAACCTAACCCTAACACAAACATAACCATTACCATAAACCTAACCATAATACTCACCCTAACCCTAACACTAACACTAAAAACACTAACCCTAACACTAACACTAACACTAACCCTATTCCTAAATATTACCTTAATTCTAGACTAATGCTAAACTTATCTTAAACCTAACACTAAATCTAACATGAACCCTAACCCTACCCCTAATTGTAACACTATCCTTTACCCTAAACATAATCCTAAAACTAACCTTAACACAAAATTTAACAATAACATTAACCCTAACCCTCTCCAAATCCTAACTGTAAACCTAACCCTAACAATAACCCTAACCCTAATCCTAACTCAAACCCTAAGCCTAAACCTAACACTAACCCTAACCCAACCACAAACCCTAACCCTAACCCTTACACTAAAACTAACCTTAACCCTAAACGTAAACCTATCAATAACTTAACCCTAACCACTACACTAATCACAACACTAACCCTAACCCTAAGCCTAAGCCTAACACTAACTCTAAACCTATCCCTAACCCTAACACTATAATAAACCCTAACCCTAACACAAACACTGACACTAAACCTTACCCTAACCCTATCCCTCACCGTAATCATAATCCTAAACCTAACACTAACCATAACCCTAAAACTAACCCAAACACTAATTCTAACACTAAAACAAACCCTAACCCTAATTCTAACCCTTCACTTAATCTTAACCTACTTTAACCATAAAACTAACCCTAACCTAAGCCTATGCCACACTCTAACCCTCTTACTAACCATAACTGAAAACATAAATTTAACTTTAACCCTAACACAAATCCTAACATAACACTTACCCTAACGCAAATCATAATTCTAACCCTAGTACTAATCCTAACACTAACCTTAACCATAATCCTAACCCTAAATCTAATACTAACCCCAACATAACACAAAATCTAACTCTAATTCTAAACCAAAAACTAACCCTAATAATAACCCTAAATGCAATCCTGAAACTAACCCTAAACTTAACCCTAACCCTAACCCTAATCCTAATTCTAACCATAATCCCAACACAAACCCTATCCCAAAAATAACCCTAAACTATCCTGAAACCTTACCCTAACCCTAACTCAAACCCTAATGCTAACCCTCTCCCTAAGACTAACACTAACTCCATCCCTAACTCTAAAATTTAAAGTAACATTGCCCTAACCATAACAATAACCCTAAACCTAAACATAACCTAACATTAAACATAAACCTAACCCTAATTTTAACCCTACCACTATTCCAACCCTAACCCTAACTCTAACACTAACCCTAATGTAAAATTAATCCTATCCCTTAAAAAAACCTAACCCAAACCATAACCCTAATCCTAACTCTAAACCTTACATAAACCTAACCATAACCCTAACTCTATCCCTAACACTAATTCGAATGCAAACCTTAAAAGTAACCCTTACCCCAACACTAACCCTAACCCTAACCCTAAATCTAAGACTAACCTTAAGACTAACTATAACCTAACCCTCACATTAACCCTAAATCTAACCCTAACACTAACTCTAAACCTAATAAAACCCTATAAGTAACCCTAAGCCTCACTCTATACCTAATTCTAACCATAAAACTATCCCTAACCCTAACCCTAAAAACACCCTAAACCTAATCCTAACCCTATCACAAACGATAACCCTAAAGCTATCACTAATTCTAAACTAGCCCTATAGCTAAAACTAACCCTAAGATTAACCCTAACCCTAACTTTAAACCTAACCCTGATTCTAACAGTAACACTAACCCTAAACCTACAACTTACCTAAATATAACCCTAACCTTAACCTTAACAATAACCCTAAACTTAACCTAACTTGAATCCAATCCTACCTCCCACCCTAATCCTAACCCTATATAACCCTAACTCTAACACTAACCCTAATACTAACACAAACCCTAAACCAATCCATAACAATATACATAATATAACCCTAAACCTAACCCTTACCTAACCATAACAATAAACCTCACCCAAAACCTAATGCGAACCTACTTCCTAACACCAATGCTAAATATAATACTAACCCTAATTCAAAGAGTAACACTAACCCCAAACCTAATTATAACCCAAACCCAAACAATAATGCTAATTATTACCCTAACTCTAAACTTAACAGTAACCCAAACACTAACCCTAACACAAACCCTAAACTAATCCTAACCATAACCCTAACCTAACCCTAACGATAACCCTAATATTTAACATACTCCTAAACCTAAACTTAACTCTAACCCTAACTCTAACCCTAACATTAATCTAACAATAACATTAACCCTCTTTCTAACCCTCATCCTAAACCAAAACTTATCAATAAACCTAAACCTATCACTATCACGAACCCTAACACTAATTTTGACCAGAACACAATCCAAAAACAACCCTTTCCATAAGACTAACCCTGACCATAACCATAACACTAACCCTAAACTAAACACTAACCTTAACATACCCCTAACCCTAATCACAACCCTAATCCTATCCTACAGCTAACCCTCACCCTGAAACTAAACCTAAGCCTCACTCTAACCCTAACCATAAACCTAACACTAACTCTATACCAAACACTAATCCTAAACCTAACACTTATTCTAAAGGTAACACTAACCCTAACCCTAATATTAACCCTAACCCTAACACTAACACTAACACTAAATATAACCCAAACCCAAACAATAAACTTAAACCTAACCCTAACCGTAATCCTTACCATATCACTAACCCTAATCCTAATCCTTACCCTAAACCTAACATGAACCCTAATCCTAACAGTAATACTAATTACAAACCTAACCCTAAACTACCCCTAACACTAATCCTAACCCCAACCTTTATCCTAAACCTAAACCTAACAAAAAACCTAACCTTAATCCTAACACAAACCAAAAATCTAACACTAACCCTAATTTAACCAAAACCCTAACCATAACCCTAACACTAAACTTAACCCAAACCCATACCCTAACCCTAACATTAACCCTAATTGTAACCCTAACACTTAATATAACCCTAAACCTTACACTAAAGCCAACCCTAACCCTAAATCTAACCCTAAACCTAAATCTAACAAAACACTAATTTTAATCCTAACATGAACCATAAATCTAATTTAACACCAAACTTAAACCTAACCTTAACATTAATCTTAACCCTAATATCTACTCCAACACTAACACTAACTCTAATCCTAACACTAACCCTAACCTAAACCTAACCCTAATCCTAACTCTAACCATAATCCTAAACTTTAACATAGCCCTAACCATAACCCTAACTATAACCCCAACACAAAACCTAAACCTAAAGCTAACACTAACCTAAACCCTAACTCTAACCCTAAAATTAATACTACCTCTTACCTTAAACATAACCCTAATCCAAAATTTTATTCTAACACTAACCCTAAACCTAACCATAACTCTAACTCTAAACATAACCCTAATACTAACACAAACCATAAACCTAACCCTAACTCTATCCCTAACAGCAACCCTAACCCTAAAACTAACACTAACACTAACCCTAACTTAAACTCACAGCCTAACCCTAAACCTAAAACTAGCCTTAACCCTAACCCTACTACTAACCCTAACAATAACCCCAATCCTGAGCATAACTATAATCCTCACCCTAATTCTAACCATAAGCTAACCCTAAACCTAACACTAAACTTAACACTAACCCTAAACCTAACTATAACACTTAACCCTAACCCTAACTGTAACACTAACACTAAGACTAACACTAATCCTAAACAGAATGCTAAAACAAATCCTAATCCTAAACCTAGCATGAGCACTAAAAATAATCCTAATACTAACCCTAACTCTAAACCTACAACTAACAATAAAACTAACCCTAACCCTAACATTATACCTAAACTAACTGTAACACTCAACCTAAACCTAACTCTAACTCTAACACTAACCATAACAGTAACTCTAACTCTAACCCTAATCCTGACAAACCCTAACCCTAACACTTACCTGAACCTAATGTAACCCTAACACTAACCCTTACTTAACCCTAACACTAACCCTAACCCTAACACTAACCGTAACCCTAACACTAACATTAAACCTAATCCTAACCCTATTACTAACCCTGAGCTTAAACTTAACCATAAACCTAACACTACCCTTAATACTTTGCCTAACACTAACACTCACCCTAAACGTAAAATTATCCTAACACTAACCCTAAATCTAAAATTAACCCTAACACTAACCCTAACACTAACACTAATTTTAAACCTAATACTAACCGTAATGCTAACCCTAACCCAAATCAGAACACTAACCCTAACTTTAACCTTAACCAAAACACTAAACCTAAAACTATCCCTAACCCTAACACTATTCTTAAACCTAACCCTAAACATAGAGCTAACACTAACACTAAGTCTAATCATAAATTTAACACTAACCCTAACCCTAAAACTAATTCTAACACTAACACTAACCTTAATCCTTACATTAAAACTAAACCTTACTTTAAACTCAACATTAACTCTAATCCGAAACCTAAATCTAAACCTAATCCTAATTATAGCCCTAAACCAAACAATAACACTAACCCTAACTGTAACCCTAATACTAACCCTAACACTAACCCCAAACCTAAACCTAACACTACCCGTAACCCTAACCCTAACATGAACTCTAAGGCAAACTCTAACACTACTCTTAACACGAACCCTAAACACAAACCTAACCCCAACCCTAACACTCACCCTAAACCTAACCTAACACTAACACTAACACTAACCCTAAACCTAAACCTAACACTCACCATAACCCTATCCCTAACACTAAAACTAACTCTAATTATAACCCTAAACCTAAACCAAAACCTTATCCTAATGCTGAACCTAACCCTAACATGAACCCTAACACTATCCCTAACACTAACTCTAACCCCAAACCTAACCGCAACCCTTACTCTAATACTAAAGCTAGAATTTACTGTAACATAAACCTTAAACTTAACCATATCCCTAAGCCTAACCTAACCCTAAATTTACACTAACCCAAACCCTAACACTAACCCTAAACATAACCTGAACCCAAACAGTAATATTAACCCTAACCCTAACACTAACCCAAATCCTAAGCCTAACACTAACCTTAACCCTAACCCTAACACTAACCCTAACCCTAACCCTACACCAATTCTAACCCAAATCCGAAATCTAACTCTAACCCTAACCATACCCTAATATGAACCCAAACCTAACCCTAACCCTAACGTAACACTAACACGAACCCTAAACCTTACCCTAAACGTAACCCTTATTTTAACCTAACCGTAAACCTAACCCTACCCTAAACCAAACACTAACCATAACATTAACTCTAACCCTAAAACTAACACTAACACTAATCCTAAATCTAACCCTCAACAAACCACTAATCCGAACCCTAAACCTAACGCTAATCTTAACACTAACCCTAACCCTAACACTTACACTAACACTAACTCTAAACCTAACATGAGCCATAACCCTAATCCTACCATAACTCTAAAGCTAACCTCTTCCCAGTCCCTAATCCTACTCGTAAACCTAACACAAACCCTAACCGAAACCATAATCCTAACCCTAACTTAACCCTAACCCTAACCCTTAACTAATCCTTACCCTAATTTTAACACTAACCCAAACATTAAACCTACACCTATTCCTAACTGTAACCCTCACCATAATCCTAATCCTATTACTAATCCTAACCCTAAGCCTAACCCTAATTTAAACACTAACCCTAACCCTAACCCTAACCCTAACTGAAATCGTAATCCAAGCATAATTCTAAAACTAACCCTAACACAAATTCTATCCTTAACCCTAACCCCAACACATACCCTAACATGAACCCTAACCCTAACCCAATACCTAACACTAACCGTAACCCTAAACCTTATCCTTTCCCTAACACTAAACCTAAACCTAACCCTAAACCTAACTCTAATTCTAACACTAACCCTTACACTAACCCTAACACAAACCCTAACTCTATCCCTAAATTTAACCCTAATCCTAAACCTAAGCCTAACCCTTTCACTAATCCTATCTCTAACACTAACCCTAACACTAATTCTAGCCTTAAATCTAACCCTAAGCCTAAGACCTACCGTAACATTTTCCCTAATTATAAAACTTACACTAACCCTAACCCTAACCCTAACACTAACCATAACCCTAACACTAGACCTAACCCTATCCCTAACTCTTAACCCTAAAACAAAAACCCAAACCTAAGCCTAAACCTAACAAAAACACTAACCCTATCACCACCACTAACCCTAAAATAACCCTAATTTTATACTTAACTCTAAAACTCACCCTAAACCTAAACATAAGCCTAACCCTAACATTTGCACTAACCCTATTCCTAACACTAATACTAACACTTACCGTAACACTAACACTAAACCTAACCCTCACCCTAACACTAATCCTAACCCTAACACTAACACTAACCCTAAGCCTATCCCTAACCCTATCACTAAACCTAACCCTAACCCTAACAATAACACTAATCCTAACCCTAACTCTAACACTCATGCTAACCTTAACCTTAACACTAACACTAAAACTAAACATAAACCTATCCCTAACAATAATTTTAACAGTAAACCTAACCCTAACATAACCCTAACCATAATTCTAAAACAAAACCTAAACTTAACCCTAAACCTAACCCTAACACTAAACCTAACCATAACACTGACCCTATCCCTAACATATAACACTAACTCTACCCATAACCCAAAACCTAACACTAAACCTAACCCTAACCATTACCCCAACACTAACCCTAAACCTAACACCAAACCTAAAACTAACCCTAACCCGAACCCGAACCCTAATACTAACCCTAACAACAACCATAACCCTAATCCTAACACAAATTCTAACCCTAAGCCTAAGCCTAACCCTAACAGTAATCCTAACATTAACTGTCACCCTAACTCTAACTCTAACAGTAACCCTACCACTAACCCTCACCCTAAACCTAACACTAAACCTAATGCCAACCCCTAATACTATCACTAATTCTAACCATAACCATAACCCTAAACGTAACACAAACCCAAACTCAAACCGTGACACTCAACCTAATACTGACCCTAACCCTTACACTAACCCTAACTCTAAAATTAACCATAAACTTAATCCTAATCCTAAAACTAACCCTAACCCTTACCTTAACCTTAATTCTTAGCCTTAAACTAACTCTAGCACTAACCCTAAAACTAACACTAATCCTAAACCTAACCCTAATCTTAATTCTTACACTACCTCTAAACCTATCCAAATTCCTAACACTATACTAAAACTTTAACCTAACCCTGAACCAAACACTAACACTAAACCTAACCCTACCATAACCCTAACGCTCACCGAAACCTAACCCTAACAATAACCCTAACACTAAACTTATCCCTAACAATATACCTAACCCTCAACCTAACCCTAACCTTAACAGTAACCCTAACTCTAACGCAAAATTAAACACTAACATTAAAACTAAAACTAATGCTATTTCTCACCATAAACCTAGCCCTAAAAATAACCATAACTCTAACCCTAACCCTAACACTAAAACTAACCCTATCTCTAACCCTTAACCTAATACTCACCCTAACCTTAATCCTAAACCTAACACTAACCTAAACCTAACCCTAACACTAACCCTAAACCTATTCTTAAAACTAACACTATCTCTAACCCTAACCCTAATATTAACACTAACCCTAACTTTAACCCTAACCCTCATTTTAACACTAACCCTCACCCTAACACTAACACAAACTTTAACAATAAACCTAACACTAACCCTAACCCAAACTCTAACCTAACAATAAAACTAACCATAACTCTAACCCTAACACATACCCTAACACTAACCCTATCCCTTAACCTAACATTAACAATAACCCTAATGCAAACCCTAACACTAGCACTAATCTTAACATTAACCCTAAACCTAATGGTAAACCTAAAACTAACTATAACCCTAATCCTAACACTAACCGTAACCCAAACCCTAACACTAAACCTAACCCTAAACCTAATCCTAACACTCATTCAAACACTAACTCTAAAGCTAACTCTAATGATAACCCTAACACTAACCATATCCCTAACCGTAATGCTAACCATAGCACTAACTCTAACCCTAAACTTAACCCTAAAACTAACCCTAAACCTATCTCTAAATAAAACACTATTGCTAACCCTAACTCTAACCATAACACTAACCCTATCCCAACCTCAATCCTAACCTGAACTCTAACCCTAAAACCTAACCATAATGCAAACACTAACACTGACTTTGACCCTAACACTATTACTAATCTTTCCAGTAACGCTTACGTAACACTAAATCTACACCTAACCCCAACACAATCCCTAAACTTAACCCTAATACTAACCCTAACACTAACACTAACCCTAACACTAAACCAACCCTAACACTAACAATAACCATGACTATAACTCTAATACTAACATGAACACTAACCCTAAAACAAATCCTAAGACTATCTCTAACCCAAATACAAATACTAACACTTAAACCTAACATTAACCATAACCCTTACCCTAACACAAATCTTATCTTTAACACTAACCCGAACACTAACACTGAACCTAACCCTAAGCATAACCCTAACCCAAACCCTAACCATAAACCTAACCTGAACGCTAACACTATCACTAACGCTAAACCTAATGCTTACCCTTGCCCTAAGTCTAACCCTAACCCTACCCTAATACTAACCCTTACCCTACACCTAACCATAACCTTAACCCTAAACCTAACCCTAACACATATCCTAACCCAAACCCTAACCCTAAACCTAACCCAATCTTAACCCTAACCCTTAAATAACCATAATCGTAACCCTAACGCAAAACCTAACACTAACCCTAATACTAACCCTAACCCGAATCTTTACCCTATCACTAATCCTAACCCTAATCCTAATTCTAACACTAATCTAACACTAATCTTAACCCTAATCCTAACACTAACTCTAACACTAACCCTAACCTTATCCGAACCCTATACTTAACCCTAACTGTAACCTTAATTCTCACACTAACCCTTAACCTAACCCTTACCCTAAACCTATAACTAACCCTAACCCTAACACTAATACTTACCCTAAACCTAACTATAACCCTATCTGAAACACTAAAGCTTACCTTAAACCTAACACTAACCCTAATACTAATCCTAATCCTAAACCTAACCCTAATTTTAAACCTAAACCTAATACGAACGCTAACGATAACATGAACCCTAATCATAACCCTAACCCTAATTAAAACCTAACACTAATCTTAACACAAACCGTAATCCTAAACCTAACCCTAACCCTAACACTAAACCTTACCCTAAACCTAAACCTACCCCTAACCCTAACCTAACTCTAATCCTTATCTTCACCCTTATTGTAACCTAAACTATAATACTAAGCAGAACCCCAACACAAACTCTAAGCTAAACTTAACAATAACCCTAATTGTAACCATAACACTAACACTAAAACTAACACTAATTGTAACCCTAACCCTAACCCTAAAACTTACTCTAACCGTAATTCTAATCCTAACCATAACATTGAACCTACCTGTAACCCTAACCCTAACCATAATTCTAACCCAACCCTAAACCTAACCCTAATGGTAACACAAACCCTAGCCCTAACTATAACCATAACCAAAACCTAACCCTAACCAAAACCTCACACTAACCCAAACCATTACCCTATCCCTAATACTAAATCTAACCCTATCCCTAAAAATAACTGTACCCTAAACCTAACATTGACGGTAAGAAAAATCTTTACAGTAAACCTAAAAATAACACTAACCCTAAAACTATTTCTAACCCTAACAGTAAACCTAAACCTAAATTTAACTCAAACACTAATAATAACCCTATCCATAATCATAAACCTAACCCAATAGAAACCCTAAACATAACCCTAACCCTAACACTAACACTAACCATAACACTAACCTAATCCTATCAATAACCCTAACAATAAACCTAAACCCAAACCTAATCCTATCAGTAATTCTAACCCTAACTATAACCCTCAACTGACACTAACCCTGACCCTAATTATAACCCCAAAGCTAACATTAAATTTAAACCTAATCATAACCCTAACCCTAACACTAACACTAACCCAAACTCTACCCCTATTCCTAACATTAACACTAACTCTAAACATAATCATATTTCTAACACTAAACCTAACCCTAATTCTAACCCTAAATATAACCCTAATTATATCCATAACCCTAACACTAACGGTAACCCTAACCCTAACATAATCCCTAACAATAAACTTCATCCTCACCCTAAATAACCCTAAACCTAACACTAAACTAATACTAAACCTAACACTCACCCTAAACCTTAACCTTACCCTAACACTAACCCTAACCATAACCCTACCACTAACACTAACCATAAACCTAACCCTAAACATAAACATAACCCTAACCCTAACCTAACACTTACTCTAATCCTATCCCTAACCCTCACCCTAAACCTAACTATAACACTAACACTCACCCTAAACCGAACTATAACACAAACTCTAATTCTAACACTTACACTAACACTAACCATATCCCTAACCATAAAACAAAACATAAACCTAACCCTAACTCTATACCTAACCCTATCCTACCCCAACACGAACCCTAAGCAAACCATAACTCTAAGCTTAACTCTATCACTAACCTACCCTAAGCCTAACACTAACCATAACACAACCCTAACCCTAAAACTAACCCTCACCCTAACACTAACACTAAACCTAATCCTAACCTTAACACCAACCCTAAAGCAAACCCTAATACTAAAACTAATCCTAACACTAAAACTAAATCTAACCCTAACCCTAAGCTTAACCCAAACCCTAAACCTAATGCTAACACTAAATCTAAACCTAACCCTAAACCTAAAAATAAACTTAACTCCAAACTTTACCCTAAACTGAAAACTTACCCTAAACCAAACACTAAACCTTTTCCTAACCATAATATAGCACTTACCCTAACACTAACCCTAACCATTACATTAACCCCAACCCAATCCCAAACCCTTAATCTAACCCTAAACATAACAATAAACCTAAACCTAATCCTAACCTTAACACTAACAGTAATATAACCCTAACCTTAACACTAACACCAATATTAACTCTAACTCTAACCCTAACACAAACCCTAACCCAACCATAATCCTGACCTTTATCTATCCCTAACCCTCACCCTTACCTAACTCTAAACCTAATGCTAACACAGCCACTGATCATAACACTAAATAAAACCCTAACACTAACCCTAATCCTAATCCTAATCCTAAACTTAACCCTAACCCTAATTATAACACTAACCTTAACTCTAACTTTAACCCAAACTTAATCCTAACCCTAACCCTCACACTTACCCTAACCCTAACCCTAACCATAACATGAAGCATAATCCTAAACCTAACCTTAAACCTAACACTAACCCTAAACCTAACACTAAAACTAATGTTTACCCTAACTCTAAATATAAACTTAAAATAACCCTAACTCTAACCCTAAACTTTATCCTAACCCTAAAAGTAACACTAACCCTAACCCTAACAATAACACTAAACCTAAACATAAATGTAACCCTAACCCAATAAATAAAAGTAAACTTAATTTTAACACTAACCCTAACACCACATTAACCCTAACCATAAACCTAAACTTAACATAAGCCTAATTTTAACCCTTACCCTAACATGAAGCTTAACCCTAAAACTAACAATAACCTAAACGTAACCCAAACCCTAACCCTAACATAATTATATCCTGAACCCTAACTCAAACCAAAAGAGTAAATTTAACTGTAACCCTTACCATAAAACTAACCGTAACCCTAAAACAAAACCTAAACCTAACCCTAACCCTAACACAAACCCTAAACCTAATTCTTACCTAAAAAAAACCCTAACCAAAATCATAACCCTAAATTTTACCTAACCCTAACACTAACACTTACACATCAAAACCCAAATTTTGACACTAACACTAACAATAAACTTAACCCTAAAACTAACCCTAACACAAACCCTAAACCTAACCATACCACTAAGTCTAAACCTCATCCAAAGCATAACCCCAACCCTAACACTAACCTGAACACTAACCCTATCCCTAACACTAACAGAAACCCTAACCCTAAGTCTAACCTTATCCCTAATATTAACCCTAAACCTAACTATAATTTTAACCCTAACCCTAATTCTAATTCTAACAAAAACACTAATCATAAACAAAAACCTAACCCGCACCATAACCCTATTCCTAAATCTAACACTAACCCTAATTCAAATACTAAAGCTAAACCTAACCATAAAACTAAACGTAACCCTAACACAAAAGCTAACACTAACCCTAAACCTAACAATAACCCTAATGCTGATTGTATACCTAACAACAACCCTCACCCAAACCATTACTATAACTTTTACCTAAACCTAACACTAATGCTTCCTTAACCACACCCACTAACAGTAACCCTAACACTAACCCTAACCCTAACCCTGAAACAAACCCTAAACCTAAACATAACACTAAGCCTTACCCTCACCCAAATCATAAACCTAACCCTAACACTAACACAAAACCTAACTCTATCCCTAACCCTAACAGAAACCCCAACCCAAAGTCTAACCCTTACACTAACACTAATCCTCATTCTATCTTTAATCCTTACCCTAACACTAAACTTAAACCTTACCCTCACCATAACCCTATTACTAAACTTAACACTAACCCTAACACTAACACTAACTCGAAACCTCATTTAAATCTGAAACCAAACACTAATGCTAACCCTTACCCTAATCGTAACGCTAACCAAAATCCTAACCCTAAACCTACCACTAACCCTAAGCCTAAACCTAACACAAACACTAACCATACCCCTAACCTTAACCTAACCCTAACTGTAACCCTAAAACTAACACTAAACCTAACGCTAACCCTAACAATAACAATAACGCCAACATTAACCTTAACCTACCATAAACATGTCCCTAACCCAAACCCTAACCCTAACCATAACTGTAAACCTATAAGTAACCCTATCAGTTATCCTAACACAAACCCTAACCCTAACCCTAACCCTAAATTTAAACCTAACCATCACCCACAATCTAACCCAAACCTTAACAATAACAATAACCCTAAACCTAAACCTAATCCTCGCACTAACCCTAACCCTAAATCTAACCCTAAGCCTAACTCTAACACAAATATTCATTCTAAACCTAAGTATAACTTTAACCCAAACACTAATGCTAACACAAACACTAACACTAACCCTAACACTAATCCTAACCCTAACCCAAACCCTAATCCTAAACCTAACACTAACCCTAAGCCTAAACCTAAAACAAACCCTATCAATAACCCTAACCCTAACGCTAAAATTAACCCTAATCCTGACCCCAACCCAAACCTACCCTAACACTATCCCGAACCCTAACCCTAATCCAAACCACAACCGTAACTCTAAACATAACCCTAACAGTAACCCTAACACAAAACCTAACCCTAACCCTACAACTAACCCTAACCCTAACACAAAACCTATTACTAATTTACCCTAACACGAATTCTAAAACTAACCATAAACCTAATCCTAAACCTTTACCTAACCCTAACCCTAGAAACTAATCCTAACACTAACTTTAACCCTAACACTAACACTAACCCCAACACTAACCCTAACTGTAACACAAACCCTAACTCTAACCTAACTATAACACTAAATCTAAACTAACACTAAACCTAAACCTAAACCTTACCCTATTACTAACCCTAACCTTAATTCTAACCCTAACACTAACCGTAACCCTAACCCTACAACGAAAACAAAACTTAACCCTTATCCTAACCATAACACATTAACACTAACCCTAAACTTAACCCGAACAGGAACCCAAACCCCAACCCTAATTCAAACCTAACCCTAATAATAACCTTCACCATAACCCTAACCTGAATCCTAACACTAACACAAAACCTAAACAAAACATTAACTTTAACATAACCCTAACCATAACCCCAACTCCAACCTTAAAGCTAACCCTAAGCCTAACATTAACACTAAACCTCACCCTAACCATAGACTTATTAAAACTAACCCTAACCCTAACGTAACACTATCCTTCATCCTAATTCTGACCCTAACCCAAACACTAACACTAACCCTACCCTAACACGAATTCTAACTTTAACCCTAACCCTAACCCAAACACTTACCCTAAACCTAACTTTAAAACTAACCCTAAACCTAACACAAACACTAACCCTAAACCTACCATAACACTAATCCTAACACTAATCTTAACCCTAATCCTATCACTAAATCTAACACTAACCGCAACCTTATTCCAAACCCTATACCTAACCCTAACTGTAATCTTATCTCTCACCCTAACCCTCACCCTAACCCTTACACTAAATCTATAACTAACCCTAATCCTAACACTAATACTAACCCTAAACCTAACTATAACCCTATCCCAAACACTAAAGCTAACCCAAAACCTAACACTAACCCTAATACTAATCTTAATCCTAAACCTAACCCTAAACCTAAACCTAACTTGAATGCTAACCCTAACATGAACCCTAACCCTAACCCTAACCCTAATTAAAACCTAACACTAACCCTAACACAAACCATAATCCTAAACCTAACCCTAACACTAACACTAAACCTCAACCTAAACCTAAACCTACCTCTATCCCTAACCTAACTCTAACCCTTATCTTAACCCTTATTGTAACCTAAACTATAACACTAAGCAGAATCCCAACAGAAACTCTATGGTAAACCTAACACTAACCCTAATTCTAACCATAACACTAACCCTAACCCTAACGCTAAAACTAACACTAATTGTAACCATAACTCTAACCCTAATCCTAAAACTTACTCTAACCCTAATTCTAACCCTATCCATAACATTAAACATAACCCTAACCCTAACTCTAACCATAATTCTAACCCAACCCTAAATCTAACCCTAACGGTAACACACACCCTAGCCCTAACTATAACCATAACCACAATCTAACCCTAACCAAAATCTAACACTAACCCAAAACATTACCCTATTCCTAACACTAAGCCTAATTCTATCCCTAACACTAACCGTACGTACCATAATCCTCAATCTAATGATAATAAAAATCTTTAGACTAAACTTAACGATAACACTAACCCTAAAACTGTTTCTAACCCTAACCCTCAACTTAATCCAAACACTAATAATAACCCTATCTGTAACCATAAACCTAACCAAAATACAAACCCTAAACCTAACCCTAACCCCAACTCTAACTCTAACCCTTACCTTAACCTTACCCTTATACTAACCCCAAGACTCACCTTAAACCTAACCCTAACACTAACACTAAACCTCACCCTAATTCTAAAACCATCCCTAAACCTATAACTAAAACTAATGAAACACTAATCCTAACCCTAACCATAACCCAAAATGTAACACTAACTATAACCATAAACCTAACACTAACCCAAAACCTAACACCAACCCTAACCCTAACCTTTACCCTAACACTAATTCTAACACTAAACTTAACCTTAACACTAACCCTAATCCTAACCCTAACCCTAACTCTAACCCGAACATAACACTAACACTAAACCTGTCCTTAACCCTAACCCTAAACTTAAGATTAAACATAACACTAAACCTAACCCTAACCCTAACCGCAACCCTAAACCTAACCCTAACCATAACCCTAACATAAACCCTAACCAAAAACAGAACCCTAATTCTAACATAACACTAAACCTAACATTTTTCTAACATTTACCCTAACCTTAAGCCTAATACTAAACCTAACACTAAACCTGTCCCTTACCCTAACCTTAACCTTAACACTAACACTAACACTAACCCTAAAACTAAAACTAACTCTAACCTTAATCCTAACCCTAAATGAAAATTTTACTCTAACTGTAACCCTAACCCTAACCCTAACACTAAACATAACCCTAATCCTAACACAAATGATGACCCTAACCATAACTCTAACCCTATCAGCAACCCTAACCCTAACACAAACACTAACTTTAAAACTAACACTAACCATAAATTTAACTCTAACACTATCTGTAACCCTAAAACTAATCCTAAACCTAACCCTAATCTTAACACTAATCTTAACCCTAACCCTAACCTTAACACTAACCCAAACCCTTACACTAACCCTAACACTAACTTTAAAATTAAGGTGAACACTAACCTAAACCTTAACCCTAACACGAACCCTAAACCTAATCCTAACCCTAACCTAAACCTAATCAAAAACTTAAACTTAACACTAACCCTAAAACTAACCCTATGTTGAAACCTAACACACCTAATCCTAATCCTAATTCTAACCCTAATCAAAGTGAAAACAGAACCTTAAACGTAATTTTATCAATCACCCTATGACAAATCCAACGCTAAACCTAACACTAACCAGAACCCTAAAACTACATGAACACTAATTTTAAACATAACCCTAATCTTAACCCTAAACCTTAACCAAACCCTTCCCCTAAACCTGACCTTAATCCTTACCCTAAAACTAACCCTAACACTAAACCTAACTCTAACCCTAAACCTAATCTTCACAATAACACTAATCCTAACCCTAAACCGAATCTTAATCCTAACCCTATTTCTAACCCTAACTCTTACCCTATCCCTAACGTATCACTAACGCTAATCCTAACTCTATCCCTAAACCTATTACCAACCCTGACCCTAACCCTAATAGTAAACCTAAACTTTACCTAAACCTAAACCTAACCCTAACACTAAACTTCGCCCTAAACCTAATGCTTTAACCCTAAACCTAACCCTAACACAAAATCTAAAACTAACCCTAACACAAACCCTAACCCTAACAGTAATTTTAACTCAAACACTAACCGTAATCCTAAACCTAAACCTAATCCTAGCAATAAACCTAAACCTAACTCTATTTCTAACCCTAACAATTACTCTAACCCTAACCCTAACCCTAACCTAAAACTAACCCTAAGCCTCACCATAATCCTAACATTAACCGTAACAATAAAGCTAACTCTAGCCCTACACTAACTGTAAATCTAAGTGTAACTCTAACCCAAAAACTCATAGTAAACCTAACCATAACCCTAAACTTAACAATAATCCTAACTCTAACCCTAACCCTAAACCTAACATGAATCCTAACCTTTACTGTAAAACTAACTAACCCTAAACCTAAACCTAATTTTAACACTAAGCCTAATCCTAACCCTAACCCTAACACTAATCCTAAAACTAACCATAACCCTAACACTAAACTTAAACCTAACCCTAACACTAAAACTAACCCTTATGCTAACCCTAACCCTAACTCTAAACCTAACCCTAACACAACCTTCACCCTAAACCTAACTGTAAACCTAACACAAACCTTATAGCATAACATGACCCTAACGATAACCTAACACTAACCCTAACCCTTACCTAACCATAACCCTAACTCTAACATGAACACAAATCCTACCACTAAACCTAACCCTAATCTAACACTAACCCTAATCCCAACACTAACTTTGTCATTAACTTTAACTCTAAAGTGAATACTAACAATAACACTAACCCTAACCCGAACACTATAGCTAACCTACAGTAACCATAAATCTAACTCTAACCCTAACATTTTGACTCACTCTAACCCTCTTTGTACCCATAACCCAAACTGTAACACTTACCCTAACTCTAACCCAAACACTAAACCTAAACCTATGTGAAACACTAACCCAAACACTACTAAACCTAATATAACCATAAATGTAACACAAACCCTATTCCTAACACTAACAATAAACCCATCTTTTAACCCAAACCCTTATAGAAAAATTAAACCTAAAACTTACCCTTACTCAAACCATGATTCGTACCCTAACACTAACCTAACAATAACCCTAAATGTATCACTAAATCTGAATTTAACACTAACCCTAACCTGAATCCTATCTCAAACCCTACACCAAAACTAACCTTAACCTTAAGACTAACTCTAACCCTAATATTAACCAAACCCTAACGCAAACCCTAACACTAACACTATCCTACCCATAACCCTAAAACTAACCCTAAACCTAAGCCTCATTCTAATTTTAATTCTAACAATAAACCTAACCCTAATCCTATCACTAACCCTAACAAAAACCCTAAACCAAACCCTTATCCTAACACAAAACATATTCCTCAACCTAACACTAATACTAACACTAACCCTAACCCTTAACCTAAATCTAAAACTAAGATTAAACTTAACTGAAACCCTAAACTTACCCCTAAATTTAAAGCTAAGCCTAACCATAACCCCAATCCTCACTCCAAAACTGACCCTAACACTAACTTTCACAGTAAACATAACACTAACCCTAATCTTAACTCTATCCCTATCCCTAAACGTATTCCTAACACTAACACTATGCCTAACCCTAACCCTAACCCTAACCCTAACCCTAACATTAAAATTATACCGAAACTAACACTATCCGAAAACTTAACCCTAACACTAACACTAAAGCTAACCCAAAACCTACTTATATCCCTAACACTAACCCTAACCCTCACGCTAAAATGAACCCTGTACTTAACACTACAACTAACCCTAACCCTAACCCTTACACTAACCCTATAACTCACAATAACCCTAAACTTAAACCTAACAATAACCCTAAACATAACCCTAACACTAACTCTAATCCTAAAACTATGCCTAACCCTAACACTAACCTTAAACCTATTTATAAACCTAAAATTATCCCTAACCCTAACCTTAAGAAAAACACTAACCTTAGACCTAAACCTAAACCTAACACTAAACCTAACCCTAATGGTAAAATGAACCCTAACCCTAACACTAACTCTAACAATAACATTAACTCTAGTTCTAAAACTAAACTTAACCCTAAACATAATCCTAACCATATCCCTAACCCTAATGCAAAACCTAACACTAACCCTAAGTTTAACACTAACCCTAACCCTAAAACTAACACTAACCCTAACCCTAAAATTAACACTAATCCTACACTTAAACCTAACACTAAACTTAATCCTAACACTAACCCTAACTATAACCACAATCCAATCGTAATTATAAACCTAACCCTAACACAAATCCTAATCCAAACACTAACTGAAAACTTAACCCTAACCCAAACCTAACACTAACCCTAACCCTAACCCTAAACCTTACTCTAACCCAAACACAAACCCTAACCCTAACACTAACCTTTACTGTAACACTAACCCTAATCTATCCCTAAACCTAAGACTAACCTTAACCCTAACCCTTGTGGTAACCAGAACAGTAATCCTAATCCTAACTCTAACACTAACACTAACCCCCAAACTATACCTAATCCTAAACCTAAAACTAACACTAACACTAAACTTAACCATAACACTAATCCTAATAGTAACTTAACACAAAATTTAACCCTAACACTAACTCTAACCCTAAATCTAACCCTAACCAAAACACTAACACTAACCCTAATCCTAACCCTAAACATAACAATAATCTTAACCGTAACCCTAAACATAACTCGATTCATAACCCTAAACCTAACCCTTACTCTAAACTTCACCCTAAACTTAACCCTATCCCTAACACTATCTCTAAGCGTAAACCTAACATAAACCCTAAAACTAACTCAAACCCTAAGCCCAACACTAATCCTAATGCTAACCACAAACTTACACCTAACCCTAACACTAAACCTAGCATTAAATCTAACACAAAACTTAACACTAACACTAACAGCAACCCTAATATAAACCCAAAACCTAACACTAAATCTAACACAAAACCTAACCCTAACCTAAACCATAACACAAATTATAACCCAAATCACAACCATATCACAACCTAACCTTAACCCTAATTTTTACCTGACCCTAACCGTAACCCTTATATAAACACTAATCCTAACCCTAACACTAAACCTAACACTAACCTTAATTTTAACCCTAACCCAAATCATAACACTAAAACTAACCTTAACCCTAACCCTAACAAGAACCTTAAACCCATACTAACCCTAAACCTAACACTAACACTACCCCTAACCCTCAAACTAACACTAAATCTAACCATAACCATAACACAAACCCTAACTCTAACACTAATCCTAACCCCAAACCTAATCCTAATTCTCATCCTAAAACTAACTCTAACCCTAACCCTTACCCTAACACTAACTCTAACCCAAACACTTTGCATAACCCTATTCTTTACCCTAACACTAACCCTAACCCTAAACTTTATACCAACTTTAACCCTAATCTCACCATAATTCTAACTGTAACCCTTAACTAAACCGTAACCCTAACCCTCAACCTAACACAAAACATAACCCTAACACTAAACATAATACTAACCTAACATTAACACCAAAATTAAACCTAGTCCTCACTCTTATACTAATCCTAACCCTAACCCGATTTCTATCCCTGAACCTTACCCTAATTCTAAAACTAACCCTAAACCTAACCCTAACCTGTACCCTAACAATAACCCTAACCCTTACCTAATACTAACCCTAAACCTAACCCTAATCTTATCATTAATCCTAAATATAATTCTAACCCTAAACCTAACACTAAACCTAAACTTTACAATAACCCTAACCCTAACCCTAACACTAACACTAACACTAACACTACATTTAAACATAACCCTAATTGTAACAATAATCATAACCCTACCCTTAAACCTAACACTAACCCTAACCCTAATCCTAACTCTAACCCTAATCCAACTATAACCCTTACCTTAACCCTAACCAAAACCCTAAATCAAACTCTCAACCTAAGATAAAACATAACCCTAACCCTAACACTGACCTTAAAACTAACACTAATCCTAACCCTAATTCTAAATCTTTAACTAACTTTAACCCTAACCCCAACACTAACCCTGATCTTCACCATAATACTATAAATAACCGTGAAACTAACTCAAAAAAGTACCCTAACAATAACCCTATCCCTTCCCTCATGCTAAACCTAAATCAAGCCCTAACCCTATCACTAACCCTAACTCTAACCCTAATCCAACCATAACCCTAAGGTTAAACCTAACCCAAATCCTAAACATAAATTAACCCTCAACCTAACACTAACCCTAACTTTAACACTAAACCTAACCCTAAACCTAAAACTAACACTAACCCTAATCCTAACCCTAACCCTAATTCTAACCCTAAACCTACCCTTAAGCCTAACACTAACCTAACCCTAATCCTTACTCAAATCATAATCCAAATATAACCCTAAACCTAACCCTAACACAAATCCTACCCCTAACCCTAAACCCAGCACATACCCTAACCTGAACCCTGACCCTAACCGAATCCCTAACACTAACTCTAACGCTAATTATTACCCTTACCCTAACACTAACCCTAACCCTTACCCTAAACCTAACACTAATTAAAAAAACTAACCCTAACACCAACCCTGACACAAACCTGAACCCTATCCCTAATTCTAACCCTAATCCTAACCTTAAGCCTAACCCTTACACTAACCCTATTTCTAACACTAATCCTAACACTAATTCTGTTCATAAATTATACCCTAAACCTAACACTTACCCTAATACTAACCATAACCATAAAACTTACATTAACCATAACCCTAACCCTAACCGTAACCATAATACTAAACCTAACCCTAACCCAAAACCTAACTATTAACCCTACCAAAAACCCTATCCCTAAGCCTTAACCTAACAAAAAACACTAACCCTAACACTACCAAAAACCCTAAAACTAACCCTAAACCTATACTTAACAGTAAAACTCACCATAAACCTAACCCTAATTCTAACCCTAACATTTAACCTATCCCTAAGTCTAACCCTAATCCTAACACTTACCGTAACACTAACCCTAAAACTAACCCTAAACCTAACACTAACTCCAACACTAAAACTATCCCTAACCCTATTGCAAACCCTAACCCTAACATTAACAATAACACTAATCCTAAAGCTAACCCTAACATTAACACTAACCCTAAACGTAAAATTTACTCTAAACCTAACCCTCATCCTATGTGTAACCCTAAACCTAACACTAACCATATTTCTAACACAAACTCTAATAAAAAAAGAAACACTAACCCGTACCCAAATCCTAACATTCATGCTAATTCTAACTGTAACCCTCTACCTAACCCTAACACCAACACTAAGGCTCACACTAACCAAACCCTACCACTAAACCTAATCCTGTTTGTAATCCTAAACCTAACCCTAAAAATAATCCTAACCAAAACCCTAATCATAAACCTCATCCTAAACCTAACTCTAAATCTAACAAAAACCCTAACCCTAACCCTAACACTGACCATAACACTAACCCTAACCTAACCTTAACCCTACCACTAAAGCTAACTTTAACCTTAACCCTAACCCTAACACAAACATTAACTCTAAACCTAACCCTAATCCTTACCCTAAATCTAACCCTAAAACAAATCCTAATCGTAACCCTAAACTTAAACTAACCCTAACCCTAACCCTAACCCCAACCTAATGCAAACACAAACCCTGAACCTTGTCTAACACTAACCATAACCCTAATACTAAACGTAAATCTAACCCTAACTCTAACCATAAAACGATCTCTAATGGTCACCACAACCCAAAACGGAATACTTACCCTAACACTAATCCTTACCCAACCCAAACACTAATCCTAAACCTAACTCTAACAATAACCGCAAAATAAATCCTAACACTAACACTAACCCATAAACTAATTGTAACCCTAACATTCATCCTAACACTAACCCTAACTTTAACTTGAATCCCAAAACTAACCCTAATAATAACCCTAACCCTAACCCTCACACTAACACTCACCCGAACTCTAACTCAAACCTAACACTAACCCTAACCATAACCCTAACACTAACACTAACCCTAAAACTAAAACTAACTTTAATTCTAATCCTAACCATAAACTTATACCTAACTTGAACCCCAAAATAACACAAACCATAATGCTAAAGCTAACTCTAACCCTAAGCCTATCTCTAACCCTAACTTTAACCCCACCATAACACCAAACCTAAACCTAAAAGAAACCCTAACCCTAACCATAAACTTAATCCTAACCATAACCCTTCCCCTAATCCTAACCTTAATCCTAATCTAACCCTGACCATAACCATAACACTAACCCTAAACATAACAAAAACCCTAACCCTAACCATAAACCTAACCCTAACCTAACCCTAACCCTAATCCTAATTTAACCCTAACACCAACCCTAATTCTAACACTAACCCTAAAACTTACTTTAACCCTAAACCTAACCCAAACCCTAACACTAAACCTAAACCTAAACCTAAATCTAACCCTAACACAAACACTTACCCTAACCCTACTGTAACCTAACCCTAACCCTAAGCCTAACTCTAACTTTAACCAAAACTCAAATTCTAACCTTAACCCTAATACTTACTCTAATCATTACGGTAATCTTAAACCTAACCCTAAGTCTAACCATAGCCATAACCCTAAACCTAACCCTAAGTCTAACCTTAGCCATAACCCTAAACCTAACACTAACCTTAAACCTAACACTAAACCTATCACTAACCCTAACCCTATCCCTAACCCTAATAGCATCCCTAATGGTGAATCTAACACTAACACTAACACTAACCCTAATCCTAACCCTAACTGTAATCATAACCCTAACCCTAAGACTAAAACAAACTCTAACCCAAACTATAACCCTAAATGTAACATCACCCTAACGGTAACTCTTACCTAACCCTAACCCAAAACCTTACCCTATCACTAACACAAACTCTAACCCTAACCTGAATCCTAACACAAGCCCTAACAGCAACCCTAACACTATCACGAACTTAAACCTAAACCTAACATTTACCCTAATCTTTAATCTAAACTTAATTCTATTTATAACCATAACCCTAACCTAAACCTAATCTTAACACAACCCAGAAACCTAACCTTAAACCTAACACAAACCCTAACACTAATCCTAACACTAACATTTACACTAACCCTAAAACTTACCATAACCCTAAATCTAAACCTAATCCTTTACATATCCCTAACCCTAACCCTAAAACTTACCCTAACACAACCCCTTAACCTAACAGTAAACATAACATTAACACTAACTCTAACCCTAAAACTAATTCTAATCCTAAAACTAACCCTAATCCTAAAACTAACCCTAATTCTAAACCTAATCTAACCCTAATGATAACTGTAACCCTAACTTTAACACTAACACAAATACTATCACAAACCCTAAACTTACCCTAACCCTAACCCTAAACCTAACACTAAACTTAACCCTAACCTAAACCTTAACCTAACCCTAACCCTCACCTAAAAACTAAGCCTAACTCTAACCCTAAAACTAACAATAACAATTACACTAAACCTAATCATAACACTAACCCTAACTGTAACCGTAACCATAACAGTAACCTTAACTCTAAACCCAACACTAAATCCAACCCTTTTCCTATCTGTCACCCGAACCCTATCCCTAACCTGAACCCCAACCATAATACTAACCCTCACCATAACAAAAACCCTAAACCTAACCATAACCCTAACACTAACCTAACCCTAATTCTAATTCTAATCTATACCTAACCCTAAACCTAACCCAAACCAAACCCTAAATTTAAACTTAACCCTTATTCTATCCCTAAACCTAACACTAAACCTAACCCCAAATCTAACTCCAAGAGAAATCCATACACTAATCAAACCCTAACCCTAAAACTAACCCTAACATAACCCTAACCCTAATTTAAATCTAAACCTAACACAAAACCTAAACCTAACACTAAACCTAAACTTACCCTAACCCTAACCATAACCCTTATTCTAACCCAAATATTAATTGTAACCCTAAACTTAACACTAAACCTAAATTTAAACCTTACAAAAACCCTTATTCTAACCCTAACCCAAACCTTAATCCTAACCCTATCCCTAACTAACCCTAACCCTAACCCTAACCCTAAAACTAACTCTAACTGTAAACCTAACACTAAACCTAACACTTACCCTAACCCTAACCCTATATCGTCACTAACACTAATCCTAACCCTAACCCTCATACTAACCCTAAATTTAATGCTATCACTAAACCTTACCCTAACACAAAACCTAAGCCTAACCTAACACTAACACTAACACTAACCCTAACCCTAAACCTAACATTAACCGTGACCTGTACCTATCCCTTCCCTAACAGTAACCCTAAGCCTCACCTTAACCCTAACAATAACCTTAACACTAACCATAACCCTATATCTAACACTGCCCCTTAACCTAACTGTAACACAACCCAAACACTTATGTTAACCCTAACCATAACCGATAACCTAAAACTTACACTAACCATAAAACTAACCCTCAACCTAACACTAACACTAATTCTAACACTAATACAAAGCTTAACCCAAACCCTAACCTGAACCCTAACACTAAACCTAACACTTAAATTAACCCAAACTCTAACCCAAACCTAACCCTATCCTAACACTAACCCTAACCTAACATTAACCCTAAAACTAACCATAATTCTAACAATAAACTGATCCTTAACCCTAACCCTAACACTAACCTAACCATAACCCTAAGCCTAAAGTAACCCTAATCCTAACCCTAACCGTAACCTTAACACAAACTTTACTCCAAAACATAATACTAACCATAACACTAACCATTATACTAACCATAACACTAAATCTAACACTAACCCTAACCCTAATTCTAACACTAATTCTAACATCAAACCTATCCCTATCACTAAGCCTAACCCTAACCCTAAACCTAACACTAACCCTATCCCTAATGCTAAGCTTAACCCTAATACTAACCCTAACCCTTACCTAAACCTAATACTAACACTAACCCTAACATAAACCCTAAACCTAACCCTAACCCTAACCCTAAAACTAACCCTAACACTAAACCTAAAGCTAACCCTAACCCTAACACTAACCCTAAAATTAACTATAACCCTAACACTAAACCTAACCTTAACCCTAAACATAACCCAAACATTAAACCTAACAGTAACCCTAAATCTAACCCTAACCCTAAGCCTAAAGTAACCCTAATCCTAACTATTAATTTAACACAATCCCTAATCCAAAACATAACCTTAACCCTAACATAACACTAACCCAAACCATTTCCTAACTTTAACCCTAACCCTAACACTAAACCTGACTCTAAGCCTAAACCTAATCCTAACACAAACCCTAATGTCAACCCTATACCTATCATAACCATAACCCTAACCCTTACCCTTAACCTAACATTAACTCTATTTCTAACCCTAAACCTAACACCAACCCTAACCTTCCTGTAACCTACCTAAAACTAACCCTAACCTAACCCTATGTTTCACTTTAACTCTCTTACTAACAATAACCAAAAACCTAAATCTAAATTTAACCCTAACACAAACTCTAACCATAACACTTACCCTAACACAAATCATAACTGTAACCCCAATACTAATCCTAGCACTAAACCTAAACCTAATCCTAACCCTAAATCTAAAACTAACCCTAAACATAATCAGAACTCTAAATCAAACTCTAATTCTAATCCCAAAACAAACCCTAACCATAACCCTAAATGTAATTTTAAAACTAACCCTAAATTTAGCCTTAACCTTAACCATTACACTAACCCTAACCCTAATCTTAACCCAAAATAATCCTAATCTATCCCGAAACCTAACCCTAACCCTAACTCAAACCCTAATCTTAATCCTCACCCTAAGCCTAACCTAACCCCAACCCTAACCCTAACATTTAATCTAACACTTAACCTAACCATAACACTAACCCTACACCTAAAAACCGAACACTAAACTTAACCCTAACCCTAACTCTAACCCTAATCCTAATGTAACCCTAATCCTAACCCAAACAAAAACTGTAACCCAAACCATAACCCTATCTCTAACCTAACCTTAACCCTTAACCTTACATAACCCTAACCATAATCCTATCTGCAACCCTAACACTAAAGCAAACCCAAATCTTAACACTAATCTTTACCCCAACCCTAAATCTATACTAACCCTAAACCTAACCCAAACCCTAAACCTACCACTAACCTTATCCTAACTCTACCCTAACTCTAACGCTAACCCTAACTTTAACCCTAAACCTAACCCTAACCATTACATTAACACAGTAACACTAACCTAACACTATCCCTAACCCTAACAGTAACCCTAAAAGT
This sequence comes from Callospermophilus lateralis, assembly GCF_048772815.1. NCBI lineage: Eukaryota > Metazoa > Chordata > Mammalia > Rodentia > Sciuridae > Callospermophilus > Callospermophilus lateralis. The sequence goes on from NC_135305.1 coordinate 164,242,142, forward strand.
AACCCTAAGCTTCGCTCTAATCCTAATACTAACCATAAAACTATCCTTAAAGCTAACCCTAACAGAAACTCTAAACCTAATCCTAACACTATCTCAAATGCTAATTATAATGCTGACACTAATTCTAACACTAACCCTAATGCTAAAACTAACCCTAGGTCTAACCCTAACCCTAACGTTAAACTTGACCCTGATCATAACCGTGACCATAACCCTAAACCTAACCCGTACCTAAATATAACACTAACTCTAACCCTAACCCTAACAATAATCCTAACTCTAGCCCAAATCCTAGCCCTAACCCTCACCCTAACCCTTACCCTAATGTAATCCTAACCCTAACCATAACCCATTTCTAACACAAACCCTAAACTAAACCATAACCCTAAACTTCAACAAACCCTAACCTAACTCTTATCTAAACCTAACCCTTACCCTCACCAGAACCCCAACACTAACCCGCTCCCTAACCCTAATGCTAAAACTAATACTAACCCTAATTCAAACACTAACACTAACCATAAAACTAAGTAAAACCCAAACCCAAACACTAATGCTAACCCTAATCCTAACCCTAAACTTAACATTAAAACTTACATTAACCTTAACCCTAACACAAACCCTAACTATACCCCTAACCCTAACCCTAACCCTAACCTAAACCTAACCATAACACTAACACTAACAGTTAACCTGATCCTAAACCTAACCCTAACCCTAACACTAACACTAAGCAAATACAAATACTAATTCTATCCCTAAACCTAACTCTAACCCTCACACTAATCAAAAACATAACAGTAAACCTAAGTCTATCTCTAACACGAACCCTAACCCTAATCCTAACTCGAATACAACCCTAACACCAACCATCACCATACCACTAACCCTAAACATAACCCTAACACAAACCCTAAAGTTAACACTAACCTAAACCTAAACCTAATCCTAACCCTAACCAAAACCCTAATCCTAACCCTAAAGCTAACGCTCACCCAGACAATAACCCTAAGCCTCACCCTAACCCTAATTTTAAACCTAAAACTAACCCTAACTCAAACAATAAACCTAACTCTTACCCTAATCCTAAACCTAACACTAACCCTAAACCTAATCCTAACTGCAATCCTAACACTAAATATAACCCAACCCAAACACTAACACTAACCCTAGCCCTAAACCTAAAACTAAATCTAACGCAAACCTCTAACATCAATCCTAACATGAACCATAAATCTAACCCTCACCCTAATTTAACTCAAACCCTAACCCTAACCCTAACCCTAACACTAATCTTAATCCTAACCCTTACCCTAAACCTAACACTAAACCTAACCCTAACCCTAACACTAAACCTAACCCTAACTTCTACCCTAACTCTAATACTAACCCCAATCTTAACCCTAAGCCTAACCTATCCCTAAATCTAAATCAAATCCTAATCCTAAATATAACACTAACACTAACCCTAACCCTAATGCTAACACTAAATATAACCCAAACAAAACACTAACCCTAACCCTAACCATAACCCTAAACCTAAACCTAACACAAAACCTAACCTTAATTTTAAAATGAACCATAAATCTAACCCTAACCCTAATTTAATGCAAACCCTTACCCTAACACTAACACTAATCTTAATCTAACCCTTACCCTAACTGTAACACTAAAACTAAACCTAACCCTAACACTAAACTTAACCCTACATTCTACCCTAACCCTAACATAAACCTAACCCAAACCCTAAACCTAACCTATACCTAAACCTAACTCTAACCCTAACCCTAAATGTAACACTAACACTAACTGTAACACTAACGCTAACAATAAATATAAAACTAAACCATAAACCTAACCTTAAAAATAACCCTAACCCTAACCTTAAACTTAGACCTAACACGAATTCTAGTCTTAATCCTATCATGAACCATAAATCTAACCCTAACCCTAATTTAACCTAAACCCTAACCCTAATCCTAACACTAATCTTAATTCTAACCTGTACTCTAACCCTAACACTAACCGTAATCCTAATCCTAACTGTAACGTAACCCTAACCCTAAACCTAACTCTAACATAATTTTAAACTTTATCATAAGCCTAACCATAACCCCAACACAAACCCTAAACCTCAAGCTAACAGTAACCTAAACACGAAGACTAACCCTAACCCTAACCCTAATGTAACCCTAATCCAAAATTAAGAAAAAGCCTAACCCAAACCATAACCCTAACCCTAGCCTAAGCCTAACCCTACCTCTAAACATAAAACTAATTAAAACCCAAATCTTAACACTAACCCTTAACCCAAAAATAACTTTATACCAACCTTAACCCTAACCCTAACCCTAAATCTAACCCTAACCTTAACCCTAAATATACCCTAACCCTAACACTAACCCTAGCCTAACACTAACCCTAAAACTAACAGTAACCTTAAAACTAACCCTAAGCCTCACTCTAACCCTAATACTAACAATAAAACTATCCCTAACTCTAACCCTAAAACAAATCCTAAAAGTATTTATAACCCTATTACAAAGTATAACCCTAACATTATCACTAATACTAACACTAACCTTAACGCTAAAAATAACCCTAAGACAAACTCTAAAACTAACTTTAAAACTAACCCTAATTCTAACCGTAAATCTAATCCTAAACCTAACCTTTACGTAAACATAACCCCAAACCTAACCCTAAAAATAACAATAAGCCCATCCCTAATCCTAACCTGAATCATATAACAAACTCAGACCCTAGCCCAAACCCTAACGTAACCCTAACCCAAACCCTAACCCTAATTCTAACACAAACTCTAACCCAAACCATAACCCAATAGCTAACATAACCCTAACACTAACCTTTACCTAACCCTAATATTAACTATCACCCGAACCATAACCCTAACCTGCTTAACAATCCTAACACTCATCCTAATACTAACCCTATTTCAAACCCTGACACTAACCCTATCCCTAACTGTAACCCAAAATAAAACGCTAAGGCTAAACTTTACTTTAACCCTAACCTCAACACTAATGCTAACATTAAACTTAACCCTAACACTAACAATAATCCTAACCCTAAACTTAACACTAACCCTAATTTTAACCCCAAACCTAAACCTAAACCTAAAACTAAAGCTAAATCTAACACTTACCCTAACCCAAACAATAATCTTAAGCCCCACCCAACCATAACCTTAACCCTAAACTTAACCCTAACCCTAACTGTATCACGAACCCTAACCCTAACCCTAAAACTAACCTAACACTAAAACTAACACTAACACAAACCCGAAACCTAAAACTAACAATAATCCTAATTCAAACACTAACCTTAAAACTTATCCGAAACCTAATATTGAACCTAACCCTAACCCTAACCCTATAACTAACCTTAAACTAAAGGCTAACCCTAACACTAACTCTAAACAAACACTAACCCTAACCCTAAACCTAAACCTAAACATAACCCTAACACTAACATTAACATTAACGCTAAGCCTAACCTTAATACTAACCCTGACCTAAACCTAACCCTAATCATTAACTAACCCTAATGTAACCCTAACCCGAACCATTACCTAACCCTAATGTTACCCTAACCCAAATCCTTACCTAACAATAACCCTAACCCTAACCCTAACACTAACCCTAAACTTAACACTAATACTAACCCTAAGCCTAACCCTATTTCTAACCCAAAGCCTAAACCTAACCCTAAACCTAACACTAACCTTAACACTATCCCTAACACTAATACAAAACCTAAACCTAACCCTAATTCTAACACTAAACTTAACCCTAAAATTAACTCTAAAACTAACCCTAAACCAAACACTTTTTCTAACCCCAATACTAACTGTATTGTTAACCCTTACCCTAAACCTAAACTTAACACTAAGGCTACTTTTAACCCTAATCCATACTCTAATATTTAACATATCCCTAACGCTAACACTATTTCTAATCCTAACTCTAAACATAAACCTAACACTAACACTAAGCCCTAAATATAACCCTGATCCTAACATTAACCCTAACTCTAACCCTAACACAATCCCAAATCCTAACACTAAAAGTAACCCTAAACATAAAACTAAACCTAAAATAATCCCTAAACCTGACCCTATCAAGAAAATTAACCCTAACCCTAACTCTAACACAAACTCTCACCTCAAAACTAACCCAACACAAACCCTAACCCTAACCCTAAGACTAAGCCTAAACCTAAACTAACCCTAAAAATACACCTAATCCTAAACATAACATAAACCTAACCCTAACCCCAAGCATACTCCTAATACAAACCCTGAAACAAGCCCTAACTCTAACACTAAGACTAACCCTATCACTAAACCTAACCAAAACACTAATAATAACCCTATCACTAACCCTAAATATAACCCTAACTCTATAACTAACTCTAACTCTAAACATAACCCTAACCCTAACCCTAACGCTGACTCTAATCTTAATTCTAAATATAATCTTATCCATAACATTAATGATAACCTTAATCCTAATATAAACCCTAACCCTAACCGAATATTAACCCTAACACTAACCCTAACACTAATGCCAACCCTGAACCTAACTCTAAAACTAACTCTAAATCTAACTTGAACCCTATGCCTAAACCTAACCCTATCACAAACACTAGCACTAACCCTAACCCTAATACTAACCCTAATTCTAACCATAACCATAATCTTAACTGTAACACTAAGCGTAACCCAACCCTAACCCTAACACAAATCCTAACACTAAATCTCACACAAACCCTAATGCTAACCTTAATCCTAACTTTAACACTAACCCTAATTCTAACCATAACCCTAACCAAAACCCAAAACTAATTCTAACCCTATTTTTAACCTTAACCTGAGTCCTATCTGTAACCGTAACCCTAAACTTAACCCAAACCGTAACCCTAACACCAACCCTAACACAACCCTAACACTAAAATTTACTCTAAACCTAAACCTCACCCTAACACTAACCCTAACCCTAACACTTACAGTAACACTTTTCTTACTCTAACCCTAGCCCTAAACCTTATCCTAACCCTAACACTAACCCTGACAATAACACTAACAATAACCCTAATTCTAACCCTTAATATAACCTACCACTAACCCGAAACCTAAAAGTAATATTTACCCTATCCCTAAACCTAACCTAAACACTAATAGTAACTTTAACACTAACCCTAATGTTAACCCTAACCCTAACACTAACCGTAACCCTAACACTAACTACACCTATTACCATAATTCTACAACTAAACCTAACCGCAACAGTACCCTAACAAAACACTAACCCTAACCCTAACTCTAACACTAACCCTAAACCTAAACCTAACCAAAATCATAATACTAACCCTAACAAAACTCTAACGAAGACTCTAACACTAACATGAAACCTATTTCTAACCCTAACTCTAACATTAACACTAAATGAACCATTACCCTAACCTAATACTAACCCTAAATCTAAACCTAACACTAAACGAACTTGAAACCTAACAAAAACACTAATACTAATTCTAACAAAACCCTAAATTTAACCATAACCCTAACACAAATTTTAACCCTTAACCTAAAAGAGACTCTAACACTTACCCTAACACTAACCCTAACCTTAACACTAACCCTAACCCTAAACCTAAACCTAAACTTAAACCTAACCCTAATACTAACCCTAAACCTAAACCGAAACTTAACCCTAACCCTAATCTATCACTAACCCTAACCCTAATCATAGCCCTAAAGCTAATTCTAAACCTAACTCTAAACCTAAACCTAACAGTAACCCTAAATCAAACCCTAAAATGTCCCAACCCTAACCCTAAATATTCCCCTAACCTAACCCTAAACCTAACCCTAACACTAAAACTAACCTTAACACTAATCCTATTTCTAAAACTAAGCCTATTTTTAATTTAACACTACTCTAACCCTAACCTAAAGCTTAACACTAACCCTAAAACTAACACTAATCTAAATCTAACAATAACCCTTAACCTATCTCTAATCCTAACCCAAACAGTAATTTAAACCCTAATCCTTATTCTAACATGAACCCTAAGCCCAACCTTAACCCTAAAACTAATCCTAACACTAACCGTAACCTTACTTTTAACCCAATTCCTAACCGGAACACAAACCCTAATCCAAACGAAAACCTAAACCTAATCTAACCCTACCCCTAACCCTTACTTTACACTAACACTAACCGTAACACTAACCCTAACCCAAACTGTAACCCTATCACTAAATCTCACCATAACTCAAACGCTAAACCTAACATTAACCCTAACAGTAACCCCTAACACTTACCCTAACACTAACCCTAATAGTACCCTTAACCCTAAAACTAGCCCTACACTCACCCTAACCCTAACTTTACACCTAATCCTACTGTAACCCTAACCATAACTCTAACACAAACCATAACCCTTATCCAAACTCTAAACTTTTCACTAACCCTAACCCAAAACATAATCCTAACCCTAACTCTAACCATATCCCTAACCTTACCCTAACCCAAACTCTAAGCCTAAAACTAACCCCAATGCTAACCCTTACCTTAAGACTAAAACTAACCCTAATCCTAAATCTAACACTAACCTTAAATATAAACCTAACACTAAACCTAATCCTAACACTAAACCTAATCTTAACCTTAACCCTGACATGAACCCACACCCTAACCCTAACCCTAACACAAACACTTAAACTAATGCTAAGCCTAACACAAACTATAACGAAACCATAACCCTAACTCTAACCTAACCCTAACCCCTTCATAAACATAATCCTATATCTAACCCTAACACTAACCCTAACACTAACCCTAACCCCAACCCTAAAACTAACCCTAACCCCAACACTAACCTTATAGATAACCTAACCTTATACCTAAACCTGACACTAACCTTAACCCTAACCCTAATTCTAACTCCAATCTTAAGCATAATACTAATGATAACCTTAACCCTAAACCTAACAAAAACCCTAACCCTAACCCTAAACCAAATCATAATCCTAACCCTAAACTCACCGAACACTAACCTAACCAAACACTAACCCTAACACTAACCCTACCCCTAACTCTAATACTAACCTAACCCTAAGCATTACCATAGTCTTAACTATAACCCTAAGCCTAACCCAAACCCTAAACCTAACACAAATTTTATAAACCTAATACTAACCGAACCACTAACCCTAACTCTAACTTTAACACTAACTCTATCCCTAAACCTAACCTTGTCTCTAACCATAACCTTAACCCTAACACTAACCCTGACCCCAACCATTAACCTAATTCTAGCACCCAAATAATCCTAAACCTTAACCTAACAATAACCATAACCCTAAACCTTACACTAATCCCAAACCTAACTATAACCCTAACCCAAACACTAACACTATCCCTACCGGTAACCCTAACCCTAAAACTAACTCAATCTCTCACCCTAACCCTAAACCTAATCCTAACAATAACTCTATTCCTAACCCTAACCCTGTCCCTAACCCTATTCGTAATCCTAACCCTACCTCTAATCCTATCCATTACCCTAATCCAAACACTTACACTAATGCTACCCTAGTCCTAACACTAATCCTTATCTTCTTCCAAATCCTAACTCTTTTATTAGTCCTAAACCTCAACCTCATTCTTGTTCTATCGTTAACCCCAAACATGACCCTTAATCTGACCCTAACACTGACCCTAGATCTAAACCTGACACTAACCGTAAACCGCACCCTAGCTCTTCCCCTACCAATAAACCTATACAAAATCCTAACATTAACACTAGCACTAGACTAAACCTATTCTTAAATAGATTCATAAATCTAGCCCTAGCCCTAAACAAAAACCTTGAACTAGCCCTAATAATAACCCTTAACCTAACACAAAGACTAAACCTATGCCTAGACCCAACACTATTCTTAATTCTGGCCCTAACCCTAACCCAAACACTGACCCTTACCCTAACACAAACCCTAGCTCTAAACCTTATCCTAACCCAAAATCTAACCCTAACATTATTCTTATTTATTACTCTAACCTTAAAACTAGCCATAACCATAACACATAGCCCTAACGCTAGCCATAAAAATCACACAAAACAAGTCCTTATCCTAGCCCTAAACCTAGCCCTAATTGTAACTCTAACCATAACCCTAGACCTAACCCTAACCCTAACCCTCGAAGTATTCCTAAACCTAGCTCAAACTCTAACCCTTTCTCTAATCATAACACTAACCCTAACCCTAACCCTAACCGTGACTCTAAACCTAACCCTCTCCCAAGACCTAACCCTAGCTCAAACCCTAATACTTTCCTTAAATCAAATCCTGACACTAACACTAGGCCTAACCCTAACCCTAGCCATAAACTAAACCTTAACCCTAGCCGTAACCTTAGCTCTAACCCTATCCATTACCCTAAAGATAAGCCTAAATCAAATGCTATCCCTAGGCCTAACACTAACCCTATCACTGACAATAACCATATCCATTACTCTAAACCTAACCTGAATCCTAAACCTAACCCTATCCATTACCCAAATCCTAAACCGAGCCCTAATTCTAATACAAGCCTTAATCCTAAATCTTAACCTAAACCAAACCATACCTGGACACTGACCCTAATAAAACACCTAGCTCTGAACCTGACCATTACCTAAACCTAAACCTTACACTAGACCTAGCCATAACCTAATCATAAAACTACCACTTACTTTGAACCTAGATCCGACATTAACCCTAGCCCTAATTTTAGCCCTAGCCCTAACACATACCCTCATCCTGGCAATAAACCTACCCTTAATCCTAACACGAACCCTAGCCCTAGCCCTAATTCAAATTCTAACCCAATCCCTAGCTCTAAACCAAGCTTTAACCCCCTTCCCCTAAATCTAACCCTAATCCTATCACTAACACTAACCATAACCCTATCCCTATCCCTAGACCTAAACCTAACACTAACCCTAGCGCTAATCCTAGACATAATTTAGCCCTAAGCCTAAACCTACACCTAACCCCAACCCAAAGAATAACTCTAATCACACCCCAGTCCTATTTCTAGTTCTAGCCCTATCCATTACCATAACCCCAACACTAGTCCTAACCTTACCCTAGTGCAGGCCGTAGCCCTAAACCTAGATCTAACCATTAAAATACATCTAAGCCTAAACCTTATCCTACCACTAGCCCTAACACTATTGCTAATCCTAAAACTAGCCCTAACCCTAGCTCTAGATCTTAACCAACACTGAGCCATAGCCCTAACTTAACCCTAGCCGAATGGTAATGCTAGACCTGACATTAGCCTTATCCCTAATTCTTACCATAACCCTAACACAAAACATAACCCTACACCTAGCTTTAATCCTAGCCCTAATTCGAGTCGTATCCATAACCCTGATCAGTAACACTGACCCTGACTCTGACTCTAACACTTACCCTATCTGTAATCATCTCCCTAAACCTAAACCTAATCTAAACACTAGACCTTGACCTAGACTTAAGCTATTTCTAATCATAACCGTAGTTCTTACATTACCGTAGTACTACACTAGCCCTAACCTAACCCAAAACCTAGTCCTAATCCCAGCCCAAACTCTTGTTTTAATCGTAGCACTTACCCTATCCCTAGACCTAAGACTTAACCTAAACCTAACCATAAACCTAAACCTTGTCCTAACCCAAAACCTAAACCAAACCATAGCCCTATTCCTAACCATAACACTAGCCCTCAACCTAGATATAATTTTAGGCACTACCCTAATCATAACCCTAAGGAAATTCTAACCCTAGACCTAAACCTAATCATAGCCCTAACCTAACCATAACCCTAGTTCTAACTAGCTGTAATCCTGTCCATTATTTGAACTATATATTTAACCAAATTCTATCCCTAGGCCTAACTCTAACCCTATGCCTTACCATAACCTTGTCCATAATACTAAACATAACCTGAAACTGAAACCTAACCATATCCATTACCCTAACCCTAATGCTAATTTTTGCCCTAACCCTAAACCTTAACTTAACTCATACCCTAATCCTGACTCTGTCCCTAATAATACCCCTAGCTGTAAACCTGACACTAATCCTCATTGTAAACTTTACAATAGACCTGGTGATAAACCTAAACATAAAATTATCTCCAACCATAACTAGAACTGACATTAGCCTTAGACCTAATCCTAGCCCTAACCCTAGCAAAAACACTACCCCTAATCTTAAACCTAAGCCTAGCTTAATCCTAGCCCTAACCTTAACCAGAGCCTTAACCCTAATTTTTTCCCATGCCCTAGCCCAAAATGTAGCTGCAACATTATACCTTACTCTAACCCTAACGCTAACCCTAAGCCTAGCCCTAACTCTAGGCCAAAAGCTAACAATAACCCTAGGACTAATCCTAGCCCTGATTTAAACCTAATCCTAAACCTAATCCTATGCCTAGCCCTAAGACTAACTATAATTCTCGCCCTAGCCCTATCCAAATTTCAAAACCTATCCTTTACCATAATCCAAACCCTAGCTCTATCCCTAGCCCCAACCCTAACTCAAACCATCATCCAAGCCTTAAACCTGATTGTAAACCCTAAACTTAGGCCCAAACCTCACCCTAACACTAATCCTAAACCTAATGCTAATTGGAAAACTAGCTCTATCCCTACCCTAGCCATAAAACAAAACCGAGCTATGATCTTAACCCTAACCCTAAACCTGAACCAAGCACTAACCTTACACCTATCCCTAAACTTAACCCTATTTTGAGTCCTAAACCTAACCATAGAAATAACCCTGACCCTGAGTCAGACTCTAACGGTATCCTTAGCAATATACATTGCCATAACACTAACCCTAGAACTAACCGTAATCAGAAAACTAGTTCTTTCATTAGCCCTATCCCTAATGCTAACACAAATCCTAGCCTAATCCGAGCCCTGACTCTAACCCTAACCGTAACCCTACATCTAACCCTATCCATTACCCTAAGCAAAACCGTCTCCCTAATGCTACTCTAGTTCTAATTTAATCCTTAACTTCCCCAAACCCTATTACTATTACTAGTCCTTAACCTGGTCCTCATTCTATCTTTAACCCTAATCCTAACCATGACCCTTATTCTGATCCTAATACTAAGACTAGATCTAAACCTTACCCTAACCCTAAAGTGAACCCTAATACTACCCTTATCGGTAAACTTATACTTACACTTAACAGTAACACTAGCACTAGACCAAAACTAATCGTAAATAGAGTCATAAATCTAGCCTTACCCCTAAGAAAAAAGCCCTAGCACTATCCATAACAATAATCCTTAACCTAACGTAAAGACTAAACATATCACTAGACCAAATGCTAGTCCTGATTGTGGCTTTAACCATAAAATTAATCCTAACCCAACAATGACCCTTAACCTAATAGAAACCCTAGCTCTAAACCTTATCCTAAATCAAAACCTAACCCTAACATAGACTTATCCATAACCCTGACCCTAACACTAGCCATAACTATATCTCTAGCTCTTACATTACCCATAGCCCTAACGTTAGCCCCAAACATAACACAAAACCTAGCCCTTATCGTAGACCTAAACCTAGCCCTAAACATAATACTAACCATAACTTTAGACCTAACTCTAATGCTAACACTCACCCTAGCCTTAACTGTAGCTGAAACTCTAAGCCTTAGTCTCAAGATAACCCTAACACTAAACCAAACCCTAGCCATGACTCAAACTCTAACACTCACCTAGCACTAACCCTAGCTCAAATGCCTACACTTACTCTAAGCCTAACAATAATATTTACCCTAAGCCTAAGCCTAACCCTAAACCTAAACCTAACCTTATCCCTAGCCCTAAATTAGCTCTAACACTATCCATTACCTTAAAGATAAGCCTAACCCAAATGCTGTCCCTAGGCCTAACAATAACCCTATTGCTAACACTAAACCTATCCATTACTCTAAACCTAACTGGAACCTTATTCTATCCATTACCCCATCCATAACCCTAACCCTAAAGCTAATTCAATCCCTAACAATAAAACCTAAACTAAACCATACTCTACCCAGACCCTGACCCTAATAATACACATAACTTTAAACCTGACCCTTACACTAGACCTACCCGTAACACAACCCTATAACTAACACAAACCATAAATCTGGACCTGACATTATCCCTAACCCTAATTCTAGCCCTAGCCCTAACACAAATCCTCATCCTAGCACTAAATATAGCCTTAATCATAACCCTAGCTCTACATCCTAGCCCTAAACCTAGCAGCAAACCCATTCCTTCCCCTAACCCTAACCCTAACCCTATACCTAGGCCTAACCATAACACTTACCCTAGCCCTAAATCTAGGCCTAATTTATCCCTAAACCTAAACCTAACCCTAACCCTAGCCCTAAGACTAGCTCTCGCCCTAGCCCAATTTCCAGTTCTAACTCTATCCGTTAATAACCCTAACACTATCTCTAACCTTAGCCCTAAACCTAGCCATAGCACTAAACATAGATCTATCCATAACAGTAAACCTAAGCCTAAACCTCACCATACCACTAATGCCAACACTATAACTAATCCTAAAAGTAGCCCTAACTGTAAAACAAAACTGTGACAAAGCCCTAACACTAACCCTAACCAAACAATAATTCTAGATATGACATTAGACCTATCCCTAATTCTTATCCTAACCCTTACACAAACCCTAACCCTACACCTAGCCTAACCCTAGTCTAATTTGAGTCTATCCCTAACTCTGATCTTGACTCTGATGGTAAACATACCCTATCTCTAATCATCACCCTAAATCTAAACCTAATCTACACACTAGATTTAGACATAATGGTAAACTTAACACTAGCCCTAATCATAACCCTAGTTCTAACATTATCCCTAGTCCTAAATTTCCCTAACCTAACTCAAAACCTAAACTTAATCAGAGCCCTAACCCTAGCTTTAATCCTAGCCCCAACCCTAACACTAGCCCTAACACTTTACCTAAACCTAACCATATACCTAAATTTTGTCCTAACCCGAAATCTAACCCAAACCATAGCCCTAATTCTAACCATAATCCTAGCCTCTCCCTAGCTCTAATCTTATCCATTAACCTAACCAAAACGTTAACCAAATACTAACCCTAGGCCTAACCCTAACCAAAGCTCTAACCTAACCATAACTCTAATTCTAACTGTAGCTCTAATCCAATCATTACCCTAACCATAACCCTAACCGAATTCTATCCCTAGCCTAAACCTAATCCTATCCCTAACCCTAAACCTGTCCATTACTCTAATTCTAACCTTAACCCTAAACTTAACCATATCCATTACTGTAACCCTAACACTAACCCTGATGCTAAATTGAGCCCTAAGCCCTAAGACTAACTCTAACTCTCAAACTAGCCCTAAACCTAGTTCTAACCTATCCCTTACCATCACCATACACCTAGCCCTAAACGTAGCCCTACCCTAGCCCTATACTTAGCCCTATGTCAAAGCCTAGATCTCAACCTAACTCTAAATTTAACCCTAACCCTAAGACTAAATCTAAACATGACTCTACTCTTATTCCTAAACCTTAACCTCAGCCTAAATCTCACACGTACACTAGCCCTAACCCTACCCCTAGTCCTAAAACAAAATGGAGTCATAGCCCTAACCCTAACCCTTATCTTAAACCAAACCCTAATCCTACACCTAGCCCTAATCCTATCCCAAATTATAGTTTAACCTAGACCCTGACTATGATCCTAACACTAACCCTGGCTCTAAACATCATCATCACCGTAAACTTAGCCTTAACACTAGACCTAGACCTAAATCTAACTATATAATTAGCTGTAATCATAAACTTACTTCATACATTAGTGGTAGCCTTAACCCTAGCCCAAAACTCACCCAAAACCTAGCCTTAATCTGAGTCCTAAACCTAGCTTTAACCATAAATTTAAACCTAACACTAACCCAAACACTAGCTTTAATTTTATACATAACACTAGCCCAAACCTTAGGACTAACCCTATCCATTACCCAAACAATAACCTTAACCCTTCTGATAGCCCTTCTAGACCTAACTTTCTAGACTTAACCTTTCTGATAACCCTTCTAGACCTAACCCTAACCCTATGTATTACACTAAACCAAACCTAAACCCAAACCTAACCCTGCCATTACCCTAACACTAAATCTAACACTAATTCAATACCTGCACCTAAACACTAACTTAACCCAAACCCTAATCATGACCCTGATTCCAAAAATAACCCTAGATCTAAACCTGACCCTAACCAAAAACCACCCTTACATTGTACCAAGCCATAAACCTAACACTAAATGTACCCCTAACTTTAACCCTAGACCTGACATTAGCCATAGCCCCAATACTATACCTAACACTAAAACAAATCCTAGTCCTCATCGTAGCCCTAAACATAGCCTTAATCATAACCCCAACCGTAACCCTAGTTCTAACCCTAATACTAACCTTCACATTGCCCTAAACCTAGCTATAACCACAAGCTTAGCCTAAAATAAACCCTAACTCCAACCCTAACCCTAATGATAACCCTTGCCTTATTCTTAGCCCTAGAAATAACCCTAGATCAAAATATAACTCTAAATCTAACCCTAACTCAATGCCTAAGCCTAATCCTAAAACTAGCCCTAATCCTAGCCCTAACATAACCCTATCCGTAATTTAGCCTTATCCCTAACCCTAATTCTAACCCTAGCCCTAAGACTAACTCCAACTCTAACACTAGCCCTATCACTCCTTCTAACCCTGTCCCTTACTATAAATCTAACCCTAGCCTAACCCAAGTATTAACCCTTGCCCTATCCTTATCCCTAGCCCTAACCTTAGGCAAAATGTAACTCTAAATCTAGCCCTAATCTGAAGCCTAAGCCTACCCCTAACACTAGCCCAAACCATAATACTAATCCTAAAACAACTCCTAACAATAGCTGTAGCCCTAAAAGAAAATCGAGCTATAGCTCTTACCCTAACCATTAACCTAAACCAAACAGTAACCTTACACCTAGACCTAACCGTAGCCCTAATTTGAGTTGGAAACCGAACCCTAAAACTAAATCTGAACCTGACACTGACCCTAACACTTCCAGCTCTAAATATCACCCTAACCCTAAACCTAACCCTAACACTAATCCAAGCACTAAAACCCTAAAACTAGCCCTAATTGTAAACCTAGTACTTACATTAGCCGTAATCCTAAACCTAGCACTAACATAACCCAAAATCTAGCCCTAATCAAAGCCCTAACCCTAGCGTTAAACCTAAACTAATCCTAACGCTTGCCCTAATTGTATCCATAACTCTAACCTTAAACTGATCTCTAATTCTATTATTACCATAACCATAGCCCTAACTATAATGGTAACCCTAGGCAAAAACCTAACCATGACCCGAATCCTAACACTTCTGTTACCCCAAACCTAACCTGAATTCTAAATCTAACCTTATCATGACCCTAACCCTAATCCTAAAACTAATTCAAGCCCAAACTTGAAATCTTAATCTATCCCAAAACCTAAACCAGACCTTGACTCTAATAATACCCCTAATTCTATACTTGATGCTAACCCAACACCTAACCCTTAGCCTAGACATAGCCATAAATCTAATCCTAAATCTATCTTTAACCATAATTCTTGACCTGAAATTAGCTCTAGCCATAATCCTAGCCCCAATCCTAAAAACACACTTAGCCCTCATCCTAGCCCTAACCTAGCCTTAATCATAACCCTAACTCTAACCCTACACCTAACCCTAATTTTAACTCACACCCTACCTCTAAACCTAGCAATAATCTCATCCCTTACACTAAATTTTAACCTAACCCTAACCCTAACCCTAGGCTTAAGCTAAACACAAAACCTAGCCCTAATCCTAGCCCTAATTTAGCTCTATCTCTAAACCTATCCAAACCCTAGCCCTTAGTCTAAATCAAATTCTTGCCCTAGCCCTATCCCTAGTTCTATTCCTATATGCTACTGTAAACCTAACACTAGCCCTAGCACTTGCCCTAAAGTTAGTCCCAGCCCTGACCCTAACTCTAAATCTAACCTGAAGCCTAACACTAACACTATCACTTATTCTAATGCTAATTGTAAATCTAGCCCTAACCCTAAACTGAACAATACCCCTAACCAAAACTGAACAATACCCCTAACCCTAAACCTTAACTTAAACCCAATACTAACACTACAACTAGACCTAAACCTAGACCTAATTCGAGTCCTAAGCCTCACCTTAAAACTAATCCTGACCCTGACTCATATCCTAACACTCACTCTAGCTCTAAATACTGCCCTGAACTCAAATCAAACACTAACATCAACAATGGCCATAATTCAAGTCTTAATGTTAACCATAAAACTAACCCTGATGAAGACTTCTATCATAACAAAAACTGTAGCTATAAATATTACCCTAACTTTAAACCTAACCCTACCACTCAACCTACCCCTTACCCTAACCCCAAAACAAACCCCACTGGTAACTCTAGTTCTTACATTAGTCATTGCCCTAATCCTAGCCCTAACCCTAACACAAAAATAGTCCTAAACCAAGTCTGAAACCTAGCATTAACTTTAACTCTAACCCTAACCATAGCCCTAACCCTAGATCTCAATCAATCCCTTACCCTAAGTAAAAACCTAAACCTAAGAGTAAACCTAGACCTATCCCTAGACCTTAGATTAACCAAAGCCCTAATCCTATTAATAGTCCTAAACCTAGCCTTCATTATAGCTCTAACACTATCCCAAACACTAACCCTAACCCTGACCCTTATTCTGAACCTAACACTAAACCTAGGTCTTACCCTAACCCCAACCCTAACCCAAAATTTTCCATAATCCTATCACTAGACCTAACTCTAAACCTAACTCTCAGCCTAGCCCTAATCATAGCTCAGAACCTAACCTGTAGGCTAAACATAAACCCTAAACCTAATCCTACTTCTAACCCTTACCTTAACCCTACCACAAGACCTAATCCTAACCATAATCCTTAGCCCTAACCTTAACTCTAACTGTATCCATTACTCCCCAAAATAACCCTTACCATAATGCTAACGCTAGGCTTAAACTTACCCGATCACTTTCCCCAAACCTATCAAATACCCTAAACCTACCCTGAACCCTAAACCTAACCCAATCATTATGCTAACCCTAACATTAATGCTAATTTGAGCCCTAATCTAACCTCAAACCTAAACCCTAACACTGAGCATGACCCTAATAATTCCCCTAGAGATAAACCTAAATCTTACCCTACCTAATCCTTACACAAGACCTAGCCATAAACCTAACCCTAAAACTATTTTTAACTTTCTCCCTAGACCTGATATTAACCCTAGCTTTAATCCTAGTGCTAACCCTAACACAAACTCTAGCCCTTATCCTAGACGTAAACATAGCCTTAATTTTATCCCTAACCCAAACTCTAGGCCTAACCCTAACATTAAACCTAGCCCTAATCTTAGCCCTAATTTACCCCTATTTCTAACCCAAACCTAACTCTAGCTCAAGGACTAACTCTAACTCTCACCCTAACCCTAACCCTAGTTCTAACTATCCATTACTAAAACCTTAATCCTAGTCCTAACCCTTGGTGTAACCCTAGCCCTATTCATAACCCTGGCCATAACCCTAGATCTAACCCTAACCATAAATCTAACCCTAAATCTAATCCTAAACCTGAACCAAACACTAACCCTAACAGTAATGTGAATCCTAAAAGAAGCTCTAACCCTAGCTCTAGCCTTAAAACAAAACTGAGTCATAGCCATAACCCTAACCCTTAACCTAAACCAAAACCTAACCCTACACCGAGCCCTAACCATATCCCTAATTCTAGTCCTAAACCTAACCCGAAAACTAACGCTGACCCTGACTCTTACCCTAACACTAACCCTGGCTCTAAACATCATTATCACTTTAAAACTAAACCTAACACTAAACCTAGCCCTAACTCTAACCCTATAATTAGTGCTAATCATAACCCTAATTCATGCATTAGCTGTGGCTGGAACCTTAGCCCTATCCTAACACAAAATCTAGCCTTAATTCGAATCCTAAACCTAGCTTTAACCCTGAACTTAAACCTAACCCTAAACCAAAACTAGTGCAAATCCTATACATAACTTAGCCCTAAACTTAGTTCTAAACTTATCCATTACCCTAACAATAACTCTAACCCTTAAGCTAACCCTAGGCCTAACCCTATCCCTATCCATTTCACTAAAACAAACCTAAACCCTAAAACTTACCCTGTCATTACTTTAAACCTAAACCCTAACCTATCCTAAACCCTAACCGTGACCCTGACCCTAAAAATAACCTTAGATATAAACCTGTATCTTACCCTAAATCTAATACTTACACTGGAACAAGCTATAAATCTAACACTAAATCTAGCCCTAACTTTAACCCTCGACTAGACATTAGCCCTAGCCCTAATACTATCCCTAACCCTAACACAAACCCTAAACCTCACCCTAGACATAAACCTAGTCTTAATCATAACCCTAAGCCTAACTAAGCCCTAACCCTAATACTAACTCTTTCACCAGCCCTAAACCTAGCCAAAACCACATCTCTTACCCTAACTATAACCCTAACTTTAACCCTAACCCTTGTCGTCACAATTGCCCTATCCTTAGCCCTAGCTTTAACACTAGATCAAAACCTAACTTTAAATCTAACCCTAACTCCATGCCTAAGCCTAAAACTAGCCCTAACCCTGAAGATAATTCTAAAACTAGCTCTAACACTAGCCCTAAAACTAACCCTAGCTGTAGTTTTGCCTTATCCCTAAAGCTAACCATAATCCTAGTCATAAGAATAACTCTCTCACACTAGCCCTATCACTCATTATAATCTGATCCCTTCCCATAAATCGAACCCATCCCAAATCCTAGTCCTAACCCTTGCCCTATCCTTAGCCCTAGCACTGACCTTAGATAAAAACCTAACTCTAAATTTAACCCTAAAACAAAGCCTAAGCCTAAATCTAAGACTAGCCCTGACCCTAACACTAATGGTAAAAATGTCACTAACCCTAACCTTAGCCCTAAAACCAAACTGAGCCAAAGCTCTAATCCTAAACCTTAACCTAAACCAAGACTTAACCCTACACCTAGCCCAAACCCCAACCCTAATTCGAGTTTTAAGCCAAACCCTAAAGCTCACCCTGACCCTAACTCTGACAATAACACTAACCCGAGGTCTAAACATCACCTGAAACTCAAACCTAAACCTAACAGTAAACTTAGCCCTAAAACACTAAAATTAGCCATAATCATAACCCTAGTATTTACAGTAGCCATAACCCTAACCCTGCACTAACTTAACCCAAACCTAGCCCTAATAATAACCATAACCTAGCCCTAAACTGATTTCTAACTCTGTCCATTACCATAACCATAACTTTAACCCTAATGCTAATTCAAGCCCTACCTTTCAACTTAACCTGTCCCAAACCCATCCCAGAACTTGACCCCAATAGTACCCCTAGCTCCAAACCAGATGCTAACACTAAACCTAACCCTTACATTAGATATACCCATAATCCTAATCCTAAAACTATATTTAACCATAATTCTGAACCTGAAATTAGCCCTAGCACTAATACTAGCCCTAACCCAAAAAAAATCAAAGCCCTAATCCTAGCCCTAAACCTAGCCTTAATCATAACCATAACCCTAACCACAGCCCTAACCCTAATTTTAACCATCAACCTACCTCTAAACCTAGATATAAAGCCATCCCTTACCCCAAAATTTGTCCTAACTCTATACCTAAACCCTAAACTGTAACTCTAAACTCTAAACCTAACCCTAAACCTAACCTTAACAATAGGCTAAAACTAAACACTAAACTTAGCCCAAATCCTAGCCCTAGTTTAGCCCTATCTCTAATCTCTAAACTGTAACTCTAAAGTCTAACCCTAACCCTGGCCCTAAGACTAACTCTCACCCTAGCCCTAGCCCTAGTTCAACCCTATCCATTACCATAACCCTAAACTTAGCCATAACCCTTGCAGTATTCTTGGTTCTAGCCCTAACCCTAGATCTAACCCTAATTTCAAATTTAACCCTAACACTAAGCTAAAGACTAACACTAACACTAGCTCTAACCCTAACTCTAGGACTAAAACAAAACCGAGTATGAGCCCTATCCCTAAAACTTATCTTAAACCAAATCCTAACACTACAACTAGACCTAACACTAGCCCTAATTTGAGTCCTTACCCCAAGCTTAAAAACAACCCTGACCCTGACTCATATCCTAACACTCACCCTAGCTCTAAACACTGCCCTCATGATAAACTGAACACTAACAGTAACCCTAGCCCTAATTTGAATCGTAACACTAACCCTAAAATTAAGGCTAACCCTGACTCCTATCCTAACATAAACCCTAGCTATAAATATCACCCTAACCTTTTACCTAACCCTAACACTAAACATAATCCATACCATAACAATAAAACTAACCCTAATGGTAACCCTAGATCTTACATTAGCCCTTGCCCTAACACTAGCCCTAACCCTAACACAAGACCTAGGCCTAATCCGACCCATAAACCAAACTTTAACCCTACCTCTAACCATAAACATAGCCATAACCCTAGCTCTAAACAAATCCCTTACCAAAGTAGATCCCTATACCTAAGGGTAACCCTAGACCTATACTTAATCCTTAGGCTAACCAAAACACTAATCCTATTAATAGCCCTTACCCTGTCCCTCATTCTAGATCTAAGCCTATCCAAAACCATAACACTAACTCTGACCCTTTTACTGACACTACCACTAATCCTAGGTATAATCATAACCCTAACCCAAACCAAAAGTCTACCATAATTCTACCCCTAGACATAATTCTGAACCTAACTCTCAACCCAGCCCAAACCATAGCTCAGAACCTAACCCTTACACTATAAATAACTCTAACCTCACCCTAGTTCTAACTCTCACCCTAACTCAAAATCAAGACCTAATCCTAACCATAAACTTAGCCCTAACCTTAAGTCTAACAATATTATTACTCTAAACAAAACCCTTACCCTAATGCTAATCCTAGGCTTAACCCTAAACATATCACTATCTCCAAACTTATCAATTACCATAAACCTACCCTGAATCCTAGACCTAATCCAATCTTACCCTAACCCTAACCCTAATGCTAATTCTAGCCCTAACCCTAACCTAGAACCTGAACCAAACCATAACACTGAGACTGACCCTAATAATTCCTCTAGCTCTAAACCTCACTTTTACCCTATAACTAACCCTTACACTAGACCTAGCCATTAAACTAATCCTAAAACCATCCCTAAGCATAACCCTAAACCTGATATTAGCCATAGCCATGATACTAGCCCTAACCCTAACACAAACTCTAGCCCTTATCCTAGCCCTTAACATAGCCTTAATTATAACCCTAAAAATAAATGTAGGACTAATCCTAAAACTAACCCTAGACCTAATCTTAGATCTACTTTAGCCCTATCCCTATCCTTAACCCTAACCCTACTCCAAAGACTAACTCTAAGTCTTACATTAGTCCTAACCCTAGTTCTAACCCTATAATTTACTGGAATCCTAAGCCTAGCCCAAACCATAGGTCTAACACTAGCCCTATTCATAGTCCTAACAGCAACTCTGGATTTAACCCTAACTCTAAATCTAACCATAAACCTTAGCCTAAACATAAACTTAACACTAGACCTAAACCTAAGGCTAATCCTAAAACTAGCACTAACACTAGCACCCCCCCAAAAAACAAGCCATAGACCTAAACCTAACCCTTAATATAAACTAAGGCCTAACCCTACCCTTAGCCATAACTCTAGACCTAATTCGAGTTTTAAGCCAAACCCTAAAACTAACCCTGACCCTGACTCTGACCTTAACATTAACCCTAGCTCTAAACATCACGCTTACCCTATATGTAAACCTAACAATAGACCTAGCCCTAACCCTAACCCTAAAGTTAGCCTAATCGCAACCCTGGTACTTACATTAGCCGTTACCCTAAACCTAGTTTTAACTTAACTCAAAACTTAGCCTTATTCTGAATACTATCCCTAGATTTACCCCTAACTCTAAAGCTATCACTAATTGTAACTATAACCCTAGCCGTAACCCTAGATTTAACCCTAACACTAACCCTAGCCTAACCCTATCAATAATCATAACATTGACCCTAGCTGTACCCCTATCTCTAACCCTATCTATTACCCTAACCATAACCCTAACCCTAATGCTAAATGTGGGCCTAAACCTAACTGTATCCCTAATCCTAACCCTATCCATTAACCTAAACCTAATCTGAAACCTATATGTAACCCTATCTTTACCCTAATTCCAACTCTAATGCTAATTCAAGCCAAAACATTACGCATTAACCTATCCAAAACACTAATCATGACCCTGACCCTATTAGTACCCTTAGCTCTAAATCTGACCCTTACCCTAAACCTAACCCTTACACTATATGTAGCCATAAACCTAACCCTAAAACTATTTTTAACCATAACACTAGCCTTGAAATTAGCCCTAGCCATAATCCTAGCCCTAAACCTAGGCTTAATTCTATCCTGAACCATAACCTGAGCCCTAACCCTAATTCTATTCCTCAACCTAGGCCTAAATATACTTATAACCTCACCGTGTACATAAAAACTAACAATAACAATAAACCTAACCATAACCCTCGCTCTAAACTTAGGCCTAACACAAAGCCTAGTGCTAACTCTAGCCTTTATTTAATTCTATCCTAAACCTAAACATAGCCATAAGACTAACTATAACTCTTGCCCTAGCCCTATCCTAGTTCTATCCTTAGCCTTAATCCTAACCATAGAACTAAGCCTAAGTCTAAATCTAACCTAACTCTAAATATAACTGTAACAATAAGCCTAAACCAAACCCTAACACTAACCCTAACCATAATGCTAATCCTAAAACTTGCCCTATCCCTAGCCCTAATGATAAACCAAAACCATACCATAGCCCTAATCCTAACCCTTAACCAAAATCAAACCCTAACCCTACAAGTAGCCCTAAAACTAACTCTAAAACTAACCCTGACCCTGACACTGACCTTAACACTAATCCTAGCTCTAAAAATCACCCTAACCTTAAATTAACCCTAACACTATATCTAGCCTTAACCTAACCCTGAAACTAGTCTTAATCATAACCCTAGTTCATACATTAGTCATTGTCCTAACTGTAGCCCTAACCCTAACACAAATTCTACCCCTAATCCGAGACCTAAACCTAGCTTTAACCCTCACACTTGTCCTAAGCCTAACCCTAACACTAGCCATAAGCCTAACTCTAACCCTATTTTTTACACTAAGCCAAACCCTAACCCAAATGCTAACACTAATTCTAATCATAATCCTTAGCCTAACTTAAACTCTAACCATATTACTAGTCTTAACCCTAGCCCTCATTCTACCTCTAAACATAACTCTGACCCTCATCTGACCCTAATAGTATCCCTAGGTCTAAACCTGACCCTAACCCTAATCCAAACCCTAACACTAGCTCTACTGGTAACCCTATACCTATACCTAAGCCTAAAACTAGACCTAGACCCAAAGCTAATCCTAAATATACATATAACTCTAGCCCTAGACCTAAACAAAAAGCTAGCACTAGCCCCAAAAATAACCCGTAATATAAACCAAACACTTAC
Organism: Callospermophilus lateralis; assembly: GCF_048772815.1. NCBI lineage: Eukaryota > Metazoa > Chordata > Mammalia > Rodentia > Sciuridae > Callospermophilus > Callospermophilus lateralis. The sequence continues at coordinate 164,265,933 of NC_135305.1, forward strand.
CCTACCCCTAGATCTAAACCTAGTGCTAATTCTGGCTCTAACCCTAACCCTTACCCTATCCCCAAAAGTGACCCTGATTCTAACACTGAACCTAGCTGTAAACCTTACACTAACCCAATACCTAGACCTAACACTAGAGCTAGCCATAATACTAAACCTAAATCTAGCCCTAAACCTAACCCTAGTTTATACATTATGCATTGTCCTAAACCTAACACAAAACCTAGCCCTAATCCTAGGCCTAAACTTAGCTCTAAGCATAACTCCCAGCCTAACCCTAGCCCTAAACCTAGCCTTAACATAAGCCTCGCCTTAGATTTAACCCTAGCTCAAAGCCTAACCTTTACACTAAACATAACTTTAGCTTTATCCTTAACCCTAACCCTATCCTTAACCCGAATCCTAACGTTAAGCCTAGCCTGAACTTTAGCTCTAACCATATCTGTTACCCTAACCCTTACCCTCCCTGTAATTAAAACTCTATCCCTAACACTAAACCTAATTCTAACCATAAATGTAAACCTAGACCTAAACCTATACCTAACCCTTGCTGGGAGCCATCTGCCAAGTAGGTATGACAATTTTCTTGCCAGCGTACCCCCATGTTTCTTTAGTGGAAGGACTCATGGAAATAGGACATTTTGCAGGACATTGCATGTAAGGTGACCTTGATCAAGGACCAGGGCGGATCTGTATTTAGGGTGTTCCTGGTTTAGCATAATAGGAGATTAGGGTGTTCCCCCTTTAGAATAGGGCATATCCTGCTGCTGAGTTCCTCTTGAGTTCTTAGGGTCAGACAGTATATTTGGGAGACAGAAGCCCAGGAGTGGTGGATTTGGGCAGAGAACGTGGATTTCCCCAGAACGTGTTTGTAGACGGCCGGTGTGAATTCGGGAATAAAGAATTGCTGTTTGAATCTACAAGCTGTGTGGAGACTTGTGATTTGTGCCCAGCCAGAGACTGCGGCATTTGGTGGCTCGTACGTGGAATGTCTAAAACTTGAATGTAAGTGAAATTACTCACCCCTGAAGGAGAGCGAAAGAATGGGTGAGCATTTCAAAAAACAATGTGTTCTTGTTCTGATTTATTTTGTTTTTATTTCAAGTTGCCTGTTTCTAGAACTTTCTCAGGCAAACTGGGGAAAATGGTTGACTCAAGGTTTGAAGTTGTTCGCATCCAAGGAAGAGAAATTGTTAGAGAAAGGAAGCACCCCAGTAAGACCAAGAACAATTAGGGCATATGTTGATACAATACAAAAATGTAGCCCATTGCTTTTTAAAGACGAGTTATTAAATATATCATTGGGACCATCATGGTATCCTGTAGAAGGATTTTTCTTCAACAAGAAAGAGATGGCTAGTTCTGTTTACTACGCTTGTCTAAAATCTTGGTTTTTACAGACATCTGATTAATTTACAAAACTAGAGTGTTAAAATATCAACCACTAAATATGAAATCAAGTACTCTTTACTTATTAAGTTCCATAAGGTAATATATTTAATCATTATGTGTGTTTTCATAAATTGGTGAATGGAAAAATGTTTAATATTGCTTTGGTCTATGTCTTTGCTGAAACAAGGTTACTAAGTGTTAAGATTCTATCAGGTGTAATTTACATACAAAGAGTATAAGAAGTTTCAGTTGGGTTTCAATTACAGTATTATAGTACCATAAAAAACATGGAAGTATTTCATCTTATTAAAGTGGAGTAATTTGTCTAAATCAGAAATTTTATAAGGGTTGTTTCAGAATGTGAATTTATAAAAAGGGTTAATGGTTAAAAAAGAGATATAAAAAGATTCAAGATGTGGAAATATATTTTAATATAAAGGTTAAAAAATGTTTCTAGATGAGACAATCTCTGTGTGGTAAAGTAAAAAGTTGTAAAATGCCATTTTAAAAGATTTTGAGGAAACTAGACTTACTTTAAAAGTTTGAGAAAGGAAAAAGAAGAAAAAGATATTTGTACATGGCAGATTGAGAAAAAGCTTCTTAATGGAGTAAAAAAGGCCTTTGGTTGAAGGGCAGCCATGTAAACTAACATTAAGCGATTTAAACAGAATCTAAGCCTCGTTTAAAAGAGTGAAGCTGTAGGTGGTGAAAAAGTACATTTAATAGTACAGTATAGATGATAATTACAAGGATTTAAAAGGTTAATTTGAAGGTGGTTAAGATGCCTTCATGATGGAGGAAAGATTTCATCATTCGAAGCCTAGTTAATCTTAAAAATTGGAAAGGGGTATATATCCCCCAAAGATAAACTTAAAATAACCCTTTTTACTCTAAACTTTTTAAATTTGGATTCATCAGGACTTAGTGCTGCGGAAAGACATATGTATCCAAAAAATGTTCATAAGCCTAAGGTACTTTGGAAAGATATTCTAACAGAACAATGGAAAGGTCCTGACCCAGTGATTGTCTGGAGTCGGGACTCTATCTGTGTGTTTCCACAGGGAGAACAGCAACCGATTTGGATTCCAGAAAGACTAACTAAAACGATTTCTACAGATCGAAAAGAAGATGATTTGACTCAAATCCATAATAGCTGATATCCAGAACTCCAGCTTGGCCATTCTTACATCTGCGACAGTGATTAACCAGGATGCTTTTTTCAATATCTATTTTATTATTGCATTTTTCCACATCATAAGGTTCTATTTTATTTTTTGAGCTCATACACACCTAGGTTAATGTTTTGTTTTTTGTTTTTTTTTTTTTTTGATCAGTTTTATTTTTTGACTGTGGAGTTTTTAAACATTGCAATGGAGATTTCACCTAGGTAAAGCTACAAGGCCTTTTTATTATCTTATGTGTTGTACGTTTGTTTGCACATTTGTGTTTTGTGTTGTATGTCTGTGTGTGCGTATGTCCATATTTCATATATGAGGAGCGCTCATGAAAAATGGATCCACATTATTATTATTATTATTTTATTCACGTGATTTAAATGGCTTAATTTAAATTAGGTAAACAGCTGTTAAGGATTGTTTTTAAAGGTGGTTAACAGATCTGCTTGTTTACTAATTTAAATCAGGTAAACAGCTGTTAAGGATTGTTTTTTAAGGAGGTTAACAGATCTGTTTGTTTACTTTCACCTTTCCTTTTCATTATATTTAATAATTCTTTTCAGGATAATGTCTTTTTAGCATCATTGCCAGAATTCTTATCTTCATCCCTATGAATATAACTCAACAAGTATGCTCAATCAAGGAGTCAACTTACTTTGGGAGGCAACGGACTTTGGGAGGAGACGGGCATATTGATAGATTCCTCCACTTTGAACCCCTTGCAGAACTTTCCTGGACTATGTAACTACGTTTAGTGCAGCAAATTGTGGTAATGCTGGCATATATTTGCTGATGGTGTCACCAGTGATGCAATTTTTATTTCCTTGCCAGCGCACCACATGTTAATTGTGGTAATGCTGACATATCTTTGCTGATGGTGTCACCAGTGATGCAATTTTTCCAAAGGAACTGTCAATTGGCTTGGTGTCATGGCATTTCTGTATCCTCCTCCCTTCTGCTAGTGATGGTCTAAAATTTGGGGGCCAATGGCTATATGCTGGACCTGTAGTCAGTGACGGGTATGATCCAATTGCGGTGGTATCAACCTAAGACAGGAGGCTGACGCCTAAAGGTCAGTTTTCCAATGACGGGTAAGAACCATATGTTGAATTGGACAACCTACCAGGCACGGTCCTTAAGCCACATTAACCTCACTGCCCCACTGGCACCAAGGCCAAATTTAGGGGCCAACAGAGGTGAGGCAAAGAACCTCACCCCCCCCACCGGTGCATAGACCTATCCACAAGTATGGCTGTATGCTGGACCGGTAGTCAGTGACGGGTATGATCCAGTTGCAGTGGTATCAACCTAAGACATGAGGCTGACGCCTAAAGGTCAGTTTTCCAATGACGGGTAAGAACCATATGTTGACCTGGACAACCTACCAGGCACGGTCCTTAAGCCACATTACTTGTTGTTTAATTAATCAGAAGGGGGGAGATGCTGGGAGCCATCGGCCAAGTAGGTATGACAATTTCCTTGCCAGCGTACCCCCATGTTTCTTTAGTGGAAGGACTCATGGAAATAGGACATTTTGCAGGACATTGCATGTAAGGTGACCTTGCTCAAAAACCAGGGCGGACCCGTGTTTAGGGTGTTCCTGGTTTAGCATAATAGGAGATTAGGGTGTTCCCCCTTTAGAATAGGGCGTATCCTGCTGCTGAGTTCCTCTTGAGTTCTTAGGGTCAGACAGTATATTTGGGAGACAGAAGCCCAGGAGTAGTGGATTTGGGCAGAGAGTGGATTTGGGCAGAGAACGTGGATTCCCCCAGAACGTGTTTGTAGATGGCCGGTGTGAGTTCGGAAATAAAGAATTGCTGTTTGAATCTACAAGCTGTGTGGAGACTCGGTATTTCTGCCCAGCCAGAGACTGCGGCAAACCCTCACCCTAGCTCTAATCCTTGCTCAAACACTAACCCTTACCTAAACTAACCATAACCCTAGACCTAAACCTAACAATTACCCTTACCCTAAAACTTACCCTAAATCACACACTAGGCCTATCCCTAAACCTAGCCCTAATCCTAGAATTAATCCAAACCATAACCTAGCCCTAACCCTAGCTTTAAACCTATCCATTAAACTAAACCTAACCCGATCACTAAACCTAACCCATTCATAACCCTAAACCTTAACTGAAACCTAAACTAAACCTTATCCATTATGCTACCCTAAACCTAAACCTAATGCTAATTTGAGCTCTAATCTTAAACCTTAGCTAAATCAAATGCTAACCCTGACCCTGACTCTGACCCTAATAATAATTCTATCCCTACAGCTGACCTTTAACCTAAACCTAACTCTTACACTAGACCTAGCAATAACCTAACCCTAAAACTATCCTTAACATTAACCCTAGACCTGATATTAGCCCTAGACCTGGTCCTAGCCAGAACCCTAAAAGAAAGCCTAGCCCTTAACCTAGCCCTAAATCTAGCCTTAATCCTAAACCGAACCATAACCCTAGGCCTAATCCTAATTCTAACCCTCACCCTAGCCCTAAAGCTAGCTATAACCCCACCCATTCTGCTAAACTTAATCTTAACACCAATGCTAACTCTAACTCTAGCCCAACCCCTTGCTCTAACCCCAACACTAACCCTAGTCTTAATACTAGCCTTAATTTAGCCCTAACCATAACACTAACACTAGCCCTAATCCTAGCCTTAATTTAGCCCTAAACCTAACCCTAACTCTAGCCCTAACCCTAACCCTAATTTACCCCTAAACCTATCACTAACCCTAGCCCTAATCCTAGCCCTAATTTAACCCTAACTCTAGCCCTAAGAGTACTACTAAGACTAACTCTAATTCTCACCCTAGCCGTATCTCTAGTTCTAATCATATTCATTACCATAACCCTAAACCTTGCCCTAACCCTAGCCGTAGGCCTAGCTCTAACCCTAGATCTAACCCTAACTCTAAATCTATCCCTAAATCTAAGCCTAAAACTCAACCTAACAGTAGCCCTAACCCTGATGCTAACCCATAATCTAACTGTAACCGTAGCCCTAGCCCTAACACAAAACTAACATATATTCCTAACCCTTAACCTTAACCAAACCCTAACCATACACCTAGTACTAACTTTAGCCATAATTCAATTTACAAACCTAACTCTAACACTAAACCTGACTCTGACAGTGACCCTAACAATAACCCTTGCTCTAAACATCATGTTAACCCTAAACATAACCAGAGAACTATACCTAGCCCTAACCCTAACCCTAACCCTAAAACTAGCACTAATTTTAACACTAGTTCATACATTAGACATAACCCTAACCCTAGCCCTAACCAAACCCCAAACCAAGACCTAATCTGAGCTTTAACCCTAGCTTTAACCCTAAATCTAAACCTAACCCTAATCTAGAACCTAACCCTAAAACTTACCCTAACACCAGCAAGAATTCTAACAGTTACCCTATCCCTATCACTAGCTCTAACGCTATCCAATACCCTAACCATAACCATAACTCTAATGGTAACCCTAGGCCTAACCCTATACTTATCCCTAACCCTAACCTATTTCATTAACCTAAACCTAACCTGAACCCTAAACCTAAACCTATCAGTACCCTAAACCTAACCCTAATGCTAATTTGAGCCCTTACCCTAAACCTTAACCTAACCCAAACCCTAACTCTGACCCTTCCCATGATAATATACCTAGCTCTAATCTTGACCCTACCCCTAAACCTAAACTTTGTACAAGATCTAGCCATAAACCTAACCCTAAAACTAACCCTAACCCTAACCCTAGACCTGACATTTGCCCTAGCCATAATTCTAATCCTAACCATAACACAAACCAAACCCATAACCCTAACCCTAACACTAGCTCTAATCCTATCCATAACCCTAGCCCTAAATTTAGGTCTAACCCTATCATTTACCATAAACACAACCCTAATTATAAGGCTAAACCTAGGACTAAATCTAACCCTGTCCATAACCATAACCCTATCCATTATGCGAAATCTAACCTGAACCCTAAACCCAACACTATCATTACCCTAAACCAAAACCTATTGCTAATTCGAGCCCTAACCCTAAACCCTAGCCTAAACAAAACCCCATACCTGACCCTGACTCTAATAATACCCCTAGCTCTAAACTTGATCCTTCCCCTAATCCTAACATTTACACTAAACATAGCCATAAGCCAAACCCTAAAACTATCCCTAACCATAACCTTAAATCTGACATTCACCCTAACACTAATCCTAGCCCTAACCCTAACACAAACCCTAGCCCTCATCCTAGTCCTAAAACTAGCCTTAATCATAACTTGAATGAAAACCTACCCCTAACCCTAATTCTAAACTTTATTCTAGCCTTATCCCTAGCTCTAACCCTATCACTTACACTTAACCTAACCGTAAGCCTAAAACTAACCCTAGGCCTAAACATAACCATACACCTAGCCCTATTTCTAACCCTAATTAAGCCCTATACCTAACAAAAAACTAAGCTTACCTGTAAGACTATCTCTCACACTCACCCTAGTCGTATTCCTAGTTCTAACCCTATCCCTTACCATAACCCTAATCCTAGCCATAAACCAAGACCTAACAGTAGCCCTATCCTTAGCCCTAGACCTAATTCTAGATTTAATCCTAAATCTAAATCTAACTTTAACCCTAAGCCTAAACCTAAACCTGACACTAGCCCTAAACCTAATGCTAAGTCCAAAACTAGCCCTAACCATAGCCCTAGCCCTAAAACAATATCGAGCCATAACTCTAACTTTGAAACTTAACCTAAAACAAACCTAACCATACACCTAGCCCTAACCCTAGCCCTAATTTAAGTCCAAACCCTAACCCTAAAACTACTTTGACCTTGAGTTTGACCCTAACACTAACCCTAGCTCTAAACATCACCCTAATGTTATACCTAATCCTACCACTCGGCCTAGTCCTAACCCTAATCCTATAACTAGCCCAAATAGACACCCTAGTTCATACATTGGCCATAATTCTAAACCTAGCCCGAACATTAACCAAAACATAACCTTAATGCAAGACCAAACCCTAGATTTAAGCCTAAACCTAAACCTAACACTAGCCGTAACCTTAACCCTAACCCTAAACATAGTCCTAACCCTACCTCTGATTCTATCCCTTACCCTAAGCTAACTCTAACCCTAATGCTAACCCTAGGCCTAACCCTAATACTTAGCCTAGCCCAAACCTTAACCCTATTACCAGTGCTAACCCTAGCCTTCATTATAGCTCTAACCATAACACAAACCTGACACTTATTCTGACCCTAATGTTAACCGTAGGTCTAAACATGACTCTAAACCTATACTGAACCCTACAACTAGCACCAGAAATAAACGTATTCCTAAACCTAACAATAACACTATCCCTAGACTTAAACCTAATCCTAAATCTAGCCATATCTCTAGCCCTAGATATAAACAAAAACCTAGCCCTAGCCCTAATGATAAAACTTAACCTAACACAAATACTAAGCCTACCACTAGACCTAACTCTAGTGAAAATTCTTGGTTTAAACCTAACCCTAACTGTAACCTGAACGCTGACCCTGACCCTAACACTAACCCTAGCTCTAAATATCATGCTAATGCAAACTCTAACCCCAACACTTGACCTAGCCATAACAATTACACAAAAAGTAGCTCTAATCATAACCCTGGTTCAAACATTAGTTGTAGGCTTAACACAAACCCCAACCTAACCCCAAACTAACCCCAAACCTAGCCCTAATCTGAACACTAACCCTATTTTTAACCCTAACCTTAAAACTAGCCCTAACCCATACCCTAACCATAGCTCTAATCCTAGCTTTTACCCTATCCATTCCCTTAAGCTAAACCTTAAACCTAATGCTAACCCTACTCCTAACCTAATCTATAGCCTAACACAAACCCTAACCCTATTACTAGTCCTAACTCTATCCTTCTTTTTTGCTCTACCACTAATCAAAACCCAAACCCCAACCCTGACACTTATTCTGACCCTAACACTAACCGTAGGTCTAAACCTGACCCTAACCTGAAACGGAACCCTAATCCTATACTTAAACCTAAACTGGCAATCCTATACATAAACCTAAACCTAACACTAGCCCTAGACCTAAATCTAATCCTAAATCTAGCCATATCTCTAGCCCTAGACCTGAACAACAACCTAGCCCTAGCCCTAACAATAACCCTTAACCTTACCCAAATACTAACCCTACACCTAGACCTAAACCCAGTCCTAATTCTGGCACTAACCCCAATATTAACTATAATCTAACACTGGCCCTGACCCTAACATAATCCGACAAAGCTCACCCTAACCCCCAAACGTAATTCTAACACTAGACCTAGCCATAACCCTAACCCTAAAACTAGCCCTATTAATAATCCCAGCTCTTACATTACCCATGGCCCTAAACCTAGGCCTAAACTAACACAAAACATAGCCCTAATCCTAGGCCTGAACATAGCCCTAAGTGTAACCCTAAACATAACCCTAGCTCTAACCCTGATTCTAAGCCTCGCTTTAGACCTAACCCTTGATCAAAGCCTAAGCTTTACCCTTAACATAACCCTATCCCTATCCCAAACCCTAACCAAACACTATTCCTAATCCTAACCTTAACCACAGCTCTAATTATATCCACCACACTTACCCTAGTCCTAATAATAATTAGCTCTACTCTATCCATTACCCTAACCATAATCCTAACCCTAATGTTAACCCTAGTCTTAACCCTAACCCTATTGCAATCCCTATACCTATCCACTACCCTAAAACTAACCTGAACCCTAATCCTAAGCCTATTCATTACCCTAACCCTAACTCCACCCTAATGATAATTCAAGCTCTAAACCTAAATCTTAACTTAAACCAAACCTTAAGCTGTACACTGACCCTAAAATACACATAGCTGTAAATTGATCCTTACCCTAAATCTAACCCTTACAATAGACCTAACGATAAACATAACCCGAAACCTCTCCCTAAATTTAACCCTAGACCTGACCTTAGCCCTAGCCCAAATCCTAGCCCTAAACCTAACACGAACACTAGCTCTCATCCTAGCCCCAAACCTAGCCTTAATCATAAACTAACCCTAATTCTAACTCTTTCCTTAGCCTAAACCTAGTTATAACCCCATTGCTTACCATAAACCTAACCCAAACCTTAACCCTAACACTAACCCTAGCCCTAATCCTAAACCTAACCCAAACCCTAGCTTTAAGACTAACTATAACTCTTGCCCTAGTCCTAGCCCTAATTCTAACCATATCATTTACCATAACCTTATTCCTATCCCTAAGCCTAGAATCACCCTAGCCCTAACCTTACACCTTGCCTAACACTAGATCTAAATCTAACTCTAAATCTAACCAAAATTCTACACCTAAACCTAATCCTAACACTAGCCCTAACCCTAATGTTAATCCTAAAAGTAATCCTAACTATAGGCTTAGCCCTAAAACAAAACTTAGCCATAACATTAACTCTAAACTTTTACCTCAACCAAACCCTAACCTTACATGTAGCCCTAAGCTTAGCCCTAATTCGAGTCCTAATCTTAACCCTAAAAGTACCCCTGAACCTGTCTCTTACATTAACACTAACCCTACCTCTAAACATCACCCGAAACCTAAACCTTACACTAGAACTAGACCTAGTCCTAACCCTAATTCTAAAACTAGTTCTAATCATAAACCTAGATCATACATTAGCCATAACCTTAAACTTAATGCTAACCAAAACCTAACCCAAATCTGGAACCTAACCCTAGATGTCACCCTAACCCTAACTCTAACACTAGCCCTAACCCTAACTCAAACCCTAGCTCTAACCCTAGCTCTAACCTTATCCTTTACCAAACCCAAACTCAAAACCTAATGCTAACCCTAGTCCTAAAGCTAATTCTTAGTCTAACCCAAACCCTAACCCTATTACTAGTTCTAACCCAAGCCCTCATTCTTGTTTTAACTATAACCCAAATCCTAACCATAACCCTGACAATTATTCTGACCCTGAACCTAAACCAAACCCTAACACTAGCCCTACCCATAACCTTATATCTAAACTTAACCCTAACACTAGCCCTAGATTAAACCAAATCTTATATCTAGCCAAGTCTTTAACCAAGACCTAAACAGAAAACTAGCAATAGCTCTAATAATAACCCTTAACCTAAGCCAAACACTAACCTTAACTCTACATCTAACCAATCCTAATTCTGGCTTTGCCCTAACCCTAACCCTAATCCAAACACAGACCCTGACACTAAGACTAACCCTAGCTATAAAACTGACCCTAACCGAAACCTAAACCTAACACTAGACATAGCCATAACTGTAAATATACCCCTTATATGACCATAGCACTAAGACTACCTCTAAACCTAATACAAAACCTAGCCCTAACCCTAACCCTAAATCTAGCCCAAAGTGTAATTCTAACCCTAACCTAAACTTATACCTTACCCTAAAGAAAACCTCACGCTAACCCTAACCATCGCCTTAGACCTAACCCTAGTTAAAACCCAAAACCGAACCCTAAACATAACCCTAACCCTATCCCTAAACCTAATCCTAATCCTAGTGTTAATCATAATCTTAACACTAGCCCTAAAACTTAATACTATCTCTAAAATTATCCAATTCCCTAAAGCAAATCTTAACCTTAATGATAACACTAGCTCTAATCTTAATTGTAAACATAATTCTAGACCTAACCCTAAACCTAACCCTCATTGTATCCTTAACTCTAGATAAACCCTAACCCTTACTCTAATACTAACCTTAGCCCTAACCTTAACACTAACCCTAAACCAAAAACTACCTCTAACCCTAACCTGACATCTAACCCTTCCCATTAATGATAATCTTAGCCCAATGATAATCTTAGCGCTAGTCCTAACATTAATCCTAAACCTAAAACTACTCCTACCACTAACCTGACATATAACCCTATCCAATAACCTAACTCTAAAGATAACCTTAGCCCTAACCCTCACACTAAACCTAACCTTAACCATTAATCTAACCCTAAACATAATCTTAAACCTAACCCTCACCCTAGCACTAAACCTAGCTCAAAACTTAACCTGTACCCTAAACCTAACGCAAACCCTAATCTTAGCCCTAGCCTAACCCTAACCCTAACTCTAGTCCTAATCCTATCCAACACCCTAGTCTAACCCTACCTCTAATGCTATTCATTACCCTAACAATAACCGTAACCCAAATACTAACCCTAGGCCCAACCCTAACCCTATCACTCACCTTAACCCTACCAATTACCCTAATCTTAACCTGAATCCTAAACCTAAACCTAACCATAAACCTAACCCTAATTCTAAAACTAACACTAATTGGAGCCCAACCCTAATAATTAACCTAACACAAACCCAAAACATGACCCTGACCCTAAAAATACACCTTACTCTTAACCTGGGCCTTAACTAAACCTAATATTAGACCTAGCCATGAACCGAACCCTATCACTATTTCTAGCCATAACCCTAAACCTGACATTATTCCTATACCTAAAACGTGCTCTAACCCTAACACAAACCCCAGGCCTCACCCTAACTCCAAAACTCACCTTAATTCTAACACAAACCTAATCCTAGATCTAAACCTAGTTCTAATCATCGCCCTAGCCCTAAACCTAGCTATAGCCCCATCCTTTCCCCTAAACCTAATCCTAAACATAGCCTTAACCCTAGGTCTAACCCTTACACAAATTTTAAACATTTCCCTAGCCCTAATTTAGCCCTAAACATAACCCTAACCCTAGACTTAAGACTAACTCTAACTATCGCCCTAGCTCTATTCGTAGTTCTAATCCTATCCCTTCTCGTAACCCAAACACTAGACCTAACCTTAGCCCTAACCCTAGCCATAGCCCTAACCCTAGAATTAAACATAACTCTAAATGGACCACTAAGCCTAAACTCATGCTATCACTAGCAGTAACACTAACATTAATTGTAAAACTACCCTTAACTTTATCCTTAGCCCTAAAACATAATGAGCCATAGCACTAAGCCTAACTCTTAACCTAAACCAAATTCTAACCCTACATCTAGCCTGAAGGCTACTCCTAATTTGAGTCCTTTCCCCAACCCTAAAACTAACTCTGACCCTGACTCTTAACCTAACATTATCCCTACATAAAAACATCACCCTGAAGTTAAACCTAACCATAAAACTAGACTTAGCCTTAACCGAAACCCTAAAATTAGCCCTAATCATAACCCCAGTTCTTACATTAGTTGTATCTCTAACACTAGCCCTAATGTTACCCAAAATGTAGCCCTAATGCGAGCCCCAACCCTAGCTTTCACCCTAACTCTAAACCAAAACCAAGTCCTAAACCTTACCCTAAACCTAATCCTAACTTTAATCCTTGAACTAACCCTAAACCTAACACTAACCCTAACACTATCACTAACCCTAGCCCTACCCGTAACCCTAACCCTAGCCCTAACACTAGCACTAACACTATCCCTTACCATAAGCCAAACTCTAACCCTAAATCTACCCTTGTTCTTAACCTAATTCTTACCCTAACCCAAAACCTAACTCTGTTACTAGTCCTAACCCTAATCCTCAATCTAGCTCTATCATTATCCCATACCCTTACCCTAACTTTGACCCTTATTCTGACCCTAACACTAAGCATAGGTCTAAACCTGACCCTAAACCTAAAGTGAGCCCTAACATTGGCACTACCTGAGACCCTATAAGTAAACCTTACCCTAAGACTAGACCCAGACCTACACTTAATCCTTTATCTAGTGATAACTCTAGGCCTAGCCCTAAACAAAAACTTAGTCCTAGCCCTAATTATAAACTTTAACCTAACACAAAAACTAACCCTACCCCTAGAGAAAACCCTAGTCCTAAACCTGGCCCTAACAATAATCCTAACCCTAAACAGAACACTGACACTTACCCTAACACAAACCCTAGCTCTAAATCTTATCCTAACAAAAGACATAACCCTGACAATAGACCTAGTCATATCACTAACCCTGAAACTAGCCATCACTATAGACCAAAGTCTACCTCTAACTCTATTCATTACCCTAATCTTAACTCTAACCCTAACACTAACCCTAGCCCTAACACTCACAGTTACTCTAACCCTATTACTTGTCCTAGTCCAAACACTAGTTCAATCCCTAACCCTTAAACTTAACCTAACCTTAACAATAACCCATGGCCTAAACCTAAACCTAACCTTAACCCTAGCCCTAATCCTAACCTTAACCCTTTTCCTAAACCTAGCTCTAAACCTACATATGACCCTAACTCTAACCCTAAACTTAATGATAACCCTAGCCCAAACACTAGCTCTAACCAGACCCATTACCCTAAACCTAAACCTAACCCTGATGATAACCCTATAACTGACCCTAAATCTACCCTAACCCTAACCCTAGACATAACCATAAACCTAACCATTGCCATAGACCTAACTCTTGCTCAAACCCTAACCATTACCCTAAACCTAACACCACACCAAACCCTATCCAATACCCTAAACCTAATGATAATTCTAGCCCTAACCTTGACACTAACCTTGACCCTAACCGTAACTATAATCTAGACCTAACCCTAAACCTAAATCTTGACCTAGCATTAACCCTATCTCACACTCTAAACCATATAATAAACCTAAACCTAAAACTAACCCTAGGCCTAACCCAAACTCTAGCCCTAATACAAACCATGAAACTAGACCTAACCCTATCCATTATCCTAAGCACAACCATAACCCTAAGGCTAACCCTAGGCCTAACCCTAAACCTTTTGCTAACTCTATCCCTATCAATTACCCAACACCTAACATGAACCCTAAACCTAAACCTATCATTACCCTAACCAAACACTAATGCTAATTCAAGCTCTAGACCTAAAACCTAACCTAAACCAAACCCAAAACCTAATTCTAACCCTAATAAAGGCCCTAGCTCTAAACCTGACCCTTACCCTAAATTGAACCCTTACACTAGACCTAGCCATAAATCTAACCCTCAATCTATAGCTAATGTAAACCTAGACCTGACACTAGCCCTAGCCCTAATTTTTGCCATTACCATAAAACAAACCCTAGCCTTCATCCTAGCCCTAAACCTAGCCTTATTACTAAACCAAACCATAACCCTAGCACTAACCATATTCTAACCTTCGACCTATCCCTAATAATAGCTCTAACCCCATCCCTTTCCCTAAACCTAACCCTATTCCTAAACATAAACGTCAGCCTAAAACTTGGCCTAACACTAATGCAAACACTAGACCTAATCCTAGCCCTAATTTAGCCCTAAACCAAACGTAAACCTAGCTCTAAGACAAACTCTAACTCTCGCCTCAGTCCTATTTCTATTTCTAACCTATCCCTTACCATAATCCTATCACGTGTTTTTACATTAGCCCTAAACCTAGCTCTAGTCCTAATCCTATATCTAAACCTAACTCTAAATCTAACCCTAACCCTAAGTTAAACCTCTCACTAACACCAGCCATAACACTAATGGTAATCCTAAAACAAGCCCTACCCTAGCCAAAGCCCTACAAAACAACCGAGCCATAGCCCTAACCCTAAACTTTAACATAAACCAAACCCTAAGCCTACACCTAGCCCTAAGCCTAGCTCTAATTCGAGTCCTATCTCTAACCCTAAAACAAATCCTGACCCTGAGTCTTACCATAACAATAACCCTAGCTGTAAACATCACTCAAAACTTAAACCTAAACCTAACACTAGCCCTAGCCCTAACCATAATCCTAAAACTAGTTCTAATTGTAACCCTAGTTCTTACATTGGCTGTAGCCCTAAAACTAGCCCTAACCTAACTCAAAACCTATCCCTAATCAGAGACCTAAGACTACCTTAACCTAACCATACCTAATTCTAGCCCGAACACTTACCCTAAGCCTAACCCTAACCCTAACTCTTGACATGACCAAAAACCTAACCCTGAATCCTAGCCTTAACACTAACCATAAACCTAGCCCTAACATGAGCTGTAACCCTATACATTACCCTAATCCTAATCCTAACCCTAAAGCTAACCCTAGGATGACCCTAAATCTATTCCTAA
This sequence comes from Callospermophilus lateralis, assembly GCF_048772815.1. Lineage (NCBI taxonomy): Eukaryota > Metazoa > Chordata > Mammalia > Rodentia > Sciuridae > Callospermophilus > Callospermophilus lateralis. Next base: position 164,281,601 of record NC_135305.1, read on the forward strand.
CCCTAAACCTATACATTACCCTAAACCTAACCTGAACGCTAAACCTAACCATATCCATATGCCTAAATCCTAACTCTAATAATTTTAATCCTAAAACTATTTCTAACCATAAACCTAGACCTGACCTTAGCCCTAGCCCTAATGAAACCCTAATGTTAAAACAGACTCTAGCCCTAATCCTAGCCCTAATCTTACCCTTATTCCTAAACCTAACACTAACCATGGACCTAACCCTAATTTTAACCCTCTACCTAGTTCTAAAGCTAGCTATAACAACATATCTAACCATAACCATAACCCTAGCCATAAGCCTACGCTCAGCCTTAATACTAACCCTTGCTCTAATCCTAGCCATAATTAAGCACTAATTCTAACCCTAAATTTAACCCTAACACTAACACTAACTCTCTCACCCTATTCCTACCCCTAGTTTTAAACCTATCTCTAATGATAACTAAAACCCTAGACCTAAACCTAGCCCTAAACTTCACTGTAGCCCTAAACCTAGATCTAACCCTAATTCTAAATCTAACCCTACCCTAAGACTAAACCACACCCTAACACTAGTTTTAACCCTGACCTTAATTTGAAAACTAGCCCTAATCCTAGCCCTAGTCCTCAAGCAAAACCGAGCCATAGCAATGACTCTAACCTTAACCTAAACCAAATCCTAATCCTACACTTAGCCCTAATCCTAGCCCTAATTCGAGTTCTAACTCTAACCCTAGAACTAATACTAACCCTGACTCTTACCTTAACACTAACCCTTGCTCTACACCTCACCCTAACCCTAAACCTAATCCTAACACTAGACCTCAACCTAAACCTAACCATAAAACTAGCCATAATCATAATGGCAGTTCTTAAATTACCCATAGCCCAAACATAACACAAAACCTAGCCCTAATTCAAGGCCTAACCCTAGCTTTAACCCTAACCCTAACCCTGGCCCTAACCTTAAACCTATTCCTAGTCCTAATCCTTGCTGTATCTCTATTTCTTACACTTAGTCAAACCCTCACCCTATTGCTACCCTAGCCCTAACCCTAATTTTATGCCTACCACAAACCCTAACTCTACTACTAGTCCTAAACCTAGCACTCATTCTAGCTCTAAATTTAACCCAAACCCCAAACCTAACACTGACCTTTATTCTAACTAATTCTAAACCTAGGTTTAAACCTGACCCTAACCCTTATCTGAAACCTACCACAAGCCCTACCAGTAACCCTAACCCTAAGCCTAACACTAACACTAGCCCTAGATCTAACCAAATCCTAAATACAGCCATAAACCTAGCCTTAGCCCTAACAATAACCCTTAACCTTCAGGACTAAGCCTAAACCTAATCCTAACCTAAACCCTGACACTTCCCCTATCAGAAACCATAGCTATAAACCTTATCCTAACCTAAGACCTTACCCTAACACTAGACGAACTCTAAATGTAGCCATCACCATAACTTTAGTTCTTACATTACCCATATACCTAACACTAGCCCTAAACCTCACACAAAACCTAGCCTTAATTACAGCCCTAAACCAAACCCTAAGTATAATCCAAACCCTAACCCTAGCCCTAACCATAACCCTAACCCTCATTCTAGCCCTAACCCTAGCTCAAACCCTAAACCTTACCCAAAACATAACCCTAGCCCAAACCCTAAACCTCAACCTAACTCTAGGCCTATTCCTAAATGTAATCACATCCCAAACCCTAGTTCTAACTCTATCTATTACACTAACCATAACTCTAAAACAAATGCTAACATTAGCCTTTAACCTAACCCTAAACTTACCCTAGCCAAGACAGTAACCCTAACCCTCGCCCTATCCCTAAACCTAGCTCAATCCCTAACCCTTACACTTAACCTAACCCTAAGAGTAACCCACGGTCTAAGACTAACCCTAATTCGAGCCCTAATTCTAACCTTAACCCTAGCTCTAACCCTATTTCAAACCCTACCCATACCCTAAGCAAAAACTTAACCCTAATGATAACACTGAAACTAAAGCTAAACCTACCCTAAACTTAAACATAAACCTAACCCTAGAACTAACAGTGAACTTAATCCTAACCCTAAATCTAAGATAGCTCAAACCCTAATTCTAATCCTGATTCTAACGCTAACCTCAACCTAAACCTATCTTTAACCTGACATCTATTACCCTAACTTTAATGAAAACCGTAGCCCTAACTGTAACACTAACCATGACCATAACCCTAGATCAAACCCTAAAATAGCCTTAGCCATAGCAAATATCCTATCTCAAACCCTAAACTGTACCCTAAACCTAATCCTAAGTGTAACCCTCGCCCTAACCCTGACCCTAACCCTAACTCTGGCACTAATCCTAACCATTATCCTAGCCCTAAACCTAGGTCTAACCCTATAAATTACCCTAAATATAATGCTAACCCTAATGCTAACCCTAGGCCTAACCCTAAACCTATCATAAACCCAAACCATATCCATTACCTTAAAACTATCCTGAACCCTAAACCTAACCCTATCCATTACCCAAACCCTAATTCTAACCTTAATGCTAATTTGAGCCTTAACCCTAAAGCTTAACCTAACACAAACCCAAAGCCTGACTCTGACCCTAATAATACCCCAGCTCTTAATCTGACCCTTCCCTAAACGTAACATTTTAATTTGACCTAACCATAAATCTAACCCTAAAAATATCACTAACTGTAAACCTAGACCTGAAATTAGTCCTGGCCCTAAGTCTTGCCCTAAACCTAACACAAATCTAGCCTTAATCCTAGTCTTAAATCTAGTCTTAATTTTAATCCTAAACATAACCCTAGCCCTAACAGTAAAGGTAATCATAAAACTAGCCCTAACCCTAACAATAGCACTAAAACAAAACCAAGCAACAGGGCTAACACTAACCTTAACTTAAACTAAACCCTAGCACTACACCTAGACTAATCCTAGCCCTAATTTGAGGTGTAAACATAACCTTAAAAATAACCCTGAACCTGACTTATATCCTAACATTCATCCTAGCTCTAAACACCACCCTAAACTAAAACTGAACCCTAACAGTAAACCTAGCCCTTATTTGAATCCTAAACCTAATCCTAAAACTAACCCTGACCTGACTGATATCATAACACTAACCCTAGATATAAATATCATGCTAATCTTAAACCTAACCTTAATACGTGACCTACCCCTACCCCTAAACCTAATTGTAATCCTAGTTCTTATATTAGCCATTGACCTAACTCTAGCCTGAAACCTCACACAAAGACTAGTCTGAATCTGAGCCCTAAACCTAGCTTTAACCCTTACCATAAACCCAACCATAGCCCTAAACCTATGCCTTACCATGAGCAAAACCTTAACCCTAATGCTAACACTAGACCTATTCCTAATCATTAGAGTAACCAAATCTTAACCCTATTAATAGTCTGAACACTAGATCTCATTCTAGCTCTAATGCTTTCCCAAACCCTAACCACAAAAGTGATCCTTCTTCTTACCATAACATAAACTCTAGGTCTAAACCTGACTTTAAGCCTAAACCAAAACCTAATACTAGACCTACTTGATAACTTATACCTAAACCTAACCCTAACACTAGCTCTAGACCTAAACCGAATCCTAAATCTAGCCTCAACTCTAGCTCTAGATGTAAACAAAATCCTAGCCCTAATTCTAAAAAAACTTTTACCTAACCCAAAGACTAACTCTACCCCTAGACCGAAACCTAGTCCTAATTCTGGCTTTAACCCTAATTTTAACTCTAACCCAAACACTGATCCTGGCTTTAACACTAAACCTAACTCTAAACCTGAACCTAACCAAAACCTAAACCTGATTCTAGACCAAGCCATAACCCTAACTCTAAAACTAGCCCTAATCATAACCCTAGATCTTACATTACCCATAGCCCTAACCTTAGGCCTAAACCTAAATATAAGCATAGAGCTAATTTTAGGCCTAAACCTAGCCCTAAGAATTACCCTAGTAACACTAACACTAGCCCTATACCTAACCGTAGCCCTCACCTTAGTCCTAAGATAGCTCAAAGCCTAACATTTACACTAAATATAAACTTAGACCCATCCCTAACTCTCACGCAAAACCTAGCCCAAATCCTAAACTTAACCTAGCCCTAAAACTAGCTCTAAAACTACCCAAAACCCTAACCCTAACCATAAACTTATTGATAATCCTAACCTGAACCCTAACATTAACTCTAACCCTAACTGGAAAACTAACCATAGATATAACCCCAAAATTAAACTCAGCATAGCTCCAACTCTAGATCAAACCATAAACCTAACTATAAACCTAAACATAACCATAGCTCTAATGCTAACCCTATCACTAATTCTAACTCTAAACCAAATCTAAACCTAACCTAACCCTATCTGTTACCTTAACCCTAACCCTAACATTAATGATAAAACTAACCCTAACTCTAACCCTAACCCTAAACATACCATAATCCTATCCCTAGACGTAACTCTAAACCTAGCCCTAAACCTAGCTCAAAACCTAACCTTTATGTTAAACATAACCCTAAACCTAACCCTAACCCTAGTTCTAACCCTAACTCTAACCCTAACTCAAGGCATATTCCAAACCATAACTCTAGTTCTAACCTAAGTTCTAACCCTATCAATTACCCTAACAATAACCCTTACCCTAATGCTAACCCTAAGCCTAACCCTAGCCCTATCACTAACGCTAACCCTAACCCTAACCCTAACCCTAGCCAGCAAACTTACAATAGACCTAACCTTAAAACTAACAATCGCCATAGCCTTCACCCTAGCACAAAACCTAACCCGTACCATAAACCTAAACATAACCATAACCTTAACATTAACCCTAAAACTAAATTAATACCTAAACCTAAACCTAAACCTATATCTAACCATATCCATTACCATAACCCTTATCCTAACCCTAATGATAACCCTTGCCCTAAACTTAACCCTAACCCTAAACCTACCATAATCCTCTCCCTAGACCTAAGGCTAAACCTAATTCTCTACCTAGTCCTAGCACTAACACTAGCTCAAACCCTAGCCCTTACCCTAAAAAATAACCCTAGCCAAAAACATAACCCCATCATAGCCCTAATTTTAACCGTAACAATAGCCCAAACCCTAGCTCTAACTCTATCCATTACCCCAACCATAACCCTAAACCTAATGCTAAATTTATTCCTAACCCTAACCATAACCATAACTCTATCCCGAGCTATGACTCTAACCTGAAACCTCAACCTAGCCCTAACACTTACTCAATCCCTGACCCTTACCCTTTACCTAACCATAGGAAAATGATAAGCCTAACCATAACCCTATCCCTAGCCCTAATCCCACACTTAAAACTAGACATGACCCTATCTGTAACCCCACCCATTACCCTAACTCTAACCATAAACGTCAAGAAAACCTTAGCCCTAACCCTAAACCTCCTCTAAACATAACTGTAAACCTAACCCTAGACCTAACTACAAACCTAACCCTTGCTGTAGTCCTAACCCTAGCTCAAACTTTAACAATTATGCTAAACTTAACACTAACCCTAATCTTAAATCTAAACCTAACCCTAACCCGACACCAAAACCTGTTCATTACCTTAATCCTAATGGTAAACCTAATCCTAATCTTAGACCTAATCCTTAACCTAAGCCTATTTTTAGCACTAATCCTAGTTCATACCCTAACCCATACCCTAAACCTAACCCTAGCCTTAACCCTAAATCTAGCCCTAATCCTAAAAATAACCCTAGCTCTAACCCTAGCTCTAACTGTATCCATTACCCTAATGATAACCATAAACCTAATGCTAGCCCTAGGCCTAACCCTAACCTTATCCATTACCCTAAATCTAACCTGAGCCCTAAACCTACACTGAAGCCTAAACCTAACCTTATCCATTACCCTAACGCTAACTCAAACCTAATGCTAATTTGAGTTATAACCCTAAGTCTCAACCTAACCCAAACCCCAAACCTGACTCGGACTATTACAATACCCCTAGCTCTCAACTTGAACCTCACCTGAACCTAACTCTGACATTAGACCTAGGCATAAATCTTAGCTGAAAACTATTCCTAACCATAACCCTAGACCTGATATTAGCCCTAGCCCTAATTCTTGCCACAACACTAACACAAAAGCTAGCCCTCATCCTAGCCATATATCTAAACTTGATCCTAACCTGAAACCTAACTCTAGCCCTATGCCTAATTATATCCCTTGCCCTAATTCTGAACCTTGCTATAACCCCATCCCTTCCCCCAAATCTACCCCTGACTCTAACTCTAGAATTAACCCTTAAGCTAATCCTAACCCTAACCCTAGAACTAACCATAACTCTAAGTCCAACCCTAACCCTAAGCCTAAACCTCACACAAACACTAGACCTAACACAGCATTAATGCTAAAAGTAGCCCTAATCTAGTTTAAACCCTAAAACAAAACCTAGTCATAGCTCTAACCCTAACCCTTAACCTAAACCAAAACCTAACCCTACACCTAGCTCTAACCTTAGCCCTAATCCCAGTCGTAACCTAACCCTATAACTAACCTTGAGCGCAACTCTGACCTCACACTAACCCTAGCATCACCCTAAAAGTATACCTAAACCTAAAACTAGAACTAGCCCTAACCGTAACCCTAAAAGTAACCCTAATCATAACTCTAGTTTTTACATTAGCCATAGCCTTAATCCTAGCCCTAACCTAACCCAAAATCTAGCCCTAACCTGAGCCCTAAAGCTCGTGTTTACTCTAAACCTAACCATAGCCCTCACCATTACCCTAAACCTAACACTAGCCCTAAAACTGCCCTAACCCTAAACCTAACCCTAGACTTAATCCTAACCATAATCCTAGCCTTAACTCTAGCTCTAACCATATCCATTACCCTAAACATAACCCTAACCCTAATGCTAACCCTAGCACAAAACTTAACACTAATCTTACACCTAGACCTGACACTAACCCTAACAGTCGCCCTAGCCCTAACCATAGCACAAACCCTAACACTTAACCTAAACCTAACCCTAACACTAACCTTTGGCCTAACCCTAACCCTAGCCCTAATCCTAACCATAACCCTAGATCTAAACCTATCCATTACTCTCAACATAAGCCTAACCCAAACATAGCTCTAAACATAGCTCTAACCACAATCATTACCCTAACCCTAAGTATAAACCTCATGATAACACTAGCCCTAACCCTAAACCTACTCTAACCTTAACTGTAAACTTAACCTTAGTCCTAAACCTAAACCTACACTAACCCTAACTGTAAACCTAACCCTAGACTTAACCATAAATATAACCCTTGCCATAGTCCTAATTCTAGCTCTAATGATAACAGTTACAATAAACCTAACACTAACCCTAGTACTAAACCTAAATCTAACCCTGTCCATTTAGGCCTAACCCTAAACTTATCACTAACACGAACCTTATCCTTACCTAAACCTAACCTGAACACTAAAGCTGACCCTATCAATGACTCTAACTCTAACCCTAACCCTAACCCTAATGCTAATTTGAAGACTAAAACTAAACCAAAAACTAACCCAAATTCTGAACAAGACTCTGACTCTAAAATAACACACCTAGCTCTAAAACCTAAACCTTACCCTAAACATAACCCTTAAACTATACCAAGCCATGAAATTAACCCTAACAGTATCCCTAACCGGAACCCTAGACCTGACATTAGCACTCTTCCTAATTATTGCCTTACACCTAACACAAACCCGAGCAATCATCCTAGCCCTAAAACAAACCTTAATCCTAACCAGAACCCTAACCCGAGCCCAAACCCTAATTTCAACCCTTGCCCTAGTTTTGAACCTAAATATAACCACATCATTTCCCCTAACCATAACCCTAACACTAACACTAACACAAACCCTAGTCCTATCTCTAGGCCTAATCCTAACACTAACCATAGCTCTAATCCTAGCCCTAATTGATTGCTAAGTGTAACGCTAACTCTAACCCTAGAACTAAGACTAAACCTAACTCTAGCCCTAGACCTATATCTAGTACCAACCTTATCTATTGCCTAAACCTAACACTAGGCCTGACATTAGTCCTAACCCTAGACATAGTCCTAAACCTAGAACTAACCCTAACTCTAGATCTAACCTTAACTCTAAACCTAAACCTTACCCTAACACTAGTGCTAACCCTAATTCTAATTTGGAAACTAGCTCTAACCCTAGCCATAGCCCAAAAACAAAAATCCTAATGCTACACCTAGTCCTAACCCTATCCCTACAACTAATACTGACCCTGACTCTGACCATAAAATTAACCCTACCTCTAAACATCACCCTAAACCTTAACCTAACTAGGGCTAGGTCTCCCAAACCGGAGACCTAGCCCGAATCCTAACCATAAATCTAACTGTAACCGTAAAGCTTGTTCTTACATTAGCCACAGCCCTAACTCTAACAGAAAACCTAGCACTAATCTGAGCCTCAACCATAGCTTTAACCCTAATTCTAACCCTAACCCTAAAACTAACCCAAAACCTAGCTCTAAACCTCTTTCTTACCCTGAGCAAAACTCTCACCCTAATGCGACCCTAGATCTAACCCTAATCCTTAGCTTACCCCAAACTCTAACTCTATTACTAGTCCTAACCCTAGCCCATATTCTATCTCTAATCCTAACCTGAAGCTTAAGCCTAAACTTTACCCTTATTCTTACCCTAACACTAACCCTATGTCAAAGCCTGACCTTATCACTTAACTGAACCCTAAAACTAGCCCTGCCAGGAAACCTATACATAAAACTAACCATAACACTAGCACTAGACCTAAACTTAATCCTAAATATAGCCATAACTTTAGTCCTAGTCCTAAACAAAAACCTGACCCTAACCCTAAATTAACCATTAACCTAAGGCAAAGGCTAATCCTAGCCCTAGACCTAACCCTAATTCTAATTCTGGCCCTAACCATAAACCCAATGCTAACCCAAAGACTGACGCTTACCCTAACACAAACCCTAGCTCTAAACCTTATCATAACCCAAAAATAAAACCTAACACTAGAAATATCTATAGCCCTAAACCCAAAAACTAGCCATAACCATAACCCTAGCTCTTACATTACCCATAGCCCTAACACTAGCCATAAACCTCACACAAAACCTAGCCCTAAAACATGTCCTAAACCTAGACCTAAAAATAACCTTAACCCTAACCCTAGCACAAATCCTAAGCCTAATGCTGTCACTAGCCTAACCCTAGCTCAAACTCTAACCCTTAGTCTGAACATAACCCTAGCTCTAAACTTAACCCTAACTCTTTCCCTAATACTAAGTGTAACCATAGCCCAAATCCTAGATCTAACTTTATCCATTACCTTAAACATAACCCTAAACCTAATTCTAACCATAGCCCTAACTCTAACCCTAACCCTAACTGTAGCCCTGATTCTAAGACTAACCCCCACCCTAGCCCTAACCCTAGCTCAATCCCTAACACTTACCCTAAACCAAACCCTAACACTAACCATAGGAGTAACCCAAACCAAAGCAGTAATCCTAACCTTAACCTAAGCCCTACCACTAGCACTATACCAATTCATTACTCTAAACATAAGCCTAAACCAAATGCTAACACTAGGCCTAAACCTAAACCTATCCTTAACACTAACACTGTACATTACTCTAAACATAACCTGAACTGTAAACCTAATTCTATCCATTACATTAACCCTAAACCTAACCCTAACCCTAATGCTATATTTGAGCCCTAACCTTAAACCTTAACCCAAACCAAACCCTAAACCATACTCTGACCCTAATAATAACCAAGCTCTATACCTGACCCCTACACTAAACCTAACCCTTACATTAGACCTAACCATAAACCTATCCCTAACACTATTCCTAAACATAACCCTAGACCTGACATTATTCCTAGCCCTAATCCTAGCCCTAACCCTAATAAAAACCCTAGCCTTCATCCTAGCCCTAAACCTTGACTTAATCCTAACCCGAACCCTAACCCTAGACCTAGTCCTAAATATAACCCTTGCCCTAGCACTGAACCTAGCTATATAACCCCATCCCTTCCCTTAAAACTAACCCTAACCCTGGCCCTAACCATAATCCTTACCCTAACACTAATCATAATGCTAATCCTAGCCCTATATGGACCCTAACCTTAACCCTACCCCTAAACCTAGCCCTAAGACTAACTCTAACTCACACCCTAGCCCTACTTCTAATTTATAACCCTATTCATTACCATAACCCTCACAATAGCCCTAATCTGAGTCCTAACCCTAGATCTTACCATAACTCTAAATCTAACCCTAATTTTTAGCCTAAATCTCATTCTACCACTATCTCTAACACTATGGCTAATCCTAAAACTAGACCTAATTCAAGCCCTAGCCCTAAAAGAAAACCGAGCCATTGCTCTAAACCAAACCCTAACCCATAACTATCCATAACCCGAGTTCTAATTCGAGTCCTAGGCCTAAAACTCACCCTCACCCTGACTCATTTCCAAACACAAACCCTAGTTTTAGATATTACCCTAACCCTAAAACTAATGCTAACACTAAACCTAGCCAAAACTCTAACCCTAAAACTAACCCTAATTGTAATCCTAGTTCTTACATTGGCCTTAGCCAAACCCTAGCCCTAACTCTAACACAAAAATAGCTCTAACCCGAGCCCTAACACTAGACTTAACCCTAAACCTAACCCTAAAACTAGCCCTAAACCTAACCCTAATCCGAGCCCTAACCCTATTTCTAATCCTATCCATTACCCTAAGCCAAACCCTATTCATAATGCTACCTCTAGACCTAATCCTAATCCTTAGCCAAACCCAAAGAATAACCTTATGACTAGTCCTAACATTAGCCCTCATTCTAGATACAGCCCTAACCCAAAACCTCATCCTAACCTTCACCCTTATTCTGACCCTAACACTAATTATAGGCTTAAACCTGACCCTAAACCGAAACCAAAACCTAAAACTAGACCTACCAGTAAACTTATACTTAAACCTAATTCGAACACTAGCCCCAGACCTAAATCTAATCTGAACCCTAGCCCCAGACGTAAACCTAATCCTAAATCTAGCTATTACTCTAGCCCTAGACCTAAAAAAAACATAGTGCTAGCCCTAACAATAACCCTTATCCCAAACAAAACACTAACTCTACCTCTAGACCTAACACTACTCCTATTCTAGTTTCACCATAACCCTAACTTTAACCTGAACTCTTGCCCTGACACTAACATCAAACCTTACTTTAAACCTGACCCTAACCCAAAACCTAATCCTAACACTAGACCTAGCAGTAACCCTAACCCTAAAACAAGCTGTAATCAGAACCCTAGATCTTACATTACAAATAGCACTAACCCTATGCCTAAACCTAACACAAAACTTAAAAAACTCTAACTCTAATTGAGGCCTAAATCTACCCTAAGCATAAACATCACCCTTATCCTAACCCTAGTCCTAACTCTAACCCTAACCTTCACCTTAATCGTAACCCTAGCTCAAAGCCTAACCCTCAGCCTAAACATAACCATAGCACTATCCCTAACCATAACCCTAACTGTAGCCCTAATCCTAACCTTTACCCTAGACCTAACACTAGTTCTAATCCTAGACATTACCATAACTCTAAACCTAACCTTAATGATAACCCTATTCCCAACCCTAACCGATACCCTAACCCAAACCATAAACCTAACCCTAGACCTAACCCTAAACCTAAACCTTGCCATAGCCTTAGCCCTAAGTCAAACCCTAACTCTTACCCTAAAACCTACAGTAAACCTAGCCCTAAAAATAAACTTTAACCTAAACCTAACCTTAACCGTAAAGCTAACCTTACATATAACCCCAATCTATTACCCTAAAACTAATCCTAACCCTAATGAAAACCCTAGCCCTAACCCTAAACCTTAACCGTGACCATAACACTAAACCTAACCCTCATCCTATACCTAACCCTAGCTCAAAACCTAAACTTTACCATAAATATAACCCTAACCCTCACCCTAAGCTAGGGTTACTAGCCCTAAACCAAAACATAACCTAACCCTACCACTAACAATAGATCTAACCCTATATATTATCCTTATGATAACCCTAATCCTAATGCTTATCCTAGACATGACCCAAACCCTTTTGCTAAACCTAAAGCTCTTCATTGCCCTAAACCTACCCTGAAACCTAAACCTAACCAAGTCAATTGCCCTAACCCTAACTCTAACGCTAATGCTCATTTAAGCCCTATCCTTAAACCTTAACCTAAAACAAACCCTAATCCTGATCCTGACCCTAAAAATACACCTAGCTCTAAACCTGACTCTTACCCTAAGCCTAACACTTACAATAGACATAGACACAAACCTAACCCTAAATCTACCCCAAACTGTAACAGTAGACCTGACATTAGCCCTAGCCCTAATTCTAGACCTATCCCTACAACAAACCCTAGCCCTCAATCTAGCCATTAACCTAGCCTTAATCATTACCCTAACCCTAATTCTAACCCTCATCCTATCTCTAAACCTAGCTATAAAACCATACCTTACCCTAAAATTAACTATAACCCTAGCCCTAACACTAGATCTGAGATGAACACTAACCCTAGCAATAATCCTAGCCCTAACTTAGCCCTATCCCTAAAACTAACCAAAAACCTAGGCGTAAGACTAACTCAAACTCTCATCCTAGCTCTAGCTTTAGTTCTAACCCTATCGTTACCGTAACCATAACCCTAGCCCTAACCCTTGCCCTATATTTAGACCTAGCCCTAATCCTAGATCTAACACTAAATCCAAATCTAACCCTAACCCAAAGCCTAAGCCTAACACTAACATGATCCCTAACCCTAATGCTAATCTTATAACTAGACCAAACCCTAAACCTAGGAATAAAACAAAACTGAGCAACAGCCCTAACCCTAAAACTTAACTTAAACCAAACACTAACACTACCCCTAGATGTAACCCTAGCCCTAATTAGAGTGCTAACACTAACCTTAAAACTTACCCTGACCTGACTCATATCCTGACACTGAACCTAGCTCTAAAAGACAACCCTAAACTTAAGCCAAACCCTAACAGTAACCCTAGCCCTAATTCAAGTCATAACCCTTACCTTAAAGCTAACCCGAACCCTGACTGAAATCCTAATAGTCACCCTAGCTCTAAACACAGCCCTCACCTTAAACCAAACACTAACAGTAACCCTAGCTCTTATTTGAGTCCTAAATCTAACCCTAAAACTAACCCTGATGCTGACTCATATCTTAACAATAACCCTAACTCTAAATATTACCCTAACCTTAAACCTAAACAAAACACTAGACGTAACCCTAACCCTAAAACCAAAATTAATCCTAATGGTAACCCTTGCTCATACATTAGCCAATGCCCAAATCTATCCTTAAAGCTACCACAAAAACTAGACCTAATCCAAGCTCTAAACCTATATTTAACCCTAACCCTAACCCTAAGTCTAGCATTAACCCTAGCTCTAAGTCTATTCCTTAACCTAAGAAAAACCCTAACCCTAATAGTAACCATAGAGCTATCTTTCATCCTTAGGCTACCAAAAATTCTAACCCTTTTAATGGTCCTAACCCTAGCCTTCCTTCTAGCTCTAACCCTATTCCAAACCCTAATGCTAATCCTGACCCTTATTCTCTCCCTAAAACTAACCCTAGGTCTAAAACTGACCCTAAACCTAGATCAAACCCTAACACTAGCCTTAGACCTAAACCAAATTCTATTTGTAGCCTTAACTCTAACCCTAGACCTAAACATAAACCTAGCACTAGCCCTAACAATTATCCTTAACATAACTCAAACACTATTCCTAACACTTGACATAAACATAGTCTGATTTCTGGCTGTAACCCTAACACTAAGTCTAACCCAAACACTGACCATGCCTTTAGAGTAAACTTATCTCTAAATATGACCCTACCCAAAGAACTAAACCTAACACTAGAGGCAGCCATAACCCTAACTCTACAACTAGGTCTCAACATAACCCTAGCTCTTACATAACCCACAGTCCTAATCCTAGGCCTAAACCTAACACAAAACCTAGAGCTAATCCTAGGCCTAAATCAAGCAGGAAGCATAACCCTAACCCTATCCATAGTCCTAAACCTAACGCAACTTTTGCCTTAGTCCTAATCCTAGCTCAAAGCCTAAACATTACTCTGAACATAAACCTACACCTATCCCTCAATCTAACCTTAACCCTAGACCTAAACCCAGCTCTAAACCTACCAATTACTCTAAACCTAAACCTAACATTATTGATAATCCTAAGTTTAATGCTAAACCTAAACCTAACAGGAAAACTAACCCTAGACCTAACCTTAAACCTCACACTTGCCATAGACCTAACCCTAACTCAAACCCTAACTCTTACTATACATCTAAACATTACCATAGACCTAACTCTAAGCCTAAACCTCAATTTAAAGTTAAACATAGCCCTAAATCTACATCTAATTGTATACATTACCCTAACCATTACCCTATCCCTAATTATGTCCTTAGTCCTAATTCTAACCTTAACCCTATGAGTACTATAATCTTATCTCTAGAAGTAACCCTAAACCTAACCTTCACACTAGCCCTAACCCTATCTCAAAACCTAACCCTTATGCTAAACATAAACCCAAGCCTAACCCTAGTTTTAAGACTAACTCTAACCCTGATTCAAGCACTGTTCTAAACCATAAACCTAGCCCTAAACTCTCCTCTAATTCTATCTATTATACCAACCACAACCCTTACCCTAATGCGAACCCTAGGCCTAACCTTAACCCTATCATTGACCCTAACCCTATCAATTACCCTAAACCTAATATTAACTCTAAACCAAACCCTATAATTACCCTAACCCACACCCTACTGCTAATTCAAGCCCTAACAATAAAACCTAACCTCAAAAAAACTCTAAAACTTACTTTGACCCTAATAAATCTCCTAGCTCTAAGATGAATTTTACACTAAACCTAACCCTTACACTAGACCTAGCCATAACACTAATCCTAAAACTATCCCCATCCATAAGCTGACACCTGACATTAGCCATAGCCCTAATCCTAGCCTTAAACCAAACACAAACCCCAGCCCTTATCGTAGCCCTAAACCTACCTTAATCCTATCCCTAAACCTAATGTAGGCCTAACCAAAGATCTAACCTTAGCACTAATCTTAGCACTAATTTAGTCCTATTCATAACCCTAGCCCTAACCTTAGACTTAAGACTAACTCTAACTCCCACTCTATCCGTATCCCTAGTTCTAACCATATCCCTTTATGGAATCCTAATCCTAGCCCTAACCCTAGCCCTAACCCTGGCCCTATCATGAGCTCTATCTCTAAACTAGATCTAATTTTAACTCTAAATCATATACCAATCCTAAGCCTAACCCTAACCCTAACTCTAAATCTAACTTTAACACTAGCCCTAAAACAGAACTGAGCCATAACCCTAACCCTAACCATTAACCTAAACCAAACCCTAACCCTAACCATAACCTTACCTCTAATTTTAGTTTTAAGCTGAAAACTAGAAGGAACACTGACCCTGACTCTGACCAAAATACTAACCCTAGTCTAAACATCACCCTAACCCTAGCCCTAACCCTAAACCTAACACAAGACCTACCACTAACCCTAACCCTAAATTTAACTTTAATTGTAACCCTGGTACTTATATTAGCCTTACCCCTAACCCTAGCACTAACTTAACCCAAAACCTAGCCCTAATCCAAGCCCTAACTCGAGATTTAACCCTAACCCTAAACCTAACCCTATCCCTAATCCTAAACCTATGCATTATTTTTATCCAAACCTAAACCCTAAACCTCACACTATCATTACAGTATCATTAACCATAACGCTAATTCAAGCCCTAACTTTAAACCTTAACCTATCCCAAACTTCTAACGCAGACCTTGACCCTAATTATACGCCTAGCTCTAAACCTGACCCTAACCTAAACCTAAACCTTACATTACATGTAGCTATAAACCTAACCGTAAAACTATCTTTAACCATAATGCTAGATCTGATATTAGCCCTAGCCCTAATGCTAGTCCTAACCTGAAATAAACCATAGCTTTAATCATAACCTAACCCTAACCATAGCCCTAACTCTAATCCTTACCCTCACCCTACCTCTAAACCTAGCTATAACGCCATTCCTTACCCTAACCTTAACCCTAACCCTAACCCTAACTCTAGGCCTAAGGTGAACACTAACCCTAGCCCTAATTCTAGCCCTAATTTAAACCTATCCTGACCCTAGCCCTAAGAATAACTTAACTCTAACCTAACCCTAACCCTAGCCCTAAGAATAACTCTAACTCTTACACTAGCCCTATCCCTACCTCTAACCCTATCCATTACTGTAATCATAACCTTAGCCCTAAACCTAGCCATAAATATTGCCTAATCCTTATTCCTAGTCTTAACCCTAGATCTAACCCTAACTCTAAATCTAACCCTAACACTAAGCCTAAGCCTAACATTAACACTAGCCCTAGCCCTAATGCTAATCATAAAACTACTCCTAACCCTAACACTTGCAGTAAAACAAAACCTAACAATAGCCGTAACCCTAAACATTAACTTAAACCAAACCTTAACACTACACCTAGACCTAACCCTAGCCCTAATTTGAGTCCTAATCTTAACCTTAATACTAATCCTAACTCTGACTCATATCTTAACACTCACCCTAGCTTTAAACACAACAACTTTAAACTGAACCCTCATAGTAACGCTAGCCTTAATTCGAGTCCTAAACCTAACCCTAAAACTAAACCTGACTCAGACTATTATTAACTTAACACTAACACTAGCTCTATATTTCACCCTAAACTTAAACCTAATCCTAACACTAGAGGTTTAACCCCTAACCATAACCATAAAACTAAGCCTAAAACCCTAGTTCTTACATTAGCCATTGCTCTAACCCTAGCTATAACATTAACACAAATTCTAGCCCTAATCTGAGCCCTAAACCTAGCTTAAACCCTAACCCTAGCTCTAATCCTATCCTTTACCCTATACCAAAACATAAATATAATGCTAATCCTAATCCTTAACCTAACCCAAACTCTAATGCTATTAGTAGTCCTAACCCTAGTTTTCATTCTAGCTGTAATCATAACCCAAATCCTAACCCTAACCCTGACCCTTATTCTGACCCTAACATTAATCCTAAGTCTAAAACTGAACCTAACCCTAAACAGAACTCTAACACTACCCCTACTTGTAACCTTATACCTAAACCTAACCCTAACACTATCCCTAGACCTAAACCTACTCCTAATCTATTCATTACTTTAGCCCTAGACCTAAAGAAAATTCTAGCCCTAGCCCTAATAATAACACTTAGCCTAAAGCCACACACTAATACTTTCCCTAGACTTAACCCTAGTCCTAATTCTGGCTTTCCCATTAACCATAACTCTAAACTGAACACTGACCCTGACACTATCACTAACCCTAGCTGTAAACATCACCCTAACCCTAAACCTAACCCTAAAACTATACTTACCTCTAACATTAACCTTAAAACTAGCCCTAATCATAACAAAGTTCTTACATTTGCCATAGCCCTAACGTATTGCAAAATCTAGCCCTAACCCAAGCCCTACCCTAGCTTTAACTCTAAAGCTAACCATAACCCTAACTTTAGTCCTAAACCTAAATCTAAGCCTAACGCTAGACCTAATCCTGAGCATAACACTAGCCCTATAACTAGCTCTAACCTTATCAATTACCCTAATGATAACCCTAACGCTTATGCTAACCCTAGACTGAACCCTAATCCTATCCCTAACCCTAACCCTATCCATTACCCTACACCTAACCTGAACTCTAAACCTAAAACTATCATTAACTGTAATGATAACTCAAGCCTTAACCCTAAACCTTAATCTAATAAAATCCCTAACCCTGACCCTTACCTTAAAAATAACTATAGCTCTAAACCTGACACTAACAATAAACCTGAACCTTACAATAGGCCTAGCTATAAACCTAACCCTAAAATTCTCCCTAACTGTAATCCTAGACCTAACATTAGCCTCACCTCTATTCCTACTCCTAATCCTTAAAAAAACCTTATACCACATCCTAGCAATATACCTTGCCTTAATCATATAACTAAACCTAACCATAACCCTAATTCTAATCCTCACCCTATTCCTAAAAGTAGCTATAATCGCATCCCTTAACCTAACCCTAACCCTAACCCTAACACAAACCCTAGCCCTAAACCTAGGCCTAAACCTAACACTAACCCTAGTCCTAATCCCAGCCCTAATTTAGCTCTATACCAAACCCTACCCTAACCCTAGCCCTAAGACTAACTCTAACTCTCGCCCTAGCCTTATACCTAGTTCTAACCCTATCCCTTACTATCACCCTCATCCTAGCCCTAAATTTAGCCCTAATTTTAGCCCTATCCTTAGCCTTAGCTCAAAGCCTAGATCTAAACCTAACTGTAAATCTAACCCTAAACCTAACACTAGCCCTAATCCTAGTGTTAATCCTAAAACTAGGCCTAACTCTACCCCTAGCCCTAAAACAAAATTGAATCATAATCCTAACACTAATACTTAACCAAACCAAACACTAACCCTACACCTAGCCCCAATCCTATCTCTAATTCTAGTCCTAACCTTAACCTGAAAACTAATCCGGACCCTGACTCTGACCCTAATATTAAACCTAGCTCTAAACATCATCCTAACCATAAACTCAAACCTAACACTAGAAGTAGCCCTAACCCTGACCATATCACTAGCTCTAATCATAACGCTATTTTGTACATTAGCCGTCACCTTAACTCTAGCCCTAACCTAACCCCAAACCTAGCCTTAATCCGAGTCCTAAACCTAGTTTCTATAATTATTACTTTTTTTTAGTTTTCGGTGGACACAACATCTTTATCTTATTTGTATGTGGTGCTGAGCATCGAACCCATTGCCCTGCGCATGCCAGCCGAGCACGGTACTTCTTGAGCCACATCCCCAGCTGCTAAAATGAGTTTTAACCCTAAACGTAAATCTAATCCTAACTAAAAAAAAAAAAAAAAAAAAAAAATTCTAATTCTATACATAACCATACCCCTGATCTTAGGTCTAACCCTATCCATTACCCTAATGATAACTCATTATGTTAACACTTGGCCTAACCCTAAACCTATTCATTACACTAAACCACACCTAAACCCTAACCCTAACCCAAACAAAAGCCATAATCCTATACATAACCCTACCCCTAATCTTAGGTCTAACCCTATCCATTACCCTAATGATCACCCTTATGCTAACACTAGGCCTAACCCTAACCCTATCCATTACACTAAACCACACCTAAACCCTAAACCTAACCCTTTCATTACCTTAACCGAAAACCCTAATGATAATGCAAGCCCTAAACCTAAACCTTAACCTAACAAAAACCCTCACCTTGATCCTGACCCTAATAATAACCCTAGCTCTAAATCTGACCCTTAGTATAAACCTAACCCCTACACTGGACCAAGCCATAAACCTAACATTGAATCTATTTCTAACTGTAACCCTAGACCTCACATAGGCCTAGTTTTAATACTAGCCCTAACCCTAACACAAACATTAGCCATCATCCTAGCCCTAAACGTAGCTTTAATCATAACCCTAAAAATAACCCTAGCCTGAACTCTATACTAAAACTTGCCCTAGCCCTTAACCTAGCTATAACCCAATACCTTACCATAAATGTATTCTTAACTCTAACCCTAACCCAAGGCCTAAACCTAACACTAACACTAGCCCTAATTTAGCCCTATCCCTAACCCTAACACCAACCCTAATCCTAGCCCTAAGACTAACTCTAACTCTCATAGTAGCCCTATCCCTAATTCTAACCCTATCCCTTATCATAATACTTAACCTAACCCATACCTTAGTCCTAACCCTTGCTGTTTCCTTAGCCCTAGCCCTAACCATAGATAAAAACCTAACTCTAAATTTAACCCTAAGCCGAAGCCTAAGCATAACCATTATAAATACATTTATATTTAGACTCTGTGTCTACAGATGTTGGCTTCAATTATTATTTAGAATATAGTCATTAGTTTCACAAAAGAGATACCATTTCTGGTGGTGTATAGAAAACTGAGGTTCAGGGGTAGGGTGCTATGTTAAGGGGGAAAGGAATGAGGGTATGTGATTAATCTAACTTAGCAACTTTGGAGGAGAACTCTAATGAATAGACACGAAATCATAGGAGGAATTTATGGAAGAAGGTATAAATTCAAACTCCTTATCTGTATTCATAAAATTACCCTATGTATGAATAATAAAATTTAGGAGGCTGAAAGTGGGATAGAAGAATAAAGAAAAAAGAAGAAAAAATTACAAGGAAAGAAAGAAAAAGAGGGAGAAAGAAAATAAGAGCAAATAAAGAGGTGGTGAGGTGTGGCCTATGCAATACCTCTATGTTATACAATTCTAGTGATTCAATTCTTAAAGTCCAATTTCATGGAAAGTTCTTGGTTTCACATATGTTGAGGTTGTGAGGAGCAGAGGGGGAAGGGTAGAGGAGAATGGATGAGAAGAGCAAGAAAAGAAATGTAAGAAAGAAAAAAAAACTCTCTCAGAACTCTTTCTTCTTTTCTTGCAGTAGGTGAAGTTGTCTATTCCTAGCTTGAGTTTCTGTGCTCAGGGTGGTGGAGGTAGCCACGGTGAGAGGGCTTGAGCTTCTACCTGGAACCTCCCTTACTCTTACTCTCTGAATTGGAAACCAGATGCCTGTACAGTTGCTGGTCCGCATTGATAGCTACAGCCCCCAAAAGCTTGCGAGAAAAATCTTGAGTTATCACAGCTGGAGGTAGGGGAGTTGGAAACCAGGTACCTGATAAGCTGCAGAACCAAGCTAGTAGCCACGCCCACTGATAGATGGCGAGGAAGGCTTTGCAAGATGAATTTCATCTATTACCAATGTATGGTGTTTGTTGAGGTGGGTGGTTCTGGAGTGACCTTGTGCTGTGTCCAGAGCTCGGTCTGGTTACCCGCAAGCAAAGCCTCTGTGTTCTGTGCTGCCTTCCATCTGTGCAGAGAGCGCCTGTGTGGCTGAGACTGCTGTCTGCACCCAGAGAAAGTGCACAGCTGAACCTTCAATCAGTGCCGAGAGCACCCATGTGTTCCTAGTTTTCTTCAAATTTCTATGATACTGGGCAGATTCATTTTTTATTTGGCCTTATTATGCTCGACAGGTTAGGGCCTTGTTGGTTCAATGGTTCGCTGTTAGGAAGTTTGTATTTTAAGGATTCCCTTCATTATGGCTTACTAATGTGAATGAAAATTGAGCTGGAAATCAAACAGGGTTGGCAGGCGGTGCTTGAAACTTTACACAATCAGTTCTCAGTGGGCACTCTCTGGTTTCTTTATTTTGAAAGTAGGCCAAAGATGAAGCATGCAAAAGAAACTGTATCTGAGAGCCCTTAAGAAGTAAACAAAGAAACATGTATGTACTAAAATAAGTCTCCCAAGAATTTGATCAGATTTCTTTGATTCTACACAGTATTCATTTTTTAGCTTGCTCCACTAGGCTCCCCAAGGTTGGCACTTCTAGGATCAATGGTTCTCTAAACAGGTAAGGGTTAGTGTTATGGTTAGGGTTATGGCTAGCTTTAGTGCTACTTAGGGTTAGAATTTGTTTTGTTCATATTTCTTTGATACTGGGAAGATTTATATTTTACCTAGCCTACTATGTGCCCCAGTTTTGGGCCTTCTTGGTTCAATGGTTTGCTGTTGGGAATAGTTTGTTTTTAATATCTCAATTCATTTTGACCTATATGGGTAAATGAGAATTGAGCTGGAAATCAGAGGGTTGGTGCTAGCTGGTTGAAACTTCACATACTCAATCATTTGTGTGTGGGCACTTGTCTGTTTTCTTCCTTTAAAAGTAGCGATAAGCTGAATCATGCAAAACAAGTTTATCCAAGAGAACTTTAGGAGAAAACAGGGCAATATGCATGTACTGAAATACCTCCCCCAATTATTTGGTAAGATTTCTTTGATACTGTGCAGGATTCATATGTAAGCTTCCCCACTAGTCTCCCCAAGTTTAAAACTTTTATGATCAAAGGTTCTCCTAACAGGTTAGGCTTAGGGTTATGGTTAGGGTTATAACTAGTGTTAGGGTTGGAGTTAGTTTTTTTTCAACATTTTGGATACTGTGCAGTATTTATCTTTTTCCTACTCTTAGTATGCTCTCCATGTTTGGGCCTCCTAGTAAAAGGGTTTACTCTCAGGAGCAGTTTTAATTTTCATGTTTCACCTCATTTTATCCTATAGAGGTGAATAAAAATGGAGCTGGACTCAAAGTTTGTGCTAGCTGCTTGAATCTTCACACACTAAATCAGTTCTCAGTGCACATTTTCTTATTTGTTTCTTTTGATAGTAGCCCAAAGCTGAATTAGAAAGAAACAGCTTTATCTGTGAGCACTTTAGAAGCAAGCTTCATTTTTTTGCATGGATTACTTTGATATTGTAGAGGATTCATTCTTTTCCTAGTCTTAGTAGGATATCCAAATTTGGGTTTTCAAGTTTTGTCACTTCATTGTCAGGAAGAGTTTGAATTTTTAGGTTTCATTTATTATGGCCTATAGATCTGAATGAAAATGGAGCTGAAAATCAAACAGAGTTAGTACTAGCTTCTTGAAACATCACATACTCAATCAGCTCTTTGTTGGCACTCTCTGGTTGTTCCTCACCTTAATCTGAAGCACGAAAAACAATTTATCCATGAGCACTTTAAGAAAAAACAGAGAAATATGAATGTACTGAAATACCTCCCCCAATTTTTTATCAAATTTATTTGATACTACACAGGATTCAACTGTTAAGTTGTGCCTCTATGCTCCCCAAGTTTGGGACTTCTATGATCATATGTACTCTAAACAGGTTAGAATTAGGTTAGGGTTGGATTGTTTCTAGTTTTAGAGTTAGAGTGAGTTTTGTTCAAATTCATTTGATACTTGGCATAATTTGTCTTTTACCTAGCCTTACTATTTTCCCCAGGTTTGGGCCTTATCCCTTCAATGGTTTGCTATTAGGAACAGTTTGTATTTTAAGGTTTCACTTTATTTTGAACTATTTTGTTGAAAAGAAATGGAGCATGAAATCAAACAGTATTGGTGTTAGCTGCTTGAAACTGCACACAATCAGTTCTCTGTGGGCACTCTCTGGTTTGTTCCTTGTGCATGTTGCCCTCAGCTGAAGCATGCAAGCAACTTTATCCCAGAGCTCTTTTGGAGAAATCAAGGAAATATGGATGTACTGAAACACTTCCCCCATTTATTTGCTCAGATTTCTTTGATACGCTGCAGGATTCATCTGTTAGCTTGCCCCACTAGGGCAATTCCCCTTAGTTTGGGACTTCCAAATCAAAAGTTCTCTAAAGAGGCTAGGGTGAGCTGTAGGATTAGGATTAAGGATAGATCTAGTGTTAGGTTTACAGTATTTTTGTTGAAATTTCTTTGATACTAGGTGGGATTATCTTTTACCTAGCCTTACTATGTTCCCCAGGTTTGGGCCTTCTAGGTTCACTGGTTTGCTGTCAGTATTTCAGTTTTTATTTTAAGGTTTCACTACACTTTGACCTATATGGGTAAATGAAAATGGAGCTGGAAATCAAACAGGGTTTTTGCTAGCTGCTTGAAACTTCACACTCAGTCAGTTCTCTGTGAGGTTGTTCTGTTTTTATACTTGTGAAAGTATCCCAAAGGTGAAGCATGCAACAACAACACTATGCGACAGCATTTTAGGAGACAACAGAAAAATATGTATGTTCTGAACTACCTCCCCCAATTATTTGGTCATATTTCTTTGATACTGGGAAAGATTCATCTGTTAGCTTGCCCCACTAGGCTTCTCAACTTTGAGACTTCTATGATCAAAGGTTCTCTAAACAGGTTAGGATAGAGTTAGTTCTAGTGTTAGGGTTAGAGTTTGTCTTGTTCAAATTTTTTTGATACTGGGCATAATACATTTTTACCTAGCCTTACTATTTTCCCCAGGTTTCTACCTTCTGGGTTCAATTCTTTGATGAGAGGAACAATTTGTATTTTATGAATTCACTTCATTTTGACCTACATGGGTCATAGGGCTGGAAATCAAACAAGGTTAGTACTAACTGCTTGAAACCTCACACACTCAATCAGTTCTCTGTGAGCACTCTCTGCTTTGTTCCTTGTGAAACTAGTAATAAGCTGAAGCATGCAATACAAATTTATCTGAGAACACTTAAGGAGAAAACAGGGAAATATGCATGTACTGAAATAGCTCCCCCAATTATTTTGTCAGATTTTTTTGAATCTGCCCATGATTCATCTGTAAGCTTACCCCACTAGACTCCCCAATTTCAAAACTTCTATGATCAAAGGTTCTCTAAACAGATTACATTTAGTGTTAGACTTCATTTTATGACTAGTTTTAGACCTGGTGTTAGGGTTAGAGTTAGTTTGTTTTTTTTTTTTTTAATTTCTATGATACTGGGCAGGATTCCCCTTTTTTCTATTTTTACTATACCCCAAATGTTTGGGCCTCCCATGTAAAAGGGTTTTCTCTCAGGAACAGTTTCAATTTTTATTTTCTCTTATATTTGCCCTATAGGGGTAAATGGAAATGAAGCTGGAAATCAAACAGGGTTTGTGCTAGCTGCTCACACACTCAATCAGTTCTCAGTGAGCATTCTCTGTTTTTTTTCCTGTGAAGTATCCCTAAGCTGAAGTAGAAAAAAACAACTTTATCTCTGAGTACTTTAGGACCAAGCAAAATACACATGTACTGAAAGAGCTTCTAATTTTTTTGATCAGATTACTTTGATACTGTACAGGATTCATCTTTGACCAACCTTAGTAGGCTTCCTAAGTTTGGGCCTGAAGGTTCAATGTTTCAGTGTCAGGAACAGTTTGAATTTTTAGTTTTCACTACATTATGGCCTATAGGTGTGAACGGAAATGGAGCTGGAAATCAAACAGTGTTGGTGCTAGCTGCATGAAAATTCACACTCTTAATCACTTCACTGTGGGCATTTTCTGTTTTTTTCCTTGTGAAAGTACCTTAAGCCAAAGCATGAAAAAACAATTTATCCAAAAGCTCTTTAGGAGAACACAAGGGAAATAGGCATGTACTGAAACACGTTCCACAATTATTGGTCAGAATTTTGGGCAGGATTCATCTGTTACCTTGCCCTACTAGCCACCCCAAGTTTTTGACCTTTATGATCAAGCTCTATAAACAGGAAAGGTTTAGTTTTAGGAATAGGTTAGGGCTAGGGTTAGAACTAATGTTTGGGTTAGATTCAGTTTTGTTCAAATTTCTTTGATACTGGTCAGAATTCATCTTTTACCTAGCATTAACATGTTTCCCAGGTTGGGCTTTCTCAAGTTAAGGTTCACTGTCAGGAACAGTTTGTGTTTTAAGGTTTCACTTCATCTTGACCTCTATGGGTTAGCTTTAGGGTTAGAGCTATTGCTCGTTTGTTTGTTTGTTTGTTTGTTTGTTTGTTTGTTTGTTTTGTTGTTGTTTGTTTGCTCATTTGTTGGTTTTTTTTTTGACTAGTGCTATGATTAGAGCTAGATTTTTGAATTAGTGTTAGTGTTAGGGTGATGTTTGGGCTTAGGATTAGGGTTAGATTTAGAGTTAGGGTTAGATCCAGGGTTAGGATTAGAGCTAGGGTTAGTGGTATGGTAAGGGATATTGTTAGAACTATTGAAATGGCTAGGACGAGAGTTAGATTTAGGATTAGGCTTAGGGTTAGGGTTAGGGTTACGGTTAAAGCTAAATTATGGCTAGGATTAGGGCTAGGGTTAGTATTAGGGTTAGGACTAGGGGTACGGCTAGGTTTAGGATTAGCATTGGGGTTAGGATTAAGTTTAGGGGAATGGGTGGAGTTATAGCTAGCTTTAGGGCTAGGGTGAGGGTTAGAATTAGGATTAGCACTATAGTTAGTGTTTAGGTTAGGATTAAGGCTAGGTTTAGGGCTAGGGTTTCTGTTAGGTTCAGGGCTAGAACTAGGGCTAGGGCTAATGTCAAGTCTAGGGTTATGATTAAGGATAGATTTAGGGTTAGGTTATGGCTAGGTCTAGTGTCAGAGCTATGTTTAGGGTAAGGTCAGGTTTAGAGTTAGAGGTATTATTAGGCCATGGTCAGGGTTAGCATTTGGTTTAGGTCAAAGTTTAGGATTAGGGCTTGAATTAGTGTTAGGTTTAGGCTTAATGTTAGTGTAATGGATAGGGTTAGGTTTAGGTTTCATTTAAGGTTTAGGGTAATGGATGGGTTAGGTTTAGCAATAGGGTTAAGGTTAGCATTAGGTTAGGATTATATTTAGTATAATGGATAGATTTAGAGCTAGGTTTAGGGATAGGCTATGGTTTGGATTAAATCTAAAATTAGAGTTAGGTTTAGAGATAGAACTAGGTTTGGTTTACAGTAAGTGTTAAGTTTAGGGCTAGTGTTATGGTTACGTTAGGGTAAGGGTTAATGTTTGAGCTAGGGAAATTGCTAGGGCTAGGTTTAGGTTTTCTTTGGGGTGTAGGGATATGTTTATGGTTAGGTATTTGTTTAGGGTTCGGGTTATGGCTACAGATTTCATTGCACTTAGGGTTAGGTTTAGTGTAATGGATAATGATAGATTTAGAGTTAGAGTTAAGGTTAGGATATAGATCAGGCTAGTCGTAGGATTAGATTTAGTGTACAGCTTAATGTTTCAGCTAGCATTAGCTATGGTGAGGTTTAGGTTTATGGTTAGGTCTTGGATACATTTATGGTTAGGGTTAAACTTAGTGTAAGGTATAGGGTTACAATTAGGTTTAGGGTAATTGACAGGGTTAGAACTATAGTTTGAGCTAGGATTAAAGTTAGGATAAGAGCTAGGATTAGGGTTATGATTAAGGATAGGGCTAGGGTAATATTTAGGGTAAGGGTTTGGCTTTGAGCTAGGATTACGTTTAAGGCAAGGGTTAGTTTTGGGGTTAGTGTTAGGGCTAGGGTAGGGTTGGGGTTATACTTAGGTCTAAGTTTTCACCTAGGATTATGGCTAGATTTTGTGTTAGGTTTAGGGCTAGGTTCGAACTATGCTTAGGGTTAGGGCTACTGTTAGATTAAGATTAGGGTTAAAATAGGGTTAGGGCTAGGGTTATGATTAGGGCTAGTATTAGGGTTAAGGTTATGGTTAGGTCTAATGTTAGGACTAGACCTAGGGTTAGGGTCAGGTTTAGAGATAGGTTAATTTTAGGGCAGAGTCAGTGTTCTGGATAGGATTAGAGTCAGGGTTAGAGCCAGAATTAGGGCTAGTATTAGGTCTCGGGGTAGGATAAGTGTTTAATTTTGCTTAAGGGTTATTGTTAGGGCTAGATATAGATATAGGATTTTGTTTAGGTCTAGGATAGAATTATAGCTATATTTAGGATTAGTTTTGGTCTAGATCTAGTTTTAGGGTTAGGTATACATATAGGCTTACTGGTAGGGCTAGTTTTTTGGTTTGGTTTAGGGTTAGGGTCAGGTTTAGACCTAGGGTTGCTGTTAGGATCAGAGTAAGGGTAAGGGTTAGGATTAGAACTAGAATGAGGGCTAGGGTTAAGACTAGTAATACTGTTAGTGTTTAAGTTAGGCTAAGGATTAGGGTTAGGACTAGGGTTAACATTTTGTTTAGGGTTTGGCTTAGGGTAAGGGATAGGGTTAGGGTTATGGTTAGGACTAGTGTTAGTGTTAAGATTATGGTTTAAGATAGGTTTAGGACTAGAATGAGGTGTAGGATTTGTGTTAGGGTTAAGGCTAGTGTTATGACAACGACAAATGTATGAACTAGGGTTACGATCAGGGCTAGTTTTACGGTAAGGGTTAAGGCTAGGTCTGGTGATAGGGTTAATTTAAGGTTAGGGTGATGTTTAGAGCTAGGATTAGTGTTAGGATCAGTGTCAGATTCAGGATTATTTTTAGAGTTAGGGTTAGGGCTAGGTGTAGGTTTATGATTTGGTTTAAGTTAAGGGTTAGGGTTAGGGATATGGCTTGATTTTGTTTTAATACTAGGGCTAGTGGTAAGGCCAGTTTTAGGATTATCCTTATTGTTAGGGCTAGTGTTAGGGTTTGGTTTAGGATTGTGGTTATGTTTAAATTTAGAGTTAGGTTTAAATTTAGAGTTAGGTTTAGATCCAGTGTTGGGCTAGGGCTAAGGATAGAATTAGGGCTAGGCCTAGGGCAAGAATTAGAGTTAGTCTTAAGGCTAGGTTTAGGTTTAGGATAGGACTAAATTAGGGTTAGTGCTAGGCTTACTTTAGGGGTAGGCATAGGTTGAGGGCAAGGATTATGGTTAAGATTATGGCTAGGTTTAGGGTTATGGTTAGGTTGAGGGTACGGGATGGAATTATAGCAAGGTTTAGGGCTAGGGCGAGGGTTAGAATTAGGGTTAAACCTCTGGTTATGCTTCTGGTTAGGATTAAGGCTAGGTTTCGGGCTAGGATTAGTGCTACAGCTAATTTCAGTTCCCTAGCTTTCAAGTTAAAGATAGTTTTAGGGTTAGGTTAGATGTAGTGTATGGGTTAGGTTTAGGGTTAGGGTCAGGATTAGAGTTAAGGGTATTGTTTGAGTCGATGTCATTATTAGTGTTTGGGATAGGTTAAGGTTCAAATTTAGGGCTTAAATTAGAATAGGGTTAGGATTAGGTTAACCATATAGTTAGTTTTAAGTTTCAAGTTAGGTTCAGGATAATGAATAGGGATAGGATTAGGGATATGGTAATGTTTAGGCCTAGAGATAGCATTAGGTTTAGGATTATGGTTAGGGTAATTGGTAGGGTTAGAGCTAGGTTTAGAGCTAAGGTTGTATTTATTATTAGTGCTAGGTTTAGGGTTATGGTTAGGGTTAGGGTTAAAGGTCAGTTTAGGGCTCAGATTGGGCTAGGTTTTCGGTTAAGTTAGGGCTAGGGTTAGGGTTATGGCTAATGTAAGTACTAGGTTTACAATTAGGGCTAATTTTAGGGTTACAGTTAGGGTTAGGGCTAGACCTAGTTTTATGTTTAGGGTTATGTTTAGGGTGATTTTAAAAGCTAGGGTTAGTGTTAGAGTCAGAATCAGTGTTAGGGTAAATTTTAGGGTTCTGCTTAAAACTAGAATTAGGGCTAGGGTTAGGGATAGGTGTAGGGTTAGGGTTTGGTTTAGGTTAAGAATTAGGGTTAGGGCTATGGCTCGGTTTTGTATTAGGGCTACGGCTAGAGTTAGGACTAGTTTTAGGAGTAGCATTAGGGTTAGGGTTCTGGTTAGTGTTAGGTTTAGGCTTAGACATTGCATTAGGGTTAGATTTAGAGTTAAGGTTAGATCTAGAGTTAGGGAGAGGGCTAAGAAAGTGGCTAGGGTTAGGCCTTGGTTTAGGGCTAGGTTTAGAGTTTCTGTAAGGGATAGTGTTAGAAATAGTTTTAGGGCTGGGGAGAGAGTTAGACTTAATTTTAGGGCTAGGGTTAGGGTTAAGGTTAGGGATAGGACTAAGTTAGGTCTAAAACCAGGGATATGGTTAGTTTTAAATTAGGCCTAGGTTTAAGGTTAGGGTTATAATTAAGGCTATGTTTAGGGCTAATATGGGCTAGGGTTTGTGTTCAAGTTTGGGCTAGGATTATATCTAGGGCTAATGTCAGGTCCAGGTTTATGGTTATGGATAGTTTTAGGGTTAGGTTTTGGCTAAGTCTAATGTAAGGATTAGGTTTAGGGTAAGGATCAGATTAGAGCTAGTGTAGTCATTAGGTTCAAGGTTATGGTTAGCGTTTCTTTTAGGTTTGAGTTTAGTGTTAGGGCTCAAATTAGCATTAGGGTTATGGTTAGGGAAATGATAGGGTTAGATTTTATGGTTCAGGTTAAGTTTAGGGTTATTGATAGGGTTGGAGTTAGTGATAGGTTTAGGGATAGGCCTAGGTTTAGCATTAGGGAAAGAGTTATGTTTAGGGTAATGGATACAGTTAGAGTTAAGATTAGGGCTAGGGTTATTGTTAGGATTAGGTCTTGAGATAAGGTTAGACCTAGAATTATCATTAGAGTATGGGTTATGATTAGGTTAATGGATACCGTTAGAGCTAGGTTTACTGGTAGACTTATGGTTAGGATTAGGTCTTGAGTTAATGTTGGGGTATGGGTTAGAACTAGGTTTTGGGTTAGTGTTATGTTTCATGTAAGAGTTAGATTCTGAGCTATGATTTTGGTTGGAACAAGGATTAGATTCAGAATTATGTTTAGGGAAAAGATTACGGTAGGTTGAGGTTTTAGTTTAGGGTTAGAGTATGGTTATAATTAAGTTTAGGGTTTTGGTTAGGGTAATAAATACAGTTAGATGCAAGTTTAGGGTTATAAACAGGGCTAGATTTAAGTTTAGGGTTAGGGTTAGGTCTATGGTTATGTTTAGGTTTATGGTATGGGTTAGGGTTTGATTTATGGTTAGGGCTATAGCGAATAATAACTTAGGGTTAGGTCTAGGGTTTGTTTTCTGTTTAGGTTTAGGATTATGGTTAGGGTTAAGGCTAGGGTTACAATTAGGGTTAGGGTTAGGGTTACGGTAATGGGCAAATTTAGAGCTAGGATTAGGGCTTGTGTTAGGGTTAGGATTAGGACTAGGTTTAGGGTTAGATTCAGGAATAGTTCTAGATTTATGTTTATAGTAAGAGTTAGGTTTTGAGCTAGGGTTAGGACTAAGGCGAGGTTTAGGTTTGGGTTAGGGCTAGAGTTAGGTTTAGGTTTATGCTTAGGGCTAGGTTAAGGCCTTGGATTAGCTCTCAGTTTTGTGTTAGGTTTAGGACTAGGGTTAAAGCCGAGGGAATGTAAGAGCTAGGATTATGATTAGGACTGGTTTTAGGATTAGGGTTATGCCGTGATCTAGTGTTAGGTTTAGATTTTCAGTTAGGGTCATGTTTAGAAGTAGGTTTACTATTAAAGGCAGAGTCAGTGTTTGGGTTAGAGTTCAAGTTAGTTTTACCACTAGAATTAGGAGTAGGTTTAGGTCTAGGTGTAGGGTTATTGTTTGTGTTAAAATAAGGGTTATTGTTAGGCCTAGGACTAGGTTTTTGTTTAGGTCTAGGGCTAGAGATAAAGCTAGATTTAGGATTAGGTTTAGATCCATGGCTAATGTTAGGTTTTAGTCTAGTGTTAGGGTCAGGATAAGAATTATTGTTTGTGTTAGGGTCAGAATAAGGGTCAGGGTTAGTGTTCGGATTTGGGATAGGATTAGAGGTAGAATGAGGGCTAGGGTTAGGACTATTAATGAGGTTAGGATTATGGTTAGTCTAAGGATTAGGCATAGGTCTAGGGCTACCATTAGGGTTAGGGATATTTATTGTGTAAAGGATATCCTTAGAGCTAGGTTTACGGCTAGAGTTAGGGTTAGGGTTCAATCTAGGTTTAGGGCTCAGATTAGGGCTAGTTTTTGGGTTAGGGTTATGGCTAATTATAGGGCAATGACTAATGTAATAACTAGGGTTACAATGAGGGTTAGTTTTAGGGTTCACATTAGGGGAAGGTCTAGTGTTAGGATTAGGTTTAAGGTTACAATGATATTTAGAGCTAGGATTAGTGTTAGGACATGAGTCAGGGTCAGAATTAGGGTTAGGACTTGAATTAAGAGTAGGTTTACTTTAGGGTTTTAATTTAACGTTAGGAGGGTGTTTAGAGCTAGGGTGAGTGTTAGGATATGAGTCAGGATCAGGGTTAGATTTAAGGTTAAGTTTAGGATTCGAATTAAGGCTATGAATAGATGTAGGTGTAGTTTTAGGGTTTGGTTTAGGTTAAGGTTTATGGTTAGGGCTATTGCTCAGATTGTTTTACTGCTAGGGTTAGGGTTAGGGATAATTTTAGTGTTTGGCTTACGCTAGGGTTAGGGTTAGATTTTGAGTTAGGTTAGATCTAGGGTTAGGGCTAGGACTAAGGATAGGGCAAGGGTTAGGGCTAGGGTTAGTTTTATAGTAATGGATAGACTTAGAACTAGCGAGAGGGTTACTGTGAGTGTTAAAGTTAGTCTTAGGTCTAGGGTTAGGTTTAGGTTTACATGTAAGTTAGCGGTATGGCTAGTGTTAGTGTTTGCTCTAGGTTGAGGGTCAGTTTTAGACCTAGGATTTGTATTAGGATCAGAATAAGGGTAAGGGTTTGTGTAAGGGTTTGGGATAGGATTAGAGTGAGAATGAGGGCTAGGGTCAGGACTATTGAGAGGATCCGGATTTTGGTTAGCCTAAGGATTAGGGATAGATCTAGGTTTACCATTAGGGTTACATTTTCACTTAGGGTAAGGGAGACAGTTAGAGCTAGGTTTACGACTAGAGTTAGGTTAGGGTTAGGGTTAAAGTTAGGTTTAGGGTTCAAATTAGGGCTAGTTTTGTTTTAGGGTTAGGACTAGGGTTAGGGCCACCACTAATATAAGAATTAGGGTTACAATTAGGGTTGGTTTTAGGGTTAGGGGTAGTTTTAGTGTTAGGGTTAAGTTTAAGTTTAGGGTGATATTAAGATCCAGGGTTAGCTTTAGGATATGAGTCACGGTCAGGTTTAGGGTTAGGACTCACATAAGGGCTGGGGTTACTGTTAAGTTTTGTTTAAGTTTAGGATAGTGTTTCAAGCTAGGGTGAGTTTAGCATACGAGTCAGTGTCAGGTATACTTTTAAGGTTAGAGTTAGGACTCGAGTTAAGGCTATGGTTAGGTCTAGGTGTAGTGTTAGGGTTTGGTTTAAGTTAGGTTTAGGGTTAGGGCTATTACTCAGTTTTGTTTTACTGCTGGTGGTAGGGTTAGGGCTAGATTTATGATTAGCGTTAGGATTAGGTTTAGTGTTAGCATGAGGCTAAGGCTTAGGGTTAGGGCTAGGACTAAGGTTTGGGCAAGGGTTAGGGCTAGGGTTAGGGTATTGGTAAGGGCTAGGATTAGAATTAGTGACAAAGCTAGTGTGAGAAGTATTGTTATTCTTAGGGCTAAGGTTAGGTTTAGGGTTAGGAATAGGGCTAAATTAGGGTTAGGATTAAGTCTATGTTTAGTGTTCAGTTTAAGAATTTAACTAGGGTTAGATTTAGGATTTAGTTTAGGGTAAGGGATGGTGTTATGCTAGTTTTAGAGGTAGGGTGATGTTGAGAATAAGGGTTAGATATAGGGTCATGATTAAAGCTAGGTTTAGGGCGAGGATGAGGGCTAGGGTTTTTTCTAGGGTTAAGGCTAGGATTAGGAGTATGGATAATTTCAAGTCTAGAATTATGTTTAAAGATATTTTTAGAGTTAGGAATATGTGTACCTCTAGTGTAAGCTTTAGGTTTAGCTTTAGGGTCAGGTTTAGGGCTGGGGGTATTATTAAGGTGAAGGTCTTGGCTAGGGTTTGGAATAGATGAAGGCTTAAATTTGGGATTGAATTTGCATTAAGGTAAGGGTTTGCATAATGATCGGCTTAGAATTAGGGTTCATGTTAGGTTTAGGGAAATGGGTAGGGATAGTATTAGAGATAGGGTTCGGTTTAGGCCTAGAGTTAGCATTAAAGTTAGGGTTATTTTTATGGTAATGTATAGGGTTCGGGCTAGTATTATGGTTATGATTAGGGCTAGAGCTAGGGTTAGGGTTAGGTTTAGCTTTAAAGGTCGTGTTAGGGTTCGGAATAGGGCTACGATTTGAGTTAAGTTAGTGGTAGGGCTAGCATTGTGGCTAATGTAAGTACAAGGTTTATGATTAGGTCTAATTTTATGGTTAAGATTAGGGCTAGGTTTAGTGTAAATGTCAGAGTCAGTGTCAGGGTTAGCTTTAGGGATCGTCTTAAAACTCGAATTATGGCTAGGTTTAGGGGTAGGTGTATGGTTATGGTTTGGTTTATTTTAAGGGTTAGGGATGGAGCTTATGGCTCAGTTTTGTTTTAGGTCTAGGGCTAGAATTTCGGCTAGTTTTAGGATTAGTGTTAGGGTTAGGTCTAGTGTTAGGGTTAGGTTTAGGCTTCGCATCAGGGTTATATTTAGAGATAGATTATGATCTATGGTTAGTGCTTGGGCTATGGATAGGGCAAGAGATAGAACGAAGTTTAGGGATAGGGTTAGGGTTATGTTAAGGGATAGGGTTAAAACTAGTGATGGGCTAGTGTGTGAGTTAGATTTATTCTTAGGTCTAAGGTTATGATTAGGTTTAAAGATAGGGTGAAATTAGGGCTAACATTAGGGCTAGGGTTAGTATTGGGGTTAGAGCTAGGGTTAGGGTTAGGGTTAGGATTAATCTAGCTTTAGGGCTAGAATAAGGGCTGGGGTTTTTGTTAGGGTTAGGGTTAGGTTTAGGGCTAATGTCTGGTGTGGGGTTTCGGTTGAGGAGAGGACAATTTTAGGATTAGGTTTATGGCTAGGTCTAGTTGAAGGGTTACGTTTAGGGTTAAGGGTCAGGTTTAGAGCTAGGGGAATTATTAGGGTCAAGATCAGGTTAGAGTTAGGGTTTGGTTTAGAGTTAGGTCTAGGGATATGATTACAGTAGGGTTAGCGTTAAGATTGGATCAGGGCTAGCATCATCAATAGGGGTAGTGTTAGGGTTAGAGTAATGGATATGGTTATATGTAGGCATAGGGTTATTGTTATTGTTAGATTGAGGTTTAGGTTTCAGGTTTAGGGATATGGTTATGTTTAGATTTATGGTAAGGGTTTGGGTTTGAGCTAGAGTTAGGTCTATGGCAATTGTGAGGTTTAGGGTTAGGTCTAGTGTTATTTTTCTGGTTAGGTTTAGGGTTATGGTTAGGCCTAGGTTTATCAATAGGTTTAGGGTTAGTTTTGGGGTAATGGGTAGGTTTAGAGGTAGGTTTATGGCTAGGGTTAAGTTTAGGATTAGGGCTAGTGTTAGGGGAATATATAGGGATAGGTGTAGGTTTATGTTTAGGATAAGGATCAGACTTTGAGCTAGGGTTAGGACTAATCAAGTGTTAGGTTAGGGTTAGGGTTAGGGTTATGCTTAGGCCTAGGACTAGCTCTAGGTTTTGTACTAGGTTTAGACGTAGGGTTAGGGATGTGGGTAATGTAAGAGCTAGGGTTATGATTAGGGCTAGTTTGAGGGTTAGGATTTTGGCTTGGTCTAGTGTTATGTTTAGATTTTTGGTTAGGGTCAAATTTAGAGTTAGTTTACTCTTAAAGGCAGGGTCAGTGTTTGGGTTAGAGTTAGAGTTAGGGTTACAGCCAGAATTAAAACTAGGTTTAGATCTATGTGTAGGGTTAGTGTTTGTGTTAGGTTAAGGGTTACTTTAAGGGCTAGGGATAGGTTTTTGTTTAGGTTTAGAACTAGTGTTATGGTTTGGTCTAGGGTTAAGTCCAAATTGGCCGCACCAATTTGCAGTCCCACCAACAATGTACAAGTGTACCCTTTTCCCCACATCCTCACCAGCACTTGTTGTTTGATTTCATAATGGCTGCCAATCTTACTGGAGTGAGATGTTATCTTAGGGTGGTTTTGATTTGCATTTTTCTGACTGCTAGAGATGGTGAGCATTTTTTCATGTACTTGTTGATTGATTGTATATCTTCCTCTGAGAAGTGTCTGTTCAGGTCCTTGGCCCACTTGTTGATTGGGTTATTTGTTTTCTTATTGCTTATTTTTTTGAGTTTTTTGTATACTCTGGATATTAGGGCTCTATCTGAAGTGTGAGGAGTATAGATTTGTTAACAGGATGTAGGCTCCCTATTTACCTCTCTTATTGTTTCTTTTGCTGAGAAAAAAAACTTTTTAGTTTGAGTAAGTCCCATTTGTTGATTCTTGTTTTTAACTCTTGTGCTATGGGTGTCCTATTAAGGAATTTGGAGCCCGACCCCACAATATGTAGATCGGAACCAACTTTTTCTTCTAGCAGATGCAGAGTCTCTGATTTGATATCAAGCTCCTTGATCCATTTTGAGTTAACTTTTGTGCATGGTGAGAGAAAGGGATTCAGTTTCATTTTGTTGCATACGGATTTCCAGTTTTCCCAGCACCATTTGTTGAAGATGCTATCCTTCCTCCATTGTATGCTTTTAGCCCCTTTATCAAATATAAGATAGTTGTAATTTTGTGGATTGGTTTCTGTGTCCTCTATTCTGTACCATTGGTCCACCCGCCTGTTTTGGTACCAGTACCATGCTGTTTTTGTTACTATTGTTCTGTAGTACAGTTTTGAAATCTGGTATCGCTATACCTCCTGATTCACGCTTCCTGCTTAGAATTGCTTTTGCTATTCTGGGTCTTTTATTTTTCCATATGAATTTCATGATTGCTTTATCTATTTCTACAAGAAATGCAATTGGGATTTTGATTGGCATTGCATTGAACCTATAGTGAATTTTTGGTACTATCGCCATTTTGATGATGTTAGTTCTGCCTATCCATGATCAGGGTATATTTTTTCATCTTCTAAGATCTTCTTCTATTTCTTCCTTAAGGGTTCTGCAGTTTCACTGTATAGGTCCTTCACCTCTTTTGTTAGGTGGATTCCCAAGTATTTCATTTTTTTGAGGATATTGTGAATGGGGTGGTTGTCTTCATTTTCATTTCAGTGGATTTGTCACTGATATACAAGCAGGGGTGTCCATACTGATATAAAATAAAATAGACTTCAAGCCAAAGTTAATCAAAAGGGATAAACAAGGACACTACATACTGCTCAAGGGAACCATACACCAACAAGATTTGACGATCATTAATATATATGCCCCAAACAATGGGGCAGCTACGTTCATCAAACAAACTCTTCTCAAGTTCAAGAGTTTAAGGTTATTGTTAGGACTCGAATTAGGGCTAGGGTTAGGTCTAGGTTTAGTGTTAGGGTTTGGTTTAAGTTAAGGTTTAAGATTAGGACAATTGCTCAGGTTTTTTTTTTTTTTTTTAGAATGAGAGAGAGAGAGAGAGAGAGAGAGAGAGAGAGAGAATTTCTAATTTTTTAATAGTTTTTTAGTTTTTGATAGATTTTTTGTACTTATTTTATTGATTGTTCAAAATATTACAAAGCTCTTGACATATCATATTTCATACATTAGATTCAAGTGGATTATGAACTCCCATTTTTACCCCAAATACAGATTGCAGAATCACATCAGTTACACATCCACATTTTTACATAATGCCCTATTAGTAACTGTTGTATTCTGCTACCTTTCCTATCCTCTACTATCCTCCCTCCACTCCCCTCCCCTCCCATCTTCTCTCTCTACCCCATCAGCTGTAATTCATTTCCCTCCTTGTTTATTTTCCCCTTCCCCTCACAACCTCTTATATGTAATTTTGTATAACATTGAGGGTCTCCCTCCATTTCCATGCAATTTCCCTTTTCTCTCCCTTTCCCTCCCACCTCATGTCTCTGTTTAATGTTAATCTTTTCTTCCTGCTCTTTCTCCCTGCTCTGTTCTTAGTTGCTCTCATTATATCAAAGAAGACATTTGGTATTTGTTTTTTTAGGGATTGGCTAGCTTCAATAAGCATAATCTGCTTTAGTGCCATCCATTTCCCTGCAAATTCCATGATTTTGTCATTTTTTACTGCCACATAATACTCCATGGTGTATAAATGCCACATTTTTTTTTATCCATTCATCTATTGAAGGGCATCTGGATTGGTTCCACAGTCTAGCAATTGTGAATTGTGCTGCTATGAACATCGATGTGGCCTTATCTCTGTAGTACGCTCTTTTAAGGTCTTCTGGGAATAGTCCGAGAAGGGCAATGGCTGGGTCAAATGGTGGTTCCATTCCCAGCTTTCCCAGGAATCTCCATACTGCTTTCCAAATTGGCTGCACCAGTTTGCAGTCCCACCAGCAATGTACAAGACTACCCTTTTCCCCACATCCTCGCCAGCACTTGTTGTTGTTTGACTTCATAATGGCTGGATCCAACCCAGCATCCCGCACATGCCAGGTGAATGTGCTACCACTTGAGCCACAACCTCAGCCCCTATTACTCAGTTTTGTTTAGTCAAAAATTATATGATTAGCATTAGGATTAGGGCCAATGATTCTGTTAGGCTTAGGTTTAGGGTTAGTTAAGACTTGGAGTTAGGGTTAGGTCTATGGTTAGGGCTAGGTCTAAGGATAGGGCAAGGGTTAGGGCTAGGTTTAGGGTTATGGTAAATGATAGGGATAGAACTAGGGATAAGGCTAGGGTGAGAGTTAGAGTTAGTATTAGGGCTAGGGTTATGGTTATTTTTAGGGATACGTCTAAATCAGGGCAAGGATTATAACTAGGGTTAGTGTTCAGCTTAGGCCTAGCATTAGGGCTAGGTTTAGGGTTAAGTTTAGGGTAAGGGATGTATTATAGCTACAATTAGAGGTAGAGTGAGGGTTAGAATTAGGATAAGGGCTAGGATTAGGGTTAGGGTTAGGGTTATGATTAAGGCTAGGTTTAGGGCTTGGATGAGGGCTAGGGTTTGTTGTAGGGTTAGGTGTAGAATTAGAGCTAGGGATAATGTCAGGTTTAGTGTTACAGTTAGGAGTAGATTTAGGATTAGGTCTATGTCTTCGTCTAGTGTATTTGTTAAAGTTAGGGCAAGGATCAGTTTTAGAGCTAGGGGTATTTTTAGGTTCAGTGTCCGGGCTATGGTTTGTATTATGCTAAGATTTAGGGATAGGGTTCAAATGAGCATTAGGGTTAGAGTTAGGATTAAGTTAATGAATAGGGTTAGGTTTAGGGTTCAGCATAAGTTTACAATAATGGAGAGATTTAGGGTTTACAATAGGGTTAGAGTTAGGCCTAGTGTTAGCATTAGGAATAGGGTTATCATAAGGTTTATGTATAAGTTTAAAGTTAGTGTGAGGGTTAGGGCTAGGGTTAGGGTTATTGTTAGGGATAAGGCCAGGGTTATGTTTAGGCCAAAGTTTAGGCTTTGAGCTATGGTTATGTCTAAGGTGAGGGTTAGGCTTAGGGTTAGGGCTAGGTTTAGAGTTAGAGTTATGCTTATAATAGGTTTTGGCCTTGAATTAGGGTTAGGTTTTGTGTTAGGTGTAGATCTAGTATTAGTGCTATAGGTAATGTAAGATCTAGGGTTTTAATTAGGGCTAGTTTTAGGGTTAGAGTTATGGCTAATTTTAGTGTTATGTTTAGATTTTGGTTTAGAGTCATTTTTAGAGCTAGGTTTAGTGTTAGTGTCAGGGTCAGTGTTCAGATTGGAGTTATGGTGAAAGCCAGAATCAGGAGTAGGGTTAGGTCTGGGATAGTTTTATTGTTTGTTTTAGGTTAAAGTTTATTTTTAGAGCTAAGACTAAGTTTTTGTTTAGATCTAGGGCTAGAGTTATTGCTAGATTTGGGATTAGGTTTACGTCTAAGGGTAGTGTTAGGGTTAGGTTTGGGTAAAAGTTAACTGGTAGGGCTAGTTTCAGGGTTCAGTTTAGGGTTAGGGTCCAGTTTAGACCTAAAATTAGTGATATGGTCAGAATAAGGGTGAACTTTAGGGTTAGGTTATTTACTAGGTTTAGGACTAGAATGAGGGCTAAAATTTTGATTAGTAATAGGGTTAGTGTTTGATTTAGGCTAAAGATTATGATTAGAATTAGGGTTAGCATTATGGATAGGGTTTTGCTTAGGACACGGGTTAGGGTTAAATCTAGTTTTAGGTCTCATATTAGGGCTATTTTTGTTTGGGGTTAGGGCTAGGGTTAGGACTAACATTAATGTAAGAACTAGGGTTATTATTAGGGTTGGTTTTAGGGTTAGGATTTGGGCTAGGAATGGTGTTAGTATTTGCTTTATGGTTAGGGTTATATAGACAGCTAGGGTTAGTTTTTGGATAAGAGTCAGTGTCGGGTTAGGTTTAGTCCTAGGACTCAAATTTGAGCTAGAGTTATGGCTAGTTGTAGGGTTAAGTTTTGGTTTAGGTTAGATTTAGGTTTAGGGAAATAGCTCAGTTTTGTTTTATGGCTAGGGCTAGGGTTAGGGTTAGTTTTATGATTAGCGATAGTGTTCAGCTAGTGGTAGGGTGAGGTTTAGGCTTAAGGTTAGAGTTAGATTTAGAGTTTATAACCTAATTTAGAGTTATGGATAGATCTAGGGTTAGGGCTAATTTTAGAGTTAGTGTTAGGGTTACGGTAATGGACAGGTTTAGAAATAGAAATAGGGCTAGGTTGAGAGTTAGAGTTATTCTTAGGGTTAGAGTTAGGGATTTGCTTATGGTTAGGGCTAAATTAGGGCTAGATTGGTGATAGGTTTAGTGTTAGGGTTAGGCCTGTGGTTAGGGCTAGAATTAGGGTTAGTGTTAGTGTTAGGGTTATGTTAGTTTTAGGGGAAGAGATGAGGTTATGGTTCGCTTCAGGGGAAGGGCGAGGGTTAAAATTAGGTATGGGAATATGGTGACTGTTCAGGTTAGGATTAAGGCTAGGTTTAGGGCTAGGATGAGGGCTAGGATGAGGGCTAGGGTTTGTGTTAGGTTTAGCGCTGGGATTAGAGCTAGGGCTAATACCAGGCCTAGGGTTATTTTTAGGAATAATGTTAACTTTAGGTTTATGGCTATGTCTAGTGGAAAGTTAGGTTTAGTGTAAAGGTCAAGCTTAGAGCTAGGTGTATTATTATGGTTAGAGTCCAGTTTAGTGTTTGTTTTAGGATGAGGTTTAGGGTTAGGGCTCACATTAGCATTAGGGTTAGGGTTAAAGAAATGGATTTCGTTAGGTTTAGTGTTCAGGTTAGGTTTAGAGTAATAGATAGGGTTAGTGTTAGTGATACAATTAGGATTAGGCCTACAGTTACCATTTGGGTTAGATTTATGTTTAGGGTAAAGGATAGGGTTAGTGCTAGTGTTAGGGCTTGTGTTAACATTAGGATTTTTGCTAGGTTTAGAGATAGGCCTAGGAATAATGTTAGTGTTAGTTTAGCAGAAGTGTTAGGGTTTGAGCTAGGGTAAGGGCTAGGGTGAGGGTAAAAGTAAGAGTCAGTGCTATGGTTAGGGTTAGGGTTAGGGTTATGGCTTGGGTTAGCATTAGGGTTAGGGTTATGTTAAAGTTAAATGGATAGAGTTTGTGCTAGGATTTGTGCTCGGTTACAGTTAGGATTAGGGCTAGGTTTAGGGTTAGGTTGAGCATTAGGGCTATTGTTATGTTTAGGATAAGGATTAGAGTTTGAGTAGGGTTAGTGCCAGGGTCAGGGTTAGTGTTAAGATTAGTGCTAGGGACAGGGTTAGGGTTATGCTTAGTTCTATATTTAGGGCTAGGATTAGGGCTAGGTTGTGTGTGAGGTTTAGGGCTAGTGTTAGGTGTATGAGTAATGTAAGAGCTAAGATTATGGTTATGGGTAGATTTAGGGTTTGTGTAGTGTTAGGGTTAGTTTTCCAGTTAGGATAAGGTTTAGAGTTAGGGTTTGTGTTAGGGTGTCTAGGGTGAAGTCTAGGGTTACGGTTAGGGATAGATTTAGGGTTATGTTTATGGTTAAGTCTAATGTAAGCGTTAGATTTAGGGTAAGGGTCAATTTAGAACTAGATGTAATATTAAGGTCAGGGTATGGCTTATGGTTCAGTTTAGGTTAAGGTTTAGGTTTAGGTCTTTAATTAACGTTAGAGTTAGAGTTAGGGTTAGGGTAGTGAATAGACTTAGGATTAGGGTACAGGTTAGTTTTAGGGTAATGGATAGGTTTAGAGATTGTGATAGTGTTAGGCTTAAGCCTAGGGTTAGGATTATGGTTAGGGTAATGGATAGGTTAAGAGCTAGGGTTAGGGCTACGGTTAGGGTAGTGTATAGAATTAGAGCTATAATTAGGTCTATGGTTAATGGTAGGATTAGGGATTGGGTTAGGTTAGGGTTTGGGATTGAGCTATGGTTATGTTTAGGGTAAAGGTTAGGCTTTGAGCTAGGGTTAGATTTAAGGGGAAGGTTAGGGTTAGGGTTAGGGCTATGGTTAGTTTAGAGTTACACTTAGGGCTAGGTTTAGGCCTAGGATTAGGGCTAGGTTTCATGTTATTTTAAGCCTCATTTTAGTGCCATTGGTAGTTAAGAGCTAGGGTTATGTTCAGGGCTAGTTTTAGAGTTAGGGTTATGGCTAGGTGTAGTGTTAGGATTAGGTTTTGAGTTGGGGTGAGCTTTGGAGCTAAGTTTATGTTAGGGTCAGGGTCAGTATTCAGGTTAGAGTTAATGTTGGGGTTAGTGCCAGAATTAGGACTAGGGTTAGGTCTAGAAGTAGGGTGAGTGTTTGGGTTATGTTAAGGGTGATTTTTAGGGATAGTGTAAGGTTGTTGTTCAGGTCTAGGGCTAGAGTCATGGTAGATTTAGGATTAGGTTTAGGTCTAGGACTAGTGTTAGGTTTAGGTTTAGTTATAGGATTACCAGTAGGGCTAATGTTAGGGTTCAGGTTCAGGTTAGGGTCAGGTATAGACCTACGGTTAGTGTTAGGGTCAGTATAAGTTTCAGGGTTTTGGATTAGAGTTTGAGTTACGGTTAGAGCTAGAATGAGGGCTAGGTTAAAACTAGTAATAGGGTTAGTATATGGGTTAGGCTATGGAATAGGGTTAGGACTAGGGTTACTATTAGGTTTATGTTTTGGCTTAAGGTTAAATATTGGATAAGAGCTAGGGTTAGGGAAGAGTTAGGGACTGGCTTATGGCTAGGGTTAGTGTTAGGGTTAAAGCTAGGGTTAGCACTCAGAATAGGTGGGTTAGGTTAGGGCTAGAGTGTTAGGGCTACAGCTAATGTACAAACTAGTGTGATGATTAGGGCCAGGTTTTGGGTTAGTGTTATGGCTAAGTAAGTGTTAGGGTTAGGGTTAGTGCTAGCATGATGTTTAGAGCTAGAGTTAGTGTTAGGGTCAGGGTTAGTGTTCAGGTTAGAGTTAGCTTTAGGGTTAAAGCCAGAATTATCACTAGGGTTAGGTCTAAGGGTAGGGTTAGAGTTTGCGTTAGGTTAAGGTTTATTATTTGGGCTAGGGCTAGGTTTTATTTGTGTCTAGGGCTAGAGATATTGCGAGATGTAGGATTAGGTTTAGGTCTAGGGCTAGTGTTAGGACTAGGTTTAGGAATAGGTTTGTTTCTAGTGCTAGTGTTAGGGTTCACTATAGGATTAGGGTCAGGTTTAGACCTATGGTTACCATTAGAGTCAGAATAAGTGTCAGATTTGAGTTATGATTAGAGATAGAATGAGGACTAGGATTAGGATAGTAATGGGTTTAGGGTTAGGACTAGGGTTACTATTAGGTTTAGGGTTTGCTTAGTGTAAGGGATAGGGTTAGACCTAGGATTAGGGCTACATTTAGGGTAGGGTTACGGCTAGTGTTAGGATTAGGTTTAGTGTTAAAGCTAGGGTTAGGTTTCAGATTAGGAAAAAATTTTGGTTAGAGTTAGGGCTAGATTTAGAGTTACAGCCAATGTTTGCCATAGAGTTATGATTTGGGCTAGTTATAAGAAATCCAGTTAAGACTAGGTCTAGTTTTAGTGTTAGGTTTAACATTAGGGTGATGTTTAGCCCTAGGGTTAGTATTAGGGTCAAAATTTAGGTCAGGGGTAGTTTTAGGGTAAGGGTTTGGACTAGAATTAGGGCTAGGGTTAGGACTAGGTTTAGAGTTAGGTTTTGGTTTACGTTAATCTTTAAAGTTAGGTCTATAGCTTGATTTTGTTTTAGGGCAAGGGTTATAGTTAGGGCTAGTTTTAAGATTAGCATTAGGTTTAGGACTAGTGTAGTAATCCTAACTCTAAATCTAACTGTAAATCTAACTTTAAATCTAAGACTAGCACTAGAAATAAACCTATTTCTAACTAACACTAACACTAATCTTAGGTTTAGAGTTAGATTTAGAGTTAGGATTAGATCTATAGTAAGGTCTAGTGCTAAGGATATGGCTAGCATTAGTACTAGGTTTATAGCTAGGATTAGGATTATGATAAAAATAGGGTCAGAACTAGGGATAGGGCTAGGGTGAGAGTGAGAGTTAGTCTTAGGGCTAGGCTTAGGGTTTGGTTAGGTATAGGGCTTAATTAGGGCTAGGAATAGGGCTAGGTTTATGTTTATTTTTAGGCCTAGGGTTAGTTTTGAGCTTAGGTTTGGTTTAGTGTAAATATGGGGTTAGAGCTAGGTTTATGGCTAGGACAAAGGTTAGAATTAGGATTAGGGCTAGGGTTTGTTAGAGTTATGATTAAGGCTAGGTTCAGGGCTAGGATGAGGGCTAGGGTTTGTGTTTGGTTAGGGCTAGGATTAGTGTTAGGGCAAATGTCAGTTCTAGGGTTACGGTTCGAGATAGTTTTGGGGATCAGGTTATGGTTATGTTTAGTGTAAGGGTTAGATTTAGGGTAAGGGGACTGGGGATGTGGCTCAAGCGGCAGTGCGCTCGCCTGGTGTGCATGCAGCCCGGGTTCGATCCTCAGCACCACATACAAACAAAGATGTTGTGTTCGCTGAGAACTAATAAATAAATATTTAAAAATTCTCTCTCTCTCTCTCTCTCTCTCCCCTCCCACTCTCTCCCACTCTCTCTTTTAAAAAAAGATTTAGGGTAAGGGTCAAATTTAGAGCTAGGGGTATTAGTATAGTCAGGTTCATGTTTAGGGTTTTTTTAGGTTAGGGTTTAGGGTTAGGGCTCAAATTAGCATTAGGGTTTGGGTTATGGTAATGAAAGGGTTAGGTTTAGGGTTCAGGTTATATTTAGCATAATGGATGGGTTTATGGTTAGACATAGGGATAGATTTAGGCCTATGGTTAGCATTAGAATTAGGGCTATGTATAGGGTAATTGATAAGGTTAGAGCTAAGTTTAGGGCTAGAGTAATGGATAGGATTAGGGTTAGGTTTAGGGTTAGGGTTAGGTTTAGGGCTATTGTTTGTTTT
The DNA here is from genome assembly GCF_048772815.1 of Callospermophilus lateralis. Classification (NCBI taxonomy): domain Eukaryota; kingdom Metazoa; phylum Chordata; class Mammalia; order Rodentia; family Sciuridae; genus Callospermophilus; species Callospermophilus lateralis. The sequence continues at coordinate 164,326,400 of NC_135305.1, forward strand.
AAGGTTAGGGCTAGGATTACAGCTAGGGCAAATGTTAGATCTATGGTTACATTAGGAATAGTTTTAGGGTTAGGTTTATGGCTAGGTCTAGTATAATGGTTAGGTTTAGGGGTAGGGTTAGGGTTAGAGCTAGGTATATTATTACGGGAAGGGTCAGAGTTAGGGTTTGGCTTAGGTTAAGTTTAGGATTAGGGCTAAAATTAGCATTAGGTTTAGGGTAATGATACGGTTAGGTTTAGGATTCAGATAATTTTTAGGTTAATAAATAAGGCTAGGGTTAGCGATAAGGTTAGGGTTAGGCCTAGGGTTACCATTAGGGTTATGGTTATGGTTACGGTAATGAATAGGGTTAGAGCTAGTGATAGGGCTAGGGTTATGGTTAAGATTCTGGCTAGGGTAAGGGTAAGGTTTAGAGCTAGGTTTTGGGTTAGGGTTAGGTTTAAAACTAGGGTTAATTAGCAAATAAGGGCTAGGTTTTGGGTTTGGTTAGGGCTAGGGTTAGGGCTATGGCTAATATATGAACTACTATTACAATTAGTGCCAGTTTTAGGGTTAGGGTAAGGGTGATGTTTAGAGCAAGGGTTACATTTAGTGTCAGTGTCAGGGTCAGGGTTAGATTTAGTGTTAGGTTTAGCACTCGAATTAGAGATAAAGTTAGTGCTAGGTGTAGGGTTAGGTTTTGGTTTAGGTTAAGGGTTACAGTTAGGGCTATGGCTCAGTTTTTTTTAGGGCTAGGGCTAGGGTTAAGGCTAGATTTTGGATTAGCATCAAGGTCAGGGCTAGTGTTAGAGTGAAGTTTAGGCTTAGGGTTAGGGTTAGATTTAGAGTTAGGGCTGATATATAGTTAGGGCTCGTGCTAGGGTTAGGGCTAGAGTTAGGTTTATGGTAAAGAATATGGTTAGAACTAGGGATACGTCTAGGGTGAGAATTAGATTTCTTCTTTAGAGTATGCTTAGGGTGAGGGTTAGGGTTAGGACTAAATTAGGGCTTGAATTAGGACTAGAGTTAGTGTTAGGGTTAAGCCTAGGTGTTGGGCTAGGATTATAATTAGCACTGGGGTTAGGGTTAAGTTTAGAGGAATGGGTGGTGTTATAGCTAGGGTGAGGTTTAGAATTAGGAATAGGCCTAGGGTTATGGTTCAGTTTAGGATTAAGGATATGATTAGGGCTAGGATGAGGGATAGGTTTTCTGATAGGGTTAGGGCTAGAACTCAGGCTAGGAGAATATCAGGTCTAGGGTAATGGTTAAAGATAGTTTTAGTGTTACTTTATGGCTAGGTCTAGTGTAAGGGTTAGGTTTATGTTAAAGGTCAGCTTTAGAGCTAAAATTATTATTAGTTTCACGATCAGGGTCAGGGTTAGTGTTTGGTTTATGTTAAGGTTAAGGGGTTAGGGCTCAAATTAGAATTAGGGTTAGGTTTAAAGTTAAGGTAATGGAAGGGTTTACTTTAGGTTTTAGTTAAGGTTTAAGGTAATGGATGCGTTAGGTTTCAGAGATCGGGTTAGGGTTAGCATTAGGGTTAGGGTTATGTTTAGTTTGATTGATAGTTTTAGAACTAGGGTTAGGGCTACATTATGGTTTGGATTAAGTCTAGGATTAGGGTTAGGTTTAGGGATAGGGCTAGGGTTTAATTTAAGGTAAGTGTTAGAGTTAGGGTAAGTGTTAGTTTAGGGTTAAGGTATGGTTAGTTTAGGATAAGGGTTAGTGTTTGAGCTAGGGTTAGGGCTAGTGAAAGGGATAGGTTTAGCTTCACTTCTGAGTTCAAGATGATGGTTAGAGTTAGGTTTAGTGTTAGGGATAGGGTTTTAATTAGTGTTAGGGTTAGGGTTAGGGTAATGGATATGGTTAATGCTAAAGTTTGGTCTAGGGTTAAGGTTAGGATTAGGGCTAGGTTTAGGATTAGGATTTAGGATAGGACTATGATTATGTTAGGTGTAAGGGTTAGGATTTGAGATAGGGTTAGGTCTAAGGAGAGGGTTAGGGTTAGAGTTAGATTTAGGGTTAGGGCTAGGCTTAGGTATATGCTTAGAGCTAAGTTTAGGCCTAGGATTAGCTCTAGGTTTTGTGTTAGGTTTAGGGATACGGTTAGGACTGTGGGTAATGTAAAATCTAGGGTTATGTTTAGGGCTAGTTTTAGGTTTAGGGTTATGTCTAGGTCTAGTGTTAGGTCCAGGTTTTGGGTTAGTGTCAGGTTTAGAACTAGTTTAAGTGTTAGGATCAAAGTCAGTGTTCGGGATAGGGTTAGGTTTAGGGTTAGAGCCAGAATTAGAACTAGGTTTAGGTTTAGGGGTTGGGTAAGTGTTTGATTTAGGTTAAGGGTTATTGTTAGGGCTAGTGCTAAGATTTTGCTTATGTCTAGGGCTAGAGTTATAGCTATATTTAGGATTAGCTTTGGGTCTACATCTAGTGTTAGGCTTAGGTATAAATATAGAATTACTGGTAGGTCTAGTGTTAGGTTTTGGTTTAGGTTTAGGGTCAGGTTTAAACCTAGGGTTACCGTAGGGTCAGATAAGGGTCAGGGTTAGGTTTAGAGGTATAATGAGGGCTAGGGATAAGACTAGTAATATGGTCAGAGTTGAAGTTAGGCTAAGGATTAGGGTTAGGACTAGGGTTTACATTTGGTTTAGGGTTTGGCTTAGGCTATGGGATTGGGTTAGAGCTCGGGTTAGAGCTCGGGTTAGGGTTAGGGTTAGGTCTAGTGTTAGGGTTAAGATTAGGGTTTAAGCTAAGTTTAGGACTAGAATTAGGGGAAGAATTTGTGTTAGAGTTAGGGCTAGTGTTATGATAACATCTAATGTACAATCTAGGATTACAATTAAGGCTAGTTTTAGTGTTATGGTTAAGGCTAGGTCTAGTGTTTGGGTTAATTTAAGTTAGGGTGATGATTAGAGCTAAAATTAGTGTTAGGGTCAGCATCAGGGTGAGAGTAATTTTTAGAGTTAGGGTTAGGGTTAGGTGCAAGGTTTGGGTTTGGTTTAGGTTAAGAATTTTGGTTAAGGATATGGCTTTGTTTTGTTTTATGTCTAGGGCCATTGCTAGGGCAAGTTTTATGATTAGCATTATGATTAGGGGTAGTGTTAGGGTTTGGTTTGGCTTATGATTACAGTTAAATTTAGAGTTAGGTTTAGATTTAAAGTTAGGTTTAGATCTAGAGTTAAGATAGGACTAAGTATTGAACTAGGGTTAGGGCTAGGGCTAGGGCAAGAATTATAGTTAGTCTTAGGGTTAGGGTTAGGGTTAGGATAGGATTAAATTACAGCTAGAATTAGTGCTAGACTTAGTGTTAGTATTAGGCCTAAGGTTAGGGCGGAAGTTAGGGTTAGGTTTATTGTTATGGTTAGGTTTATGGTAAGGGATGGGGTTATAGATAGTTTAAGGGTTAGGGAGAGGGTTAGAATTAGGGTTAGGGCTCGGGTTATGGTTTGTGTTAGGATTAAGGCTAGGTTTAGGGATAGGATTATGGTTAGGGCTAATTTCATGTCTATGTTTACAGTTAAAGATAGTTTAAGGTTAGGTTTATAACTACACTTTCTGTAAGTGTTAGGTTTAGAGTTAGGGTCAGGTTTAGAGCTAAGGGTATTATTAGGGTCATGGTCATGATCGTGTTTTGGATAGGATAAGGTTTAAAGTTAGGAGTCAAATTAGCATTAAGGTTTGGATGAGCATAATGATAGGGTTAGGTTTAGGTTTCAGGTAAGATTAAGGGTAATGGATAGAGTGAAGATTAGGAATAGAGTTAGGTTTAGGCCTAGGATTAACATTAGGGTTAGGTTTATGGTTAGGATAATGAATAGGGTTAGATCTGGGGTTACAGCTAGGGTTATGGCTACAATTACTGATAGGGTTAGAGTTAGGTTTAGGGTTAAAGCTAGGGTTAGGGCTCGGAATAGGGCTAGGATTTGGGTTAAGTTAGGGCTAGGGTTAGGATTATGGCTAATGTAAGTACGAGGATTATGATTAGGGCTAATTTTAGTGTTAGGGGTTAGGACTAGGTCTAGTGCTGGGATTAGGTTTAGGGTTAGGGTAATGTTTAGACCTAGGGTAAGTGTTAAGGTCAGAGTCAGTTTGAAGGTTAGTTTTAGGGTTTGGCTTAAGACTCGAATTATTGTTAGGGTTAGGGCTAGGTGCACAAATAGTGCTTAATTTATGTAAGGATTAGGGTTAGGTCTATGGCTCTGTTTGTTTTGGAGCTACAACTAGGGTTAGGGCTAGGGTTAGGTTTATGCTAAGGTTTATTGTTAGGGTTATATTTAGAGTTAGGGTTAGATCTAGGGTTATGGCCAGGGATATGAATAGGGCTACGGGTAGACCTACAGTTCAGCCTAGGATTAGGCTTCCAGTAAAGCAGAGGGTTAGAACTAGAGTTATTGCTAGGGTGAGAGTTAGAGTTAGTCTTTGGGCTAGGGTTAGGGTTAGGAACAGGGACAGGGCTAAATTAGGGCTAAGATTAGAGCAAAGTTTAGTATTAGGGTTAGGCCTAGGGTTAGGGTTAGGGTTATAATTAAGGCTATGTTTAGGGCTAGGATAAAAACTAGGGTTTGTGCTAGCGTTAGGTCTAGGATTATGGTAGGGCTAAAGTCAGGTCTTGGGTTATGTTTAGGGATAGTTTTAGAGTTAGGTTTATGGCTAAGTCTAGTGTAAGGGTTAGGTATAGGGTAATAGTCAGGTTTAGAGCTAGGGAAATTATTAATGTCAGAGACAGGGTTGGGCTTTGGTTTTGGTTTGAGTTTAGGGTTAGGGCTCAAATTAGCTTTAGGGTTAGCATTCGGGTAATGATTAGCTTAGTTTTAGGGTTCAGGTTAGGTTTAGGTTAATTGACAGTTTGGGAGATAATGGTAGGGTTAGGATTGGGCCTAGGGTTATATTAGCTTAAAACGTAATGTTTAGGGTAATGGATATAGTTAGAGTTAAGGTTATGGCTAGGGTTATGGTGAGGATTAGGTCTTGAGTTAGGGTTACGTTGAGAGTTAGAACAAGGGTTAGTTTTAGGTATGTTTAGTGTAAATGTTAGGTTCTGAGCTATGGTTAGGGCTAGGCTGGGAGTTAGCTTCAGGGTTAGGTCTAGGGATAGAATTACCATAGGTTTTGGCTTAGAGTTAGGGTTAGAGTTAGACCTAGGATTAGTGGTAGTGTCAGTATATGCATCAGGGTTAATTTTAGAATTTGGGATAGGTTTAGAAGTAGAATGAGAGCTAGGGTTAGGGCTATTAATAGAGTTAGGGTTTTGTTTAGCCTAAGGATTAGGGGTAGGTCTAGGGTTATCCTTAGTTTTAGGGGTTTGCTTAGGGTAAAAGATTGTTTTAGAGCTAGGTTTAGGGCTATGGTTAGGGTTAGACTTAGGGTTAAATCTAGATTTACAGCTCAGATTAGGGCTAGTGTTTGTGTTAGGTTTAGAGATAGGATTAGGGTCACTGCTAATGTAAGAACTAGGGTTAAATTTAGGTTAGTTTTAGTCTTATCGTTAGGTTTAGTGTTAGGGTTAGGTTTAAGTTTAGGGTGATATTTATAACTAGGGTTTGTGTTAAAATAAATATCAGGTCAGGGTTCATTTTAGGATTAGGGATAGAACTCGAATTATTGGTAGGGTTAATCTTAGCATTCAGTTTAAGGTTTAACTTGAGGGCAGTGTTTAGAGCTAGGTTGATTGTTAGGATATGAATCAGGGTCAGCGTTAGTTTTAAATTTACTGTGAGAACTAGAATTAGGGCTAGGGATAGGACTAGGTTTAGTGTTAGGGTTTGGATTAAGTTAATGTTTAGGGTTAGGGCTCTTGCTTGGTTTTGGTTTAGTTCTAAGGTTAGGTTTAGGGATAGTGTAAGTGTTCTTAGGCTTAGGGTTAGGGTTAGATTTAGAGTTAGGTTTAGATCTAGGGTTAGAGCTGGGACTAAGGATAGGTCAAGGATTAGGGCTAGAGATAGGGTTATGGTAAGGGATAGGGTTAGAATTAGGGATAGTTATAGGCCATGATTTAGAGTGAGTCTTAGGGCTAGGGTTAGTGTTAGGGTTGGAGTAGGGCTAAATTAGTGCTAGGATTAGGGCTAGGTTTATCTTTTGGCTTAAGCCTAGAGTCAGGGTTAAGGTTAGGTTTAAAATAGGGTAAGACATGGCATTATAGCTAGGTATAGAGGTAGGGTGAGGGTTACAATTGGGTTAGGGGTAGGGTTAGGCTTAGGGTTATAATTAAAGCTAGGTGGAGGGCTAGAATGAGGGCTAGGGTTTGTTTTATGTTTAGGACTAGGATTAGGGCTAGGTCTAGGGCTAATTTCAGGTCCAGAATTATGGTTACAGATAGTTTTAGGGTTAAAATTATGGCTTTGACTAGGGTAAGGGTTAGGTGTAGTGTTATGTTCAAGTTTAGAGCTAGGGGTTTTATTAGGGTCAAGGTCAGGGTTATTGTTTGGGATAGGTTAAGGTTTAAAGTTAGGACTTGAATCAATGTTAGTGTTAGGGTTAGAGTAATGATAGGTTTAGTTTGTAATTAAGGCTGTTTAGGGCTAGGATAAGGGCTAGAGTTTATGTTAAGGTTAGGTCTAGAACTATGGCTAGGGCTAATGTTGGGTTACAGTTAGGGATAGTTTTAGTGAAATGTTTACGGCTAGGTCTATTTTAAGGGTTAGGTATAGAGTAAGAATCAGGTTTACAGATAAGGGAATTATTAGGATTAGGGCCAGTGTTAGTGCTTGATTTAGGTTTGAGTTTAGGGTTATGGCTCAAATTAAAGATAGGGTTAGGGTAAAGGTAGGGTTAGGTTTAGGATTCAGGTAAGGTTTAGGGTAATTGATAGTTTGGGGGATAGTGATAGGGTTAGGATTAGTCTTAGGGTTAGCATTAGGATAAAGGTTGTGTTTAGGGTAATGGATACAGTGAAGGTTAGGGCTAGGGTTATGGTTAGGATTAGGTCTTGGATTAGGGTTAGGGTGAGGGTTAGGATTAAAGCTAGGTTTACGGCTCGGATGAGGGTTTGTGTTAGGGTTAGGGCTAATGTCTGGTCTAGTATTGCAGTTAATGGTTGGTTGTTGTAATGTTGGGTTTTGATTAGGTCTACTGTAAGGGTTAGGTTTAGGGTAAAGGTCAGGCTTAGAGCTAGGTGTGTTATTACGGTCAGAGTCATGATTAGGGATTGGTTTTGGTTAAGGTTTAGAGTTAAGGCTCAAATTAGCATTAGGTTTAGAGTAATGGATATGAACCCAAAAGGTTCAGGTAAGTTTTAGAGTTTTGAATGACCTTAGGGATAGCTGTACAGTTAGTTTTAGTTCTATTGTTAGCATTTGGGTTAGGCTTCAGTTTATGGTAAAAGATAGGATTAGAGCTAGGGTTAGGGCTACGTTTATGGTTAGGATTAGGGCTAGTGTTAGGGTTAGGATTAGGGTTAGGGTTAGGCCTAGGGTTAGAGTTAGGTTTAGGGTAAGTTTATGGTTGGAGCTAGATTTAGGGTTAGGGCAAGGGTTACAGTTAGAGCAGGGGTAAATGTTCGGGTTAGGGCTACATTTATCATTAGGGTTAGGGTTAGAGTTATCGTAGTGGATAGAGTTAGAACTAGGGTTTGGGCAAAGGTTACAGTTAAAATTAGGGTTAAAGTTAGGATTAGGGATAGGGCTATGTTAATGTTTAGGGTTAGGATTAGGGCTCAGTTGAGAGGTAGTATAAGGGTTAAAGTTATTAATTCAAATTTCTTTGATAAAATCCAGGATTCATTTTTATCTAACTTTACTCTGTTTCCCAGGTTTAGGCATTTTGGGTCAACGTTTTGGTGTCTGGAAAAGTTAATATTTTCATTTTACTTCATTTTGATCTATATGAGTAAATGTAAATGGACCTGGAAATCAAACAGGGTTTATGCTAGCTGCTTGAAACTGCACACACACCCTCAATTCTTGTGGGGACACTCTCCCACATACCTTGTGAGTGTAGGTCTAAGCTGAAGCATGCAAAAACAACTTTATCTGAGAGCCCTTTAGGAGAAAGCAGGGAATATGCATGCATTGAAATTCCTCCCATAATTATTTTGTCATATTTGTTTGATACTGAGTAGGATTCATTATTCATCTTGACCCACAAAGCTCTCCAAGTGTGGAAATTCTAGAATCAATGGTTCTCTAATCAGGTTAAGGTTAGTGTTAGTTTCGGGGTTAGGGGAAGTGTTAGATGTAGTGTTAGGGTGCGAGTAAGTTTTATACAAATTTCTTTGATACTTGGAAGGATTCATCTTTTACCTAGCCTTAATATGCTCCTCAGGTTTGGGCCTTCTCATTTCAATGGTTCACTAACAGGGTCACTCTGTGTTTTAAGGTTTCACTTCATATTGACCTATATAGGTAAATGAAAGTGGAGGTTGAAATCAAACTGGTTTGGTGCTAGCTGCTTGCAACTTCAAACTTTTAATCAGTTCTGTGTGGGAACTCTCTGGTTTGTTCCTAGTGAAAGTAGCCTTAAGATCAAGATGGCAAAAACAAATTTATCTGAGAGCCCTTTAGCAGAAAACAGAAATATGCATGAACTGAAATACCATTTCAATTATTTGGTCATATTTCTTTGATACTGCATAGGATTCATCTGATATCTTAGCCCCCTAGGCTCCCCATGTTTGGGTTTTCTAGGATAAAAAGTTTTTCAAACAGGTTAGGATTTCTGTTAAGGACAGTGTTAGGGATAGTGTTAGAGCTAGTATTAGGATTACAGTGAGTTTTGTTCAAATCTTTTTGATACTGGGCAGGATTCATTTTTCTCCTATCCTTTCTGTATCCCACAAGTTTGGGCCTCTGAGGTTCAATGGTTCACTGTAAGGAACAGTTTGTATTTTAAAGTTTCAGTTCATTTTGTCCTATACAGGTAAATGGAAATGGAGCCTAAAATCAAACAGCCTTGGTGCTATCTGATTGAAACTTCACACTCCATCAAATTTCTGGAAGAAATCTTTGGTTTGTTCTTGTGACAGTAGGCCTAAGCTGAAGCATGTAAAAGCAACCTTATCTAAGTGTCCTTTATGAGATAACAGAGAAATATGCATGTACTGATATACTCCACCATCTTTTTGGATAAATTTCATTGATACTGTAAAGCATTCATCCCTTAGCTTTTCTCACTGGGATGATCAAGTTTGGATTTTTACAGTCAAAGGTTTCATAAAAAGTTAGGGTTAGGGAAAGAGCTAGGGTCAGAGCTAGTGTTAGGGTTAGAGTTAGTTTTATTCAAAATTATTTGATACTTGGCATGATTTATCTTTTAGCTAGATTTACTCTCTTCCCCAGGTTTAGAACTTCTCTGTTCACAGGTTCACTCTCAGGAACATTTTGTATTTTAAGATTTCACTTCATTTTGACCTATATGGGAAAGTTAATGGAGTTGAAAATCAAACAGGGTTTGTGGTAGCTGCTTGAAACTTTACACACTCCATGAGTTCTCTGTAGAAACTCTGGTATGTTCCTTGTAAAAGTAGGGCTATGCTTAAGCATGCAAAAACAACTTAATCTGAGAGACCTTTGGGAGCAAACAGGAAAATATGCATGTACTGAAATACCGCCCATAATTATTTGGTCAGATTTGTTTGATGTTGCATAGGATTCATCACTTAGCTTGCCCCTCAAGGCTCCCCAAGGGTGGGAATTCTAGGATCAATGGTTCTCTAATCAGGTTAGGGTTAATATTAGGTTTAGGGTTAGGGTTAGAGGTAATGTTAAGATGAGAGTTAGTTTTGTTCAATTTTTTTTGATACTGGGCATGAGTCATCTTTAGTAGAATTAGTATGCTCCCAAGGAGTGGTCTTCTCAATTCAATGGTTCGCTATCATTAACACTTTGTATTTTAAGGTTTCACTTCATTTTGTCACCTATGGGTAAAAGGAAATGGAGGTGGAAATCAAACAGGCAGTCCTTCCCCTAAACCTAACCCTAAACCTAACCATAAAAATAGCCCTAATCCTAGGCCTAAGCCTAACACTAATCCTAGGCCTATTCCTATTCCTAATTTAGTCTTAACCCTAGCCCAAACTCTTGCCCTAAGACTAACTCTAACTCTTGTCATAGCCCTATTCCTAGTTCTAATCCTATCCTTCACCATAAACAAAACATTAGTCCTAATCTTAGCTCTAACCCTAGTCATAGCACTAACACTAGAATTAACCATAACTCTAAATCTACTCCTAAGCCTAAACTCACCCAATCACTAGCAATATCACTAATGAAAATCATAAAACTTCCCTTAAATTTAGGTTTATCACTAAAACAAAACTGAGCTGAAACCCTAACCCTTAACCTAAACCAAATCCTCACCCTACATCTAGCCCTAAGCCTACCCCTAATTTGAGTCCAATCCCTAACCATAAAATGAATCAAGATTCTGACTGTGACCCTAACACTAAACCTAGTTAAAAACTACACCCTAAACCTAAACATAATCCTACAATTATACTCAACCCTAAATGTAACCCTAAAACTAACCCTAATCGTAACCCTAGTTCTAACATTAGCTGTATCCCTAAGAAGAGCCCTAATGTAACCTAAAATCTATTCCTAGTCCAAAAACAACCCTAGCTTTAACCCTAAATTGAACCCTAAACCTATCCCTAACCCTTACCCTATACCTAACCCTAACTTTAATCCTTGCACTAAACCTAAACCTAACCCTACCCTATCCTGAATCTAAACATAACCCTAGCTCTATCACTAGGTCTAACCCTATCCATTATCCTAACCCTAACCCTAACCCTAATGCTAATCCTCAGCCTGACCCTACCACTATTCCTAAACCTAACCTACTCATTACCCTAAAACTAACCTGAACCTAACACTAAAAATATCATTACCCTAACTGTAATCTTAACCCTAATGCTAGCTCGAGACCTAAACCTAACACTGAACCTAACCCTAACCATAACCCTAACCCTAATACTAATCCTTATCCTAACATTAACCCTACTGGTAACCCTAAACCTAACCCGAATGCTAACCCTACCAATAACCCTAAACCTAACCCTAACGCTAGCAATAACACTAACTCTATTCTTAAGCCTAACCCTAAACATAACACTAACCCTAACCCTAACCCTAACACTAAACCTAAACCTATCCCGAACCCTGACACTATTGTTAACCCTAATTCTAACCCTACTCCTAACCCTAACCATAACATGAAACCTAATCATAACCATAACTACTAGAACTAATAAATGAATTTAGCAAAGTGGCAGGATATAAAATCAACACGCATAAATCAAAGGCATTTCTGTATATCAGCGACAAAACTTCTGAATTGGAAATGAGGAAAAACACTGCATTCACAATATCCTCAAAAAAAAAAATACTTGGGAATCAACCTAACAAAAGAGGTGAAAGACTTATACAATGACAACTACAGAACCCTAAAGAGAGAAATAGAAGATCTTAGAAAATGGAAAAATATACCCTGTTCATGGATAGGCAGAACTAACATCATCAAAATGGCGATATTACCAAAAGTTCTCTATAGATTTAATGCAATGCCAATCAAAATCCCAATGGCATTTCTTGTAGAAATAGAGAAAGCAATCATGAAATTCATATGGAAAAATAAAAGACCCAGAATAGCAAAAGCAATTCTAAGCAGGAAGTGTGAATCAGGTGGTATAGCGATACCAGATTTCAAACTATATTACAGAGCAATTGTAACAAAAACAGCATTGTACTGGTATCAAAACAGGCGGGTGGACCAATGGTACAGAATAGAGGACACAGAGACCAATTCACAAAGCTACAACTATCTTATATTTGATAAAGGAGCTAAAAGCATGCAATGGAGGAAGGATAGCATCTTCAACAAATGGTGTTGGGAAAACTGGATATCCATATGCAACAAAATGAAACTGAATCCCCTCCTCTCGCCATGCACAAAAGTTAACTCAAAGTGGATAAAGGAATTAGATATCAAATCAGAGACTCTGCGTCTGATAGAAGAAACGATTGGCTCTGATCTACATATTGTGGGGTCGGGCTCCAAATTCCTTAATAGGACACCCATAGCACAAGAGTTAATAACAAGAATCAACAAATGGGACTTACTTAAACTGAAAAGTTTTTTCTCAGCAAGAGAAACAATAAGAAAGGTAAATAGGGAGCCTACATCATGGGAACAATTTTTTACTCCTTACACTTCAGATAAAACTCTAATATCCAGAGTATACAAAGAACTCAAAAAAAAAAAATAGACAATAATATAACAAATAAACCAATAAACAAATGGGCCAAGGACCTGAACAGACACTTCTCAGAGGAGAACATACAATCAATCAACAAGTACATGAAAAAATGCTCACCATCTTTAGCAGTCAGAGAAATGCAAATCAAAACCACCCTAAGATACCATCTCACTCCAGTAAGATTGGCAGCCATTATGAAGTCAAACAACAACAAGTGCTGGCGAAGATGTGGGGAAAAGGGTACTCTGGTACATTGTTGGTGGGACTGAAAACTGGTGCAGCCAATTTGGAAAGCAGTATGGAGATTCCTGGGAAAGCTGGGAATGGAACTACCATTGACCCAGCCATTGCCCTTCTCGGACTATTCCCTGAAGACCTTAAAAGAGCGTACTACAGAGATACTGCCACATCGATATTCATAGCAGCACAATTCACAATTCCTAGACTGTGGAACCAACCCAGATGCCCTTCAATAGATGAGTGGATAAAAAAAAATGTGGCATTTATACACCATGGAGTATTACGCAGCACTAAAAAATGACAAAATCATGGAATTTGCAGGGAAATGGATGGCATTAGAGCAGATTATGCTTAGTGAAGCTAGCCAATCCCTAAAACACAAATACCAAATGTCTTCTTTGATATAATGAGAGCAACTAAGAACAGAGCAGGGAGGAAGAGCAGGAAGAAAAGACCAACATTAATCAAAGACATGAGGTGGGAGGAAAGAGAGAGAAAAGGGAAATTGCATGGAAATGGAGGGAGACCCTCAATGTTATACAAAATTACATATAAGAAGTTGTGAGGGGAAGGGGAAAATAAACAAGGAGTGAAATGAATTACAGTAGATGGGGTAGAGAGAGAAGATGGGAGGGGAGGGGAGGGGAGGGGGGATAGTAGAGGATAGGAAAGGTAACAGAATACAACAGATACTAATAGGGCATTATGTAAAAATGTGGATGTGTAACCGATGTGATTCTGCAATCTGTATTTGGGGTAAAAATGGGAGCTCATAATCCACTTGAATCTAATATATGTAATACGTGATGTCAAGAGCTTTGTAATATTTTGAACAACCAATAAAAAAAAATTAAAAAAAACATAACCCTAAACATAACAATAACTGTTACCCTAACCCTAATACTAAACCTGACAATAACCCAAAACCGAAGCCTAACACAAACGTTAACTCTAACACTAACCCTAACCCAAACCTAACCCAAAACCTAAACCTAACACTAACCTGATAACACACACTGACACTAACACTAACCATAACCATAATCCTAGCCATAAACTTTACCTAACACTAAAGCTAACCTTAACCCTAACACAAAATCTAACAATAACCCTAACACTAACCCTAACCCTAATTCTAACCAAATCCAAATTGCAACCCTAACCCTAACTTTAACCCTAAAACTAACACTACCCTAAGCCTTCATTTAACCCCAAACTTAACACAAACACTAACGCTAAACATAAAACTAATAATAACTCTAACCCTAACCATAAAACTATCCATACACCTAACATTAACCCTAACACTAACACTAACACTAAACCTAACCATAACGGTAACCCTAACACTAACCCTAAATCTAACCCTAATACTAACCCAAACCCTAATCTGAACCCTAAACCAACTCTAAATCTAATCCTAACAGTAATCACAACCCTAACCCTAACCACAACCATTTAACAAACACTAACATGAACCATAAAACTAAACCAAACCCTAACATTAACCCTAACCCTAAACCTAATATTAACACTAACTCAAACCCTAGCAAACATTAACCCTAACATTAACCCTAAAACTAACCATAACCTTAAATCTAACCATAATTGTAACTGTAAACCAAAACCTAACCTAACACTAACCCGAATACAAAACCTAACCCTAACCCTAACACAAAACCTAACCATAACCCTAACACAAAACCTAACCCTAACACTAAACCTAACTCTAACACTAACCCTAAGCCTAAACCTAACCCTAACCCTTACCCTAACCCTAACAAAAACCTTAAACATATCCCTAACCCTAAAACTAAAACTAACCCTAACTATAAACATAGACCTGAAACTAAACCTAACACAAACTCTAAAACAAGAATTAACACTAACACTTACCCTAACCCTAACCTTAATCCTACTTGTAAACCTAAATTTACACTTACCTTGAACCTAAACTTAAAACAAACCCTAATCCTTACCCTAACACTAAACCTTACTCTAACCCAAATCCAAACACTAACCCTAACCCTAACCCTAAACCTAACCATAAGATTAACTCTAATGCAAAATTTAACACTAAGTTTAAACCTAACCTTAACTCTAAACCTAATTCTAATCCTAACACTAAATATAACCTAACCCTAAAAGAAACCCTAACCCTAACACTAACACTAAACCTAACTTTAACCATAACTCTATCCCAAACCTTAACTTTAACTCTAAACCTAACCATAACCCTAACCCTAAACCTTACCATAACCCTAACACTAACCCTAACACTAAACCTAAACCTAATTCTAATGCTAACCCTAAGAGTAACTGTAACCATAACCCAAGCCTTAGATTAACCTTAACCATAGGCAAAACCTAACACTATCCATAACTGTAACCTTAATTCTTACACTAACCCTAAAACTAACCCTAATCCTAACTCTAACACAAAAACTAACCCCAATCATAAAACTAACCCTAAACTTAACCCTAACTGAATCACTAACACTAACCCTAACACTAAGCCTAACACTAAACCTAAAACTAATCATAACCCTAACCCTAAAAACAACACTAACCCTAACCCTAAACTTAACACTAACCCTAACCCTAAACTAACCCTAATGCTAACCCTAACACTAACCCTAAACTTAACTATAATGCAAACCCAAAACTAACCCTAACCCTAACCCCACCCTAACACTAACCCTAAACCTAACCATGAATCTTAAACTAACCATAATACTAACCAAAACTTAATGCTAATTTTAACCTTAATCATAATCCTAAACCTAACCCTAACACTACCATAAATCCTAACCCTAATCGTAATGCTAACAATAACCCTAAACCTAATCCCAAACATAACACTATCCCTAATATTAACACTAACCGGAACTTTACCACAACCACTAACCCTAACCCTAACACTAACACTAACCCTAACCCTAATCCTAACACTAACTCTAACCCTAATTCTAACCCTAACACTAACCCTATCCCTAACCCTAACACAAACCCTAACCCTAACCCAAACGCTAACACAAACCCTAACCACAACCCTAACCATAACACTAACACTAACCCTAACCCTAAAACAAACCCTAATGCTAACCATACGCTAACCCTAACCTAACACTAACCCTAACATAAACCTAATCTTAACTCTAAACCTAAAACTAACTCTACAACTAGCCTTATCCCTAAAACTAAAGATAAACACTAACAATAACCCAAACCCAAAACCTAACCCTAAATTTACCCCTAACACAAACCTCAACCCTAAACCTAGCCTAAAACTAAGCCTAACCATAAACCTAACATGAATCCTAACTTTAACTGTAAACTTAACCCTAACCCTAAACTTCACCCTAACACAAACCCTAACACTAACCCTAACACTGAATCTAACACTAGTCCTAACACTCACCGTAAACCTAACCCTAACATTAACCCTATTCATAACCTAAACCTAACCCTAACCTAACATGAACCCTAACCCTAACACTAATTTTAACTGTATCCCTAACACTAACACTAACCCTAACACTAATCCTAACTCTAACGTAACACTAAAACTAACCACAACCCTAACCCTGTCACTAACACTAACACTAAACATAAAACTAAACCTATCACTAAACCTAACACTAACCATAACCCGAACACTAACACTAACCCTAATCTTAAAACTAACCTAACAGTAACACCAACCCTAAACTTAAAAATAAATGTAAACTTAACACTAACCCTAAACCTAACTTTTATCGTAACAATAAACATATCCCTAACTCTAACCCTAACACTATCCATAACCCTAACACTAATTTTAACCAAAGCACTAAAACTTACCCTAAACCTAAAACTAAACCTAAGACTCATCTTAACCCTAACCCTAACACAAACCTTAACCATAATTCTAACACTAACCATAACCCTATAAGTAACCCTAACACTACCTTAAACCTTAACCTTAACTCTAACTGTAACCCCAATGCTAAAAATAACCCTAACTCTAACACTAACTCTAACCCTAATCCTAAACCTAACCCCAATCCAAACTGTAACCTTAACCCAAATACTAACCCTACCCTAAAACAAACCCTAACACTAAGCCTAAAACTTACCCTAACCAAACCCTAAACCTAACCCTAAACCAAACCTTAACACTAAACCTAACCTTAAACCTAAACCTAACCTTAACACTAAACTTTACCCTAACCATATCCCTTACCCAAGATCTAACCCTAACCCTATCACTAACCCTAACACTAACCCTAAAACTAACCCTAACCCTAACACTAAACCTAAAACTTACTCTAACCGTAACCCTAAAGCTAACCCTAACTCTAAATCTAAACCTAACCCTACCACTAACTCTAACACTAATAAGAACCCTAACATAACCTTTACCTCAAACGTGAACCTAATCCTAACCCTAAATATATTCTATCACTAAAACTAACCCTAATCCTAACCCTAACATTAAACCTAACTTTAACCATAACCCTATCCCAAACCCTGAACCTAACCTGAACCCTACACCTAACCATAACCCTAACCCTAACTCTAAGCTTAATATAAACCCTAACACAAACTATAACCCTAAACCTAACCCAACCCTTACCCTAACATGACCAAATTCTAACCCGAATCCTAACACTAACCATAAAACTAAAGCTAAAACTAACCCTAACCCTAACACAAACTCTAAACTTAACCCTAATTTTAACCATAAAACTAACTGTAACCCTAACCCTAAAACTAACCCTAAATTTACCCCTAAACCTAACACTACACCTAACAGTAACCATAACCCTTACCCTAACACTAAACCTAACACTGTTTGTATCCCTAAAACTAACACTTGCAGGAACCCTAACTCCAATCCTAACACTAACAGAAACCCTAACTCTATTACTAGCTCTAATCCTAATTCTAACTCTAACCCTAACACTAAATGAAACACTAAGCCTAACCCGAACCATAACACTAACCAAACCCTAATCCTAACACTAAACTAACCCTAATCTGAACTGAAATTTTAACCCTAAACCTGACCCTAACAGAAACCTTAACCCTAACCCTAACACTAACCCGAACCCTAAACCTAACCTAACTAACACTAAACCTAATCCAAACACTAGCACTAAACCTAACTCTAACCCTAACACTAACACTAAAACTAATTGTAATGCTAACACTTTTACTAACCCTAAAACTAACCCTAATCCTAACCGTAACAATAACCCTAACTCTAACTCTAACCCTATAACTAACATTAACCCTAAACTAACCTTAACCCTATATGTAATCTTAATCCTAACTGTAAATATAAACTAACCCTAAAATTAACCCTAACCCTAACTCTAACACTAAACCTAACATTAACCATAAACCTATCCCAAACTCTAACCCGCAACACAACACTATCCCTAACCCTAAAGCTTGCCCTAACTCTAACCCTAACACTAACTCTAACCCTATTGCTAACACTAACTGTATCCCAAAACCCAACGTAACCTTTACCCTAATTCTATCCCAACCTGAACACAAAACCTAACCCTAACCCTTACCCTAATACAAACCCTAATCTGAACCCTAACCCTAAACTTCACCTTATACCTAACACTAACTCTAACCCTAACACAAACCCTCATGCTAACCATAACCCTAGCCCTAACCTAACCCCAACCCTAAACCTAAACTAAACCTTACCATAACCCTAACATTAAACCTAAATCTAACCTTAATCTAAATCTAACGATAATACTAACAATAAACTTACTCCTAAATTTAACACTAATACTAACCCTAACACAAACCTTAACCCTAACACTAACCCAAACTTAACCGTACCCCAACACTAAACCTAATCTGAATCCTAAAGTTAACCATAACCCAAACCCTAAACCTAACACTCACCTTAGCACAAAAATTAACACTAACCCTAACACTAAGCCTAACCCTAATCCTAATCCTAATACTAATACTAACAGTAACCCTAACCCTAAAACTAAATGTAAACTTATCACTAACCCTGATACTGACCCTTGTCTTAACACTAATCCCATCCCTAAACTTAACCCTAACACTAACCCTAAGACTAACACTAACACTAACCACAAAATAAACCTTAATCTCAGCCTAACACTAACCCTTAATCTATTTCTAAGCCTAACACTATCCATAACCCTAACCCTAACTTTAACTCAAACACCAAAACTAACCCTAACCCTAAACCTAAACCTAACCCTAACCCTAACACTCATCCTAACTCTAAAACTAACACGAACTCAAACTTTAACAATAACAATAACCCTAATATTATCTCTAATCCTAACACTAACCCTAAACCCATCCCTTATTGTAACTCTAACCCAAACCCTAATCCTAACACTAATTCTAACACTAACCCTAACCCTAACTGTAACACTTACCCTAACACGAAACCTAAGCATAATCTGAACTGTAACCCTAACCCTAATAGTAACCCTAACCCTAACACAAACAGTAACACTAAGCCTTAAACTAACCAAAACCTAACCCTAACACTAATCCTCACCCTAAAACTAAACCAAAACCCAACATGAAATCTAACCTTAAAAATAACCCTAACCCTAACCCTCAAACTTACCCTAACACTTCCCCTAACCTGAGCACTAACCATAACCCTAACACTAATTCTAAACCTTACACTAACTTAACTCCCCCTAACTCTAACTCTATTACTAAACCTAACTTTAGCCCTAACACTTACCCTAATTCTAACACAAACCCTAATACAAACCATAACACTAAACCTAACCCAACCCTAACGCTAACCCTTATCTAACCATAACACTAACCCTAACACTAACCCTAATCC
Source organism: Callospermophilus lateralis (assembly GCF_048772815.1). NCBI lineage: Eukaryota > Metazoa > Chordata > Mammalia > Rodentia > Sciuridae > Callospermophilus > Callospermophilus lateralis. The sequence continues at coordinate 164,345,668 of NC_135305.1, forward strand.
TAACTCTAACCTAACACTGATCGTAACCCTCACCCTAACTTTAACCCTAAACCTATCCCTAAAGCTAACACTATACCTTAACCTAAACATAACCCTAACACTAACACTAACGCAAACACTAAACCTAAACCTAACACTAAATCTAACCCTAACACTAACCCTAACATTAATCCTAACACTAACTCTAACCCTAACACTAACTGTAAACCAAATCATAACCCTAACCCTAACATGAGCACTAAACGTAACCCTAACAGGAAACCTAACCCGAACCCTAACCCTAACCCTAATTCTCTCATTAACCTAACCCTAACCCTAAACTTACACTAACCCTAAACCTAATATTAACTCTTACCCTGAAACTAACAATAACCCTAACACTAACACTAATCCTAACCTTAACATTAACCCTATTACTATTTCTAACCCTAAACCTAAGCCTAATTCTAACCCTAACCTTAACACTGACACTAACTTTAAATCTAACCCTAACCCTAAACGTAACACTAACGCAAACCCGAATCCTAACACTAAACTAACCCTAATCTTAACCGAAACCCTAAAGCTGACACTAACACAAACCCTAAACTTAACCATAACACTAACCCTAACCTTAACCCTAACCCTAACTCTTACCCTTAACCTAACACTAACACTAAACCTATCACTAATCCTAAAACTAACCCTAACTCTAACACAAACACTAATTCTAAACGTATATCTAAACTTAACTCTTTTTCTAACCCTAACCCTAACACTAATCCTAACACTAACCTGAAACCTAAACCTAACCCTACCACTAACCCTAAACCTAAACCAAATTCTAACCCTTACTATAACACTAACCCTAAGTCTAACCCTAACCATTACCTTAATAGTATCCCAAACACCAGTCCTAACCCAGATCTAAACCGTAACCCTAATCCTATTACTAACACTTGCATAAACGTAATCCCTAATCTTAACCCTAATACTAAGAAAAATTCTAACCCTAACTTTAACCCTAAAACTAAACCTAACCCTAAACCTAACACTAAACCTATACCTGTTTTTAACCCTAACCCTACCCGTAAACTTAACGCTATCCTGAAAGCTAATCCTAACACTAAAACTCACATTAACCCTAATCTTAACCCTAACACTAACACTAAACCTAACCCAAAACATTAATCGTAACCCTCACCCTAAACCTAAACATAACACAAACCCTAAACTTATCCCTATCACGAAACATAAACCTTATCCTAAACATAAATTTAACACAGACTCTAATCCTAACACTAACCCTAAAACTGAACTTAACCCTAACCCTAACACTAACCCTAAACCTAATGCCAACCCTAAAACTAAATGTAAACTTAACCCTAACCTTAACACTAACCCTAACCCTAAACCTATACTGATCAATAACACTATCCCTAACTCTACCCAAAACTTAACCGAAACACTTACCCTAACCCTAACCCTACTCTAACATAAAATCTAATCCTAAACCTACACCTAACCATAACACTAACCCTAACACTAAACCCAAACCTAAACCTAACCCTAACACTAACAGTAAATCTAAGGCTAACCCTAACACTTAACCTAACAATAACCCTAATGCTAACCCTCACCTAATCCTAAACCTAACTCCAAACCTAACACTAACCCTTACCCTAAACCTGACAGTAACCCTAAACCTAAATATAACCCTAACACTAAAACTAATCCTATTCCTAACACTAATTCATACACTAACCCTAACCATAAACCTAGCCCTAACACTTACGTAACCCTAACCCTAACTCTAACCATAACACTAACCATAATACTATCCCTAAACCTAACACTAAACCTAACCCCAATCCTAACCCTGTAACTAACCCTAACCCTAAACCAAACCCTAAACCTAACACAAACCCTAACACTAAACTTAACCCTAGTCCTCACCATAACCCCAACAATAACCCTATTACTAACCCTAACTCTAAGCCTAACTCTAAACCGAACACTAACTCTATCCCTGACCCTTACTTTAACCCTAACCCTAACACTAAACCTAATCCTCAGGCTAACACTACACCTAAACTACCCGTAACCCTAAAACTAACCCTAACCCTAATCCTAACCCTAAACTTAACACAAACCCTAACACTAAACCTAACCCTAATCCTAACACTCACCATAACCCCAACATTAAGCCTATTACTAACCCTAACACTAAACCTAACTCTAAACCTAGCACTAACTCTACCCCTGACCCTTACTTTAACCCTAACCCTAACACTAAACCTAACCCTCAGGCTAACACTACACCTAAACTACCCAAAACCCTAAAACTAACCCTAAACCTAACCCGACGCCACACTCTAACCCTCTTTCCAATCATAACCAAAACCCTAATTTTAACTCTAACCGTAACACAAAACCTAAACTTAACCTTAATCCTAACATAAACCATAATTCTGACACTAACACTAACCTTAATACTAACCCTAACCCAAAACATAATCCTAATTCTAAAATAATCTTAACCCTAACCTGAACCCTAACAGCAACCCAAACCCAAAAACTAACCTTAACCAAAAACCTAACCCTAACCCAACACTAAACCTAAACATAACACTAACCCTAACCCTCATCTTAACCCTAAACCTAGTAGTAACACTAAAACCTATCCCTAACCCTAATACTATCCCTAACCCTAACTCTAACACTAACACTAACACTGAACCTAACCCTAAACCTAACTCTAACCCTAACCCTCACCCTCTTACCTAACACAAACCCTAACTTTAACAATGACCCTAAACTACAAGTAACCCTAAAAGTAAACCTAAACCTAACCCTAAGCCTCACGCTACCTCTAATCCAAACCCTAACGCTAACACTTACCCTATCCCTTACCCTAACACAAACCCTAACCCTAAACCTTACCCTAACACAAACCATATCCCTTACACACACACAATCCTGAAATTAAACCTAACCCTAACCTGAACTCTAAAAGTAAACCTAAACCTAACCTGAACCCTAACACTAACCCTAATCCTAAAACTAACTCTAAACATAACCCTAAACCTAAGCCTAAAATGAACCCCAAAACTAACCCTAACAGTAACTGAAACACTAACACTAAACCTAACCATAGCCCTAACCCTAGACCTATCCCTAACCCTAACACTCTCCCTAACCCTGACACTAAAGCTAACCCTAAACCTAAACCTAAACCTAACACTAACCCTATTCTAACACTAACATGAACCCTAACCCTAACACTTGCACTAAACAAAAACCTAACCATAACACTAAACCTAACCCTAAAACTAACCATAACTATAACCCTAACACTAACATGAACCCTAACCTAACCCTAAACCTAAACCAAGCCCTAAACCTATCCCTAACCTTAACACTATAACTAACCTTAGCACTAACACTAACCCATACACGAATCTTAAACCTAACCCTAATTTTAACTGTTACACTATACCTAAATCTAACCATAAACCTACAACTATCCCTAAAATTAACCCTAACCGAAAATCTAACATGAAGACTAACCCTATCCCTAACCGTAACCCTAACACTAACCAACACCCTAAACCTAACCCTAACACAAACACTAACCCTAACACTAACCCTTTCACAAACCCTAAACAAACCTTAAACTAACTTTAACCCTAACGCTTACCTAACCTTAACCCTAAACCTAACACCAACCCTAACCCCAAACCCAATCCTAACCCTATAAACTAACAGTAACCCTAACCCTAAACCTAAAACTAATCTTAACACTAACCGTAACCCTAAGCCTAGACTTAAATCTAACTCTAATCTTAAACATAACCCTCATAATAAACTTAACCCTATACCTATCACAAACACTAACCTAACCCTAACAGTAACCCTAACACTAACCATAAACCCAACCCTAACCCTAACTCTAAAACTAACCTGAAACTTAACCCGAAACCTAGCCCTATCACAATCACTAGCACTAACCCTAACACTAACACTAACCTTAACTTTAACTCTAATCCTAACCGTAATACTACCCCTAACTCTAACTGTAACACTAATCTTAACTGTAAAACTAACCCGAACCCAAACCTTAACCATAACACAAACCCTAACACTAAACCTAAACCTAAGTCTAACCCTAACCCTAAAACTAAACTTAAACATAACCCTAAGCCTAACCCTAAACCTAGCCCTAAACCTAACCTTAATTATAAAACTAACACTAATATCAACCCTAAATCTTACCATAACCCTAACTCTAACCCGAACACTAACACTAACCCTAACCCTATCCATAAACCTAACACAAACCATAAAATTAAGCATAACCCTAACCGTAACCCAAACACTAAAACGAATTCTCACCCAAATGCTAAAACTAACCCTAACCTTAACTCTATTCCTTATGCTAACCATAACACTACCCTAAACCTAACCCTAATGCTAACCGTAACACTAAACCTAATCCTAACACTAACCCTAAAAATAACCCTTACACCAATTCTAATCCTAACACCATTCCTAACCCTAAACCTAAACCTAAATTTTACCCTACTCCTAACCCTTAACTTAACCCTAACACTAACCCTAAAACTATCCTTAAACCTAAAGATAATCCTAATCACAGCCCTAACCCTAACCCTAATATAACCCTTAACTTTTTTCAATAACAGTAACACTAACACTAACCCTAGAACTAATACTAACTCTAACAAAAAAATAAACCTTATCCTAACACTAACCACTTCCCTAACCCTAATCCTAACCATAACACTAACTCTAACACTAACCCTAATACTAACCCTTACCTTAACCATTACCCTAACCCTAACATTCACCTAATCCTAACACTAAGCGTAACACTATCCTAACCCTAAACCTAACACTAACCCTAAACATAATTGTAACCCTAACCCGAACACTAACTCTAACCCTAACCTTAACCCTAAAACTAATACCTACCCAAACCACAACGTTAACCCTAAACATAATCCTAACAGTAACTCTAACCCTAACCTGAACCCTAAAGCTAACCCTAACACAAAACCTTAACTTAAACACTAACCCAAACCCTAAAACTAATCCTAACCCTAATCCTTACCCTAATATTAAACATAAACCAAACCCTAACACTAACACTAAATCTCACTATGAACCTAACTCTGAACTTAACACTAAATCTAACCTTAACCTTAACAGTAACCATAAAACTAACTCTAACTCTAACCCAAACACTAATGCAACCCAAACCCTAAACCTAACTGTAAAACTAACCCTTACCTTAACCGTAAACCTCACCTTATTCTAACACTAACCCCAAACCTAACTTTATCACAAACCCTAACACTAACCCACATCCTAACAATAACCTAATACAAACCCTAAATTTAACCCTAACCCTAAAACAAACCCTAACCCTTACCCTCACCCTAACGTAAGCCTAACTCTTACCCTTGCCTAACCCTAAACCTAACAATAACCCTAACACTAACTTTAACCCTAAAACTAACACAAATCCTAAACCCAACCATAACTCTATAACTAGCACTAATGATAACCCAAGCCTAAACCTAACATTAACACTAAACCTAACCCTAACTCTAACCATAACCCTAAAATTACCTCTAAGCATAACGCTAACCATAACAATAACCCAAACCCTAATCCTAATGCTAAATCTAACCCTAACGCTAACCCGAACCCTAACCCTAACCCTAACTCTAACCCTAAAACTATCCCAAACACTAACCCTAAACCTAACCCTAATCCTAACCCTAACCCTAAATGTAACCCTAATCGTAACTGTAACCCTAACCCTAACAGAAACCATAAAACTAACCCTAACACTAACCGTAACCCTATACTAACCTTAACTGTAATTCTAATCTTAACACTAACCTTAGCCCTAATAATAAACCTAACTCTAACCCTGACACTAACACTAACCCTAACTCTAACACTAACCCTAACCCTAACACTAACCCTAACCCTACTAAGCCTTACCCTAATCCTAACACAAACCCTAACCTAACCCTAAACCTAAACCTGTCCTAACCCTAAACTGAAACCTAAAAGTAACCCTAACCCTGACCCTAATCCTAACACTCACCTAATCCTAACCCTAAACCTAACACTAACCCTATCTCTAACCCTAACACTAATCCTTAACCTAACAATAACCCAGACCCAAACACTAACGCTAACCCTAAACTCAACACTAACATTAACCCTATCCCTAACTCTACCCTCACCCTAAACCTAAAGCTAACACTAACATTAATCCTAAACTTGACAGGACCCTAAACCTAACCCCTAAACCAAACCTAACCCTAACACTAACCTTCAGCATAACACTAACCCTAACACTAACACTAACAGAAAACCTTAATCAAATCCTAACTTTAACATTACTAACCCTGACCCCAAACATAATCCTAAACCTAAAGCTAACCCAAACCCAAACACTAACCCAAAACCTCACTCTAACCCTAGCCCTAAACTAAACACTAATACTAAATGTAATCATAACACTAACCTTAAACCTAAATCTAACCCTTACCCAAACACGAGTCCTAACCCTGACCCTAAACCTAACCCTAACATAACACTAAACCTAACCGTAATCTAAACCATAACCCTAACCCAAACCCTAACCATAACACTAACCATAACCCTAACCCTAACCATAAAACTTACCCTAAACCTCAGCCTAACCCTAACACTAATCTAACCCTAACCCTAATCCTAACACAAATTCTAATCCTAACCCTAACCCTAATGCTAACACTAAAATTAAACATAACCATAACACTAAACCTAACCCTTACCCTAACCCTATCCTAACACTAACTCTTACAGTAATCCTAACTCTAACCATAACCGTAAGCCTGACGTAACACTAACCCTAACCTTAACCATAACCCTAACACAATCCCTAATCCAAAACATAACCCTAAACATAACCTAACACTAACCTTAACTTTTAACTAACACTAACACTTACACTAAAACTAACCCTAACCCTAACGCTAACACTAAACCTAAATGTAGCATAACCCTAATCATAACAGTAACACTAACACTAACCATAACACTAACTCTAACCATAATTCTAACCCTAATCCTAACCCTAACCCTAATCCTTACTCTAACCCTAACATCAAACCTAAAGATTACTGTAACCCTAACAAAACCCGAATACTAACCCTAACCCTAACAATAAACATAAACCTAACACTAACCATAATATTAAACCTAACCCTTACAATAACCCAAACACTAAAACTAACCCTAATCCTAACCCTAATGCTAACACTAATCCTAACCTTAACTCTATTCCTAATGGTAACCATAACACTAACCCTAAACCTAACACTAACACTAACTGTAACACTAAACCAAACCCTAACCCTAACCCTAAAAATAACCCTAACACCAATCCTAACCCTAACACCAACCCTAACCCTAAACCTAACTCTTTTACACTACTCTTAACCCTAACCTTAACACTAACACTTACTTTAACCCTATCCATAACCCTAAGGGTAATCCTAATCCTAACCCTAACCCTAACCCTTACCCTAACACAAAATCTAACCCTTTTCATCAAAATAACCTTAAGCCTAACACTAACACTAACACTAACACTAATCCTAACCATAACACAAACAATAACCCTAACCCTAACATTAACCATTACCCTAACCCTAAATCTAATCCTAATCATACCCTAATCCTAACACTAACCCTAACAAAACACTAACCTAACCCTAAACCTAACCTGTCCGTAACCTTAAACCTATAACTAACCCTAACACTAACCCTAACCTTAACTGTTACCCTAACCCTATCACTCACCTTATCCTAATCCTAAACCTAACACTAACCCTAAGCCTAAGCCTAACTATAACCCTAACCCAAACACTAACACTAACCCTAAACTTAACCCTAACACTAATACTAACCAAATTTGCAACCCTAATTTTAAATCTAATCCTAAGAGTAACCCTAAACCTAACCCTAAAGCTAACCCTAACACAAACCCTAACCTAAACAATAACTCGAACACTAACCCTAATCCTAACCCTAACCCTTACCCTTATAAAAAGCATAAACTTAACCTTATCACTAACACTGAATCTCACTATAACCTAACTTTAACCTTAACATTAAATATAACCCTAACCCTAACACTAACCATAAAACTAACCATAACCCTAACTTCAACACTAATCCTAACCCAAACCCTAACCATAACTGCAACAGTAACCCTAACACTAACCGTAAACCTACACCATACCCTAACACTAACCCCAAGCCTAACCTTTACACGAACACTAACCCTAGCCCTAACTGTAACCCTAACACTAACCTACGTCCTAACAATAACCCCAATACAAACCCTAACTGTAACTCTAACCCTAACACAAGCCCTAATCCTAACCTAACCCTAACCCCTAATCCTTGCCTAATCCTAACCCTAACACTAACCATAACACTAACCCTAACACTAATTTTAACTCTAAACCTAACACAAATCCTCACCCCAACCATAACTGTATAACTAACACAAACCCTAACCCCAAGCCTAAACCTAACACTAATCCTAAACCTAACCTTTATTCTTATTGTAACACTAAAATTAACCCTAACAATAACCCTAAGCATAACACTAACCCTAACCCTAATCCTTTTGCTAAATATAACGCTAACGCTAACCCAAAACCAAACCCTAACACAAACCCTTACCCTAAACTTAACATTAACCCTAACACTAAACCTAAACTTAACCCTAAACCTAACTCTAAAACTGACCATAACCCTAACCTGAACCCTAACCCTACCCAACCCTATCAAAAACACTAACCCTAAACTTAACACTAACCCTAAGCCTAAGCCTAATCCTAACCCTAAATGTAACCCTAATCTTAACTGTAACCCCCCCAACCCTAACCCAAACCCTAACCCTAACCCAAACCCTAACACTAAACTTAACACTAACTGTAACCCTAAACCTAACAGTAACCCTAACACTAATTGTAAACATAACTCAAAACCTAACCCATTCCCTAGCCCTATCCCTACCTCAAATGCCTACACTTACCCTAACCCTAACCCTAACATTAACCCTAGGCCTAACCCTAACCCTAACCTTAATCCTAACCTTAACCCTAGCCCTAACCTTAGCTCTAACCTTATCCATTACCCTAAAGAAATGCCTAACCCAAATGCTAACCCTAGGCCTAACGATAACCCTATCATTAACACTAACACTATCCATTACTCTAAACGTAACTAGAATCGTAAACCTAATTCTATCCATTACCCTAACCCTTAACTGAACCCACCACTAATACAAACATTAACTCTAAGTCTTAACCTAAACCAAAACCTACCCGGACCCTGACCCTAATAATACACCTAGCTCTAAACTTGACCCTTAACCTACAAGTAAACCTTACCATAGACATAGCCATATCCTAACACTAAAACTAATACTAACCATAAACCTAGACTTGACATTAGCCCTTACCCTAATCCTAGCCGTATCCCTAACACAAACCCTCAGCCTAGCCCTAAACCTAGTCTTAATCTTAACCTAAACCCTAAACTTAGTCCTAACCCTAATTCTAACCCTTGCCCTAGCCCTAAAGCTAGCAATACCCTATCCCTTCCCCTAAACCTAACCTTAACCATAACACTAAGACTAACCCTCACCCTAGGCCTAACCCTAACTAACTCTAGCGCTAATCCTAGCCCAAATTTAGCCCTAAGCCTAAACTTAACCCTAACCTTAGCCCAAAGACTAACTTGAACTTTCAACCTAGCCCTCTTTCTAATTCTAATCCTATCTGTTACCATAATTCTAACACTAGCCATAAACTTAGCCCTAACTCTAGCCATAGCCCTAAACCTAGATGTAACCATAACAATAAATCTAAGCCTAAACTTCACCCTACCACTAGCCCTAACACTATTGCTAATCATAAAATTAGCCCTAACCTTAGGCCTAGTTCTAAAACAAAATTGAGCCATAGCCCTATCCCTAACCCTACCCTAACCTTAACCCGAGACCTGACATTAGCCCTATTCCTAGACCTAATCCTAGTTCTAAGCCTAGCCTTAATTCTACCCCTAATTTTAACCCTAGCCCTAACCCTAATTTTAACCTTTGTTCTAGCTCTAAACATAGCTGTAAAATCATACCTTACCTTAACCCAAATGCTAACCCTAACCCTAGCCCTAAACCTAGGACTAAATCTAACACTAACCCTAGCACTATTCCTAGCCCTAATTTAGCCCTAACAGTAAACCTAACCCTATCCCTATCCCTAAGACTAACTCTAACTCTCACCCTAGCCCTATCACTAGTTCTAAATCTATTCCTTACCATAACCCTAAAGCTAGGCCTATCCCTAGCCCCAAACATTGCCCTAACCTTAGCCCAAGGCTTAAACCTGGATCTGAAACTAAAATCAAGTATAAATCTCACCCTAATACTAGCCCTACCCCAATGCTAATTGGAAAACTAGCCCTAAATTTTCCCTAATCCTAAAACAAAACTGAGCCATAACCTTAACCCTTAACCTAAACCAAACCCTAAAACTACACATGGTCCTAAACCTAGCCCTAATTTTAGTCCTAACCCTAACTTTAGAAATAACCCTGACACTAACTCGGCCCCTAACACTAACCCTAGCTCTAAACATTGACCTAATACTAACCCTAGAACTAACCCTAAACAGAAACCTAGTTCTTTCATTAGCCCTAATGATAACACGAATCCTAGCCCAAATCTGAGATCTAAACCTATTTTTAACTCTAATCCTAACCCTAACCCTAACCCTAAATCTAACCCTAATCCTAACCCTACCTTAAACCCTATCCCTTTCCCTAAGTCAAACCCTAACTCTTATGCTTCCATAGTCCTAAAATTAATCCTTCACCTACCCCAAAGTCTAACTCTATTACTAGTCCTATCCTAGCCCTCATTCTAGCTCTAAACGTAACCCTAACCCTGACCCTTGTTCTGACCCTAACACTAACCCTAATTATAAACCTGACCCTAACATTAAACCGAAATTTAACACTTCCCATACCGGTAAACTTATACTCAAACATAACATTAATCCTAGCACTAGACAAAACCTAATCCTAAATATAGTCATAAATCTAGCTCTAGCCCTTAACAAAAACCTAGCACTAGTCCTAAAAATAACTGTTAACCTAACTTAAAGACTAACTCTATCCCTGGACCCAACACTAGTCGTAATTCTGGCACTCACCCTAAACCTAATCTATCATGAACACTGACCCTTAACCCTAAACAAACTCTGGCTCTAAACCTTAACCTAACCCAAAACCTAACTTAAACACTAGACTTATCCATAACCCTTACCGTAAAACTAGCCATAATCATATCCCTAGCTCTTAAATTACCTATAGCCCTAATGATAGCCATAAACCTCACACAAAACATTGACCTTATCCTAGCCCTAAACCTAAGCCTTTTTGTAATCCTATCCATAAGCCTAGACCTAACCCTAACCCTAATCCTCGCCCTAACCCTAATTCTACTTCAAATTCTAACCTTAATCTAAACATAACCCAACCCTAACCCTAACATTAGCCATGAATCTAACCCTAACCCTCACACTAGCCCTAATCCTAGCTCAAATGCTAATACTTACCCCAAACCTAACATTGACATGAACCCTAGGCCTAACCCTAACCCTAGTTCTAATTCTAAATTTAACCCTAGCCCTAACCTTAGCTCTTACCTTATCCATTATTCTAAAGATAAGCCTAACCCAAATGGTAACATTAGGCCTAATGCTAACACTATTGCTAACACTAACCCTATTCCGTACTCTAAACCTAAGCTGAACCCTCAACCTAACCCTATCAATTACCCTAACCTGAATTCTAACCCTATCCCTAACACTAACTCAAGCCTTAACTCTAACTGTTAAACTAAATCATACCCTACTTGAACCCTGACACTAATAATACACCAAGCTTTAAACCTGACCCTTAACCTAAACCTAACACTTACGCTAGACCTAGCCATAACCTAACCCTAAAACTAATCATAACCAGAAACTGAGACCTGACATTACCCCCAGGCCTAATCCTAGCCCTAACCCTAACACAAACACTAGTCCTCATCTTAGGCCTATACCTAGCCTTAATCCTAAACCAAACCCTAACTCTAGCCCTATCTCTAATTTTAAAACTCGCCCTAGACCTGAACTTAGGTATAACCCCATCCTTTCCCCTAACGCTAACACTAACCATATCTCTAGCCCTAAACATAGGCCTAACCCTGACACTAACCCTAGCACTAATCCTATCTCTAATTTAGCCCTAATCCTAACTCTACCCCTAACCCTGGCCTAAGACTAACTCTAACTCTCCCCCTAGCCCTTTTTCTAGATCTAACCGTATCCATTACAATAAACCTAACACAAGCCCTAACCTTAGCCTGAACCAAAGCCCCAGATCCTCTCATAGATCTAACCATAACTCTATATTTGACCCTAAACCCAAGCCTAATCCTCAACCTACGACTAGACCTAACACTATTGCTAATCCTAAAACTAGCCATAACCCTAGCCTTATCCCTTAAACAAAACAGAGCCATTGTCATAACCCTAAATGTTAACCTAAACAAACCCTAACCCTAAACCTAGCCATAAGCTTCTATCTCTAATTCATGTCCTATTCCAAAAAATAACCCTGATCCTGACTTATATTCTAACACTAACCTTAATTCTAAATATCACACTAACCCTAAAGATAGCGCTAACACTAAATCAAGACCAAATACTAACTCTAAACATAACCTCAGTTCTTATATTAGCCATAGTCTTAAACCTAACAGAACAACTAGCCCTAATCTGAGACCTAACCCTAGAAGTAAACCTAAACCTAAACCTAGCCTAGCCCTAACCCTAATCCTAAACCTAGCCCTAACCCTAGCTCTAACTCTATCACTTACCCTAAGCCGAACCCTATCCATAATGCTAAACTCAGTCCTAATCTTAATCCATAGCCTAATCCAAACCCTCACCCTATTATTAGTTCTAAACCTAGCCCTCATTCTAGCTCTAACCCTAACTCAAATCCTAACCCTAACACAAATCCTCAGTCTAAATTTGACCCTAACCCTAAACCAAACCCTAAAACTAGCCCTACCAGTAAATTTATACCTAAACCTAGCCTTAATAGAAGCTCTAGACCTAAGCCTAATCCTAAATATAACCATAACTCTAGACTTAGACCTAAAAAAACCCCTGAGCCCTAGCCCTAACATAATCCTTAACCAAAAGCAAACACTAACCCTATCCCTAGACCTAACCCTAGTCCTAATTCTGTTTTTAACTCTAAACCTAACTCTAACCTGAACACTGACCCTAACACTAACACTAAACCTAGCTCTAAAACTGAACCTAACCCAAAACCTAAACCTAAAACTAGACATAGCCATAACCCTAACCTTAAAACTAGCTCTAATCAGAACCCTAGATCTTACATTACACCTAGCCTTAACACTGGACCTAAACCTAACACAAAACCTAGCCCTAATCCAAGGCCTAAACCTACCCTAAGCATAACCATAATCTTAAATTTAGCCCTAACCCTAATAATCGCATTAGACATAACCCTAGCTTAAAACTTAACCCTTAGCCTAAAAAGAATGCTAGCCCTATTTGTAAACATAAACCTAACCCTGGCCCTAATCCTAACCTTAACCCTAGTACTACCCTAGCTCTAACCCTAACATTACCCTAACCCTAACTCTAATAATAACCCTAGCCCTAAATATAACCATATTTCTAACCCTATTCATAAACCTAACACTCGATGTAACCCTTAACCTAACCCTTGAAGTAAACGTAACACTAAACCTTCCCATGAATCAAAACTAAATCTATCCCTAAACCTAAATTTAACCATAACCTAAACTTAACCCTAAACCTAATCTTACATCTAATCCAATACATTACTCTAAAACTAACCCTATCCCTAATAAAAAACCCAGCCCTAACCCCAAACCTAACTTAAACATAACCATAACCCTAACCTAGATCTAACACTAAACCTAACACTCCCTCTAGCTGTAACAGTAGCTTAAACCCTAACCCTTACCCTAACACTAACCATAGCCCTAGCCCTAATCATAACCCTAACTCTAGCCCTAACCCTAACATTAAACTTAGCCCTAATCCTAGCCCTAATATAGCCCTATTCCTAACCCTAACCGAATCTTATAATTAAGACTAACTATAATTCCCATACAAGACCTATTTCTACTTCTAACCCTATCACTTACTGTAAACCTAACCCAAGCTCTAACCATAGTCATAACCCTTGCTCTATCCTTAGGCCTAGCACTAACTCTAGATCGAAACCTACCTCTAACCCTAAGCTGATGCCTCAGCCTAAACCTGAAACTAGCTCTAACCTTAATGCTAATTCTAAAATTAGCTCTAACCCTGGCCCTAGCCCTAAAACCAAGTCGAGCTATACCCCTAACACTAAAACCCTAGACCAAATCCTAACCTTACACCAGCCCTAAACCTAGCCCTAATTTGAAACCTAACCCTAACCCTAATCTTAACCATGACCCTGACTCATATCCAAACACTAAATCTAGCTCTAAAAATCGCCCTAACCATAAGCCTAACCCTAACACTAGACCTAGCCCCAAATTTAACCCTAAAACTAACCCTAATCATAACCCTATCTCTTACAATATCCATAACCATAATCCTTGCCCTAACCCTAATACAAATCTAGCCCTAATTCAAGCCCTAACACGAGCTTTCACCATAAACCTAACTCTAACTCTAGTCCTAATCCTATCTCTAACCCTATCCCTTACCCTAAGCCAAACCTTCAACCTAATTCTAACTGTATTCTTAGTATTAATCCTTAGCGTAACCAAAACCTAACTCTATAACTAGTCCTCACCCTAGCCTTCATTCTAAATCTAACCATAACCCAAACCCAAACCCTATCCCTGACCATTATTCAGACCCTAACACTAATCTTAGGTCTAAATCTAAACCTAACCCTAAACTGAACCCTAACACTAGTCCTAATGCTAAACTTATATGTAAACCTAGCCCTAAACCTAACCCTAGACCTAAACTTAATCATAAATCTAGACATAACTATAGCTCTAAACTTAAAGACAAACTAGATCTAGTCTTAACAATAACCCTTAACCTAACCCAAAATCTAACCCTACGTCTAGACCTAAACCTAGTCCTAATTCTGGCTTTAAACATAAAAATTACAGTAAACGAACATTGTCCCTGACACGAACACTAACCCTAGCTCTAAACTTCACCCTAATCATAAAACTAAACCTAAAAATACACCTAGCCCTAACATTAACGATAAAACTAGTCTTAATCATTACAATAGTTCTTACATTAGCCATAGCCCTAACCTATCACAAAACATAGCCCTAATCCAAGGCTTACCTTAACTTTAAACCTAAAGCTAACCCTAACAATAATCCTAGCCCTAACTATAACTCTAAGCCTAACCCTAGACCTAATCCTAACCATAACTCTAGCCCTAACCTAAGTTCTAACCCTATTCATTACCCTGAGATAACTACAATCCTTATGCAAAATCTAGGTGGGACCCTAATCCTAGAATTAGACTTAATTCTATCCATTAACCTACACCTAACCTGAACCCTAAACCTAACTATGTCATTACTGGATCCCTAAACATTAGACTAATTTGAGCCCTAAACCTAAAACTTAACCTAACCCTAACCCTAAACTTGACCCTGACTGTAATAATACCAACAGCTCTAAAGCTGACCCTAGCAAGAAACCTAACCTTTACAATAGACCTAGCCATATACCTAATAATAAAACTATCCCTAACCCTGCCCTAGACCTGACATTAGCCTTAGCTCTAATCCTAGCCCTAACCCTAATAAAATCTTAGCCAACATCCTAGCCATGAACCTCGCCTTAATCATAAATCTAACACTAATGTT
Organism: Callospermophilus lateralis; assembly: GCF_048772815.1. Lineage (NCBI taxonomy): Eukaryota > Metazoa > Chordata > Mammalia > Rodentia > Sciuridae > Callospermophilus > Callospermophilus lateralis. The sequence goes on from NC_135305.1 coordinate 164,361,704, forward strand.
AATCCTAACCTTAACCCTAAATCTCACCCTAGTCCTAGAGTAGCTATTTTCCCATCCCTTACCAAAAACCTAACCCTAACCCTGGCCTTAAGACTAACTAACTCTCACACTAGTTCTATACCTAGTTCTAACCCTATCCCTTACCATAACCAAACACCTAGCCCTAAAACTAGCCCTACCCTACCCCTATATTTAGGAATATCCAGAAACCTAGATCTCAACCTAACTCTAAATTTAACCCTAACCCTAAGACTAAATCTAGCCATAACTCTACTCCTATCCCTAACCCTTAACCTAAGCATAAATCTCATACTTACAGTAGCCCTAACCATAAGACTAATCTTAAAACCAGCCTTAACCCTACCGCTAGCCCTAAAACAAAACTGAGTCATAGCCCTAACATTAACCCTTAACCTAAACCAAACCCTAACCAAACACCTAACTGTAATATATCCCTAATTATAATCTAAACCTACCCCGAAAACTAACCCTGACCCTGACTCTGACCCTAACACTAACCCTGGCTCTAAACATCATCATCACCGTAAACCTTACCTAAACACTAGACCTAGACCTAAGTCTAACCCTGTAACTAGATGTAATCACAAACTTACTTCATACAGTAGTGGTAGCCTTAACCCTAGCCATAACCTAAGCCAAAACAAAGCCTTAATCCGAGTCCTAAACCTAGGTTTAACCCTAAACTTAAACCTAACCCTAACACAAACACGAGCCCTAATCCTATACATAACCCTAGCCCTAACCTTAGGGCTAACCCTATCCATTAACCTAACAATACCTCTAACCCTTATGATAACCCTAGGCCTAACCCTAAGCCTATCCATTACACTGAACCAAACCTAAACCCTAAATCTAACCCTGTCATTACCCTAACCTTAAATCTAATACAAATTTGAGCCCTGCACTTAAACACAAACTTAACCCAAACCCTAATCCTGACCTAGATCTAAACTGGACCCTAACCAAAACCTAACCATTACACTGAACCAAGCCATAAACCTAACACTAAAACTATCCCTAACTTTAACCCTAGACCTGACATTAGCCATAGCCCTAATACTATCCCTAATCCTAAAACAAATCCTAGTCCTCATCATAGCCCTGAACATAGCCTTAATCATAACCCTAACCCTAACCCTATTTCTAACCCTAATACTAACCCTTGCCCTTGCCCTAAGCCTAGCTATAACTACATCCCTTACCCTAAATTAAGCCCTGACTCTAAGCCTAACCTTATTGGTAACCCCTGCCTTATCCTTAGCCCTAGCACTAACCCTAGATCAAAATCTAACTCTAAATCTAACGCTGACTCGATGCCTAAGCCTAATCCAAAAACTAGCCCTAACCCTAGCTCTAACATAACCCTAGCCGTAATTTAGCCCTATCCCTAACCCTAGTCCTAAGACTATCTCTCACATACTAGCCCTATCACTCATTCTAACCCTGACCCTTACCATAATCCTAACCCTAGCCCTAACCCTAGTGCTAACCCTTTCCCTATCCTTATCCCTAGCACTAACCTTAGACAAAATGTAACTCTAAAACTTGCCTTAACATGAAGCCTAAGCCTAATCCTAACACTAGCCCAAACCATAACACTAATCCTAAAATGATCCCTAACACTAGCCTCTCTCTAAAACAAAACCCAGTCATGGCTCTAAATCTAACCATTAATCTAAACCAAACCCTATTCTTACACCTAGACTTAAACCTAGACTTATTTGAGTTGGAAGCCAAACCCTAAAACTAACCCTGAACCTGACACTGGCCCTAACACTTCTAGCTCTAAACAAAACCCTAACAGTAAACCTAACCATAACACTAAACCTAGCCCTAAAACCCTACAAATAGCCCCAATTCAAACCTAGTACTTACATTAGATGTAACCCTGACCCTAGCCCTAACATAACCCAAAACCTAGCCCTAATAAGAGCCCTAACCCTAGCTTTAAACCTAACCTAATCTAACACTAGCCATAATTGTAACCATAACTTTAGCCTTAAACTGATCTCTAACTGTATCCATTAACATAACAATAACCCCAACAATAATGATAACTCTAAGCATAAACCTAACCCTATCCCAAATCCTAACTTTTCCATTACCCTAAACCTAACCTGAATCCTAAATCTAACCCAATCATTACCCTAACCCTAATTCTAAAACTAATTCAAGCCCAAAATTGAAACCTTAACCTACTTCTAACCCTAACGCAGACCTTGACCCTAATAATACCCCTATCTCTAAACTTGACCATAACACAAAAACTAACCCTTAGCCTAGACTTAGCCATAAACCTAACCCTAAAACTATCTTTAACCATAATTCTAGAGCTGAAATCAGTCATAGCCCTAATCCTAGACCTAACCCTAAAAACACACCTAGCCCTCATTCTTGTCCTAAACCTAGACTTAATTATAACCCCATCTCTAGCCCTACACCTAACCCTAATTCTAACCTTCACCCTACCTCTAAACCTAATTATAATGTCATCCCTTACTCTAAATTTAAACTTAACCCTAACCCTAACCCTAGGTTTAAGCTAAACAAAAAACCTAGCCTTAATCCTAGCCCTAATTTAGCTTTATCTCTAAACCTATCCTAACCCTAGCCCTAAGACTAACTCTAATTCTTGTCCTAGACCTACACCTAGTTCTATCCCTGCCACAGACCTAACACTAGTCCTAACACTTGCCCTAAAGTTAGTCCTAGCCATAACCATAACTCTAAATCTAACCTTAAGCCTAAGCCTAAGCCTAAGCCTAACAATAAGACTAACACTAGCCCTAACCCTAATGATAATTGTAAAACTAGCCATAACCCAATACTAAAAGTAAACCAAAACCGAGCAATAGCCCAACCCTGAACCGTAACTTAAACCAAACACTAACACTACACTTAGACCTAAACCTAGCCCTAATTCGAGTCCTAAGCCTCACCTAAATACTTACCCTTAACCTGACTCATATCCTAACACTCGCCTTAGATCTAAACACTGCCCTAAACACACACCAAACACTAACATTAACAATAGACCTAATTCGAGTCTCAACACTAACCCTAAAACTAACCCTGACCCTGAATCCTATTCTAACAAGAATCGTAGCTATATATACCACCTTAACCTTAAACCTAACCCTAGCACTCAAACTACCCCTAGCCCTAACCCTAAAACTAACCGAAATGGTAACCCTAGTTCTTATATTAGCTGTTGCCCTAATCCTAGCCCTAACCCTAAAACAAAATCTAGCCTTAAATCGAGCCCTAAATCTAGCTTTAACTCTAACTCTAACCCTAACCATAGCCCTAACCCTAGATCTAAATCAATCCCTTACCCTAAGTGAAACCCTAAATCCAAGAGTAACCCTAGACCTATCCATAGTCTTTAGTCTAACCAAAACCCTAACCCTATTAACAGTCAAATTTCTAGACTTCATTTTAGCTCTAGCACTATCCCAAACTCTAACACTAACCCTGACCCTTATTCTGACCCTAACACTAAACCTAGGTCAAACCCTAACCCCAACTCTAGCCCAAAATTTACCATAATCTTATCCCTAGACTTAACTCTGAACCTAACTCTCAGCCTAGTCCTAACCATAGATCAGAACCTAACCCTTATGCTAAACATAACCTTAAACCTAATCCTAGTTCTAACCCTCACCTTAACGCTAACAAAAGACCTAATTTTAACCATAACCCAGCCCTAAACTTAACTCTAACTGTATCAATGACCCTAAACATAACCCTTAATATAATGCTAACCCTAGCTTAACCCTTACCCTATATCTTTCCCCAAACCTATCAATTACCCTAACCTACCCTGAACCCTAAACCTAACCCAATCATTATGCTAACCCTAACACTAATGTTAATTCAAGCCCTAACCCTAACCTCAAAACTAAACCAAACCCTAACACTAACCGTGACCCTAATAATCCCATAGCTATAAGCCGACTTTTACCCTACCAAACACTTACATAAGACCTAGCCATAAACCTAACCCTAAAACTATTCCTAAACTTAACCCTAGACCTGATATTAACCCTAGCCATAATTCTAGCCCTAATCCTAACACAAACCCTAGCCCTTATCCTAGCATTAAACATAGCCTTAATTTTATCCCTAACCCAAACACTAACCCTAGCCTTAATCTTAGCTCTAATTTAGCCCTATTACTAAGCCTAACCTTAACCATAGTCCAAAGACTAACTCTAACTCTCACCTTAACCCTAACCCTAGTTCCAACCCTATCACTTACTACAACCTAATTCTAGCCCTAACCATTAGACTAACCCTAGCCCTATTCATGGCCCTGGCAATAACCCTAGATCTAACCCTAACTCAAAATCTAACCCTAAACCTAAGCCTAAACCTAAACCTAACACTAGCCCTAATGCTAGTGCTAATCCTAAAACTGGCCCTAACACTAGCCGTAGACCTAAAACAAAACCAAGCCATAGCCATAACCCTAAACCAAACCCTAACCCTACACCGAGCTATAACCATATCGTAATTCTAGTCCTAAACCTAACCCAAAAACTAACCCTGACCCTGACTCTTACCCTAACAGTAACGCTGGGTCAAGACATCATCATCACCGTAAACCTTAACCTAACAAGAGACGTCACCCTAACCCTAACCCTATAACTAGCGCTAATCATAACCCTACTTCATGCATTAGCCGTAGCCTTAACCGTAGCCCTAACCTAACCCAAAACTTAGTTTAAACTGAGTAGTAAACCTAGATTTAACAGTAAACTTAAACCTAACCCTAACCAAAAACTAGCCCTAACTCTATACATAACCCTAGCCCTAATTTAAGTCTAAACCTATTCATTACCCTAAGAATAACCCTAAACCTTAAGCTAATCCTAGGCCTAACCCTAAGCCTATCCATTACACTAAACCAAACCTAAACCCTAAAACTAACCCTGTCATTACCCTTAACCTAAACCCTAACCTATCCCCAAACCCTAACCCTAACCCTTACCCTAAAAATAACCCTAGATATAAACCTGTATCTTACCCTAAACCTAATCCTTACACTGGACCAAGCCATAAATATAATACTAAATCTAGCCCTAACTGTAACCCTAGACCTGAAATTAGCCTAGCCCTCATACTATCCCTAACCCTAACACAAACCCTAAACCTCATCCTAGACATAAATCTAGCTTTAATCATAACCCTAACCCTAAATTTAGCCTTAACCCTAATACTAACCCTTGCCCCAGCCCTAAACCCAGCCAAAACCACATCCCTTACACTAAACATAACCCTAACTCTAATCCTAACCTTTTTCATCACAATTGCCCTATCCTTAGACCTAGCTTTAACACTAGATCAAAACCTAACTTTAAATATAACCCTAACTCGATGCCTAAGCCTAAAACTAGCCCTAACCCTGATGCTAATTCTAAAACTAGCTCTAACAGTAGCCCTAAAACTAACCCTAGCTGTAATTTAGCCTTATCCCTAACCCTAACCCTAGCCCTAAGACTAACTCTCGCCCTAACCCTATACAAGTTCTAACCCTATCCCTTACCATAACTCTAAACTAGCCATAATCCTTGCCCTAGACTTAGTTCTAGCTCTAACCCTAGATCTAACCCTAATTCCAAATTTAACCCTAACACTAACCCTAAGCCTAAAACTAATACTAGCCCTATCCTTAACCCTAGGGCTAAAACAAAAGCAAGCGTTACTCGTAACCCTAAACCTTAACTAAAACCAAATCCTAACACTACTACTAGACCTAACCCTAGACCTAGTTCGAGTGCTAACCCTAACCTTAAAACCAACCCTGATGCTGACTCATATCCTAACATTCACCCTAGCTCTAAACACCGATCTCACCTTAAACTGAACCCTAATAGTAACCCTAGACCTAATTTGAGTCCTAACACTAACCCTAAAACTAAGCCTGATGCTGACTCCTATTCTAACACGAACCCTAGCTATAAATATCACCCTAACCTTAAATCTAACCCTAACACTAAACCTAAACCATACCCTACACTAAAAATAACCCTAATGGTAACTGTAGTTCTTATATTAGCAATTGCCTTAACGTTAGTCCTAACCTTAACACAAAACCTAGGCCTAATCCGAGCCCTAAACCTAGCTTTAACCCTAACTCTAACCATAACCATAGCCCTGACCCTAGCTCTAAACCAATCCCTTACTTAAGCAAAAACTTAAACCTAAGGGTAACCCTAGAAATATCACTAATCTTTAGGCTAACCAAAACACTAACCTTATTAATAGCCTTTACCCTTGCCCTCACTCTAGATCTAACCCTATCCAAAACCCTAAGACTAACCCTGACCCTTTTAATGACCTTACCATTAATCCTAGGTCTAATCGTATTCATAACCCTAACATCAAACCTACTATAATCCTATCCCTAGACCTAATCCTGAACCTAACACTAAGCCTAGCCCTAACCATAGCTCAGAACCTAACCCTTATACTAAATATTGTTAGAGTCTATAAACAAGTCAAGATGGTGCCTGGCATTTTGCAGAGGGAGTGGTTTGTGAAGTAAAGCCAGCGAGCATTAAGTGTGGAGATTCCTTATTGGTTGACTGCTGTATCGAGTTTATGTTAATTAAGATAAGCTGTGTGTAATGTATATATATATATATATATATATATATATATATATATATATATATATATATATATACCCCTCTGGTCCTACAATAAACGGCTCCCACTCCTGCTTTATCAATGTACACAAGTTGCTCATCACCCACAGGTTATTTTACTGCAGCTGGACTGCGGCAAAATGTCACCTTAAACTAAACCTAGTTCTAACCCTCACCCTAGCCCTAAATCAAGACCTAATTCTAACCATAAACCTAGCCCTAAACTTAAGTCTAACTGTACCATTAACCTAAACATAACCCTTACCCTAATGCTAACCCTAGGCCTAACCCTAAACGTACCATTATCCCCAAACTTATCAATTATTCTAAACACACCCTGAACCCTAGACCTAATCCAATCAATACCTAACCCTAACCTTAATGATAATTTGAGCCATAACCTTAAACTCAAACCTAAACCGAATCATAACACTGATAGTGACCTTAATAATTCCCTTAGTTCTAAACCTCACTCTTACCCTATAACTAACCCTTACACTGGACCTAGCCATAAAACTAACACAAAAACTATCCCTAAGCATAACACTAGACCTGATATTAGCCTTAGCAATGATACTAGCCCTAATCATAACACAACCCCTAGCCCTTATCTTAGTTCTAAACATAACCTTAATTATAACCCTAAACATAACGCATAGGCCTAACTCTAACCCTAACCCTAGCCCTAATCTTAGATCTACTTTAGACATATCCCTAACCTTAACCCTAACCCTAGCCCAAAGACTAACTCTGACTATCACCTTAGTCCTAACCCTAGGTCTAATCCTATACTTTACTGGAACCCTAATCCTAGCGCAAACTGTAGGTCTAACACTAGCCCTATTCGTAGCCCTAGCAGTAGCCCTAGATCTAATCCTAACTCTAAATCTAACCCTAAATCATAGCCTAAACCTAAACCTAACACTAGCCCTAACCCTAAGGCTAATCCTAAAAGTAGCACTAACCCTAGCTCTAAAACAAAACCAAGTCATAGACCTAACCCTAACCCTTAATAAAAACTAAGCCCTAACTCTACACTTAGCCATAACTCTAGGCCTAATTCAAGTTTTAAGCCAAACCCTAAAACTTACCCTGATCCTGACTTTGACCTTAACACTAACCCTAGCCTAAACATCATTCTAACACTATACCTAAACCTAACAATAGACATAGGCCTAACCCTAACCCTAAAATTAGCCCTAATCACAACCATGGTACTTACATTAGCCCTTACCCTAAACCTAGCCTTAACTTAACCCAAAACCTAGCCTTATTCCAAGCACTATCCCTAGATTTACCCGTAACCCTAACCCTGTCACTAATCATAACAATAACCCTAGCTGTAACCCTAGATATAATCCTAACACTAACCTTAAGCCTAACACTATCAATAATCGTAACAATAACACTAGATTTAACCCTATCTGTAAAACTATCCATTACCCTAAACCTAACTTGAAACCTAAACCTAACATTATCTTTACCCTAATCCTAAATTGAATGCTAATTTGAGCCCTAACATTAAATCTTAACCTATACAAAACACTACTTGTGACCCTGACCCTAAGAGTACCCTTAGTTCTAAACCTGAACCTAACCCTAAACCTAACCCTTACACTAGACATAGCCATAAATATAAACCTAAACTAGTTTTAAACATAACACTAGACCTGAAATTAGCCCTAGGCATAATCCTAGACCTAAACCTAGGCTTAATGCAAGCCCAAACCATAACCCAAGCCCTAACCCTAATTCTATTCCTCACCCTAGACCTAAACATACATATAACCTCATCCTATACTCAAAAACTAACCATAACCCTAACCTAACCCTAACCCTCGCCCTAAACCTAGGCCTAACACAAAGCGTTGTGCTAATACTAGCCTTTATTTAATCCTATCCTAACACTAAACCTACCCATAATACTAACTCTAACTCTTGCCCTAGCCCTAGCCCTAGTTCTATCTTTAGCATTAATCCTAATCCTAGATCTAAGCCTAAATTTAAATCTAAACCTAAATCTAGATTTAACTGTAGCAATAAGACTAAACAAAAACCTAACACTACCCCTAACCATAACACTAATCCTAAAACGTGCCCTAGCCGTAGCCCTAGCCCTTAATCAAAACCAAGCCATAGCCCTAATTTTAACCCTCAACCTAAATTAAATCCTAACCCTACAACCAACCTTAAAACTAACTCTAAAACTAACCCTGACCCTGACACTGACTCTAACACTAATCCTAGCTCTAAACATCACCCTAACCTAAAATTAACCCTAACACTATATCTAGCCTAAACCAAACCTTAATACTAGCCCTACTGGTAACACTAAACCTATACCTAAGCCTAACACTAGACCTAGACCCACAGCTAACCCTAACTATAGCTATAACTCTAGCCCAAGAGCTAAACAAAAACCTAGCACTAGCACTAAAAATAACCCTTAACCTGAACCAAACACTTACCCTAACCCTAGACCTAAACCTAGCCCCAATTCTGGCTCTAACCATAACCCTAACTCTATCCCAAAAACTGATGCTAATTCTAACATTGAACTTAGCTTTAAACATGACACTAACTCAAAACCTATACATAACACTAGACCTAGCCATAAACCTAAGCCTAAAACTAGCCCTAAAAACAACCCTAACTCTTAGATTACCCATAGTCCTAACCCTAGCCCTAAACCTAACATAAAACGTAGCCCTAATTCTAGGCCTAAACTTAGCTCTAAGCATAACCCTTAGCCTAACCTTAGCCCTAAACCTAGAACTAACCTAAGCCTCGCCTTAGAACTAACCCTAGCTCAAAGCCTAACCTTTACTCTAAACATAACCCTGTCTCTACCCTAAGCCCTATCCCTAACCCTAGCCCTAATCCTAACATTAAACCTAGCCTGAACTTTAGCTCTAATTGTATCCATTACCCTAAACCTAACCCTAACCCTAATTAAAACCCCATCCCTAACACTAAAACTAACTCTATCAATAAATGTAAACCTAGACCTAAACCTAAACCTAACACTCGCCCAAGCCTTAACCCTAGCTCAAATACTAACCCTTACCCTAACCTAACTATAACCATAGCCCTAAACTTAAAACTTACTCTAACCATAAAACTTACCCTAAATCACAACCTAACCATATCCCTAAACCTAGCCATGAGAGTTAATCCAAACCATAACCTAGCCCTAACCTTAGCTCTAAACCTATCCATTACACTAAACATAACCCTAACCATAATAATAACCCTAACCCGATTGCTAAACCTAACTCATCCATTACCCTAAACCATAACTGAAACCTAACTAAACCCTATCCATTACCCTAATCCTAAACCTAATCCTAATGCTAATTCTTGCCTTTACCCTAAACCATTAGCTAAATGAAATGCTAACCCTGACCCTGATCCTAATAATAACCCTAGCCCTAAAGCTGACCTTTAACCTAAACTTAACTATTACACTAGACCTAACATAACCTAACCCTAAAACTATTTTTAATGTTAACCCTAGAACTGATATTAGTCCTATACCTGGTCCTAGCCATAATCCTAACAGAAACCCTAGCCCTTAACCTACCCCTAAACCTAGCCTTAAACTGAAATATAACCCTAGGCCTAATCCTAATTCTAAACCTCACCTTATCCCTAAAGCTAGCTATAACCCCACCCATTCCCCTAAACTTAACCTTAACACCAATGCTAACCCTAACTCTAGCCCAACTTCTTAGTCTTACCCTAACACTAACTCTAGCCTTAACACTGGGCCTAATGTAGCCATAACCCTAACACTAAACTGCTCCCTAATCCTAGCCCTAATGTAGCTCTAACCCTAACCCTAACTCTAGCCCTAGTGCTAGCCCTAATTTATTTCTAACTCTAGCCCTAATCCTATCCCTAAATTAGCCGTAACCCTAACCTTAACCCTAAGACTACTACTATGACAAACTGTAATTCTCGCCTTAGCTGTATCCCTAGTTCTAACCTTATTAGTTACCATAACCCTAATCCTCACCCTAACCCTAGCCCTAACACTAAACCTAACCCTAAGACTACTACTATGACAAACTGTAATTCTCACCCTAGCTGTATCATTCATTCTAACAATATTTGTTACCATAACCCTAATCCTCACCTTAACCCTAGCCCTAGCCCTAGCCATAACCCTAGATGTAACCCTACCTCTAAATCTAATCCTAAACCTCAGCCTACACCTCAACCTAACACTAGCCCTAACCCTAATGCTAAACCATAATCTAGCCATAACCGGAGCCCTAGCCCCAAAACAAAACCAACCTATATCCCTAACCCTTAACCTAAACCAAACCCTAACCGTACAACTACTACTAACTTTAGCCCTAATTCAAGTTCTGAACCTTACCCTAAAACTAACCCTGACTCTGACACTAACCCTAACAATAACCTTTGCTATAAACATTGCCCTAACCCTAAACCTAACCATAACACTAGACATAGTTCTAACCCTAACTTAAAACTAGCAATAATTGCAACACTAGTTTATACATTACCATAGCCCTAATCCTAGCGTTAACCAAACCCAAAACCAAGCCCTAATTTGAGCCTTAATCCTAGCTTTAAAACTAACCCTAAACCTAACCCTAAACCAGAACATAGCTCTAAACTTTACCCTAATCCTTGCCAGAATTCTAATCATAACTCTAGCCCTATCACTAGCTCGAAACCTACTCAATACCCTAACCATAACTCTATTGGTAACCTAGGCCTAACCCTAAACTTATCCCTAACCCTAACTTATTTAATTAACCTAAACCTAACCTGAACCTTAAACCTAACACTATCATTACCCTAACTATAACCCTAATGCTAATTCAAGCCCTAAACCTAAAACTTAACCCAAATCAAACCCTAACTCTGCCCCTTCCCATGATAATGTACCTAGTTCTAACCCTGACCCTACTTATAAACCTAACACTTATACTAGACCTAGCCATAAACCTAACCCTAAAACTATTGATAGCCATAATTCTAGACCTGATATTTGCCCTAGCTGTAATTCTAGCCCTAAACTTAACACAAAACAAAACCATAACCCTAACCCTAACATTAGTCTTAATCCCATCTGTAATCCTAGCCCTAAATTTAGCTCTAACCCTATCAATTATCCTCTACATAACCCTAATTATAATGCTAACCCTAGGCCAAACTCTTACCCTATGCCTAACCGTAACACTATCCATTATGTGAAATCTAACATGAACCCTAAACCAAAATCTAACATTACCCTAACCCAAAACCTAGTGCTAATTCAAGCCCTAACCCTAAACCCTAAACTAAAGAAAACCCTAAATCTGACCCTGACTCTAATAAGACCCCTAGCTCTAAACTTGATCCTTCCAGTAAACCTAACACTTACACTAAACATAGCCATAAACCTAACCCTAAAACTATCCCTAACCGTAATCCAAGATCTGACATTTGGCCTAACACTAATCCTAGCCCTAACCCTAACACAAACCCTAGCCCTCATCCTAGCCTTAATCATAACTCTAATGAAACCCTAGTCCTAACCCTAATTCTAAATTTTACCCTAGCCCTATCCCTAGCTCTAACCCCATCTCTTACACTAAACCTAACTGTAAGCCTAAAACTAAAACTAGGCCTAAACATTACCATAAAACAAGCCCTATTACGAGTCCTAATTAAGCCCTATACCTAACCAAACACTAAGCTTAGCCATAAGACTAACTCTCACACTCACCCTATCCCTATTTCCAGTTCTAACCGTATCACTTACCATAACCCTAATCCTAGCCATAAACCAAGACTTAACAGTAGCCCTATCCTTAGACCTAGACCTGACCCTAGATTTAATCCTAAATCTAAATCTAATTTTAACCCTAAGCCTAAACCTAAACTTAACACTAGCCCTAAACCTAATGCTAAGCCTAAAACTAACCCTAACCTTAGCGCCAGCCCTAAAACAAAACCGACCCATAGCCCTAACTTTAATACTTAACCTCAACCAAAATCTAGCCCTACATCTAGCCCTAACCCTAGCCCTAATTTGAGTCCAAACCCTAACCGTAACACTACTCTGACCTTGAATTTCACCCTAACACTAACCCTAGCTCTAAACTTTATACCTAACCCTACCACTAGACCTAGTCCTAACCCTAATCTTATAACTAGCCCAAATCGTAACTGTAGTCAATACATTGGCCATAACTCTAAAACTAGCCCTAATTCTAATCAAAACCTAGCCTTAATGGAAGACCTAACCCTAGCTTTAAGACTAAATCTAAACCTAACACTAGCCGTAACCCTAAACATAAACATAGCCCTAATACTAGCTCTAATCCTATCTCATACCCTAAACTAACCCTAACCCCAATGCTAATCCTAGGCCTAACCCTAATCCTTAGCCTAACACAAACCCTCACACTATTACTAGTCCTAAACCTAGCCCTCATTTTATCTCTAACCATAACCCAAACCCTAAATCAAACCTTGACACTTATTCTTTTTTTTATTGTTGGTTGTTCAAAACATTACATAGTTCTTGATATATCATATTTCACACTTTGATTCAAGTGGGTTATGAATTCCCATTTTTACCCCGTATACAGATTGCAGAATCACATCAGTTACACTTCCATTGATTTATATATTGCCATATTAGTGTCTGTTGTATTCTACTGCCTTTCCTATCCTTTACTATCCACCCTCCCCTCCCCTTCCCTCCCCTCTTCTCTCTCTACCCCCTCTACTGCCGTTCATATCTCCTCCTTGTATTATTTTTCCCTTTCCCCTCGCTTCCTCTTGTATGTAATTTTGTATAACCCTGAGGGTCTCCTTCCATTTCCATGCAATTTCCCTTCTCCCTCCCTTTCCCTCCCACCTCTCATCCCTGTTTAATGTTAATCTTCTTCTCATGCTCTTCGTCCCTACTCTGTTCTTAGTTACTCTCCTTATATCAAAGAAGACATTTGGCATTTGTTTTTTAGGGATTGGCTGGCTTCACTTAGCATAATCTGCTCTAATGCCATCCATTTCCCTGCAAATTCTGATTTTGTCATTTTTTAATGCAGAGTAATACTCTATTGAGTATAAATGCCACGTTTTATTTATCCATTCGTCTATAGAAGGACATCTAGGTTGGTTCCACAGTCTTGCTATTGTGAATTGTGCTGCTATGAACATCAATGTAGCAGTGTCCCTGTAGCATGCTCTTTTTAGGTCTTTAGGGAATAGACCGAGAAGGGAAATAGCTGGGTCAAATGGTGGTTCCATTCCCAGCTTTCCAAGAAATCTCCATACTGCTTTCCAGATTGGCTGCACCAATTTGCAGTCCCACCAACAATGAACAAGTGTACCCTTTTCCCCACATCCTCGCCAGCACTTGTTGTTGTTTGACTTCATAATGGCTGCCAATCTTACTGCAGTGAAATGGTATCTTAGGGTGGTTTTGATTTGCATTTCTCTGACTGCTAGAGATCGTGAGCATTTTTTCATGTACTTGTTGATTGATTGTATGTTCTCCTCTGAGAAGTGTCTGTTCAGGTCCTTGGCCCATTTGTTGATTGGGTTATTTGTTATCTTGTTGTCTAATTTTTTGAGTTCTTTGTATACTCTGGATATTAGGGCTCTATCTGAAGTGTGAGGAGTAAAGATTTGTTCCCAGGATGTACGCTCCCTATTTACCTCTCTTATTGTTTTTTTTTTTTTTTTTTTTTGCTGAGAAAAAATATTTTAGTTTGAGTAAGTCCCATTTGTTGATTCTAGTTATTAACTCTTCTGCTATGGGTGTCCTATTGAGGAATTTGGAGCCCGACTCCACAGTATGTAGATCATAGCCAACTTTTTCTTCTATCAGACGCCGTGTCTCTGATTTGATATAAAGCTCCTTGATCCATTTTGAGTTAACTTTTGTGCATGGTGAGAGAAAGAGATCCAGTTTCATTTTGTTGCATATGGATTTCCAGTTTTCCCAGCACCATTTGTTGAAGATGCTATCCTTCCTCCATTGCATGTTTTTAGCCCCTTTATCAAATATAAGATAGTTGAAGTTTTGTGGATTGGTTTCTGTGTTCTATATTCTGTACCATTGGTCCACCCGCCTGTTTTGGTACCAGTACCATGCTGTTTTTGTTACTATTGCTCTGTAGTATAGTTTGAAGTCTGGTATCGCTATACCGCCTGATTAACACTTCCTGCTTAGCATTGTTTTTGCTATTCTGGGTCTTTTATTTTTCCATATGAATTTCATGATTGCTTTCTCTATTTCTGTAAGAAATGCCATTGGGATTTTGATTGGCATTGCATTAAACCTATAGAGAACTTTTGGTAATATCGGCATTTTGATGATGTTAGTTCTGCCTATCCATGAACAGGGTGTATTTTTCCATCTTCTAAGATCTTCTTCTATTTCTCTCTTTAGGGTTTTGTAGTTTTCATTGTATAATTCTTTCACCTCGTTTGTTAGGTTGATTCCCAAGTATTTTATTTTTTATTTGAGGATATTGTGAATGGAGTGGTTGTCCTCATTTCCATTTCAGAGGATTTGTCGCTGATATACAGGAATGCCTTTGATTTATACGTGTTGATTTTATATCCTACCACTTTGCTGAATTCATTTATTAGCTCTAATAGTTTCTTTGTAGATCCTTTTGGGTCTGCTAGGTATAGAATCATGTCATCTGCAAATAGTGATAATTTAAGTTCTTCTTTTCCTATTTTTATGCCTTTAATTTCTTTCGTCTGTCTAATTGCTCTGGCCAGCGTTTCAAGAACTATGTTGAGCAGAAGTGGTGAGAGAGGGCATCCCTGTCTTGTTCCAGATTTTAGAGGGAATGCCTTCAATTTTTCTCCATTCAGAATGATGCTAGCCTGAGGCTTAGCATAGATTGCTTTTACAATGTTGAGGTAAGTTCCTTTTATCCCTAGTTTTTCTAGCATTTTAAACATAAAGGGATGCTGTACTTTGTCGAATGCTTTTTCCGCATCTATCGAGATTATCATATGGTTCTTATTTTTAAGTCTATTGATGTGGTGAATAACATTTATTGATTTCCGTATATTGAACCATCCTTGCATCCCAGAAATGAATTCTACTTGATCATGGTGCACAAATTTTTTGATATGTTTTTGAATCCGATTCGCCAGAATTTTATTGAGGATTTTTGCATCTAGGTTCATTAGAGATATTGGTCTGTAGTTTTCTTTCTTTGAAGTGTCTTTGTCTGGTTTAGGAATCAGGGTGATGTTGGCCTCGTAGAATGAATTTGGAAGTTCTCCCTCTTTTTCTATTTCCTGAAATAGCTTGAAACGTATTGGTATTAGTTCCTCTTTAAAGGTTTTGTAAAACTCTGCTGTATACCCATTCCCTGGGCTTTTCTTAGTTGGTAGCCTTTTGATGGTTTCTTCTATTTCCTCAATTGATATTGGTCTGTTTAGGTTGTCAATATCCTCCTGACGCAATCTAGGCAGGTCATATGACTTGAGAAATTTATCGATGCCTTCACTATCTTCTATTTTATTGGAGTATAAGGATTCAAAATAGTTTCTGATTATCTTCTGTATTTCTAAAGTGTCTGTTGTGATATTGCCTTTTTCATCCCGTATGCTAATAATTTGATTTCTCTCTCTTCTTCTCTTCCTTAGCATGGCTAAGGGTCTGTCGATTTTATTTCTTTTTTCAAAGAACCAACTTTTAGTTTTGTCAATCTTTTCAATTGTTTCTTTTGTTTTGATTTTATTAATTTCAGCTCTGATTTTAATTATTTCTTGCCTTCTACTTCTTTTGCTGTTGTTTTGCTCTTCTTTTTCTAGGATTTTGAGATGATGAAGTATGAGATCATTTATTTGTTGGTTTTTTTTTTTTTTTTTTTTTTTTTTTTAGGAATGAACTCCAAGCAATGAATTTTCCTCTTAGAACTGCTTTCAATGTGTCCCATAGATTCCGATATGTTGTGTCTGTGTTTTCATTTATCTCTAAGAATTTTTTAATTTCCTCCTTGATGTCTTCTATAACCCATTGATCATTCAGTAACCTATTGTTCATTCTCCAAGTGATGCATGATTTTTCCTTCTTTTATCGTTGATTTTCAGGTTCATTCCATTATGATCAGATAAGATGCATGGTATTATCTCTACTCCTTTATATTGTCTAAGAGTTGCCCTGTGACATAATATATGATCTATTTTTGAGAAGGATCCATGTGCTGCTGAGAAAAAAAGTGTAACTGCTTGAAGTTGGGTGGTATATTCTATATATATCAATTAAGTCTAGGTTATTAATTGTGTTATTGAGTTCTAAAGTTTCCTTATTCAACTTTTGTTTGGAAGATCTGTCCAGTGGTGAAAGGGGAGTGTTGAAGTCTCCCATGTTTATTGTATGGTGGTTTAATAGACTCTTAAACTTGAGAAGAGTTTGCTTGATGAACATAGCTGCACCATTGTTTGGGGCACATATATTTATGATTACCTTGACACTTATTCTGACCCTAACGGTAACTGTATGTCTAAACATGACCCTAACCTTAAACTAAACCCTAACACAACCATTAGCAATAAACCTAAACTTAAACCTAACCCTAACACTAGCCCTAGACCTAAATCTAATCCTAACTCTAGCCATATCTCTAGCCCTAGACCTAAACAAAACCCTAGCCCTAGTGTCAATAATAAACTTTAACCTAATATAAACACTAACCCTACCCCTAGACATAACTCTAGTGATAATTCTGGTTTTAACCCTAACCCTAACTATAACCTGAACACAGACCCTGACCCGAACACTAACCCTAGCTCTAAACATCACAAAAATGGTAACTCTAACCCTTACACTTGATCTAGCCATAACACTTAATCAAAAAGTAGCCCTAATCATAATCCTGGTTTATACATTAGTTGTAGGGCTAACACTAGTCCCTAACTAACCCAAAACCTAGCCCTAGGCTGAGCGCTAACCCTAGTTTTAACCCTAGCCCTAAAACTAGCCCTAATCCATACCCTAAATCTAGATCTAACCCTAGCTTTTACCGTATCCATTACCTTAAGCTAAAGCCTAAACCTAAAGCTAACCCTAGTCCTAACCCTAATCCTTAGCCTAACCCAAACCTTAAACCTATTACTAGTCATAAACCTAAACTTTGTTCTAGCTCTAACCCTGACCCAAGCCCAAATCCTAACCCTGACACTTATTCTGAACCTAACACTAACCGCAGGTATAAACCTGACCCTAACCCAAAACCGAACCCTAACATTAGCCCTACTAGTAAACATATATTTAAACCTAAACCTAACACTAGCACTAGACTTAAACCTAATCCTAAATCTAGCCATATCTTTTGCCCTAGACCTGAACAACAACCTAGCCCTAGCCCTAACAATAACCCTTAACCTAACCCAAACACTAACTCTACCCCTCGACCTATCCTAGCTTGAAGGCTATCCCTTATCCTATGCATAACCCTAACACTAATGGTAGCAATAGACCTATGTCTAATCCTTAGGCTAACCAAAATCTTAACCTTATTAATAGTCCTGACCATAGCCCTCATTCTAACTCTAATCCTACCCCAAACCCGAACGCTAACCCTAACCCTAACACAAACACTAGTTCTAAATCTGACCCTAAAACTAGACTAAAACCTAACACTAGCCCTGAACCTAAACCTAATCCTAAATCTAGCCTTAGCTCTAGCTCTAGACCTAAACAAAAACCTAGTCCTAGGCCTAACAATAACACTTATTTTAACAAAAACACTAACCCTACCCCTAGATCTAAACCTACTCCTAATTCTGGCTGTAACTCTAACTTGAACTCTAACCCAAACACTGACTCTGCCATTTAACAGTAAACCTATTTCTAAACCTGACCCTAACTGAAAATCTAAATCTAACACTAGATATTGGCATAATCCTAACCCTAAAACTAACCCTAATCATAATGCTAGCTCTTACACTACCCTCAGCTTTAACCATAAGCCTAAACCTAACATAAAACCTAGAGCTAATCTGAGGCCTTAACCTAGCCCTAAGCATAATCCTTACACTTACCCTAGCCCTAACTCAAACATAACACTCACCTTAGTCTTAACCCTAGCTTAAAACCTAAACCTTATTATAAACATAAACCTAGAACAATCCCTGAATCTAAGCCTAAACCTAGTCTTAATCCTAACCTTAACACAAGCCCTAACCCTAGCTCTGAATTTACCCATTACCCTAACCCTAACCCTAACTCTAATTGTAAACCTAGTCTTAACCCTTACCATAATCCTAACCCTAAACAGAAAGCTAACCATAGATCTAACCCTAAAATAATACTCGCTGTATCCCTAACCATAAATCAAACCCTAACCCTTACCATAAACCTAAACATAACCATAGACCTAACCCTAACCCTAAACTTAAATCTAGCCCTGTCCCTAACCCTAAACCTAAATCAAATTGTATTTATTACCCTAACCCTAAACCTAAACTATAACCATTCTCCTAACCCTAACCCTAACCCTAAAACTACCATAATCCTATCCCTAAACATAACCCTGAACCTAACACTTGCTCTAAATTAATCATAGCTCAGAACCTAACTCTTACACTAAACATAACACTAACCCCAACCCTAGTCTTAACCCATACCTTAACACCAACTCAAGACCTAATACTAACCATAAGTCTACCTATAACCTTATCTCTAACTGTATCCATTACCCTAATCATAACCCATATCCTAATGCTAATGCTAGGCCTAACCCTTTCTCAAGACCTAATACTAATCATAGCCCTAGCCCTTACCTTAAGTCTAACCCTAAACATAACCTTTTACCTAATGCTAACACTAAGCCTAACCCTAAACCTATCACTAACCGCAACCCTATATCAATTACACTAAACCTAACATGAATCCCTAAATCTAACCCTATCATTACCCTAACCCTAACCCTAATGCTAATTTAAGCCCTAATCCTAAACTCCAACCTAAAAGAAACCATAATCATGACCCTGACCCTAATAATCCTCTAACTGTAACCTGACCCTTACCCTAAACCTAATACTTACATTACACATAGCCAAAACCTAATCCTAAAACTACCCATAACCATAACCCTAGAGCTGACATTATCCCTAGATAAAATACTAGCCCTAACCCCAAAACAAGCCCTGGCCCATATTAGCACTAAACCTAGCCTTAATCATAAAACTAACCTTAAACCTAGGCCTAACTTAAAACCAACCCTATCCCTAATCTTAGACCTAACTTAGACCTATCCCTAACCCTAACCCTAACCCTAGCCCTAAAACTAAGTCTAACTCTCTCCCTAGCCCTAAAACTAGTTCTAAACCTATGTCTTACTGGAACTCTAAACCTAGCCCTAACCCTAGACCTAACCCTAGCCATTTTTTAGCCCTAGCCCTAACCCTAGATCTAAACTTAACTCAAAATCTAAACCTAATGCAAAGCCTAAGCCTAAACCTAACAGTAATCCTAACCCTAATGCTATTCCCCAAACTAGCCCTAACTCTAGCCCTAGCCCTAATACAAAACCGAGCCATACCCCTAACCCTAACCCTTAACCTAAAGCAAACCCTAACCCTACACCTTGACATAACCCTAACCCTAGTTTTAAATAGATTCCTAAGACTAACACTAACCCTGATTCTGATGAAAACACTAACCTTAGCTTTAAACATCACCCTAAACATAACATTAGACCTAGCCCTAACCCTAATCCAAACCCTAAAACTAGGCCTAATTGTAACCCTAGTACTTACAATAGACATAACCCTAACCCTAGCACTAACTTAACCCAAAACCTAGCCTAATCTGAGCCCTAAAACAAGCTTTAACCCTAACCCTAACCGTAACCCTAAACCTAGCACTAATAATAACCATAACCTAAACTCTAATCCTAGACTAACTTTATCTCTTACCCTAAGCAAAACCCTAAAGCAAATGCTTACCCTAGTCCTAACCCTAACCCTTAGCCTAACTTAAACACTAACAATATTACTACACCTAACCCTAGCCCTCATTCTAGTTCTAACCCTAACTCTGACCCTTATTCTGATCCTAACAGTAACCCTAGGTCTAAAGCAAACCCTAACTCTAAACCAAACACTAACACTAGCCCTACTGGTAAGACAATACCTATAGCTAATCCTAACATAGATATAGACCCAAAACTATTCCTAAATATACCTATAATTCTAGACCTACACATAAACAAAACCCTAGCTCTAGCCCTAACAATAAACCTTAACCTAAATTAAACACTTACCCTACCCATAGAACTATCACTAGTCCTAATTCTGGCTCTAAACCTAACCCTACTCCTATCTGGAACACTGACCCTGACCCTAACATTAACCTATCCTTAAACCTGACCCTAACCCAAAACCTAGTTCTAACACAAGACCTAGTCATAAACCTAACACTAATACTAGCCCTAAACATAATCCTAGTCCTAACCCTATTTTAATCCTAATCATAATCCTACCAGTAGCCCTAACCCTAACAATAGTCCTAACCCTAGCCCTAAACCTAACACAAAACCTAGCCATAATTCCAGGCCTAAACTTAGACCTAAGTATAACCCTAACCCTAACCCTAGCCCTAACACAAACCATAACACTAACCCTTATCTTACACCTAATCCTAACTCAAAGCCAAACCCTTACCCTAAGAATTACACTAGCCCTATTCTAAACCCTAACCCTAACTATAGCTTTTATCCTAACCTTAATCCTAGCTCAAACTTTAGTTCTAAACCAGTCAATTACCCTAAGCCTAACCCTAACCCTAATTGTAAACCTATTCCTAACACTAAACTTAACCTTCAACATAAATGTTTCCCAAGACCTAACCATAAATCTAAACATCACCATAGCCCTAAATCTAGCTGAAATATTAAGCCTTACACTAAATCTAATCCTAAGACTAGCCCAAATCCATACCCTAACCATAACTCTAACCCTAAATCTAACATCATCCATTACACTAAACCTAACCCAAACTGTAATGAAATCTCCAGCCATAACCTGAACCCTAAACAAAACCCTAACCATAAACATATCCCTAGACCTAAATGTAAACCTAAACCTCACCCTAGCCATTACCCTAGGTCAAACACTAACCCTTACCCTAACCTAACCATAACACTAGCCCTAAACCTAACACTTACCGTAAACCAAACTTAGCCCTATCCCTATACCTAACTCTAATTATAGACTTAATCCAAACCATAACCTATCCTTAACCCTAGCTCTAAATCTATTCATTATACTAAACATAATCCTAACCTAATGCTAACCTTAACCCTATTGCTAAACCTAACCCATCCATTACCCTAAACCTTAACTGAAACATAAACCTAACCCTATCCATTACCCCAACCCTAAGCCTAAACCTAACACTAATTCAAGCCCTTACCCTAAACTTTGACCAAACCAAATGGTAAACCAGACCATGGCCCTAATTATACCCATAAATCTAAACCTGACCCTTACCCTAACCATAGCTCTGACACTACACCTAGTCATAACCTAACCCTAAAACAATCCTTAATCATAACCCAAGACTTGACATTAGCCCTAGCCCTAGTTCTAGCCCAGAACCTAATAGAAACCATAGCCCTAAACATAGGTTAATCCTAACCTAAACATTAACTCTAGCTTTAATCCTAATTCCAACCCTCACCCTAGCCCTAAAGCTAGCTATAAACCCACCCATTCCCAAAAACTTAATTCTAAACCCAATTCTAATCCGAAAACTAACCCTACCCCTAGGCCTAACCCTAACACTAACCCTAGCCCTAACCCTAGCCATAATTTAGCTTTAACCTTAACTCTATCCCTAACCCCAAATCTAAATCTAAATCTCGTCCTAGCCATTTCCCTAGTTCTAACCTTATCCCTTACTGTAACATTAACCCTAGCCCTAATCCTAACTTTGGATCTAACCCTAACTCTAAATCTAACCCTAACCCTAAGCCTAAACCTCATCTTAACAATAGCCCTAACCCTAAGACTAATTCAAAATCTAGCCCTAACTTAAGCCCTAGCCAAAAAAAAAAAAAAAAAAAAAAAAAAAAAAAAAAGCCATCGCTCTAACCCTAACCCTAATCCATAAAAGTCAAGATGAAGTGAAATCTTAAAACACAAACTGTTCCTGACAGTGAACCTTTAACTGAAAAGGCCCAACCTGGGAAACATGGTAATGCTAGGTAAAAAATTAATTTGACCGATATCAAAGACATTTGAACAAAACTAACTCTAACCCAAACATTATTTCTAACCCTAGCCCTAACCCTAATCCTAAAACTAAACCTTTCCTATTTATAGAGCTTGATCATAAAAGTAAAAAACTTGGGGTGGCTAGTAGGGGAAGGTAACAGATGAATCCTACCCAGTATCAAAAATTCTGACCAATAATTGGGGAAGGTGTTTCAGTATATTCCTATTTCCCATGTTTTCTCCTAAAGTGCTCTTTGATAAATTGTTCTTTTATGCTTCAGCTTAAGTTGCTTTCACAAGGAATAAAGTAGAGCATGCCCACAGCGAAGTAATTGAGTGTGTGAAGTTTCATGCAGCTAGCACCAACCCTGTCTGATTTCCAGCTCCACTTCCATTCACAGCCATAGGCCATAATGTAGTAAAAACTAAAAATTCAAACTGTTCCTGACATTGAACCATTGAATCTTGAAGGCCTAAACTTGGGAAGCCTACTAAGGTTGGTCAAAGATGAATCCTGTACATTATCAAAGTAATCTGAACAAAAAATTCAAAGCTCTTTCACTACATGTGTAATTTGTTTGTTCCTAAAGCACTCAGAGATAAAGTTGTTTTTTTCTACTTCAGCTTAGGGATACTTCACAGGAAACAAACCAGAGAATGCTCACTGAGAACTGATTGAGTGTGTGAAGTTTCAAGCAACTAGGAAAACCCTGTTTGATTTTTAGCTTCATTTCCATTCACCCCTATAGGGCAAAAAGAAGAGAAACATGAAAATTGAAACTGTTTTTGAGAGAAAACCCTTTTATGTAGGAGGCCCAAACATTTGGGGTATAGGAAAAATAGAAAAAATGTAAATCCTTCCAAGTATCATGAATTTTTTTTTTAAATTAACTCTAACCTAACACCAGGTCTAAACCTAGTCCTAACACTAAGTCTAACCATAAACCTAATCTGTTTAGAGAACCTTTGATCATAGAAGTTTCAAAATTAGGGAGTCTATTGGGGTAAACGTACAGATGAATCATGGACAGTTTCAAAGAAATCTGACAAAATAATTGGGGGAGCTATTTCAGTACATGCATATTTCCCTGTATTCTCCTAAAGTGTTCTCGGATAAATTTGTATTGCATTCTTCAGCTTATTACTAATTTCACAAGGAACAAACCAGAGAGTGCCCACAGAGGACTGATTGAGAGTGTGAAGTTTCAAGCAGTTATCACCAACCTTGTTTGATTTCCAGCTCCATGTCCATTTACCCATGTAGGTCAAAATGAAGTGAATCCATAAAATACAAATTGTTCCAGTCAGCAAAGAATTGAAACGAGAAGGCTGAAACCTGGGAAACATTGTAAGGCTAGGTAAAAATATATCCTGCTCAGTATCAAAGAAATTTGAACAAGACGAACTCTAACCCTAACACTAGACCTAACTGTAACCTAACCTGTTTAGAGAACCTTTGATCATAGAAGTCTCAAAGTTGAGGAGCCTAGTGGGGCAAGCTAACAGATGAATCCTGCTCAGTATCAAAAAATCTGACTAAATAATTGGGGGAGGTAGTTCAGTGCATGCATATTTTTCTGTTGTCTCCTAAAATGCCCTCACATAGTGTTGTTTTTGCATGCTTTATCTTTGGGATTTCACAAGAATAAAACCAGAGCATACCCACAGAGAACTGATTGAGTGTGTGAAGTTTCAAGCAGCTAGCAAAAACCCCGTTTGATTTCCAGCTCCATTTCCATTTACCTATATAGGTCAAAATGAAGTGAAACCTCAAAATAAAAACTGAAATACTGACAGCAAACCAGTGAACCTAGAAGGCCCAAACCTGGGGAACCTAGTAAGGCTAGGTAAAAGATCAATTCTGAATATTATCAAAGAAATTTGAACAAAACTACTGTAAACCTAACACTAGATATATCCTTAATCCTAACCCTACAGCTCACCCTAGCCTGTTTAGAGAACTTTTGATCATAAAGTCCCATTTAAGGAAGCCTAGTGGGGCAAATTAACAGATGAATCCTGCAGAGTATCAAAGAAATCTGAGCAAATAAATGGGGGAAGTGTTTCAGTACATGTATATTTTCTTGATTTCTCCAAAAGTGCTCTGAAATAAAGTTGCTTTGCATGTTTCAGCTGAGGGCAACATTTACAAGGAACAAACCTGAGAGTTCCAACAGAGAACTGATTGAGTATGTGCAGTTTCAAGCAGATAGCACCAATCCTGTTTGATTTTGTGCTCCATTTCTCTTCAACAAAATAGTTCAAAATAAAGTGAAACCTTAAAATACAAACTGTTCCTGACAGCGAACCATTGAACCGAGAAGGCCAAAACCAGGAAACGTTGTGAGGCTAGGTAAAAGATGAATCTTCCCCAGTATCAAAGGTACATGAACAAAACTGACTGTAACTCTAACACTAGGTTTAAACCTAGCCCTTACCCTAACCATAAACCTAAGCCTAATATGTTTAGAGAACCTTTTATCATAGAAGTCCCAAATTAAGGGAGCCTAGTGGGCAAGCTAACAGATAAATCTTGTGCAGTATCAAAAAAATCTGACCATTAATTTTGGGAGGTAGTTCAGTACATGTATATTTCTCTGTTGTCTCCAACAGTACTTTCAGATAAAGGTGTTTTTGCATGCTTCAGCTTTGGGAAACTTTCACATGGAAGAAACCAGAGTGCCCACATCGAACTGATTGAGTGTGTGCAGTTTTAAGCAGTGAGCACCAACTCTGTTTGATTTCAAGTTCCATTTCCATTTACCCGTATAGGTCAAAATGAAGGAAAACTTAAAATACAAACTGTTCCTGACAGCAGACCATTGAAGGATAAGGCCCAAACATGGGGAACATCATAAGGCTAGGTAAAAGACGAATTATGCCAAGTATCAAATGAATTTGAACAAAACTCACTCTAATTATAACACTAGATTTAACCCAACCCTAAACTAATTCTAACCTGTTTAGAGTACCTATGACCATAGAAGTCTCAAAATTGGGGACCCTAGTGGCATAACGTAACAGATGAATCTTGTACAGTATTAAGGAAATTTGATGAAAAATTGGGGGAGTTATTTTAGTACATTAATATTTCCCTGTTTTTTTTTTCTTACAGTGCTCATGGATAAATAGTTTTTCATACTTCAGCTTAAGGTAGTTTCACAAAGAAATCCAAAGACTGCCCACAGAGAGCTGATTTTGTGTGTGAAGTTTCATGAAGCTAGTACCAACACTGTTTGATTTCCAACTCCATTGCATTCAAACCATAGGCCCTAATGAAATGAAACCTAAAAATTCAAACTGTTCCTGACACTGAACCATTGAACCTTGAAGGCCCAAATTTGGGGAGCCTAGTAAGGCTAGGTCTAGGATGAATCTTGTACAGTATCAAATTAATCCAACCAAAAAAATTTGAAGTTCTTTTATTATATGGGTATTCTGCTTTCTCCTAAAGCACCCAGAGATGAAGCTGTTAATTTCTACTTCATCTTAGGGCTACTTCCATGGCAAACACCAGATTATGCTGACTAAAAATTGATGGAGTGTGTGAAGTTTCAAGCAGCTAGCACAAATCCTGTTTTATTTTCAGTTTCATTTCCATTCACCCCTACAGGGCAAAAAGAAGAGAAACATGAAAATTGAAACTGTTTGTGAAAACAAACCCTTTATGTAGGAGGCCCAAATATTTGGAGTATAGTCAAAATAGGAAAAAGATGAATCCTGCACAGTATCATAGAAATTTGAAAACAAACTAACTCTTATCTTAACACTAGGCCTAATTCTATTCTAGTCCTAACACTAACCCTAACACTAACTTTAACCTGTTTAGAGTCTCTTTGATCCTAGAAGTCTCACACGTAGGGAGCAAAGTTTAGTAGGCTAACAGATGAATCATTCACAATATCAAAGAAATCTGACCAAATAATTGGGGAGGTAGTTCAGTCCACGCATATTTCCCTTTTTTCTCATAAAGTGCTCTCACATAAAGTTGCTTTGCATGCTTCAGCTTAGGGCTACTTTTACAAGGAATAAACGGAGAATGCCCATGGCACTAATGATAACCCTACTTTATACATTAGCCATAGCCTTTACCTTAGCCCTAACCTAACCCCAAAACCCAGAGTTAATCTGAATCCTAAACCTAGCTTTAAACCTAAACTTAAACCTAACACTAACCCAAACACTAGCCCTAATGCTTTGCATAACCCTAGACCTAACCTTAGGTCTAACTCTATTCATTACCCTAACGATAACCTTAAACTTTATGCTAACCCTAGGCCTAAACCTAACCCTATACATTACACTAAACCAAAACTAAAGCCTAAAACTAAACGTGTCATTACTCTAATCCTAAACCTAATGGTAATTTGAGCCCTAAACCTAAATGCTAACCTAATCCAAACCTAACCCTGACCCTGACTCTAATAATAACCCTAGCTCTAAAACTGACCCTTATCCTAAACCTAACCTTTACACTGGAAAGAGCCATAAACCTAACACTACATCTATCCCTAACTGTAACAGTATACCTCATATTAGCCCTAACCCTAATACTAGCCCTAACCCTAACACCAACCCAAACCCTCCACGTAGCCCTAAACCTAGCATTAATCAAAAACCTAACCCTAACCATAACACTCATCCTAATACTAACCCTCGCCCTAGCCCTCAACCTAGCTATAACCCAATCCCTTATCCTAAACATAACCCTAACTTTAACCCTAACCCTAGGCCTAACCTTAACACTATCCCTAGCCCTAATTTAGCCCTATTTCTAACCCTAACCCTAGCCCTAAGTCTAATTCTAACTCTCACACTAGCCCTATCACTAGTTCTAAACCTATCTCTTACCCTAAATCTAACCCTAGCCCTAACCCTAGTCCTAAACCTTGCCCTATCCTTAGCCATAGCACTAACATTAGATCAAAATCTAACTCTAAATCTAACCCTAAGCTGAAGCCTAAGCCTAACCTAACACTAGCCCTAACCCTAACACTAATCCTAAAAGTAGCCCAAATCCTAGCCCTAGCCCTAAAATAAAACCGAGCCATAGCTCTAAACCTAACCCTCAATCTACACCAAACTCTAACTATACACCTACCCCAAAACCTAGCCATAATTCGAGTTTAAGCTGAACTCTAAAACTAACCCTGATTCTGACTCTGACACTAACACTAATCCTAGCTGTAAACATCACTCTAACCCTAAACCAAAGTCTAACCCTAAACCTAGCCCTAACCTTAACCCTAAAATTAGCCCTAATCATAACCCTAGTACTAACATTAGCCATAGCCCTAACTCTAGCACTAACTTAACCCAAAACCTAGCCTTAATCCGAGCCTTAACCCTAGCTTTAAACCTAATCCTAACCCTAACCCTAACCCTAACCCAAGCCCTAATTGTCAGGTGAGCGCACTACCCACTTGAGCCACATCCCCAGCCCATCCAAGCCCTAATTGTAACCATAACCTTAGCCCTAACCTTAGCCCAAACCCTATCCATTACCATTCCCATTACCATAACCATAACCCTAATGCTAAACCTAGGCCTAAAGCTAAACCTAACCCTAACCCTAATACTATCCCTATTTATTACCCTAAAGCTAACCTGAACATTAAACGTAACCCTATCATTACCCTAACCCTAGCCATAAAACTAGTTGAGCCCTAAATTTAAATCTAAACCTATTCCAAACGCTAACCTAGATCTTGAACCTAACAATGTCGCTAGCTCTAAACCTGACTCTAACCCTAAACCTAACCCTTAAACTAGACGTATCTATAATCCTAACCCTAAAACTATCTTTAACCATAATTCTAGATCTGAAATAAGCCCTAGCCCTATCCTAGCCCTAACCCTAAACAAACCCTAGCCCTCATCCTAGCCTTAAATTTTATCTTAATCATAAACCTAACCCTAACCATAGCTCTAACCCTAATTCTAACCCTCACCTTACGTCTAAACCTAGATATAACACCATCCCTTATCCTAAACTTAACCCTTACTCTAACCCTAACCCTAGGCTTAAGCTGAATACTAACTCTAGACCTAATCTTAGTCCTTATTTAACCCTAACCCTAGTTGAAACACTAAGTCTTACACTAAACCTAATTCTAAAACTAGCCATAACCCATACACTAACCTTAACCCTATCTCTAACATTATCCATTACTCTAACCCTAATGATAACCATAGCCACAACCCTAACTCTACACCAAACCCTAACCATAAACCTAACCCTACACCTAAACTTAAACCTAACCCTCTCCCTAACCCTAACCCTAGCTCAAACACTAACATTTAGCCTAACCTAACTATAAATCTAGCCCTAACCCAAACACTTACCCTAACCCTAACACTTACTCTAAACCAAACCTTAACCCTACCCCTAACACTTACCCTAAATCAAACTATAGCCCTATCCCTAAACCTAACCCTAATTGTAGACTTAATCCAAACCATAACCAAGCACTAATCCTAGCTCTTAACCTAATCATTATACTAAACATAACCCTAATTCTTATGCTAACCCTAACCCTATCACTAAACCTAATTCATCCATTACCCTAAATCTTAACTGAAACCTAAACCTAAACCTAACCCTTAACCTAACCCTAATGCTAACCCCAAACTTTAACAAAACCAAATGCTAACCATGACCCTAACCCAAATAACATACTTAGCTCTAAACCTGACCTTACCCCTAAATGTTACGCTTACATTAGACCTAGTCATAACCTAACACTAAAATTATCCCTAAACATAACTCTAGACATGATATTATCCCTAGCCCTTGTCATAGACCCAACCCTAAGAGAAACTCTAGCCCTCATCTTAGCCCTAAACCTAGCCTTAATCCTAACCGGACCCCTAACACTAGCCTTAATCCTAATTCTAACCATCTCCCTAGCCCTAAACCTAGCAATAACTCCACTCATTCCCCTAAACTTAACCCTAACTCCAATGCTAAACTTAACACTAGCCATAACCCTAGGCTTAAACCTAACACTAACCCTAGTCCTAATACTAGCCCTAATTTAGCTCTAACCCTAAACCTAATGCTAAGCCTTGTCCTAAGACTAACTATAACTCTCATCTTAGCTGTATCCCTAGTTCTAATCCTACCCATTATTGTAACCCTAACCCTAGCCTTAATGCTAGTCCTAGCCCTAATCCTAGATCTAACCCTAACTATAAATCTAACCCTTACCCTAAGCCTAAACTTATTCCTAAAACTTATCCAAAATCTAGCCTTAATCCTAGCCCTAGCCCTAAAACAGAACCAAGCCACAACACTAAATTTAGCCCTTAAATTAAAACAAACACTAATCCTACATTCAGCCCTAACTTTAGCTCTAATTTAAGTCCTAACCCTAACCCTAAAACTAACTCTGACCCTGACTCTGACCCTAACACTATCCCTAGCTCTAAACATCACTCTAACCCTAAAACTATGCTTTGCATGCTTCAGCGTAAGGCTACTTTTACACGGAACAAACCAGAGAGTGCCAACAGAGAAATGATTGAGTGTGTGAAGTTTCAAGCAGCTAAAACCAATCCTGTCTATTATCCAGCTCCATTTCCAATTATCCAAAAAGGTCAAAATGAAGTGAAGCCTTAAAACACAAACTGTTCCTGACAGCAAACCTTGAACCAAGAAGGACTAATCCTGGGGATTATAGTAAGGCTAGTTAAAAGATAAATCCTCCCTGGTATCAAAGAAATTTGAACAGAACTAACTCTAAACCTAAACACTAGTTCTAACCCGAGTCCTAAGCCTAACCCTAACCCTAACCCTAACCTGTTTGGAGAACCTTTGATCATAGAAGTTTCAAACTTGGGTCACCTAGTAGGGAAAGCTAAGAGATTAATCATGCCCAGTATCAAAAAAAAATTGACAAAATAATTGGAGGAGGTGCTTCAGAATAAGCCTATTTCCCCTGTTTTTTCCTAAAATTCTATTGGCAATATTTTTTTATGCCACAACTTTGGAAAATTTCACTAGAAATAAACCACAGAGTGCCCAAGAGAATTGATTGAGTGTATTAAATTTCAAGCAGGTAACACCAACCCTGTTTGATTACCAGCTCCATTTCCATTTACCCATATAGGACAACATGATATGAAACTTTAAAATACAAACTATTCCTGAAGTAAACAATTAAAAGTAGGAGGCCCAAAACTGGGGAATGTAATAAGGCTAGGTAAAAGATAAATCCTGCCCAGTATCAAAGAAATTTGAACAAAACTAATTCTAAACCTAACGCTAGTTCTAACCCTAGTCCTAACCCTAACTCTAAACCTAAACCTATCCTGTTTATAGAGCTTTGATCATACAAGTCCAAAACTTAGGGAGCCCAGTGAGTCAAGCTAACAGATGAATCCTGTGCAGTATCAAACAAATCTGACCAAATAATTGGGGAAAGTAGGTCAGGATATGCATATTTTCCTGTTTTCTCCTAAAGTGCTCTTGGATAAAGTTGTTTTTGCATGCTTCTGCTTAGGGTCACTTTCACAAGGAAGAAACCACAGAGTTCCTACAGAGAACTAATTGAGTGTGTGAAGTTTCAGGAACCTAGCACAAACCCTTTTTGATTTTCAGCTCCATTTCCGTTTACCCATATAGGTTCAAATTAAGTGAAACCTTATAATTCAAATTGTTCCTGACTGAATCTTGAACCAAGAAGGCCCAAAACTGGTGAAAATAGTAAGGCTAGGTAAAAGACAGATCCTGCCCAGTATCAAAGAAATTTGAACAAAACTAACTCTAACATAGCACTTGCTCTAACACTAGCCCTAATCCTAACCCTAAAACTAACCCTAACCTGTTTAGAGAACTTTTGATCATAGAAGTCTCAAACTTTTGGAGACTAGTGGGGCAAGCTAACAGATTAATCCAGTGCAATATCAAAAAAACATGACCAAATACTTGGGAGAGGTATTTCAGTATATTCATATTTTCCTCCTAAAGTCCTCTTGGATAAACTTGCTTTGCATGCTTCAGTTTAGAGCTACATTCACAAGAAAAAAACCAGAGAGTTCCCACGGAGAATTGATTGAGTTTGTGAAGGTTCAAGTAGCTAGCACCAACCTTGTTTGATTTCCAGCTCCAATTCCAATTACCCATGTAGGTAAAAATGAAGTGAAACCTTAATATTCAAACTGTTTCTGACAGTGCATATTGAATCAAGAAGGCCCAAAACTGGTGAACAGAGTAAAGCTAGATTAAAGATTCATCTTGCCCAGTATCAAAGAAATTTGAACAAAACTAATTCTAATCCTAACACTCACTATAACACTAGCCCTAATCCTAACACTAAAACTAACACTAACCTGTTTAGAGAACCTTTAATCATAGAAGTCTCAAACTTGTGGAGACAAGTGGGGCAAGCTAACAGATGAATCCTGCGTGGTACAAAGAAATCTGACCAAATGATTGGTGGGAGGGAGTTTAGTACATGCATATTTTCTATTGTCTCCTAAAGTGATCTCAGATAAAGTTGTTTTTGCATGCTTCATCTTTGGGATATTTTCACAAGGAAGAAACCAGAGAGTGCCTACAGAGAATTGATTGAGTATGTGAAGTTTCAAGCAGCTAGCACCAACATTGTTTTATTTTGAGTTCCATTTCCATTTACCCATAGAGGTCAAAACGAAGTGAACCCTAAAAATACAAAGTGTCTCTGAAAGTGAAAATTTGAACTGAGAATGCCCAAAACTGGGGAACATAACAAGGGTAAGGAAAAGATGAATACTGCCCAGTATCAAATAAATTTGAACAAATCTTACTGTAACTCTAATGCTAGATCTGACTCTATCTCTAACCATAACCCTTTTAGAGAACCTAGGATCAAGAAGTCCCAAAATTGGGGATCCGAGTGGGGCAAGCTAACAGATGAATCACATGCAGTATCAAAGAAATATGACCAAATAATTGGGGGAGGTATTTCAGTATATTCATATTTCCCTCTTTTCTCCTAAAATGCTCTCAAATAAACTTGTTTTGCATGCTTCAGCTTAGGGATACATTCACAGGGAACAAACTGGAGAGTGCCCACAGAGAACTGAATGACCATATGAAGTTTCAAACAGCTAGCACCAACCTTCTTTGATTTCCAACTCCAATTCCATTTAGCCATGTAGGTCAAAATGAAGTGAAACCTTAAAATACTAATTGTTCTTGACAGCAAAGCATTGATCTGAGAAGGCCCAAACCTGCTAAACCTAGTAAGGCAGTTAAAGATTAATCCTTGCAAGTATCAAAAAATATTTGAATAAAACTAACTCTAACTCTAACACTACTTCTAAACCTAGCTCTAACCATAACCATAAACCTAACCCTAACCTGTTTAGAGAACCTTTGATCATATAAGACCCAAACTATGGGAGCCTAGTGGGGAAAGTGAAAAGATGAATCATGTCCATTATCAAAGAAATCTGACCAAATAATTGGGGGAGGTAGTTCAGTACATGCATATTTTCCTGTTGTCTCTTACAGTGTTCTCGGATCAAGTTGTTCTTGCATGCTTCAGCTGAGGGCTATATTCACAAGAAGCAAATCAGAGAGTCCCCACAGAGAGCTGACTGTGTGAAGTTTCAAGTGACAAGCACCAATTCTGTTCGATTTCAAACTCCATTTCCATTAACCTGTAGAGGTCAAAATGAAGGAAACCTTAAAATACAAACTGTTCCTGACAGTGAACCATTGAAGTTAGAAGGCCCAAACCTGGGGAAAATACTAAGGCTATATAAAAGTCAAATCCTGCCAAGTATCTAATGAATTTAAACAAAACTAAATCTAACTCTAACACTAGATCTAACCTTAGCCCTAACCTTAACTCTAACCTGTATAGAGTACTTATGATTGTGGAAGTCCCAAAGTTGGGAGCCTACTGAGCCAAGTTAACAGATGAATCTTGCACAGTACCAAATAAATCTGATGAAATATTTGGGGAGGTATTTCAGTACATGCATATTTCCTGTTTTCTCATTAAGTGCTCTTGGAGAAATTGTTTTTTCATGCTTCAGCTTAAGGTATTTTCACAAGGAACAAATCAGAGAGTACCCACAGAGAACTGATTGAGTTTGTGAAGTCATGCAGCTAACACCAACCATGTTTGATTTACAGCTCCATTTCCATTCACACATATAGGCCATAATGAAGTGAAACCTAAAAATTCAAACTGTTCCTTACGGTGAACCATTGAACCTTGAAGGCAAAATGTGGAGCCTACAAAGATTAGGTCAAGTATGATTATTGTACAGAAACAAAGTAATCTGACCAAAAAAAATTTGAAGCTCTTTCAGTACATGGGTGTTCTCCTGGTTGCTCCTAAAGTGATCAGAGATAAAGCTGTTTGTTTCTACTTCATCTTAGGGCTACTTCAACAGGAAACAAACCAGAGAATGCTCACTGAGAACTGATTTAGTTTGTAAAGTTTCAAGCAGCTAGTGCAAACCCTGTTTGATTTTCATCTTCATTTTCATTCACCTCTTTAGGGCAAAATGAAGAAAAATATAAAAATTGAAACTGTTCCTGAGAGTGAACCCTTTTACTCCAAACAATTGGAGTATACTAAAAATAGCAAAAGATGAATCCTTCCTAGTATCATAGAAATTTGAAAACAACAACAACAACAAAAAACCTAACTCTAACCCTAACTCTAGGTCTAATCCTAGTTTTAACAATAAACCTAAGCCTAACTCTAACCTGTTTATTGAACCTTTGATCAGAGAAGTTTCAAAATTCAGGAGCTTAGTTGGGAAAGATTACAGATGAATCATGCACACTTTCAAAGTAATCTAAAAACATAATTGGAGAAGGTATATCAGTACATGCATATTTCCCTGTTTTCTCCTAAAGTGCTCTTTGAAATATGTGTATTGCATGCTTCAGTTTAGGACTAATTGCATAAGGAATAAACCAGATAGTGCCCACAGAGAAGTGATTGAATGTGGGAAGTTTTAAAAAACTAGTAGCAACCTGTTTGATTTCCTGGTCCATGTCCATTTACCCATGTAGGTCAAAATGAAGTGAATGCATAAAAGACAAATTGTTCCTGACAGCAAAGAATTGAACCATGAAGGCTGAAACCTGGGGAACATAGTAAGGCTAGGTAAAAATGTATCCTGCACAGTGTCAAAGAAGTTTGAACAAAACAACTCTAACCCTAGCCCTCACCCTAACCATAATCCTAACCATAACCTGTTTAGAGTACCATTGACCTTAGAAGTCACAAGATTGTGTAGCCTACTGGGGCAAGCTCACAGATGAATCTTGTGCAGTATCAAATAAATCTGACCAAATAATTGGGGGAAATATTTAAGTACATACATATTTCCCTGTTATCTCCTAAAATTTTCCTGTATAGAGTTGCTTTGCATGCTTTAGCTTAGGGCTAGTTTCAGAAAAAACAAACAAGAGAGCACCTACAGAGAACTAATTCAGTGTGTGAGGTTTAAAGCAGCTACACCAACTCTGTTTGATTTCCAGCAGCATATTCACTTACCTGTATAGGTCAAAATGAAGTGAAACCTTAAAATACAAACTGTTAGCCTGGGGATGTGGATAAAGTGGTAGCGTGCTTGCCTGGCATGCGTGCAGCCTGGGTTCCATCCTCATCACCACATACAAAGTTGTTGTGTTTGCTGAAAACCAAAAAATAAATATAAAATTCTCTCTCTCTGTCTCTCTGTCTCTGTCTCTCTCTCTCTCTCTCTCTCTCTCTCTCTCTCTCTCTCTCTCTCTCTCTCTCTCTTATAAAAAAATACAAACTGTTCCTGACAGCAAACCATTGAACCAAGAAGGCCCAAACCCGAGGAACATAGTAATGCTAGGTACAAGATGAATCCTGACTAGTGTCAAAAAAAATGAAAAAAAAAACCAACTCTAACCCTAACACTAGCACTAACCCTAGCCCTAATCATAATCCTAGAACTAACCCTATCTTTTTTACCAGCTTTTTTAGAGAACCTTTGATCATAGAAGTCACAAAATAAAGGAGCATAGTGGGGCAAGCTACCCGATGAATCCTGTGCTTTATCAAAGAAACCTGAGCAAATAATTGTGGGAGGTAGTTCAAACATGCATATGTCCCTGTTGTCTCCTAAAGTGCTCTCATATACAGATGTTTTTGGATTCTTCAGCTTTGGGATACCTTCACAAGGAATAAAGCAGTGAGTGGCCACAGAGAATAGATTAAGTGTGGAAGTTTCAAGAAGGTAGCACCAACCATGTTTGATTTTGAGCTCCATTTCTTTTCACCCATATAGGTCCAAGAGAAGTAAAATCTAAAATTTCAACCTGTTCCTAACAGTGAACTATTAAACCTTGAAGGCCCAAACTTGTGGAGCCAACTAACTGAACAGTATTAAAGTAATCCAACCCAAAAAATCTGATAGAGTTGTGAAGTTTTAAGCAGCTAGATAAAACCCTGTTTGATTTGCAGCTTCATTTCCATTTACCCATATAGGGCAAAAAAAAAAGAGAAACATAAAAATTGAAACTGATACTGAGAGCAAATCATTTTATGTAGGTGGGCCAAATATGGGCAGTATAGTAAGGAGAGGAAAAACATAAATCCTGCCTGGTATCAGAGATATTTAAAAGAAAGCAAACTCTAACACTAACACTAGCTCTAACACTTGTCCTAATACTAAACCTACACGTAACCCTAACCTGTTTAGGAAACCGTTGATCATAGAAGATTCAATATTTGGAAGTCTAGCGGGGCAAGCTTACAGAGGAATCATGTGCACTTTCAAAGAAATCTGACCAAATAATTGGGGGAGGTATTTCAGTACATGCATATTTCCCTGTTTTCTCCTAAAGTGCTCTTGGATAAATTTGCATTGGATGCTTCAGCTTAATTTCACAAGGAATAAGTCAGAGAGTGCCCACAGAGAAGTGATTGAGTGTGTGCAATTTCAAGCAGCTAGCACAAACCCTGTTTGATTTCCAGCTCCATTTCCATTTACACATATAGGTAAAAATTAAGTGAAACCATAAAATAAAAACTGAAATCCTGACAGTGAACCAGTGAACCTAGAAGTTCCAAACCTGGGGAACATAGTAAGGCTAGGTAAAAGATGAACCATGCCAAATATCAAAGAAATTTGAACAAAACTAACTGTAATCCTAACACTAGTTCTTTTGCTACCATTAACCATAACCCTACATCTAACCATAGCCTGTTTAGAGAACCTTTGATCATAGAAGTCCAAAACTAAGGAGCCTAGTGGGGCAAGATAGCAGATGAATCATTCACAGTATCAAAGAAATCGAAGCAAATAATTTTAGGAGGCATCTCATTATATGCACATTTTCCTGATTTCTCCTCTAGTGCTCAGGGATAAAGATGATTTGCATGGATCAGCTGAGGGCCACATTCACAAGGAAGAAACCAGAGAGTGCCCACAGAGAACTTATTGAGTGTGTGAAGTTTCAAGCAGCTAACACCAACCCTGATTGATTTCAAGCTCCATTTCTCTTCACCTGAATAGTTCACAATGAAGTGAAACCTGAAAATACAACCTGTTTCTGACAGTGAACCATTGAACCGAGAAGGCCAAAACCCAGGGAACATTGTAAGACTAGGTAAAAGATGAATTCTGCAAATATCAAAGATATGTAAAAAAAAACTGACTCTAATACTAACACTAGTTTTAACCCTAGCCCTAACTATAACCATAACTTTAACCCTAATCTGATAAGAGAAACTTTGATCATATAAGTCTCAAACTAAGGTTTTTTTTTTTCCTTTTTTAAAATTAGTTGTTCAAACCATTACAAAGTTCTTGACATATCACTTGAAATATCATATTTCATACATTTGATTCAAGCAGATTATGAACTCACATTTTTACTCAAAATAAGGGAGGCTAGTGGTGCAAGCTAAGAAATGAATCGTATGCAGTGTCAAAAAATCTGACCGAATAGTTTGGGGAGGTAGTTCAGAACAGGTATATTTTCTGGTTGTCTCTTACAGTGCTCTCAGATAAAGATGTGTTTGCATGCTTCAGCTTTGGGAAAATTTCACAAGGAAAAAACCAGAGAGAGCCCACAGAGAACTGATTGAGTGTGTGAAGTTTCAAGCAAAGGGCACCAACCCTGTTTGATTTTGAGGTCCACTTCAATTTACCCATGTAGGTCAAAGTGAATGAAAACTTAAAATACAAATTGTTCCTGACAGTGTAGCAGTGAAGCAACAAGGCCCAAACCTGGGGTAAATAGTAAGGCTAGGAAAAAGATAAATCCTGCCAAGTATTAAATGAATTTGAACAAAACTCACCCTAACTCAAACACTAGATGTAACCCTATCCCTAACCTAATTCTAACCTGTTTAGAGTACCTATGATTATAGAAGTTACATACATGGGGAGCCTAGGGGTGCAAATTAACAGATAAATCTTGCATAGTATCAAAGAAATCTGATGAAATAAATGGGGGAGGTATTTCAGTACATGCATGTTTCCCTGTTTTGGATAAATTATTTTTTTTCATGCTTCAGCTTAAGGTACATTCACAAAGAAAAAACAAAGAGTGCCCACAGAGAACTGATTGAGTATGTGAAGTTTCATGCAGCTAGCATGAACCCTGTTTGATTTCAAGCTCCATTTCCATTCACATATATAGGCCATAATGAAGTGAAACCTAAAAATTCAAACTGTTCCTGACAGTGAACCACTGAACCATGAAGGCCCAAACTGTGGAGCCTAGTAAGGCAAGGTCAAGGATGATCCTGTACAATATCAAACTAACCCTACCAAAAAAATTTGAAGCTCTTTTATTACATGGGTATTCTGCTTCCTCCTAACTTACTTAATGATAAGGCTGTTTCTTTTTTTGTTGTTTTGTTTTGTTTTGTTTTATTGGTTGTTCAAAACATTACAAAGCTCATGACATATCATCTTTAATACATTTGATTCAAGTGGGTTATAAACTCCCATTTTTCCCCCAAATACAAGTTGCCGAATCACATCAGTTACACATCCACATTTTTACATAATGCCATATTAGTGATTGTTGTATTCTGCTACCTTTCCTAGCCCCTACTATCCCACCTCCCCTTCCCTTTCATCTTCCCTCTCTACCCCATCTGCTGTTATTCAATTCCTTCCCTTGTTTTTTTCCCTTTCCCCTCACAAACTCTTATATGTAATTTTGTGTAACAATGAGGGTCTCCTTCCATTTCCATACAGTTTCCCTTCTCTCTCCCTTTCTCTCTCCCCACTCGTCTCTTTTTAATGTTAATCTTTTCCTCATGCTCTTCCTCCCTGTTCTTTTCTTAGTTGCTCTCTTTATATCAAAGAAGACATTTGGCATTTGTTTTTTAAGGATTGGCTAGTTTCACTTAGCATAATCTGCTCTAATGCCATCCATTTCCCTGCAAATTCCATGATTTTGTCATTTTTTAGTGCTGTCTTTCTTTCTACTTCAATTTAGGGCTATGTCTGGAGGAAACACACCAGATTTTGGACACTGAAAACTGATTTAAGATTCAAGCAGCTAGCCCAACCATGTTTTATTTTCACCTTTTTCCACTCAACTGCATAAGGCAAAAAGAGAGAAACATGAAAATTGAAACTGTTCTTGAAAGCCAACGCTTTATGGTAGATGCCCAAACATTTGGAGTATAGTCAAAAATAGGAAAAAAAAGATGAATGCTGCCCAGTATGATAGAAATTCTAAAAACACTAACCTTAACCCTAGCATTAGGTCTAATCCTAGTCCTAACACTAACCCTAACACTAATCTTAAACAGTTTATTGTCCCTTTGATCCTAGAAGTCCCACTCTGGGGGAGCCTAGTGGGGCAGGCTAACAGATGAATACTACCTAGTGTCAAAGAAATATGATCAAATAATTGGGGAGGTAGGTCAGTACATGCATATTTCTCTGTATTCTCCTAAAGTGCTCTCACATAAAGTTGCTTTGCATGCTTCAGTTTAGGGCTTGTTTCACAATGAATAAACCAGAGAGTACCCATAGACAACTGATTGAGTGTGTGAGGTTTGAAGTAGCTACAACCAACGTTGTTTGATTTCCATCTCCATTCCCATTTACCCGCATAGGTCAAAATGAAGTGAAAACTTAAAATACAATCTGTTCTGGAGAGTGAACCATTGATCCAAGATGCCCAAACCTAGGGAATATAGTCAGGCTAGGTAAAAGTTGAATCCAGCCCAGTATAAAAGAAATTTGAACAAAACTGAATATAACCAAACACTAGCTGTAACCCTAGCTCTAGTTTAATACTAAACATAACATACCCTGTTTAGAGAACCATTGATCATACTAGTCCCCAAATAAAGGAGCCAAGTGGGGCAAGCTAAGAGATGAATCCTGCACAGTATGAAAGAAATCTGACCAAATAATTAGGGGAGGTATTTCAGTACACGCATGTTTCCCTGGTTTCTCCTAACATGCTCTTGGATAAAGTTGTTTTGCATGCTTCAGCTTATGGCTATTTTCACAAGGAAGAAACCAGAAAGTTCACACAGACAATTAATTGAGTATATGAATTTTCAACCAGCTAGCACCAAGTCTCTTTTTTCCAGTTCCATTTGCATTTACCCATATAGATCAAAATGAAATGAGACATTAAAAACCAACTCTTCCCGACAGTGAACCATTGAACCGAGAAGGCCCAAAACTGGGTAACATAGTAACGCTAGGTAAAAAATGAATCGTTCCCAGTATCAAAGAAATTTGAAAAAAAATGATCTCTTACCCTAACACTAGCTCTAAAGCTAGCCCTAACCCTAATCCTAAACCTAACCCTAATCTGTTTAGAAAACCATTGAACCTGGATGTCCCAAACATGGGGAGCCTACTGGGGCAAGTTAATAAATGAATCCTGTGCAGCACCTTAGAAATCTGACCAAATATTTGGGGAGGGTAGTTCAGTACATGCCTATTTCCCTGTTTTCCCCTGAACTGCCTTTGGATAAATTATTTTTTTCATGCTTCAGTTTAAGGTACTTTCTCAAGGAACAAACTAGAGAGTGCCCACAGAGAGCTGATTGAGTATGTGAAGTTTCAAGCTGTGAGCACCAACCCTGTTTCGTTTTAAGCTCCATTAAGCTACAATCAGCGTTGTTTGATTTCCATCTCCATTTACATTTACCCATTAACATTTACTGGTATAGGTCAAAATGAAGTGAACCCTTAAAATACAAACTGTTTCTGAGAGCGAACAATTGAACCATGAAGGCCCAAAACTGGGGAACACAATAAATATACATAAAAGAAGTATCCTGCCCAATATCAAATACATTTGAACAAAATTAACTCTAACACTAGATATAACTCTAGCCCTAACTATAGTCCAAACATGTTTAGAGAACCTATGATCATAGAAGTCTCAAATTGGGGAAACTAGTGGGGCTGGCTAATGGACTAATCCTGTGTAGTATCAAAGAAATTTGAGCAAATAATTGGGGGAGGTAGTTCACCACATGCATTTATCCCTGTTTCTCAGAAAGTCTATTGGATAAAGTTGGGTTTTTTATGCTTCAGCTTAGGTCTACCTTCACAAGGGAGAAAAACAGGGTGCACAGAGTACTTATTGAGTGTGTGAAGATTTAACCAGCAAACACAAACCCTGTTTGATTTCCAACTACATTTCCATTCACCCCTATAAGGCAAAATAAAGTGAAACATAAAAATTTAAAAAGTTTCTGAGAGTTAACCCTTTTATCTAGGAGGCACAAATATGGGCAGTATAGTAAGGATAGGAAAAATATGAATCCTGCCCAGTATCAAAGATATTTGAACAAAACAAACTCTAACCCTAACACTAGTTCTAAACCTAGCGCTAACCCTAACCCTAAATCACACACTTACCTGTTTAGAGAACCTTTGATCACAGAAGTCCCAAGCTGGGGAGCATAGTGGGGCAAGCTATCAGATGAATCTCTGCAGTATCAAAGAAATCTGACCAAATAATTGGGGGAGAGATTTCAGAATGTGCATATTTCTCTGTTGTCCCTAAAGTACTCTCATATAAATTTGTTTTGCTTGATTCAGCTTAGAACTACTTCACAAGGAAGAATATAGAGAGTGCCTACAGAAAACTGAATGAGTGTGTGAAGTTTCAAGAAGCTAGCCCCAATGCTGTTTGATTTTGTGCTCCATTTCCATATATCCATATAGTTCAACATAAAGTAAAGCCTTAAAACACAAATTATTCCTGAAA
The DNA here is from genome assembly GCF_048772815.1 of Callospermophilus lateralis. Lineage (NCBI taxonomy): Eukaryota > Metazoa > Chordata > Mammalia > Rodentia > Sciuridae > Callospermophilus > Callospermophilus lateralis. The sequence goes on from NC_135305.1 coordinate 164,403,800, forward strand.
CCACACAATTGAACATAGAAGTCCCAAAGGCTAGGTAAAAGATAAATCCTTCCCAGTATCAAAGAAATTTGACCAAAACGAATTCTAACCCTAACACCAGCTCTAACTCTAGCCTTAACACTAACTCAATCCTGTTTAGAGAGCCTTTGATTTTTTAAGTACCAAACTTGGAGAGCCTAGTAGGGCAAGCTAACAGATGAAACCTGTGCCATATCATAGAAGTCTGACCAAACGTTTGAGTGAGGTAGTTCAGTATGTGCATATTTTCCTGTTGTCTCCTAAAGTGCTCTCAGATAAAGTTGTTTTTGAATGCTTAAGCTTTTGGCCATTTTCACAAGAAAGAAAACAAAGAGTTCCCACAGAGAACTGATTGAATGTCTGAAGTTTCAAGCAGCTAGGACCAACCCTCTTTGATTTTGAGCTCCATTTCTCTTCACCCAAATTTCAAAATGAAGTGAAACCTTAAAATACAACCTGTTCCAGACAGCAAACCATTGAACCAAAAAGGCCCAAACCTGGGGAACATTGTAAGACTAGGTGAAAGATGAATCCTGACCAGTAACAAAGATATATAAACAAAACTGACTATAACCCTAATACTAGGTTTAACCCTAACCTGGCCATAACCATAGCCCTAACACTAACACTAATCTGTTTAGAGAATCTTTGATCATATAAGTCAAAAACTAAGGGAGCCTAGTGTGGCAAGCTAAGAGATGAATCTTGTGCAGCATCAAAGATATCTGACCAAATAATTTGGGGAGGTACTTCAGTGCATGTACATTGCCCTGTTGTCTCCTACAGTGCTCTCAGATAAAGTTGTTTTTGCATGATTCAGCTTTGGGAAACTTTGACAAGGAAGAAACCAGAGAAGGCCCACAGAGAACTGATTGAGTCTGTGAACTTTAAAGCAGCGAGCACCAACCCTGTTTGATTTCATGGTCCATTTCCATTTACTCATATGGGTAAAAGTGAAGGAAACCTTAAAATACAAACTGTTCCTGATAGTGAACCATTGAAGTGAGAGGCCCAAATCTGGGGAAAATAGTAAGGATAAGTAAAAGACCCAAACTGCCAAGTATCAAATGAATTTGAACAAAACTCACTCTAACTCAAACACTAGATCTAGCCCTAGCCCTGTTTAGAGTACCTATGATCATAGAAGACTCAAACTTGAGGACCTAGAGGTGCAAATTAATAGATGACTCTTGCACAGTATCAAAGAAATCTGATGAAATAAACGGGGGAGGTATTTCAGAACATGCATATTTCCCTGTTTTCTCTTAAAATGCTCTTGGATAAATTGTTTTTTCATGCTTCAGCTTAAGGTACTTTCACAAAGAAAATCCAAAGAGTGCCCACAGAGAACTGATTCAGTGTGTGAAGTTTCATACAGGTAGCACAAACCCTGTTTGATTTCCAGCTCCATTCCCATTCACATGTATAGGCCATAATGAAGTGAAACCTAAAAATTCAAACTGTTCCTGACAGTGAACCACTGAACCTTGAAGGCCCAAACTTGGTGAGCCTACTAAGGCTATGTCAAGGATAATCCTGTTAGTATCAATCTAATCTGACCAAAAAACTTTAAAGCTCTTTCAATACATGGATAACCTGTTTGCTCCTAAAGCACTCAGAGATAATGCTGATTCTTTCTACTTCACCTTAGTGTTACTTCCATAGGAAACACATGAGATTATGCTCACTGAGAACTGAGTGAGTGTGTGAAGTTTCAAGCAGCTAGCCCAACCATGTTTTATTTCCACCTTTATTTCCATTCACCCCTAAAGTACAAAAAGAAGAAAAACATGAATATTGAAACTGTTCTTGAAAGCCAAAGCTTTAAGGATGATACCCAAACATTTAGAGTATAGTAAAATAGGAAAAATATGAATGCTGCCCAGTATAATAGAAATTTGAAAAACTAACTCTAACCTTAACACTTGGTCTAATCCTAGTCCTAACATTAACCCTAACACTAATCTTAACTAGTTTATAGTCCTTTTGATCCTAGAAGTTCCACACTTGGAGAGCCTAGTGGGTCAGGCTAACAGATGAATTCTGCTCAGTGTCAAAGAAATATGAGCAAATAATTGGGAGAGGTAGGTCAGTACATGCATATTTCTCTGTTATCTCCTAAAGTGCTCTCACATAAAGTTGCTTTACATGCTTCAGCTTAGGGTTAGTTTCACAAGGAATAAACCAGATAGTACCCATAGACAACCTATTGAGTGTGTGAGGTTTGAAGTAGCTACAATCAACGTTGTTTTATTTCCATCTCCATTTCCATTTACCCACATAGGTCAAAATACAGTGAAAACTTAAAATACAAACTGTTCTGGGCAGCAAACCATTGACCCAAGAGGCCCAAACCCAGGGAATATAGTAAGGCTAGGTAAAAGTTGAATACTGCCCAGTATCAAAGAAATTTGAACAAAACTAAATCTAACCAAACACTATCTGTAACCCTAACCCTAGCCAAACACTTAATCTATCCTAACCTGTTTAGAGAAGCATTGATCATAGTAGTCCCCAAATAAAGGAGCCTAGTGGGGCAAGCTAAGAGATGAATCCTGTGCAGTATCAAAGAAATATGATCAAATAATTAGAGGAGGTATTTTAGTACATGCATATTTCCCTGTTTTCTCCTAATGTGCTCTTGGATAAATTATTTTTTCATGCTTTAGTTTAAGGTTCTTTCACAAGGAGCAATCCAAAGAGTTCCCACAGAGAGCTGATTGAGTGTGTAAAGTTTCTAGCCACTAGTATCAATCCTGTTTGATTTCCAGTTCCATTTTCATTCATACCTATGGGCAATAATGAATTGAACCCTGAATATTTAAACTGTTTGTGACAGTGAACCATTAAACCTTGAAGTCCCAAACTTGGGAAGCCTACTAAGGCAAGGACAAGGATGAATCCTGTACAGTATCAAACTAATGCTTCCAAAAAAATTCAAAGCTCTTTCTGTACATGGGTAATCTGCTTGCTCCTAAAGTGCTAAAAGATAAAGCCATTTCTTTCTACTTCACATTAGGACTACTTCTACATGAAACAAACAAGAGAAATTTCATTGAGAACTGATTGAGTGTTTGAAGTTTCAAACAGCTAGCACAAACTCTGTTTGTTTTCCAGCTCCATTTCCATTTACCCATATAGGTCAAAATGAAGTGAAACCTTAAAATACAAACTGTTCTTTACAGTGAACCACTGAATTGAGAAGGCCCAAATTGGGGAAAAGTAGTACACTTATGTAAAAGATGAAACATGCCCATTATCAAAGAAATTTGAACAAAACTAATTCTAACCCTAATACTAGCTCTAAACCTAGCCCTAATCCGAACCCTAAATCTAACCTAACCTGTTTAGACAACTTTTGTAATAGAAGTCCAAATGTGTGGCAACCAGTAGAGCAAGCTAACAGATTAATCCTGCTCAGGATCCAAAATATCTGACTAAGTAATTGGGGGAGGTAATTCCATACATGCATATTGCCCTGTTTTCTCCTAAAATGTTATCTGATAAAGTTTTCTTGCATTATTCAGCTTTGGGAAACTTTCACAAGGAAGAAACCAGACAGTGCCCACCGAGAATTGATTGTGTGAGGTTTCAATCAGCTATCAGCAACCCTGTTTGATTTCCAGCCTCATTTCCATTTACCCATATAGGTCAAAATAGAGTGAAACCTTAAAATACAAACTGTTCCTGATAGCAAACCACTGAAACAAGAAGGCCCAAACCTGGGGAACAAAGTAAGGCTAAGTAAAAGATTAATCCTTCCCAGTATCAAAGATATTTGAACAAAACTAACTCTAACCTTAACACTGTCTCTAACCCTAGTCCTAACTCTAACTCTATCCTGTTTAGAGAGCCTTTGTTCATATAAGACCCAATCTTGGGGAGCATAGTGGGACAAAGTAACAGATGATTTCAGTGTATGATCAAATAAGTTTGATCAAATCATTGGTAGGGGTAGTTCTGTACATGCATATTTCCCTGTTTTATTCTAAAGTGCTCTTTGATAAAGGTGTTTTTGTATGCTTTAGCTTAGGCTACTTTTACAAGAAAAAAATCAGAGAGAGCACACATAGAACTGATTGAGTGTGTAAAGTGTAAAGCAGCTAGCACCAATCCTGTTTGATTTTGAGCTCCATTTCCCTTTACCATATAGGTCAAAATGAAGTGAAACCTTAAAATACAAACTGATACTGTTAGTGAAACATTAAACTGAGATGGCCCAAACCTGGGGAACAAAGTAAGGGTAAGTAAAACATGAATCCTGCCAAGTATCAAATAAATTTGAACAAAACTAATTCTAACCCTAACACTAGGTTTAAACATAGCCCTAACCCTAACCATAACATTAACTGTAACCTGTATACATAACCTTTGATCATAAAGTCCCAAAGTTGTGAAGCCTAGTGGGGCAAGCTAAGAGATGAATCATGCACAGTATCAAAGAAAACTGACCAAATAATTGCTGGAGGTAGTTCAGTACATGTGTATTTTCCTGTTGTCTCTTAAAGTGCTCTCAGATAAAGCTGTTTTTACATGCCTCTCCTTTGCCCTATATTCAATAGAAAGAAAGCAGAAAGTGCCCACAGAGAACAGATTGAGTGTGTGACATTTCAACCAGCTAGTACCAACACTGTTTGATTTTCAGCTCTATTGTGATTCACACCTATAGGCCATAATAAAGTGACACCTAAAAATTCAAACTGTTCCTGACAGTGAACGCTGGCTAAACTTGAAGGTCCAAAATCGGGGATCCTAGTCAGGCTAGGTAAAAAATGAATCTTGTACAATATCAAAGTAATTAAACAAAAAATATTTGAAGCTTCCTCTCAAAATACAGATAAAGCTATTTCTTTTTATTTCAGCATAGGGCTACTTCCACAAGAAACAAATCAGAGAATGCACACTGAGAACTAATTGAGTGTGTGAAGTTTCAAGCAGCTGTCACCAACTCTGTTTGACTTCAATCTCTATTTTCATTTACCCATATAGGTCAAAATGAAATGAAACCATATAATACAAACTGTTCCTTACAGCAAACAATTGAACATAGAAGGCCCAATCCTGGGGAACATAGTAAGGCTAGTTAAAAGAAGAATCCTGCCCAGTGTCAAAGAAATTTGAACAAAACTAACTCTAACCATAACACTAGCTGTAAATCTAGCCTTAACCCTAATGGTAATCCTAACCATAGCCTGTTTTAAGAACCTTTGATCATAGAATTTGCAAACTAAGGAAGCCTAGTGGGGCAAGATAACAGATGAATCCTGAACAATATCAAAGAAATCTGAACAAATAGTTGGGGGAGGTGTTTCAGTACTTGCATATTTCCCTGATTTCTCCTAAAGTGCTCTCAGATAAATTGCATAGCATGCTTCACCCTAGGGCTATATTCACAAGGAACAAGCCAGAGAGTGCCCACAGAGAACTGATTGAGTTTTTGAAGTTTCAAGCAGCTAGCATCAATACTGTTTGATTTTGAGCTCCATTTCTCTTCACCCATATAGATCAAAATGAAGGGAAACCTTAAAATACAAACTGTTTCTGACAGTGAACCACTGAACCCAGAAGGCCCCAACCTAGGAAGCATAGTAAGACTAGGAAAAAGATGAATCCAGCCCAGCATCAAAGAAATTTGAACAAAAATAACTCTAACCCTAACACTAGGTCTAAACTTAACCCTAATCTTAACCATAACCCTAACCCTAATGTGTTTAGAGAACCATTTATCCTAGAAGTCCCAAACTTGGGTAGCCTATTGGGGCAAGCTGAAAGATAAATGCTGAGCAGTATCAAAGAAATCTGATCAAATCATTGGTAGACTTATTTTAGTACATACATATTTCTCTGTTTTCTCCTTAACGGCTCTCGGGTACACTTGTTTTGCATGTTTCAGCTTTGGCCTACCTTCAAAAGAAAGAAACCAGAGAGTGCCAACTGAGAACTGATCATGTGAAGTTTCAAACACCTCCTACCAACCCTGTTTGATTTCCAGCTCAATTTTCATTCACATCAATAAGCCATAATGAAGGGAAACCTTAAAATACAAACTGTCCCTGACAGCAAAATATTGAACCGAGAAGGCCCAAACCTGTGGAGCATAGAAAGGCTAAGTAAAAGATGAATCCTGCCAAGTATTATAGAAATTTAAAAAAAAAAAAACTAGGGATGCATGGTCACTCTGAAAGCAGACAGCAGGCTCGGCCTTGCAGTCGCTCTCAGCCCAGACTGAAGTGTCGGCCACGTGGGTAATCTTGGTGCAGATAGAAGTCTTGGCAGTGCAAGCCCTCTTGCTGCAGGTAGAAGGCTCGGCCGTGTAGGTGCTCACCATGCAGACAGAAGGCTTGGCTGTGCCTGTGCTCTCAGTGCAGATGAAAGACTCAGTCACTCCTGCACTTTTTGCTCAGAAGAAAGGCAGCACAGAACACAGAGACTTTGCTTACGGTCACCAGACCAAGCTCTAGACACAGCAAAAGGTCACCAGAAACACACACTTCACCAAACACCCATATGGGTAACAGATGAAATCCGTCTTGAAAAACTTTACTCATCATCTATCAGTGGGCATGACTACCAGTGTAGTTCTCTGACTGATAAGGTACCTGGTTTCCAAGTTCCCCACCCCCATGTGGTAACTCAAGATTTTTCTCACAAGCATTTTGGCAGCATTGCTATCAGTGCAGAACAGCAACTGTATAAGCACCTGATTTTCAACTCAGAGACTAAGAGTAGGGAGGCTCCGGGTAGAAGTCAAGCCCTCTCACACTGGTTCTCTTCACCACCCTGAACACAGAGACTTAAGCTAGGAATAGACAATTCCACCTACTGCAAGAAAAGAAAACAGAGTTCTGAGAGAACTTTATTTCTCTTTCTTAGTTTTATTTTCTCATTCTTCTCAACCATTCTCCCCTACCCTTCTCCCTCTCATTCTCACAACCTCAACATGTGTTAAACCAAGACATTTGCATCAAATTGGACCAGAATAGTATAATATAGAGAAATTGCATAGGCCTGCCTCACCTTTTCTTTATTTTCTCTTATTTTATTTCTCCTTATTTATTTATTTATTTATTTGTTATTTTTTTCTTCTTTTTTCTTCCTCCCTCTATCCCACTTTCAACCTCCTAACTTTTACTATTATATGTAAGGTAATTTTCTGAATACAGATAAGGAGTTTGAACTTATATTCTTCTTTAAATTACCCCTGTCTATTCATTAGAGTTCTTTTCCAAAGTTGCCAAGTTAGATTAACAAGGTATTTGAACTATTTACCAATAAATCTGTTTAAAAAAATAAAAATAAAGTATGAGCAGAACATCCAAAAAATATGGGATAGCATAAAGAGATCAAACATAAGAGTTATTGGGATACAGGAAGATATAGAGGTTCAAACCAAAGGAATGAGAAATCAGTTCAATAAAATAATATTAGCAAACTTCCCAGACATAAAGAATGTAAGAGAAATCCAAACCCTAGAAGCCTACAAGACACCAAATGTGCAAAATCACATGAGATCCACACCAAGACACATTATAATAAAGATTCCCATCATACAGAACAAGGAGAGAATTTTAAAAGCCACAAGAGAAAGGAAGCAGATTACATTTAGGGGTAAACCAATTAGGTTAATGGCTGATCATTCAACTCAGACTCTGAAAGCTACAACATATTTCAAATGCTGAAAGAAAATGGGTTCCAACCAAGAATCTTGTATCCAACAAAATTAACCTTCAGGTTTGAAGATGAAATAAAAACCTTCTATGATAAACAATAGTTAAAAGAATTTGCAGCTAGAAAATCGGTGCTTCAAAACATCTTTGTAAAAATATTACATGAAGATAAAATGAAAAATATCAGTGAAAAACCAATAGTGGAACGTAGTACAGTAAAGGAAAAACTAATCAAAGAGAAAAATAAAATCAATTTAAATAACAAAAATAAAAAAAAAATATGGATGGAAGTACAAACCATATCTCAATAGTAACCCTAAATGTTAATTTCTTAAACTCACCAATCAAAAGACATAGGCTGGTAGACTGGACTTTAAAATAAAGATCTAACAATATGCTGCCTACAGGAGACTCATCTGATAGGAAAAGACAAACACAGACTGAAGGTGAAAGGTTGGGGGAAATCATACCATTCTCTTAGACATTGGAAGTAAGCAGGTGTGTCCATATGCATATCAAATAAAATAGTCTTCAAGCCAAATTAATAATCAAAAGAGATAAAAAAGGACATTACATACTGCTCAAGGTTTCCATACATCAACAAGACATAATAATTATATATATATATATATATAATTATTATTTTGGGATATGGATATATATATATATATATATATATATATATATATATATATATATATATATATATATATATATATCCCAAACAATGTTGCAGCTATGCTCATCAAACAAACTCTTCTCAAGTTAAATAGACAAGTAGACCACAACACAATTATAATGGGTGACTTTAACACACTTCTCTAGAATAAGAAGAACAAATCAACAGCAAATGCAGTAGAAAGCAAAAAATAATTAAAGTCAGAGCTGAAATCAATAAAATCAAAACAAAGAAACAATTGAAAAATTGACAAAGCTAAAAGTTGGTTCTTTGAAAAAAATAAATAAGATTGACAGACCCTTAGCCATGCTAACTAAGAAAAGACTAGAGAGAACCCAGATAAATAGCATGCGGGATGAAAAAGACAACATCACAACAGACACTACAGAAATACAGAAGATAATTAGAAATTATTTTGAAACATTATACTCCAATAAAATGGAAGATAGTAAGGACATCGATAAATACCTGAAGTGATATGATCTGCCCAAATTGAGTCAGGAAGATATGCACAACTTAAACAGACCAATATCAAGTGAGGAAATAGACAAAAAAGGGAAAAGAACAAGAAAGAGAAAAGGGGAAGATCAAGTCATAGCCCATTCCTGTAGCTGCAGTTGTTTTCTACTGTGGTGAGAGGGCAGCTGCTGCTGACTAGTTCTTTGTCTGTCACTTGGGTCCTGATCTGAGGTGGACATGGGCAGCAAAGCAGACACAGGGGCAGGAGACCTCTCTCAGAAGCGGTGAAAACTTGGGCCTTTGCACAGTTGCGGGGGGGTGAGGCTCTGTGCCTCACTTCTGTTAGCCCCCAAGTTTTCTCTTGATTGCCCCTCTGCCACAGTACCTGTCTTAGGTTTTTTCTCCCTTGAGGAATTTTACCCATCTTTGACTAACCAGCCATCCTCTGGGGCCAAACAGGGTGATGTGGAGTGTGCAAGGCATTGCCCCGAAGAGGGGTCTCTGCCTCCTAGACAGATAATGCCTTTGTGGCCTCCATGCCAGTCTTTACCTTAGGATTGGGAAATTCAGGTTTCTTCTCTGTGGAGGCCCCAGCTCACAGCACTGGGCTGGTGAGGCTGGGTTCAGGAAGGAAGAAAAAAGGCCATAGACAGACAAAGAATAATATAGTGACAGAGCTGAGAGAGACAAATAGATGAAGAGGAGAGCAGTGTTAAGACTCAGGGCATAATCCCTCATAGAAAACTGGCCCTTAGTTGATACTATTTAGATCTTTTTCATATCCATCATCCATACAGATGCTGGGGAATAATTATTTTCCTTTTGATTTTCCTTATATGCATGAACTAATGTAGCTTGTTTTGTTTCTACTTTGATGAGCCTTTTGGGGAAACATCTTAAAATAACATACATTAAAACTAGATAAACTATACCTATACCACTGAGGATCAAATTATTAGGGTCAATTCAAGCTGACAATTTATCCCATAGTCACTCTAAGATTGAGGGGTTAAGAATTAGCTCTTCTCTGGTTTCATTTAAGCTGAGGATCTGAGCATGCAGCTTCATAGTGAAATTTCTAAAATTAATCTTTAAGTCTATTTCCAAGCTTCTGTTACATTTCTTACTGAGACAGGGGTTTGACAAACATACAGAAATTGAGGACTGCAGGGTACTCTAACATTCAATTGAAGCATATCAATTTTCTCATCAATAAGGTCAATCTGTTGTTGTAATATTAAGATACCTCTTTACAAATGCAGGTTTAGTCACTCCTGGGTGGTCAGAGCTTAAGTGGTGCACTGCATTATATAATAAATGGCTACAGCATTTGCTGTGGGCTGGGTCAAAGCTACACCACCAGCAATAGCTGCTGCACAGCAGCGAGGGAGGCAGCTATAATGGCAGCAGTAATCCCAAAATCTCACCTACTCTGGGAAGGGAAATATCTTTTGTAAAGTGAACCCTTTGAATGGAGGAGTCATCCTCCATTGGAAACCATAACACAGGGGGGTGTTCCATTAGCATTACTGTCTTAACAGAAGAATTTCAACAATTGGTTAACTCACATTGGGAATTATCTCAATTAAGACGACCATTTTTGTGATTTTGAATGGAAGTTACAAAGAAAAGTGTGGCTTAACGCATACATGGCCTTTAGTAGCACGTTTAGTTGAGGGTTTTTCAAAAGAACATTTAACCCAAATGGCATCCATGGTGACGATAGAACTGATATCTATACATTTGTAAGCACCAAGTAACAATTGTTTGCCTAATTGAAAGTCTTCTGACTGTCTTTCTTTTGTATTTTGAGCATTTGTTATCCAAACTGTATGATATTTAAACATTAATGTATTTGTTTCTGTTAAAAAATCCATTCTCTGTTCACCTTTTGTATAGGTTCTGGACCAACTAATAAGCTCATCAGAAATGAAATATGGTCTGAAGAGGGAGAGACAATGTCTCCACGATATAGCTCTTAGAGGTATACCTTCCATGATGTCCTTAAATTTTTTTTCCATGGAAATTTCTGCAGAAAGGGTTGGGGGCAATAACGTGAGTCTTTAGCATGAGGAGGGATGGTCATGCCACTAGGCAGATCACTAACAGAGCCTACTTTTGCTTCTCCTTCTAAGGAGAGTGGCCAAAAACCTATAATGCCTCCAATTCCTGGCTCTCAAAGAATATCATTGTTAAGGCAAATTGCAGACTGACCCAACCTCTGTGCCTGAGACACATCTCTTAATATAGTAAAGGCCCATGAAAGATCTAGTGAGAATGACATATTCCAAGGGTGCCTTGCTATTGGGTCAGATGTAACTAGGCATCGTGAGTAAACATCAGTAGCAAACAAGAAAGGCAAAATAGTATCATCCAAACCAACAGGTAAAAGAATCCTGGGAGATGGATCCCCCACCCACCAAACAGGGTACCACAGGCTGAATGATAAAATGATGCACAATAGCATAAATGGGTTCCTTCTCTGCATTGATGCAAAAAACAAACAAACAAAAAAACAAAACAAAACAAAAAAAAAGAAACAGAAAGTCCAATTAAAGTCCCCAAAACTGCATATGTTGTTTTCATTCGGTTGGATGTGGTCCTTCTGGTTGGGTGCAGGAGAGTAATGAGGGCAACAGTTGCAATTGTGGTTGTGAGGACCACAAGCCTTATGATGATGTTGACCCAGGGGCCTCCTATTGTCCTCCTGAGTTTTGTCCTTGGGATGCATTCTGCAATATTTGAGAGAGAAGTATGTAAAACATCCTGATCATGATTAATTGAGCCTGGATTGCTCTCGTGGTTTTTTAACTGCAGTAGCATGAGTATTTTGCTCACTGAAGGGTTTTTGCCACTAGGTGGTGCTAGAGGCTCTCTGCTAAAGGAGAACTGTCCTGCAGACAACTGACTATGAGTAATAGATTTCTGGAAAGCATTTTTTTTTCTCATGGGACATACTTTGAATTATGTCCATTTTGCTTGGATGGGCCAGCAAAGGTCTTGAGTTATCAGGCTGTTAAGCAGAGGCCTTTCTTCCTCCATATTTACCTGTTATTTACTTATCTGTGAGTTGCAGGTTATAATTGGACACATAAGAAAGAAGAGAGTACCAGGGCTCTGGTCTCTGGCAGATGACATGGTTTGAGCTTGATCTGACAGCCCTTTGATATCACTCCAGGTTATCATGTGAGCCCACAGGTGGGGAGATGGTGATGATCTCTTCCTCTCCTTTTGGCTCGGTTTCTGAGGCCATTGGCTGGTCTGACATTTCTTGCTGGTACCCAAATGGGGTGAGGCTCATGTAAACATACGTAAACCCTCCACCCGTTATTACGAGGAACCCCAGACCATCCCTTGCATTTGTTATAGGATCCTTTCATGAAACCATAAGTAGATGGGAGGATCCCAAGAGGGGGGCCCAATGCTTATGGGCTGCTATTTTCATAAAAAATTTTGAAATTGAAAGAAAATTTAAATCAGATAAGATTCTTTTCAAGGCATCATGAGGGGAGTTGTTATAGTTTCTTGTGTGTTCTTTCTATAATGCCTTGAGTCTAAGGGCTACACGAATCTCAATTAAATAACGTATTTGCCAACCATTGCAAATTGCTTGAAATGTCTTGTTAGTATAGATTGGCCCTTTATAAATTTTAGTAGACATGGGAATATCCTTAATTTTAAAATATTAAAGAACATGGGAGATGACATTTATTTTGCACCTAGGGCAGGATGCCTTGGGGCCAGGGAGGCTGCCATTCTTCGGACAGTAATGTTCAATGTGGCCTGGCTGATTACAAACCTAGCAAATGGAATCAGATCTTGGTTAAGAAGGTCCATCATTTTTGTTCAATCATAGTTTGTTAAGGTCAGCTGTTAAGGCCTGAATAGGCCCAGAAGAGGGGGCAATTTCCTTTGCAGCAGAGATCTATTTTGAAAGGGATTCACTGTGTACTGGGGCAATTGCAGCCCTAGTTTCTACAGTCACTTTTTCCCATGCCAATTGTTTAACTAATGAGTCTTGAGTAGGGCCAGGTTGAAAGAGCTTCCTGAGTGCCTATATTACTCTAGATAAGAAGTCAGGAAACCATTTATGGGGGCCTTGGATCATTTTTTTTAAAGAGAGAGAGAAAGAGAGAGAGAGAGAGAAAGAGAGATGACAGAGAGACAGAGAGACAGAGAGAGAGAGAAAATTTTTCTAATATTTCTTTTTTAGTTTTTGGCGGTCACAAAATCTTTGTTTGTATGTGGTGCTGAGGATCGAACCCGGGCCGCATGCATGCCAGGCAAGCACGCTACTGCTTGAGCCACATCCCCAGCCCTTGGATCATTTTTCTGAACAATTTCTCATATATTTTTAAGAGCTTTTAAAGCAATGTCATTGACTTTCCAAGATGCCTAATATAAGATCCCAAGATGTTGACATGGAAGGCCTTGACTAAGACAAACAATAGGTGTGTTTAGGGTCCAATGTCTGTCTTGGGCTTAGTGGGAGAGTTCCTTGACTTGTTAGATCAAGGCCATATGCCCACATGGTGTCTCTGGAGCAGAGTTCCCTTTAACAGAGAAAATGGAGGTATCAAATTCTGGGAGGACCAGTCACTTATGTGAATTTTCTGGGTGAACCAGGAGAAGGAGGGGTCATAAGGTGATGCCAGTCCTTATGACGGTGTGTGCCTCAACTCAGGGTACCAAAGGTACAACAAGGACAAGGAAAGGGGGTAGAGGAACTTACAGCACAAAAAACAAAAACGGGATCTACTACCCAAAATCCTAACTGAAACCTTACCTGAAATCAATGGGATGGCCAGTCCCGAGGTGCGAGTGTGCAAGCAGAAACGTTGAGGTGCCAAATTGCTGTGGTTCTGGTCAAATAGTTGCTCAGTTACTTGTCGTGGGGGTTAGAGACACAAAAATCAACACATAGATTCTTGGAGCTGGTGAGAGAAATGGCTGCAGACCCAACTCAGGTTGTGGTCCAGTAGCTCGGTTTATTTTTGGAATATATATACAATCATTATAGGGTTTGAGTGGGGAATGTCCAACAATCATACATAAGCAAGATAGTATCCATAAGCCAATCATCTATGCCTAATGTAACCACACTATGAGGATGTTCTAAATATTGCTATCATCAGGAAGGGTCTTTGTCCCTAGGAGAGGGGGTTTTAATTAGAAAATCCATGTTGAAGGTCCTGGCTGTCAGTTTTCTGGCCTGGCAGCTTGGCAATGCTAACCATAAGTGCTAAGGATGTGGTTTCACTGATGGCTTGCTAGAGCAGAGCATCCCATCCTGCAGGTGTTCCTATCAGGCCTGGACAAGTGTAGAATTTTAAGCACTCCTAGCTGCTCATAGCGGCTAGCTATAAACTGAAAGTTATTCCAACAGAAATTGTTAAATGAAGGGGAGATTCTGGAAATGTTTGTTTATAATATTGAGTAGTTATTCTAAATGGAAAACCATAAAATATTCACACATCCCTTGGCTATGGCCTTTGGGAGGGACAGCAGTAAGTCTTGCTTTATCAGAGCACTGAAAGGGATATTGGTAAGAAAAAAAATGGCTTTCTTTGAAAAATATACTGTTGATTGATCTTTATGGAGACAAGAGATTATTCTACAATGAAAACAGTGTCCTTAGTTTCAATAGGGAATATGAGATACCTAGGGAGAACAATCCAGGCATCTGGAATTAACTTTCAACGGTAAATTAGGAATAGTACGAGTAATAGGCTGTCAAATTGGAAATTAGTATTGGTATAGCCATAAAGACTTTGATGGTACCTATTTTTTATGACATCCTCATGACTTATTAAAGTCTCTAAGATCTGAGTAATGAAACTAATTTGACTCTGCTAAAAATATTTTTGGCTTAGGCCAACCTGATATATAGAAGTCATGATCCATCTAGACCAAATTTGTAACAGAGAACATTGAAACAAATGAAGGCCAGGTAAAAGTAAGAAGAAGTCCACAATAAATTCTCAAATATGTGCGATATATCATCTTTCTATTTCAGAGCCATGCAACCAAACACCAAGTAAAGGAAAGTGGGAGGAAATGTTTGATATAACTGAACACTGACCCTGAGTTAATTTCAATATGTAAGCTAGAGATGGTACTGTTAATGTGAGATGGATCATAGCTGGAACTTCAGGAGAGGCTCATGAGATGAATGCATTTTCACCATACTTTGTCTTCTGAAACGTGTGTTTTTTCTTTGGTCAGTTTTCTTGTAACAAACTGAATAGTGTAATACATATGCTTATGAAATTAAGCACACTTCAAATTAGATACCTAACCAATGGTGTAAAGGTTGGCTTTGAACTGATAAAACAAAATATCCCAAATAACATTACTCTTATGATAAATAGTCCTAAATTAAAAATAATTATTACCACATGAATGGGGTCCTAACTGGAATAAGATATATCCTAGGCTTATATAATTTTATCAAAATGGATTCTATTGTCATATATAACTAAGAATAACAAAAAAAAAGAAATAGTATTGTGAAAGACTTAAAAATGCAAGTAATTTTTAATTTTTTTTGTTTTAATTAGTCACACATGACAGTACGATGACCTTGACATATCATACATTTGAATCAGATGGGATATAATTTCTCATTTTTATGAGTGTACAGGTTGCAGAATTATATTGGTCATGCAGTCACATATATACACACAGTAATAATTTTGTCTGTTTCATTCTACTATCCTTCTTATCCCTCCAGCCCCTCCCCTCTTCTCCCATCACTTCTCTCTACCTAATCTAAGGTATCACTTTTCTTTTTTTTTTTCCTTTTTCTCACAACTTCAGATATGTGTTTTCTATAACAATGAGGGTCTCCTTCCACCATCCATGCAATTCCCCTTCTCCCTCCCTTTCTTTCCCACCCCTCTATCTTATGTAGAGGTAATCATCTTCCCCTGCTCTTCCTCCCTAGCCCATTTTGAGTCACCCCTCTTATATCAGAGAAGACATTTGGCATTTGTTTTTTGGGGGATTGGCTAACTTCACTTATCATAACCTGCTCTTATGTGATCCATTTCCCTGCAGATGCCATGATCTTATTATTTCTCAGTGCTGACTAATATTCCATTGTGTATATATGCCACATTTTTTAATCCATTCATCTACTGAAGGGCATCAACTTTGGCTCCAAAATCTAGCTATTGTGAATTTTGCTGATATAAATATTGATGTGGCTGTGTCCCTGTAGTATGCTGTTTTTTAGGTCCTTTTTGTATATTTTGAGAAGGGGAATAGTTGGGTCACATGATGGTTCCATTCCCAGCTTTCCAAGGAATCTCCATACTGCTTTCCAAATTGGCTGCACCAATTTTCAGAGCAACTAGCAGTGTATGAGTGTCCCTTTTTCCATGCATCCTCTCCATCTCTTGTTGTGGTTTGTCTTCATCATGGCTGCAATTCTTACTGGAGTGAGATGGTATCTTAGAGAAGTTTTAATTTGCATTTTTCTGATTGCTAGAGCTGTTGAGCCTTTTTTTTCATATATTTGTTGATTGATTGTATATCTTCTTCTGAGAAGTGTCTGCTCAGGTCCTTGGCCCATTTGTTGATTGGGTTATTGGATTTCTGGTGTTTAGCTTTTTGAGTTCTTTGTATACCCTAGAGATTAGAGCTGTATCTGATGTGTGAGGGGTAAAAATTTGTTCCCAGGATGTAGGCTCCCTTTTGACCTCACATATTATTTCTCTTGCTGAGAAAAAAATCTTTTTAGTTTGATTCCATCCCATTTGTTAATTCTTGGTTTTAATTCTTGTGGTGCAATAGTCATCTTATTAAGGAATTTGTGGCCTAGTCTCACATGATGGAGATTAGGGCCTATTTTTTTTCTATTAGAAACAGAGTCTCTGGTTTAACCCCTAGATCCTTGATCCATTTTGAGTTAATTTTTGTTCATTGTGAGAGATAGGGATTCAATTTCATTTTGTTGGATATGGATTTCCAGATTTTTCAGCACCATTTGTTGAAGATGCTCTCCTTTCTCCAGTGCATGCTTTTGTCACCTTTGTCTAATATAAGGTAGTTGTAATTTTGTGCGTTAGTCTCTGTCTTCTATTCTGTACCATTGGTCTACTAATCTGTTTTGGTGACAGTACCATATTGTTTTTGTTACTATTGCTCTGCAGTATAGTTTAAGTTCTGGTATAGCAATACCACCTGTTTCACTCTTCCTGCTTAGAATTGCTTTAGCTATTCTGGGTTTTTTATTTTTCCAGATGAATTTCATGATTGGTTTTTCTATTTCTATGAGAAATAACATTGTGATTTGATTGGAATTGCATTGAACCTGTATAGTGCTTTTTGTAGTATGGTCATTTTAATAATATTATTTCTGTCTACCCATGAACAAGGTAGATCTTTCCATCTTCTAAGGTCTTTGTCTATTTCTTTCTTTAGTGTTCTCTAGTTTTCATTGTAAAGATCTTTCACCTCTTATGTTAGGTGATTCCCAAGTATTTTTTTTAGTATATTGTGAATGGGGTACTTTTCCTCATTTCCTTTTCAGAGGATTTGTCACTGATATACAGAAATGCCTTTTTATGGGTATTGTTTTTATATACTGCCACTTTGCTGAATTCATTTACTAGTTCTAGAAGCTTCTTGGTTTAATTTTTGGGTCTTCTAGGTATAGAATCATATCATCAGCAAATAGTGCTAGTTTAAGTTCTTCTTTTCCTATAGTTATTCCTCTAATTTCTTTCATCTTTGTTCAATTGCTCTGGCCAGTTTTTCAAGAACTAAGTTGAATACAAATGGTGAGAGAGGACATCCCTCTCTTCTTCCAGATTTTAGAGGGAATATCTTCAGTTTTTCTCCATTTAGAATGAAGCTGACCTGAGGCTTAGCATAGATAGGTTTTACAATGTTGAGGTAAGTTCCTGTTATTGCTAGTTTTTCTAGTGTTTTGAAAATAAAGTGGTGATGTATTTTTGTCAAATGATTTTTCTGCATCTATTGAGATGATCATATGATTCTAATCTTTAAGTCTATTGATGTGATGAACTATATATATATTGATTTCTGTATGTTGAACCAACCTTGCATCCCAGGGATGAATCCCACTTGATCATGGTGCATGATCTTTTTGATATGGTTTCTATCCAATTTGCCACAATTTTATTGAGGGTTTTTGCATCTTTATTCATTAGAGATATTGGTCTGAAGTTTTCTTTCTTTTAAGTGTCTTTGTCTGGTTTTGGAATCAAGGTGATATTGTCCACATAGATGATTTTGTAAGTACTCCCTCTTTTTCTATTTCCTGAAATAGATTGTAGAGTATTGGAATTAGTTCTTCTTAAAAGGTCTTGTAAAACTCGGCTGTATATCCATCCAGTCCTGGCTTTTCTTGGTTGGTAATTTTTGATGGATTCTTCCATTCCCTTATTTGATATTGGTTTGTTTGAGTTGTGCATATCTTCCTGAATCATTTTGGGCAGATCATATCACTTAAGGAATTTATTGATGCCTTCACTATACTCTATTTTATTGTAGTATAATGTTTCAAAATAATTTCTAATTATCTTCTGTATTTCTGTAGTGTCTGTTGTGATATTGCCTTTTTCATCCCATATGCTAGTTATTTGGGTTCTCTCTCATCATCTTTTCGTTAGCATGGCTAAGCGTATGTGAATCTTATTTACTTTTTCAAAGAACAAACTTTTAGTTTTGTCAATTTTTTCAATTGTTTCTTTCGTTTCAATTTTATTGATTTTAGCTGTGATTTTAATTATTTCTTCCATTCTACTGCATTTGCTGTTAATTTTTTCTTCTTTTTCTAGGGCTTTGAGATGCAGTGTGAGGTCATTAATTTGTTCGCTTTTTCTTCTTTTAAGAAATGAACTCCATGCAATGAATTTTCTTCTTAGTACTGCTTTCATACTGTCCCAGAGATTTTGATATATTGTGTCTGAGTTTTCATTTGTCTCTAAGAATTTTTTAATTTCCTCTTTGATGTCTTCAATAACCCATTGTTCATTCAGTAGCATATTGTTCATTCTCCATGTGATGTAAGAAATTTTCTTTCTTGTTTTATCATTGATTTCCAAATTAATTCCATTATGATCAGATAAAATGAATGGTAGTATCTCTATTTCTTTGTATTTGCTAAGAGTTGCCCTATGACATAATATATGGTCTATTTTTGAGAACAATTTGTGTGCTGCTAAGTAAAACAGTGTATCTGCTTGATGTTGGTTGATATATTCTATATATCTCAATTAAGTCTAAGTTATTAGTTGTGTTATGGAGTTCTATACTTTCTTTATTCAACTTTTGTTTAGAAGATCTGTCCAGTGGTGAGAGAGGTGTGTTAAAGTCACTCCTGATTATTGTGTTGTGGTCTATTTGTCTCTTTAACTTGAGAAGAGTTTGATGAGCATAGCTGCACCATTCTTTGGGGCATATATATTAATGATTGTTATGTCTTGTTGGTGTATAGTTCCCTTGAGCAGTATGTAATGTCCTTCTTTATGTCTTTTGATTATTAACTTTGGCTTGAAACCTCTTTTATTATATATGAGTATTGACATACCTGCTTGCTTCCAAGGTCCATGGGAGCGGTATGATTTTTCTCAATCTTTCACCTTCAGTCTGTGAATGTTTTTTCTATCAGATGAGTCTCCTGTGGGCAGCATATTGTTGGACCTTTTTTAAAAAAGCAGTCTAGTAGCCTATGTCTTTTGATTGGTGACTTTAAGCCATTAATATTTAGTGTTACTATTGAGATATGGTTTGTTTTTCCATCCATTTTTTTTTTATTTTTGTATTTAACTTGATTTGACTTTCCTCTTTGATTAGTTTTTCCTTTACTGTACTACTTCCCATTGTTGGTTTTCATTGTTATTTTTCATTTCCTCTTTATGTAGTGTTTGTACAAAGATGTTTTGAAGCACTGGTTTTCTAGCTGCAAATTCTTTTAACTTTTGTTTATCATGGAAAGTTTTTACTTCATCTTCAAACCTGAAACTCAATTCTGCTGGATACAAGATTATTGGTTGGAACCCATTATCTTTCAGCATTTGAAATATGTTGTTTCAGTTTCTTGTAGCTTTCAGAGTCTATGTTGAAAGATCAGCCACACACATAACTGGTTTATCCCTAAATGTAATCTGCTTCCTTTCTCTTGTGGATTTTAAAATTCTCTCCATGTTCTGTATAATGGGCATTGTCATAATAATGTGTCTTGTTGGGGGTCTCTTGTGATTTTGCACATTCGGTGTCCTGCAAGCTTCTAGGATTGCATTTCTGTTTCATTCTTCATGTCTGGGAATTTTTTCAATATTATTTCATTGAACAGATTGCTCATTACTTTGGTTTGGACCTCTATACCTTTCTGTATCCCAATAACTTTTATGTTTGGTCTTTTTATGCTATACCACATTTCTTGAATGTTCTGCACTACTTTTTTTTTAAACAGATTTATTGGTTAAACAGTTCAAATTCCTTGTAAATTTCCCACTTAAATTATACAGTTTAGTGATTTTTTGTACATTTACAGAGTTGTGCAATCATTACCACTAATTCCAGAACATTTTCATCATCCTGAAGGAAACCCCTTACATGTTAGCATTAATTTGTGTTCTGTCTCTATGAATTTGCCCATTCTGGACATTTTATATGAATGGAATTATAGAGTATAAGACCCTTTATGATTGACTTCTTTCACTTAACATATTTTTTGAAGATTCAGCCATATTTTTAACAGCCTTTCTGAGCTGTCTAGACTCTTTTCGAGATGATATATTTTGTCTTCGTTGTCTTATGTTCTGACTTCTAATTTTTTTTAATTTGCTGATGATACTCTTATTTGAGTTTTTAATTTGGTTTATAATCCCCTTCATTTCCAGGATTTTTTTAATAACCTCTATCTCCCTGTAGAGTTGATCTTTTGCTTCTTGGATTTGTTTATGTAATTCATTGTCAAGGTGATCTTCCATTGTCTGCATTTTCTGTCTAACGTCTTCCTTGAGACTCTGGATCATGTGAACCATGTATATCCTGAAATCTTTATCTGACATCTCTTTTGCTGCAGTTGTTACTTCTTCTAATCTTGACTTGTCCTGCATTGTTTGTGGTTCTTTGTTTCCTTGTCTTTTCACACTGTTCATGTTTCTTTCCAGCTCTGTGTGACTGTTGTGTTAATATTTTCCGCTATAAATATATATTGCTCTTGTATAGTTCCAAAATCTCTTTTTTTTTGTGGAGAAAAACAATGTTAACTATTCCCAATATCAATAATAATACATCTTTTATGAGCATGTTTTTATTATTAGTACATTTATAGTTAGACTCTATGTCTACAGATGTTGGCTTCAATTTGTATTTAGAATATAGTCATTTTTATAATAGGCATACCATTTTTGGAGGTATATAGAGAACTGAGGGTCAGGGGTAGCCTGGTATGTTAAGGAGAAATGGAATGAGGGTGTGGAATTAATCTAACTTAGCAACTTTGGAGGAGAAATCTAATGAATAGACATGGGTAATTTTTGGAAGAATGCATAAATTCAAACTCCTTATCTGTATTCAAAAAATTACCCTATGTATAAATAGTAAAAGTTAGGAGATTAAAATTGGGATAAAGAGGGGAAGAAAAAAAGAAGAAATAACAAGGAAAGAAAGAAAGATAGGGAGAAAAAAATAAGAGAAAATAAAAGGGCATTGAGGTGGGGCCTATCCAATTCCTCTATATTATATTATTCTGGTGACTCAGTTCTTAAAGGTTTAATATTTAAGGTTTTAAAACACAAGAACTTTGCAGTTTTATGCAAAGATCTTAGTTTTACAAATTTTGAGGTTGTGAGGACCAGAGAGGGAAGGGTAGAGGAGAATGGATGAGAAGAGTGAGAAAAGAAAATTAAGAAAGAAGAAAAGTCTCCCCAAGCTCTCTTTTCTTGTCTTGTAGTAGGTGGAGTTGTCTATTCCTAGCTTCAGTCTGTGCTCAGAGTGGTCGAGAGAACTAATGTGAGATTGCTTGAGCTTCTACCTGGAGCCTCCCTACTCTTAGTCTCTGAGTTGAAAACCAGGTGCTTGTACAGTTGCTGTTCCACATTGATAGCTAACCTCCCAAAAGCTTGGTAGAAAAATCTTGAGTTATCACATTTGGGGGTGGGGAATTTGGAAACCAGGTATCTGATAAGCCACAGAACTGAGCTGGTAGCCATGCCCACTGATAGATGGCCAGTAAGATTTTCCAAGATGGATTCCATCTGTTACCCATGTAGGGTGTTTGGTGAGGTGGGTAGTTCTGGGGGGACCTTGTGCTGTGTCCAGAGCTCGGTCTGGTGACCTGCAAGCAAAGCCTCTGTGTTCTATGCTACCTTTCATCTGTGCCAAGAGCGCCCTCGCAGCCGATTCTTTGATCTGCATAGAGAGCACCCATGTGGCTGAGCCTTCTCTCTGCACTGAGAGCGCCCATGCGGCACTAGTTTTTTTTCAAATTTCTGTGACACTGGGCAGAATTCATCTATTACTTAGTCTTTCTGTGCTCCACAGGTTTTGGCCTTCTCAGTTCAACGGTTCACTGTAGGGACAGTTTGTATTTTAAGGTTTCACTTCATTATGCCATATAGATGTGAATAAAAATTGGGCTGGAAATTATACAGGTTTGGTATGAGGTTCTTGAAACTTCACACAATCAGTTCTCAGTGGAAACTCGGTTTTCTTTCTTTTGAAGGTAGGCCAAAGTTGATACATGTAAAAGCAACTGTATCAGAGAGCTCGTAAGAAGAAACAGGGAAATATGCTTATACTGAAATTAGTTTCCCAAAGATTTGATCAGATTTCTTTGATACTGCACAGTATTCACCTTTTAGCTTGCCCCACTAGGCTCCCCAAGATTGGGAGTTCTAGGATCAATGATTCTCTAAACAGGTTACAGTTAGGGCTATGGTTAGGGTAAGGGTTAGTTTTAGAGCTAGTGTTATGGTTAGAGTGAATTTGATTCAAATTTCTTTGATACTGGCTTGGATTCATTTTTTACCTACCCTTACTATTCTTCTCAGGTTTGGGCCTTCTTGGTTCAGTGGTTCGCTGTCAGGAACACTTTGTATTCTAAGATTTCACTTCATTTTTACCTGTATGGTTGAAGAGAAATGGAGCTCAAAATCAAACAATATTGGTGATAGCTGCTTAAAACTTCACAGACAATCAGGTCTCTGTGGGCACTCTCTGGTTTGTTCCTTGTGAATGTAGTCCTAAGGTGAATCATGCAATGTAATTTATCTGAGAGCACTTTAGGAGAAATCAGGGAAATATGCATGTACTGAAAGACCTCCCCCAATTATTTGATCAGATTTCTTTGATACTGCACAGATTCATGTGTTAGCTTGCCCCACTAGGCTTCCCAGTTTAGGACTTCTGTGATCAAAGGTTCTCTAAACAGGTTTCTGTTTGATTTAGGGTTAGGGTTAGGGCTAGGTTTAGAGCTAGTGTTATGGTTAGAGGTTTTTTTATTTTTTCCAATTTATTTAATACTGGGCAGGATTCATATTTTTCCTATCCTTTCTATACTGCCCATTTTGGGGCCTCCTAGATCAAAGAATTTGCTGTCAGGAACATTTTCAACGTTCATGTTTCACTATAGGTTTCAGTGGAAATGGAGCTGGAAATCAAACAGGGTTTGTGCTAGCTGCTTGAAACTTTACACACTCAATCAGTAAGTCTCTGTGCACACTCTGTTTTTTTCCTTGAGAAAGTAGACCTAAGCTGAAGCATAAAGAAACAACTTTATCTAAGAGCACTTTATCAGAAACAGGGAAATATGCATGTAGTGAACTATCTCCCCCAATTATTTGCTCAGATTTCTTTGATACTACACAGGATTAGTCCATTAGCCCGCCCCACTAGGTGCCCAAATTGGGACTTCTATGATCATGGGTTCTCTACACACGTTTGGACTATGGTTGGGGCTAGAGTTATATCTAGAGTTAGAGTTAATTTTGTTCAAATGTATTTGATATTGGGCAGGATTCTTTTACCTACTCTTATTGTGTTTTCCCATTTGGGGCCTTCACAGTTCAATTGTTTGCTGTCAGAAATAGTTTGTATTTTAAGGGTTCACTTCATTTTGACCTATAAGGGTAAATGTTAATGGAGCTCAAAACGAAACAGGATTGGTGCTCACTGCTTGAAACTTCACATACTCAATCAGCTCTCTGTGGGCACTCTCTGATTTGTTCCTCGTGAAAGTACCTTAAACTGAAGCATGAAAAAACAATTTTTTCCAAGAGCACTTTAAGGGAAAAAAGGGAAATAGGCATGTACTGAACTACTTCCTCCAATTATTTGGTCAGATTTCTTAGATGCTGCACAGGATTCATCTATTAGCTTGCCCCAGTAGACTCCCCACATTTGGGACATCTAGGATCATTGATTTTCTAAATAGGTTAGGGTTAGTTTTAGGATTAGGGTTAAGGCTAGCTTTAGAGCTAGTGTTACGGTTAGAGATCATTTTATTCAAATTTCTTTGATACTGGGAAGGATTCACCTTTTACCTAGCATTACTATGTTCCCCAGTTTTGGGCCTTCTCGGTTCAATGGTTCACTGTCGGGAACAGTGTGTTTTTAATGTCTCACTTCATTTTCACCTATACGGGTAAATTCAAATGGAGCTGTAAACCAGAGTGTTGGGGCTAGATGGTTGAAACTTCATGTACTCAATCAATTGTTTGAAGGCACTCTCTGATTTCTTTCTTGTGAAGGGAACCATAAGCTGAAGCATGCAAAAAAAAAAAAAAAAAAAAAAACTTTATACAAGAGCAATTTAGGAAAAACAGGGCAATATGCATGCACTGAAATACCTCCCCTAATTATTTGGTCAGATTTCTTTGTTACTGTGAATGATTCATCTGTAAACTTGTCCCACTAGTCTCCTCAAGTTTGAAAATTTATGATCAAAGGTTCTCTTAACAGGTTAGGATTAGAGTTATGGTTAAAGTTAAGGAAAGTGTTAGAGATAGTGTTAGAGTTAGAGTTAGTTTTTTTTTTTTTTTCAACTTTTTCGATACTGGGAAAGATTCATCTTTTTTCCTATTTTTAAGATACTCCCTATGTGTAGGCCTCCTATTTAAAAGGGTTTGCACTCAGGAGCAGTTTTAATTTTCATGTTTCACTTCATTTTGCCCTATAGGTGTGAATGGTAATGGAGCTGGAACCCAAACACGGTTTGTGCTAACTGCTTGAAACTTCACACACTCCATCAGTCCTCAGTGAGCATTTTCTCATTTGTTTCTTGTGGAAATAACCCAAAGGTGAAGTAGAAATAAACAGCATTATCTGTGAGTACTTTAGGAGCAAGCTTCAATTTTTTTTTTGCTTGGATTAATTTGATACTGTACAGAATTCATCCTTACCTAGCCTTAGTAAAATCCCCCAGATTGGGCCTTCAAGGTTTTCAGGTTCACTATCAGGAACAGTTTGAATTTTTAGGTTTCACTTCATTATGGCCTATAAGTGTGAATGAAAATGTAGCTGGAAATCAACCAGGGTTGGTAGTAGCGGCTTGAAACTTCACACACTCAATCATCTCCCTGTGGGCACTCTCTGGATTGTTCCTTGTGAAAGTTCCTTAAAGTTAAGCATGAAAAAATAATTTATCCAAGAGCACATTAGGAGGAAACAGGAAAATGTTCATGTACTGAAATACCTCCTCCAATTATTTGGTCAGATTTCTTTGATACTGTGCAGGATTCATCTGTTAGCTTGCCCAACTAGACTACTATATTTGGGGACTACTATGATCAATGGTTCTCTAAACAGATTAGGTTAGTTTAGTGTTAGGCTAGGGATAGGATTACAGCTAATGTTTTGTTAGATTTAGTTTTGCACATATTTCTTTGATACTTGGCAGAATTCAACTTTTACCTAACCTTACTATATTCCCTAGATTTGGGCCTCTTGGGTCAAGAGTTTGCTGTCCAGAACAGTTTGTTTTTAAGTTTTCACTTTATTTTGACCTATGCGGGCAAATGGAAATGGAGCTGGAAATCAAACAGGGTTGGTTGTAGCTACTTCAAACACCCCCCACACTCAATCAGTTGTCTATGGGCACTCTCTGGTTTATTCCTTGTGAAACTAGCCCTAAGCTGAAGCATGCAAAGCAACTTTATGTGAGAGCACTTTAGGAGAAAACAGGGAAATATGCATGTACTGACAGACCTCTCCCAATTATTTGGTCATATTTCTTTCACACTGAGCAGGATTCATCTGTTAGCCTGCCCAACTAGGCTCCCCCAGAGTGGGACTTTTAGGATCAAAGGGACTATATACAGGTTAAGGTTAGTGTTAGGGTTAGTGTTAGGACTAGAATTAGTCCTAGTGTTAGGGTTAAAGTTAGTGTTTTTCAAATTTATATGATACTGGGCAGGAATCATCTTTTTCCTTTTTTGACTATACTTCAAATGTTTAAGCCTCTTATTTAAAGGGTTTATGTTTAGGAACAGATTCAATTTTCATGTTTCTGTTCTTTTTGCGCTATAGGAAATGAAGCTGGAAATCAAACATGGTTTGGGCTAGCTGCTGGAAACTTCACACACTCAATCAGTTCTCAGTGAGCATCATCTGGTGTGTTTTATGTGGAAGTAGCCCTAAGTTGAAGTAGAATGAAACAGATTTATCTCTCAGTATTTTAGGAACAAGCAGAATACCCACGTACTGAAAGACCTTCGAATTTTTTTTTTGGTCAGATTAGTTTGATACTGTAAAGGATCATTTTTGAGCTTGCTTTAGTAGGCTCCCCAAGTTTGTACCTTCAAGGTTCAGTGGTTCACTGTCAGGAACAGTTTGAATTTTTAGGTTTCACTTCATTATGGCCTATACGTGTAAATGAAAATGGAGCTTGAAATCAAACAGGGTTTGTGCTAGCTGCATGATTTTTCACACACTGAATCAGTTCTCTGTGGGCACTCTTTGGATTTTCTTTGTGAAAGTACCTTAAGCTGAAGTATAAAAAAAATTTATTCAAGAGCACTTTAAGAGAAAACAGGGAAATATGCATGTACTGAAATACCTCCCCCAATTATTTTATCAGATTTCTTTGTTACTGTGCAAGATTCATCTGTTAAATTGCACCCCTAGGCTCCCCATGTTTGTAACTTCTATGAACATAGGTACTCTAAACAGGTTAGAATTGGGTTAGGGATAGGGTTAGATCTAGTGTTTGAGTTAGGGTGAGTTTTGTTCAAATTCATTTAATACTTGGCAGGACTTATCTTTTACCTAGTCTTAATATTTTCCCCATTTTGGGCCTTCTTGCTTCAATGGCTCGCTGTTAGGAACAGTTTGTATTCTAAGTTTTCATTCACTTTGACCTACATGGGTAAATTGAAGTGGACCTCAAAATCAAACAGGGTTGGTGCTCGCTGCTTAAAACTTCACACACTCAATCAGTTCTCTGTGCGCTCTCTTTGGTTTTTTCCTGTGAAAGTTTGCCAAAGCTGAAGCATGCAAAAACAACTTTATCCTAGAGCACTGTAAGAGACAATAGGGCAATATATATGTACTGAAGTACCTCCCCAAATTATTTGGTCAGATTTCTTTGTTACTGCACAAGATTAATCTCTTAGCTTGCCTCACTAGGCTCCCTTAGTTTGGGACTTATATGATCAAAGGTTATCTAAACAGATTAGCATTAGGGTTAGGGTTATGTTTATAGTTAGGTCTAGGGTTAAACCTAGAGTTAGGGTTATAGTCAATTTTGTTCAAATATCTTTGATACAGGGCAGGATTCATCTTTTACCTAGCCTTACAATACTCTCCGGGTTTGGGCCTTCTCGGTTCAACAGTTCGCTGACAGGAACAGGTTGTATTTTAAGGTTTCACTTCATTTTGAACTATTTTGGGTGAAGAGAAATGGAACTGGAAATCAAACATTGTTGATGCTAGCTGCTTGAAACTTCACACACTCAGTTAGTTCTCTGTGGGAATGCTTTGGTTTCTTCCATGTGAAAATAGCCCAAAGCTGGAGCATGCAAAAACAACTTTTTCTGAGAGCACTTTAGGAGACAACAAGAAAATATGCATGTACTGAACTACCTCACTCAATTATTTGGTAAGATTTCTTTGATACTGTGCAAGATTCATCTGTTAGCTTCCCCCACTAGTCTCCACAAGTTTGAGACTTTTATGATCAAAGGTTCTCTAAACAGGTTAGGGTTTCTTTTAGGGTTAGGGTTAGAGCTAGTGATAGAGAGAGAGTTAGGGTTAGAGTTAGTTTTGTTTAAATTTCTTTGATACTGGGCAGGATTCATCTTTTACCTAGTCTTACTATGTTCACGAGTTTTGGGCCTTCTTGGTTCAACATTCACTGTCAGGAACAGTTTGAGATTTAAGGTTTCACTTCATTTGAACCTATACAGGTAAATGGAAATGGAGCTGGAAATCAAACAGGGTTTGTGCTACCTTCTTGAAACTTCACACTCAATCAGTTCTCTGTGGCATTCTGTGGTTTTTTCCTTGTGAAAGTAGCCCTAAGCAGAAGCATGCAAAAACAATTTTACCCAAGAGCACTTTAGGAGAAATCAGGGTAATATGCATGTCCTGAACTACCTCCCCCAATTATTTGGTCAGATTTGTTTGATACTGAGCAGGATATATCTGTTAGCTTGTTGAACTTGGCTCCCCAAGTTTGGGACAGGTATGATCAAACTCTATTAACAGTATAGGTTTAGGGTTAGGGTAAGGTTCAGGACTAGAGTTAAAACTAGTGTTAGAGTTAGAGTTAGTTTTTTTCAAATTTCTTTGATACTGGGCAGTATTTCTCTTTTACCTATTATGTTCCACAGTTTTGGGCCTTCTAGGTTCAATGGTTCACTGTCAGAAACAGTTTGTATTTTAAAGTTTCACTTCAAGTTTTCCTATATGAGTAAATGGAAATGGAGCTGGTAATCAAACAGTGTTGGTGCTACCTGCTTGAAATTTTACACACTCATTCAATTCTCTTGACCACTCTCTGGTTTCTTCCTAGTGAAAGTTTTCCAAAGCTATAGCATGCAAAATAACATTATCTAAGAGCACTTTAGAAAAAAACAGGGGAAATAGGCATGTACTGAAACACCTCCTCCAAATATTTTATTAGAAATTTTGATACTGGGCTGGATTCATCTCTTAGCTTTCCCTATTAGGAACACCAAGTTTGGTACTTCTATGATCAAAGGTTCTCTAAAAAAATTAGGGTTAGGGTTAGGTTTAGGTTTAGGGCTTGGGTTAGAACTATTATTAGGGTTAGAGTTAGTTTTTTCAAATTTCTATGATAATGTACAGGATTCATCTTTTACCTAGCATTACTATGTTCTCCAAGTTTGGGCTTTCTCAGTTCAAGTTTCACTGTCAGGAACAGTTTGTGTTTCAAGGTTTCACTTTATTTTGACTTATATGGGTAATTGGAAATAGATTTGGATAATGAACAGGGTTGGTGTTATCTGTTTCAAACTTCACACACTCCATCAGTTCTCGGTGGGCACTCTCTGAATTGTTCTTTGTAAATGTAGCCCTACGCTGAAGCATGCAAAGCATAGGTTTAGGGTTAGGGTGATGTTTAGAGCCAGGGTTGGTGTTAGCATCAGTGTCAGGGTCGGAGTTAGTTTTAGGGTTAGAGTTAGGACTCGAATTAGGGGTAAAGTTAGGGCTAGGTGTAGGGTTAAGATTTGGTTTAAGTCAAAGATTAGGATTAGGGCTATGGCTCGATTTTGTTTTGAGGGCTAGGTCTAGGGATACGGCTAGATTTTGAATTAGTGTTAGGGTTAGGGCCAGTGTTAGGGTGAGGCTTAGGCTTAGTGTTAGGGTTAGATTTAGAGTTAGGGTTAGATCTAGGGCTAGGGTTAGGGTTATGGTAAAAAATAGGATTAGAACCAGGGATACGGTTAGGACAAGATTTAGAGTTAGTCTTACTACTAGGCTAAGGGTTAGTGTTAGGATTAGAGCTAAATTAGGGTTTGGATTAGGGGTAAGGTTAGTGTTAGGGTTTTAGGATTAGGCTTAGTCTTAGGGTAATAGGTAGGATTAGGTTTAGGATTCAGTTAAGTTTAGGGTAATAGATGGTTTAAGTTTAGTGATAGGGTTAGTGTCAGCATTGGGGTTAGGGTTGTGTTTAGTGTCATGGATAGGTTTAGAGCCAGGTTTAGGTATAGGTTATGGTTTGGATTAACTCTAGAATTAGGGTTAGGTTTAGGGATAGGACTAGGGTTTGGTTTAGGGTAAGTGTTGGGGTTAGGGCTAGGGTTATGGTTAGGTTAGGATAAGGGTTAATGTTTGAGCTAGTGTTAGGGGTAGGGCAAGGGTTAGGTTTAAATTTATGTCTAGGGTTATGTTTACGGTTAGGATTTGGTTTAGGGTTAGGGTTATTGCTAGGGTTTTCATTACGAATAGGGCTAGGAGTAGGGTAATGGATGCTGTTAGATTTATGGTTAGGGTTAGCGTTAGGGTTAGGGTATGAATTAGTGTTAGGATTAGGTTTAGTGTAAGACTTGATGTTTAAGCTAGGTTAGGGCTATGGTGAGGGTTAGGTCTAGGGATATGTTTATGGTTAGGGTTAGGTTTAGTGTTATAATTAGGGATAGGGTTATGGTAATTGATTGGGTTAGAGCTAAGTTTTGGGCTAGGATTAAGG
This sequence comes from Callospermophilus lateralis, assembly GCF_048772815.1. Lineage (NCBI taxonomy): Eukaryota > Metazoa > Chordata > Mammalia > Rodentia > Sciuridae > Callospermophilus > Callospermophilus lateralis. The sequence goes on from NC_135305.1 coordinate 164,434,257, forward strand.
TTAGGATTAAAGCTAGGGTTAGGGTTAGGGTTTAGGAAAGGAATAAGTTTATGGTTAAGGTAAGGGTTTGTCTTTGAGCTACGGTTAGGTCTAAGGCAAGGGGTAGGGGTAGGGTTAGTGTTAGGGCTAGGGTTAGGTTTAGGGTTATGCTTAGAGCTGAGTTTATGCCTAGGATTAGAAATAGGTTTTGTGTAGGTTTAGTGCTAGGGTTAGGACTATGGGTAATGTACAAGCTAGGGTTATATTTAGGGCTAGTTTTAGGGTAAGGTTTATGGCTAGGTCTAGTGTTAGGTCTAGATTTTGGGTTAGGGTCAGGATTAGAGCTAGGATTAGTGTTAGGTAAGGGTCTGTATTCAGTACAGGGTTAGGGTTAGGGTTAGAGCCAGAATTGGGACTAGATTTAGGTCTAAGGATAGAGTAAGTGTTTGGTTTAGTTTAGCTTTGGGTCCAAGTCTAGTGATGGGGTTAGGTATAGGTATAGCATTTCCAGTAGAGTTATTGTTAGGGTTTTGTTTAAATTTAGGAGGGGTTTAGACCTAGGGTTAGTGTTAGGTTTAGGGTTAGGGTTAGAGCTAGATTGAGGGCTATGTTAGGACTAGTAATACCATTAGAGTTTAAATTAGGGTTACCCTTTGTGTTAAGGTTTGGCTTAGGGTAAGGGAAAGGGTTAGAGCTAGGGTTAAGGCTAGGTTTTGGGTTAGGGTTAGGGCTAGTGTTAGGGTTAAGATTAGGGTTAAAACTAGTTAGGGCTAGGGCTAAGGATAGAATTAGGGCAAGAGTTAGAGTTAGTCTTAGGGCTAGGGATAGGCTTAGGATAGGACTAAATTAGGGCTAGGATTAGCAGTAGGCTTAGTGTTAATGTTAGACCTAGGGTTAGAGCTAGGGAAAGGGTTAGGTTTAGGGTTATGGTTAGGTTTAGCGTAAGGGATGGGGTTAATAGCTAGGTTTAGGACTAGGGCGAGGTTTAGAATTCAGGTTCAAGCTCAGGTAATGGGTTGGGTTAGGATTAAGGCTAGGGTTAGGAATAGGATTAGGGCTAGGGCTAATTTCAGGTCCAGAGTTATGGTTAAAGATAGTTTTAGTGTTAGGTTTTTGGCTATGTCTAGTGTAAGGGTTAGGTTTAGGGTTAGGTTCAGGTTGAGAGCTAAGGGTATTATTAGGGTAAAAGTAACAATTAGTGTTTGTTATAGGTTGAGGTTTAAATTTAGGGCTCAAATTAGCAGAAGCTTAGGATTAGGGTAATGATAGGGTTAGATTTGGGTTTCAGGATAAGTTTAGGGTAATGGATAGGTTAGGATTAGGGATAGTGATAGGTTTAGGCACTGGATTAGCATTAGGGTTAGGATTATGGTTAGGGTAATGGATAGGGTTACAGCTAGGGTTAGGGCTAGGGTTATAGTTATTATTAGTGCTAGAGTTAGAGTTAAGATTAGATTTAGGGTTAAAGCTGGGGTTAGGGCTCGGATTATGGCCAGGTTTTGGGTTAAGTTAGGGCTAGAGTTAGGTTTACGGCTAGTGTAAGTACTAGGGTTACAATTAGGGCTAATTTTAGGGTTAAGGTTAGGGTTAGGGCTAGGTCTAGTATTAATTTTAGGTTTAGGGTTAGGATAATGTTTGAAGCCATGGTTAGTTAGTGTTAGGGTCAGAGTCAGGGTCAGGGTTAGTTTAGGTTTGGCTTAAAGCCCAAATTCTGGCTAGGAATAGGGCTACGTGTAAGGATAGGGTTTTGTTTAGGTTAAGGGTTAGGTTTAGGGCTATGTCTCAGTTTTGTATTATGGCTAGGGCAAGAGTTAGGGCTAGTTCCAGGAGTAGCATTAGGGTTAGTGTTAGAGCTAGTGTTGGTTTAGGTTTAGGCTTAGCATTAGGGTTACATTTAGAGTTAGGTTTAGATCTAGGGTTAGGGGTAGGGCTAAGGAAAGGGCTAGGGTTAGGCCTAGGGTTATTGCTAGGTTTAGGGTTCTGCTAAAGGATAGAGTTAGAACTAGTTTGAGGATTAGGGATGGCTTTAGGGTTAAGTTTTTGGCTAGATCTAGTGTAAGGGTTAGTTTTAGGGTAAGGGTCAGGTTTAGAGCTAGGGGAATTATAAGGGTCAGGGTCATGATTAGGGTTTGGCTTAAGTTTGAGTTTAGGCTTAGTGCTCCAATTAGCATTAGGTTTAGGGTTAGGGTACTGATAGGGTTAGGTTTAGGGTTCAGGTTAGGTTTAGGGTAATTGAGATGTGGTTAGCAATAGTGGTAGCAATAGGGTTAGGCTTAGGGTTAGTATTAGGGTAAGGTTTATTTTTAGGGTAGTGGATACAGTTAGTGTTAAATTTACGGCTAGTTTTATGATTAGGATTAGGTCTTTATTTAGGGTTAGGTTGAGGGTTAGAACTACAGTAAGGGTTAGGTTTATGTTTAGCATAAGGGTTAGGTTCTGAGCTATGGTTAGGAATAGAGCAAGGATTAGGCTCAGATTTAGGTCTAGGGATAGGATTATGGTAGGTTTACGGTTAGGGTTAGGGTTAAGGCTAGCGTTATCATTAGGGTTAAGGTTAGGGTTAGTTTACAGGATATGGTTAGATGTAGGTTTAGGATAAGGGTTAGGGTTAGATTTAGGTTTAGATTCTTGTTTAGGGCTATGGTTATGTTTAGGTTTATGGTAAGGGTTAGGGTTTGAGCTATGGTTAAGGCTATAGCGAGTGTTAAGTTGAGGGTTAGGTCCTAGTTTAGTTTTTTGGTTAGGGTTAGGGTTATGATTAGGGTTAAGGCTAAAGTTACCAATAGGATTGGGGTTAGGGTTATGGGTAGGTTTAGAGCTAGGATTATGGTTAGGGTTAAGGTTAAGATTAGGGCTAGTGTTAGAGTTAGAATAAGGATAGTTCTAGGTGTATGTTTACAGTAACGGTTAGGCTTTGCACTAGGGTTAGAACTAAGGGTGAGGGTTAGGTTAGGGTTAGGGCTAGGGTTAGGGTTAGGGTTAAACTTAGGAATAGGTTAAGGCCTAACATTAACTCTAGATTTTGTACTAGGTTTAGGCCTTTAATTAGGGCTGTGGTTAATGTAAGAACTAGGATTATCATTAGGGCTAGTTTTAGGGTTAGGGTTCTGTCTAGGTCTACTGTTAGGTTTAGTTTTTTTTTTTTTTAGGGTAAGGTTTAGAGGTAGGTTTACAGTTAAAGGCAGGTCAGTGTTCAGGTTAGAGTTAGAGTTAGGGTTACAGTCAGAATAAGGACTAGGTTTAGGTCTAGGGGTAGGGCTCATGTTTGGGTTAGGGTAAGGGTTATTGTTAGGGCTAGGATTAGGTTTTTGATTATGTCTAGGGCTAGAGTTAAGAATAGATTTAGGATTAGTTCTAGGTGGAGGGCTAGTTGTAAGGTTAGGTTTAGGAATAAGTTTACCAGTTAGGCCAGTGTTAGGGTTTGGTCTAGGGTTAGGGTCAGGTTTAGACCTAGGGTTAGTGTTAGGGTCATAGTAAGGGTCAGGGTTAGCTTTAGCATACAGGATACAATTAGAGCTAGAATGAGAGCTAGGGTCAGGAATATTAATGTGGTTAGGATTCTGGTTAGCCTAAGGATTAAAATAGCTCTAGGGTTACCATTAGTGTTAGGGTTTTGCTTAGGTTAAGGGATAGGATTAGAGGTAGGGTTATGGCGAGAGTTAGGGTTATGGTTAGGGTTAGGGTTAAAGAAAGGTTTAGGGCTTGGATTAGGGCTAGTTTTTGTGTTAGGGTTAGGGCTAGGGTTAGAACAATAGCAAATGTAAGAACTATGGTTAAAATTAAGGTTATGTTTAGGGGTAGGTCTAGTGTTAGAATTAGGTTTAAGGTTAGAAGGATATTTAGAGGTAGGGTTTTGTTAGGATATCAGTCAGAGTCAAGGTTAGGGTGAGGATTTGAAATAGGGATCAAGTTACTTATTGTTAGGTTTCAGTTGAAGATTAGAATGGTTTTAGAGCTAGGGTGAGTTTAGGATATGAGTTACGGTCATGGTTAGTAATAAGGTTAGGGTTAGTACTCGAATTAAGGCTAGAGTTAGGTCTATGTGTAGTGTTAGGGTTTGGTTTAAGTTAAGGTTTAGGGTTAGGGCTATTTCTCTTTTTTATACTGCTAGGCTTAGGGTTGGAACTAGTTTTATGATTAGCATTAGGGTTAGAACTAGTGTTATTGTTAGGTTTAGGCTTAGGGTTAGTGTTAGATTTAGTATTAGGAGTAGGTCTAATGTTAGGGCTAGGACTAAGGATAGGGGAAGGGTTAGGGCTAGGATTAGGGCTAGGGTTAGAGTTATGGTAAGGTATAGGGATAGAATTAGGAATAGGGGTAGTGTGAGAGTAGATTTAGTCTTAGGGCTAGGGATAGAGTTAGGGTTAGAGATAGGGATAAATTACGGCTAGGATTAGGATTATAGTTAGTGTTCATCTTAAGCCAAGAGTTAGGGTTAGAGTTAGGATTAAGTTTAGGGTAAGGGATGGTGTTACAGCTAGGTTAAGAGGTGGGTGATATTTAAAATTAGGGTTAGGGCTATGGTTAAGGTTAGGGTTATGATTAAGGCTAGGTTTAGGGCTAGGTTGGGGGCTAGGTTTTGTTTTAGGTTTAGGGCTAAGATTAGGTGTATGGCTAATTTTAGATCTAGAATTAGGTTTAAAGATAGTTTTAAATTTAGGATTATGGCTTCATCTAGTGTAAGGGTTGGGTTTAGGGTTAGGATCAGGTATAGGGCTAGATCAAGGGCTGGGTTAAGATTTGGGTTAGGTTAAGGTTTAAAGTTAGGAATCAAATTAGCATTAAGATTAGGGATAGGGTAATGATAGAAATAGTATTAGGGTTCAGGTTAGGTTTAGCTTAACAGATAGAGATAGGATTAGAGATAGCATTATGTTTAGGCCTAGGGTTAGCATTAGGGTTATGGTTATGGTTATGTAATGGATAGCATTAGACCTAGGGTTAGGGCTATGGTTATATTAATGGTTATGGCTAGGGTTAAGGTTAGGGTTGGTTTTAAATCTCGAGTTAGGGCCCAGATTAGGGCTAGGTTTTGGGTTTTGTTAGTGCTAGGGTTAGGGTTATGGCTAATGTAAGTTCTAGGGTTATGATTTGCGCTAATTTTAGGGTTAAGTTTAGGGCTAGGTTTAGTGTTAGGGTTAGGTTTAGGGTTATGTTGATGTTTAGAGCTAGGATTAGTATTTGTGTCCGTGTAGGGTCAGGGTTAGTTTTAGGGTTCAGCTTAAAACTCGAATTAGGGCTAGGTTTAGGGGTAGGTGTATGATTAGGGTTTGGTTTAGTTTACGGTTTAGGGTTAGAGCTATGGCTCGGTTTTGTTTTAGGGCTAGGGCTAAGATTAGGGCTAGTTTTAGGATTAGTGTTAGGGTTAGGGATAGTGTTAGGGTTAGGCTTAGGCTTTGGTTTACAGTTAGATTTAGAGTTAGGTTTTGTTCTAAGTTTAGTGCTAGGGGTAAGAATGTGGCAAGAGTTAGGACTAGGGTTAGCGCTAGGGTTAGGATTATGGTAAGGAATAGGGTTAGAAGTAGTGATAGGTCTAGTGTGAGATTTAGAGTTAGTCTTAGGGTAGGGTTAGGATTAGGGTTAGGGATACTGTTAATTAGGGCTAGGGTTAGTGTTATGTTTAGGCCTAGGTTTAGGGTTAGAGTTAGGGTTACATTTAGCATAAGGGATTGGGTTATAGGTAGGTTCAGGGCTAGAGCAAGGGTTAGTATTTTGGTTAGGGCTAGGGTTTGGGTTAGGGTTATGATTAAGGCTAGGTTTAGGGCTAGGATGAGGGATAGTTTTGTGTTAGGTTTAGGGCTAGTATTAGGGCTAGAGCTAATGTCAGGTCTAGGGTTACAGTTATGGATAGATTTAGTGTTAGGTTTATGGCTTGGTCCAGTGTAAGGGTTAGGTTTAGTGTAAGGGTCAGACTTAGAGCTAGGGTTATTATTAGGGTCAGGGTCAAATTTAGGTTTGGGGTTAGGTTAGGGTTTAGGTAAAGGGCTCAAATTAGCATTAGGCTTATTGTGAGGGTAATAACAGAGTTAGTTTTATTGTTTAGGTTTGTTTTAGTGTAAAGGATAGGGTTAGGTTTAGGCCTAAGGTTAGCATATGGTTATGGTTATCATTAGGGTTATGGATAGGGTTAGACCTAAGGTTAGTGCTAGGGTTGTGTATAGGATTAGAGCTAGTGTTTGGATTAGGGTTAGGTTTAAGTTTAGGTTTAAAGCTAGGTTTAGGACTCTGATTAAGGCTAGGTTTTTGGGTTAAGTTAGGGCTAGGGTTAAGGCTATGGCTAATGTACAAAGTAGGGTTATGATTAGGACTCATGATAGGGTTAGGGCTAGGTCTAGTGTTACGGTTAGGTTTATGGTTATGGTGATGTTTAGAGCTATGATTAGTGTAGGGTGAGAGTCAGGGTCAGGGTTAGTTTTCAAGTTAGGGTTAGGGCTAGAATTAGGGATAGGGTTAGGGCTAGGTGTAGGGTTAGGGTTTGGTTTAGGTTAAGGGTTATGGTTAGTGGTATGACTCGGTTTTGTTTTAGGGCTAAGTGTAGGGTTAGGGCTAGTTATATGATTAGCATTAGGGTTAGGGTTAGTGTTTGTGTTAGGCTTAGCCTTGCAGTTAGGGTTAGATTTGGAGTAAGCATTAGATGTAGGGTTAGGGATAGGTCTAATGATAGGGCAAGGGTTAGGGCTAGGGTTAGGGTTATGGTAAGGGATAGGGTTAGAACTAGGAATAGTGCAAGGCAAGAGTTAGAGTTAGTCTTAGGGCTACGGTTATGGTTAGTTTTAGGGATAGGGCTAAATTAGGACAAGGATTACTGCTAGGGTTAGTGTTCGACTTTGGCCTAGTGTTAGGGCTAGGGTTAGGGTTAAGTTTAGGGTAAGGGATGGCACTATAGCAAGGTTTAGAAGTACAGTGAGGGTTAGAATTAGGGTTAGGTCTAGGGCTAGTGTTAGGGTTATAATTAAGGCTAGGTTTAGGGATATTATCAGGGCTAGGCTTTGATATAAGGTTAGGTCTAGAATTAGGCTAGGGCTAATGTCAGGTCTAGTGTTACAGTTAGGTGTAGATTTACTGTTAGGTTTATGTCTTGTTCTAGTGTAAGTGTTAGGTTTAGGGTAAGGATCAGGTTTAGAGCTATGTGTAATTTTAGGGTCAGGGTCAGAGTTAGGATTTGTTTTAAGTTAAATTTTAGGGATAGAGCTCAAATGAGCATTAGGGTTAGGGTTATAGTTAGGGTAATAGATAGGGTTAGATTTAGGATTAAGTGTAGGTTTAGGGTAATGGAGATATTAGGGTTAGCGATAAGGATAGAGTTAGACCGAGGGTTAGCATTTTGGATAGGGTTTTCAAAAAGGTAATGTATAGTGTTAGAGCTAGGGTTATGGTTAGGATTAGGGCTAGAGTTAGACTTAGGGTTTGGATTAGGGCTAGTAACTCAAGCTTACAGTAGTTTTAGGGTTAGGTATAGGGTAACGTTTATGTTTTGAGCTAGGGTTAGTTCTAGTGCGAGGGTTAGGTTTACTGTAGGTCTAGGGTTAGGCTTATGGTTATGGACACGGTTAGGATTAGGGTTAGGTTTAGATTAAAGTTTAGGTTTTGAGCTAGGGTTAGTTCTAGATGAGTGTTAGGTTTAGTGTTAGGTCTAGGATTATGGTTATGGTTATGGTTATGCTCAGGGTTAAGTTTAGGGCTAGGGATAGGGTTTTTATTAGGGTTAGGGTTAGGTTTAGGGTAATAGATTGGTTAAATGTAAGGTTAGATTTAGGGTTAAGGTTAGGTTTAGGGTTAAGTTTAGTTTTAGGGATAATTTTACTGTTTGGTTTAGGGTAAGGATTAGGGTTTGAGTTAGGGTTAGGTCTACCGCAATGGTTAGGTTTAGGGTTAGGTCTAGGGTTAGGTTTATGGTTTGGGTAAGGGTTTCAGTTAGATTTAGGGCTAGGGTTATCATCATAGTGTTAGAGTTAGAGTTATAGTAATGGCTAGGGTTAGGGCTAGGGTTAAGGTTAGGATTAGGGATAGGGTTAGGGTTATGGTTAGGGATAGGGCTAGGTTTATGTTTACACTAAGGGTTAGGCTTTGAGCTAGGGTTAGGACTAAGGTGAAGGTTAGGGTTAGGGTTATGGCTAGGGTTAGGATGAGGGTTATGCTTAGGGTGGGTATAGGCCTCGGATTAGGACTAGGTTTTGTGTTAGGTTTAGGCTTAGGGTTAGTGCTATGGGTAATCTAGGGTTCTAATTAAGGCTAGTTTTAGGGTTAGGGTTATGGCTAGGTCTAGTGTTAGATTTAGATTTTGGTTTAGGTTCAGATTTAAAGCTGGGTTTGTTGTTAGTGTCAGGGTCAGTGATCAGGTTAGAGTTAGGCTTAGCATGAAAACCAGAATTATGTCTAGAGTTAGGTCTAGAAGTAGGGTTATTGTTTCCTTTAGGTTAAGGATTATTGTTAGGGCTAGTACTAAGTTTTTGTTTAGGGTAGGGCTAGAGTTATTGAAAGATTTAAGATTAGGTTTAGGTCTAAGTCTTGTGTTAGGGTTAGGTTTAGGTATAAGGTTACTGGTAGGGCTAGTTTCTGGGTTTGGTTTAGAGTTAGGATCAGGTTTAGACCTGTAATTAGTGTTAGGGTTAGAATAAGTGTGAAGGTTAGGGTTAGTTTGGGGGCTAGGGTTAGAGCTAGAATGAGGGCTAAGGTTAGAACTAGTAATAGAATTAAGGTTTGGGTAAGGCTAAGGATTATGATTAGGACTAGGGTTAGCATTATGGAAAGGATTTGGCTTAGGGTAAGGGATACGGTTAGAGTTAGAGTTAGGGCTAGGTTTAGGGTTAGGGTTAGGGCTAGGGTTAGGGTTACATTTAGTGTTAGGGCTCAGATTATGGCTATTTTTTGTTAGGGTTAGGGCTAGGGTGAGGGCTATGGCTAATGTAAGAAGTAGGGTTAGGTTTAGATTAGTTTTAGGGTTAGGGTTTGGGCTAGGTATGATGTTGAGAGCCACAGCCGAAGGGACCCCAGCAAACTTCCAGCTGCCAGCAAATTTCCAGCTGCCAGCAAACTTCCAGCTGCCACCTGATGATTGGCTCACAGCGGCCCCAGCAAACTTCTAGCTGTGAACTGATTGGCTACTCTGCGGTAATGCTCATTGGGCTGTTTCCCCGCTCTTTCAGACCATGGAGCTGCTCACTGGGGGACTTTTTTGGCTCTTCCCATGCGACCCAGCCAATCAGCCTCAAGAACAGGAGGAGTGGGGGAGTTTGAGAGGCTTTTGGGAAGCCGGTGGTGGCAGTTGGGCTGTGAAGGTTTTTCCTGAGGAGCTGTGTGGTTTGGTGTGTGTGTTCTAAAAATAAAGTTTGTTTCTTTATTTGGCTCCTAAATTGTGCCCAGCCAGACTGCGGCAGGGTTTGGGCTAGGTATAGTGTTAGCATTAGCATTAGGGTTTGGGTGATATTTAGAGTTAGGGTTAGTGTTTGGATATGAGTCAGGGTCAGGGTTAGTTTTAGGCCTAGGACTCCAATTAGAGCTAGGGTTTGGGCTAGTTTTATGGTTAGGGTTTTGTTTAGGTTAAAGTTCAGTGTTAGTGAAATGGCTTGGTTTTGTTTTAGGGCCAGGGCTAGGGTTATTGCTAGTTATAAGATAAGCGATAGTGTTAGGGCTAGTGGTAGGGTAAGGTTTAGGCTTAAGATTAGTGTTTGGTTTAGAGTTATGGTTATATCTAGGGTCAGGGCAAAGTTTAGGGCTAGTATTAGGGTTACGGTATTGAATATGGTTAGAAATAGAAATAGGGCTAGGGTGAAAGATAGAGTTAGTGTTAGGGCTAGGGTTAGGGATAGAGTTAGGGTTAGGGCTAAATTAGGGCTTGGATTAGCACTAGGGTTAATGTTAGGGTTAGTCCTATGGTTACAGCTAGTTTGGGGTTATTGTTAGTGTTAGGGTTAGCATTAGTTTTAGGGGAAGGAATAGGGTTGTAGCTAGGTTCAGGGCTAGGGCGAGAGTTAAAATTAAGGATAGGGTAGGGTAAGGGTGAGGGTTATGATTAAGCCTAGGTTTAGGGCTAGAGTTTTTTTAGGGTTAGGGCTAAGATTAGGGCTAAGGCTAATGTCAGGTCTAGAGTTATAGTTAGGTATATTGTTAGGGTTAGATTTATGGCTAGGTCTAGTGTAAGGGTTAGGTTTAGGGTAAGAGTCAGGTTTAGAGCTAGGTGTATTATTAAGGTCAGAGTCCGGGTTAGGGTTTGGTTTAGGTTAACGTTTAGGTTTAGGGCTCAAGTCAATCTTAGAGTTAGGGTCAGGGTTAGAGTAATTGATAGCGTTAGGTTTAGGGTTCACCTTAGGTTTAGAGTAATGTATAGAATTAGTTTTAGCAACAGGGTTAGGCTTAGGCCTAGCGTTAGCATTTGGGTTAGGCTTATGTTTAGGGTAATTGATAGTGTTAGTGCTAGTGTTAGTGCTTGGGTTAACGTTATGATTTTGGTTAGGGTTAGGGTTAGGCCAAGTGTTTGTCTTAGGGTTAGATTTAGGGTAAGTGTTAGGGTTTGAGCTAGGGTTAGGGTAGCACAAGGGTTAGTTTTAGAGTCAGGTCTACAGGTAGGATTTTAGGACTAGTCTTAGGACAAGGGACAGGGTTATGCTTAAGGTAATAGATAGAGTTGGACTTAGGATTTGGGCTATGATTACCATTAGGATTAGGGCTATAGTTAGGGTTATGGTTAGGGTTAGGGCTAGGGTTATGTTTAGGGTAAGAGTTAGAGGTTGAGCCAGGGTTAGGGCTAGAACAAGCATTAGGGTTATGTTTAGGGCCAAGGTTAGGGTTAGGGTTGCACTTAGGGCTATGTTTAGGGCTAGATTTTGTGAGGTTTATGGCTAGCATTAGGGCTATGGGTAATGTAAGAGCTAGGGTTATGTTTATGGCTAGTTTTAGGGTTAGGATTATGAATAGGTTTATTGTTAGGATTAGGTTTTGAGTTAGTATAAGGTTTAGAGTTAGGGTTTGTGTTAGGGTAAGGGTCATTGTTTGGGTTATTGTTGGGTTTAGGGTTAGGACCAGAATTAGAACTAGGGTTAGGTCTTGGAATATGGTTAGTCCTTGTGTTAGGTTAATGGTTATTGTTAGGTCTAGAGCTAGGGTTTTTTTTAGGGCTAAGTCTAGAGATATGGCCATATTTAGGATTAAGTTTAGGACTAGTGCTAGTGTCATGGTTAGGTTTAGGTACAGGTTTACCAGTGGGGATAGTGTTAGGGTTTGGTTTAAGATTAGGTTCAGGATTAGACCTAGGGTTAGTGTTAGGGTCAGAATAAGTGTCAGGGATGGGTTTAGGGTTTGGGTTAATGTAAGAGCTAGAATGAGGGCTAGGGTTAGGTCTAGTAATAGAGTTAGGGTTTGAAGTAGGCTAAGGATCAGGGTTAGGACTAGGATAGCAATAGGGTGAGTGTTTGGCTTAAGGTAAGGAGTAGAGTTAGAGCTAGGGTTAGGGTTAGGTTTAGGGCTAGGGTTAGGGTTAGGGTTAATGTTAAAGCTAGGGTTATGGCTCATATTAGTGGAAGGTTTTGTGTTAGGTTTAGGGCTATGGATAATGTAAGTACTGGCATTGTAATTAGGGCTAGATTTAGGGTTAGGTTTAGGGCTAGATCTAAGTGTTCAGGTTAGGTATAAGGTTAAGGTGATGTTTAGAGCTAGGGTTAGTTTTAGGGTCAGAGTCAGGGTCAGTATTAGTTGTGGGGTTAGGGTTAGGACTCGAAATAGGGCTAGGTTTACGGCTAGGTGTAGTGTTAGGATTTGGTTTAGGTTAAGGGTTAGGATTAGAGCTATAGCTCAGTTTTGTTTGAGGGCTATGTCTAGGGTTATGGTAAACTTTCAAATTAGCATTAGGGTTAGGGCTAGTGTTAGGGTGAGGTTTAGGTTTAGGTTTAGGGATAGGGTTAGATTTAGAGTTAGGGTTAGATATAGGTTTAGGGCTAGGGATAAGTTTAGGGCTAGATTTGGGCTAGGGTTAGGGCTAGACTTTGGGTTATGGTAAGGGATAGGGTTAGAACTAGGGATATTGCTCGGGGGAGAGTTAGATTGATTTTTAGGGCTAGGGATATAATTAGCTTTAGGGTTAGGGCTAAATTAGGGCTAGGATTAGAGCTAGGCTTACTCTTAAGGCTAGGCCTTAGTTTAGTGCTATGGTTAGGATTAGGGTTAGGGTATAGTATGATGATATAGCTAGGTTTAGGGCTAGTTTGATGGTTAAATTTAGGGTTAGTGCTAGTGTTTGGGTTAGGGTTAGGATTAAGGCTAGGTTTACGGACAATATTAGAGCTATGGTTTTTGTTAGCATTGGTGCCAACTTTATGGCTAGGGCTAATGTCAGGTCTAGTGTTATGGTTAGGGATAATTTCAGGGTTAGGTTTATGGCTAGGTATATTGTAAGGGTTAGGTTAAGGGTTAGGGTCACTTTTAGAGTTAGGGGTATTATTAGGGTCAACGTCAGGGGGGTAGGGTTTGTTTAAGTTAGGGTTTAGGGTTAGGTCTCAAATTAGCATTAGGTTTGGTGTTAGGGTGAGGGTAAAGGATACGTTTAGGTTTAGGATTCAGGTTAGGTTTAGGGTAATGTATAGGGATAGGGTTATCCTTGGGTTAGCATTAGGGTAAGGTTTAGGGTTAAGGTAATGGATAGAATTACAGCTAGGTTTAGGGCTACAGTTATGGTTAGAATTAGGGCTAGGGTAAGTATTAGGGTTAGGGTTAGGTTTAGGATTAGGGTTAAAGCTATGATTAGGGCTCAGTATAGGGCTAGGTTTTAGATTAGGTTAGGGCTAGGGTTAGGGCTACAGCCAATGTAAGAAGTATGGTTATGATTAGGGCTATTTTTAGGATTAGGGTTAGGGCTAGGTCTAGTGTTAGGGTAAGGTTTAGGTTTAGGGTGATGGTTTGAGATAGGGTTAGTGTTAAAGTCAGAATCAGGGTCAGTGTTAGTTTTAGAGTTAGGGATAAAACTCAAATGGGCCTAGGTTAAGGCTAGGTGTAGAGTTAGGTTTTTGTATTAGGGTTAAGGCAAGAATTAGGGCTTGGGTTAATGTCAGGTATAGGGTTATGGTTAAGTTACAGTTAGGGTTAGGTCTATGGCTTAGTTTTGTTTTAGAGCTAGGGCTAGGGTTAGGGCTAGTTTTAGGTTTAGTAATAGTATTAGGGCTAGTGATAGGGTGAGGTTTAGTCTTAAGATTAAGGTTAGATTTAGTACTAGAAATAGGTCTAGGGTGAGAGTTAAAGTTAGCCTATAGGCTAGGGTTAGAATTAGGGTTACGGTTACCACTAAATTAGGACTATGATTAGAGCTAGGGTTAGTGTTTGGGTTAGGCCTAGGATTAGGGTTAGCGTTAGGGTTAGTGTTAGGGTTAGGGTTAGGGAAAAGGATGTGGCTATACCTAGGTTCAGAAGTAGGGCAAGGGTTGAAATTAGGGTTTGGGCTAGGGTTAGGTTTCAGTTTAGGATTAAGACTAGATTTAGGGCTAGGATGAGGGCTAGGGTTTGTGTTAATGTTAGGGCAAGAATTAGGTCTAGGGCTAATGTCAGATCTAGGGTTATGGTTAGGAGCAGTGTTAAGGTTAGGTTTATGGCTAGGTCTAGTGTAAGGGTTAGGTTTAGGTAAAGGGTCAGGTTTAGAGCTAGGTGTATTATTAGATCAGTGTCTTGTTTAGGGTTTGGTTTAGGTTATGGTTTAGGTTTTGGATTTGTATTAGCATTAGGATTAGGGATTGGGTTTGAGTAATTGATAGGGTTAGGTTTAGTGTTCAGGTTATGTTTGGATAATGGATAGGGTTAGTGTTAGAGATAGGTTTAAGTTTAGACCTAGGGTTAGCATTTGGGTTAGACTTATGTTTAGAGTAATGGATAATTTTAGTGCTAGAGTTATGGTTAGGAGTAGGACTAGGGTTAGTGTTAAGATTAGAGTTAAGCCTAGAGTTAATGTTAGGGTTAGGTTTAGGATAAGTGTTAGGCTTTGAGCTATGGTTAGAACTAGGGCTAGGCTTAGGTTTAGTGTCAGCTCTAGGTTTAGGGTTAGGATTAAGTTTAGAGATAGGGTTAGTATTAGGGTTTAGATTATGTTTAGGGTAATGGATAGAGTTAGAGATAAGGTTTGGCCTTGGTTATGATTAGGATTAAGGCTAGGGTTAGCATGAGGGTTAGGGCTAGGGTTATGATTAGCATAAAGTTTAGTTTTTGAGCTAGGGTTAAGGCTAGGGCGAGGGTTATATTTAGGGTTATGGGTAGGGTTAATGTTAGCGTTACTCTTAGGGCTAGGATTAGGGCTAGGATCAGGGCTAGGTTTTGTGTGAGGTTTAGGGCTAGCATTAGGTCTATGGGTAATGTAATAGCTAGGTTAGGTTATGACTAGTTCTAGTGTTAGGATTATGACTAGATTTGGGGTTAGAATAAAGTTTAGACCTAGGGGTTTTGGTAGGGGAAGGGTCAGTGTTTCGGTTAGGGTTAAGGCCAGAATTAGGGTTAGTGTTATATCTAGGGATAGGATTAGTGTTTGGGTTAAGTTAAGAGTTATTGTTACAGCTAGGGCTAAGTTTTTGTTTAGGGCTAGTGCTAAAGTTATGGCTAGATTTAGGATTAGGTTTTTGTCTAGGTTGAGTGTTAGGTTTAGGTTTAGGTATAGGGTTACCCATAGGGCTAGTGTTAGGGTTCAGTTTGGGGTTAGGATCAGGTTTAAACCTAGGGTTAGAGTTAGCGTCAAAATAAGGGTCAAGGTTAGGATTTGGGCTTGGGTTAGGGTTAGAGTTAGAATGAGGGCTAGGGTTAGGATTAGTATTAGAGTTATGTTTTGGGGTTGGCCACGGATAAGGGTTAGGGCTATGGTTGCATTAGGGTGAGGGTTTGGCTTAGAGTAAGGGATAGGGTTAGAGCTATTTTTAGGGCTAGTTTTAGGGTTAAGGATAGGGTTAGGGTTAAGGTTAGGGTTAGGTTTAAAGCTACCTTTAGGTCTCGGATTAGGGCTAGGTTTTCTTTTAGCACAAGGCTATGGCTAATGTAAAAACCAGGGTTCCAATTAGGGCTAGTTTTAGGGTTAGGTTTAGGCATAGGTCTAGTGTCAGGGTTAGTTGGGGTTAGGGTGATGTTTAGAGCTAGGTTTAGTGTTAGGGTTTGAGTCAGGGTCAGGGTAAATTCTAGAGTTAGGGTTAGGACTTGAATTAGGACTAGGTTTATGGCTAGATGAGGGTTAAGCTTGGTTTAGGTTAAGGATTAGGATTAAGCCTATGACTTTGTTTTGTTTGCTAGGTTTACGGCTAGTTTTCTAATTAGCATTAGGGTTAGAGCTAGTGTTAGGGTGAGGTTTAGGCTTAGGGTTAGGGTTAAATTTAGAGTTAGGGTTAGATCTATGTTTAGGGATAGGGCGAATGTTAGGTCTACAATTGGGGCTAAGTTTAGGGTTAGGGTTTGGGTTATGGTAAGGGATAGGTTTAGAACTAGGGTTAGGGCTATATTGAGCATTAGGGTTAGGGTTAGGCTTAGGGTTAGGGTTAGGGTTAGGGCTAAAATATTGTTAGGATCAGTGATGGGTGAGTGTTAGGACTAGGCCTAGGTTTAGGGCTAGGGTTAGGGTTAGGGTTAGGATTAGGGTAAGGTATGATATCATAGCTAGATTTAGGGAGAGCCTCAAAATAGGGTTATGGCTAGGGTTTGGGTTAAGATTTGGTTTAAGGCTAGGTTTAGGGCTATGGTAAGTATAGGTTTTGTATTAGTATTAGTTCTAGAATAAGGCCTAGGCCTAATATCAGGTCTAGGTATATGGTTAGGGTTAATTTAGGGTGAGGTTTGTGAATACTTCTAGTGTAAGTTTTAGGTTGAGGGTTAGGGATAGGTTTAGAGATAGAATTATTATTAGGGTCATGGTCATGGTTAAGGTTTTGGTTAGTTTAGGGTTTAGAACTAGGGCTCTAATTAGCATTATGATTATGGTTAAGGTAAGGGTAATGGATATGGTTAGGTTTAGGGTTCAGGTTAGGTTTAGGGTAATGAATATATTTAGGATTTGAGATAAGGTTAGGGTTATCCTCAGGTTAGCATTAGGGTTAGCGCTATGTTGATTGTACTTGATAGGGTTAGAGCTAGGGTTAGGTCTAGGATTATGGTAAGGATTAAGAATAGGGTTAGGTAGGGAAAGTTTTAAGGTTAGGTTTAGTTTTAGAGTAATGGTTAGGGCTAAAGTTAGGATTAGTGTTAGGGTTAAAGCAAGGGTTAAGGCTAGGTTTAGGGTTATGTTTTTGATTAGGTTAGGGCTATGGCTAATGTTAAAAATAGGGTTATGATTAGGGCTAGTTTTAGGTTTAGTTTAATTTTTAGGGTGATGTTAGAGCTAGGGTTAGTGTTAGGGTCAGAGTCAGGGACAAGGTTAGTTTTGGGGTTAGGGTAGGACTGGAATTAGGGCAAGGGTTGGGGCTAGGTGTAGGGTTAGGTTTTGGTTTAGGTTAAGGGTTAAGGTTAGTACTATGGCTCAGTTTTGTTTTAGGAGTAGAACTAGGTTAGGGCTAGTTTAAGATTAGAATTAGTGTTAGGGCTAAAGTTAGTGTGAGGTTTAGGCTTAGGGTTAGTGTTAGATTTAGAGTTATGGTTAGATCTAGGGTTAGGACTAGGGCTAGGGTTAGGGCTGAGGTTAGGGCAAGTGTTAGCCTTATGGTAAAGAATAGGTTAGAACTAGTAATAGGGCTACAGTAAGAGTTAGAGTTAGTCTTACTGCTAGTGTTATAGGGTTAGGGCCAAATTAGGGCTAGGGTCAGGTCTAAGGTTAGTGTTAGGGTTAGGTCTAAGTTTAGGGCTAGGGTTAAGTTTAGGGGAAGGTATGGGGTTATAGCTAGGTTCAGAACTAGGGCGAGGGATAAAATAAGGGATGGGGTGAGAGTTAGGGTTCAGGTTAAACTCAGGACTAGGTTTAGGGCTAGGATGAGGGATAACATTTGTGTTAGAGTTATGGCAAGAATTACGGCTAGGGCTAATATCAGGTCTAGGGTTACTGTTAGGGATAGTTTTCTGGTAAGATTTATGGCTAGGTCAAGTGTCACAGTTAAGTTTAGGGTAAGGTTCAGTTTTAGAGCTAGGGGTATTATAATGGTCAGGATCAGGTATTGGGTTTTGGTTACGTTAAGGTTTAGGCTTAGGGCTTAAATTAGCATTAGGGTTAGAGTTAGGGTTAAGATAATGTATAGGGTTAGTTTTAGGCTTCAGGTTAGGTTTAGGGATCATTTAGGTTTAGGGTAATGGATAGGGTTAGGGATAGGTCTAGGATTAGCATTAGGATTATGGTTATCTTTAGAATAATGGATAGGGTTAGAGCTAGGGCTAGGGCTAGGTTTATGGTTGAGATTAGGGATAGAGTTAGGATTAGGGTTAGGGTTAAGGCTAGGCTCAGGGTCAAGGTTAGGTTTAGGGTATGGGTTAGGGTTTGAGCTAGGGTAAGTGCTAAGGCTAGGGTTAGATTTAGTGTTAGTTCTATGGTTACAGTTATGGTTAGGGTTAGATTTAGTATTGGGGTTAAGGCTAGAGTTATCATTAGGTTTTGTGTAATAAACAGGGTTAGATGTTGGGTTAGAGTTAGGGTTAGGTTTAGATTTAGGACTAGAGTTAGGGATAGGGTTAGGTTAACATTTAGGGTTTGAGCTAGGGTTAGGCCTAGGACAAGTGTTAGGTTTAAGTTTATGTCTAGGATTAGGTTTGCATTTATGGTTAGAGTAGGTTTAGGGTTGGGCTAGTGTTATCATGAGTTTTATCATTAGGATTAGGGTAATGGGTGGGGTTAAAACTAGGGTTAAGTTTAGGATTAGGGCTAGGTTTAGGGTTAGGGCTAGGCTTAGGGTTAGTCTTGCAGTAAGATTAAGGGTAAGGGTCAGGGATTGAGTAAGGTTTAGGGCCAGGGTGAGGTTTTGGGTTAGAATCAGGGCTAGGGATAGAGTTAGGGTTAGGATTAAGGCTAAGCTTAATATTAGGTTTAGGGTTATGGTTAGAGTAATTGATAGAGTTAGAGCTAGGGGTTGGGCTCTGGTTACAGTTAGAATTAGAACCAAAATTAGGGTTAGGGTTTGGGCTAGGGTTATGTTTAGGGTAAGGGTTAGTTTTTGAGCTAGAGTTAAGGCTAGGGCTAGGTCAAGAGTTAGGTTCACAGTTAGGTCTAGAGATAGGATGTCAGTAAGTTAATGGTTAGGGTTAGGGTTAGGGCTAGGGTTATCATTAAGGTTAGGATTAGGATTAGGATAATGGATATGGTTGGATGTAGGTTTATTTTTAGGATTAGGTTTAGATATAGTTTTAGGGTTAGGGTTAAGGCTATGGTTTTGTTGAGGTTTATGATAAAGGTTAGGGTTTGAGCTAGGGTTAGGACTATTGCAAGTGTTAGGTTTAGGATTAGGTCTAGGGTTAGTTTTCCTGTTAGGGTTAGGGTTAGGGTTAGGGTAACTGCTAGGGTAATTAATAGGGTTAGGTTTAGGTTTAGGTTTAGGGTAATGGGTAGGTTTAGAGATAGGTTTAGGGCTAGGGTTAAGGTTAGGTTTAGGGCTAGGGTTAAGTTTAGAGTTGGGGAAAAGTTTAAGTTTATATTTAGTGTAAGGGTTAGGATTTGAGCTAGGTTTAGGACTAAGTTAGTTTTAGGAGTAAGGATTAAGGCTAGGGTTAGGTTTATGGTTATGCTTAGGGCTAGGTTTACTAGGATTTGTTCTAGGTTTTGTGTTAGGATGAGGAGTAAGGTTAAGGCTATGGGTAATGTAAGAGCTAGAGTTATGGTTAGGGCTAGTTGTAGGGTTAGCATTATGGCTAGGTCTAGTGTTAGGTTTAAGTTTTTTTGCTATGGTCAGGTTTAGAGCTAGGTTTACTGTTAGGGTAAGGGTCAGTTTTCAGGATAGAATTAGAGTTAAAGTTAAGGCCAGAATTAGGACTAGGTTTATGTCTAAGGGTAGGGTTAGTCTTTGTGTAGGTTTAGTGTTATTGTTAGGGCTAGGGATAGGTTTATGTTTAGTTCTAGATCTAGAATTAAGCCTAGATTTAGGATTAGGCTTAGGTCTAGGGTTAGTAATAGGGTTAGGTTCAGGTATAAGTTACCAGTATGGATAGTGTTAGGGTTTGGCCTAGGGTTACGGTCAAGTTTAGACCTAGGGTTATTGTTTGGGTCAGAATAAGGGTCAGGGTTAGCATTAGGGTTTGGGATAGGATTAGAGCTAGAATGAGGGCTGGGGTTAGGACTATTAATAGGGTCAAGATTTTGGTTAACCTAAGGATTAGGGATAGATCTAGGGTTACCATTAGGTTTAGGGTTTTGCGTAGGGTAAGGGATAGTGTTAGAGCTAGGGTTAGGCTAGAGTTAGGTTAGGGTTAGGGTTAAAGCTAGGTTTAGGGCTCACATTAGAGCTACTTTTTGTGTTAGAGTTAGGGCAATCACTATTGTAAGAGCTAGGGTTACAATTAGGGTTAGTTTAGGTTTAGGGTTAGAGTTAGTTTTAAGGTTAGGGTAATATTTAAAGCTAGGCTTAGTGTTACAATAAGAGTCAGAGTCAGGGTTAGGGTTAGGACTGAAATAAGGGCTAGTGTTAATGTTAGGTTTCGGTTTAAGGTTAGGATGGTGTTTAGAGCTGTGAGAGTTTAGGATATGAGTCAGGGTCAGAGTTAGTTTTAAAGTTAGGGTTAGGACTCAAATTAAGGCTAGGGTTAGGTCTAGGTGTAGTATTAGGGTTTGGTTTAAGTTAAGGCTTAGGGTTAAGGCTATTGCTCAGTTTTGTTTTACTGCTAGGGTTAGGGTTAGGGCTAGGTTTAGGCTTAGATTTATGGTTATATTTAGATTTAGAGTTAGATCTAGAATTAGTGCTAGGACTAAGGATAGTGCAAGGGTTAGGGCTAGGGTTAGAGTTATGGTACGGGATACGGTTAGAACTAGGGATGGAACTAGTGTGAGAGCTAGAGTTAGTCTTAGGACTAGGGTTAGGGTTAGGGTTAGGGATAGGGCTAAATTAAGGCTAGGATTAGGGCTATGGTTAGTGTTCAGCTTAAGCCTAGAGTTAGGGTTAGAGTTAGAATAAAGTTTAGGGTAAGGGATGGTGTTATAGCTAGGTTTAGAGGTAGGGTGATATTTGTAATTAGGGTAAGGGCTATGGTTAGTGTTAGGGTTATGTTTAAGGCTAGATTTAGGAATAGGATGAGGGCTAGGCTTTGTTTTCAGGTTAGGGTTAGGATTTGAAGTATGGTTAATTTCAGGTCTAAAACTATGTTTAAAAATAGTTTTAGGTTTAGGATTATGGCTATGTATAGTGCAAGGGTTAGGTTTAGGGTTAGGGTGAGGTTTATGGCTAGGGTTATTATTAAAGTCAAGGTTGGTTTAGGGTTTGGGATAGGTTAAGGTTTAAAGTTAGGGAATGAATTAGCATTAGCATTATGGTTAGGGTATGTTAGGTTTAGTATTTGGTTTCATATTAGGTTTAGGGTAATGTATAGGGATAGGATTAGAGATTGCATTAAGTTTAGGCCTAGGGTTAGCATTAGTTTTAAGGTTATGATTATGGTAATGGATAGGGTTAGAGCTAGGGTTAGGGCTATGATTATAGTTATGATTAGGGCTAGGGTTAGGGTTAGGGTTAGGGTTAGGGTTAAAGCTCATTTGGTGCTTGAATTAGGGGTAGGTTTTGGGTTAAGTTAATGCAAGGATTAAGGTTATAGCTAATATAAGTACTAGGGTTATGATTAGGGCTTAATTTAGGGTTAAGTTTAGGGTTAGATTTAGTGTTAGGGTTAGGTTTATGGTTAGGGTGATGTTTAGAGCTAGCGTTACATTTAGTGTCAGAGTCAGGGTCAGGATTATATTTAGGGTTCAGCTTATAAATCGGATTAGGGCTACAGTTAGGGGTAGGTGTATAGTAAGGGTTTGGTTTGCTTTAAGGGTTAGGGTTATAGCTATGGCTCAGTTTTGATTTAGGGCTAGTGTTAGCGCTAGTTTTAGGATTAGTGTTAGGGTTAGGGCTAGTATTAGGGTTAGGCTTAGGCTTCTGTTTAGGGTTATATTTAGAGTTAGGTTTTGATGTAAGCTTAATTTTAGGGCTAATGATAGGACAAGGGTTGGGACTAGCATTAAGACTAGCTTTAGGGTTTTGGTAAGGGATTGGGTTAGATCTAGTTATAGGGCTAGTATGAGATTTAGAGTTAGTCTTAGGGCTAGGAATAGGGTTAGGGTTAGGGATAGAGCTAAATTAGGGCTAGGGTTAGTGTTAGGTTTAGGCCTAGGGTTAAGGTTAATGTTGGGTTTACGTTTAGGGTAAGGGAATGACTATAGCTAGATTGAGGGCTAGGGCAATGGTTGGTATTAGGGTTAGTTCTAAGAATAGGGTTAGGGTTATGATTATGGCTAGGTTTAGGGCTAGAAAGAGGGCTAGTGTTTGTGTTAGGGTTGAGGCTAATATTAGGGCTAGGACTAATGTCAGTGTTAAGGTTACAGTTAGGAACATATTTAGTGTTAGGTTTATTGCTTGGTTCAGTGAAAGTTTTAGATCTAGGGTAAGGTTCAGGTTTAGAGCTAGGGCTATTATTAGGGTCAGGGTCAATGTTAGGGTTTGGGTTAGGTTAGGGTTTAGGTTTAGGGCTCAAATTAGCATTAGGTTTAGTGTTAGGCTAATGACAGGGTTAGGTTCAGGGTTTAGGTTTGGTTTAGTGTGATGGATAGGGTTAAGGTTAGACCTAGTGTCAGCATAAGTATTAAGGTTGTTACTAGGGTAATGGATAGGGTTAGACCAAAGGTTAGGGCTAGGGTTATGTTTAGGATTGGGACTAGTGTTTGTGTTTGGGTTAGGTTTAATTTAGGGTTAAATCTATGTTTAGGACTCTTCTTAAGGCTAGATTTTGGATTAGGTTATGGCTAGGGTTAATTCTACAGCTAATGTACAAATAAAGTTATAATTAGCATTAGTTATAGGGTTAAGGTAAAGACCACATCTAGTGTTAGGGTTAGGTTAATGGTTACAATGATGTTTAGAGATAGGCTTAGTGGTAGGGTCAGAGTCAGGATCAGGGTAAGTTTTCAGGTTAGGGTTAGGACTAGAATTAGGGATAGGGTTAGGGATAGGTGTAGGGTTAGGGTTTGGTTTAGGTTGAGGGTTAGGTTTAGGGCTATGACTCGGTTTTATTTTAGGGCTAGGCCTAGGGTAAGGGCTAAGTTTAGGGCTCGGTTTCGGGTGATGGTAAGGGAAAGGGTTAGAGCAATGTATAGGGCTAGGGCGAGAGTTAGAGTTAGTCTTTGGGCTGGTTTTAGGGTTAGGGATAGGACTAAATTAGGGCTGGAATTAGGGCTATGGTTAGTGCCAGGGTTAGGCCTAGGGTTAGGGATAGGGTTAGTGTTATGGCTATGGTTAAGGTTAGGTTTAGGGTAAGGTATGGGATTATACCTAGTTTTAGGTCTAGGGTGAGGGATAGAATTTAGGGTTAGGATTAGGGTTAGGTTTATGATTAAGGTGAGATTTATGGTTAAGATGTGAGCTACGTTTTGTGTTAGGATTAGGTCTAGAATTAAAGCTAGGGCTAATGTGAAGTCTAGGGTATGGTTAGGAATAGTTTTAGGGTTAGGTGTATGGCTAGGTCTAATGTAAGGTTTAGGTTTGTTGTTAAGTTCAGGTTTAGAGCTAGAGGTATTATTATGGTAAGGGTCAAGGTTAAAGTTTGGGTTAGGTTAAGGTTTAGGGTTAGGGCTTTAATTAGCATTAGGGTTAGGGATAGGGTAATTAAAGGGTTAGGTTTAGGGTTCAGGTTAGATGTAGGTTAGTGGATAGGGTTAAGGTTAGGGATAGGATTAGGATTCTGCCTAGGTTTAGCATAAAGGTTAGGGTTACCATTAGGGTAATGGATACGGTTAGAGCTAGAGTTAGGGCTAGGATTATGGTTAGGATTAGGTCTAGGGTTAGGTTTAGTGTTAGGGTTAGAGCTATGGTTATGGTTATGGTTAACTTTAGGGTTAAGACTAGGGTAGGGCTTGGATTAGGGCTAGGTGTTTGGATAGCTTAGGGCTATCACTAATGGAAGAACTAGTGTTATGATTAGGGTTAGTTTTAAGGTTAATGTTAGGGCTAGATGTAGTTTTAGGGTTGGGTTTAGGGTTAGGGTGATATTTAGAGCTAGGTTTAGTGTTAGTGTCAGGGTCAGTGTTTGGGTTATGGTTATGGTTATGGTTAAGTTTAATGCCAGAATTAGGACTAGGTTTAGGTCTAGGGGTAGGGGTAGTATTTGGGTTTGGTTAAGGGTTATTTTTAAGGCTAGTTTAGGATTAGGATTAGATTTAGGTCTAGGGCTAGTGTTAGGGTTAGGGTTAGTTATAAGATTACCGGTAGAACTAGTGTTAGTGTTCAGTTTAGGGTTAGGTTCAGGTTTAGACCTACGATTAGTGTTAAGGTTAAAATAAGGGTCAGGGTTAAGGTTAGGGTTTTGGATATGATTATAACTAGAATGAGGGCTAGGGTTAGGACTAGTAATAAAGTTAGGGTTTGGATTAAGCTAAGAATTAAGGATAAAACTAGGGTTAGCATTAGGGTTAGGGTTTGGCTTAGGGTAAGTGATAGGGTTACAGCTAGGTTTAGGGCTAGGGTTAAGGCTAGGGTTAGGGTTAGTTTCAGGGTTAAAACTCGGGTTAGGGCTCGGATTAGGACTAGTTTTGTATTAGGGTTAGGGCTAGTATTAGAGTTATGGCTAATGTAGGAACTGGGGTTATGATTAGGGTTAGTTTTAGGGTTATGGTTGGGGGTTATACCTCAAAGGTTAGGATTAGGTTTAAGGTTAGGGTGATATTTAGAGCTAATATTAGTGTTAGGTTAATATTCAGGGTCAGGGTTAATTTTAGGGTTAGTGTTAGGACTCGAATTAGGGTTAGGGTTACTGTAAGGGTTCAGTTTTAGGTTAGGGTGGTTTTTAGAGCTATGGTGAGTGTTAGATTATAAGTCAAAGTCAGGGTTAGTGTTAAGGTTAAATTTAGGACTCAAATTATGGCTAGGGTTTGGTCTAGGTGTAGTGTTAGGGTTTGGTTTAAGTTAAGGTTTAGTGTAAGGGGTATTGCTCAGTTTTGTTTTACTGCTAGGGTTAGGGTTAAGGCTAGTTTTATGATTAGCATTAGGGTTAGGGCTAGTGTTAGTGTTAGGCTTAGGCTTAAGGTTAGAGTTAGATTTAGAGTTAGGGTTAATCTAGCTTTAGGCCTAGGAATAAGAATTAGGAAAGGGTTATGGCTAGGGTTATGGCTAGGGTTGGGGTTATGTAAGGGATAGGATTAGAACTAGAGATAGGGCTAGTATGAGAGTTAGAGTTAGTCTTAGGGCTAGGGTTAGGGATAGGGTTAAGTTAGGTCTAGTATTAGGGCTATGGTTAGTGTTCAGTTTAAGCGTAGAGTTAGGGTTAGAGTTTGGATTAAGTTTAGGGTAAGGGATGATATTATACCTAGGTTAATGGTAGGGTGAGGTTTAGAATTAGCGTTAGGGCTGTGGTTAGTGTTAGGGTTATGATTAAGGCTAGATTTAGGGCTAGGGTGAGGGCTAGGGCTTGTTTTAGGGTTAGGCCTAGTATTAGGGCTAGGGCTAATGCAGGTCTAGGGTTTAAAGATAGTTTTAGGATAAGGTTTATGGCTACATTTAGTATAAGTGTTAGGTTTAGGATTAGGGTCAGAATTAGAGATAGGGGTATTATTAGGGTCAGAGTCTGGTTTAGGGTTTGGAATAGGTTAAAGTTTAAAATTAGGGCTCAAATTAGCATTAGGATTAGGATTAGAGTAATGATAGGTTGAGCTTTAGGGTTTAGGTTTGTTTTAGGGTAATGGATAGGGTTAGAATCAGGGACAAGGTTAGTTTTAGGCCTAGGGTTAGCATTAGGGTTAGGGTTATGGTAATGGCAATAGATAGGGTTAGAGCTAGGGTTAGGGCAAGGTTTATGGTTATGATTAGTGTTAGTGTTAGGGTTAGGGTTAGGATTAAAGATCAGGTTACAGTTTGGATTAAGGTTAGGTTTTGGGTTAAGCTAGTTCTAGGGGTAGGGTTATGGCTAATGTAAGTACCAGGGTTATGATTAGGGTTAAATTTAGAGTTAGGGTTAGGACTAGGTCTAGTGTTAGGTTTAAGTTTAGGGTTAGGGTGATGTTTAGAGCTATGGTTTGTGTTATGGTCAGAATCAGGGTCAGGGTTGATTTTAGGGTTCGGCTTAAAACTCGACTTAGGGCTAGGATTAGGGTTAGGGTTTGGTTTAGATTATGGGTTAGGGTTACGACTATGGCTGGGTTTTGTTTTAGGGCTAAGATAGGGTTAGGGCTAGTTTTCCAATTTGAATTAGGGTTAGAGCTAGTGTTAGGGTGAGGTTTAGGCTTAAGGTTAGAGTTAGATCCAGGTTTAGGTCTAGGGCAAATGTTAGGGCTAGGGTTGGGGCTAGAGATAGGGCTAGGGTTTGGGTTATGGTAAGGGATAGATTTAGATCTAGGGATAGGGCAATGGGGAGAGTTAGAGTTAGTCTTAGGACTGGGTTGGGTTAGGTTTAGGATTAGCACTAAATTAGGGTTAAGATTAGCACTAGGGTTAGTGTTAATTTTAGATCTAGGTTTATGGCTAGGGTTAGGTTAGCGTTAGGGTTTGGGTAAGGTATTATGTTACAGCTATGTTTAGGGCTAGAGCAAGGGATAAAATTAGGGTCAGGGCTAGGGTTAAGTTTAGGGTTAGGATTAAGGCTAGG
The DNA here is from genome assembly GCF_048772815.1 of Callospermophilus lateralis. NCBI lineage: Eukaryota > Metazoa > Chordata > Mammalia > Rodentia > Sciuridae > Callospermophilus > Callospermophilus lateralis. The sequence goes on from NC_135305.1 coordinate 164,459,910, forward strand.
CTTAGGGCTAGGGCTAATGACATGTCTAGGGTTATGGTTAGGGATAGTTTTAGGGTTACATTAATGGCCAGGTCTTTTGTAAGCATTACGTTGAGGGTTGGGGTCAGGTTTACAGCTATGGTTATTATTAGGACAGAGTCAGGGTTAGGGTATGTGTTAGGTTAAGTTTTAGGGTTAGGGCTCAAATTAGCATTAGTATTAGTGTTAGGGTTTGGGTAATGGATTTGGTTAGGTTTAGGGTTCAGGTTAGGTTTAGGTAATGGATAGGGTTAGGGTTAGGTATAGGGTTAGTGTCAGGCCTAGGGATAGAATTTGGTTAGGATTATAGTTAGGGTAATGGATAGGATTAGAGCTACGGTTAGGACTAGGGTTAAAGTTCAGTTAGGGCTAGGGTTATGGTTCAGGTTAGGTTTAAGGCTAGCTTTAGAGTGAGGGTGAGTGTTTGTGTTAGGGCTAGGGCTAGGATTAGGGCTAATATCAGGTCTAGCATTACGGTTAAGGATAGTTTTAGGGTTCGGTTATGGCTAGGTCTAGTGTAAAGGTAACGTATAGGGTAAAGGTCAGGTTTAGAGTTAGGTGTATTATTAGGGTCAGGGTTGTGGTTAGGGATTGGTTTTGGTTAAGGTTTAAGGTTAAGGCTTGAATTGGTATTAGTTTTAGAGCAATGGATAAGGTCAGGTTAAGTGTTCAGGATAGGTTTAGGTTTTTGAATAGGGTTAGGGATAGCTATATGGTTAGTTTTAGCTCTATTGTTAGCATTTGGCTTAGGCTTATGTTTAGGGTAATGGTTAGGGTTACAGGTAGGTTTATGTTTAGGATTAGAGATAGAGTTAGGGTTAGGGTAGGGTTAGCTTTAGGGTAAAGGTTAGGTTTAGAGCTAGGGTTAGGGCTAGGGTGAGGGATAGGGTTAGAGCAGGTCTAGGACAAAGATTATGGTTTGGGCTATGGTTAGATTAGGATTATGGTTAGGGTTAGGGAATGGATAGAGTTAGAGCTAGGGTTTGGGCAATGGTTACAGTTAAAATTAGGGTTAGAATTATGGTTAGGTATACATAATATTTAGGATTAGGATTAGGCAAGGTATAGAGATAATGTTTAGGATTAGGATTAGGCTAGGTTTAGAGATAATGTTTAGGATTAGGATTAGGCTAGGTTTAGAGATAATGTTTAGGATTAGGATTAGGCTAGGTTTAGAGGTAGTGTTAGGGTTTGAGTTACTTTATTCAAATTTTTTTATACAATCCAGGATTCATCTTCAACTAAACTTACTCTGTTTCCCAGGTTTAGGCATTTTGATTCAACAGTTTGGTGTCAGGAACAGTGAAATTTTTATTTCACTTCATTTGACTTATACGAGTAAACGGAAATGAACATGAAAATCAAACAGGGTTTATGCTAGCTGCTTGAAACGTCACACACATCCTCAAATCTTTGTGGGGACACTCTGTTATGTTCCTTGTGATTGCAGGCCTAAGCTGAAGCATGTAAAAACAACTTTATCTGAGAGCCCTTTAGGAGAAAGCAGGGAAATATGCATGCACTGAAATACCTTCCATAATTATTTGGTAAGATTTGTTTGATACTGCATAGGATTCATCATTTAGCTTGCCCCACAAAGCTCCCCAAGTGTGAGACTTCTAGGATCAATGGTTCTCTAATGAGGTTAGGGTTAGTTTTAGGTTTAGGGTTAGGGCTAGGGTTAGACATAGTGTTAGGGTGAGAGTTAGTTTTGTTCAAATTTCTTTGATACTTGGAAGGAGTCATCTTTTACCTAGCCTTAATATGCTTCCCAGGTTTGGGCCTTCTCATTTCAATGGTTCACTATTAGAAACACTTTGTATTTTAAGGCTACCATAATCAAACCATGTTTGATTTGCACCTCTATATTTATCAAACTATATAGTGCAAAATGAAGTGAAACAAGAAAATTCAAACAGTTTCTGTCTGCAAACCATTGAACCTAGGGGAACCAAACTTGGAGAACAATGTGTGTTTAAAGAAGGATGAATCCTGTAGAGTATCAAAGAAATCCAGTGAAAATTTTTTGCATCTCTTTTATTACATGGGATTTTCTCTGATAGCTCCAAAAGCACAGGTAGAGAAAGCTGTACTTGTCTGCCTCTGCTAAGAGCTCTTTTGACTAGGACCAAATCACAGAATAAACACTTTGAACTGATAGTGTGTGTGAAGTTTCAAGCATCTAGCAAAGCAGTCTTTGATTTGTAACTCTATTTCCCTTTATCTCTATAATGCAAAACAAAGTGAAACCTGAAAATTCAGATGTTAATATGAGCAAGTCATTGAACCTCATAGTCTCAAACGTGGGATACAAAGTGTGTTTACTGAAAGAGTCAATGCTGTTGAGTATCAAAGAAATCCAATAAAAAAATTGTTGCAGCTCTTTCAGTACATTGGGATTCTACTGCTAGCTCCTAAAGTGAGTTATTAAAAGCTGTCCCTGCATGCTTCACTTTTAAGTACTTCAACCAGGAAAAATCCACAGAATGAGTACTGAGAACTGATTGTGTGTGTGAAGTTTCAAGCATCTAGCAACAACCATGTTTGATTTTTAACTCTATTTCTATTCATCTCTATAGTGCAAAAGGAGTATCAAAGAAATCCAATAAAAAAAAATTGTTGCAGCTCTTTCAGAACATTGGGATTCTCCTGCTAACACTTAAAGTGATTAGTAAAAGCTTTTTCTACATGCTTCTGCTTAGAAGTACTTCAACCATTAATAAACAACAAAGTAAACACTGAGAAAATATTTTATATGCCATTTTCAAGCAGCTATCACAAACTGTGTTTTATTTGCAGCTCTACTTTCATCCACCTTCATAGTGCAAAATGAAGTGAAACTTGAAAATTCAAACTATTTCTGTGTACCAACCATTGAACCTTGGAGTCCCAAACTTGGGCTACACAGTGGGATTAGGTAAAGGTATACCATGAGGACTAGTAAAGAAATCCAATGAAAAAATGTTGCGGCTTTTTCAGTACATTGCGATTCTCCTGCTAGCTCCTAAAAAAAGTTTGTAAAAACTGTTTCTGTGTGCCTCTGCTTAGAAGTACTTCAACCAGGAACAAACCAAAGAGTCAACAATGTACTGAGAACTGATTTTGGATGCCAAGTTTCAAGCAGCTAGCACAAACCTTGTTTAATAGGCAGCTCTATTTTCCACCTGTATTGATCAATATGAAGTGAAACCTGAAAATTCAAACTTTTCCTGTCTGCAAACTGTTGAAACTAGGAGAACCAAACATGGAAAAAAATGTGTGTTCAGTGAAAACATAAATACTGCTGAGCACCAAAAAATTTAGTGAAAAATATCTTTGCTGTTCTTTCAGTTCGTGGGAATTTTCCTGCTAGCTCCTAAAGCACTGATAGAGAAAGATTTCCTGTGTGCTTCTTCTTAGAATACTTTTAGCAGGAACAATCCATAGAGTGAACACTTCAATCTATTTTTATTCATCTCTATAGTGCAAATTGAAGTAAAACCTGAAAATTCAAACTGTCACTACGTGCAAACCAATGAACCTAGGATTTCCAAACTTGGAGTACCATGTGGGATTAATGAAAGGGTGAATCCTGCAAAGGATCAAAGAAATCCAACCAAAAGAATTGTGAAGCTCGTTCAATAATATGGGATTCTCTTTCTAGCTCCTAAAGCAACTTTATAAAAGCTGTTCCTGCATACTTCTGCTTAGAAGTATTTGAACCAGGAAAAAAGCACAGAGTGAGCACTGAGAACTGATGGTGCATGTCACGTTTCAAACAGCTAGCACAAGCCATGTTTACTTTACAGCTCTATTTTAATCTATCTGTATAGAGCAAATTGAAGTGAAACCTGAAAATTCAAACTGTTTCTGTCTGCAAACTATTGAACCTAGGATAACTGAACTTGCAGATCAAGTGTGTTTAAAGAAAGCACAAATCCAGATGAGTATGAAAGAAATGCAATGAAAAATGTGTTGCAGCTCTTTCAGTCTATTGGAATTTTCCTTCTAGCTTTTAAAATACTGATAGAAAAAGCTATTTCTGCTTGCCTCTGCTGAGAGCTACTTTTACCAGGTAAAAAACAAAGAGTGAACACTTTGAATTAACTCATTCTGTGAAGTTTTAAACATCTAGCAAAAAAATGGCTGATTTGTAGCTCTATTTCCATCCATCTCTATAGATCATAACAAAGTGAAACCTGAAAATTCAAACTGTATCTGTGTGCAAAGCATTGAACCTAAGAGTCCAAAACTTAGGGTACAAATTTGGTTTAGTGAAAAGATAGAAGCGCTGAATCAAAGAAATCCATTTAAAACAATTCTTGCAGTTCTTTCAGTGTATTGGGATTCTTTTGCTAAGTTTTAAAGCGAGCTAATAAAAGCTGTTCCTGCATGTTTTGTCTTACAAGTCCTTCAATCAGGAAAAAACCACAGAGTGAGCTCTTAGAACTGATTGTGTATGACCAGTTTCAAGCAGCAGCACAAACCGTGTTTGATTTGAAGCTCCATTTTCATCCACGTGTACAGTACAAAAAGACGTGAAACCTGAAATTTCAAACTGTTTGTGTCTGCAAACTGTTGAATCTAGAAGAACCAAACATGGAAAACAAAGTGTGTTTAGTGAAAGGATGAATTCTGACAAGTATCAAAAAAAAACCCACTGAAGAAAAAATTGTGGCTCTTTCAGTATATTGTAATTTTTCTGATAGCCCCTAAAGCACTGAGAGAGAAAGCTGTTCCTGTGTCCCTCTGCTTAGTGCTACTTTGACCAGGACCAATGCAAAGAGTGAACACTTCGAACTGATTGTGTGTGTGTGAAGATTCAAGCAGCTACCACAAACCGTGTTTGATTTGTAGCTCTATTTCCATCAATCTTTATACTGCCAAACCATGAAACCTGAAAATTCAAACTCTTTCTGTGTGCATACCCTAGAACCTAGGAGTCCCAAACCTGGACTACAAAGTGGAGTTAGTGAAAGGTGAACCCTGTGGAGTATCAAATAAATGTAATAAAAAAAAATTCAGCTCTTCCAATACATCAGGATTTTTCTTCTGGCTCCTAAAGTGACTGAGTTAACACTTTTCCAGCATATTTCATCTTAGTATTACTTCCAACCAGAAAAAAACGATAGAATGACTACTGAGAACAGATTGTGTATGTCACGTTTCAAGTAGCTAGCTCAAACTGTATTTGATTTGTAGCTCTATTTTCATCAACCTCTAAAGTGCAAAAAAAAGTGAAACCTAAAAATTCAAACTGTTCTTCTATGAGAATCCTTGAACTAGGAGAATCAAACTTGAGTAACAAAGTGCATTTAGTGAAAGGGTGAATCCTGCTTAGTATTAAAGATATCCCATGAAAAATATTTTGCAGTTCTTTCAGTACTTGAAAATTTTCCTGCTAGCTCCTAAAGCCCTGAGAGAGAAAGCTGTGCCTCTGCTTACAGCTACTTTAAACAGGAACAAAGCAAATAGTGATGACTTAGTAATTGTTGTGTGTGTGAAGCCTCAAGCATCTAGTTAAAACCATGTTTGATTTGTTCCTCTATTTCCATCTATCTCTATAGATCAAAACAAAGTGAAACTTGAAAATTCAAACTGTTCCTGTGTGCAAACTGTTGACCTAGTAGTCAACAAACTTGAAGTACAAAATGGTTTTATTGAATGGGTGAATCCTGCTCAGTATCAATGTACTCCAAAAAAAAAAATTAAATGAAGCTCTTTCAGTTCATGAGATTTTTCCTACTAGCTCTTAAGGGCTCTTAAAATAAGCAGCCCCTGCATGCCTCTGCTTACAGCTACTTTGACCAGGAACAAACCAAAGAGTGAACACTTAGAAATGATTGTGTGTGAAGTTGCAAGCATCAAGCACAAACTGGATTTGTTTTGTAGTTCTATTTCCATCCATCTCTATAGTGCAAAGCAAAGTGAAACCTGAAAATTCAAACTGTTCCTGTCTTCACACCTTTGAAACTAGGAGAACCAAACTTGGGGAACAAAGTGCATTTCATGAAAGGGTGAATCCTGACTACTATCAAAGTAATCCAATGAAAAAACTTTACAGCTATTTCAGTATATTTAGATTATCATACTAGCTCCTAACGGGACTTAGTAAAACTGTTCCTGTAGGCTTTTCTTAGAAATACTTCAACCAGCAACAAACCACAGAGTGAGCACTGAGTTCTGATTTGCATGTGAACTTTCAAGCAGCTAGTCAAAATCATATTTGATTTGCAGCTCTATTTTTATCCACCTGTATTATGCAAAATAAAGTGAAACCTGAAAATCCAAACTATTCCTGTCCACAAAACATGAAATATAGTAAAATCAAAATGGAAAGAAAGTGTGTTTTGAGAAAGGATGAATTCTGTCCCATATCAAAGAAATCCAACAACAAAAAATTTTCATTCTTGCAGTACATGGGAATTTTTCAGCTAGCTCCTAAAGCCCTGATACAGAAAGGTGTGCCTGTATGCCTCTCATTAGAGCTACTTGGACCAGGAGCAAACTAAATAGTGAGGACGTAGAAATGATTGTGTGTGTGAAGTTTCAAACATATAACACAAACCATGTTTGATTTGTAGCTCTATATCCATCCATCTCTATCTATAGTGCAAAAAAAGTGAAACCTGAAAATTCCAACTGTTCCTGTGTGCAAACCTTTGAATGTAGAAATCCCAATTTGGGGTACAAAGTGCGTTTAGAGAATGGGTGAATCCTGTCCAGTTCAAAGAAATCCAAAAAAACAATTTTGCAGCTATTTCACTACATTTGGATTCTCCTACAAGCTCCTAAAGCAACTTAGTAAAAGCTGTTTCTGCATGCTTCTGCTTAGAAGTATTTCAACCAGGAACACCACAGAGTGGGCCTTGAGAACTGATTGTGTATGGGAAGTTTCAAGTATCTAGCAGAGACTGCATTTGATTTGAAGCACTATTTTCATCCACATGTACAGTGCAAAACTAAGTGAAACATGGAAATTTAAACTGTTCCTGTCTGTCAAACATTGAACCTAGGTGAACCATACTTTGGAACAAAGTGTGTTTATTATAAGAGTGAATCCTTCTCAGTATCAAAGAAATCAACTAAAAAAATTGCAGCTCTTTCTGTACATGGGAATATTTCTACTAGCTCCTAAGGTATCTTAGAAAAAGCACTTCCTGCATACCTCCACTTATAACTACTTTGATCAAGAACAAACCACAGAGTGAACCCTTACAATTGATTTTGTCTGTGAGTTTCAAGTATCTAGCACAAACTATGTTTGTTTTGTAGTTCTATTTCCATCCATCTCTGTAGTGCAAAAAAATTTGAAACCTGAAAATTTGAACTATTCCTGTGTGCAAACTGATGTATCTAAGAGTATCAAACATGGGGGATAAAGTGAGTTCAGAGAAAGAGTAAATCCAGCCCCATATCATAGAAATCCAACAAATAATTTTGCAGCTATTTCAGTACATTGTGATTCTGCTTCTAGCACCTAAAACGACTTAATAAATGCTGTTCCTGAGTGTGTCTGGTTAGAAGTATTTGACTCAGGAACAAACCACAGAGTAAGCACTGATAACTGATTGTGTTTGTGAAGATTCAAGCATCAGGAACAAACCAGTTATGATTTGTAGCTCTATTTCCATCCATCTTTATAGTGCAAAGGAAAGTGAAACCTGAAAATTCAAAGTAATCAAAAAAAAAATGAAGCTCTTTCAGTACATGTGAATTTTCCTACTAGCTTCTAAAGGGCTCTTAAAATAAGCAGTATCTGCATGCCTCTGATTACACCTACTTTGACCAGGAACAAACTACAGAATTAACACTTAGAAATGATTGCCTTTGTGAAATTTCAAGCATCAAGCACAAATTGTGTTTGATTCATTCCTCTATTTCCATCCATCTCTACAGTTCAAAAACAAAGTGAAACCTAAAAATTCAAACTGTTCCTGGGTGCAATCCATTAAACCTAGGAGTCCCAAATTTTAAGTACAAAATAGTTTTAGTGAATAGGTAAATCCTGGTCAGTGTTAAAGAAATTCAAAAAACAAAATTTGAAGCACTTTCAATACATATTAATTTTCCTACTATCTCCTAGAGGGATCTTAAGATAAGAATTTCCTGCATTCCTCTGCTTACAGCTCCTTTGACCAGGAACAAACCACAGAGTGAACACTTCAAAATAATTATGTGTGTGGAGTTTCAAGCATCTATCACAAGCCAGATTTGCTTTGTTGTTCTATTTCCATCCATCTCTATAGTGCAAAACTAAGTGATACCTGAAAATTCGAACATTTTCTGTCTGTAGACTTTTGAACCTAGGAGAACAAAACTTGGGAAACAAAGGTGTTTTATTTAAAGATGAATCCTGACTAATATCAAAAGTGCAATTAAAAAGGGTTTGCAGATCTTTTAGTACATGTGTATTTTCCTACTAGCTCCTATAGAGCTCTTAGAAAAAGCTGGTCCTTCGTGTCTCTGCTTAGAGCTACTTTGGTCAGGAAAAAAACACATAGCAATGACTTAGAACTGATTGTGTGTGTGAAATTTCAATCATGTAGGACAAACTATGTTTGATTTGTTTCTCTACTTCCATCCATCTTTATACTTTAAAACAATGTGAAATCTGTAAATTCAAACTATTCCTTGTGTAAACCTTTGAACCTAGGAATACCTACCTTAAGGAACAAAGTGGGTTTAGTAAAAGTGTGAATTCTACCAAGTATCAAAGAAATCCAGCAAAAATATTTTGCAGCTGTTTCAGCACGTGAGAATTTTCCTGCTGCCTCCTATAGCACTTATAGAGAAAGCTATTCCTGCGTGCCTCTACTAAGAGCTATTTTGACCAGGAACAAACAACATAATGAACCCTTAGACCTGATCGTGTTTGTGAAGTTTCAAGCATGTCTCACAAAATGTGCTTGATTTGTGGCTCTATTTCCATCCATCTCTATAGTGCAAAACAAAGTAAAACTTGAAAATTTAAACTCTTCCTGTGTGTAACAGTTGAGCCTAGGAGTACGAAACTTGGAAAACAAAGTGGGTTTAGCAAAAGGGTGAATCTGACTCAGTATCAAAGAAATAAAAAAAAATGAAGCTCTTTCAGTATATGTATTTTTTTCTAGCTCTTAATGGGATCTTAGAAAAAGCTGTTCCTGCATCCTGTGCTTTAAGCTACTTTTACCATAAACAAACCACAGAGTGAACACTTAGAATTGATTTTCTGTGTGAAGATTCATGTACCTAGCACAAACTATGTATTATTTGTAGCTCTATTTCCATCCAAGTCGATAATGCAGATTGAAGTGAAGCTTGAAAATTCAAACTGTTCCCTTTCTGCAAACAGTTGAACCTAGAAGAACAAAACTTGGGTAACAAAGTGTGTTTCATGAAAGGATAAATCCTGCCCAGTAACAAAGAAATCGAACGAAAAAATTTTTGCAGGTCTTTCAATACATGAGAATTTTCTTGGTAGCTCCTAAAATGCTGAAAGAGAAAGTTGTTCCTGCATGCCTCTGTTTAGAGCTACTTTGGCTTGGAACAAATCAGATAATGATAACTTAGAAATAATTTTGTGTGTGAAGATTCAAGCATCTAGAATAAACCATGTTTGATTTGTTCCTCTATTTTTATCCAACTCCATACTACAAAACAAAGTGAAGCCTGAAAATTCAAACTACTCCTGTCTGAATACAATTGAATCAAGGAGTACCAAACTTGGGGAACAAAGTGGGTTTTTTGAAAGTGTGAATCCTACCCAGTATCCATGAAATCCAAAGAAAAAAAAATTGCACGAGTTTCAGTACATGCAAATTTTTCTCCTAGCTCCTAAAGCACTGATATAAAAAGCTCTTCCTGTGTATCTCTGCTTAGAGCTACTTTGACAAGAAACAAACGACAGAGTGATGACTTAGAACTAATTGTGTGTATGTGAATTTTCCAGCATCTAGCACAAAACGTGTTTGATTTGTAGCTCTTTCACCATCCATCTGTATAGTGCAAAAAAAAAGTAAAACCTGAAAATTCAAACTATTCGTGTTTGCAAACCATTGAACCAAGGAATTCCAAACATGGGGAACTAAGTTGCTTGAGTGAAATGGTGAATCCAGCGCCATATCAAATAAATCCAAAGAAAAAAAATTGCAGCTATTTCAGTACTTTGGGATTCTACTGCTAGCTCCTAAAGTGAATTAGTAAAAGCTGTTCCTGCATGCTTTTGCTTGGAATTACTTCAACCAGGAACAAACCCCAGAGTGAGCACTGAGAACTGATTGTGTATGTGAAGTTTCAGGCAGCTAGCTTGCACAAACCATGTTTGATGTATAGCTCTATTTTCATTCACCTGTATAATTCAAAATAATTGAAACGTGAAAATTCAAATTTCTCCTGTCTGTAAACCATTGAACATAGGTGAATCAATCTTGGGGATCCAAGTGGGTTTAGTGAAAGTGCGCATTCTACCAAGTATCAAAGAAATCCAATGAAAAATTTTTTTCAACTGTTTCAGTACATGGGAATTTTCCTGCTACATCCTAAAATTCTGAGGGAGAAAGCTGTTCCTGAATCCCTTTGCTTGGAGCTATTTTGACCGGGAATAGATCACGTAGTGAACACTTTTAACTGATTGTGTGTGTGAAATTTCAAGAACCTATCACAAACAATGTTTGATTTGTTCCTCGATTGCCATCCATCTCTATAGTACAAAACAAAATGAAACATGAAAATTAAAATTATTTCTCTGTGCAAATATTTGAACCTAGGAGTACCAAACTTGGGCAACATAGTGGGTTTAGTGAATGTGTTATTCCTACCCAGTATCAAGGAAATGTAATGAAAAAAAAAAATTTTGCACCTGTTTCAATACACGGGATTTTTTCTGCTAGATCTTAAAGTGCTGTTATAAAAATCTTTTTTTATAACATGCCTTTGCTTAGAGCTACTTTGACCAGGAACAATCCACAGAATGATGACTTAGAACTGATTGTGTGTGTGAAGTTTCAAGCATCTACCACAAAATGTTTTTGATTTATTCCTCTATTTCCATCCATCTTTAAAGTTCAAAACAAAGTGAGACCTGAAAATTCAAACTATTTATGTGTGGGAAACCATTGACCCTAGGAGTCTCAAATGTTGGAAACAAAGTGGGTTTAGTGAAAGGGTGAATCCTGCCTAGTATCAAAGAAAACCAATGAAAACAATTGTGCAGCTATATCAGGACATTGGGATTCTCCTGAAAGCTCCTAAAATGACTAAGTAAAAGGTGTTCCTGCATGCTTCGACTTCAACCAGGAACAAACCCCAGAATGACCACTGGAAACTGATTGTGTATGTGAAGTTTCAAGAAGCTAGCACAAACTGTGTTTGGTTTGAAGCTTTATTTTCAGCCACCTGCTAGTGCAAAATGAAGTGAAACCTGAAAATTCAAACTGTTTCTTTCTGCAAATCGTTGAACCTAGGAAAACCAAACTTGAGGAAGAAAGTGTGTATCACGAAAGGATGATTCCTGACCAGTATCAAAAAAACCCAATGAAAAAAATGTTCAGCTCTTTCAGTACATGGGAATTTTCCTGCTAGCTCCTAAAAGACTCTTAGAAAAAGCTTTCCCTGCATGCCTCTGCTTAGAACTACTTTAATCAGGAACAAAGCAAATAGTGATGACTTAGAACTGATTTTGTGTGTGAAGTTTCAATCTTCTAGCACAAACCATGTTTGATTTGTAACTCTATTTCCATCCATCTCTATAGTGCAAAACAAAGTGAAACCTGAAAATTCAAACTATTCCTTTGTGCAAACTATTGAATCTAGAAGTATCAAACTTGGAGAACAAAGTGGGTTTAGTGAAAGGGTGAATCCTGCCCATATGAGAGAAATCCAACAAAAAAAATTATTTCTTTGTGGCGCCGAAGGTCTGTTCTTGAGTTTCATAAGAAATTTTCAGCTCCCACAATGAAAATCTTTCTAACCCAGTTCCTAGCACAAGCACCATTTTGAGAAAGAATAAAAACTCTATAAATGACTTCTTTTACAAAATCTTGTCCTCACCTCTGTTCCCAGCGTCATTTGAGGCTCTCAAAGTCTTTAGTGTCTCATAAAACATTATAGTTTTTACAATCTACTTTGACCAGATGTCACCTTAACTTTAACCACATGTAAAATCTCTACCCTGTTATTTCCACATTCACACTTTATGCATTTGATATCAGAATTTGTTTAAATGTTGTAAGTATATTTACCACATTTTGTCCACATAGTTGTTCTTGAGACATTTGTTTTGTCTTTTAAATTATACTTGGGTCAAAAGTGATTTACATCTTATTGCATTTGAACTATTCTGTATTTATCTATGTATTTTTTCTTTTTTTAAGAGAGAGAGAGAGAGAGAGAGAGAGAGAGAGAATTTTCAATATTTATTTTTTAGTTTTCAGTGGACACATCATCTTTGTTTCTGTGTTGCTGAGGATCAAACCCAGGCCGCATGCATGCCAGGTGAGCGCGCTACTACTTGAGCCACATCCCCAGCCCCTATGTATTTTTCTTAACCACTGAGCTCAGACTTACATATGTTTCCATGTTGCTATTAGCATTCTTTTGTTTCAATTCAGCAGTTTTTATAAGGAAATTCTATTGGCAACAAGTCTTTTGGGCATTGGGAAACATTTTTTTTTTCTTAATTTTTTTAATTGATTTTATTTTTAAATACATAATGGCAGAATGCATTACAATTTTTATAACACATATAGAGCACAATTTTTCATGCCAATTTACATCTTTTTGCATGTACTTTGTTGTTGTTGGTGGTGGTGGTGGTTTTTTTGGATTACAATTCTTATTACACATATGTACCACAAGTTTTCATATCTATGTTTGAATATAAAGTAGGTTGACACCAAATTTGTGTGTTCATAAATGTACTTTGGATAGTGATGTCCATCACATTCCACCATCATTGCTTATCTCCTGCTTATTCCTTTTCCTCCCTCCCCTCTTCCCTATCCAGAATTTGTCTATTCCTCTCATGTTTCCCCACCATACCCCAGTAGGAGTAGCCTCCTTATATCAGAGAAAACATGCAGCATTTATATTTTGGGAATGACTATCTTCACTTTGCATTATCTTCTCCAATGCTATCCATTTACCTGTAAATGACATGATTTTACTTTCTTTTATTGCTGAGTAAAATTCCATTGTGTGTGTGTGTATATATATATATATATAAAATTTTTTTCCATTCATCTACTGAAGGGCTTCTAGTTTGTCTTCACAGTTTAGCTATTGTGAATTGTGCTGCTATAAACATTGATGTGGCTGTATCCCTGTAGTATGATGTTTTTAAGCCCTTTAGGTGGAGTTCAAAGAGAGGGATATCTAGATCAAATGTTGCATTCATTCTCAGATTTTCAAGGAATCTCCGTATTGCTTTCCATATTGGCTGCACCAATTTGCAGTTCCATCAACAATGTTTGAGTGTACCTTTTTCCCCATATCCTTGCTAACTCTTATTGTTGTTTGTTTTCATAATAGCTGCCATTCTGACTGGAAAGAGATGATATCTTAGAGCAGTTTTGATTTGCATTTCTCTGATTGCTAGAGATGATGATCATTTTTTCATCTATTTGTTGATAGATTATTTATCCTATTCTGAAAAGTGTCTGTTCAGGTCCTTGGCCCATTTGTTGACTGGGCTATTTGTTTTTTCATTGCTTAGCTTTTTGAGTTCTTTATATACCCTAGAGATTAGTGCTCTTTTTGATGTATGAGGGATAAAAATTGGCTTCCAGGATATAAACTCTTTGTTAACCTCATAGATTGTTTCTTTGGCTGAGAATAAATCTTCTTAGTTTAATTTCATCCCACTTATTGATTCTTGGTTCTAATTCTTGTGCTATAGGAGTTTTATTAAGGAAGTTGGGGCCTAATCTCACATAATGAAAATTAGGGCCTACTTTTTCTTCTATTATATGCAGAGTCTCTGGTTTAATTCTTCAGTCCTTGATGCATTTCAAGTTAAGTTTTGTGCATGCTAAGAGATAGGGGATTAATTTCATTTTGTTGCATATGGATTTCCTGTTTTCCCAGCACCAATTGTTTAAAATGCTATCTTTTCTCCAGTGCATGTTTTTGGCACCTCTGACTAATATGAGATAATTGTGATTTTGTGGGTTAATCTCTGTTTCCTCTCTTCTGTACCATTTGTCTGCCATTCTGTTTTGGTTCCAATACTATGTTGTTTTTGTTACTATTGCTCTGTAGTATAGTTTAAGGTCCTGTATAGCGATTCCACCTGCTTCACTCTTTCTGCAAAAGATTGCTTTAGCTATTCTGGGTCTCTTAGTTTTCCAGATAAATCGTGATTGATTTTTATATTTCTATGTGGAATAAAATTGGAATTTTGATTGGAACTGCATTAAATCTGTATAGTGCTTTTTATACTATGGTCATTTTGATAAAATTAATTCTGCCTATCCAAGAGTAAAGTAGATCTTTCCATCTTCTAAAGTCTTCTTTGATTTCCCTCATTAGGGTATTGTATTGTTCATTGTATAGATCTTTCACCTCTTTTGTTAAGTTGACTTCCAAGTATCTTATTTTCTTTTTGAGGTTATTGTGAATGAGGTAGTTTTCCTCGTTTTTTCCTCAGAGGCTTATATACAGAAATTCCTTTGATTTATTGGTGTTGATTTTATATCCTCCTATTTTTCTGAATTTATTTACTAGTTCTAGAAGTTTTCTGGTGAAGTTTTTGAATCTTCTAGGTATAGAATCATATCATCAGCTAACAGTGCTAATTTAAATTTTTTTTTTTTCTATACATATCCCTTTGATTTCTTTTGTCTCTAATTGCTCGGGCCAGTATTTCAAGAACTATTTTGAATAGAGGTGGTGAAACAGGGCATCCCTGTCTTGTTTCAGTCTTTAGAGGGAATGCCTTAATGTTTTCGCATTTAGAATAATTTTGGCCTGAGTCTTAGTGTAGATAGCCTTTTCAATGTTGAGATATATTTCTGTTATCCCTAGAGTTTCTAGTGTTTTGAACATAAAGGGGTGCTGTATTTTGTCAAATGCTTTTTCTGTGTCTATTAAGAAGATCTTATGATTCTTATTTTTAAGTCTATTGATGTGATAAATTACATTTATTGATTTCTGTATGTTGAACCCATTGCATCCCTTAGATGAATCACACTTCATCATGGTGCATAATATTTTTGACATGTTTTTGTATTTGATTTCCCAAAATTTTATTGAGAATTTTAGCATCTATGTTCAATAGAGATATTTGTCTGAAGTTTTCTTTCTTTGATGTGTATTTGCCTGATTTTGAGATCAGGGTGATATTGGCCTCAGAGAATGAGGTTTGAATTACTGCCTCTTTTTCTATTTCCTGAAATAAGTTGAAGAGTATTGGTATCATTTCTTCTTTAAACGTCTAGTAGAACTTGGCTATGAACCCATCCAGTCCTGGGCTTTTCTTGGTTGGTAAGTTTTTGCTGGATTCTTCTATTTCCTCATTTTATATTTGTCTGTTTAAATTGTGTATAACTTCCTGACTCAATCTGGGAAAATCAAATGACTTAAGAAATTTGTTGATGTTTTCAATAACTTCTACTTTGTTGTAGTATAAGATTACAAAATAATTTCTAATTATCCTTTATTGTAGTATCTGTTGTGATATTACCTTTTTCATCATGTATGCTGGTAATTTGAGTTCCCTCTCTCCTTCTATTCATTAGTGTGGCTAAGGATATGTCAATTTTATTAATTTATTCAAAGAACAAACTTTTTGTTTTGTCAATTTTTTAAATTGTTTCTTTTGTTTTAATTTCATTGATTTCAGCTCTAGTTTTAATTATTTTTGCCTTTTACTACTTTTGCTGGTGATTTGTTTCTTTTTTCCTAAGGATTTGAGATGTAATACGAGGTTATTTATTTGGTGGCTTTTTCTTCTTTTAAAGAATGAACTCCATGCAATGAATTTCCCTCTTAGTACTGCTTTTATAGTGTCCCAGAAATTTCAATATGTTGCGTCTATGTTCTCATTTACTCTAATATTTTTTTAATCTCATCCTTGATGACTTCTGTGACCCATTGCTCATTCAGTAGAATATTGTTTAGTCTCCAGGTGATAGAAAAATTCTTTTTTTATTTTGTCATTGATTTCGAGTTTCATTCCATTATGATCTGATAAAATGCATGGTAATATCTCTATTTTTTTTGTATTTGCTAAGAATTACTTTGTGGCATGGTATATGGTCCATTTTAGAGAAGGATCCATGTGCTTATGAGAAGAAAGTGTATCCACTTGATACAGGTTGGAATATTCTATATAGGTCAGTTAAGTCTAAGTAATTGAATATGTTATTGAGTTCTATAGTTTCTTTATCCAACTTTTGTTTTGAAGATCTATCCAGTGGTGAGAGGGGTGTGTTAAAGTCACCCAAGATTATTGTATTGTGGTCAATTTGAATCTTGAATTTGAGAAGAGTTTGTTTAATGAACATTGCTGCAACATTTTGGGGGGCATATATATTTATGATTGTTGTCTTGTTGGTGTATGGTTCCCTTGAGTAGTTTTTAATGTCCAATTTTATCCTTTTGATTAAACTTGGCTTAAAGTCTACTGAATTTCATATGAGTATGGAGACCCCTGCCTGCTTCCACAGCCCATGTGAGTAGTATAATTTTTCAGAACCTTTCACCTTCAGTCTATGTTTGTATTTTCCCATGAGATGATTCTCCTGGAAGCAGCATATTGTTGGGTATATTTTTAGTCCAGTCTGCTATCATATGTCTTTTGATTGGTGAGTTTAAGCCATTAAACTTTAGAGTGACTATTGAGACATAGTTTGTATTTCCAGCCATATTTGTTTATTTTTATTATTTTACTTGAATTGGTTTTTCTCTTTGATTAGTTTTTCCTTTAATGTACTACCTACCTCTGCTAAATTTCATTGCTGTTTTTCATTTTCTTTTCATAAAATATTTTACCAAGGATGTTTTATAGTGCCAGTTTTCTAGCTATAAATTCTTTCAACTTTTGTTTACCATTGAAGATTTTTATTTCATCTTCAAATCTAAACCTTATTTTTTCAGGATACAAGATTCTTGGTTGGAACCCATTATCTTTCAGAGCTTCATATATGCTGTTCCAGATCTTCTATCTTTCAGGTTCAGTGTTGAAAAATCTGCCATTATCCTAATTGGTTTTCCCTTATATGTAGTCTGATTCCTTTCTCTTGTGGCTTTTAAAATTCTCTCTTTATTCTGTATTTCAGGTATTTTTATTATAATGTGCCTTGGTGTGAGTCTGTTGTGATTTGGAACATTTGATATCCTTTAGGCTTCTTGTATTTGGATTTCCAATTCATTCTTCATGTTTGGAAAGTTTTCTGATATTATTTCATTAAATAGATTGTTCACTACTTTGATTTGAATCTCTATCCCAATAACTCAATTTTTTTATATGCTATTCCATATTTCTTGAATGTTCTGCTTGTGGTTTCTTATCATTTTTGTTTGTGGTCTGTTTTTTTCAAGATTACTTATTTGATCTTCATTGTCAGATGTCCTATCTTCTAAGTGGTATAATCTGTTGGTGATGCTTTCATTTTAGTTTTTAATTTGATTTATTATTTCTTTCATTTCAAGGATTTTTTTGTTTTTTAAAATCTCTAGCTCCCTGTTGAGGTGATCTTTTTCTTCTTAGATTTGTTTATGTAGCTCATTGTTGAAGTGATCTTTTACTGCTTGTATTTATTCTCTTATGTCTTCTTTGATATCCCAAAACAATTTAACCATGTGTATCCTGAAATCTTTTTCTGTGTCTTTTTTCTGCTGTGACTGCCAATACTTTTAATGATGTGTTTTCTTAAATTGTTTATTGTAGTTTTTTCCCTTTTCTTATCATGTTGCTCATGTGTTTTTCTTTCCAGCTCTGTGGATCTGGTGTGTTATTGTTTTTACCCTATAGATTTGTAGTGCTCTTATAGGGTTTCAAGATCTCTCCTGTTCAAATGCCATCTGATCCAATAGCCATGCCCACCACAAAAAGGCAAGGAAGGTTTTCCAAGATAAAGTCAGTCTGCTTCCAGGACCAGGGTGTCTGGTGATGGGGGAGGAGCTGTGCAATGGCCCTGTGCTGTAGATAGATAGCACACGAGTGACCTGCATGAGAGCAGCACACACTCTGGAGTTCTGCAGAGGTGCTGACAGGTGTTTTTTATGAGCCACTTGTGAGCCATGTGTGAGCTAGAACTGCAGGCTTTGGGTCCAGAGTCTGGAGACTTTATTGATCCCAGAGCCTATGATTTCTGCTCGCGTGGTCACATCGCTGGTGATTTCTTCAAAAATCTGTTGGTCCCTGGAGATCCAATCTGAGATCTGCCCCCACTAATATGGCGAAAATGTTTAGCCAAGAAGGCAACAATCTGCTTTCAGCACCATGGTTTATGGTGAGGTTGGGGGAGCTGGGCAATGGTATTATGCTGTAGGTAGGTAGCAGCTTAATGACCTGCATGGGAGCAATGCTATGTCTTGGTGATCTGAAGATGTTTTTATAGGTGATTCTACTAAGGCGCTCACTGATTCTTATGTGAGCTGGAACTTCGGGCTTTGGGACCTGCTCAAACACTGAGTCCCAGAGCCCAGAGCAGAGTCACAGCGCTGGTGGTTTCTGCAGAAAGCAGCTGTATAGGGGTCCTCTAACACTCTTAGAGAAGTAATATTCTGACTAGGTGAGATCTGTATCACAGAGCAACACAGAATGCTGCCTCTCTCTGGTCTGCCATCTTGAAGATCTATCTCTCCTTCATTTTTAAAGCACAGTTTTGACTGGGTACTGTCTTCTGGTATAGCAGTTTTTTCTTCACTATTTTGCATGTGTCATTTCATGTTCCTTGCCTGCAAT
Source organism: Callospermophilus lateralis (assembly GCF_048772815.1). Classification (NCBI taxonomy): domain Eukaryota; kingdom Metazoa; phylum Chordata; class Mammalia; order Rodentia; family Sciuridae; genus Callospermophilus; species Callospermophilus lateralis. Next base: position 164,478,796 of record NC_135305.1, read on the forward strand.
TTTTCTGATGAGAAATCCACTGATTGTCTAAAAAATTTCTCCTTCTGTATGACAAGTCACGTTTTGCTTGCTCTTTAAAAATCCTCTGCTTTTAACTGATCATTTGGTGTTAAACTTTTTAGTCTTGGTGTTGAACTTTTTAGTTCCAACTTATTTCAGATACTTTTGAGATCACAGATTTGAGTGTATATTTCTCTCCTTAAGATTGGGGAGTTTTCAGCCACTATTTCTTTAAACTGGCTTTGCTATTCATTCTTTCTCATTTACTCTGAAACCTTTATAATGTCTATATTGATTTGCTTGATACTGTCCTATGAGTCCTGAATGTTTTTTTTTCATTTTTGTCATTGTTTCTTCCTTTTGTTCCTCTGACTTGGTAATCTAAAATAAAATGTCTTTGAGCTTGCTGATTCTGCTTGATTGAATCTGCACTTGAAGCTCCATGTTGAATTATTCAGTTCATTAATTATGTTTCTCAGCTCTTGAAATATGATTTGGTTCTTTTAAATGATTTCTATCTCTTTATTGTACTTCTAATTTTGAACTTCGACTGGTGTTTTTCTGATTTTGTTTCATTATATATCTGTATTATCTAGTAGCTCAATGTTATTTTTCAAGAGTATTATTTAGAATTATTTGTCAGAAGTTAATAGATCTCCATTTCTCTAGGGTAGGTAATTGGAAGATCGTTTTATAAATTAAGTATGAATTGATCAATTAAACTCTGAAGTCTTTCAAGACTAAAGGGTCTTTGCATCATTTCCTCTAGAGGAATTAAATACACAACCACAAACATATTGCTATACAAGTAAGAAAAATGTGTCAATTTTTACATAAACAGTAAAACAAGCAATAATATTATTTCCTCTTGTCATCTACATGTTATTTAGGGAATTAAAATCCCACTAACATTTTCCTGTATTAGACTTATAATTTGAGAAACTAAGCTAAAAGAAAAATTTCTGTGAAATTATAATGGAAATAATAGTACATTTCTTTGTAGATAAGATTAAGGCAGTTTGCAATGAAAAAAAAAACCCTGCTATTGTTCATCAGGTAATACAATTTGGGATTCCAATTTCATAATTTGAAAGCTTGCCTTCAAAAGATAAATTATTTTCAGATTTTTGGCAGTGTTAAGTTTGTTGTCAAGATTTAGAGTTCCTGCTGACATTCTTAGGAAAGAGACTCATGTACTGCTCTGATTTGCCTTTGCCATCTTAGCTACAAATTGCTCCTCACTACAAAGAGTGTATATGAAACACACTCACTTTCTATGTAACTTGGAAATGCATTTTCGTAATGAGCTGAAAAGCAGGAGCTCACAAAACTTGAGTGGGATCTCTGAAGGTGATGCTTCCAGTGTGTCTCTGCCTCTTTAATACCATGAGCAATAAGGAGATTCCTCCTGGCATTACCATTGTTTTTAAGCTTGATTACTGACCTGTGTTCTTATCTCTGTACTTCTAAAAGAAGGATGAACTAATTCAAAATTTAAGAAAAGCAGTTTTATACTTTCTTTTTTTTTCAATTACATGTAATACTAATCATAAGTGTTAAAATGTGTGTTGCAATTTACATTTTAAATGCAATTTTATGTTTTTTTATTATAAATACAAATTTAATGTAACGGATACATTAAAAGCATGACAGTTGTACATTATCTGTGAGTTATTGTGTGACTTTTAATACTTGTACATGTTTTCTAGTATTTGAATCAATTCAACATAGACAAGTTCTGAAAAAGACCATTTCTTAATGGTGAAAGCCTGTCAGCTCCCTATTTTCTTGCTTTCTAAAGTATACACAACAACATCATTAAGTAATTCAGTGTGCTGGGCAACAACACCCAGGTATTTGGTCTCCTAACTAAGGGTAACTTAATGCCCACTGATGACAGTCTTTTTAACTCATGAAATCTTTTTAAAGCAGTCCATATATAAAAATATTAAAATGGTATTATTTCTCCCTTAAAGACAAGCATGAAGGCACTTTTAGCAAGGAGCCACAGCCCTTTCTCTGCTATCCTTCAGGTTACAATCTGCATCCCTGCCTTCAGGCCCCAGCCTTTTATGGCACCCATGCCAGAACTGCCCCTTGTCCTTCAGCTCCTGAGCACAGTGGTTTCTCTACCATTGCATACTGTTCTCTGTGTATCCAAAATTTTGTCAATTTTAATATTTCATTATACAAATTTCACATCAACAAATTCTTTGTAAAAAGCAAGAAAATGTTACAAGCAAGGCTAAATTTCTCTTTAGTGTCTATGACTAATCATAGACTGTCATCATGGTCTGACCTGTGAGAGACCTTCAAGGCCATGTGCAGAGGTCAGAAACAAAGCTCCCCAGCATTCCTGAGGCCTGAGGCTCCCTACTGAGGCCACCACCCTGAACTGGCATATCCACATCATGGTGCTGCTGATGCCCTTTTACAGTTTGAAAAATGAAGTGAGTCAGTGAAACCAGTACAGCTAGATGATCCAACCTTAGGACTTTCACTCTCTGACACCAGTAGTGAGCCCGTAGTGCTGAGCTCTAGTAAGAAATACACTTTTATTACTACCTCATTATTCTCTTTGACAATTACATCGATGAGAACTTTTCTTATACCTCATTTTTTACTACATGGTATCTGGGAATGTCAGTAAGCTGAGCTCCCAGTGTTTGAGAATCCCAAACAGGAGGCATTTAGGGAAAAAAAGCATCTATTTATCCATGACATAAGGCAGGGCAATGAGGAAGCTGAGCACAAGGTTCTGAGTGCTGCTTTACCATCTTCAGCACAGAGCTCCCTGATTATGGTCTAGTGATCTTTGAAGCACAGCAGGCCTGGTAAAAGTGCCCTCAGTTTGTCTTAACAAAAAAAGGCATCACTCAAGGGTTTTTTGTTGTTGTTGTTGTTTTTGGCTATGATGCACTTTTTATTTGAGTCCTTAAATATTCATAATTTAGAAAAGCTAAGAGAAAAGAGGGAGATGAGAAAATCCCAGGGTAATAAGGTTCAGTGTCATCCCCTCCCTGAATGAAGAGGGGCATGTGTGGACCACAGATGCCACACACACCTGCACACTCAGGAGTGTGCAGAGGAGCTTGGGGGAACCTAGACAAAACCAGCAAGGCTGCCAAACCCTAACACTGCCTGAGTGGGCCTGTAATGTCAGGAAAACTAGGAGGAGGACACACAACATACAGAAATGCAGAGCTCCAGGAGTGTGGGCCAGGCAGAGAAGCTAGGCCTGGAAGAGCCCATTCTGCATGGCAGTCATTTATCCAGAATCTCATATACCATCAAGGAGTCCTGTGAGGGCACCACCCAGATAATGTTGGAGGGTAAATTCCAATGTCAACTTCCTACAATGAGGTGGAATATGCTGAGTAACCCCTCATTGATCCAGTGTTAAACAGTGACACAAAGAAATGACCACTGACTCCAATTTAAATCAAATAAAAGTTAGGGCTATCTCTCTCTTTGAAACCCATGGGAATAGAAGAAAGCCCCACAGTGCTCTACAAGTGCAGTTTTAAAGCACAAAGAGTTGCAAAAGGGAGGTGTCTTAACAAAAAGATAACAGATAACAGGATTTTTACAAGCATAATATAACGGTAGGTAGTAGATTAATGGCCTAAATGGTTCAGCACTTAGGGAGTAAATTTAGATCCCAACATCAGAATTTATGAGGTGCCACTAAGGATTCAGAGAGGGTTGTTATCTGGTCAGGGAAAAAAAAAACAACAGAATTTATGAGGCATCAATAAGGTTTCAGAGAGAGGTGTTATCTGCTCAGGGGAAACCAGGCATGGGTGAGTTCAAGACAGGGGCAGGCATTCCAAGCAAGTTTAGAAATTTCAATAACTTATAGTAAAGGAGAACTTAACTTTTCATGCCCTTATGACAAGATGGCTTCCTATCTTAAGAGGGTATTAGACTGGTTTTATCACCAGGATGGCCACAAAATTGTCCAAAATTGAGCTCACACAAACCACTGGCTTCTAGGAAGACTGACCTGGGAAAAGGCATTGGGAATTTCTGTCCACATGCTAGGCCCATGTTCTCCTCCCATACTCTCCTGTTCAACATCTTTTCCCATCAAATTTCCCTCTCATTGAAGTGGGCATCTCTCAGGTAACTCACAAGAATTCCCATTGGATTTGGCTACCTTAATTGATTGCATTACCTTCAACCAAAGACCAAGGCAGCCCAGGAACGCACAGTTCCCTCCTCTGGCCTTCTGTACCTGGCCTGCCCTTCTCGTCTCACACCTGGAGGTCAACTTCCTCAGGCACAGAACACCAACTGTCCACAGATTTAGAAGTAAATGCCAAGGTCGTCCTGCTAAAGAAGCCCACCAGAGTGCCTCTCTGCCACTGAGGGACAGAGACCCCTTAGCATGGTAGCTGCCTTGAGGTGGGTGTTTCCAGTGATCAGCTAGCATTGAGAAACATAATGGAAACAAGAAAAGCACATGAGATTCGCCCATAATTTTGTTTTAAAGTGTGAGGGTGTTTATAAATCATTATCAACCATGCTCCTGAATCATTCACTTAATAGAAGATGGTGGGGAACATTCATCCTGGCTTCAATGGTGAAAGGATGAGGCTCAGCCATTTGATACCCTCTCTTGGAATCTCAGTGCAGCCTTCCTCTCTAAAAAAGGGAGCATCTTGGAGGACAAGGTCCATGGTACCCTGGCCAACCCTAGGTCCTGCAGGGCATCCTTGGCACCCAGTAAAGGAACACCCACTTCAGCTTAACCCTTTGAACTTGGCAGGGGTGGCATTCTAAGTGTATATCACACTACTGTTGTCAAAGCCACCAAGGTTGCCTTTTTTTAAGGAACTCAAGTCAGATGTTTCTCCACCAATGCTATGCACTTGTTGCACATTGGTATGAGTCACTCATTAGTCTCATTTGCACATTGGTGGATGGAGTTGCTTTCAAATATTGTGAAATGTTTTGTTTCAGCTTGGATGATGACTGTTTTCAAAGGCAAGAAATGCAAATGTTATATACAAACATTTTCTCTCTGTCCCATTGTTTCATGCCAAAGTACAGGGGAGACTCACAGAAAGTGTTCTACTACATCAAAGGAGGCACTGCACATTCTTTAGGTGGAAACCGAAATATTCTAAATATCACCTTTGTCTCTGAAGACTGAAAGTGGTTCATCTCTCCTCTTGTGAAAGAGTACCTGATCTGAGGGCTCCCAAAACTCTGTTCTTTTCCAGCAGCTAAGTGAGAGTAGAATTTCAAATCCTCATGATGGCCAGGGCATTTCTTAGCACATTTCAGGGACTTTACTCTGTGATTTTGATGTCTGGCAGCTACCACCCAAGAAGGGGAAGGAGACCCTGAGTAAGCCCACAACAGCAACCAGGAGGATGGCCAGCTCTCACCCATACACTATGTGGATTATACCCTGGAACTACCTGAGCCTGGATGCTTCATAGGGAGTCAACCACATGTGGTGGAAGCCCCTCTCCTCCACCCAGCACCTTGCTGGTTAAAAGTCCAATATGCCTTGACAGGATCCCAAATTGACAATGCATAAATTACTTATTTTAAGTCTGTAAGGTAATACAAATGGATGCACATTGTTGGTGTACAATACTTCACAAATATAAAAAATTAATTTAAATAACAAAATCCTAAAATTGGCTCCAGTGTCTGGTGTTGATGTAATGTACATCATGGTCAATACCCAGGACATTGAAAGAGATCCCTTTTATTTTCCCCAGGGGAGCACATTCCAGTGGGATATTGAAGATATACTTTTATGGCAAAATTAAACTCTGGGCAAATGTGTTTTAAATGTGCTCATGCTTCCCTACAGGTTTTCAGAGAGTAGCCCTTTCCCCCATGCCATGCTGGAGAAAGGAGGCTGCAGCTGAGAAGTGAGAAGGAGAAGAAAGGATGCAATTTTCTTTGAGGTTAAAAGTCCAGCAGTTTATTTAATGAACTTATTGAGATTTTCTTCTCAAAGAACTAAAATAAAGGAGAATCAGGAGTAATAGAGATGTCTTAATTCCTTGACATAAACATACACGCAGATTAATAAAGCTTGTAGAGCTTCTTAATAAGGAAAGATTGCTTATAAATACATAACAAAATTTTCATGCTAATTTCAGTGAAGACAGAGTATCTGGTATCAGAGTTAATAATTTGGTTGCCGAGCTGTCTGAGACAATTCCACCCAATCTGAACTCCAGTCAGTACATGTCATCTCATTTCAGTGTGCTTGATGTCTCTGACACGGTATTCTCACACTGAGCTGCCACCTCGACAATGATGGAAAATATGATGTAAAAATGTTGACAAATTACATTTTTACTTTGCAGAGGTGATTTGCTGAGGACAGTTCTGTTGAGAATATGAGTCTGAATATAGAATTCCATAGGTGCCCCAGGATAAATTTTCTTGTTAGATTTTGTCTTTTCTTTGACCTGAGGCTTTGAGCTTCTGCTAAAGGCAATTCATTAACGTAACTTCAGAGGGTGAAAGAGGAAAGGGAGCAAGATGTAAGAATAGAGAGTTTGATCCACTCATCCACATGCAGGTCCACCAGGCATGAAGATTCATAGTAAAAATGAAAAACCAGTCATGACATGATTTTTATATGTTCTATAGACTGCACAAATCTATTATTAGCCAATAGGTTATTCGCAAAAGTTAAATGGAAGCGAGCAACATCTTTCAGTTCATTTGTTTCATTGTATTTTTTTCTTCCAGAAAGTAAAGAGAAAAATAATTTTAAAATGAGCCCTGTTTTCACTCTTCAATATTTTGAGGTGCTCTAAAGTTTAATTTGATGTTATTTATTCTGCTTAAGCAAACATTAATAGCACTCTAATTCTGAATTTGTTCTGTGTGGTGCAATGATTAAATTAGATCAGTTCAAAACTGCAAATACTGCCAGTTAGGTATTTCATGTTGCAATGTGCTCATCATTGCCTGTAGTGAGTTTTTAATTTGTTTCAGTTACACTTTTAAAATCAAAAAAGTTAAGAAAAAATCTTTTTAGGTAAATAATAAGAACTCAAGTACATGGGAAGACAGCTTAAAACATGTGCAGAAGGTATTACACCTCAGACTTCACATGCTTTGTTTCTTCTAAGACTTAGAGATTTTAAATAAAAGGTTTTTAAGGCTCCCTGGGAGAACTGTAAGAGTCCCACTGGAGAGCTCCTGGTTACCAAAGGTCAAGCTAAAAGTCATGCCATGGTTCTTGATTCTCCTGTTCTGTTTCAGCTGCTTCCATCCACTGGGCATGATTCTGATAAATTCAAATCACAACCTTTATAAAAAAGCAGTAACAGCAACTAAAATGCACATATTTTATAACCATGCTCAGACATATTTTTTTAGCTTCCAGTTTCCCTAGCAGTATTTCAAAAAGATACTTTGTTTCTTGGTCCCTAGTTCACAGTGAGGCAAAGTGAGTCAATCGAGACTTAAATTGAAAAAAAGCAAAATTTAAAAAAAGAAATTAAAAAAATACAAAGTATTTAGTGATCCAGGAGGCTCTGGCAATTTAAAATGGAGATTATAAAAATATAATTCAAAATTTGACTCTAGCTTGGGCAAATAACCACCTCCATATTGCATTAAACATAACATACTTGAAAAAGGAAAAGGAAAGGTTAGAGAAGAAAAAATGAAATCAATACTATTCACTTGTAGAAACCCTAAAAATATCAGCAACTTCTGCAAATGCTTCCAATGAGGTGAACACTGTTCTAGTCATTCTTTTGTGCTTCATCCCTGTGGAAGTATGGAACGATTCAAACTGGTAACTCAAGACCACAGCAGTCTACACTTCCCTTGAAAGTGGAGGAGAAGGAAGAAGGTTTCAAGGGTTGGGAAATCCTGTGTCTGTGAGTGTGAGAAGAACCCAAGGGCTGGGAGACCCTGCAACTGTGGGCAGGACCATGGCATGAGTGCTGGCAAAATCTTCCAGGTCTTGTCCAGTTTGGGAAGCTGCCTGCAGTCCTTGGGTTCTGCCCCTTGCAAAAGCCTCACTTTATGCTCTGCCTCCATTGTCATATTAACCTCTTCTTTCCAGTGCCCTTTATGGCTCCAAGTTTCCCTCTTCTGATGAGGACACCAGTCATCACATGAATCTTAACCTAAACCCTCTTTCAAAATAAGGCCACATACTCAGGTCCTGGGAACAAAGACATGGATATATATTTTGGGAGAAAAAAATTCAACCCAAAACTATAGTAATATTCTGTTCCTGGGTTCATTTAGACTACACTTTTACTCATCTGATACTTTGTACAAAACAAAGAGTTCCCATGTTCTTGCTCCTTATGTTTTATCTGCTTTGGAATGTCAATGTGTTGAAAACTTCCAGAAACACCAAGAACTGCTGTTGGGTGAAGAGTAACAGTTGCTTTCATTCCGTCCTTCCCTTTCTGGGCAAAAGAGCAAGGATTCATTCCTACTCTAATCAAGTGAGGTGGTCCACCTACTTGCTTTCCCTAGTATCCTGGGAGAAAAACCTTCATGCTGCATCTGTGATAATATTTAGGTACATGTTATAACAGAATAAATACAGCTTTGGTTCTTTTTTTTTTTTTTTTACTTTCTCAGTGGACTCAAAATAGTTGTCCATCACACATAAAACAAAAGCAAGGGTGAGAGCAAGAGATGGAGCAGGGTGGGTCAATGTGAATGGGGAGCATGCTGAAGGCTTACAGGAGTAGAAGGCTTCTCCTTAAGAGGTGAGTGTTTTGGAAGCTGCTCTTGTGGATTGTCTCCATGGTATCTGGCATCCACTTAATCCAACCTGGCTCACTGCTGGAGCACCAATGATGCACTGGAGAGGCTTAAGAATCAGTGTCTGGTGGAAAGTACCTATCAATTTGTGGGGTGAAGGAACCTGGTGGTAGCCAATGTCAGGTGCTGGTTTCCAGAAGCCATGTTCCCCACATACGAATGCAGGACACTTAATTAGCCTCAAGACTGTGGATAATAGAAAATGTAAAAAAAAATTAGGAAACATTGATGTCTGACTATGTATATTTGCTTTTAGTTTTGTTTGATTATAATTTCCCACAATTTAATGTTTAATAAAGAATGTCTTGGACAGCCAGCACCCAGAGTACAAAGGTATAATGACATGCTTCACCATTTTACAGAGTGAAATAATTCCAGACTGCCTGGGGCAGCATCACTTTTCACCACCTCTTGGAAAAGGCAAAATTCATCTTCCACAGCTCCCAGTTTAACATCTTACCTAGGCCCCTCCTCTGCTCGGTGTCTCTGGGTCTCTCTTGTACCTCAGGTGCAGCAAGGTGACAGGCACTTCACTTATTCCTCATCTGCCCACTTCCCTCTTCCCACTGCTCTTGTCAGTGGTCCTTCAGTCCCCCAGATTATTTTCCTAGTTCTTTGGATGCTGGGAGCCATTAGCCAAGTAGGTATGACAATTTCCTTTCCAGCTTACACCATGTTGCTTAGTGGAAGGACTCATGGAAATAGGACATTTTGCAGTGACCTTGCTCAAGGACCAGGGCGGATCCGGGTTTAGGGCGTTCCCGGTTTAGGAAGGTTATTCCTGCTGGGAATGGGGTGTATCCTGCTGCCTGAGTTCCTCTTGAGTTCTTAGGGATTCAGACGGTATTTTTGGGAGACAGAAGCCCAGTGGAGGTGTGGATTTGGGCAGAGAACGTGGATTTCCTCAGAATGTGTTTTTAAAGGGCTGGTGTGAGATCAGGAATAAAGAATTGCTGTTTGAATCTACAAAGCTGTGAGTGGCTCGTGATTTGTGCCCAGCCAGACTGCGGCATTTGGAGTCACCATGACAGGCCCCTCTTCATCCCCCACAGCCACAGCACCAGTTCTGCCAGTCTCACTTCCAAAATACATGTTTCTATGATTCTAGGAATATCTGATAGTCAAGTCCATTTTCTCTTGCTATAACTGAATACCATAGATTGGGTGATTTATAAAAAGAAAGGTGTGTTCAGCTCACAGTTTTGGAGGCTGTCAAGTCTGAGGTCAAGGCATTAATTTACAGAAGACCTCCTGGCTAGTAGCTACTCTGCAGACTCCTGAGTTTGTGGAGGGCATCCCATGACAAGTTGAGGGCATCCAGGCTATGCAGTCATGCTGGCTTTCACAAGAGATAGACTCTCAAGACAGCAAATTAGCTGGCTAATGCATTGATCTAAGAGTGGATTTACCCATTCATAAGGGTAGCACCTTCATGATCCAGTCACCTTTTGAGCTCCCACTGTTCCTCTCAGCAAGACACAGTGGGAATTAAAAGTCAGCAGGGGTCTAGAGGTCCTTCCTGACCCAGACACTGAGCTGGAGAGTGTGGAATGCACCAGCCTCTGCTCTAAATAAGTTTCTTCCCCTCTCACAGAGAGGCCAAAGGCCCAGAGAGAAAGGGCTGGCCACATTCCACCCAGTTTCAGGCACTCCAATACATCTCCCCTTCCAACCCTAGATGCTGTGCTCCTGAGGGAGGCTATTCCCCCTGGCTTCTTCTGGCTGCTCCCTCCCTAGTGCCTGGATATCTCCCCATCCTCAGCCAATAACTTTCTCTTCTTGAAGGGGTTTTTGCATATCTGAATTTTGGGCCAGCCTTTGAGATACTTTGGAGCTTTAAGTCCATTATGCAATGAATGTTGTCCCTTTCTTTGCATGCAAGCCTCTCTCCTCTAGCTGACTATGTGCAGCATCGGGCATGCCACTCCTGACTCTGCATGAAAAAATTGTGCCCAGCCCCAGCTGATCATGCAGTTATTGTCACTACCAAATGTAGCCTTGTCATCTTAAATAAATACTGGAGCTTCCATTGTGAGTAGGTTTAAAGCAGCACTGTGCCCTGGATTTAAGCTGCTTCTCTTCCCTAGGACTTTCAAAGCCCTTTACCAGGCTCTGAAAAATCCTGAAGCTCCACATTGTTTGACCAAGATTATCTATGACTACAAAACATCCTGTCAACAGTCCTTGGCCATCAGGATTCCAAGAAGCACACTTTGGAAGACTGACTTAGAGAACTTGGTGACCTATTTAAATCCTAATGAGTACAGAGTTTGTGGCTACTGTGTGGACATGGAGCCATGCAATGTTCAAACCAGGTTCATTCTCTCTACCAGGTGAATCTTTGATGCTTGTGAATACACTATCTATATTAATGTTTACTGGAAAAGGTATTAACAATTACTGGGATGCTGAGTCTTGAAAGGAGAAAATACTGTAGATGAAAATACGGAGCATGCAATGGTGTCAGAGTTAAAGAATATTCACCTGAAAAGACACTTGGGAATACTGCACTAATTTTAGTGTCAGCTTTGAAGAGTTGCCCTTTCACTCACACACTCGCATACAGTCACTACCCATATCTGTTCCATGTGGCACAGGAACTGTGAATGTAAGAGTGTGAATCAAGTAGGCTTCCCATAGATGCCACACACTGCAGGGCACATGAAAGGCACACATGAATGCATGTTTGCTAGTGACTGTGGGGCTTTTGTGTGTTTGCCTGTATTCTGGAAGAGATATGTTTCACTGTTTTTGAGAGGTCACAGCTTGGGAGTTTCCCATAAAGAAGGGCCTTTCCCATAATAGGTGTTCATGGCATCCTTGGAGCCCAGGGCCAGCTGAGTCCAGAAGAAACAGGTCAGCCATCCAGCAAGATCAGCCTCTCTGAAGTTGTATAGTCACCTGTTCCTACTTCCCCAGACCTGTGTTAATTCTGATGTGTCTAATCTTTTCTGTCTATCAGGAAAGTACCACTTCACTATGTACCTGCACATCAACACATCATGCAGTGGATCTTGCTCACACACAGTGTATCAAATGAACAAATAAACAAAAGTGTATTTTTAAGAATTTTACATTTAAGGAGAGGAAGAGAAAAAAAGCTATAATTTATTTTCTTCCCTGTCATCATTATTGTTTGAACACCCACACAAACAAAAATGAGCTGAATTTTAAAGTAAAGATAATTTGGAAAGTAAAAGAAGTCAAAAGTTATAAAAAAAAATAGGAAGCAAACTAAAAGTCACGATTGTTTTTGACAAACTCACAGCAGTTGAAATTTGCAAATTTTTAAAACTTTGTAATTCCCTGATTTCACATAAGCATCTCATTCTTTGCAAATGATTAATATAGGACATTTTTTGATAAAAAGAGTTTCATAAACATTTTTTTTTCTGTTAGTTGCACTTTACATGTGGTTCTTTTCTACCATCAAGTTGTTCTAAATGATAGCATAGAAACATGTAACAAACATTGCAGCTTCTTGTATAACAGGGCTGGGGAAGGCTGAGCACGAGTCCTCCATGTGTTTTTTGGGAAGCTACCACAGAGAGTTCTAGGTTTTTTCATTGAAGCTCTGAGACTTGCCAGGTATTTACTGTGAGGTTCTTGCTTGAACCACGGAGGTAGTCAACCTGATAAAGCAGAAACGGTGCAGCACAGCAGGCTCTTCACACCCTGTTCCTACTGAAGACACACATGTGCCTCCAGCTCAGGCACACACACGCTCACCCTCCCTGATGCAGAGAGTGACAGAGGGCAGAGGCATGCTCAGGTCAGAGTTGTTACATAGAATCCAAACTTGGTCCACACTCTCAGCTGTAGATTGCTGTACATTCCATGGTGAGGAAAGTCCAGTAGGAGTCTTGGGCTGTCTTAGGGCAGGTGTCCTCTAAAGTGACCACTTGGTGGGTATCAGGGGGTTATTCTAATCAAGATCATTATTGACTCCAGTACCAATTCTGAATTGGAGCAGAATTCCCTTAACAAAAAGAAACACTGCAGGACTAAGAGAACCCAGGATAAAATAACCCAAGACTGAGATAACCCAGCATAAGAGGATCCAGGATTGGGAGAACCAAGAATATAAGATCTCAGGATGAGAGAACTCAGGACTGAAGAAAAACCAGGACTAAGACAACTCATTACTAAGAGAACCCATGATAAGAGAACTCAGTACTAAGATAATCCAGGATAAGATAACTCAAGACAAAGAGAACCCAGGATAAGATAATCCAGAACTGAAGAAACCCAGGATAAGATAAGTCAGGGCTGAAAGAACCCAAGATAAGAGAATCTAGGACTGGGAGAACCTAGGATGAGATCTCAAGATGAGAGAAACCAGGACTGAGAGAAATCAGGACTGAGAGAAACCAGGACTGAAAGATACCAATACTGAGAGAAATCAGTACTAAGAGAACCCAGGATATGAGGCCTCAGGATAGGATAATTTAGATAATGAGGAGCTATAGATTTGGCTTCATGGTAGTGCACTTGCCTAGAATCCATGAGGCAGTGGTTTCAATTCTCAGTGCCTCATACAAATAAATAAAATAAAGGTCCATCAACAACTAAGAAATATTTTTTAAAAAGATAATTCAGAACTGAAATTACCCAGCACAAGAGAACTCAGTACTAGGAGAACCCAGGATAAGATAAACCAGTACTAAGAAAACTTAAGATATGAGAACCCAGAACTAAGAGAACCTACAACTGAGAGAAACTCAGACTGAGATCAACCCATATAAGAAAGTCCAGGTCTGAGAGAACCCAGGATATGAGAACTCAAGATAAAAGAAGCCAGGATAAGATAACCCAGGCCTGAGACAACCCAGGACTAAAAAAACCCAGGATAAGATAACCCAGGACTGAGAGAACTCAGGAAAAGTGAATTCAGGGCAATCAAACCCAGAATAAAATAACGCAGGAGAGAGAGAACCAAGGACTAAGTGAACCCAAGATTAAGAGAGACCAAGACTAAGAAAACCCAGGATAAAATAACATAGAACTGAGAGAACTCAGGATAAGAGAACCCAGGACAAGAGAACACAAGATATGAGAAGCCCATGGACTGAGAGAACCCAGGATAAGAGAACCCAAAACTGAGAGAAGACAGGAATAAGTAAACCAAGATTAAGATAACCCAGGACTAAGAGAGCATAGGATAAAATAACCTAGAACTAAGGAATTTCAGTCTTATTAGAACCCAGAGCATTAGAACACAGAACTGAGAGAACCCAGAATTTAAGAGAATCTAGAACTGAAATAACCCAGTATAAGATAACCCAGAAATAAGAGAACTCCAGAGTAAGAGAACCCAAGACTGAAATAATCTAGGATAAGATAACACAGAATTAAGAGAACCCAGTACTAAGAGAACCTAAAGTATGAGAACCCAACTAAGAGAACACACAAAGAGAGAACCCAACATATGAAGACCCAGGACTGAGAGAATCCAGCATGACAAAAACCACTTCTCCATGGGGAGCTGCCGCAGTCTGGCTGGGTACAAATCATGAGCCACTCACAGCTTTGTAGATTCAAACAGCAATTCTTTATTCCCGATCTCACACCAGCCCTTTACAAACACATTCTGGGGAAATCCACGTTCTCTGCCCAAATCCACACCTCCACTGGGCTTCTGTCTCCCAAAAATACTGTCTGAATCCCTAAGAACTCAAGAGGAACTCAGGCAGCAGGATGCACCCTATTCCCAGCAGGAATAATCTTCCTAAACTGGGAACGCCCTAAACTCGGATTATCCTAAACCGGGAACACCCTAAACACGGATCCGCCCTGGTCCTTGAGCAAGGTCACCTTCCACTAAGCAACATGGGGGTATGCTGGCAAGGAAATTGTCATACCTACTTGGCTAATGGCTCCCAGCATCTCCCCCCTTCTGATTAATTAAACAACAAGCAATGTGGCTTAAGGACCCTGCCTGGTAGGTTGTCCAATTCAATTGTCCAATTACCCGTCATCGGAAAACTGACCTTTAGGCGTCAGCCTCCTGTCTTAGGTTGATACCACTGCAATTGGATCATACCCATCACTGACTACTGGTCCAGCATATAGCCATTGGCCCCCAAATTTTAGACCATCACTAGCAGAAGGGAGGAGGATACAGAAATGCCACGACACCAAGCCAATTGACAGCTCCTTTGGAAAAATTGCATCACTGGTGACACCATCAGCAAAGATATGCCAGCATTACCACAATTAACATGGGGTGCGCTGGCAAGGAAATAAAAATTGCATCACTGGTGACACCATCGGCAAAGATATGCCAGCATTACCACAATTCGCTGCACCAAACGATAGCCACACAGTCCAGGCAAGTTCTGCAAGCAGTTCAAAGCGGAGGAATCTATCAATATGTCCGTCTCCTCCCAAAGTCCATTTCCTCCCAAAGTAAGTTGACTCCTTGATTGAGGATTACTTGTTGAGTTATATTCATTGATGCATCAGTTTATACAGTTTACTGTGATAGCTAATATAGAAGCTGTAGTTTGGTTTTATATTTGTCTTCACTGGCACTGGGATGAAGATAGGAATTCTGGCAATGATGGTAAAGAGACATTATCCTGAAAAGAATTATTAAATATAATGAAAAGAAAAGGTGAAAGTAAACAAACAGATCTGTTAACTTCCTTTAAAAACAATCCTTAACAGCTGTTTACCTGATTTAAATTAGTAAACAAACAGATCTGTTAACCACCTTTAAAAACAATCCTTAACAGCTGTTTACCTAATTTAAATTAAGCCATTTAAATCACGTGAATAAAAAAATAATAATTTGGATCCATTTTTCATGAGTGCTCCTCATATATGAAATATGGACATATGCACACACAGACATACAACACAAAACACAAGTGTACAACACATAAGACAATAATAAAGGCCTTGTAGCTTTACCTAGGTGAAATCTCCATTGCAATGTTTAAAAACTCCAGTCAAAAAATAAAACTGATCAGAAAAACATTAACCTAGGTTTGTATGAGCTCAAAAAATAAAATAGAACCTTATGTTGTGGGAAAAATGCAATAATAAAATAGATATTGAAAAAAGCATCCTGGTTAATCACTGTCACAGATGTAAGAATGGCCAAGCTGGAGTTCTGGATATCAGCTGTTATGGATTTGAGTCAAATTATCTTCTTTTTGATCTGTAGAAATTGCTTTAGTTAGTCTTTCTGGAATCCAAATCGGTTGTTATTCTCCCTGTGGAAAAACACAAACAGAGCCTCGACTCCAGAGAATCACTGGGTCAGGACCTTTCCATTGTCCTATTAGAATATCTTTCCAAAGTACTTTTAGGCTTATGTACATTTTTTTGGATACATATGTCTTTCCGCAGTACTAAGTCCTGATGAATCCAAATTTAAAAAGTTTAGAGTAAAAAGGGTTATTTTAAGTTTATCTTTGGGGGATATATACCCCTTTCCAATTCCCTCTTTTTGCTTTAATAAGCACGTTTTAATTTATCTTGAATGTCTGTATCTAATAGTTGTCTTAGCTTTTTGCATTTTCTATCTGAAATACCCCTATTTGACATTGTACCACCAGAAATTAAAGTTGATGGGCTTTTTGAAAAAATTACTAATAATCTCCTTGTTCTTTTATCTAATATTTGACTTTAAAACTTTTTTCTTTTACTTTTTTCTATCTTGAATGTCTGTATCTAATAGTTGTCTCTATCTTTTAGTTTTTTCCTAAGGTTGGTACATTTACCCGTAGTTGCCTTTTTTTCTCTTAGTTTCTTTTGTTTCCTATTTTGTGGGTTTAAAATTCTTGTCTTGCTACATCTTCTCTATCTTCCTACATCTTATTTTTTTTCTACCTTTCTGTACTTCTGTCTTTAAAGTTTTCCACTTCAAATTTTTAATCTTCTTTATCTAAATATCTTTTATACTATTATCTTCCCATTTTCATGGGTTTTTTTGTTTTTTTCTCTGTCATGAAGGCATCTTAACCACCTTCAATTTAACCTTTTAAAGCCTTCCAATCATCATCTATACTACTTTTAAATGTACTTTTTCACCACCTATAGCTTCACTCTTTTAAATGAGGCTTAGATTCTGTTTAAATCGCTTAATGTTAGTTTACATGGCTGCCCTTCAACCAAAGGCCTTTTTTATTCCATTAAGAAGCTTTGTCTCAATCTGCCATGTACAAATACCTTTTTCTTTTTTCTTCCTTTCTCAAGCTTTTAAAGTAAGTCTAGTTTCCTCAAAATCTTTTTCAATGGCATTTTACAACTTTTTACTTTACCACACAGAGATTATCTCATCTAGAAACATTTCTTTTTCTTTTAACCTTCCATATAAAAATATTTTTTCATGTCTTCAATCTTTTAGCATCTCTTTTTTAACTGTTAACCCTTTTTATAAATTCACATTCTGAAACAACCCTTATAAAATTTCTGAATTTAGACAAATTACTCCACTTTAATAAGATGAAATACTTTCATGTTTTTATGGTCCTATAATACTATAATTGAAACCCAACTGAAACTTCTTATACTCTTTGTATATAAATTACACCTGATAGAATCTTAACTCTTAGTAACCTTGTTTTAGCAAAGACAAAGACCAAAGCAATATTAAACCTTTTCCATTTACCAATTTATGAAGACACACATAATGTTTAAATATATTACCTTATGGAACTTAATAAGTAAAGAGTACTTGATTTTATATTCAGTGGTTGATATTTTAACACTTTAGCTTTGTAAATTAATCAGATGTCTGTAAAAACCAAGATCTTAGACAAATGTAGTAAACAGAACTAGCCATCTCTTTCTTGTTGAAGAAAAATCCTGCTACAGCATACCATGATGGTCCCATTGATATATTTAATAACTCGTCTTTAAAAAGCCATGGGCTACATTTTTGTATTGTATCAACATATGCCTTAACTGTTCTTGGTCTTACTGGGGTGCCTCCTTCCTCTAACAATTTTTCTTCCTTGGGGGCGAACAACTTCAAACCTTGAGTCAACCATTTTCCTGAGTTTGCCTGAGAAAGTTCTAGGAACAGGCAACTTGAAATAAAAACAAAATAAATCAAAACAAAAACACATTGCTTTTTGAAATGGTCACCCATTCTTTTGCTCTCCCTCAGGGGCGAGCAATTTCATTTACCCCCAAGCTTCAGGCGCTCCACGTACAAGCCACCAAATGCCGCAGTCTGGCTGGGTACAAATCACGAGCCATTCACAGCTTTGTGGATTCAAACAGCAATTCTTTATTCCCGATCTCACACCGGCCTTCTACAAACACGCTCTAGGGAAATCCACATTCTCTGCCCAAATCCACACCTCCACTGGGCTTCTGTCTCCCAAAAATACTGTCTGAATCCCTAAGAACTCAAGAGGAACTCAGGCAGCAGGATACACCCTATTCCCAGCAGGAATAATCTTCCTAAACCGGGAACGCCCTAAACTCGGATTATCCTAAACCGGGAACACCCTAAACACGGATCCGCCCTGGTCCTTGAGCAAGGTCACCTTCCACTAAGCAACATGGGGGTAAGCTGGCAAGGAAATTGTCATACCTACTTGGCTAATGGCTCCCAGCAGGGAGTAGATGATACCCCATCATGGGGGGTCACAGAATGCAATTCCAGTGGTTTCAAGCAGATGTGGATTTGTTTATAGAAAATGTTCTAAAAAGTGAATAGAATACAACAATCCTTTTACAAATTCTGGCATATAATTTTAAACTTTTGCATTTATTGATCCATTTATTCTTTAAAACCAAAATGGGGACTTGAGGGGGTTTTGTTTTCACAGAACTAGCTGCTTTTTCCTGAGAAACAAATTGGAACATCAGCTCACTGCTTAAATATGAAGGCTTCTGCTTCAAGTGAGGGCAACTTCTCCCTTTTATAAGGGAGAGGGACCCTCTGCTCCGTGGGGCTTTGCCTTATGGGGTAGGCTGCCTGCAGTGACTGAGGCAGCTCCAGATGGGGAGTTTTTTGATGAAAGTGGGAGATGAATATGCTGCTTTCACAGGCATCAGGCCTTTGTTGTGTAAATATAAAGACTTCTTAGTCTCAACTGGTTGCTATTAAAAGGGATGTTTTTAATTTAGGACCATCTTTTACTGAAGCCCATGCAGATTTATTGTGTCTATGTTGTTGTCTTGCTTTGCTTCATTCTGCAGCACAAGTGTTAACTGAAAGACATTGAGAAACAGGGTAAACACTAAGGAATGTTTAGACATTTAGACAGAGACACACACACAACCTTTCCCTGTTTCCCTTAGTGGGGCCTTGCCTTCCACCATGGGTTGGTAGGACACATGCATGTTAAGGAGCAAGTGACGAAGCAAGGTCATGTTACATGTTGGATAACCAGTTAACTGCCTCAACAGGACACAGCTGCAGAAGCAGGAGAAGTCAGGTGTGCCTTTCCACAGTGACCAAAGCCCTTCCCTCATTGGAAGCAGACCACCACTCCTGAGCACCTGATGACAGGCGCTGCCCAGACTCATCCCACCTGCAACAACCTGGGAAGCAGCCTCACTGCAGCTGGAAAATTGAAAGGAGTTTATAATCAAAGACCACTTGTTCCCATGATGATGGATTGAAGACAAAGCCCCTGTACTCACTAACCTCCCTGTTTTAGTTCCCAGAAAACCTTCTTGAGGAGTAGTCTTTTTTCCTGAGATCAATTTACCACTAAGATATTTTGCAGAACCCTTCTCTCCATAAAAACTGTTTTGAAGACATACCTCTGTCAGTTGCACTTCTATTAGTAAAAATGTCTCCAAAGAAGTGAGCTTTAATGTACTAGTCTTTTAATGTTTGCCAAGCTTTACTCAAGGTACAATCTGTGAAGTAATAATTTTAAAGATATAAAAGAAGAGATTCCAGCAAGAGCATCTGTAATTATTATGTGACCTCTAATGATGTTAGTGACATTTGTTGGTATTCTAAGTCACCCATGAATGTGGGTTCATCTCCCCCTAGTGACTTCTGCTGTATAAATGGCTCTCCTTAAGCAGAACCATCTGCATTTTTGCAGAGCCATTTAAGGCCAACCCATGTCTGATTTCCTGGGATGGTTTCTTGAGTGCCTTCCCCACATGAATTCCAGTCCCTTGAACTATTAGGCCTCCTGCCTGGCTCTCTGTCCTCTGGCCTCAGGGCTCTGGGGTCCCAAGGGAGGTTATTCTTAGTTTGTTCACTTTCTTCTCTTCCTGTTCTCAGTCATCCACCCTATTTCCAAATTTCAAAAGTCACTCTGCAAATAAATGCCCAGCAGAGGAGTTCTGGGGAGAGTCTCCATGAGCTAATGCACAGCACTTCTGTTCTCTAGGAGCCAGGGTAGCAGTGATGCCCACAAAAACAAAGTTAGTTCTTGTTTTATTCCTCTCAAATTGCACTGTCCAGACTGTCCACTGTGGGTCCTACCTCAGCTCCACCCCACACTGTGGGAGGCCAATGAGCACATGACTGTCTCTGACTCTGCTGCTAACCAGTGCAACATCCAGTGGTCATGCTGTAATATGGATAACCCTGGTCTTCTAGGGTCTGAGTGACTGTGTCTTCATGCATGGGCATGCCTTCCTGTATCCCCATGGGTTGAGCTATGCTCACCTGTTTCTTTGTGATATTACCCTTTGCCCATTAGGATAGAATGTTCCATGGAGACATCTTTTGTGTGTCTTATTGTGCCCTTGGGTGTGGCCTACCTAGATGTCAGTCAACCTGCTGACAGCAGACATCATGAAGCTAGACTCAGTCCCTTGAAACCTGACCCCTTGCCTCATTTAAATAGTTTTTTCCTCAATAAAAGGGGTCAGCATATGGTCTTTCTCTCTCTCTCTCTCTCTCTCTCTCTCTCTCTCTCTCTCCAGATGCTTAATATCAGAGAAGCCATCACAGCACCCCCAAATAAAAAGGTACTTCTGTCTCTTGTGTGGTTATTTCACATAGCCCAGTTAGCCCAGTTTCCCTGGAGTGACCCATGAGTGTTTTAATTGCATGCAACCCAGCAACTGGCATCCCTGGGTGAGTGAAATGTTTGAGTGTTTATGTCACTGGGACAAAAACAACACCACCCCTCAGTAGAAAGCCAGGCCCTCTGCTGTAATGAAACCTGGAGAGCATGCTAGTGTGGATTTACTCCAACCTTCAAACATGTATCCACAGCACCCAATGGTAAAACTCAGTGAACTGTTTTCTCTCTGTCTCTTCCTCTGCCACCTGTGGCTCTTTGTTAACCCTGCCTGTGTCCCAACAGCTCCTTCCACCTTAAGGAATGTGGGCCTCCACCAGAGGACAAGGCTGGCACCTTAAGAGCTGATTGATGATGAGGCAGTCCATGTGCACCATAGTTGTGATTCTTGCATGTAACCTGCAGAGGTTCAATAGAAATACATACTTCACATTTGTTGTTACATACATGTTCCTATCTAGGTAGATTTTTTGATAAAGGTATGTAACAGGACATGATATATTTGGCATCAACAGATAAAAAGTAACAGAAAATGTTGTAGATAGCATGAAATGGTATATACATATTCCATGTAAATATACAGAGAGAGCTACATGTGCAGACTTACGCTGTGTTGTATTTGTATTATTAGATATACAGTTTTGCTTATATTTACACAGAGTGAGTGATATAATTCTTAGGCCAAATTCTCACCAGGAACAAATGAAACCCTCAGAAAATGTTCTGAACCCAGGGCATGCCCATCCTGTCATGACCTCTGTGCTGGCCACACAGTGCTAAGTGGACCTCCAGGCTCGCTGGAGAGTGTGATCTTATGCAGGAGCCATGAGAAGATGTTGCTGAACTTGCCCATCTCATTGTGCACAGGTAGCAGACCTGAGCAGAGGGAGTGAAACCTTGGGTTGAGTTCCAAGAGGTCTCCTAGCATCTGCCTGGTGGTGGTGAGTGGACTCCTGCACATACTTGCCCCAAGTCAGACTGCCTAGGCTGTGGATGAAAACCTGAGAGCTCCTGACCTTCCAAGTACTTAAAATGACATCAGTGGACAAAACAGCAAAGGAATATGCTGGGACACTCAGTATTAAGGCTTGATTGGCAGAAGGAAACAGGCATCAGAGAGGGTGTGTCTGTCCTGTTTTTAGCATGGGGTCATGGGGTCTGGATGAAACCACAGATGTGAAGTGTCAAAGGAATGAATGGGCCACATGGCAGAGCTTCAGCTGACCTTCACTGCCTGCCTGGGGGAATGAAGTCACTTTTCTCTCCTTTCTGCTCTCTTTGGAAAGAGTCACCATGTGGAATCAATGGGAGAGCCATGGGCACCACATTCTACTTCAGGAGGACAAAGTATCTGTAGGAGCAATTAGGACCTGCTGTACTGGGCCACCTCTCTACTGCCCAGTCCTTCGTCTGTTTGTTCAGTTGCCTTCAGGTAGGTTTGGCCTGGTGGGCATCTGGTGTAATATGGGTTACAAGGCTGCAAAATGCTGCTTACTCTGTTCAACCAGCAGTTCCAGATCTGGTGTGGGACCTCTCAGTCACCTCCTGCTCCTTCCACACTTTCCATAACCTTTTTTTTAACACTTGTTTCTTGCTTACACTCTCAGGCTCACATTGGGTATGTCTTGCCCTATTGCTGGGTGCTGGGTTCTGCTATTCATGCCCAGGCCCTGGAACTGTGGCTGCATGATGGTATTGCATGCTGTCTGCTGCTATCAGGCTCACCTCTTACCCTACTGCTGGTAAAGCAAAGAAAACAGCAAGTGTGACCAGCCTATGCACACACATACCTGCAATATTGTGTCTTTCTTCAGAAAAATATGAATTTGTTCTGATCCTCTCACCTTGCCATAATACTGGCTGAACATCCCAGCCACCACTCCCCAGCCACCACTCATACCCTGCACTTCCCCTAAACCCCAAGTGTACCCTTGATGGTCACCAATGAACTACATGCAGAACATGTAGGCATGACTGTGGCCTCGCCCTTGGTGCTGAACACTGTGGATGCAGAGCAGGCATCTTCTTGAACAGCCTTCTTCCTCAGGACCCTGCATATGTCCTGCACATGGAAAACATGAGGAAAATCAGGCCAAATGTGGAAAGGAGTAAACTCTGAGAGTGGCCGAGAATAATTGCAACCTGTCTTTCATCCTGCATCCTCTGTCTCATGGGAAGACAGCAACAAGGTCATTCAGGCTACACAATTTGGACCCTGCGAGGGCTGAAAGAGGCTCCTCTTGGGAACAAAACTGCTTTAGGAGGTTATGGGTTAGAGCAGTTGAGGAACTCCCATACCTGCTGTCCTGGCATCAGGCATGTGGTGTGAGCACACGTAATCAACAACTTTTTAAGATGACAATTATTGCATAAAGAATCCTTTCTAAGGCAAAATGTACATGGCCAACACTTCCATTTAGAGCTCAGGGTCCATGAGGGGCAAGGGTCTTCCATGAGTTGGGAAGCCCAACCCTGAAAGGAACTAGCCCCATGACCCATGAAATCTCCTGTGTGCCTTCCTCCTCTGCTCAGTCTTTCCTCCTGCTCTCATTATCCTTCACTTTATGACTCTCATTAGTTGATTATTTCATCACTTTCATCTTCCACTTAGGATCAGAAATGTCATCATTTACTCATTTCCTTGAAGAAGTAACAAAATCCATAAAATATGATTTTTACAAATTTTGGGAGAGGTGATCACCTGCACTTTTTTTTTTCTTTCTGAAATTCGATAAGAAACTCAGCAAAAGAAATTAAAGTAAAATATTGGCAATGGTACTACCTCTAAATGAATTGCTGCCCATTTTGTGAATAAACTGTGAGGTTCATTTAATTACCAACCATTAATTAGTGTAATCAACTAAAGGAATTATATACTTCCCAAAATATTCTAGCTGAACCTGGCTGAGATGATTAATGAAACTATTTATGTTAAATTTTATGTAAGAATATATAAATTTCCTAAAACCCCCTAAAACTTTCCTAAAACTCTGTAGCCTGAAAAATAAGACCCTTAAGATCAATGATGATTTGCAGTAAAATAAAGTTCCTGTGATTAATACCATTTTGATTTTCAAGCTTCATTTGCTTTGCACATGTGGTAACTTTGTCCTGAAGCTGCTCTGGTGCTCTGAGAACCCTCACAACCTCCAGCATCATGGTGGACCCAAGGACTTCCTTGATAGAGAACCCCAGGGTTCCCCTGTCTCATTGGACCTGATCTTGTGATGATCACAGGGCCAAAGAAAACCTGGATACTGATCTTTTGAGCCCACCTGGTTGGTGAGGGGTCCCACTACCTATAAGTCATGGCTGTGATGAGGAGGCCTTCTCAGAAAGAAGAGGGGAGTGGATCTAAGCAGCACCAATACATGTTTTCTCAAACATGCTTGCAGGGGATGAAGAGGGTTGAGACTGATGCTGTGAGGTGCAGGTTCAGGGCATAGGCTGACTCAGTTTTCAGGACATCTGAATCTCTCCAAGTCTGGCGGCACAGGCTGTCTCTCCACTGACGCCTTCAGGGGAGACACTAGAGCTGCATAGCCAGACTGTGGTTGGTGCCCCTGAAGACACATTCCCTGTGACTCCTCCCAGCTGCTACTGGAAAAGCCCCTGATGGACAAGCTCACTCCTTTGTCTTTGCATGCATAGGGAGGCATTCTGGCACATAAACACTGTGTCTGTGTTGCAGACATGACTCTGAATTTCAGGGAGGCTCATGAGTTTGTTGAATGATTACATGAACTATAAACAGTAGAATCCAAAGCCTAACAACCCCATACCAATGTCCATGAAATGGTACAATCAGGTGGCTGCAGGGTGAGTGGCATTGCATTTGGATAATCTTGGCCAGAACTTGATAGCTGAGTGTACTCTATCTCACACAGAGAAAACATGCCTGAGGTCCACTGAATTGGGGGCTGCATTGGTGATTGTGCAAGGCATCTGTGGATAATACAGCCTGGCATGCAAGAAACAGTACATGGCCCACATAGGACCACCAGCCTCTTGGATCCACAGCCATAGTGACAAGGATGATCTTAAGCGATGGGTCCAATGCTAGACCCATTTTCATCCCTTTCTAGGATTTGGGTGGACATCAGAATCCTTCCTTTCCTGGACTGCTATCTGGGAGGAAGAGCTTCTAAAGATGGACATAGCCAGGAGGCAGCCTCTTTTCCCCACCTGGAGAAAGGCTGTCTGCAGTTGCACAAGAGGCCAACATCCAGGAAAGAGTATGTGGAGTTGTAGACAGACCCATAAATATGTGAACATGCTTGTGGAGATAAGCATGAAAGGCCACCCCTAGCTCAATGCAGATGGTGCTCCATCATAGTATGAAAAGCCCATGTCCATGCTTCTATTTATTTCTTTGAGCTCATTCAAGTTGGGATTTTTTTTTTTTTTACTAGCAAAGGAGTCTCCTGCAGTATAATGTTTATAGAAACATTAATCAAAGCATGAGTAAAGAGGAGAACATTGCAACACAGATACCAACATTCAGATGCCTACCAGTAAGCAGGTGTGGAGGGCATTAGCAAAGCCTTGATCTGGTCCTGCTTCTCTCTGCATTACTTGAATGAGAGCATGAAGCCTCATACCCTGAGCTCCTTCAGCACAGCTCAGGTGGGCACTGGCCAAGCAGCTGAAGCTTTCAGGAGGACAATGGCCCAAGTAAAGTCTTTGAAGTGTCCCCCAAATTACTTGATGCAGATGTTCTCATAAGTAGCTGCCCAGTGATGGGGAGAAATCTTTGACAGCACTGAGGATCATCTGGTATATTTGTTGCTCATTGTTGGCTAGGCAACTGTTTTGGAATCCATAATCATTCCCATCAGGGAGTCTCAGGAGTGGTGGAAAGGTGCATTTGGTCATATTTCCCTGGTTGGCCCCTGTGTTAAATTGGTTGCTACCACCAGAGTGGACCAGGGTGAGCTCTCTAGCAATGGCCACGTGGCCTTATTGGATGTATTATCACCACAGGGCTTTGATCTCTGCTGCTTCAGTCTGTAGCAGGGAAGGATCTCAGGCTCTAAAGACCATGCAGGCACCATCAGCTAAGCACACGTGTTCTCCTGAGCATTTGGCTGTAGCTCTGTGTCTTCAACTCATCTTTCATCTTTGAGAAAGGGAGAGAAAAGGGCCAAATTTGCTCTACTTTTGATGTTATTAAGTTTGTCATCTGCATAGGTTTTTAAAACATATATAACATAATAACTGGATTAATACAAGTACATTGAAAGATAAACTAACAACCAAAGAAATCTGTTAAATGTTTTCAAGTATTTGTAGTAAAAACATAATTGTAACTGAAAACAAGTTCACTAAAGAAGAAAAAGTGGTTCTTATGCCTCAAGCAAAACACACACATACACACAAAAATAAAAGGCTTAATGTTCCAATGCTTGCCACCAGGACATCTGGTTTACCATAAAGTAAATTTAGATTAACCTACAAATTAAATGTTTGTTATATACAAGTGATTGATTAAACTATGTTAAAATCTATAGGCCTCACGAAAAGTATATATTCTTCACTGTATATAGATTTTTTATAAGCATATAAGGAATCTGGGAAAAACTGAAAAAAGGAGAGAAACTTCTATGTAAAAAAGCTAGAAGTTCATATGATTTAAATGTCCTTGATCTGCCTCCCTATCCACCTGCCCTGGTATAGATGGGTCCCAAAAGTGGGGTGTGTGAGGTAAACTCAGTGTATGATGTTGAGGCAAAAAGAATGTGTACCCTTACAGTTTCGGTCTCTGATTTACACCCTTTGTACAGAATCCTTATTCTACCTTCAGTAGTGAACTATTCCGTGCAGCATCACACAAGCCCTGGGATGAGAACATTGTTTCTCCTCCTACACAGTCAGGAGGAGTTCAGGGGACTACCTGAAATCAGAACCATGGGTCAGTATGGAATTCCTGATTCTACAGACAAAGAATCCAGCTCCTGTGGGCTGGAGCTGCACATAGGGACACCTGGCTCTCATATGTATTACATGCTGTTGCAGGAAGGCAAGACAGCATGGAGCAGAAGGGAAAGAAGTACTCTGGGGGAGGCTCCTCTCAGCTCCTGTGCCTGAGTGAGACCATGTGACAAAAGGGCCCATAGGGAAGCCAGGAGAGCACAGGTTCTAGAGAAAAACTCTCATGAGAGTTCAGTTCATATGCCTTGCTCTTCCCACTGAGCTCAGAAGACTCAAATTAGCATTCTCAGAAGACCCAAATTAGCACTGTGCCCCCAACAGCTACAAACCTTGCTTTTCATAATACTGACTTGTGTGTGGACTTGCAGGGACTGAAAAGTCTGAATAAGCCAAGTACCACAAGTACCACATGGAGATCCTGCACTAGGGCCCTACACACCAGGACTCTGTCACTCCTGTCTCCTGAATTCTCTCCTTGTCTCTCATATATTCACATTCTCCAGAGCAGTGCTGGGTGTGGCCAGGGTGAGGAGGAGGGGTCTCAGAAACTTTATGGAGCACAAGGATGTTGGTAGGGGGTGGGCTAGGGTGCCCTCACCCTGAAGCTTGCTGTCTTGAGCTGGTGTTCTGGGGCTGGACAGTCCAACTCTGCCTTACCTGTTCCAGCATCACCCACATCTCTTTCACAACTTAGTCTTCCACCAAGTGAGGAGGGCAGTAGACTTAAGGGCAGAGAGAGGCTGACTGTACAGTTTAACAAGGTGGTGAGAAGTGTTGGAATGAGACTATTGGATCTAACCTCAAAAATATTCCTGTAAGGAAGGACCAAGGATGGGGTTAACAGGACTCTCCCAAGGAGGCGTGCTAGAAAAAGAAGACCACCAGACCCAGGTGACCTGGTGTCTTAGGCAGAGAGTGCTACTTCCAATGGCAATCACAGCACCTCATGCTCCCAGAGACAGATGTGGACATGGCATCTGCTACAGGAACAAGAGGCTACATGTCATGTGAAAGACAGCAGGCTGATGGTTCTGTGGCCTCCTGAAGGATGCACCTCCATGTGATGCAAGGGTCCTCCCACACCCAAATGTAAGGAGTGTCCTGGGAGTGTTTCTGAAGAAGCGGGCCTGGACTTGCCTGTGCGGGTGTGTGAGGTGTGCTCCACTATAGCTCTGCAGTGTATGTCACCTGGCTGCTCACCCAAGGACTATACCCTGCCTCAGCTCCCTTCAGCCAGATTAAGCCTGTAGAAGCCCAGCTTCTCGCTTAGACTGGTCTTGAAAACTATGCCTGCACAGGTTGTGGCCATGCTGGGACTGGTTCCTGTCTAGGCATTGCTGATCCCCTCCTCAAAATATATGGACACCATTCAACCTCATTCTGGCATGCTTCTCAGGCCTGGAGACAGCTTCACCTCCTCTATGACCTCAAAGGCCCCTATTGCCTCCCACAGGGCCCACAACTGCCTCAGACTGGCCAGAACTACCTGGAGACACTCCTTCCCTATTGTTGCAACATATAATCTCCAAAAATGCCCTAATTTCTCTCCTTGCCTAAGCCTATCATCAGGGCTGATACAGGGCTGCACAAAGAAAGTTAGCTGATCATGCTGGAGTCATAGAGGATTATGATAATTGTAATACACTGAATAAAATTAGCTGTGTGTGTACATCAGAATATCCTGTTGCTGGGATTCAGTGTCTTCTGCTGGGTCTAATAAATTGCCAATAAAACACACATGCCTGGAGAAAAATCCTCCAACAGAGAATAAAAACAAATTAAAGATTTTTTTCCTTGTCTGTTCATCTGAGTAAATGATATTTTATTTAATTTCACAGGTGCCTCTCATTTTTCATATCAAATGTGGACTAAAGGACCAGAGAGCTCTGTTATGAATGGTTGGTTCTGGCTTTCTGACTAAAGGACTCCAAACTCCATCAGGTTTTATATAAAACTCACAGAGCCTGGGGGTGTGGGGAAGCTTCTGGGCCCACAAAAATAACATTTCATCCTAGGCTGTTTCTAAATCCCTCTCTGCTCTCTGTCTCAGTGCTCCCCTGCATAGTGTGGATAAGAGAAAATAAGTGCCTTTCTTTGAAGATTCTTTTGAGAATTCCAAAAGAAAGATACTCTATTTGAATTCTTTAATGTCCTCTGCTTGGCATAAATGTAAATAGACAAAATCTCTAATAGGTCACTTTCCAGTAAATTCCACATCTGTGCTTTTGCATATGTGAGTAGACTGGTGTGTGTAGAGACACACTTGGCCCCTTCTTAGACATGTTCCCTGGCATCCTGATGGTTTCTCCTTTTACAACCTTCAGTGGCAGAGAAAAAGTCACTTGTCAGACAGCCAAAGGCCTCCTGCATCATCTCCTCCAGGTAATCAATCAAGTAGTATTTCCAGGATGACACAAAGAAGCCAGAACATGTTGTTCTTTGCTGTAGGGAAAGGGGCCTATTTAATGTGGAAGATGAGTTCTTGCAAGTAGTGGCAGAAGTCTTCTCTTGCATCTGAAATTGCCTTTAAAATACATAGAAGTATTGATCTAGGAGGAAATACAAGAAACAAAACAAAACAAAATTATTACAACTCCTTGTTTTCATTTGAAATGTAGAAAACTAGAAAGAGAATCATTAATACTTTTCCAACACCATCAACAAAGATGAAAGACATGCAAATTCAAGTTTTGCATAAGGCTATCAAACAACACAAAATACAAGAAATGACAGGTATCTTTAAGAACATACAGACACCAACACTAGTTTGCTGGGCAGATGGCACCAAACACCCACCAAAGGAATTAGCTACAGTGTCTGCTGAGCAGCTGCAGGCTCAGTCTGGCTGTGAGGACACAGGATCCAGTTCTCTCTGGCACATGGGAATCACCATCTTGCTAATAGCCACAGCCAAGTAATATGATGCATGGCATTTTTGGTTGAAAGGTGACGCCAGCTAGCCATTGAGATGATATGATTATGTTAAGATTTGCATTCATATGGATATTGGACTCCTGCTGTCCACCTCAGCCTGCTAAGGGACTCCTGGAGAGTTCCCATTGTTTGGGGAAGTGTGGTAGGAAGGAATTCTGGAGGAGGAACTTCCTTTTGGGATCCGGGAGAACGCTGCATGCATTGATCAAATCGGCAATCTTCCCGGGGCATATGGGGCATTGGCAGCAGTTTCAAAAAATAAAGTTTGTTCCTGCTTAAGTGGCTCATGATTTTGTGCCCAGCCAGACTGCAGCACCATCTGCCCTTGGGCTCTCCCCATCACATCTCTCTCATCACATCACTGAGTGCTCAGAAAGCAGACTCGGGCCAGCATGGTCTTTAGTGGTGTACAGACCCGCATCCACTTGGGGAACACCCATTCCTGCTAAGAAACAAGACTATCATATACAGGAGGAAAGATAGCACCAATATCTTGGGAACCAGCAAGAAGCTACTGCAAGTGAGGATAAAAAAACACAGAAAGATCTCCCCTTTCCAGACAAAACCAGCAGAAATTTAGTCCAACACGTAGCAGGTAGCAGATGCAGGAGTGAGACATGAGAGAGCAGCACAGAAGCTGAGAGAAGGCATATGGTGAGATCTGCACCATGGACAGGCAGTGGTGTACTGTTGGAAAGTGCACTTAATCAGTCAGAGATGTATACAGTAAGCACTAAAAAAAGCAGCAATTCTGTGATGCTCAAAATTATCACCAACAGGAATTAATAATGTTTAGAACAACCCATCAAACTATAGAACACACATCCTCCTCATGGTCAGGCAGACATTCACCAGTACATAAGACAATTCTGACTAAATTTAAAAGGATTTAAAGCATATGTAGTGTGTCCTTTATCCACAATATAATTAAATTACCAGGCTAAAAAAATGCCAAATATTTGAAAGTTAAATAAGGCACTTCTTTTTTTTTTTATATATATATATATAGTCTTTTATTGACTTTATATATTTTTTAAATACACGACTGCAGTGGAATGCATTACAAGTCTTATTATACATATAAAGCACAATTTTTCATGTCTCTGTATGTGAAGTATGTTCACACCATTTTATGCCTTTATACAAATACTTTGGGTATTTTTGCATTACAATTCTTAATACACATATATATCACAAATTTTTATATCTCTGTTTGTCTATAAAGTATATTAACACCTAAATAAAGTCTTCATACATGAAATTTGTATAATGATGTCCATCACATTCCACCATCCTTGCTAATCTCCTGTATCCCCCATTTCCCTCCCACCCCTTGGCCCTATCTAGAATTAATGTAATCCTCCCATGCTCTCCCTCCCTACCCCACTATGATTCAACATCCTTATATTACAGAAATCATTTGGCACTTTTTGGAGGGATTGGCTAATTTCACTTA
The DNA here is from genome assembly GCF_048772815.1 of Callospermophilus lateralis. Lineage (NCBI taxonomy): Eukaryota > Metazoa > Chordata > Mammalia > Rodentia > Sciuridae > Callospermophilus > Callospermophilus lateralis. Next base: position 164,509,861 of record NC_135305.1, read on the forward strand.
GCATTATCTTCTCCAATGCCATCCATTTACCTGCATAAGCCATGATTTTTTTGTGTGTTTAATGCTGAGTAAAATTTCATTGTGTATATATGACACATTTTTTATCCATTCATCCATCAAAGAACATCTAGGTTGGCTCAATAGTTTAGATATTGTGAATTGTGCTGCTATGAACATTGATGTGGCTGTGTCACTTAGACAAAGATGCCAGAAACATGCACTGGAGAAAAGATAGCATCTTCAACAAATGTTGCTGGGAAAACTGAAAATCCATATACAACAAAATGAAATTGAACACCTATCTCTCACCATGCACAAAACTCAACTCAAAGTGGATCAAGGACTTAGAAATTAAACCAGAGACATGCATCTAATAGAAAAAAGTAGCCCGTAATCTTCATCATGTGATATTAGGCCCCAACTTCCTTCATAAGACTTCCATAAAACCAACAAACAGTAAATGGGATGGAATCAAACTAAAAAGTTACTTCTCAGCCAAAGAAATAATCTGTGAGGTGAACAGAGAGCATACATTCTGAAAACAAATTTTTACCCCTCATAATCACAGAGAGCACTAATCGCTAAGGTATATAAAGAACTCAAAAAGCTAAACAATGAAAAAACAAATTACCAAATTACCAAATGGGCCAAGGACCTGAATAGACACTTCTCAGAAGAGGATATGCAATCAATCAACAAATAGATGAAAAAATTCTCATCATCTCTACCAATTAGAGAAAAGCAAATCTAAGCTACTCTAAAATATCATCTCACTCCAGTCGGAATGGCAGCTATAATGAAGACAAACAACAAGTTTTGGAGAGGATGTGGGGAAAAAGGTACACTCATATATTGTTGGTGGGACTGCAAATTGGTGCAGGCAATATGGAACACAGTATGGAGATTCCTTGGAAATCTGGGAATGGAACCACCTTTTGACCCTGCTATCACTCTCCTCAGACTATATTCAAAGGACTTAAATAAGGCACTTCTAAATAACCCATGAGTCAAAAAAAAAAATAGACTTAATATGAAAATAAAAACACTTCAAATTTGAAGGATATTAATGGATTACTTTGGGAGAAATTTATACAACAGTCACTTGTGTTACAAAATAAGAGACATCTAAGACAAGACTCTGCTTCAAGAAGTTTAAAAAGTGAGAAAAAAATATAAAGCAAACAAAACATGGAAATAATAAAGATCACCTTGAAAAGAATAAAATTTAAAACAACAACAAAAAAGACACATTAAAGAAAATCAAGGAAACCAAATGTTGTTTCTTTGCAAATGTCACAAAGTAGTTAAATCACTAGGTGGATTGATTAGGAAAAGAGAAAAAGGCACAAGTTACGAATATAAGAAATAACAGAAGTGGCATTATAGCATATTCCTTTTGTGCCAAATGGAATACTGCAAACCAGTCTGTACCATGAACAATCAACACCATAATGAGAGAGGGGCTTTCTTGAAGATATAGACTGCAGAAAAATGGAGAATAGATGGTCTTGGGCATTCTTATAATCATTCAAACAATGGAATGACAGTTCTTTGCCTTCTCACAAAGATATTCCAGATCAAAATGAGATCATTGATGAATTTTTTTGAATATTTAAGGAACAAAAAATGTCAATTTTAGACAAATTCATCCATAAAATCAAAGAAAAAGGAATATATTTGTACCCATTCTAAGAATCCAGCACTACCATGATACTAAAATCAAACAAAGCCAAGAGAAGAGTATTGTGGGCCTATATTCCTCATTAGTACAGATATAAAATCTCTTAACAAAATTCTAGATAATAGGATCCAACATATCTAAAAATGGATACTATAGGGCAGCCAACTTTTCTATTCCTAAAAAGTAAGTTTGGTATAACATTCTAAAATGAATCAATATGATTTAACACATTGAAATATTAAGAAGGAAAAACTATGTGGTCATCTTTACCGAATTGGAAATATTATATGACAGAATCAGACATGACTTACAATCCTCAGCCAACTGGAAACAAAAGGGAACTTCCTCGACCTAATCAATGGCGGGGGGAACCCATAGCAGGTATTGGATATGATGGTCAGCCTGCCTGCATGCATGCACTGGCCCAGGCATGATCACAGATTTGGTCCCCAATAAATTGTACCTCAGGTTCTGTGGGTCTGGTGACCATCCCATTCCACACCTACATGTGTGTGGTTTAAGGCATGCAACCAGCCAGCTTTTGCTTATATATGACCAACACATGGGTGCTCCATACCTAGGAGGATAGATCTCATGTTTTTAGTTTTTATATGGCCTCCATTAGGATCATTGTGTGTCAAAACCATGTTTTCCAGAAAAGAACCTGCTTTAAGAGAAGCAGAATAAACATGAGCATTACATTTCACCACCAAATGGAATAGAACCCTCCTGACATGCTGTGTCCCTCATGAGTGGGAGAAGCACTGGCTAGACCTCAGACAACATCTTGTGAAGATGGAGAGTACCAGCTTCTGTGCTCAGTCAAGTCTCAGGTTTCATATTATTTTTTTTACAACAATATGCTTATTTTATTTATTTATATGTGGTGCTGAGGATGAAACCCAGGGCCTCACACGTGTTAGGTGAGTGTTCTACCACTGAGCCACAACTCCAAACCTCAGGTTCCATATTCTTACAATGGAATAAAAGACACCAACAGGGATCCTACTTAAGAAAACTCAAATATTTAGGTCTAAATTTCAAAGGCTAATAAATCAGCATTTTGTATTATAGAGCATTAAATTTCTATTATAGTATTTTATAGCCATTATGTGCCATGGACAGCAGAAGGCAGATGCTGTCCAGGCACTTCCATGCCATGGACAGCAGGAGGAAAGTGCACAAGAGCCAAGGTGGAGTCTCCAACCATCACTCCCATGGCAGTGGCAGACAGAAAAGGTAATAAAATCTAGAAATCAAATCCTGCCAAAATCAGTTTGGATCAGTATTATTTTATGATAGTGCTTAACACACATGGATTAGCTTCCAGAATGTGCCTTCCAGGTGTGATTCTTATTCACTATGCACCAGAGGCCTGTGAGGCTGGTGTTTGCTCAAAATGAAGTTCTGACGGTTCTCATTTGAAGACCCCTGACTTTGCTGCAAAAAGTAAAGAGAGATGGTACTCTGGAGTAGGAGGAAGAGCACCAGGAAGATTTCCCTGGCCAATGTGTCACAAGCAGGAGGATGTGAAACCCTATTGTGGGTCTGACATTCTGTGACAGGCACCAAAATGGCTCATTTACCTTCCAGCTCAGAGATGGAGAAGCAATGTCTGGGGGCAAGGATTCCTGGTGGGCAAAACACGTCACACTTAAGTCATGATTGAATGTCGCAAGCACAGAGTCAGCCCTTCACTAAGAACTTTCTCATCCATTGATGACTTGATGCAAACTGGAATAGTTAAGGGAAGAGACAGAGGTTGCCTTCCATCTGGTATCTCCTGTGAGTTGAGCTGAGGATGAGGACTTTTGAGTTGGAGTTCCAGGGGAATTAGGTTTTGGAAGTTCCCATCAGGAATCATGGCACTGAGCTAAGTTTCCAGATAGTCACTTCCATTGAACATCCCAACATCCACTTATATGCAAAATCCTCTTACCATGGTTTTTATTCATCTCAGTGAAATTCCTGACAGGTTAACAATGCTTCTTTGAAATGACTGGAGAGCACTTGAAACATAAAATGGTCGACAAGGAAACCACTGGCAGCCATCAGATTTGAATTTCAAGTCCTGGAGATTCCAGGCTCTGGTAAAAGTTGCACTTGTTTGGACCTTGGACAACAAGGTCCCACTTACCAGTGGCTATGACATTTTGGCCACTCTTCAGAACTCTGCTCAAGTCACAGACAGGTGGTTCCTTTCCTGCCTGCATCAGAAAAAGATACAAGAAGTTTCCAATTCAGCTGCCCTGGTATGTAGGAATTTCTAGGGACTGATGCCCAGGGGCATATTTATTTCAAAAAACACTACCTCCACTTCTTCAGCCACTGGAAGAGCAATGTATGTCTGCTGGGTGCCCTATGGGTGATCCTTTGCTTTCCAGGGCCTGGAGCTCCACAGTTGCCAGCCTTCCAGCACCACCCACCCTAGCCTCTAAGGAGGAACAATCCATGGTTGAAAGAACCAGGCATGCTGGGACCTGTGACCCTGCATTCTTCTGTCAGCACTCTGGACCCCTCAAATCCAGTGAACCAGGAAGATCCAGAGGGTGGTGGAAGGACATGAGGATAGCCTAGTGTAGCACTGGTACTAGCTGTATTGACCTCCCACACTCCTCATCCAGGCCCTGTCTCACCAGAGATTTTGCCCAGTCAGTGAAGTGGCATAGATTTCCAGCAGCCACCAGGAGCAGTGGTTCTGGACATCTGAGGGCAGTGGACCATCTGATGCATCTCAATGGGTTATGAAAAATTTGAGTTGGGGAACATGATAAACTCTGGCTTGTTTCACCTCGAGTCTTAGAGGTGACAGTTGGAACCTACTCTCTAGTGAAAACTGGGGGTGTTTTTGTAGTGATATGTGTGAGGGAGGGAAGGAGTGAGCAAGCAAGCCAGCCATCCAGCATTCTCTGCTGTAGTTATGCTGTACCAGCTAGGTGTTATAGTCTCTGCTTCTGCACTGCACCCAGGTCTTGCCCAGAAACTGTTTTTGCTTAATTTGACAATAGTCCCTTTAACTGATCCTTAGGTTTAGAAATAAATGGCTTATCTGGCTTAACATAATAATTTATCCTCTGGGCATGACTCTAGCTTTTCAGACCCAAGACCCTCTGTGACAATGCCATGGGTTTTTCTGGAGCCCCTGCAGGGAAAAAAATCTCATGCAAGAGTCATAGCCCCTGGAACAAAGATGCTTCAAAAATATTTGTGTAGAGAATGAAACAATTTTCTGATTTTTATATGTTAAGCTGACTTATCCATTTCTTATTTTCTACCTACACATGCACACTCTAAAAGAGAAGAAATGCACAGTCTATAAAGCTGAATATTAGAAGTGGTAAGAGCTTAAACTTTTCTGTGGATCAGTATCTACAGAAAGGAATTGAAAATCAAAGGCTAACTTCTTTTAATAGACACTAAAAAATTGAATTGGTAATGGTCTTCTGAAAAATATCAGCAGGCTAATCTCTTTCCAAATAATGTAAGTCAGAATTAAATGGTAAAAGATTTTTTAAGCAAAGATAAGAATTAAATTCAACTTCTTGAGGGCCTAAATGCACTTGCAGCTTCTGTATTCTTTCCCCTTTCTTGCAATTAATAGCAGATTACACAAGTGCTGACTTTGCTTTTCTGGTGTAATGTCCACTTCCACTTGAAGTCCTGCTACCCTGATTTTCTTTCTTTTTGGTGAGATGTCTAAATGTTAACTATGCTCTTATAAACAAAACATGTTGACAACAGTGACATTCAGAGTAGAAAAGGCTGGAATCAACCAACTTGGATTCAAAGACTTTTAGATTCCAGGCTCTGACTGGGGATTGCACTTTCTTTCTCTTCTCTGCAGTTTTTTCTGTGTCTTGGTTGCCAAGGGTCCTGCTTGGTGCCTATTATGACATGTTGGCTGCTCTCCAGACATCTCTTGATGTCATAGACAGGCTGACAGCATTAAGTAGTTGCCATGCTGGAGTAAGCAGAGGAGCCTCTGAGACTGGCCATTTCAGACAAATACTCAAAACAAGCACGAGATCAGCTGCAATGGTATGAGGGAAGACTAAGGGATCAAGCCCCAGGGGCATCTTTTTTTCATCACAGGCCATCCCAGTCTCTTGTCTCCTTGAATGTGGACCATAGATCTGTGGCTCACCTGACCTATGTGCCATCCCACTCTCCCAGGACCAGGGACCCTGCTTATGCCAGCATGCCAGCACCACCCTCCAAGGTCTCTAGAATATGCAGTCTGTGGTTTACAACACAGGCATGCTGGGTGCAGCTACTTCTTAATCCTGCTGTCAGCACTCCATACCCCTGAGGTCTAGTGGACCTAGGAGGGCAGGAGGGTGCTGGGGAGGATGCAAAGATCCCCCAGTATAACACTGGCCCCAGAGTGCTCCTCCAGACTCTGGCTCATTTGATATTTTTCCCAGTCAGAGAACTGGCATAGGACCCTACAAGCCACAGGAGGGATGGCTGTTGACATCTGAGTGCAATTGAGCATACAATGTAGCTCCATGTGTTTCTAAAAGCTTTAACTTGAAAATATCACACAAACTCTTGCATGGTGCACTCTATTCCTAGGAAGCCAATACATGTGACAGTTGGAGTGAAGAATGAACACAAATGGGAGGTGGGGGCAGCTGTGCTTTCTAGTGAGTGCAAAAGGAAGTGATTGAACATATGTGAGGGAGGTAAAGAGAGAGGGAGCAAGCAGCATCCAATGCTGTGTGCTTGCAGCACCAGCCAGACCCTGCTCCCTCCCCCACCCTCTGCAGCTGCTCTGTAGATGGGAACCAACTCTCAAATACTGAGAGAATATGTTGTCAGGGATTCATGAACTACAAGAACCTCGAAGGTGGTTTTTATGCAAAGTAAAATAATCTGATATTGAAGCACAGAAGTGTAAACAGGAATAAAGACTCTAGAAAAGTTAACTATGAAGAAAAAATCAAAGAGAAACTATGTTAACCAAAAAGGCACAGAATGTCTTGTGGCACCTATACTATATGTTTAGGAAAAATATATAATTACAATGTAGAAATAGTGGAAAAAGTAGGAATAAGATCCTGATCTTTGTAATATTTTAATATACACTCTATTAGGAATAACTTCATTTTAGTGTAATCAATGAAACAAATGATACCAGTGAAAAGGTAAACAAGAACAATAGAGAAAATTCAATTGAATTATAAACTTCACTTGATAGAAAAATGTTAAAAAAAAAGTAGGGATTCATGAACAAAGAACAAATGGGCCACATAGAAACAATAACATGATGCTAAATTTAAGACCCAGATATAGACATCAAATACAAGTGGCCACTTAAAAGACAAATATTTTTCAGAATGTAGAAATTAAAAAGATCTTACTATCTTCCATTTATAGGGAACACACTTTAAATATAATAATATAGAAGGATTGAGAACATGAATATAAAACTTCTACCCTGTATATACTAAACATACTGAGGTACTAATTTCCTCAAAAAGTCTTGTACTTAAAATGCATTTCTTTGGGCTGGGGATGTGGCTCAAGCTGTAGCACGCTCAGCTGTCATGCGTGTGGCCCAGGTTCGATCCTCAGTGCCACATACAAACAAACATGTTGTGTCATCCGAAATCTAAAATGTTGAGAGCCACAGCCAAAGTGGCCCCAGCAAACTTCCAGCTGATTGGCTCCTCTGTGGTGATGCTCATTGGGCTGTTTCCCCACCCTTTCAGACCACGGAGCTACTCATTGGGGGACACCTTTGTCTCCACCCATGTGACCCAGCCAATCAGCATCAAGAGCGGGAGGAGTGGGGGGTTGAGAGGCTCACCGGAAGCGGGTGGTGGCATTTGGGCTCTGAGAGAATTCCTAAAGAGCTCATGTGGTGTGGCGTGTGTGTTCTAAAAATAAAGTTCATTTCAGCTTGACAAGTGGCTCGTGAATTGTGCCCAGCCAGATTGTGGCATTTGGTGGCCCGTATGGGAACGACTGAGGGTAAGTGATAAGGTAAACTGCTTTCCCTTAAGGTCAGGGTGAGAGGATAGGTAGCCATTTTAAGATTCTTCTTACATTTTGTTTTGCTTTTGTTTTAAGTTGCCTGTCCCTGGAGATGGGTGAGACAGAAAAAAAAAAAAAAAACACTCACATCTGAGGAAAAATTATTTGTGTCTGAGGAACAGATAAAGAGAAAGGACAGATGGACATTTCAGGAGGATAGAAAGGCTGATATAATGAATTTTTGTTCCATTTTTTTTATTCTGTTTCAGTTTTGTTTGGAGTTATCTTTTTGGGTTGTGTTATACTTATAGTAGAATTATGGGATTGGAAATTAGTAAAAACAAAACCAAAAAAATGTTAAGTAAATTTTTAGAGGAAGGAGGCACCCTAATAAAACCAAGAACAGTTAGGGCATACGTTAAGACTATACAAAAGTGTAGCCCATTGTTCATTAATGAGGGGTTATTAAATAAATCACAATGGAACCATCATGATGAAGATTTAAAAAGGATATAAAAAGAAAACCCAGAAACTCTGCCAGTTGGCACATTGCCATTGTGGATGATGATACGATTTTTTTTGACTAGTCCAAAACTTTCAGTGCAGATTATGGTAGAAGACATATTAGATCAGGAAAAAGAGGAGGCCTCTTGAGATAGTCAGAAAGGGGAAGAAAGTTTAGAGCAGAAAAAGCTATCAGGGGAAAGGTTACAACAAGAGGCTGTTACTAACACCTTTCTATCACGAGAGGGCGTAAGTGTCCAACTTACAGATCCACCTCAATATGCTGGGAGGCCCCCAACCCCCGTAGTTGATAGATGAGATCCTGAGGTCCTCAAGCACCCTTCACTATAAGTATGGTCAAATCCATTACAAACTTGAACATGACACCAGCAAATTGAACTAGTATGTGTAAAACTGTTCTAAATTGAGGAAAATACCTGTTATGGAAGGTTGCCAATGAGGAATTTTGCAAGGAGACGGCTAGGCAAAATGCAGCAGCTGGTTATCCTCAGAGAAGTCTAGATATGTTGTTAGGAAAGGGACCTTATGAGGGTCAGCAGCAACAAATTGCATATGATTCTGCCATATACTCACAAATCACTGTAGATGCAGTTAGAGGATGGAAGACTTTACAAGGACATGGAGATTTACAAGGTCAATTATCTAAGGTAATACAAGGAGCTAATGAACCTTATGCTGAATTTGTAGATAGGCTTATTCAAACAGCTACCAGAGGTTTTGGGAATACAGAACAAGCAATGCCATTAATAAAACAACTGGCTTATGAGCAAGCAAATCATTGGTGCAGAGAGGTCATTAGACCATGGAAACATGAAGATTTAAACACATATGTTAAGTTATGTAGAGACATTAATGAACAAGAGTAAGTCTTGGCAGCTGCAGTACAACAGGCTTTAGATGCCAGGCCAAAAACATGCTACAATTTTGAACAAACAGGACATTTTAAAAGGAATTGCCCCCATAGAAGGATGGTTTAACAAAACTATATATCAAAAGAATAGAATACCTGGTATTTGCCCAGGATGCTGTAGAGGGAGACATTGGGCTAATGAATACTCTTCTCAAACCACCATAGAGGGTACTCCATTATCAAGAAATGGACAAGAACCAGGTGTTTACTCACAATATCATGGAGAAAGGCATCAGGCTCCATTGTCAAAAGACGGACAGGGGGGCCCAATGCTCCGGGGCCCATGACCACAAATATACGGAGCACTGGAGGAACCCAGCAACACCATGGAGGAACCCAGCAACACCATCAGGGTAGTGCCCAGCAAACATTATCCATCAGATCTCTCATCAGACAAACCAGAGAAAGCGCAGGGTTGGAAATCTGCGCCTCCACCAGTACAGTACTAACTCCAGAGAGGGGAGGTCAAATCATTCCCATAGGAGTAAAAAGGCCTCTTCCCAAAGGAAAAGTAGGCTTATTATTGGGACGCAGTTCTTCTACTCTAAAAGGACTTATGATAAGTTATAAGGTAATTGATCCTGATTATGAAGGTGAAATAAAAATTATAGCCAGTTCTCCAAGGGGCCTATCACTAATTTCACCAGGAGATAGAATATCACAGTTATTAATAATACCCAACCTACATGATAAATTTTCCAGTCATACTGTAGAAATAAGTTCCAGGGGATTAGGCTCCATGGGTGTAGATTGGGCTATTCTTTCTTTAAATTTAGATTCTCGCCCTATGCTAAAACTAAATATTCAAGGACATGAATTTAATGGGCTATTGGATACAGGTGCAGACCTTAGCATCATCTCTTGTCAAGAATGGCCAAAACATTGGCCATTATAACAAGCCACTCAAACACTTCTAGGCCTAGGAGTGGTGACTAATCCCCATAGAAGTGTGACGATATTAGATTGGAAGGATCCTGAAGGATGTAAGGGAACTGTACAGTCATATGTATTGGATCATCTTCCTATAAATTTATAGGAATTAGATGTCCTAGATCAATTAGGACTAACATTAACAAATAACATCAATTCAAATGTGTCTACTATTTTGGGTATGCAAGGTTTTAGGAAAGGAAAAAGATTAGGAGAACAAGAACAAGGTATAGCAGCACCAATACAAATAGATCAAGGAACAGACAGACATGGATTGGATTTTCAGGAGGGGTCACTGAGACAATAAAAATTACATGAAAATCCGAAAAACCAGTATGGGTTCCTCAGTGGCCCCTGACTAAAGAAAAGATACAAATAGCCCATGACCGATTCAAACAACAATTAGTGGAAGGACGTATACAACCTTCTGTATCTCCCCATTATACTTCCATTGTTGTCATCAAAAAGAAATATAGTAAATGGAGATTATTGCAAGATTTAAGAGCCATTAATAATGAGATGGTTATTATAAGACCTGCTCAATCGGAAATTCCTCAGTTGTCTGCTTTGCCAAAAACCTGGTATGTTTTAGTTACAGATATTAAAGTTTTTTGTTTTTATTTTTTTTCCATTCCAATTCATCCTGAGGATAGTCCACGTTTTGCATTTACTATCCCTGCACTGAATAATGAAGGTCCTGATCAGAGGTCTAAATGGAAAGTACTCACTCAAGGGATGGCTAACAGCCCAACTATGCGTCAAATTTATGTTAACAAAGTAATCCAGCCACTTAGCAATCAAAATCCTGAATTACCAATATTTCACTATATGGATGATGTGTTATTGGCACATAAAGATAAAAACACATTGCTATAATGTTATGCCACACTTACAAACATATTAAAAAATATAATCTAGAGAGAGCAATTGATGAATTATAATTAAATTTTCCAATTAATTATTTAGGAGTTCTATTATCCTACACCAAAAATTCAAATACCAGTAGGTCAACTCAAGTCACTTAACGACTTTCAAAAGTTATTAGAAGACATAAAATGGATAAGGCCTTATCTAGGCATACCAGCAGGAGGGTTGGGACCTTCATTTGAGATCCTAAAATGTCCATCCAATGAAAATTCACACCGAATTTTAATGCCTGAAGCAAGAAAGGCATTAAAATCATTGAAACATATACAGAAAATATGTATTTGGATAGAATTGATGTAAGTTTGCCTTTATTATTTATTGTACTACCAACAAAAATATTCCTACAGGAGTATTTTGGCAAGAAGGTCCATTATTATGGATATGTTTATCTTATTCTCCTAACACTATTCTTACTAGGTATCCTGAGGCTGTAGGACAATTAATACTCAAAGAAATAAAAGCAGCAAAGGCAGTATTTGGAATTTCTTTCAATAAAATTATTACCCCATATACTATGGATCAAATTGATGAGTTAGCTAATGAGTTAAATACTTGGGCAATGATCATGTGTAAATCTAATGTTTCATTTGATAACCACTTACCATCTAATTCTTTATTGTCTTTTTGGTCATTTCATCCTGTAATTTTTCCAAAAATGACAAGAAAAACTCCTATCATGAATGCTCCAAATATATTCACCGATGGGTCAAATAATGGTAGAGCAGCAATAGTTACACCTGATAAAACTTTTACATTTTTAGTACCCAAACAATCAGCTCAAAAGGTAGAGCTTAATTCAGTATTAAAAGCTTTTGTGATGTTTAAAGATTGTGCATTTAATTTATTTTCCAATAGTAAATATATAGTTAATGCTATAGTATCCCTTGAAGATGCTGGTAGGATTTCCCCTTCCTCTACTGTTTTCTCTTTGCTTTCCACTATAGAAAGTCTAATCTGGGACAGAAAAGATCCATTCTTTATAGGACATATCAGGGCACTTACAAGATTGTATGGAGCCCTTAGTTTGGGCAATGATTTCACAGATAAAACTACACATAACATACATATTTTCTCCACAATAGAAGAAGCTACAAATTTTCATAAAAGGTTCCATGTCAATGCTAATACTTTACACAAGAATTTTAAAATAACTAAAGAACAAGCTAGACAAACAATAAAACAATGTCAAAATTGTGTGACCTTTCTACCACAAGTTAATTTTGGAGTCAATCCTAGAGGACTGATACCTAACCATATTTGGCAGATGAACGTCACACACTTGCCAGAATTTGGAAAATTAAAATATTTGCATGTTACAGTTGATACTTCTTCTGGATTTTTGATGGGCTCCCTTCATGCCGGAGAAAAAACTAAAGATGTTATAGCTCATTGCTTACAAAATTTTGCCACTGTGGGTGTTCCAAAACAGTTAAAAACAGATAATGCCCCTGGTTGTACTTGTACCTCTTTTAAACAATTTTGCTCATCATTTGGCATTATTCATATAACAGAAATCCCATACAATCCACAAGGACAAGGCATAGTTGAAAGAGCTCATCAAACTATTCAAATGTACTTATTAAAGCAAAAAGAGGGAATTGGGAAGGGGTATATATCCCCCAAAGATAACCTTAAAATAATCCTTTTTACTCTAACCTTTTAAAATTTGGATTCATCAGGGCTTAGTGCTGTGGAAAGGCATATGTGTCCAAAAAATGTACATAAACCCAGGGTACTTTGGAAGGATATTCTAACAGGACAATGAAAAGGTCCCGACCCAGTAGTTGTCTGGATTTGGGGGTCTGTTTGTGTGTTTCCACAGGGAGAAAAGCAGCCGATTTGGATTCCAGAGAGATTAACTAAGGTCCTGACCCAGTGATTTTCTGGAGAGCCTAACTAAAGCCATTTCTACAGACCAAAAAAAAAAAAAAACATTATTTGTCTCAAATCCATAACAGCTGATATCCAGAACTCCAGTTTGGCTATCTTTACATCTGCGACAGTGATTCTCCCACACCTGGAGGCTAATAAAACCAGGATACTTTTTTTCAATATCTATTTTATTATTGCCCTTTCCCACATCATGAAGTTCTATGTTGTTTTTTGGGCTTATACAGACCTAGGTTAATGTTTTGCTGATCAGTTCTATTTTTTGACTATGGAGTTTTTAAACATTGCAATGGAGATTTCACCTGTAAAAAGTTACAAGGCCTTTACTCTTATGTTATGTGTTGTATGTATTGTGTTATGTGTGCACACTTCTGTTTTGTGTTGTTTGTTTGTATGTGCATATGTCCATATATCATATATGATGAGCACTCATGAAAAAATGGATCCAAATATTATCTTTCTTATTCATGTGATTTAAATGGTTTAATTTAATATGTGAAAAAAAGGAGGTTAACAGATCTGTTTCTTTACTTTCACCTTTCCTTTTCATTATATTTAATAATTCTGTTCAGGATAATGTAAATTGTTCAGAAAATTGTTTTCTTTTAGTGCCTGGTGAAATGTTACATAATTTTTCCCTTTATCGATTATTGCCAGAATTCCTATCTTCAACCAGTGCCGGTGAAGACAAAGATAAAACCACACTACAGTTTCTGCAATAGCTATCACTGAACTGCTTGCAGAACTTGCCTTGACTATGTATCACTTGTATGCATTGTGAACTATCTGTTGGTGCAGAGACTTGTGGTAGTGCTGGGGTATTTTTGCTGATGGTGTCATTGGTGGTACAATTTTTCCAAAAGGAGCCATCAAATGGCTTGGTGTATACTCCTCCCTTCTGCTTGTGATGGTCATTCAGCTGAAATTTGGGGGCCAACAGAGGTGAGGCAAAGAACTCACCCCCCCACTGGTACAAAGGCCTATCCACCGGTATGGCTCTAGGCTGGCCAGTAGTCAATGACGGGTAAGATCCAATTGCAATGGTACCAACCTAAGACAGGAGGCTGATGCCTTGAGGTCAGCTCATCCAATGACGGGTAAGAACCATATGTAGTATTGGACAACCTAAGGCAGGCATGGTCTCTAAGCCACATGCTTGTTGTTTAATTAAACAGAGAGGGGGAGATGTTGAGAGCCATAGCCCTAGCGGCCCCAGCAAACTTCCAGCTGATTGGCTCGTAGTGGCCCCAGCAAACTTCCAGTTGATTGGCTCCTCTGCGGTGATGCTCATTGGGCTGTTTCCCTTCCCTTTCAGACCACAGAGCTGCTCATTGGGGGACTCTCTTGGCTCCGCCCACGTGACCCCACCAATCGGCCTCAAGAGCGGGATGAGTAGGGGGTTGAGAAGCTTGCCGGAAGCCGGTGGTTGCATTTGGGATCTGAGGGAATTCCTGAAGAGCTCATATGGTGTGGCATGTGTGTTCTAAAAATAAAGTTTGTTTCTGCTTGACAAGTGATCCGTGAATTGTTCCAGGCCAAACTGTGCACTAAAAAATAAATATTAAAAAATTTTCTCTCTCTCTCTCTCTCTCTCTCTCTCTCTCTCTCTCTCTCTCTTTCTCTCTCTTTAAAAAATGCATTTCTAGTCAAAATAGCAAGTATACGAGTAATGATAATGTGGGGTGATTCTGTTTTAATTTATGTGGCAGTCATCAAGTGAACATACACTAACATGTCACATAAGAATATTTGATGACAGATCACATGTAAAACTGTGGTTCCTCAAAGATTTTATTGTCTGGTAATACTTTTGCCTTCTTAGTTTGTGTGAGTACACTCTATCGAGTTTACACAATAGAGAAACCACCTAACAATACCTTCTGTCATTAAGCAACACATGACTGGGGTACCTAAAGTTTATTAGACTACACACTTAAAATGTGTTCAAATTACTGTGCATATTACACTTACATTTTAAAAACTACATGTAGAGTATCTGCTAGAAACAAAGCACTATCTCAGAGAAGATGGAGTATACAAACTTAAGCACCATCTTATTCCTGCTTTCAAGAAAGAAGATGTCAGACTTGTTTAAATTCCATGTAACAAAAAATTGGGGTTTATTGTTAGAAAACTTATGCAACGTATTTCACCTTAAGGAAAAATTATTAGCAAACTTTTACCTAAGATAATAATTTTTCAGTACTCCACCTTAATAGTATTCTTAATTATAGTGATTGAGTTAATTCAACATATTTTAAAAGATGAGAATCAAGCATTGAATAATTAGTATTCATTTATTTTTGTGTTCTTTCATTTATCCACTCATTTTATTTATTTTTAATTTTAAATTATTTATTTTTTTCTGTTACCAGGGATAAATCTGAGGGGAATTCTACCACTAAACTCCATCCCCAACACTTTTTATTTTCTGTCAGGGTCTTGCAAAGTTGCATAGGCTCGCCTTAATTTGCTCCTTTTTGGAATGAAGTCCATAAAAGCTGTAGTGCAAAGAAAAGCACATTTGCTGCTGATTCTGCTATCTCTTTTTCCAATTTTGGAGCAACTTCGGGGCCAACCTTATCAGCAAGACTAAAATCAGCCCACCAGCAATGGGAATTCTGATCACAAAGGCCCAAAACCATAAGTCTTTGGAAGAAGTCAGCTCCTGCACCTTGGTGTTTAGGTTTCTGTTATCATCCTTCTGATATCTGTTTTCTTGCCTGAGGATTTGCCCTTGGGAGGAGAAAGAACATCATGAAGCCCTCTATAATTGCACATCTTCGTAACAATATTACAATGTGGGGGTATGATGGTGCCAGAGTTGTCTGGGGCCTGTTTGGCTTGGCAGATGTCTGCTGTACTTCCAAAAGACTAGGCACCCATAGATGAGTGGGAAATTTATGTTCTGAGGATCAGGAAGTTAGAAAATCAGGTGTTGAGCTCCGATTTATACTCCAGTTGCCACAGAGTGGGCAGCATCACAGTAACATCAAATTTCTCCTTTGGTGAGCAGTACTGCCATGATGCAGAGTTCAAGCTGCTACCAGATGAAGATGTAGCTGGAGTGGTAATCCCTTGATGTCTCCCTCACTGTGGTGCCCTCATTGGCTTCAGAGCCCTGGCACAGCTGCAACCTAAGACCCCCAAACTTCACAGTACCTGGGTCCTACCCAGAGTTAATTTTTCTAGTGAATTCATTGAGTTAATATATTTTTAAGAATTTCTGCTTTTATATTCATTGGAAACATTGGTCTTTAATTCCCAATAATGCATTCTCATCCGACTTTGGTATTAGGGTAATGATTTGCTGGGAATATCATTTGGGAAATATTTCCTCCCTTTAATTTTTTTGAAATTTTTGAGAAGGAAATGGTATCCTGTAAACATGTGAAAGGGAGCAATAAGTAAACCATTAAATTCAAGGCTTTTGTTTTATGAGATTCATTCTACTGTGGAAACAATCACATTATTACTTTATGGTATATTCTGCTCTTTCCTTTCTTAATGTTTTGGTCTTGTTATCTTGTTTGTGATGGAGAATGTATGTACTTATTCTAGGTTATTTCCTTAATACCCCTTATTATTCTTAATATTTTTATGGTATAAATCTTAGTGTTCAGTGTTTTTTTTTAATTCTGTTTGAGTCCTATTTTTCATAACATGGTCTAATTTCAGGTATGTTTTATTTATTTTCTTCAGAAACCAACTCAGATTATATATTTTTCCATTAGTTTAGTACTTATTATTTCACTTTATTTCTATGTCACACTCTTTTTTTCTCTATTATTTGTATTTAATTTTTTTTCTTTTTTCTTTTTCTTTCTTTTTTTTTTGTCACATTCTCCATGTTTTATTTATGTAAGCAAAACATTGCTATAAATTTCCTTGTTATTTAGATGTTCTTTTAGTGTGACCAATGAGATTTGGTACGGTGTTTCTAAACATGTTCACCTCATGTTCTATTTTGTAAATTTTCCTTTGATCACTTTTGAACCATCGGTCGGTTTAGTGCATGCTGGGTTGTTTCACACACACACACACACACACACACACACACACAGACACACACATATATTTTTAAATTTTCTTAAATTCACCTTTATACTCATCCCTAGCCAATAATAATGTCCCTTTCTATTTTCTTTGCAAGGAAATACATTGTCAGTTATAATCTTGCATATAATGTTATAATGTTGCAAGATTCTCAAACATGCTTTTTTTATTGAAGTAAATCAAATTTATCTTGTGGCAATTTTCAGAGACTGGAGCAGGATAAGATGCTGAATACTGCTAAAATAGGGAATAAAACAATTCATGAATTCCAAAGTAAGCCAGCTGATTTTGTAGGATCTAAGCTACTATTTGTTAAATGTATCTGGTGCTAGGCAATTTACATATATTATCAGATTTCACTTTTAAATTTTTTTTCTTCTCTCTCTCTCTCTCTCTCTCTCTCTCTCTCTCATATACCTATATGATGTATAGGTACATGATATATACCTATATCATGTCTTGGACTGATTTTCAAAGTACTTTGTTTGATGACAACTTTATATTCCAATGTTTTCTTCTTTTTTAAAATATTTGTTTTTTAGTTGTAGTTGGGCACAATATCTTTATTTATTTATTTATTTCTATGTGGTTCTGAGGATCGATCCCAGGGCCTCACACATACTAGGTGAGTGCTCTACTGCTGAGTCACAATCCTAGCCCAATGTTCTGTTCTTTAATTGAAACTCATGCCTATTATTTGTGTGAGCCAGTGATGGTAATATTCAGATAGAAAATTCTTGGTTTTTTTTACAGATTCTTATGCATATGCTATTTTTGTAGACATTAATGGATACTTGCATTAGGAAACATGGGTAAATATGTTTTAGCTCGAATTTGGGGTAAATAGAAGAATGGTATGATAATCTCCATATTAAAAAGGAAAATTATTCATTCACCAGTTGGGTTTAAAACATTCAAGGGTATGACATGCTTGGTTGCATTTAGGAATAAATGTACCATACTGTTTAAATTAGAGATGCTTATTCTTCAAACACAAAATGTTTTATGAAATCACAGAATGAATGTATCTCCAAGTGGAAAATGTCAAAAAGTGTAAGTGATTATGAGCCCACCTTAAGATACTTGTCTTTACAGCTTGGATTGTATAAGATGCTCCCCAAAGACACTTAACTTTTCTCTTAGGAAGTTAGGAAGAATAGACCTTCATATTTATCAGAAAAGTTCATTCAATTTCAAATTTTTCTGAGGAGTTTGTACTTTTTTATATGCAAATGAGGTGGAAACTTCCTCTTTCTTTGACAATAAAATGTGTGAGGATAGTTTATGCAGCTTTAAAAAATAGCCTTTTTTAGGTCACCATTTTCTTAGGTAAGGTATACATTCTATTAGAAGTAGACAAACAAACACAATTTGAATAGATTTGCTACTTTCTCTAATGCTTATTAGAAAAAAAAAAAAAAAAAGAACATGCCTGGTTGTGCCATACTTAAATTATATAGATGTTATTACTGAAGTTAAGACTAGAGTATGTGACAACACCCTATCCAGACTAAGTGATGAATTACTGGTACAGTACTCAGGTATGCCTAAGAAAGAGTTGCTTCATGAAAAAACATATTTAGTTTTAGATAACTTTATTTTATTTATTTTTTCTAATTGAAGCTGAGGATCAAACCCAGTGCCTCACACATTCCAGGCAAGCACTCTGCCAAAGAGCCTTAACCCAAGCCCTGTTACTGCATTTTATAGGGATACAGTAATATCCTATTTCAGAAAATAATAATAATTAAATATACAACATGTTTGCACATAATTGTGAATTGGAATCAAACATGTGCTTGGTTTTTTTTTTCCTCTTTCATAGTTCAAGTCAACATGGGTTAAGAGATAAAAATAAAATTTTTAAAATATAAAGGTACATTTTGTGAGAGAAATGTTAATACAAGGGGATGATAAAATCAGTCATGTATCTTTAGATATATATGAAGATCAAATATAGTAATTGCCTGAATCATCTACTACTCTTATAAAAAGACTAGCTGTAAAGAAAACAATTATCACACAAATATGATAAAAATTATTTGAAGTCTGCTTTTTCATAAGCATTTTGAGAATGATCCTATTTTCTTTTATGCCATAGGTTTAGGTATATACATTCTGGTGGAATTCTTTTTGACCCCAAGTGTTGTTTTGAATCAAACATACAAAGAATGCTGCACAAAAAAAAAATATATATAAAAAGTGTTTACTCAAAAATTTCAACATAGAATTAATCATATGATTAATATGATTAATAATATCCTAATTAATATGATTAATCATATTCTACTCCTTGATACAAACTCAAAAGAATTGAAAATTGATAACTGAAACAAATTTACACATATGTAAAACTCTGTACAGGGTAATACTATTCACTATAGCCAAAGGGCAGACAGGCGAGACTGGGGATCAATTGCTTGATGGGTATGGTTCTTCTCTTGGGGTGATGGCTATATTTTGCAATAAAATAGAAAGCATGATTTCACAACATTATGAATGCACTAGATGCCCTGAATTGAATTGTTCAGTTTAAAACCATTAGTTTTGTCATGAGAATTTTACCTTAATAAAAATAATGCAAAGAAGTATTCTGTAGTGTGGTATGTGTAATAAATAGAATGTTAGGTTATGCACAAGCATTACCTATTATATGAATTACATAACTTTTCATTGTTTTCTTTTTATAGTAAATTACATTAATTTTCCACATGCAAAAATATATTTTTTTTCTTTTAAGATAAATGTCAACTTTAAAAGTATTAATGTAAAAGAAAGAGATAATAAAGATGCCACTGAGAAGACAAATGAAGACAATTAAGAGATGAGTAAAAAATAAAAAAAAATACTTCAAGAAGCACTGTATTCTATGTTCAAGCCAATTAAGTTTTAATGAGAACATATTGGGTATAAGCTGTTGTTCATCAAAGTTGAACAAAATTTGTTTCTTGCCATTAGGACTTTCACCTAATAATAAGTGATAAACCACATTTGTAAATAATTTTAGGCAGAGGCTAAATGTGCCAAGTGCTCTAAACGACTTGAGGTCAAGATACAAAACCTATTTGATTACTAGTTTCATTCAAGAAAATGTTGTTCATATTTATACAGAGAAAATGAGCTAAAGCGAAAAAAGCACAACTTAGTTTGGGCATTGTTGCTTGGTATAAGGGGTATTGAGGGGACACCATTTTAGAAAGCAATTTGCCTTCAAAGTTAAAGGTGAGGAGCAGCAGGTAATTAATAAATGCACAAGCCATGTATTTAAGTTCTATGCATTGTGTTCACTTCTGCCTGTATTTTTTTTTATATCTGAGTAACCTGATAGTTACCTGGGCTCCCCCTCCTTGAAGATAATATGCAAAAGAACTTCAGAATTTGGACTCTGGAGCTAAATTGCCTTGGCTCAAATTTCAGTTCCATTAGTTATATATCATGTAAAGTTAGTCACATCACTTGATATTACTATCTTAGTTTTCCATCTTTTAAAATAAAAATATTATTGTTATTAACATTACAAAGTTGTAATAAGGATTAAGTCGACTGATTAAGTGGATAAAAATAAATTATTTTTATTGAGGTGCTTCCAGAAATGGTCATTAAGAAATATATAGTCAAATTCATTCCCCTGTACAGTATCTTGTCTATGAAAATATTGGAGTTTGAAGATTTAAAAATGATTATTACTTGAAGAAATAGCTCATGGAAATGAGAGCAGTAGACTTTAGAGTACATCTTCTAAGTAGCTGGGCAGACTTTTTACACCTCAACTCCTTGATTTTCTCGCCTAATGGGTTACTCTTGCCTTTATTTGTCTGTTTCTTACCTTTGTCTGCTTCTTACCTTGAATCTGACAGTCAGAAATTACAATTTAGGTGTGCCACAATGGTTTAAAGGTCTATATTGAAGAAAAAAAGAAATGTTCTATCTCAGACACATTTAGGTTATACTTAATTATTTCTTCACAATTCATAGGTTGCTTTTTTAAAACACACACACATACAATCTGAAATGTTTCATTTATCTTTTATTTGAAATTTCTACATAAATCACAAAAAAAGTAAATGTTTGATGAATACTGTTATATCTCATCAAAATGATATGATCTGTATATGATATTATTTCTACCTAATAAACCAGAGCCCATGGTATTTCTTAAAAAAAAATCTTACTCTCAAAGACATAAATTTTTATCTTTTTTACACACCATATACCAGTATGGCTTCCAGGGAAATATTATAAATTTTATTGAGAATTTTTAATAGTTTAGGTAATCAAATAAAGTCATGGGACAAAAATAATTTGCCCAACTGACTCCTTCTTTACAATTAATGCACTATGGACAAAGACTTATAAAAGTGTTCTTACAGAACATTTTTTATTATTCACTTTAACACAATTGTCTGTGGCTAGATTATGAAATTACTTTGTGATCTCTGAACATTATAGTAATCTTTATTAAAATAGTTTCTTAGGAGTGTTGTTAAATGGTGGGTCCTGAAAAGACATTTCAGGAGAAAAATTTAGTACTATTTCTAGAGTTAAAGACTGCATTTATACAGTTGAAGTATGATCATTGTATGTCTTGAAGTAAATACCAAATTTCCTGTAATGTAAGAAGAACCTCAGTGATAAATGGAGAATGGCCCAATACCTGCAAAATCCACACAGGGAAACATTCAGCTCATTCAGGTCACAGTTCAAACCCAGGAAGAGGATAAGACTTTGCTGCCTTGTGCCCATTGGAAATAGAAAACAATGTATTCCAGTTCACACAATGGAGATCCAGTTGTTGTGATCTCACTCCAATGGGAACCAACATTCCTGGAGACAATAATATAAGTGTTGATATTTATATTGCTGTCAACACTCCTGACAGCAATATAAATTACAAAAACAAACAAACAAACAAAAAACAGAGGCAGATTGTCAAGAAACTATAGGCCAGTACACCTCTATCTATGTGGGATGTTCACTCTTTACCCTACTTTTGTACTCTTCTTTGCCACCTCCAACATTGTGAGCTCCTGAGAATTTTCCATTTCAGATATACCATCGCACATATTTTATTCTTTCCTAAATATATTTTATTTGAGGTAATGATAAATTTATCTCATTGCTTAGGATGGAATATAGAAGTATATTTGTGTAACATATGCTCACATGCACATTCTGTGCATTTTCATGTTTTTATCATCGACATATTCAATCCTTAACCCTGACCCTAACCCTAGAAAATATTATCTATATTTCCTAATATTATTGATATAATTAACCTAATATAAAATAAATACAGTTAGACCATATGAGGCTTTATGAATTTTGACTTACTTTTTCCACTTTGATTGGTATGTCTTACCAAACTATTTACATATTCATTATGATACTTATTCATGAATCTTAAAATTGAGAAAATGCATAATATCCAGTGTCAAAAATCTCTCTCTCTCTCTCTCTGTCTCTCTCTCTCTCTCTCTCTCTCTCTCTCTCTCTCTATATATATATATATATATATATATATATATATATATATATATATATATAAATTGCTTCTAATGTTTTCTAATGTTGGAAGGTATGAATTTTTTAACCACAACACTAAGAATAAATTTGGACTGAAATAAAAATTCAAAATTCAATCTAACCAGACCTTCATCAATAAACCATTCACACATGGGCCATAAAAAGAATAGTTATGTATAGTTTGAATGTTATATATTCAATTATCAATGGCATATAGTGGTATCTATTAATACAGACTCATGAATGTATGTGCATTTCACAAATTATGAGATATTGAATATATAAGTAATAGCGAACTCTGATCTGAGTTTAAAATGTGCATGTATATGGATCCTTTTGCATATGTTCACAAGTTCAATAAAAGAATATTCACATTTCTTGGTATAATAATCATTTAAAACTACTCATACTAACCCCATTTATTATTGAATAGAAACCCTAATGTAAACACTGTAACTATACATACTTTACCATCAAATTATGTATATTCATATTAGATGGGATGGACATTTTTACTTCTACTTTTCTTATCACTTATACATTAGCATTTAAATTAGTTTATATTCAACATGAGATACATAAATTCAACCCCATGTTCAAAAATCAATGTACATATGATTACCTTTAAGTAAATTCCTGTTTCTGAACACATATATTCATACATGTTTTTCTACTCGTTTTAAAATGAACATTCTTCTAATCATACTTAATTTTTGAAAATATATACAATCTGTTAGCAAAACCTGAACAAACTCATTATGCAATACTAAACCTCATATTACCAAAGGAATTAGAGTAATTTTGAATTCATGCCTGAACATAAATATCAGATTCCATGTATATGTAAAACATAATTTAAATTTTTCTTTTTAAATTTTCATGAAATATATTATATATTTATCCTAGGATACATTTATGCATTATTGAAGGATAAATTGATATACATTGAACACACCATATATTCATATAAAAGCACTATAGATTTTAAACATTTTCAGAGGTATGGTGAAAAAAAATACACATATTATCTGATATAAATTTTTATTTCATAGCATTAAAGATACTGACAGTAAATTCAATACAAATCTTGAACTTATGTTTATACCAAAATTGAATTTGAAGTAATATCCAATATTCCTATGAACACAGATGTGTCTCTTGAGTAATACATTCAGTATTCAATGTTATTGATGCTGAAGATTTTGTATCTTCTTCATATTCTATATTCTGCCATTCCCCTTTAAAAAATACTAATAATCATATAACACATAGATACATTTTTATATCTCAGAAATAGTATATTTTATGAAATTTTATACATATTTTCCAATGTACCTTATTAGGAATCCTCATGTGGGCAGACAATCATATGTGCTGTCTAACAAAAAACCTACTGCAAAAGAAAATTTAATACTAATTAACTCATTCTTCTCCCTAAATATACATCGAAAACCTACATACTGTGCACATATAAGTGAATATTGACTTAGATATTCAATTATCAATTGTTCACTTCCTGTGTCATCATTTCTTGACGTATAAGATACGTCAGCATGTCAAAAAATTCAATATGTATCAAAATTTCCCACCTCATGTCCTTCTATGATTCAGATAATACATAGTTTCATGTTTTGGCTCCAGATTTTCACTGATGTATTCTTATGAATATTCATGTTTCCCAATACTGATATTCTTCCTCTGGAATGACTTCTCACCCTAATCAGAATGTCATGTTAACACTAAGCTAACTCTATTATCTCAATCGAATTTCACATAAGAGCATATATAGAGTTGATGTAGCAGTAGAAGTATATAGGGGTTCTTAGACCTGCTGATAACCTCAAGTGTAGATGCCAGAATAATCCCTGGGGAATATGAAAAAAGCTATGTAGGCCCTGAGAGGATATTTTCCAGGTTAAAAATAAAACATAATCAGAATGACTGGATGAGTTTTAATGAAGCTCTATCTTCTCAATCTAGGGAAGATGGACAGAACCAGGCATACCTGGATACCTGATTCTGGGTGTGTTGGTCTAAGTTTGTCAACTTTTAAAAATGTCACAGAAAGAATAGTGCACCCTCCTTCTAATAGGGTCCTTGGAAACACCTGATAGGAGGGAGTGGTTGCCAAGGAAGTGACCTTATCTCACTTCCTTCAGTTGAGTGACCTCAACTCACTTTCTTGGTGATGAAATTCTCTGAACTAGGAATTCAGGTAGCTAGGCACCCAGAGGCAGAAACAGTTCCAGTCTTCTCACTTGTTTGGTCTCAGCAAGTACAGAGTCCTAATTTCTTTGTATCTACAGAACAGTGGATGGCCAAATTTCACAAAAGCACTGAGAAGGGGCATTTCCTGAAAATGAAAATACAGGATCATGACTGGGTCCTGAAAACACTGGTGAGTTTGCCCAAAGATACTGGAGCTGATACAATAGAGGCTACTATAGGTGAACATAGTTTAACACACCAGTCAGATGACACTGTGGATGGACACAGGCCCTCTTCAGGGGTATGTGTCTGTGTGTGTATTTGTGGACATGTGTTTTTGCCTTACATTGCCTAAGAATATGAAGGAGAAAGCATTTGTTTCATTTTTATTCGACTAAATTTTAGTAAGTTGTTATGCTGAAGGCTATTATTTCTGTGTTTATATATATATATATATATATATATATATATATATATATATATATATATATATATATATATATATATCTTGATGTGACATCCTTTAAAGAAGAAAAAAAAATGCAACAGTGGATATGTTCTGTCTACTAAAACATTCCCAGCACTCATCCCAGCTTATTAATGAATGGACAGCTACTTGCCTTGTGGATGGGAAAGACCTACAATGTTTAATTATTTGTGTATATTTCCTGAAATTTGGCCACTACAGAGATGGTGCTGGTGGATTTGTGTAAAAGATGTTTACCAGCTCCAAACCCTCTGAAATGGCAATGTATGGGCTACATGAGCATCACTATGAAACTCAGAAATCACTGTAGAAGTTAAGATTTTCAGGATTCAAGCAGGATAAGCAATAGAAGAAAATTATTGCCCTAGCTTTGGTTCTGTAAAAAAAAACAAAACAAAACAAAAAAAAAATACAAACAAACAAACAAAAAAAAACCTCTGTCCAGAGCTTTTATTATTTGCTATTGTTCTGCTCTCCTCAGATAAAGAAGTCCTTTGCCTCAGGGCTCTCTTTTGTGATGCCTCAGGAGAATAACTTTATAACTTTGATTAAATGGACTGCATCTGTTGCTCAGTGCTAAAGCACTTGCCTCACCTGTGTGAGGCACTATTTGAGATTCTCGACACCACTTAAAATGATTAAATATATTGTTTATCCATCCCAAAGTAATGTTATTTTTCTAAAAAATTGGATGAAGATTCTCCATTGCATCATGTAGGATTTCAGACATTTATAGAATTAGAACAATGACCACTTAGGTCCATCGCATGTGTTTGTCCTTGCCCTTAAGTAACTAAAACTTAGGTGTTTTAGTTTTTCTAGCTTAAAATCACAAAAGTCAAAACAAAACAACAACAACAAAAACCTTACCATTGGTAAAAACTAGACATCTAATTTGGGTTGAAGGGAAATGTTAACTCTGAGCCCATTTCAACTTTCCTCATTCTCAGGAAAGTTATCTAACCCACCATGACTTTAGGCAAATAAGAAGCATTTGTACTCCCATTTAAAACAATTCTGGACTTGTGTAGGTATGAAAACCTTCAGCCAAATTTTTAAGGTGGTTGCTTACAAGGAAGAGATGAGAGGACTTGGGCTATGAGGGAGGGTTCCAGTATGAATTATGGTCATTTGTGTTATGGTTGAATGAGATAGTTGGGTAAACCTCAGATGTAACAGTGGTGTGAATCTCACCAGAGAACTGTCTTCTGGGCTTACCCAAGAAGTATTACAGTGAATTGTGTTGGCATTTCAGGTACCATAGCCTCAGAGGTGTCCTTGGAAAATGAGAGAAAGGCCCAGTGTGTACTTCTCCAGCACTTTAGGAATCTCAGCTTTGATTTTACACATTATTCTTTATGGAGCCTGGTGAGCCAAGGTGAGAGCCTGAAGCATACATGTTCCTCCAATTTTTGACCCATTGGACCGGCTGCATGTGGCTTTGGGGATGTGATGTGGAAAGCCCTCTCTGCATGTGTTCTATACATGTTCTATATATGTTAATTCTAAAGGATGATGCTCACCACTTCTTGGCCCCTGTCTCAGTCCAAACCTTCCCTAGCCACCTGCTTCATTGTTGAAGTATACCTATGCCTATAGTCTCAAAATTATCAAATTCCCATGACCTGGTACCTCTGGAGCACCTTAGAAACTCCCATTTCTCATCATGACAGAATTACAGTGGAAATTCATTGACCACAACTCATGAAAATCCTGGAGATAACAGATCCAGGAAGTTTTAGACTACTGATGAAGGACCTGGGGCAGAAAAGAGTAGATGTTGGCCAAGAAATATGTGACAAGGCCATGTATCTTTTGCATTGCCTTCTAAACAGTATGTTTCTGAAATCCTGAAACCAGTAGACTGTCATATGTGAAGGCATGTTATTTTGGGTATTGGTAGGATCTACGCTGAGAATCAGGTTTCTAGGCTGAAATAAGAAAGAAAATAGGGCAGTGTTTTCTCCTGCAGAGCTTGATTCACCACCTGTGATTTCATGCTCTCCAGCATCATGTCCCAATTGACCTTCATATTCTTCTTAAAGCAAATACCAAATCCCTATGGTGGAGTTTGATCCACAGGGAAAATTTGAGGATATTTCAATGGTTACACAATGCACACAGAAAAAAATTCAGCCCCCAGTGTCCCCGGTTCACCTCTAGGAAGAGGATTCAGCTGTGCTGCCTCAAGCACATTGGAAAGAGATAACAATGTCTTTCAGATCACAATAACAGAGATCCAGCTGTGATGGTGTCACTGCCAAGAAAACCAATGCTCCTGACGGCAACGTAAATTCCAAGTACCAAAAACTCAGAAGCAGGCTGTCAAGAAAGAGTTAGGTCAGCTCACCTCCATGTTTGTGGAGGACTTACCATCTACCTTACTTTTACACACTTCTCTGCAAGATCAGTCCTTGTGAGCTCTTGAGCATATCCCATTCCAGATACTCCATTGCAAATATCATTCTTCTTCCCTCTCTGTGTTTTATTTGGGGTGATGGTAATTTTATGTCATTGCTTAGGAAGGCATTTGGAAGACTATTTGGGTAACATATTCTTATAGGGCCACTCCTTGCATTTTCATATTGTATCATTGACATATTCAATCATTAATCCTAACCCTAATCCTTCTAAATATTGTCCACATTTTTATAAAGCCAGCCTAATTTTCTCTTAAGATTGGGAGCCATCTTGCCACAAAGGCATGCAAACCTAATATCAGTTTTACTATAAATTATTGCAATTTCTAAGCTTGCTTTGAATGCCTGCCCATGCCTTGAACCTACCCATACCCAGCTTTCCTTAACCAGATAACAACCATTACTAAAACTTTCATCGCACCCCATAAATCCTGGCTCTTCCTGGCCAGATAATGACCCTCTCTGAAGCTCTAAGGACCCTCATATATTCTAATGCCAGGGCCAGCTAAAATAATAACCAGCCTTTGTGTTATGCTTGTCAAAATTTTGTTATCTGAAAGTTCCTTATACCCCCCCCCCTTTGTGTAACTTTCTGTGCTATAAAGGTGTGCTCCTAGAGAGCTGCTCCTGTCTTCTGTTTTGGTGGTTTTTGGGAGAGATAACCTGGCCAGTCAAAATTATAAGATTGCTTTAATTTGACTTTAATATGAGATATGTGAGTGTGCCACAAAGAAAAGGTGGTCTTTTCTTTGCATCATGGTTTAACATTTTGGAGTTCCCAATGAGACCAGAGTGTGAGATTGGACTTCAAGGTCAGACTGCCAAAAATTCTGAAGCCAGTTCTTTGCTCTGGGGCTCCAGGCTGAAGATCCACTCTATGGGGTGTGAACCTTGAGACATTCCATGGTCCTGGAATGAGCCTTCAGTTCCTCAAAGTGTTAAAGTGAACTGCTTTCCTAAAACAATTATCAAGCATTTGGTGGAGGAAGTCTCCATAGGTAAGTGGTGCTGTTATAACATCTGGGGTTTGCTTAAGGGAGATGTCTTCTGAAGACCGAGAGGTGGCCTGGCAAGGAACACATATACTCCTCTCCATGACAGTAATTAAATAATGTTCTGTCCTCTGTACTGTTACTGTAAGGAATTCCTCTGGAATTGCAGAGAGGTTGTCAATAGGCCACATAGGTTCTCCTGCCTCAGATCCTTAGCAAGATGTTGCAGTGCTCCTCAGTTTGGCACCTTGTTTTTTTGTTTTGTTTTGTTATGTTTTGGGGGAGTTCTTGTTTTTTTGTGTGTCTTGTTCTGCATTCTATATGGGTTTTTTTCCTGACTTTTTGTTGTGTGTCTTCTCTAGTAGAAACTTAAGATAATTGAAACATCAAAATGCATAAAGCATGTAAGCCTGATACCCCTTTGAGCTGTGTTTTAAAGAACTTTGATAAACTTTACTCTCTTTTGTTAAGCAGGATTAGGAAAGCAATATTTTCTTTTCTTCCCCTAGTTGGCTGCCTTGAGTAACACACTGCAGAGGAAAATGCCTTCTGGGAGTCTAAGAACTGAATATCTCTCAAATTAACAATTCAATCCTAACGTGTTATCAGGCACCCTGGGAACCCCTATTGAAATTAACTCTGACAAAACTCCTTAAAAATCCCTTAACTTTATAGTTCAAGAAGAGTCTCAACCCTTGTGATGGAGTCCCCTGTGTTTCTCCTTTGTTAGCAAAGCAATAAACCTCCCTTTTTCTTTTTATCAAAACCCCATAATAATTATTAAATTGGCATTAATTGGCTTTGAGGACAGGAATTGAACTTTCAGTTACAAATCTTGACATCCAAAGGGGACTGTAAAGGAGCTCCTGCTCCGCTTCCTTGGGGAAGCCTAGCACGCCAAACAACTGCATGCCAAGAATGTAAGATGAACTTTTTGAGAGCTGACTATTGGAAAGTTAGGAGATTTGTGAGTGTGCCTTGAGTCTACCAAACCAGATTAGATAATGCTTTAAGTAATAGGGGAAACTGAGAAACTCCCAGCAGCAGCTAAAGCCCCTTCTGCTTTGGGGAACTCCTGCCTTCCTTCTCTGAACTACAAGGATTGGTCCACCTCTTTCTACTCAAAAAAAGGGGGACACTGAATTCAGTAAAGTCACCACATTGAGACCCTTGATTTTACATTTCTGGTTGCCCCTCTGTGAGAACATCTGGTACACTCATGGGGACATCTATGGTGCCACTGGTGTAGGAGTCAAAATTAAATTGGAGTTAGAAACATGGGGAGATTTTTCTCTTACTGGTAAGTTTTTTTAAAGGTTTCTGTCAGTTGGCCATAGTCTGTAGCTCCTTTCTTTTTGCCTGTCACTGTTTCTTTGTTTGTATCTATTTGTGGCCTTTTAAGACATGGATAGTAATGTGTTGATATTATAGATTGTTTCTTGGAAATAATCTTGTCTTAATGGGCTACCTATAGATGTAAATGTGTCTAAAAGATGATGTTTTACTCTAACAATCTGGCATATAAATGGGTTTTTGAAGCATTGCACAATCTTGCAGTTAAAGGTTGGGTTGTCAGAGATAAAATAATTAATAAAGAGTCTTAACAGTCAAAAACTGAATTGGATGCAAAGGTGCTGACTCTAATGCATGAACACAGCAGGACTCTCAGGAGGATTCCCCCCACCTTCTTTCAGCTCCTCTTTATCCTCTCATTATGGTGCCAGTGCCACTGTGCCACTTTTTTTTTTTTCTTTCTATAGGATGATATAAGCACCTGATGGTTACTTAAATACCTCTAGTGCATCTGCAAGTCTTCAAAATTCAGGTAAAAGGTTTCCCAGCCTAGGTAGCCCTCAATTGACATTCAATACAGAGCAGGCATGTTGGGCTCTGTCTGCCAAGGCCATTTCCTACTTTTCTGTCCAGGTCTAGAGAGCCATTAACATGAATACACAATGTCCCAAGTTCTGATCTGCCTTAGATGTGTGGAGATAACTTTAGCCAAACTTTAGCTTAAAAATGTCCTTACTGTGCTTTTTCTGCTTCCATGTGAGGTACCAAAAGTAAATTTTTTCTTGACTAGAAACGTCAGCTTTTCTGTTCTCACCTCTTGCCTTAGACCTCTCAAAATTAACTAAACAGCCTATTATGAAACGGTTTACTCCCCCTCAGTTATGAACAGGATTTTAGAGCAAGATGTATCCTGTTTGTCACTGAAAGAGGAAGACAAAACCTAGGAATGACCACACAATGAAGTGGACCTGCTCGACAACAAATGGCTTATCTTAGTAAGGAACTTAACATCATAGCTTTTGTTTCAAAGTTAATAAAAAGTATCATAATTTTATACAGCCAACATTGTTCAACTATGGACTAAAAATGGTTAAAATGCCTTAGGCATAAGGTTTCTGCTCAGAACAGCAGTTTTCTCTAGTCCTTCCAGACCTAAGCCAGGACTCACACTGAAATGCAAATGAAATCTCAGTAGGAGACCAGTCTCAAATCCTAAAAAGAAAAGTAAAAATCCCCTTTACCTGAATTTATATTAGATTAAACCAAAAACAAAAAAAAAAAAGTAAATTGTGTGATACTTTAATAATTACTGGCCAGTTATTTTTTTTTCTAGGACTCTTATTTTTTTTTTTTTTTTTTTTTTTTTTTAGATTCTGTATTTTGTTTGAGCTCATAATTTTGAACACACAGACTTAGGTTAATGTTTTTCCAATCAGCCCTATTTTTTCAACTATGGAGTTTAAAAACATTTCAATGGAGATTTCACCTGTAAAAGGCTACAAGGCATTTACTATTGTGCCATATGTGCACACTTGTATTATATGTTGTATGTCAACATATGCATATATCTCTACATCATGTACATGACATAAAAATTGGCAAGTATATGGAACACTCATAGAATAAAAAAAATTAGTTCATTTGATCTAAATGGTTCAATTTTAATTGGGCAAACAGATGAAAATAAATATGTCTTTAAAATTAAGCTTAAGAGTCTTTCTAGGTGGTCAAAGAACTAATAAAATGTTTATGTCTATAATTTCTTTGGTTCTAAAATTTTTCTTCAACAAGGAAGAAATGGCTAATAGTGTTCAATACACTTGTCTGATATTTTGACTAAAATAAGTAAAGTAGATTTGGCATGGAATTACTTATATTTATGAGTAATTTTATTAGACATCTGATTAATTTACAAGGTTAAAATGCTAAATGTAAAATATACCATCAAGTACTCTTAATTGCTTGAATTCCATTAAGTGACATTAGTGATCTTTTAATAAATTGCTATATGAAAGAAAAAAAATTAAAGATGCTTTGTCATCACTGAAAAGTGTTACTAAAAATTTAAAGTCCAACATTGTGTTTTCATGAGTTGTTAAACAGATGTGATTGTATATACAAGATGTAATTCTATATACACAGGTTTATAGAAGATTTCTATATACAAAAGCCCCAAAATTCCAACTGTTCCAATTAAGAGTTCTGGCAGTAAAATAAAGTATTTTTTTAGAGAGAGAAAGAGAGAATTTTTCATATTTAGTTTTTAGTAATTGGTGGACACAACATCTTTGTTTGTATGTGGTGCTGAGGATCGAACCCAGGGCTGCACGCATGACAGGTGAGCGCGCTACTGATTGAGCCACATCCCCAGCCCCAAAATAAAGTATTTTAATAAGATGAGATAATTTGGCTAAATTCAGAAATTTACAGGGATTGTTTCAAAATATGAACATAAAAGGTAACTAATTGATGGGAAAAGTAATTAGAAGGTTCTAGGTATGGAAACCATATTTAATAAGAGGGAAAAAAAGTGTTTATGGATAAGAAAGTCTTTATGTGATGAAATAAATAAGAGGGTTTCAGCAAGTGATAAAAAGTCTAAGTTGGTTATATATAAGTGAAACAATCAAAGCAATTTAAGGTTTCATCCCTAAGGCAAATGTTAATATACTAATATAAACCAAGGTTAAATTTATATAGTAAAAGGACAAAAATTTCTTAAAACATTAGTTTATCCGTAACATAGTACTTATTAAGTTTTGTTTTTTTCCCTAGAGAAAATGTCTTAAAGAAATTAATTAACTGGTTAAACAACAACTGTTATGTTAGAGCATTGTATTGTTATTTCTTTAAAAGGTAAACTTGGTTTATATAAAAACATCAATATAATTGTGGTATAATTACTCTTTCTTATATATTAAATGTGTTCATACCTCCCAGGTATATAAGTCTTTAAAGTATAAGCTTTAAAAGAGCATTATATCAAGCTGGTGTTCTCTGAACTAAAGTTGTATGGTAATTTTAGGCTTAAGAGAATAACATTCCAATTTTATTTATATCATCTAATGTTCTATAACTGAACCTTTTATAAATAAGATATATAAAGTTTTATGTTACATTTTACACTGAGTTACTTTTGAAATATATTTTTAAGTTAATTGAGAGCCTAATCGATGTAAAAGTTAATATTGTAAAACACAAGCATTTTGCTACTTTTCCACAAAAAGTTAAAAGCTTTCAACCTTTCTTTAATTGATGTTTTAAATATGATATCATATTGTGTTAGGTAATATTCAAGTGACCTCAAACAACAATTTATATAAACTTTATAAAATTATATTGAAGACGCAAATATCAGCTTCAGAACTAGAACACTTAAGATTTATGAAGATCCCCACCTTATCAAAGATAATATTCTGTGTCCCATCTCATTACATTTCAGAATGACTCCAAAGTAGGCTAGTTTTCGGTTCATTTAAAGTTGTGTTCAAAAGTCTTATTTTTGTTTGTTTGTTTGTTTTCTGTCAATATTACCAGGATATCAAACAGGGGATATAATGTATATCTTAGCCAGAATTCAAGGTGGCTATTACATGAACTAAATATGTTTTTTCTCTTGTTAATTTTACTTTGTAGTTTCCTTATAAATGATCTAAAGATTCCCAGTTAGTGCTTTGCAGAGGTATTGCTTTAACAACACACTACATGGGTTAATTTAAGATAATAAGCCTTCACCTACAGGGACAGATAGGATAATACAGACCCCAATTAATTAAAAGGGTACATTTTTGTAAAGTTATACTTATTAAAGCCCAGTACTTTTAATATAAGACTGGTGAGACTTATTTGCTAGATGTTTAAAATCAAGACTTAACAATTAAAATTAAATTAAAAGCACCAAGAAAACCAGTTTTTGGCTTTTGCCCTTTGGGTCTGAATCCAGGTAACTGGAGACTTCTCTAAAGAGCTTTGCACCTCTGGGCCACTTAACCTCCTGATCAAGGACGTTAATGAAACCCCTGTAGAATAGAAAGCTAATCAGTGAATTTGCTGTGAAGACAAGGGTCATTGGAGAGGGGAGACATCCCTGATGCTTCCAAGGGAAGCCACGTGGTCAAGCAAGACCCGGACCCATCCTAACACAAATGACACTAACAGAACTAAGAAGCTGCTCTCAAGTTCAACCAAGAGTGACTCCCATGAAAACCCAGCTGACTGTTAACAATAGATAGAAATAAAAGTTAGTTTTACTTCTTTATCTTAAATACTTAAAACAGGTAAAACTAAAACACAGCCATTCCTGAGCATTTTAGATAATAATAATAATAATAATAATAATAATAATAATAATAATAACTTAAGGTATACACTTTGTGTTAGCCCCCCAAAATAAGTAATACTGGGGGTACAAAGAGGGATAGTAAGGCAGGAAAGGCTGATAACTATCAAAAGAGACTATCAAGAGGAACTGCCAGTGTTAGAAGTTTTAGTTAATTTAAGACCTACAGATATTTCTTACTTACAAAGGTAGGCTTGATGTTTGCTAGTATGATTATCCAGCCCTAAGTATTAGAAATAAAGGGATCTCTACTACACATGGAGGTCATACTGGCAACATCTTACAAGATCAGATGACATTGAGTAGCTTAATTACATCTCCTGTAAATGGACATTAAACATTAAATGTTGTGTTTGCATTTCTGATAACTCTAAAAATGTGAAAGATTTACATTCCTATATAAAGGTCTTGTCCATTCTGGCCTTATTATGAGGACAGCATCTCCATCTTCATGATATTCATTGACATGTTCCAGAAGTGGCAATATTTGTTCAGTACTCATGTTGTTGTTTCTCTTCCATAGAAGTACCCATCTGCATAGGACTTTACAACCTGTTTTTCCCCAACCAGACTTCAATCTGACCTCAACTTCCACAGTGCCCCCTCTCAGCTAATAAGAAGCCAAAATAAGTGCTTCCCCTCTTTTACAACAATGGAGTCAAAAATAGACGGTTAATATAAATGAGTAAATTAAATCAGGTCAGATCAGGGAGATGAGTTTTGGGTGAATTTTAGAAGTTGGGGACTGTTACCTGAAGGATTAAAATTCCCTCAGTGCTCTTTCTCTACTCTATCAAAGATTTCAAAAGGACACATAAGACAAGGGGAAAATGGTAAATCAAGCATAATTCCCTCTTAAGAATTTCACCACAAAGACATGAAAAGCTAATTTTGGCTTTACTATAAACTACTGTGATTTCTAAACTTGCTTGGAATGCCTGCCCATGCCTTGAACCATGCCCAGCTTTTCCTGATCAGATAACAACCCTGGCACATATCACAATTTCTGGCTCTCTCGGGCCAGATAATGACCATCTCTGAAGCCCTAATGACTCTCATAAATTCTGATGTTGGGGCCAGATAAAATATTGACTGGTCTTTGTGTTATGCTTGTCAAAATTTTGTTAACTGTAAGTTATCAAAGCCCCCTTTTTGTAACTTTCTGTGCTATAAACCTGTGCTCCTGGAGAGCTGGGGAGGGATGGCTGTCTTCTGTTCCCATGGTTTATGGGAGACACAGCCAGCTGATAGAAATTATAAGCTTGCTTTAATTTGATTTCAATTGGAGTGGTGGTCTTCTTCTTTTTTTTTTTTTTTGCATCATAGTCTAACAGAGACTGCACCCATCTTCCTGTGACTTTTTCAAAAGTTGACAAAGTTAGACCAACACACCCAAATCAGGTCTCTAGAAGGCCTGGTTTTGTCCATCTTCCCTGGATGGAGAAGATAGATCTTAATTCAGGATCATCCCCACATTCGGACCATAATTTTTTGTTCTGGAAGAAGTCCTCTCAGGGCCGACATAGTGGCCTTCATATTACACAGAAATAATTCTGGCATCTACCTTTGAGGTTCTCAGCAGGTCCATGATACCCTCTATACTTTTCTGAAACATTAACTCTATATATTCTTTTCTGTGAAATTCAATTGAGGTAATGGAATAAGCTTAGGGTTAAACGTGACATTTTGATTTG
The DNA here is from genome assembly GCF_048772815.1 of Callospermophilus lateralis. Lineage (NCBI taxonomy): Eukaryota > Metazoa > Chordata > Mammalia > Rodentia > Sciuridae > Callospermophilus > Callospermophilus lateralis. The sequence goes on from NC_135305.1 coordinate 164,545,715, forward strand.
CCTGAGGAGTCATTCTAGAGGAAGAATATCAGTATTAGGAAACATGAATATTCTTTGTATCAGTGTAAAAATGGAATCAAAACATAAAACTGTTTATGATCTGAATCATAGCAGGGCATTAGGTGGGGAATTTGAAAACATATTTTGAAATTCTGGGACCCACTGTTTTATCCTATATGTCAATTAATCATGACAAGAAATTGGTGTAAAGAAAATCTTATGATTACAGATTTTTGAACATGGGGTTCAATGGATATATCTCATGTTGCATATAAAATAATTTCAAGGCTAATGCACAAATGATTAGGAAAGTCTACATCAAAAAGCCCATCCCATCTCTATTACTATAGATAGTTGATAAACTAGGTATAGTGACAGCAGTAATATTATGATTACTATTCAATATTTAATAGATTTTTGTGAGTAGCAGAAAATGATTGTGTATACCAGGAAATGTGAATAATCCTGTTATTGAACTTATGATCATATGCATTCTTAGGTCCAATGCATGCATATTTTGAACACACTTCTGAGTACACTGTGACTCATGTATTCAATACCTCATGGTTTGTGGACTGTGCATACTTTAAACACACAAGTCTATACTAATACATATTGGTATATGCAGTGGATAAATTAGTTAATAACATTCAAACTACACATGACTATTCTTTCTAGGATCCATGCTTTCATGTATATACTTTAGTGATGGTGGTCTGGTTAGGTTGGATTTTTACATCAGTTTAAATTTATGCTGAGTATTGTGGTTAGGGAATTGGCACCAACGAATTTAAAACTATATATGTATATGGTAATATGTTTTCTGACCAAGGGTTTATTTTGAAGAGAGGCAGAGTATTATTTTTAACCATTGATGATACATGGAAAAGAAGTATAATGAATGTAACTAGTTTGGAATGACTTACCAATCAGTATGGAAAAGAAAAGTCAAAACTCATAAAGCTTCATATGGTCTAATTATTTCTTATATAGAAGGTTCAGTTTTATCAATAATATCAGAAAATGTGGACAATAGTTAGTAGGGTTACGGTCAGGGTTAATGATTGAATATGTCAATGATGCAATATGATAATGCAGGGAATGGCCCTATGAGCGTGTTCTAAATCAAACACAATTAGAGAGGAAAGAAGAGTGATATTTGGAATGGGATGTTCTCAAGATCTCACAAGGACAGAGGTGGCAGAAAGTATGTAAAAGTAGGCTAAAGGGTAAATCTCCCACAAACATGGAGGTGAGCTGATCTAACACATTCTTGACAGCCTAACTGTAAGCTTTTAGTTCTTGAAATTAATGTTGCTGCCATTATCAATGGTTTTCTTGGCAGTAACACCATCACAGCCTTATTGTGATCTGCAAGACATTGTTTTCTCTTTCCAATGTGCCTGAGGCAGCACAGCTGAGCCCTCTCACTAGATATGAATTATGGGGGCTGGGGGCTGAATGTCTCCATGTGTGCAGTGTGTAGCCATTGAGATATCCTAAAGTTTTCACTGTGGATCAAACTTCACCACAGGGAATGTGGTATTTGCATTAAGAAGAATATGAAGGTCAACTGGGACATGGTGCTGGAGAGCATGATATCACAGGTGGTGAATCAAGCTCTGAAGGATAAAAACCAACCTGATAGCTATCACATACATATTTCTTATTTTAGACTAGAAACCTGATTCTCAGCATCTTTCCTACCAATATTCATAACAGGATGCTTTCACATATGACAGTCTACTGGCTGCATAATGTCAGAAACATGCTGTTTGGAAGGCAATGCCAGAAATATGTGACCTTGTCACATATTTCTTGGCAATCACCTACTCTCTTCTGCCCCAGGTACTTTATCAGTAGTTTCAAACTTACTGGATCATTCATCTCCAGAATTTTCATGAGTTCCTGTCAATGTAGTCCCATTCTGATTCAGTCACAATGAGCCGTGGGAGTTTCTGAGGAGCTCCTGAGGTTCCAAGTCATGCGAATTTGATAATTTTTAGACTGTAGGCATAGGCATATTTCAACAATGAAGCAGGTGGCTAGGTAGGGTTTGGATTGAAATGGGGGACAAGAAGGGGTGAGCAATCTCCTTTAGCTGTAACATTGATAGAACTCTTACAGCAAGGGCTATCCACATCATATCCACGAAGCCACATGCAACTGTTCAAATGGGTCAAACTTGGGAGAAACTTGCATGCTTTAGGCTCTCACTTTGGCTCACAAGGCTCTAGAGAAAATAATGTGTAAACTGATAACTGAGATTTCTAATGTATTGAAAAAATCTACACTGAAACTTTCACTTGCCAAAAACATCCTTGATGGTGGGGTACAAAAATGGCAACTCAATTCACCGCAAAACTTTTTGGGTAATCTTCAAATCCTAACCCTAACACAGGTCTCTGATGAGATTCACAAGACTGTTACATCTGAGTTTTACCCAGTTATCACTTACAATCACCACACAAATCACCATAATTTATGCAGGACAATTTCTCTTAGCCAAAGTCCCCTCGTCTTCTTCCTTATAAACAATCATTCCAAAAAACTGGCTGGAGGTTTTCACACTTAACAAGTCCAAGATTATTTCAAAGGAAAGTACCCATGCCCCTCCATTACCTAAAGTCATGGGGGTGGTAGATACCCTTCTTAAGACCATTGGAATTTGAAATGGGCCCAGAGCTAATACTGCCTTTCAACCCAAATTAGATGACTAGTGTCTGCCAATGGTAGTCTTTTTATTTTATTTTTCTGTCTATGTGATTTTAAGTTAGAAAAATGTCAAACACCTAAGACCTCAATACTTAAGTGCAAGGACAAACACATTGGACCTAAAGGGTCATAGTTCTAATTTAATGAATGTCTGAAATTTTACAGGATGCAACGAAGGGTCTCCACCCAAATTTTTATTGATAATATTATTTTGGTATGAATAAACAATATATTTAATAATTTTAATTGGATTGACTCTCTCAATGAGCATCTCACCAAGGTGAGGCAAGTGCTTTAGCACTGAGTAACAGATGCAGCCCATTCAAGCAAATTTCTAAAGTGGTTTGTCTGAGGCTTCAAAAAGAGAGCATTGAAGCAAAGAAATTCTTCATCTGAGAAGAGCAAACAATAGCAAATAACAAAATCTCTGTACAGAGTTTTTTAAAAATAACAAAGCTAGGGCAATGAATTTCCTCTGTTGCTTATTTTGCTTGGATATCTATGCATCCAGGCAAGGTTCTCCTCTGAAAACCTAACATTTCACAATGATTTCTGAGTTTCACAATGATGCTCATGAGTCTCTTTTTGAAACTCATATATGGCCATTGCATAAGGCTTGGAGCCAGTAAACATCTTTTATATGAATCCACCAGCACCCTTTCGGTAGTGGCCAAATTTCAGGAGGAATACTGGAACAAATAAACATAGTAAGCCTTGATAAGAAAAGTATACATCAATAACCCCATGCCATCTCATATGACTTTAGATGCATCAATAAACTATGTATAGTGACAGTAGAAATATTAAGATTTCTACTCAACATTGAATGTGTTTTGTGTGAGTAGGCAAAAATGATTGTTTATGCCAGTAAATGTGAATATTCCTCTTATTTAACTTGTGAACATATGCCTAAGAATTCACATACATGCACATTTTGAAGGCATTTCTGAGTACACTCTTACTCATATATTCATAATATATATATATATATATATATATATATATATATATATATATATATATATATAATGCAGCGGATAATTTAATTGATAGCATTCAAACTACACAAAAATATTCTTTTTAGGGCCCATGCTTTCATGTATACACTCATTTAGTCATGGAGGTCTGGTAAGATTACATGATTATTTCAGTCCAAAGTTATGCTGAGTGTCGTGGTTAGGGAATTGGTACCAACCAACTTCAAAACATATATGTATAATGTAATACATGTTCTGACCATAGGTTCATTGTGAAGAGAGGCAGGATATTATGCAATTTATTTGAGGACACATGGACAAGAAGTATAATTAATGTGTAACTAGTTTGGAAAGACTTACCAGACAGAAAAAAGAAAGTCAAAATTTATGAAGCCTACTATAGTCTAACTGTATTTCTTGGACAAAAGGTTCACTTGTACCAATTACTTCAGGAAATGTGAACAATAGTTAGTAGAATTGGGATTTGGATTAATGATTGAATGTGTCAATAATAAAATACAAAAATGTAGAGAATGGCCCTAAATGCATGTGCTACACAAATATACTACCAAATGCCTGTCTAAGTAATGACATGAATTGACTGTCACCCAAATCAAACACAATTAGAGAAGAAAGAAGAATAATATCTGTGATGGAGTATTTGGAATGGGATATGTTCAAGAGCTTCCAAGGACAGAGGTGGCAGAAAGTGTGTAAAAGTAGAGTAGAGAGTAAAATTTCCACAAACCTGGAAATTAGCTGACCGAACACTTTCCTAACAGCCTGACTCTAAGCTTTTGGTATTTGAACTTGATGTTGCTGTCAGGAGCATTGGTTTTCTTGGCTGTGACACCATCACAGCTAGATTGATTTGTAAGACATTGTTTTCTATTTCCAATGTGCCTGAGGCACACAGCTAAATCATCTAAATCAGCACAGCTGAATCACAGTTCTAGAGGTGAACTGTGGATGCTGGGGTCTGATGTCACATGTGTGTGCAGTGTGTAGTGATTGAGCTATCCTCACGTTTTCACTGGAGTTCAAACTCCAGCACAGGGAATTTTATATTTGCTTTAAGAAGAATATGAAGGTCAACTGAAACATGGTAATGGTGTGCATGACATCACAGGTGGTTAATCAAATTCTGCAGGAGATAACACTAACATGACAGATATCACATATATCTCCTTATTTCAGACTAGAAACCTGATTCTCAGCATACCTCCATCCAATATCCATAATAGGATGCCTTCATATATGACAGTCTACTGGCTACATATTGTCAGAAACATGCTGTTTGGAAAGCAATGCTAGAGATACATGGCCTTGTCACATATTTCTTGGCTAACACCTTGCCGCAGTCTGGCTGGGCACAATTCAGGAGGCACTTATCAAAAGAAACTAACTTTATTTTTAGAACCACACATGCCAAACAAAACAGCTCCTCAGGAAAAATCCTCAGAGCCCAACTGCCACCACCGGCTTCCCACAAGCTACTCTCACAAGCCCCAGCCTCTCCACCTCCCACAATCCTCCTGCTCTTGGAGGCCGATTGGCTGGGTCGCATGGGCGGAGCCAAAAAAGTCCCCCAATGAGCAGCTCCATGGCCTGAAAGGGCAGGGAAACAGCCCAATGAGCATCAACACAGAGGAGCCAATCAGCTAGATGTTGCTGGGGCCGCTGTGAGTCAATCATCAGCCGGTAGTCTGAAAGGGTGGGGAAACAGCTCAACGAGCATCTCCAATGAGCATCACCGCAGATGAGCCAATCAGCTAGATGCTGCTGGGGCTGCTGTGAGCCAATCATCAGCTGGCAGTCTGAAAGTTTGCTGGGGCCCCTTCAGCTGTGGCTCTCAACAACACCTACTCTCTTCGGCCCCAGGTCTTTCATCAGTAGGCTCAAACTTACTGGATAAGGTATCTTCAGCATTTTCATTAGTTGCTGTGAATGAATTCCCACTCTGATTCTGTCATGATGAGCTCTGGGAATTCCTAAGTTGCTCCAGAGGTTCCAGGTCATTGGAATTTAATAATTTTCAGGCTATAGGCATAGGCATATTTTAACAGAGGTTTCAGGTCATGGGGATTTGATAATTTTGAGGCTGTAGGCATAGGTATATTTCAACAATGAAGTAGGTTGCTAGGTATTGTTTGGATTGAGACAGGGACCAAGAAGTGGTGAGCAATCTCCTTTAGCAGTAACATAATAGAACATCATATCCACAAGGCCATATACAGACAATCCAATGGGTCTAATGTAGGAGGAACATGTGTTCTTCAGGCTCTTACTTTGACTCACAAAGCTATATAAAGAATTATGTGTGAAATCATTACTGAGATTCCTAATGTGGTGGAGAAATCCACACTGGACCTTGCTCTAATTTTGCAAGGATACCCCTGATGCTGAGGTACCTAAAGTGCCATCACAATTCACTGAAATAGCCCTAGAAAACAGGTCTCTCCTGAGATTCACACCACTTTTACATCTGAGGTTTACCAAGCTGTCACTTACAACCACCACGCAAATCAGCACAATTCATACAGGAACAATCCCTCATAGTCCTTATCTTCTTCCTTGTAAGAAATCATCCTAAAAGCCTGGCTTGAGGTTTCCTCACAAACACAAGTCTAGAATTGATTCTAATGGAAGGACCTATGCCCCTCATTTGCCTAAAGTCATGGTGGGCTAGATACCATTCCTGAAAACGAGGGAAGTTGAAATGGGCCCAGAGTTAATATTGCCCATCAACCAAAATTAGGTGAATAATGCGTGCCAATGTTAGATTTTTTGTTTTATTTTGTTTTGTCTGATTGCTTAGTTTTTTTTTGTTTGTTTGCTTTTGTTTTTTATCTTGTGTGAATTAAGCTAGACAAAAAAATCAAACACCTAAGTCCTAGATACTTAAGGGTAAGGAAAAACCCTTTGGACCTAAAGCATCATTGTCCTAATTTTATGAAATATCTTAAATCTTACATGATGCGATAGAGAGCCTCCATCCAATTTTTTTAGATACTATTATGTTGGGATAAATAAACAATATATTTAGAAATGTTAAGTTGTGTTGAGGATATCAATGAGCACCTCAACCAGGTGAGGCAACTGCTTTACCACTGAGTAACAAATGCAGCATATTCAAGCAAATTTCCAAAGTGATTCTCCTGAGGATTCACAAAAGAGAGCCCTGAGGCAAAGAACTTCTTCACCAGAGGAGAGCAGAACAAGAACAAATAACAATGGCTCTGGACAGAGATTTTCACAGGTCCAAAGCTAGGGCAATTATTTTCTTCTATTGATAATCCTGCTTGGATATCTCTATATCCAGGCAGGGTTTTTCTCTGAAAACTTTACCTATCACAGTTATTTCTGAGTTTCAAAGTAACGCTTATAAGTCTCTTCCTGAAGCCCATAGATGACCATTTCAGAAGGCCAGAACTGGTAAACATCAGTTATATATAATCGACCAACACCTTTTCTTTAGTGGCCAAATTCAAAAAGAATACTTGAATAAATAAACATAGAAGGTCTTCCCCATCAACAAGGCAAGCAGATGCCCATTCATTAATTTGCCAGCATGACTGCTGGGAGTGTTTTTATCAGACAGGACACCTCTACCATTGTATTCTTTTCTCTTCTTCCTAGGTTGATACATAAAAATGGATATATCAATACAGAAATATTAGCCTTCAGTAAAATGACTGACTACAATACAGGCAAATGAGAATGGAATAAATGTTTTTTTCTCCATATTCTAAGGCAATGAGAGTCAAAACCAGAAATCAAAACACAAGTCCACAAATACACACACACACACACAAACACACACACACACACACACAAACACACACACAATAAACTCAGCCTAATTCTTCCTAAATTTTGGGAATCATCTCACCACAAAGGCATGAAAAGCTAATTTCAGCTTTACTATAAATTACTGCAATTTCAAAAGTTGCTTGGAATATATGCCCATGCCTTGAACTCATCCATGCCAGGCTTTCCCTGACCAGATAACAACCTTTTCTAAAGCTCTAATTACCCTCATAAATTCTTATGTTGGAGCCAGCTAAAATATTAACTAGCCTTTGTGTTATGCTAGTCAAAATTTTGATATCTGTAAGTTGTCAAACCCCCCTTTGTGTAACTTTCTGTGATATAAAGCTGTATTCCTAGAGAGCTGTGTGGCTGTCTTCTGTTCCTGCAGTTTTGGGGAGAGACAGCCAGGGTGGTCTAAATTATAAGCTTGTTTTACTTTGATTTTTATTAGAGTCCATCATCTTTTCTTTACATCATGGTTTAACAACACACACAGACACACACCCCTGAAAAGGGTCTGTGTCAATCCACAGTGTCACCTTACTGGTGTGTTAAACTGTGTTCACCTGTAATAACCTCTATATTCTCATCTCTAGTGTCTTTGGGCAAACTCACCAGAGTATTAAAGACCCAGGAATAATCCTGTACCTTTACTGTCAAGAAAGGCCCCTGCTCAGTGTTTTGGTTACATTTTACCCTCCAAATATCAGTAGATACCAAGAAAGTAGGACTCTGTGCTTGGTGATGGGAAACAAGTGAGCCAACTGGCACTGTGTCTGCCTCTGGGTGCCTAGCTACCTGTATTTTAGTTAAGATTGTTCCATCACCAAGAAAGTGAGGTTAGGTCACTCAATTGAAGGGAGTGATATGAGGTAACTTCCTTCACCATCACTTTCTTATCCCAGGTATTTTCCAGGGCCCCATGAATAGGAGGCTGTACTTATTTTTCTGTGACTTTTTTCAAAATTTGACAAAGTTAGGCCAACACACCCAGGGTCAAGTATCCAGATAGGCCTGGTTCTGTCCATCTTCCCTGGATTGAGAAGATAGAGCTACATTCAGAATCATCTCCTCATTCTGTCCATGATATTTGTCCTGGAAGATGTCCCCACAGGGGCTACATATTTGCCTTCATATTCCCCAGGGATAATTCTGGCATCTACCTTTGAGGATCTAAGCAGGTCCATGGTACCTTCTATACCCCTATTGCAACATCAACTCTATATATGCTCTTCGGTGAATTTTTATTGAGGTAATAGGATAAGCATAATGAGTCGCTTGGGTATTGCTAAGAGATCCTATATGTTTATCCAAAAATTATGTATGATAAAAAGAATGTTCACTTTATACTGAGTAGTACAAAAGGTATGAATATATGTGTTTTTAAACAGGAATTGGTGTCAAGACAGTCAAATGATTACAGATTTTTGAACATTGGTTTCAATGGATATATCTCTTGTTGAATATAAAATAATTTAAAAGCTAATGTAACAATGACAAAGAAAGTATACATTAAAAATCCCATCCCATCTCATAGTAATATAAATTAGTTGATAAACTAGGTATCATGACAGCAGTAATATTAGAGTTACTATGCATTATTGAATGGGTTTCGTGTGAGTAGGAGAAAATGATATACCAGGAAATGTAAATATTCCTGTTGTTGGACTTGTGAACATATGCATAAAATTCCACATGCATTCACGTTTTCAATGCACTTCTGAAACACTTTTACTCATATATTCCATACCTCCTAATTTGTAGACTGTATGCACATTAAAAATGAGTCTATACAAATACATAGCAGTATATGCCATGGATAATTTAATTGATAGCATTCAAACTACACATAACTATTCTTTTTAGTGATGGAGGTCTGCATAGCTTGAACTTTTATATCAGTCCAAATTTATGCTGAATGTTGTGGTTAGAAAATTGGTACCAAACAACATGACAATATATATGTGTATGGAAAGACGTGTTCTGACCAAAGGTTCATTGTGAAGAGAGGCAGGATATTATGCATTTTTTTACCATTGAACATAAATGGATAAGAAGTATAATGAGTGTGTAACTAGTTTGTATGGACTTACCTATCAGAATAGAAAAAGAAAGTCAAAATTCAAAAAGCTACATAGGGTGTAACTGTGTTTCTTATACAGAAGGTTCAGTTTAACCAATAATATCAGAAAATGTGGACAATCATTAGTATGGTTATGTTTAGGGTTAATGATTGAATATGTCAATGATAAAATATAAAACTGCAGGGAATGGCCCTATGAGCATGAGTTACCCAAGTAAACTTCTAAATGCCTTCCTAAGCAATGACATGAAATTGTCATCACCCATAATCAAACAAAGTTAAAGAGGGTAGAAGAGTAATATCAGTGATACGGTATCTGGAGTGGGATATGCTCCAGAGCTCACAAGGATTGAAGGTGGCAGAGAAGTGTGTAAAAGTCAGGTAGAGTGTAAATCTTCAAAAAACAAGGAGGTGAACTGATAGAACATGTTCTTGATAGCTTGCCTCTAAGCTTCTGGTACTTGAACTTGATGTTGCTGTCAGGAGCATTGGTTTCCTTGGCCCTTCCACCATCACAGCTGGATCTCTTTTATTGTGATCTTGATGACATTGTTTTCTATCTCTAATGTGCCTGAGACAGCACAGATGAATCCTCTTCCTAGAGGTGAACTGTGGCCACTGGGGGCTATATGTCTCCCTGTGTTCATTGTGTAGCCTTTAAGTTATTCTCGAGATTTTGCTATGGTTCAAACTCCAAAACAGAAAATTTGGTATTTTGTTGAAGAAGAATATGAAGATTAACTAGAACATGGTCTGCAAGGAGTGACATGACAGGTGGTGAAACAAGCTCTGAAGGAGAACACACCAACCTGACAGTTATCACATACATCATTCTTATTTCAGAATAAAAACCTGATTGTCAGCATAGCTCATAACCAATACCCAAAATAGGATCATATTATATACCACAGTCTACTGGCTGCATGATGTCAGAAGCATGCTGTTCGGAAGCCAATGCCAGATATGTGTGTCCTGGTCACACATTTCTTGGCCAGAACCTTATCTTCTACCCCAGGTCTATCATCAGTAGGCTCAAACTTCCTGGATCTGTTATCTCCAACATTTTTATGAGTTTCAGTCAAGGAAATCCTACTCTGATTCTGTCATGATGAGCAATGGGAGTTCGTAAGGTGCTCCAGAGGTTCCACATCATGGAAATTAGATATGTTGGAGGTGGTAAGTATAGGCATAATTTAACAATAAAGCAGGTAGATACATAGGGTTTGGATTGAGAAAAGGGATGAGAAGTAGTGAGCAATCTCCTTTGGCTGTAACATCTATAGAACTCATGCAGGGAGGGCTTTCCACATCACATCCATGAAGCCACATGCATATGGTCCAATGGGTCTAATGTGGGAGGAACATGTATGCTTCAGGCTCTCACTTTGGCACACAAATCTCTATAGCAAATAATGTGTGAAATCATCAGTGGCATTTCTAATGTGGTGGACAATTCTACACTGGGCCTTGTTCTCATTTCCCAAGGACACTTATCCTGTCGTATCCAAAATGCCAACAACATTTACTGCCAAATTTATTGGGTAAGCCCCAGAACACAGGTCTCTGCTGAGATTCACATCACTGTTATATCTGAGGTTAACCCAGCTAATGCTTAAAACCACCACAAAATCACTACAATTCATACATAAATCCTCCCTCATGGCCCAAGTCCCCTCATCTTGTTCCTTGTAAGCAATCATCCTAAAAATATTCCTGAAAGTTTCCCTACCTACACAAGTCCAGGATTGTTTCAAATAAAAGTACCCATGCTCATTTGCCTAAAGTCATAGTGAGCTAGATACCCTTCCTGAGAATGAGGGAAGTTGAAATGGGCCCAGAGTTAATACTGTCCTTCAACATAAATTAGATACCTAATATCTTAAATGTACGTTTTTCTGTCTAATGTGCTTTTAACCTAGAAAAATATTCAAACTTTTAAGTCCTGGATACTTAAGAGAAAGGACAAACACATTGGACCTAAAGGGTCATTTTTCCAGTTTCATAAAGGTCTGAAACATGATGCAATGGAGAGTCTCCACCATTTTTTTAAAAATATTACTTTGAGATTTAAACATGGCGGCGGGTGCGGGAGATCAAGTCTCTGACCTCTTCAGCTGCACGGGCATAGGGAGTCTTAAACTGACTAAATGCTGTTTGCTCAGGATCACTAGGCAATGCTGAGCTGACGTGGATCTGAAGCAAACAGTCTGTGCCTCTCAGAACACACACCGAGCCTGGATCGGCAGAATTCAAGCTCCCGTTCGCCTGCATCTCGCAGACAAACCACTGTGACTCAGCGCTAAACGATCCCACTGAAACAACTGGTCAGCCCTTCTGAACCTGCGGAGGTTAATACCAACCGAGTCTTCATAGGCAGTGGCCACAGGATTGAGACAGGGCTTGGGAGACCCAGTCAGGACCCACCCGTTGCATCGGTCACCCAGAAAAGGGAACGAACTATCGCCATTTGCATGGGATACCACAATGGCAGAGAACTGACATCATGAGAATGCAGCAAAGGAGATAACTTCATTGAAACTGGTGGCAGGTGTGTAACCCCCTAGCCTTCCCTCTCCACACAGCGGGGAAACCTCAAGGGCCCCTCCCAGCTCTTCCATGAGCGTGATAGTCAGACTGAGGGAATCAGGAGTGGTGCGGGACCCGAAGCGCGGGACCCCTGGCTACTGCTCCCACCAGTGCTGACAACTGAGGTCTCTTGCACCAGCTATGGGGGGTGTGGCTACTGGAGGGCAAGCAAAATATGCTGAGAGTTCTCTGCCCCAAACTACACAACCTTAAGGTCTGAGGGAATGGCAAACAGGGAGAGTGTGCTCAGTCGTTCAGGAAAATAAGGCTCGCGGGAGCAGCAGGCCTGGTGTGTAGCCAGTATTGTGGTGAGCATCACTGGTGAGCGGTGCCTGGCTGGAGGAAAAGTGGGGAAATAACTAGACACAAGAAAAGGCCCTAGGCACTCAGGATTGGAGACCCGTCCAGTCAGGGAGGAGGAGCTACTGCACAGTGATTGGTTCCCGCTTATTGAGAGAAGAAGCTTGGCCCAGTGGGCACTGCTCCACCTACTGGAAGAGAAGTTAATCAAACTCTAAAACTGCATTTTTTTTTTTGTTTTTTATTTTTTTTATTTTTTCAATATTTTTTTATTATTTTTTTTATTTTTTATTTATTTTATTATTTTTTAAATTTTTTTCTTTTTTCTTTTCTATTTTTTTCTTTTGTCTTTTTATTTCTTTTAAATTTCTTTATTCCCCCTTCCTTGAATTCTACCTGTTTACTCTCATTCTCTTTAGTGACTTCTTCCTTTCCCTTCGAATACCATTCCTTCCAAGCATCACTATGCTGTTTATGTGTAATTTACTAAATATGTATAGGTCAATGTTCCAAGGTGTTATATAGTGCTACCAAGTCCCTAGCCACCCCCAAATACTCCAGACCATTCTCCTGTTAATATCCCTCATCAGTAGAACACCCCTTCAAGGTTGCCAAGAGATACCAACACCTCAATACCATCACATCATTCGAGCTTAATATAAGTCCCAAGACCAAACTACAGACCGCTATATGCCATCAGATTCCATACACAGTTTAGGAAATGAATGAATCTGCATTAAAGTGCAACAAAACTCATCATCTCTAGTCATAGTCTCCCATCACAAAAGAGAGACCCCAGAGACACAAAAAAACAAATAAATTTATAGGAGTAAACAGTAACTCAGCAGTCAAACAGAACAAGAAGTAACATAAGCAGCATGAAAAAGCAAGGAAGAAAAGGAGTACAAACAACGCAGGACAGCCTAAAAAATCAGGAGGACCTAGAGGCATCAGAAAAATGGTCAAATAAAGAACTCAAGGAATACCTTAGACAGATGGAATGGAATCTTAAAAAGGATATGAGACATCAAATTCAAACAATGAAAGAACACATTGAGAATGAGTTACATAAACAGATAAAAGAAACAAATAAGCATCTTTATCAGGAGATAGAGATTATGAAAAAATCAAACAATAATTCTAGAAACTAAAAACTCAAATGAGAGTATCACTTGCAGAGTGGGGCAAGTAGAAGCCAGAACGTCAGATAATGAAGACAAAATATATCATCTTGAAGAGAGTCTAGCCAACTCCGAAAGACTGGTAAAAAATCATGAGAAAAACATCCAAGAGATATGGGATAACATAAAAAAAAAAAAACTTAAGAGTCATTGGAATAGAGGAAGGTATAGAGGTTCAAAGCAAGAGAATGAGCAACCTGCTGAATGAAATAATTATAGAAAACTTTCCAGAAATATAAAAGGAAACAGATATACAAATTGTAGATGCATACAGGACACCAAGCATACAAAATCACAGTAGGCCAATGCCAAGACACATTGTTATGAAGATATCCAATATACAGAACAAAGAGAAAACATTAAAAGCTAAAAGAGAAAGGAGGCAGATTACAGACCAAGTGAGGAAATAGAAGAAGCCATCAAAAGACTACCAACCAAAAAAGCTCAGGACTGAATGGCTATACAGAGGGTTTTACAAGAACTTTAAAGAAGAACTAATACCAATACTCTGCAATCTATTTCAGGAGATAAAAAAAGAGGGAGAACTTCCAAATTCATTCTATGAGGCCAATATCACCCTGATTCGCAAACCAGATAAAGACACCTCAAAGAAAGAAAACTACAGAACAATATCCCTAATGAATTTAGATGCAAAAATCCTCAATAAAATTCTGGTTTATCGGATACACAAAAACATCAAAAAAAATTGTGCACCATGATAAATTAGGATTCATCCCTGGGATGCAAGGATGGTTCAATATACGGAAATCAATAAATGTTATTCACCACATCAATATACTTAAAGATAAGAACCATATGAGCATCTCGATAGATGCAGAAAAAGCATTCAACAAAGTACAGCATCCCTTTATGTTCAAAACATTAGAAAAAGTAGGGATAACAGGAACTTACCTCAATGTTGTAAAAGCTATCTATGCTAAGCCTCAGTCTAGCATCATTCTGAATGGAGAAAAATTGAAGGCATTGCCTCTAAAATCTGAAACAAGACAGGGATGCCCTCTATCATCCCTTCTCTTCAATATAGTTCTCGAACACTGGCCAGAGCAATTAGACAGATAAAAGAAATTAAAGGCATAAAATAGGAAAAGAAGAACTTAAATTATTACTATTTGCAGATGACACCATTCTATACGTAGAATACACAAAAGGGTCTACAAAGAAACTACTAGAACTAATAAATGAATTCTGCAAAGTGGCAGAATATAAAATCAACATGCATAAATCAAAGGCATTCTTGTATATCAGCAACAAAACTTCTGAAATGGAAGTGAGGAAAAACATCCCATTCACAATATCCTAAAAAAAAAAAAAACAACTTGGGAATCAACCTAACAAAAGAGGTGAAAGATTTATACAATGAAAACTACAGAGCCCTAAAGAGACAAATAGAAGAAGATCTTAGAAGATGGAAAAATATACCCTGTTCATGGATAGGCAGAACTAACATCATCAAAATGGTGATATTACCAAAAGTTCTCTATAGGTTTAATGCAATGCCAATCAAAATCCCAATGGCATTTCTTGTAGAAATAGATAAAGGTATCATGAAATTCATATGGAAAAATAAAATACCAAGAGTAGCAAAAGCAACTCTAAGCAGGAAGTGTGAATTAGGCAGCATAGCGATTCCAGATTTCAAACTATATTACAGAGCAATTGTAACAAAAACAGCATGGTACTGGAACCAAAACAGGCGGGTGGACCTATGGTACAGAATAGAGGACACAGAGATTAATCCAAAAAGTTACAACTACCTTATATTTGATAAAGGGGCTAAAAGCATGCAATGGAGGAAGGATAGCATCTTCAACAAATGGTGCTGGGAAAACTGGAAATCTATATGCAACAAAATGAAACTGAATCCCCTTCTCTCACCATGCACAAAAGTTAACTCAAAATGGATCAAGGAGCTTGATATCAAATCAGAGACTCTGTATCTGATAGAAGAAAAATTTGGCTCCGATCTACATATTGTGGGGTCAGGCTCCAAATTCCTTAATAGGACACCCATAGCACAAGAGTTAATAACAAGAATCAATAAATGGGACTCCCACTTAAATTAAAATTTTTTTCTCAGCAAGACAAACAATAAGAGAGGTAAATAGGGAGCCTACATCCTGGGAACAAATCTTTACTCCTCACACTTCAGATAGAGCCCTAATATCCAGAGTATACAAAGAACTCAAAAAATTAAACAATAAGATAATAAATAAACCAATCAACAAATGGTCCAAAGACCTGAACAGACACTTCTCAGAGGAGGATATACAATCAATCAACAAGTACATGAAAAAAATGCTCACAATCTCTAGCACTCAGAGAAATGCAAATCAAAACCACCCTAAGATACCATCTCACTCCAGTAAGATTGGCAGCCATTATGAAGTCAAACAACAACAAGTGCTGGTGAGGATGTGGGGGAAAGGGTACACTTGTACATTGCTGGTGGGACTACAAATTGGTACGGCCAATTTGGAAAGCAGTATGGAGATTCCTGGGAAAGCTGGGAAGGGAACCACCATTTGACCCAGCTATTGCCCTTCTCAGACTATTTCCTGAAGACCTTAAAAGAGCGTACTATAGGGATACTGCTACATCGATGTTCATAGCAGCACAATTCACAATAACTAGACTGTGGAACCAACCTAGATGCCCTTCAATAGATGAATGGATAAAAAAAAATGTGGCATTTATACACAATGGAGTATTACTCTGCACTAAAAAATGACAAAATCATGGAATTTGCAGGGTAATGGATGGCACTAGAGCAGATTATGCTAATTGAAGCTGGCCAATCCCTAAAAAAACAAATGCCAAATGTCATCTTTGATATAAGGAGAGCAACTAAGAACAGAACAGGGAGGAAAAGCATGAGAAGAAGATCACCATTAAACAGGGATGAGAGGGGAGAGGGAAAGAGAGATAGAAGGAAAATTACATGGTAGAGGAAGGAGATCCTGATTTTTATACAAAATTACATATAAGAGAAAGTGAGGGGAAAGGGTAAAAAAAACAAGTGAGAGAAATGAATTACAGTAGATGGGGTAGAGAGAGAAGATGGGAGGAGAGGGGAGGGAAGGGGAGGGGGATAGTAGAGAATAGAAAGGGCAGCAGAATACAACAGACACTAGTATGGCAGTATGTAAAAAAGTGGATGTGTAACCAATGTGAATCTGCAATATGTATACGGGGTAAAAATGGGAGTTCATAATCTACTTGAATCAAATATATGAAATATGATGTGTCAAGAGCTTTGTAATGTTTTGAACAACTAATAATAAAAAAATTAAAAAATATTACTTTGAGATTTGGAAATATTATATTTAATAATTTTAAGTGGTGTTGCACAGGTGAGGCATGTGCTTAAGCACTGAGTGACCAATGCAGCCTAGCAAGCTAATTCCTAAAAGTTATACAAAAGATAGCCCTGAGGCAAAGAACTTCTTCATCTGAGGAGAGCAAAACAAAAGAAAATATCAAAAGCTCTGTCAGAGTTTTTTTAGAGGACCAAAGCTAGGGCAATGAATTTCTTCTACTGGTCACCCTGCTTGGATATCTAAGTATCCAGGCAGTGTTCTCTTCTGAAAACCTTACCTTCCACAGTGATTTCTGAGTTTCACAGTAATGCTTATGAGTTTCTTTCTGAAGCCCATAGATTGTCATTTCAGAATGCTAGGAGCTGTTAAATATCTTTCATAGGAATCCACCAGCACCTTCTCTATAGTGGCCAAATTTCAGGAGAAATACATGAATAAACATAATAGGTCTTTCCCATCCACAAGGAAAGCAGCTGTCCATTCATTAATTTTCCAGCAAAACTGTGGAAATGTTTTCATTAGACATGAGACCTCCATGATTGTATTTTTTTCTCTTTGTTCTAAGATGCTACATGAAAAAAGATATATCAACACAGAAATAGTAGCTTTCAGCAAAATGACTCACTACAATATAGTCAAATAAGAATGGAACAAATGTGTTTCCCTCCATATTCTCAGGCAATGAGAGATAAAACCAGATATAGAAACACACATCCACAAACACAAACACACACACACACACACACACACACACACAAAGAGACACACACTCCTGAAAAGGGCCTGTGTCCATCTGGAATGTCACCTGACTGGTGTGTTAATCTATGTTCACCTGTAATAGCCTCTATATTCTCAGCTCTAGTGTCCTTGGGCAAAGTTACCAGAGTTTTCAAGACCCGGGCACGATCCTGTACCTTCATTGTCAAGAAAAACCCCTTCTCAGTGCTTTTGTTACATTTGGACTTCCATGAATCCATAGATACCAAGAAAGTAAGTCTCTGTACTATGTGAGGTCAAACAAGTGAGCAGAATGGGACTATGTCTTTCTCTGAGTGCCTAGCTACAAGTGTTCTTGGTTCAGAGTATTCCATCACCAAGGAAGTGAGATGAGGTCATTTATCTGAAGTGAGATGAGGTCACTTCCTTGGCAACCACTTTCTCCTACCAGGTGTTTACAAGGGCCCCATGAGTAGGAGGCTGCATTCATCTTCCTGTGATTTTTTTTCAAGAGTTTATAGGGTTACATCAACACAGACAGGATCAGGTGTCCAAACAGGCCTGTTTCTGTCTATATTCCCTGGATTGAGAAGATGGAGCTTAATTCATAGTCATCCCCTCATTCTGACCATGGCTTTGTCCTGGAAGATGTCCTCTCAGGGCCTACAAAGTTGCCTTCATATTCCACAGGGATTATTCTAGCATCTACCTTTGAGGATCTCAGCAGGTCCATGGTACCCTCTATACCTCTACTGCAACATCAATTCTATATATGCTTTTCTGTGTAATTTGATTGAGGTAATGGAATAAGCTTACAGTGTAGATGACATTTTGATTTGTGTGAGGAATTATTCTAGAGAAAGAATATCACTATTGGAAAATATGAATATTCTAAAGAATGTATCAGTAATAAAGTGGAACAAAAACATAAAACTATGTATGATCTGAATCATAGAAGGGCATTAGGTCGGAAATTTTTTATGCAAATTTTTGAATTCAGGGACCTACTGATGTATCCTGTAAGTTAACTAATGATGACACAGGAAAAGTACCATTGATAATTGAATGTCTTATTCAGCATCCACTGAACTGTGAACAGCATGTAGGTTCCCTAGGGAGAAGAAAGGGTTGAGGTTTAATATTGAATTATCTTTTGCAATAGGTTTTGAGTCATATAGTGAATGTGAATGTTAGCCCCCATGAATATTCATAAAAGGTACATTTGAAAATATGTATAAAATCCTATACAAACATACAAGGTCTGAGACAGATAAATTTATCATATATATATTACATGATTATTAGTTTTTTAAAATGGGGAATGGCAGAATATAGAACATGAGAAGACACAAAATCTACAGGCACAATTAGCATTTATTATTCAGTGGTCTACTCAAGAAACACATGGGAGTTCATAGGATTACTGGATTTTTCTACAAATTTGAATTTGGTATAAACATAAGTTCAGGAATCATATTGAATTATCTGTCAAAACTTTATTGTTCAGAAATGAATATTTTTATCAGATAATGTGTATTTTTTCACCATACCTCTTCAAATGTTTGAAAACCATAGTGTTTTTGATAGGGAAAGACATATGTTGTGTTCTATTATACAAAATTTTCCCCTAGATGGTGCATGAATATATCCCAGGAAGAATACATAATATATTTCATGCACATTTAAAAAGGAAAATGTAAGTGAGTTATAAATATACATGGAATCAAATATTCATGCATAGGCCTGGATTCCAAATAGCTGTAAGTCTTGTGGTAATATTAGATTCAGTATTGCATAATGAATTTGTTTGGGTATTGCAAAGAGTTCCTATTTGTTTATCAAAAATTATGTATGATGAAAAGAATTTTCACTTCTTAATGAGGAGGACAATATGTATCAATATATCTGAAATACGAATTGGTATCAGGACAATCAAATGATTACAGATTTTTGAACATGTGGTTTATTGGATATATATCTCATGGTAAATATAAAATAATTTATGAGCTATTGTACCAATTATAAGCAAAGTATACATCAAAAAGCCCGTCCCATGTCATAGGTATATAGATAATTTGATAAAATACATATCGTGACAGCAGTAATTTTAGGGTTACTATGCATCATTAAATGGGTTTTGTGAGAGTAGGACAAAATGATCATGTATACCAGGAAATGTATACACATGCTGATAAGAAGTCAATGCCAGAGAAACATGCTGATTACAAGCCAATGCCAGTCCTATTGTTGAACTTTTGAACATATGCATAAAAGTCCACATGCATGCGCATTTTCAATGCACTTCTGAGAATACTGTTACTCATAAATTCAATGTCTTCTAATTTATGGACTTTACATACATTAAATACATGAGTCTATACTAATACATATCAGTATATGCCACAGATAATTTAATTGATAGCATTCAATCTAAACAAAACTGTTCTTTTTAGGGCCCATGCTTTCATTTATATACTGGTTTGCCAATGAAGGTATGCTTAGCTTGCACTTTATTTTCAGTCAAAATTAATGCTGAGTGTTGTGGTTAGAAAATTGGTACCAAAAAAACTGACAATATACAGGTATATGGTAAGATGTGTTCTTACCAACAGTACATTTTGAAGAGAGGCAGGATATTATGCTTTGTTTTATCCTTGAACATACATGGATAAGAAGTATAATAAAGGTGTATCGTGTTTGTATGGACTTACCCATCTGAATGGAAAAGGAAAGTCACAATTCATAAAGCCACATATGGCTTAACTGTATTGCTTGTACAGAAGGTTCAGTAATACCAAAATATCATAAAATGTGGGCAATAGTAGGGTTAGGGTTAGGGTTAATGATTGAATATATCAATGATCAAATATAGAAAAGCAGGGAATGGCCCTATGAGCATGTGTTACCCAAATAGACTTCCAAATGCCTTCCTAAGAAATGACATAAAATTATCATCACACCAAAACAAACACAGTTAGAGAGGGAAGAAGAGTGATATCTGCCATGGGGTATCTGGAATGAGATATGTTCCAGAGTTCACAAGGTTGGTGGAGGCAGAGAAGTGTACAAAAGTCTGGTAAGGGGTCAATCTTTCTCAAACATGGATGTGAGCTGACTGAACATGTTCTTGACAGTCTGCCTCTAAGATTTTGGTACTTGAACTTGATGTTGCTCTCAGGATCATTAGTTTTCTTGGCCTGACACCACAGCTGGATCTGTTTTATTGTGGTCTGAAAGACATCATCTTATTTCTAATGTGCCTGAGGCAGCATAGATGAATCCTCTTCCTAGAGGTGAACTGTGGCCACTGGGGCTGAATGTCTCCCTGTATGCATTGTGTAGCCATTGAGCTATCCTCAAGTTTTTGCTGTGGTTCAAACTCCACCACAGGGAATTTGGTTTTTGCTTGAAGAAGAATATTAAGATCAACTGCAACATGGTGCTGGAGGGAGTGACATCATAGGTGGTGAATCAAGCTCTGCAGGTGAAAACACTATCCTGACAGCTATCACATACATCTTTCTTATTACAAATAGCATAGCTCCCAACCAATACTCAAAATAGGATGCCACCATATATGATAGTCTACTGGTTGCATGAAGTCAGAAACATTCTGATTACAAGCCAATGCCAGAGATACAGGGCCTTCTCACATACTTCTTGGCCATCGTCTTCTCTCTTCTACCCCAGGTAGGCTCAAACTTCCTGGATCTGTTATCTCCAGCATTTTCATGAGTTGAAGTCAATGAAGTCCCACTCTGATACTGTTATGATGAGCCATGGGAGTTCCTAAGGTGCTTCAGAGGTTCCAAATCATGGGAATTAGATAAGTCTGAGGCTGTAGGCATAGGCATATTTCAACAATGAAGCAGGTGGCTAGGTAGGATTTGGATAGAGACAGGGGCCAAGAAGTGGTAAGCAATCTTTTTTAGCTCTATCATCTATAGAACTCATGCAGGGAGGGCTTTCCACATCATATCCACGAGGCCACATGCAGATGGTCCAAGGGTTTGAATGTGGGAGGAACATGTATGCTTCAGGCTCTCACTTTGGCGCACAAGGCTCTGTATTAAATAATCATCAGTGAGATTCCTAATGTGGTAGACAATTCCACACTGGGCACTGCTCCGATTTCCCAAGGACACTTCTGATGTTGGGGTACCCAAAATACCAACACAATTCACTGTAACATTTCTTGGGTAAGCCCCAGATCACAGGTCTCTGCTGAGATTCCCACCCACTGTTAACACTTAAAACTACCACAAAATCACCACAATTCATACAGGAAACCTCACTCATGGTCCAAGTCCCCTAATTTTCTTTCCTGTAAGTAATCATCCTAAAAACCTGGATGGATTTCCATACCTACACAAGTTCAGGATTGTGTCAAATAAAAGTACCCATGCCCCTCATTTGCCCAAAGTCATGGTGGGTTATATACCTTTCCTGAGATGAAGAGAAGTTGAAATGTGCCCAGAGTTCATACTGATTTTCAACCCAAATTAGATGCCTAGGGTCTGCCAATTGTAGTTTTTTTCTGTCTAATATGCTTTTAAGCTGGATAAACACATTGGACCTAATTTCATTGTTCTAATTTCATTGTCATTGTTCTAATTTCATGAATGTCTGAAATCTTACATGATGCAATGGAGAGTCTCCACCCACTTTTTTAAAAAAAATAATATTACTTTGAGATGGGGAAACAATATATTTAATAATGATAAGTTGTGTTGAGTATCACAATGAGTGCCTCAAACAGATGAGGCAAGTGCTTTAGCACTGAGTAACAGATGCAGCCCATCAAGCATTTTCCTAAAGTGATTCTTCTAAAGCTTCACTTAAAAAGCCCTGAGGCAAAAAAAATTCTTCACCTGAGGAGAGCAGAGCAATAGAAAATAACAAAAGCTCTGACAGAGTTTTTACAGGACCAAAGCTAGGGCAATGAATTTCTTCTATTACACATCCTGCTTGGATATCTACGTATCCAGGAAGGGTTCTCCTCTGAAAACCTTATCTTCTACAGTGATTTCTAAATTTCACAGTGATACTCAGGAGTCTCTTTCTGAAGCCAATTGATGGCAATTTCTGAGGGCTTGGAGCCAGTAAACAACTTTTATAGAAATCCACCAGCACTTTCTCTGTAGTGGCCAAATTTAAGGAGAAATACAGAACAAATAAACTAGTAGATCTTTTCCATCCACAAGGCAAGCAGCTTTCCATTAAATAGTTTTCCACCAAGACAGCTGAGAATATTTTCATTAGACAAGATACATCCACCATTGTATTCTTTTCTCTTCTTCCTAGGATGACACATGAAAAGGCATATATCAACCCAGAAATAGTAGCCTTCAGCAAAATGACTCACTACAATAGAGGCAAATAAGAATGGAACAAAAGCCTTTTCCTCCATAATCTCAGGCAGTGAGAGAAAAAAAAGAAATAGAAACAAACATTGACAAACACAAACACACATACACACAGACACACACCCCTGAAAAGGGTCTGTGTCCATCCATAGTGTCACCCAACTGGTGTGTTAAACTACATTTACCTGTAATAGCTTCTATTCTCAGCTCTAGTGTCCTTGGGCAAACTCACCAGAGTTTTCAAGACCCAGTCATGATTCTGTGCCTTTATTGTTAGGAAATGCTCTTCCTCATCACATCACTTTTGTTACATTTGGACTTCCACAGATCATAGATACCAAGAAAGTAGGACTCTGTGCTTGGTGAGGCCAAACAAGTGAGCATACTGGGACTTTGTCTGCCTCTGGGTGCCTAGCTACCTATATTCTTAGTTCAGCGAGTTCTATCGCCAAAGAAGTGAGGTGAGGTCACTCAACTGAAGGAAGTGAGATGATGTCACTTCTTTGGCAATCACTTTCTCCTACCAGGTGTTTACAAGGGCCCCATGAGTAGGAGGCTACACTGATTTTTCTGTGAATTTTTCAAAAGTTGCAGAATTAGGCCATCACACCCAGGATCAGGTATCCAGACAGGCCTCATATTATCAATGTTCCCTGGGTTGAGAAGATAGAGCTTCATTCAGAGTCATCTCCTTATTCTGACCATGTTTTTGTCCTGGAAGACATCCTGTCAGGGCCTACATAGTTACCTTTATATTCCCCATGGATCATTCTGGCATCTACCTTTGAGGTTCTCAGCAGGTCCGTGATACCCTCTATACCTCTACTGTATAATCAACTCTATATATACTCCATTGTACTTTGATTGAAATAATGGAATAAGTTTTTGGTTAATATGACATTTTGATTTGCATGAGGAGTCATTCTAGAGGAAGAATATCAGTATTGGGAAACATGAATATTCTAAGAATGCATCAGTAAAAAAGTGGAACCAAAACATAAAACTATGTATGATCTGAATCACAGAATAGAATTAGGTTGGGAATTTAGATGCATATTTTTTTAATTCTGGGACCCCCTGATATATCCTATAAATCAACTAATGATGACAGCAGAAAAGTCCCATTGATCATTGAATGTTTTAGTAAGCATCCACTGATATGTGCACAGTATGTAGGTGTTTTGGGGAGAAGAAGAGGTTGAGGTTTCATATTGAATTATCTTTGGCAATAGATTTTGAGTTATATAGTGAATGTGAATGTAAGCCCCCATGAGTATTTATAAGAAGGTACATCAAAAAACATGTATGAAATTCTACACAAATACACAAGATTGGAAAAAGAGAAATGTATCATATATGTTATATTATTAGTAGTATTTTTAAATGGGGAATGTCAGAATATAGAATATGAAGAAGACACAATATCTACAGGCACCATTAGTATTGAATATTCAGTGGTCTACTCAAGAAACACATGGGAGTTCTTAGAAATCCCGGATTTTTATACAAATTTGAATTTGGTATAAACGTAAATTCAGGATTTATATTGAATTATATGTCAGAACTTTATTGTTATGAAATGAATATGTACATCAGACAACATGGGTGTTTTTTCACCATACCTCTTCAAATGTTTAAAAATTATAGTGTTTTTTGATAGGGAAATGTATACAATGTGTTCGAGGTATACCATTTTTTTCCCTAGATGATGCATAAATATATCCCAGAAAAAATACATATTATATTTCATGCAAGTTTAAAAAGAAAAATTTTAATGCTGTTTTAAATATACATGGAATCTAAAATTCATGTATAGGCATGGATTCTAATAGTTCAAAGTCTTGTGGTAATATTAGGTTTAGCATTGCATAATGAGTTTGTTTGAGTATTGCTAATGGATCCTATATGTTTATCAAAAATTATATATGATTTAAAAAATGTTCCCTTCTCAATTAGTAGGACAATATGTAATAATAATAATATGTTCTGAAACAGTATTTGATGTAAAGAAAATGAACTGATTTCAGATTTTTGAACAGGGGGTCAATGGATACATCTCATGTTGAATATAAAATAATTCAAAGGCTATGTATGAATGATTAAAAAAGTATACATCAAAAGGACCATTCCATCTCTTATGAATATAGATTATTTGATAAACTAGGTATTGTAACAGCAGTAATATTAGGGTTACTATTCATTATTGAATGGGTTTCATGTGGGTAGGAGAAAATGATCGTGTATACAAGGAAATATAAATATTCCTATTGTTGAACTTGTGAACCTATGCATAAGAGTCCACATGCATGCACATTTTCAATACACTTATGAGTACACTGTTACTCATATATTCAATATGTCCTAATTTGTAGGCTGTACGTACATTACACGCATGAGTCTATGCAAATACATATCAGTTTGTGTCATGGATAATTTCATGAACAGCATTCAAACCACACATAAAATATCACTTCAGGGCCAATGCTTTCATATATATGTACTGGTTTAGTGATGGAGGTCTGGTATCTTGAACTTTTATATCAAATTTATGCTGAGTGTTGTGGTTCAAAAATTGGTACCAAACAACATGACAATATATATGTTTATGGTAAGACGTGTTCTGACCAAGGGTTCATTGTGAAGAGAGGCAGGATAGTATGTATTTTTTTATCATTGAACATACGTGGATAAAAAATATAATGAATGTATAACTAGTTTGTCTGGACTTACCCATCAGAATGGAAAAGGAAAGTCAAAATTCATAAAGCTGCATATGGTCTAACTATGTTTCTTGTACAGAAGGTTCAGTTTTACCAATAATATCAGAAAATGTGGACAATAGTTAGGAGCATTAGGGTTAGGGTTAATGATTGAATATGTATTTATTCCTGTTACAGAACACATAAAATGTGAATTTTTGAAGAATAATGAAAAACATATCCTTGTTTATGTCTTCAATTTCTTACACCTTAATTGTCCTGATTAATAAATCTTACAGTTCATGTGAAACATCTTAACATGTGGGTTATGCAATATTCACAATGGCAAAGGGCAGACCAAGAGCCAAGGGCCTGGCAAGTTGAGAAATGCTACAGTCTTCTCTTTCTCCACTTTATTGACCTGGACTGAAGTACATATGCCTGAAAACAAAACAGAACCTTGAAATATTTCCACAGTGATAAAAATTAGTTTCCCTTGCAAATAAAAGTAGCCATGTCATCTAAATCCAACTACACAAAAAATGGCAGGCAGCTCCTGGAATGCCAGCAGTGGTCCCATCTCTGTCTCAGGTAATGGCACAGGTAGTCATCCCCATTGTCATGCAGCCCTGGGGTCAGCAGCGAACATTCTCAGACAGAAGGCAGTCTGGTGGCTTTTTTCTCTACAACATGGTTTGTTCCAGTATATACAATGCATTTAAGTGAACCATCTGCTGTACTGCACATCACCATCAGATGACATCAAGGGCATCAGTAGGTCATCACCCTGACTGTATGTGAGCAAAAGACTTGTCCTGGCACAAACTCCAGACAGTCCATCAGCCGAGAGTAATCTCTCTGTGGCACACTTCTGGGAGGAGGGCCTGGGATTGGCCATTTTTCTGGTTCTGTCTTTCTCCTCATTTTCTCATCTGCAACTTCTACTTCTTTGCTGTCCTTCAGGGCCTCTAAAATTAAATTAAGGTTTGTGGTGAGAGTCTAAACATGGTGAAATCCAGAAATCAGGGAAATAGACAAGAAACCTTGCTCAAACATCTTTCTCTAGAGAAAGAAGTCATGTTCCAAGTTTTCTATACTGAAGTAATAGTAAATTAGATGATTAATGTACTCTTTAAGCAACGCTTCTTCCACAGGATACACCTGTACACCTGTACTGTCGCCATAGTAATACATCATAATTTAATTTT
Organism: Callospermophilus lateralis; assembly: GCF_048772815.1. Taxonomy (NCBI): domain Eukaryota; kingdom Metazoa; phylum Chordata; class Mammalia; order Rodentia; family Sciuridae; genus Callospermophilus; species Callospermophilus lateralis. Next base: position 164,572,698 of record NC_135305.1, read on the forward strand.
GATGGTGTTAATTTCTGTTTGAAATGGCTGGTCTGTCCTTTCACCATGTTCTCAGTAACCATATGAATAATCAATGTTTACTGGAGGGTTTCCTATGCCTCATCCTGTTCCCTGACCTGGTCCTCTTCCTCGACCCCTGAAGGAACCTCAGATATTACCCTCCTCACTCCTCATACTGAAGACTTCATCCTGTCTGTCTCGCCTCCAACTTCGTGTGTCATTTTCCTGTTATTATGGGAAGAAATATTTGCTTCAGGTTGACACCAAGAGCTGTTCTGGGATCCAGGTCTCTCCTGACTCTCTGGTCTTATATCATCTAAGTGCAGTGGTACCCACTTGTGTTTATTAGCTCTTTCCTTGACTGCTTGACTAAGCCTCATCCTCACTGACATTTTCAATAAGACTCTAATTTTGTTTTCTGGTGTTCTCTGATCTCACTGTTAGTCTTCTTCTTCTTTCTTCTTCTCCTCCTTCCTCTTTCCTCTTTCCTCTTTCCTCCACCCTCCTCTCTCCTCCCTCATCCTCCTCCTCCTCCTCCTCCACCCCCCTTGGGTGATGAGACTCTAAGACTGCAAGAATATTTTTCCAGTGCTCACTAACTCTCATGATTATGGCCAGTTGTCATATCCCTGAAATCACTGGCCTTGTTGAGTTTCCTTGTCTTGAGATTTCCTGCTCTTATTATTTTGGGGAACCAAGCTCTGCCTACAGGGTCTCCAGCGCAGTGGCGATGGGGAAGGCCTACTGGAAAGGCTTTTTGGTCCAGGGGATCTTCTTGGGCAGTGGCAGCTTCTCTTCAGGTCGATCTAGACCCACTGCTTGCTGCAGAAGTGTCCCAGGGCCCTGGTGCCTTGTGCACCAGGTGCAGCGCCAGCACCCACACAGGCTTGGCTGCTGGAGCACACTGTGGCCAAGCACCAGCTCTGGCTCTCCCCCACACCCTCGCGATCCTGGAGAGAGCCAGCACAGGTGCTGGGCCACAGAATACTCAAATAGGCAGCTCTCTGTGCCTCCCTACCCTCCCATTCCTGCGGGGGCGGCTGCTAGGCCATCCGACTTGGGCTTGCCTAGGCAGTCAGTGATTCCCTTGCTGCAGCAGCCACCACTGACTGGTCCTCCCTAGAGCGAGGGGCGGCACCTGGGCATGAGCAGGAACCATCTGCCCTTCCTAGCCTCCCATGTGGGCGCGGGGGTGGAGGATGGGAGGGTGAGGAGGTGGCACCCGGGGCAGAAGGTAGACCACAAGTCTTTGCACTGGGATAAGGGCTTGCTCCAGCCTGTACCTCAGCTCCAAGAACCTAGCATCGAAAGCAATGACAACTGCCCTGGCCCAGACGGCCAGCTTGACTCTTGGTCCTGTCACCAGTATACTTTTGAAATGATGCATTTTCTACTTTTAATATTCTTCACAATTTGGAGAAGCTTAGATCCTTCCCAATTATCAAATGGGAGTTTCTTTTTTGCTTCACAGTTCCTTTCTCAAATTTTGTTTTCTTCTCATATTTTTTGATAACCAGCAAAGAAAAATCAGGCTGTCCTCTTAACACTTTCCCTTCAGCAAAAGTTCATCACAAATTCTGCTTTGCATAAAAAAAGAATAAAACTCAAGTCAAAATTTTATCACTATATAATAAGAATTACCTTTCCTCGTGTTCTCAATTATATATTTCTCCTGTCTCCCTTAAGCCCACTCCTTCTGTATGTTAACACTCATATTTGTACCAATATTCTGTTTATGGCATATATTTATCATCAAAGGCACTAGAGATTTCTAAGTTCTCACCAGATCAGTTTTGGAATTCATGTCTACCAACAGTCTCTTTAATGAAACCTAGACTTTATTATATTATGATTCTCAACATTCTTCCAGCCTTCAACTTTTATCCAATTGTAAAGTCACATTAATAATTTCTGGCCCTTCAGTATCCCTGTATTATTTTCTTTATGGCTGATAAAATTGGATGACATTCTTTTCCATATTTTGTCTTCTGTCTGCCCCAAATTTTCTTCTGTCTCTTATAATAACAAGTCATTTGCTATTGCACTCAGATAATTCTGAGCCATCTCTTTATCTCAAGAATTTTTACTTTGTTAAACATTCAAAGATGATGTTTTCCTTAACAGTGTAATGTGTATGGTTTCCAGAATTTGGACATGGAGACATTACATTGAAAGCCACCATTCCATCAATTCCATGTAGAGGACAGCTGTGTGAGAGGAACTGGTGGTTGCCTGGAGATTGCCTAGAGGTTGCTGAGAGAGTATTCTGACCACCATGAAAACCTGTTTCTAATGGTAAATTTTTGAAAGGCTTATGTGGAAGTGTTGCAAACTATAGGATATATTTCCCAAAGCAATCTCTCTGCCATATTCATTGCATCTTTGTAGAATTGTTCATTTAGCTCATATCAGCATCTCATTTCTTCCAGCCTGCAGCAACAGCTGTCTAACTCCTCCTCCTATTTTCCTATAGTACAGGCCTCACACTGTACTCACTGTTATACTTTCAGCACATTCCAAATTTCTTTCTTTTTGTAACAAAGACCTAAATGAAAAAAAAAACATGGATATGTCTTAGCCCTCACTGTTGGAGTTGTAAAAGAACTAACTAAATAAATAAACATAATTTATAACACTTAAATAGTGATTACTATTTATTGAATGATGCTAAGAACTTCTACATATTAGTAATACTGACTCAACCCTTAAAAATTATCTTCATTTCACACATGAATAAATTGAGGTAGGGTTTAGTGTCTTCTTCAAGTTTGCAAACTCAGTAATGGTATGAAAGTAGTGGAGAGGCAAGTTCAAAGATCAAAAACATAGTGAGCAAATATCAACTTTTACAAATTAGTTGTAAAATGTCAGAGGATATATATAGATGTATTTGTGGTTTTCTAGCATTAACCTTAGATTAAAATTAACCAATGAGATTATTGGATTCTTAACAGTCCAGAAGGCACCCTCTGTTCAAAAAAATCTGCTTAGAAAATTAGCTAGAGACTAGGTTATTTTGTCTAGGGTCTCCTCAAATCTCTCTACAGTGAGCTTCTCTCACTATTCTAGACCCAACTGAATAAATGTGGACAGGAGGCCTGAAATATGACCTGATTTCCCCTTATGGGAGCATGTAAAGGGAAGAGCACAGTTTCCCACCTCACTCTCTCCCTGAGCTTACTGTCCTTTACTTCTGTTGAAACTTTTCATCACTACCCTGAACTGAATTCCCAGGTTCTCAGATTAGATTCTTGAAAGTTTTAGTGGCAGGATATTATTTTCATTTTTTAAAGGAAAAGCTGGTTGATAAAATGTGGTTCTGTTTTCAATTTTAAAATTTATATAACATGAAAATACCTGCTTTCTCATGTTTTCTGATATTGTTACTCTTATTAATTGGTTTTATTGATCATGATAGTAATAGGATAAATGAATCTTTTATAATTTCTTGTTCACAGCTCTGAACTTCATATGGAAAGTTCTGAAATTCATTATTTTTGTTTTAGTTTATTTCTCTTACAATGTTATTATGAATAAACATGTTTTAGGTGGAACACCAAGTCTATTTCTAATGTATTTTATATATTTAATGATTTTGCATATGAATATAAAAATATATTAATTTGGGTCCTAAAAAAAGAAAAATTTTCACTTTGAGGAAAAGAGGAAAGTATTGTATAGCTAAGAGAACTATGTTGCACACAAGTTTCAGAACAATTCAAACAAAGAACTGTTGAACCCAGAATTTGAAGAGTTTTTTAAGACATATCTATTCTATAAATGGCTGTTATTCAATACATACTTATTGAATGAATGGCTAGCAAATAATAAGAAGTTACTTTTGAAACAATAATGACTCCATACTTGGAATGCCTTTCCCTGAGCTTCCATACTTATCCCTCTGATCTCATCTTGAATGTCACATTATCTGGAAAATCTTCCTGGCATTATACACCTGAATGCAACTGGCACAGAGACAAAAAAAGTGCTGTGTTCCTTTGTCTACCATAGAGGGATGGCCTCTGTTCCTAGCTCTATTATATAGCCGCAACCCTCAATAATTAGCGCTATACAAAATTTAGCATCATTTCACCTAAGTAAGGTCTCATGCAATTCTAATTCTTTAGTAGATACTTTTGAATTCACATTAACATTTGATTTATATTGTTAAGATCAACATACTAATTCTGCTATATTTAATTTCCTACAGGTTTAGAAAATACTTTTGTGGATTTAAAAATTCTGTGCTGAAATGATTTATTTATTTTCAACTTTATGGGATGTTTTCATGCAAGTAATTTGCCCTTATGTTCCTGGCCACAGTTCTCTTTCCCACTCTTAATGTAGCAACTGCTACTAGCTGTTTCCCCAAACCTAGAAGATGTCATAAATTTTTTTCCAAGTTAAAATATATGGAAATTGAAAGTTAATGTTATATAGGGAAAAGTAAAAGTTATTATTTGAGCAAAAATTTTCTTTAGATGTGGGGTTTCTATTAAAAACCTGTGCTAATAACTGTGCAGATAGACAAATAATTTCATTTTTCCATTTCTATAAAAGAAGCTGAGCTGAAATGAGATGAACATCATTACCCCAAGTACATGTATGAAAAAGACATGAATGGTGTGAATATGCTTTCTATGCAAGCAGAGAGATGAAAAATTGTGCTCTACATATGTAATATGAATTGTAATGCATTCTGTTGTCTTGTATAACAAATTAAAATATTTTTTTTAGAGAGAGAGAGAGAATTTTTTTAATATTTATTTTTTAGTTTTTCGGCAGACACAACATCTTTGTTTGTATGTGGTGTTGAGGATCGAACCCGGACCGCATGCATACCAGGTGAGCACACTTCTGCTTGAGCCACATCCCCAGCCCTAGAATAAAAATTTTTTAAAAAAAGAAGCTGAAGATATTTGGATATACTTTCACCATTAAGATCATTTGAAGCAAATTTTATTAGTTTTATATTTACTTGTTGTTCAAATAAAAATATTAATCAGAATAATTTTTAATTCATTAATACTGTTATTGGAACTCAAAATTGATAGAGGTTTAGTGGCTTAAAAAATTAGTCCTGAAGTTAGTACCATGATACTCGCTTTCTTGGAGGGAGTTTTCCATAGCGTTTCAGTGGCTTCTAGGCTAGCATATTTATTGGTATATCCAGATGAGTCCTAGATAATGTATTTACCTAAAAACACTAGCCTATCTATGAATTTTCATTAATACATATATCAATGTATATCTATGTATATATTCTGAAATTATTAATACAATCTTATAAAGCATTATTTAATGTAGCTTTAAAAGATAGTCTTCTTGGGCTGGGGTTGTAGTTCAGTGGTAGAGCACTTGCATAGCACATGTGAGGCACCAAGTTCAATCTTCAGCATCACATATAAATAAACAAATAAATAAATAAATAAATAAATAAATAAATAAAAGGTATAAAAAGATAGTATTTTATAAAGAAATATAATTTAAGACTGCATTCTCTTCATCTATTTTTTTTCACAAAAATAGTGCATTTTCATTTTTACTTAACTATTGTTTTTAAAGAGAGAGGAGAGAGAGAGAAAGAATTTTTTAATATTTATTTTCTAGTTTTCGGCGGACACAACATCTTTGTTTGTTTGTGGTGCTGAGGATCGAACCCCGGCTGCATGCATGCCAGGCAAGCGTGCTACTGCTTGAGCCACATCCCCAGCCCCTTTACTTAATTATTTTAAGCAAAATTCCCTTCCACTTGAATAAAAAGTGCTACTTATTATTTTATGTCAGCAAACAATAAAGCTTACCCAATATTCAAAATCAAAGTTAAATTCTTATTATGATCTAGAAGTCTGACTACACATGGATTTTAAATTACTAAGAATTACATGTGTATATTACATATGTACATAAAACTTACAATATGTAACCTATTTAAGGTCAGCTTGTCCTTATCATATAAGGTCTTTTTTTTCTAACTTGGGAATTAAAATGAAATAAAGAAAAGACGATATTGTTAAGGTCATATTAATCTATAATAAATTAACTTTTAATGTGCCAAATGTTAAGTTCTACTCCAAAACTTATCATTTTTCATTTAATACCTTCAGGTAAATGAGTTTGGGAGATAAATAATAGCCACCTAGGAAAACATCACTCTTGAATGTCCAAATGTATCGTAAAGAAAAGGTACATTAGTTGAAGCTTACAGTAATCTCATAAAATCTTTATAGGTATTGGCTTAGTCATAACTTGGAGAAGAACCTTGTTTTGTCCTCAGCTGTCAAGAACCATAAGAGATATTAAAATGTTTTGAAAAACTTTGATGGATGACCATTTGTTTAAACTCCAACCATGGTTCACTATTGGTATTATTTCTTTTTTGTGGCAACATTACAAAAATAAGTGTAAGCTTTTTAACTATAGGTTTTCATAGCAATTCAACACTCCTTCCATAATTGCATTTATTATATTTATTATATTGCATTTTAGAGTTATCAGAAGAGTCATATTTTAGACATTTTAGTTAAACTTAAGATACCTTATCGCACATTTAGATGGTGGTAGTCTGTGTGAAATTAAAGCTGTTATTATTTTAAGAATTTTCAAAATGAACTCTACTTTGTAAATAACAAGATTACTGCAAATAATGTGTTATAAAATTGTAATTTGTTGAGATGCATTGAATTAGGGTCTATGCAAAAGCTTGTGTACTAACAAATAAATATACACTTAGAATGTTTTCCTGTTGTCTTAGAATTTGTAATCTTGATCAATGTCCTTATAAGATCTTAATATGAAATATTTTCTTAATCTTTGCATACCCAGGAATTATGTTTATGTGTTGGCTTTCAATTATTTTTTATCCTCAATTTAAATTCCATGTGACCTGTAACAATTTAACTCATCTTAACATGCTTTATTCATTAATCAAATATCTAATTAGGAATTAATAAAATTTAGTTTTCTGCCCTTGTTATCTCTATTAGCTTTACAAATAAATGGTCCTTTTCTATTGTATATAAACAAAGTATAAATAAAACTCACACTAATGGAGATTATTAATTTTTAAGCAAAATTGGGACTTCCTATATGTTCTGGAATTCTGTTTGTACAGTACTGTAAAAATCCTAAAATCCTGTTGGGGTGAATCTCTTTTATTGGGGGGGGTGAATCTCTTTAAATAACAAAACTGTTAGACTTCACCTGTTAACTAATCAAACAAGTTTAGTAGAATTACTTCTAAAAGGAAAAATACCAACTTCCAACATTGTTATGTATTTCTTTACCTGGAGAAATCAGGTTGAAATATTTATAAGTTTGATTTTAGGTCCTGGCATTTCCACACTGAAATAGCAAAGCTGGCAATTATATGGCATTAGCTAATATTATCATATAACATCCTTAGACTTCTGGGAAAGAAGTCAGGTTAGTTTTTGAAGTCATGTTGTAGAACAAGTTTTTAGTCTGGTAAGCTCTTTAATTGATTTATATCATACATTAAAAAAAAACATTGTTTCTTCAAGTAAAACAGCTAGGGTATTTTTTAAATTAGTCACAGAGTTATTTAACATAGGAACAAGAAATTATGTTGCTGTCAGTTATTACCTCACTTCCTTTTTATCTTTTCCTTGCTTAAGCTGGAAGGTACAGCAGTGTTGTGATGAAACATAATGTGATTTTTTTCTTACACCACTGTACAATGTTCACACCAAACTTGATAAGTTTTTTAAGGTAGTTTCTCAAAATCTGTGCTGGTTTTCTATTTCAGTAGGTGAATCCTCTAATAGGATTGAAATATTGAGTTCTCCTGAAATCCTTGTTTGGCCACTTCAGCATACACTTACACTTCACTTGTAAGGCAGAAGCAATGAGAGCTTAAATAAAATACAAGATCATATTTCATCCACCAACAAAAAAACCTGCAAGGGCAATTTGAGAATCCTTAAAAATACTTAATCTTACCATATTATCTATTTTTTTCTACAAATTTTCGGGATTATTTAACAAATGTTGTCCTTATTATTTTTACAATCAGTTTTATTGATCTCCCCCGATGGGTATTACTTTTTGTTTTTCTAAGTAATAAGCTTTTTAGTACAGTTTTATATTAACAGTAAAATTGATCAGAAAACACAGAGATGCTATATATACCTTCCATCCCAGTCTCTTCACACCCACCACCTCCCCTAGTATTGACATTCCTCACCAGAAAATTTCTGGCAGGTTTAAAAGATGTGTGAATACTACCTGTAACACCACAGAACTGTGGGTACTGCTGGTAAACATGCATGTAGTTCCTGTCTTGAAAGACTATATTGGGAAGAGAGACCCATTTCACTGCTTCCAAGAAATAATTTCATGAGTTTGTCTACCTCTTCAACAAGAGATCTGAAATGCTTTTAAAATCAGAAAAGAAAAATTAAAATTATCTCCTTTTTATTAATGATAGTGATAACAAGCAAAAGAGGGTTAAAATAACCACTCTAATAGTACAATGCTATTAAAATGATTAGGTCAGAATTTGAATCTAGATGGAGTCTGATTCAAACTCCAAAGCCCCCATTAATATAAATCAAAGATTAACTATGCTATATCAATACATGGCTTCCTTTTCTGGTATTAATAGTTCTAATCAACACAAACTGAACAAAATTTTACAGATGAAATAATCTTTTTTTAGCAGTATCTCTCAGTGTGGGACTATTTGGCTTATGGTCTTGTAGCATATCCAACTTTTCAAAGAAATTAATAATAAAATAAAACAAGATAATTACATGTGTATTATAACAATAATTTTCAGGCCATAAAAAGGGTTTGGAGAAACTATTGTGAGCAGTTCACTTAGTTTCCTAGAGATTATGACAGTATATTTGATAACTAAACAGCCCCATACAGGTTACAGTCAAAATTGACCATCATGGAATGGCCTTTCATTTTCTTTATAAGAAGCCCTGGGTTTCCTTAGGTTATAGATAGCTACAACTGTTTCTGGATCAGAAGCCATAGCTCTGAATTGGCTTGTGCATTGATATATAGACTACTAAAATTGACATTAGGGGGAAAGAAGAATGGATATAACTATGCTTCACTTTTCCCTGCTTATCTGTAATTTCCTAAAGTTTGAATTATTTGCTTTTCTGATTGGATTATTATATATCATACAGATTGTATTTTTTTTTGTAAAATACTTATAAACTGAGTTAGTTAGTTTTAACAGGAAATAAGTTTTAAGATTATAGTATATTTTATATAAAATCATTTTTGAATTCTGATACCAACCAAATGGTTTTCAATCCTGGAGTAATTAGCAATAATCCTGACCTTAAGTGTAACACTGATTTTTTTTCTAAATGATATTGGAACTATAGTATAACAAAAAAATGAATCAATAACATATTACCATGATTTATTCAACATTCATGGATATTTAATACAAATAATTTAAGTAAGATTTTAATAAGCATAAAATAAAACAGATATAACTCTCCACAAAGAGTTTCAGAATAGCTTTAAAAATTAAATTATATATTTGATATATATTACACATATTTTCACCTATACTTTTCAATAGTTTTTTTGGACAGATATTTAAAATTATAAAATCAATTGAAAAAGTCAAAAAAATATATTGATGGTGAGTAGTATCTCTAATCAGAATATTTCTATTCATTAGGAATTAGTTTAATAGGATATTTAAGAAGACTCCTTCATTAGTAACTGTATTTTCTACACAGAGCCTGCCATGTCCTCTTAATGAATATAAAATAGGGCTGGAGGGAGCTGGGGTTGTGGCTCAGTGGTAGCATGCTTGCCTAGCATGTGTGAGGCACTGGGTTCAATTCTTAGCATCACATACAAATAAATAAAATAAAGGTACATCAACAACTAAAAATTATTTTAAAAAAGATAGGGGTCAGGATATGGCTCAGTGTTTGCATGCCCCTAAGTTTAATCCCTGGTACTCAAAAAAAAAAAAAATATATATATATATACACACACACACACACACACACACACACACACACACACATGGGCACTGACATATGATAGTTTGACTTTTTTAAAACTTTACATTTGTGTGAAATTGATATGCATTGAGTAGAAAACACATTTCCAATTCTGAATTTTGTCTTTTTTACAAGATTAATCATATGTGGTATGACAATATTTTTTAATGTTGTGCAGTGGCAGCCAAGACACAGATCCCAGTGAACCACACATCATAAGGATAAACAACCAGCATTCTAAATTGTACTGCACTGGTAGGCTGGAATGTTGAGTAGGTGTACTAAATGTATTTTTGACTTATGGTATTTTCAACTTTCAATGTCATTGAAAATTAACTGAGTACGTTTGAAAATGAATTACTCAGGAATTTCTTTATGTGTGGATTCAAGAATATCAGATTTATACCACATATTTCTTACAGTTTTTAAGATCTCAATACAATACATAGCAATACACTATGGCTGCCATTTCAATTTGAAATATAATGTACAATGAATATAATTATTAACTCCTCAACTGCAATAAAATTATTAACACAAACAACTCAGTTGTTTCTCATTCCTCCTCCTTCCCCAAATTTGGCTCTACATAGGTCTCATCTAAATATGATATATGTCAAGTTGAATGTTTGGATTTCTCAGTTACTCTGTATTTCCCATGATGGTTGAAAATTTGCAATTAAGCCTTTCTTCCCTCTGGTAGAAGGGTGAGGTGTCTGGAAAAGTGGAAGGGTACATAGAAGAAGACTCATTTAAGCATAAAAATAATGAATCTACATAAATTATTGACAAGCAAAATTATTCAAAATATCTAAAAGCATCAAGAAAACTAGCTATCTTTAAGATTTGTTTAATAGTGTTTTGTTGTATTTGATGTTTGATAGTGTTTTTCAGTTACACTAAATGGTGTCAAGAGGTCTTTAAAATATATGTGGGCTAGGGTGTAGATCAGTGATAGTGCACTTGCTGCCCATGTGTGAGGTAGTGGGTTCAATCCTCAGTACTGCATATAAATAAACAAATAAAGGTTTAAAAATACATATGCAGGCTGTGGTTCTGGCTCACTGGTAGAGCGTTCGCCTAGCACATGTGAGGCCCTGGGTTTGATCCTCAGCACCACATAAAACTTAAATAAATAATATAAAGATATTGTGTCCAACCGCAACTAAAAAATAAATATTTTAAAGAAATACATATAAAATATGGCTGAAGACATAATTTTGACTTTTATTTGCTCATGCCAGGCTTTCTTAGACTGGAAGATCTTAAGAAGCAGAAAGAATAAACAGTGACAGGAGCAAGTGATCCAATCACAAACCTCCAAAAACAGAAGTGTACAAACTCTAAATTCATAAAAGACACGTGTAAATTCCATAATTAAAAAATAGCAAAATCCTTGGATCTTTTAGACAAGCAGAACATCTGTAAAAGAGAGATGTCTTTTCCTAGTAGAACCACAAAGTGAATCACACTCAGATGCATATCACATATAATGATTAATATGGAAAAACTATTTAGGTGAGGGTAACTGGAAGAGTATAAGGTTTGTAAACCATGGCCATGAGATTTTCAAGTTCAAATGCAATAGAGAAAAAAAATTCTATATAGCCACATTGGTATCAGGAGATTACACAAAAATAAGAGAAACTGATTTTGCTCAACAAAAGAAGAGCTGTTCATGAATGAAACTTGCAACCTTAGTGAGGTGGTAAACTCTTTGTCACTAACCATGTTTAAGCAGGACATGTATTCCCATCTTTGAGAGGCATCACAAAGCAACTCCTGCATCAATTAAAGGGGGTGTAAAATTCTCCAAATGATCTCAAAGATCACTTGTATCTCTCTGATTTTTTTCATTAATAAATGACAAATTAGCCTTTGTGCAAGTGTAGACAAAGCACATTCCCAAAGAACATGCTACAGATGTTACAGGCTGACAAAAAATTGTTCATAGGTGTTAGCTATGTTATTTTTGACACAATTTTATTAGAGTGTGCATATGTAATAAAAATAGATTGAGCAGATTCACAAGTAACAGTTTGTGGTGACTGTGAGAGGAACTAAATATTCTAATTTGAGATTATCAATTTAAAAAAAATTATTTTACTAGATAAGATTTCATTAAAAAATCTTGAGATATTTAATAAATTAGAAAAAAAGAGATAATCTTATGGGAATAAAATGTCAAAATTAGAAAACATTTTTATGATATCTATCTATAGAATTACCTACAAACAAGAATTTATAAAGTATGCATAATTTTTCTCAAGAAATCTAGGGATTTAGCTTTATTGATGAAATAATTGAAAGCAATTGCTATAAAATACTGGCATTTATTATAAGATATAGTTTACATATTAAACAAAATAAGTTTATATGGGAAGCTCACTGAATAAAAGTGCAGGGGCTAAAGGAGTCCAAGTCTAGTTCACTAAGACTCCTTTGTCTTTTATCTTGAGAAATATAAAATTCTAACCCAAACATCTCACATTATCTTTCTTGCTAGAATTCACTGTGATCCTGCACTGGCTAACTCTTATTTAACTGATAGTGATAGGATTATTGTCAAAAATTACTTCTTGTGAAAAAAAAAAGATAAAAAGATTGGATTGCTAGTGATAATCGTGTTTATTTCAATGAGTCTTTAGAATATAACAATGCATTAACCCCATAAAATAGGCCTAAATGAACCATTTGCTGTCTTAAAATGGTAAATATCGAAACTCCAGAAAACAACTTAGATATGATTGGCCTTTAAGCTTTATTAATTTAGGCAAAATGAAGGGTAATTTGTATGGTTTGAACATGTCAACTAATGAAGTTTACAATGATCAGGCTAAGGTTGAACTTCAACCCACTGTTGAAAAGACTAACACAAACACATGTCACCAAGGACTTTATTTCTAGTAAGACAATTCCTTAAGAAACCCACATTTATGACATACCACACAGCAAGTGTTCAAATCTGAAGTTGAAAGATTATATCTACACAATAAGGACTGTATTATCCTAAGTCTTTTGTCTGTAAGATACTCTACTTCTTCTGTATCACAAATTATACTAGAGACACATTTTAAAAGTGTTTTTTGCTACATAGAAAATATATTTTTAAGGGGTTCAAGATAGCAGATTAGAGGAGAAGTCATTACTGGCATGACCCCAAGTAAGTAGACAGACGCTCTCCCTCATAGAAGCCCCCACCATGAATTTAAGCTTCATGGAGCCTGTGATGGGATTTTAAACAGCAGCTGGTCACAAATGCAGTCCAGAACATGAGAAAATCCGAGTCACTCCGTGCATGGAACCCGACCAGCTGAACAGCAGTTTGCGGCAGACAGGCAGAATTGAGCTCTGTGGAGTTCTGGCAGCATAGTGAAGCAGACTTCCAGATTCTGTGGAGATAGACTGCCACCCGCATCTCCACAGGGCACCAGACTGAGGACTAAAGTTTGGACTTAGTTGAGAAACAGCACAGTTCCCTCCTCCTCACCAGACAACCCAGTGTGGAAACGGGCGGTCACCACCTTGGAAAATCTACCTCATCAGCTTTGGGCAGATCTCACAGGCAGCAAGATCAGCAATAGAACATGTGGGTGACCCCCAGCCCTCACCTCCACCCAGCTGGGATAACTCAAAAACTTTCTCAGCAGCTCTTGGTGGGTGTGAAAATCAGAGCTGAGTGAAACTGAAAAGGTGCCCAATCTCCAATACTCCCTCCCCCCAGCTGTGATAACCAAAACCTTTCTCACCAGCTCTCAGTGGGCATGGCTATAAGAGGGAATAAGTCAGAATAGTTTGCCGGATTCCAACTCCCTCTCTTCACAGCCCTGATGACTGGGTGAGGCAACAAAAAGAGAAATCAGTTGAATAGGAGTGTGGGGCGGCCAGGGCGCTGCATGCCCAGAGTGAACCCAGAGCTGTGGAGAAGAATCCCAGTAATTGGGGCTGGATGGGCAGGAGAATTGAGGGGAATAGAGACCAGGAGCAACTCAAAGAGACAGGGATTGGAGAAGCACCCATAAGGGGAGGGAGAGAGGCTCCACATTGATTGCTTCCTACATGCTGAGGGCAGAGACTCAACCTGGAATGCACAACACCACCTACTTAAGGAGAAGAAAACGGAATTCTCTTTCTTTCTTCTTCTTTTCTTTGTACTATTCACCCTCCTTCTCTTCCCCTCCCAACTCCCAAGCGTTACTGCTTCTACTATGTGTAATTTACTAAATGCAAATAGGTCAATGTTTATATGCTTCTTATAGTCCTCCCAAGTACTTAACTACCCCAAAATACTCCTGTCTATTCTCCTGTTAATAACCCCCTTTGTAGAGCTCTCCTCAGTTGTAGCTAAGATATATTAAGCCCCATATCCTCACATATTTTCCCCTAAACATAAAGTCCTACATCGAACCCTCATTTCTCTATATGCGACCAGAATCTGTATGACTTTATGAAGCTAATGAATTTATTTTAAATTACAATTGAACCCAACATCTCTAGACATTGTCTCCCATCACAAAGGAGAGATCTCAGAGCTATACAAAAGGAAAACAAATATATAGGAGAAAATAATAACACAGCAGTCACACAGAGCTGGAAAGAAACATAAGCATCATGGAAAAAAACAAGAAAAAAAGGAACACAAACAATGCAGGACAACTCAACAATAAAGGAGTTGGTAGCTACATCAGAGAAAATGGCACATAAAGATTTCAAAATATACATGCTCAGATGATCTGGAGTCTCAAGGAAGAACTTAGACAGCAAATGCAGACAATGAAAGATCACTTTAACAATGAATTGCATAAACAAATCCAAGAAACAAAAGATCAACTCTACAGGGAGATAGAGGTTATACAAAAAAAAAAAAATCAAACAAATCCTGGAATTGAAGGAAATTATAACCCAAATTAAAAACTCAAATGAGAGAATCACCAGCAGAGTAGACCAATTAGAAGTCAGAACATCAGGCAATAAAGACAAAACATATCATCTTAAAAAGAGTGTAGTCAACTCAGAAAGGCTGATAAGAAACCACAAGCAGAACATCCAAGAGATTTTGGATAACATAAAAAGACCAAATTTAAGATTATTTGGGGGCTGGGGATGTGGCCCAAGCAGTAGCACACTCACCTAGCATGCGTGTGGCCCGGGTTTGATCCTCAGTACCACATACAAACAAAGATGTTGTGTCCACCAATAACTAAAAATAAATAAATAAATATTTTAAAAAAGATTATTGGGATACAGGAAGGTATAGAGGTCCAAACCAAAAGAATGAGCAATCTGCTCAATGAAATAATTTTAGAAAACTTTCCAGACATGAAGAATGAAACAGAAATCCAAATCCTAGAAGCCTACAGAATGCTGAATGTACAAAACTACAAGAGACCCACACCAAGACATATTATAATGAAAATGTCCAACATAGAGAACAAGGAGAGAATTTTGAAAGCCACAAGAGAAAGGAGGCAGATTACATTTAGGGGTAAACCAATTAGGTTAATGGCTAATTTTTCAACACAGGTGCTGAAAGCTAGAAGATCCTGGGACAACATATTTCAAATGTTGAAAGATAATGGGTTCCAACAAGAATATTGTATCCAGCAAAATAAGCTTCAGGTTTTATGAAGAAATAAAAACCTTCCATGACAAACAAAAGTTAAAAGGATTTGCAGCTAGAAAACTGGCACTGCAAAGCATCCTGGGGAAAACATTACATCAAGAGCAAATTAAAAACAACAATGAAAATCAACAGTGGGAGGTAGCACAGTAAAGGGAAAAACTAATCAAAGAGAAAAAACAAATCGAGTTAAATAACAAAAATAAACAAACATGCCTGGAAGTACAAACCTTATCTCAATAATAACCCTAAATGTTAAAGGCTTAATCTCACCAATCAAAAGACACAGGCTAGTAGACTGGGTTTAAAAAATGATCCAACAATATGCTGCCTACAGAAAACTAATCTGATAGGAAAAGACACACACAGACTGAAAGGGAAAGGTTGGGAAAAATCATACCACTCACATGGACCTTGGAAACAAGCAGGGGTGTCCATACTCATAGAAAATAAAATAGACTTCAAGCCAAAGTTAATCAAAAGGGATAAAGAAGGACACTACATACTGATAAAGGGAACCATTCACCAACAAGACATACAATCATTATATATATGCCCAAACAATGGTGCAGCTATATTCATCAAACAAACTCTTCTCAAGTTGAAGAGACAAATAGACCACAACCCAATAATCATGGGTGACTTTAACACACCTCTCTCAGCAGTGAACAGATCTTCCAAACAAAAGTTGAATAAAAAACTATAGAAATCAATGACTCAATAACTTAGACTTAATTGACATATATAGGATATATCAATCATCATCAAGTGGATACACTTTTTTTCAGCAGCACATGGATTCCTCTCAAAAATAAACCATATATTATGCTATAGGGCAACTCTTAGCAAATATAAAGGAGTAGAGATATTACCATGCATTTTATCTGACCATAATGCAATGAAATTGGAAATCAATGATAAAAGATGGAAGAAAAATTCCTACATCACTTGGAGAATGAACAATATGCTCCTAAATGAACAATGGGTTTCAGAAGACATCAAGGAGGAATTTAAAACTACTTAGAGATAAATGGAAACACAGACACAATATATTGAAATATATGGAACACTATGAAAGCAGTACTAAGAGGAAAATTCATTGCATGAAGTTCATTCCTCAAAAAAAGAAAAAGCCAACAAATAAATGATCTCACCACATTTCAAAGCCCTAGGAAAAAAGAGCAAATCAGCAGTAAATGCAGTAGAAGGCAAGATATAATTAAAATCAGAAATGAAATTGAAATAAAAGAAACAATTACAATTGATAAAACTAAAAGTTTGTCCTTTGAAAAAATAAATAAGATTGACAGACCCTTAGCCATGCTAATGAATAGAAGAAGAGAGAGAACTAAAATTACTAGCATATGGGATGAAAAAGGCAATATCACAACAGACACTACAGAAATACAGAAGATATTTAGAAATTATTTTGAAACATTATATTCCAATAAAATACAAGATAATGAAGGCATCGATAAATTTCTTAAGTCATATGATCTTCCCAGATTGAGTCAGGAGGATATACACAACTTAAACAGACCAATATCAAGTGAGGAAATAGAAGAAGCCATCAAAATACTACCAAACAAGAAAAGCCCAGAACGAGACAGATATACAGAAAAGTATTACAAGGCCATTAAAGAAGAACTAATACCAGTACTCTTCAATGTATTTCAGGAAACAGAAAAAGAGGGAGTACTTCCAAATTCATTCTACAAGGCCAACATCATGCTGATTCCAAAACCAGACAAATCACTTCAAAGAAAGAAAACTACAGACCAATAACTATAATGAATATAGATGCAAACATCCTCAATAAAATTCTGGCAAATCAGATACAAAATCATATCAAAAAGATCATGCACCATGATCAAGTGGGATTCATCCCCAGGATGCAAGGCTGGTTCAATATACAGAAATCAATAAATGTAATTCACCACATCAATAGATTTAAATATAAGAACCATATGATCATCTCGATAGACTCAGAGAAAGCATTCGACCAAAGACAGCTTCCCTTTATGTTCAAAACAGTAGAAAAACTAGAAATAACAGGAATTTACCTCAACATTGTAAAAGCTATCTACGTTCAGTCTCAGGCCAGCATCATTTTAAATGGAGAAAATTGACGACATTCCCTCTAAAATCTGAAAAAGACAGGGATGCCCTTTCTCAACACTTTTATTCAACATAGTTATGGAAGCACTAACCAGAGCAATTAGACAGATGAAAGAAATTAAATGTATAACTGTAGGAAAAGAAGAGCTTAAACTAGTACTATTTGCTGATAATATAATGCTATACCTAGCAACCCCAAAAAGTTCCACCAAGAAACTTCTAGTACTAGTAAATTGATTCAGCAAAATAGCAGGATATAAAATCAACACCCATAAATCAAAGGCATTCCTGTATATTAGTGACAAATCCTCTGAAATGGAAATGAGGAAAACTACCCCATTCACAATATCCTCAAAAAATATAAATAAAATAAAACACTTGGGAATCAACAAAAGAGGTGAAAGATCTACACAATGAAAACTACAGAACCCTAAAGAGAAAAATAGAAAAAGACCTTAAAAGATGGAAAGATATACCTTGCTCCTGGATAGGCAGAATTAATATTATTAAAATGACCATATCACCAAAAGCACTTTACAGATTCAATGTGATGCCGATCAAAATCCCAAAGGCATTCCTCACAGAAATAGCAAAAGCAATTATGAAATTCATCTGGAAAAATGAGAGACCCAGAATAGTTAAAGCAACTCTAAGCAGGAAGGGTGAAACAGGTGGTATCACTATATCAGATCTTAAACTATATTAAAGAGTAATAGTAACAAACACAGGTACTGGCACCAAAACAGGCTGGTAGACCAAAGGTACAGAATAGAGGACACGGAGACAACCCACAAAATTACAACTACTTATATTAGACAAACGGTGCTAAAAGCATACAATGGAGAAAGGATAGCATCTTCAACAAATGGTGCTGGGAGAACTGGAAATCCATATGCAACAGAATAAAATTTAATCCCTTTCTCTCACCATGCACAAAACTTAACTCAAAATGGATCAAGGAGCTAGGAATCAACCCAGAGACTCTGTTCTAATAGAAGAAAAAGTTGGCCCTAGTCTCAATTAAGTGGTGTTAGGCCCCAAATTCCTTTAAAAGACACCTATAGCACAAGAGTTAAAACCAAGCATCAACAAATGGGATGAATTCAAACTAAAAAGTTTTTTTTTTCCCAGCAAGAGAAATAATATGTGAAGTGAGTAGGGAGCCTACATCCTGGGAACAAATTTTTATCACTTACAATCAGATAGAGCTCTAATCTCTAGGGTATACAAAGAACTCAAAAAGTTAAACAACAACAACAAAAAAAAAAAATAACCCAATCGACAAATGGGCCAAGGACCTGAACAGACACTTCTCAGAAGAGGATATACAATCAATCAACAAATACACAATAAAAGCTCACCATCTCTAACAATCAAAGAAATGCAAATTAAAACTACTCTAAAATACTATCTCACTTCAGTAAGAATGGCAGCATTATGAAGTCAAACAACAACAAGTGCTGGTGAGGATGCAGGGAAAAAGGTACACCCATACACTGCTGGTGGGACTGCAAATTGGTGAAGCCAATTTGGAAAGCAGGGAATTCTTTGGAAAGCAGGGAATGGAACCACCATTTGACCCAGCTATTCCTCTTCTCGGACTATACCCAAAAGACCTATAAACAGCATACTACTGGGACACAGCCACATCAATGTTTATAGCAGCACAATTCACAATAGCTAGAACCAACCCAGATGCTCTTCGATGGAATAATGTATAAAAAAATGTTGCACTAATACACAATGGAATATTACTCAGCACTAAAAATAACAAGATCATGGCATTTTCAGGGAAATGGATGGCATTAGAGCAGATTATGCTAAGTGAAGTTAGCCAATCCCTAAAAAACAATGCCAAATGTCTTCTCTGATATAAGGGGGGGGGTGACTCAAAATGCGGTAGGGAGGAAGAGCATAATAAGAAGATTACCACTAAATAGGGAAGGGAGGTAGGAGGGAAACAGAGAGAGAAGGGAAATTTCATGGAAGATGGAAGGGACTCTCATCATTATACAGAATACATGTATGATGATGTGGGGGGGAAAAAGTGTGTCACATTAGATTGGGTAGAGAGAAGTGATGGGAGGGGAGGGAGAGGAAGGGGGAAAGGAAGGACAGCAAAATAAAATAGACATTATTATTGCTGTATGTATATACATAACTGCATGACCTATGTGATTCTGCAACCTGTATACTCAGAAAAATGAGAAATTATACCCCATGTGATTTTAATGTATGATAATTCAAGATCATTGTACTGTCATGTGTAACTAATTAAAACAAATAAAAAAAAAATTTAAGAAAATATATTTTCGAGACCGGAGCAGGAAGCCGCGACAGCCGCCCAGCCAGACCGGAGCAGGAAGCCGCGACAGCCACCCAGCCAGACCGGAGCAGGAAGCCGCGACAGCCGCCCAGCCAGACCGGAGCAGGAAGCCGCGACAGCCGCCCAGCCAGACCGGAGCAGGAAGCCGCGACAGCCGCCCAGCCAGACCGGAGCAGGAAGGCGCCAGCCGCCAGCCAGACCGGAGCAGGAAGGCGCCAGCCGCTCAGCCAGACCGGAGGAGGAAGTCCGGTCCCGCCCAGAGTGCTAGTCTCCAGGAAGCCCATCAACCCTTAAAACCCATCAAAGTGGGTGGGGCTACCAGCACAGTTGCGGCTGATCCAGGTACCCGGTTTCCAACTCCCCCACCCTTAGCTGCGATAACTCAAAATATTTCCCACAAGCTTTTGGGGATTGTAGCTATCAACACAAAACAACAACTCTAGAGGCACCTGGTTTCTACCTCAGAGACTAGAGTAGGGAAGATACAGGTGGAAGCTCATTTCCCTTCACACTGGCTATACCCACCACCCTGAATACAGAGGCTCAAACTAGGAATAGACAACGCCACCTACTGGAAGCAAGGAAAACAGTGTGCTGAGAGACTTTTTTTTTTTCCCTCTCTTTCTCTTTTCTTCTCTCTCTTCCACAACTTCAGCATATGTGAAACCAAGAACTGAGCATGAACAACTGAATTACCAAAGTAATATAATATAGAGGAATTGCATATACCCCACCTCCCCCCATTTTTTTTTCTGTATTTCTATCTTACTTCCCTTTCCCTTCTCTTATTTCTCTTTTCTTCCTTGTTATTTCTTTTCTTTTCTTTTTTTTTAATTCATATTCTCTCTATACCACTTTCAATCTCCTAACTTTTGCTATCTATACATAGGGTAACTATCTAAATAGGAGGTTGAGTCTATACATTCTTCCATAAATTACCAGTCGAGTGGTTAGAGTTCTCCAAAGGTGCTAAGTTAGTTTAACCTCATTCCCTCACTCCTTTCTCTTTAAGTATAACATCCTTCGTCTGAAATTAAGTTTTCTATATGCCACCAGATATGGTACGCCTTTTATGAAACTAAGGAATATATTCTTAAGTAATAATTAAATCCAACATCTATAGTCTTAGAATCTAACTATAAATGTATTAATAATGAAAACTTGTCCTTAGATAATGTACTGTTGATATTGGGATCTGTTAACATTGTCTTTCTCCGAAAAAGAGGGATATTGGAGATATTCAAGAACAATACAAATATATAAGGGGAAAAACATTAGCTCAACAGTTTCACAAAGCTAGAAAGAATCATGAGCAGTATGAAAAGACAAGGAAAGAAAGGACCACAAACAATACAGGTCAATTCAACATTAGATGAGGTAATATCTGCAGCTGATGGAATGTCAGACAAAGAGTTCAGGATATACATGCTTCAGATGATCTGGAGTCTCAAGGAAGACATTATTCATCAAATTCAGACAATGAAAAATCACTTGGACAATGAATTACATAAACAAATCCAAGAAGCAAAAGATCAACTCTATAGGGAGATAGAGGATATAAAAAACAAACAAACAGAAATCCTGGAAATGCAGGAAACAATAAACCAAATTAAAAACTCAAATGAGAGTATTACCAGCAGAGTAGAACACTTGGAAGATAGAACTTCAGACAACGAAGACAAAGTTTTTCAACTTGAAAAGAACATAGACAGCTCAGCGAGAATGTTAAGAAATCATGAGCAGAACATCCAAGAATTATGGGATAACATCAAGAAACCAAACCTAAGAGTTATTGGGATACAAGAGGGTACAGAGGTCCAAACCAAGGGAATGAGTAATCTATTCAATGAAATAATACTAGAAAACTTCCCAGACTTAAAGAATGAAAAAGAAATCCAAATACTAGAAGCCTACAGGACACCGAATATACAAAATCATAAGAGATCCACACCAAGACATATAATAATGAAGATGCCCAACATACAGAATAAGGAGAGAATCTTAAAAGCCACAAGAGAGAGGAAGCAGATTACATTTAAGGGTAAACCAATCAGGATAACTGCTGATCTTTCAACACAGACTCTGAAAGCTAGAAGATCCTGGAACAACATATTTCAAACGCTGAAAGAAAAAGGGTTCCAACCAAGAATCATGTATCCAGCGAAATTAAGCTTCAGGATTGAAGATGAAATAAAAATCTTCCATGATAAGCAAAAGTTAAAAGAATTTGCAGCTAGAAAACCAGCTCTTCAAAACATCCTTGGCAAAACATTACAGGAAGAGGAAATGAAAAATAACAATGAAAACCAACAACGGGAGGTAGCACAATAAAGGAAAAACTAAGCATAGAGGAAAAACTAATCATGTTAAGTATCATACATAACCAAATATGGCTGGAAATACAAACCATATCTCAATAGTAACCCTAAATGTTAATGGCTTAAATGCACCAATCAAAAGACATAGGCTAGTAGAATGGATTAAGAAAAAAGATCCAACAATATGCTGCCTACAGGAGACTCATCTGACAGGAAAAGACATACACAGACTGAAGGTGAAAGGTTGGGAAAAATCATATCACTCATACGGACCCCGGAAGCAAGCAGGGGTGTCCATACTTGTATCAAATAAAATAGACTTCAAGCCAAAGTTAATCAAAAGGGATAAACAAGGACAATACATACTGCTCAAGGGAACCATACACCAACAAGACTTGACGATCATTAATATATATGCCCCAAACAATGGTGCAGCTACGTTCATCAAACAAACTCTTCTCAAGTTCAAGAGTCTAATAGACCACAACACAATAATCATGGGAGATTTTAATACACCTCTCTCACCAATGGACAGATCTTCCAAACAAAAATTGAATAAGGAAACCATAGAGCTCAAGAATACAATAAATAACTTAGACTTAATTGATATATACAGAATATACCACCCAACATCAAGCGGATACACTTTCTTCTCAGCAGCACATGGATCCTTCTCAAAAATAGACCATATATTATGTCACAGGGCAAAGCTTAGCAATTACAAAGGAGTTGAGATACTACCATGCATTTTATCTGATCATAATGGAATGAAATTGGAAATCAATAATAAAATGAGAAAGGAAAAACCCTACATCACATGGAGATTAAACAATATGCTACTGAATGAACAAAGGGTTACAGAAGACATCAAAGAGGAAATTTAAAAATTCTTAGAGGTAAACGAAAACTCAGAAACAACATATCGAAATCTTTGGGACACTATGAAAGCAGTACTAAGAGGAAAATTCATTTCATGGAGTTCATTCCTTAAAAGAAGTAAAAGCCAACAAATAAATGACCTCATACTACACCTCAAAGCTTTAGAAAAAGAAGAACAAATCAGCAGCAAATACAGTAGAAGGCAAGAAATAATTAAAATTAGAGCAGAAATCAATGAAATCGAAACAAAAGAAACAATTGAAAAAATTGACAAAACTAAAAGTTGGTTCTTTGAAAAATTAAATAAGATTGATAGACCACTAGCCACACTAACAAAGAGAAGAAGAGAGAGAACCCAAATTACTAGCTTACAGGATGAAAAAGGCAACATCACAACAGACAATTCAGAAATACAGACGATAATTAGAAATTATTTTGAAACCCTATACTCTAATAAAATAGAAGATAGTGAAGGCATAGATAAATTCCTTGAGACATATGAACTACCCAGATTGAATCAGGAAGATATAAACAACCTAAACAGATCAATATCAAGGGAGGAAATAGAAGAAGCCATCAAAAGACTACCAACCAAGAAAAGCCCAGGACCGGATGGATATACAGCAGAGTTTTACAAAACATTTAAAGAGGAACTAATACCAATACTCCATAATCTATTTCAGGAGATAGAAAAAGAGGGAGAACTCCCAAATTCATTCTATGAGGCCAATATCACCCTGATTCCCAAACCAGAGAAGGACACCTCAAAGAAAGAAAACTACAGACCAATATCCCTAATGAATTTAGATGCAAAAATCCTCAATAAAATTCTGGCAAATCGTATACAAAAACATATAAAAAAGATTGTGCACCATGATCAAGTAGGATTCATCCCTGGGATGCAAGGCTGGTTCAATATACGGAAATCAATAAACGTTATTCACCACATCAATAGACTTAAAGATAAGGACCATATGATCATCTCGGTGGACGCAGAAAAAGCATTCGACAAAGTACAGCATCCCTTTATGTTCAAAACATTAGAAAAACTAGGGATAACAGGAACTTACCTCAAAATTATAAAAGCTATATATGCTAAGCCTCAGGCTAGCATCATTCTAAATGGAAAAAAACTGAAGGCATTCCCTCTAAAATCTGGAACAAGACAGGGATGCCCTCTCTCACCACTTCTATTCAATATAGTTCTCGAAACACTGGCCAGAGCAATTAGACAGATGAAAGAAATTAAAGGCATAAAAATAGGAAAAGAAGAACTTAAATTATCACTGTTTGCGGATGATATGATCCTATACCTAGAAGACACAAAAGGGTCTACAAAGAAACTACTAGAGCTAATAAATGAATTCAGCAAAGTGGCTGGATATAAAATCAACACGCATAAATCAAAGGCATTCCTGTATATCAGCGACAAATCTTCTGAACTGGAAATGATATTCACAATATCCTCAAAAAAAATAAAATACTTGGGAATCAACCTAACAAAAGAGGTGAAAGATTTATACAATGAAAACTACAGAACCCTAAAGAGAGAAATAGAAGAAGATCTCAGAAGATGGAAAAATATACCCTGTTCATGGATAGGCAGAACTAACATCATCAAAATGGCAATATTACCAAAAGTTCTCTATAGGTTCAATTCAATGCCAATCAAAATCCCAACGGCATTTCTTGTAGAAATAGATAAAGCAATCATGAAATTCATATGGAAAAATAAAAGACCCAGAATAGCAAAAGCAATTCTAAGCAGGAAGTGTGAATCAGGAGGTGTAGCGATACCAGATTTCAAACTGTACTACAAAGCAATAGTAACAAAAACAGCATGGTACTGGTACCAAAACAGGCGGGTGGACCAATGGTATAGAATAGAGGACACAGAAACCAATCCACAAAATTACAACTATCTTATATTCAATAAAGGGGCTAAAAGGATGCAATGGAGGAAGGATAGCATCTTCAACAAATGGTGCTGGGAAAACTGGAAATCCATATTCAATAAAATGAAACTGAATCCCCTCCTCTCGCCATGCACAAAAGTTAACTCAAAATGGATCAAGGACCTTGATATCAAATCAGAGACTATGCGTCTGATAGATGAAAAGGTTGGCTCCAATCTACATATTGTGGGGTCGGGCTCCAAATTCCTTAATAGGACACCCATAGCACAAGAGTTAAAAACAAGAATCAACAAATGGGACTTACTTAAACTAAAAAGTTTTTTCTCAGCAAGAGAAACAATAAGAGAGGTAAATAGGGAGCCTACATCATGGGAACAAATTTTTACTCCTCACACTTCAGATAGAGCCCTAATATCCAGAGTATACAAAGAACTCAAAAAATTAAACAATAAGAAAACAAATAACCCAATCAACAAATGGGCCACAGACCTGAACAGACACTTCTCAGAGGAGGACATACAATCAATCAACAAGTACATGAAAAAATGCTCACCATCTCTAGCAGTCAGAGAAATGCAAATCAAAACCACCCTAAGATACCATCTCACTCCAGTAAGATTGGCAGCCATTATGAAGTCGAACAATAACAAGTGCTGGCGAGGATGTGGGGAAAAGGGTACTCTTATACATTGCTGGTGGGACTGCAAAATGGTGAGGCCAATATGGAAAGCAGTATGGAGATTCCTTGGAAAGCTGGGAATGGAACCACCATTTGACCCAGCTATTGCCCTTCTCGGACTATTCCCTGAAGACCTCAAAAGAGCGTACTACAGGGATACTGCCACATCAATGTTCATAGCAGCACAATTCACAATAGCTAGACTGTGGAACCAACCCCGATGCCCCTCAATAGATGAATGGATAAAAAAAATGTGGCATTTATACACAATGGAGTACTACGCAGCACTAAGAAATGACAAAATCATGGAATTTGCAGGGAAATGGATGGCACTAGAGCAGATTATGCTAAGTGCAGCTAGCCAATCCCTAAAAAACAAATGCCAAATGTCTTCTTTGATATAATGAGAGCAACCAAGAACAGAGCAGGGAGGAAGAGCAGGAGGAAAAGATTAACATTAAGCAGAGTCATGAAGTGGGAGGGAAAGGGAGAGAAAAGGGAAATTGCTTGGAAATGGAAGGAGACCCTCATTGTTATACAGAATTACATATAAGAGTTTGTGAGGGGAATGGGAAAAAAAATAAGGAGAGAAATGAATTACAGTAGATGGGGTAGAGAGAGAAGATGGGAGGGGAGGGGAGGGGGGATAGTAGAGGATAGGAAAGGTAGCAGAATATAACAGTTACTATTATGGTATTATGTAAAAATGTGGATGTGTAACCGATGTGATTCTGCAATCTTTGTAATGTTTTGAATAACCAATAAAAAAAATAAAATTAAAAAAAAAATAAAAAAAAAAGAAAATATATTTTCTTTAAAATTGCCACAAATAGTCGATCATCAAGAAGTCTAAAAATTGTTGAGACATTTCAAGTGTCACTCAGGGATTTTTAAAAAGAGAGAACAGGGGCTGGAGATGTGGCTCAAGTGGTAGCGTGCTTGCCTGGCATGCGTGCGGCCCGGGTTCGATCCTCAGCACCACATACAAACAAAGATGTTGTGTCCGCCGATAACTAAAAAATAAATATGAAAATTCTCTCTCTCTCTCTCTCTCTCCCTCTCTCACTCTCTCTTTAAAAAAAAAGAGAGAGAACAAACTTGGACTTTCAACACAAGAGGAAAAATAGCATTTCTGTTCAAGTTTTTCAGTAAGTGAAATGTTTTGTAATTTATTTTTTACTAGAATAGCAGCACCACAAGAGCTACAGCTAAGAAGCACCTACACTAAGTTTAGAAAGAGACCATAAAGAGCCTTTATATTTTTCTTTGCTTGCTCAATTTCTGCAACACATTTTTAATACAACCAAGCACACTTTATACTGACATTTCAGTCCTGGAGAAAGTACCTAATACTTCAATGAAAATCACCTAATATGTATTAGACAAATGACAGAAAATAATGATAAATATTAAAATTCAACCCTGATGCTATACAAAGTATATACAAAATTATTTATATCAATTGTGAAGAATCCTATATTCAAAATATTTAATTTTTACAAATTATTTTACAGGAAAATTTCTAATAGATCCCAACTTTTCAAGAAGTCAGAATTTATTTCATTATAATGCAAAAAGTTTAGGTAAAGAAATTGATTTAACCTATGTTTGGCAGTCAAACAGTTGTGACAGCAAATACACTACTTAAGTCAGTAATCTAATTTAGTCTTCATAATTTTTAAGTAAAATTTTATGTTAAAGTTAATATCAATTTTGCATGTAGGATGCTTATTTAATACAAAGAAATACTTATTGCCGGGGTCCAGCCCTCGCAGGGTCCAGGGAGTCCTGAAGGTTGAGTGATGTTGGCGAAAATATGAGACAGGAGTCGTATCGATGGAGCAATCTCCAGAGAGTGTGCTCTAATGCAGCTTTCTCTGGTTCATCTTTTATTACAATTTTTCTTATTATAGATTCAGAATATGTCCTTGATTATACAATTTCAAAACTTTGCCAAGACATAACATTTCCTTAACCATAATTAGGAGTACATAAAAATGTAACATCAAGTTACATTTTCCAGGATGTGATTTTTAGTTACCAATAATTAAAAAAATGCATCACTAGTTTTCATTTTTTTCAGATTTTTCTCAAGATGTACTATTTTCTTATTAACTAATGCCAAACTACATAACCAGATTCTAAGTCTCCTAACCTATCATTAACTTTTACATTTTAAAGTACACCTGCACTTTTATTTCTAATCTAAAATTCCATCTAAAAAAGTCCCTTTAAATCTTATACTTAAAATATCCTAAAGTTTATAAACTATTCTTAAAACATATCAGAAACTCATACAACTAAAAACTTAAAAATTCTAAACCCAAGAATCTAAATAGAATAATACTTCTAACATTTTTTATAAAAATATGTCTTACAAAGCTACTTTAATTAATTTCTAAATTTATTCTCATAAAACTGGTTGAGCTGCCTTCTCAAAGAGTTTCTTTGTTTCTCAGTCAAGGTGCACTTGTTCTTATATCTTTATAATCTTTCTCAATAAAAAGGAAGTTCTAAACATCAGTCCACTTTAAGCCAATATTAAGTATGCTCATCATAAATCCCTATGTGAAGTAAAAGAGGGTTTATAGAAATGAAAAGAATGTATCCTTATGCCTTAACTTTCCTAAGTGTATAACATAACTTTCCTTAATCAAGAATGAAACTACATATGGTGACTTTTGTACAATGAGCATAATGATTAGGTTTTCTAAGAGGCTGGAAATATGGACTTGGGTTCTAGTTGATATAATCAATGTGGTACCTAAAATTCTCATGACCTTTCAGAGAATGATTGTTGTCCATTATCAGTTTTGTCCTCAATGTGCTAAGACAGTAGAGCAGCTTTCTACTTTGTCCTTGATGTGCTGAGGGGTAGTAGAACAGCCTTCAAGGCATGAACTACCTGCTATGTTATAGCCATCTGAAATTTAATTTAGTTTGGCATTTAACATACTCATGCCTTCTGTCAGGAACATGAGCATGAAAATGAAAAGTCCCATTTACATAAAACAGAGTCTCACGGTTTTGGTTTCCCACGAACCAATGTGGCTTTGCCAGCATTCATCCTCACTGTGACCTTGTCAAGACAGTGGGAGAGCGACTTTGTCAGCACTTATTTTCACTGTGACCTTTTCAAGACAGTGAGAGGGAGATTGCCTTCATAAACTGATGAGAACAAGTTAAATAAGATGTTTTTATTTCATGCCATGTGAGGCAATGAACTATAATCTAAACTAGTTTAAAACTACACAATTTATTTAAAAAACTGATTTAAACTCCCCTATATTTAATATATTCTATTGGTGTATATGTAGTTAACAATAAGTTTAAAATATTTGGAAAGAAATTAAAAATATGTAGAACTTAGAAATATATAGATTGAATTGAGTCAAAATAGTTTAGTCTCCAATCAACTCTTCTTACGTATTTTTCCATTCTACTTATGTGTTCCACCAATAATCAATATTTGACATTGTAAGACCTGTGGTATTTTCTTAACTCTGTCTTCTAAATCAGTTCACTAATTTCATCAGGTCAAAGAGGTAAATACATAAAAGGAAGAAAGTGATTTACTGAAAATGTTTTATTAAGTTATATCTGGACTACTAGTATGAATTAATAAAATATTAGCATATATTTAATCATTCCTAAAAATGGACAAATTAGCTGCAATTGGAGATGTGATTTGAAATTTTTGGAAAGTATTAATTAATTAATACTAGAAAGTATTAATTAATTAATTAATACTAGAAACATTTATGACTATTAGAAATTGGAACGTGTTGATTTTAATGGAGTTTGTTTATGATAAATTTGCCTCTGGTAAAGCTTTGGTGATTTCTCACCAGCCATGATTCCTAAAGTCAGCAAGCATATGCTGTTTTCTCAAATAACGTGAAAGAACCCAATTGTCCACCTCCATTAACTTGTCACCTCTGTTAATTTATGCTTTTGACAAAACATCTTTTGAAAATCAGATATAGCTGGGTATTTTTTTCCAAATATAGTCTAAATTTTTACTTCATATAAAAGTGATTAACACCTATAACAGATAAAATAACCTATAGTATCAAAAGGGAATATGAAAAATAATCTGAAAATAATTCTGAAATGTCCTCCTTTTTTCAGTGCTTTCCAGGGAATCAATTCTTTTAAACTGAAAGCATAAACTTCCTCAGCAGCTGAAAGCCTTTCAAAGAAGCAGACAGATATCACTGTGTATCTGTATCTCACATAAAACAAAAACTAAGTTAAAAATAGCAACTCACCATATTTATACACACAAAATTTATGTAAATCAAGAAAAAGTACTCCAACTGCTTACCATTAAAGGTCTAATAAACTTAGAGAAACTTTTCTCAAAGGACAAAGTTGCTAATCCCTGCTCAAAATGCCCCAACTATAGTAACATTCTGTTTTCTCTCTCAATCTCTAACCTTCCTTAGCACCTCAGCACTAGCTGCTCACTACCAGCTGTCAAATTGAACTCTCCAATGCTATTATCTTGCCCTCCCATACTCTGAATTCTTTCAGGTCTGTGAGAGTCTGAAAGCAATAGCATACAGATGGCAGACAGGGACAGAAGCAGACAGATGAAAAATGGGAGATTATGAGGGACATAAATTATTTTTAAAGTAGTATAAATTATATTGATTGCATATTACAAATTTATAAACTAAACACTTTTCCATGAGGAAGAATACAAGAGAAGAGAAAAAGGCATCTTGGGTCTGGTTGCAGTTCTGTCACTAATTAGCTTTATGATCTCCAGTGTTATCTTTTCTCACCTGTAAATTAGGAAAAATGAAACTTTCCTTGCTCATCTCATAACAATGTTATAAAAAAACTTATGTTTGCAAAATCACACGGGAAAATATAAAGCACAATACAATGATGTGTGGCATTTTTTAAATGTTTTTGTAAACAAAAAATACTAGACATCATTGAACTTTACATGATACCTAAATGTCTTCTATTTTCTCAGGGTCTTTTATAAAAATTAATTCTCATTGGAGAAAAAGGTAGAGAAAAATTCAAACCCTTAGACATACCCTGAAGTTGATTTTTAAAATACAGTCTTGAAGTTAGCTTGTTTTAAATACAATTACCTTCATTTCCTAAAAGTGGAGTGGAAAAAAAATCTGGTGAATTGTTTCTTTATTGTATTTAGTTCAAATTTTTCAAAGCATACCCTGAAAGCATTTTTGCTGTAATTTAAAAGTCATATTTATAAACCCTGAACAGTTAAGGATAAATAGAACAATTTTAAATTATATAAATTAACTTTTTTAAAAAAGTTAACTAGAAAGTCATAAGATTATATTTGTTTTTAAAAGCTCTCTTAATGTTTTAGAAACTTTGGAATAAAGATTGAAATTAAGTACAAAATTTATGGAATACTAATTAGCTTTCAAGAAGAATGAAATAATATCATTTGCAGGTATATGTATGGAGTTGTAGAATATCATGCTATGTGAGGTAAGGCAATCCTAAAAAAAACAAAGGCCAAATGTTTTCTCTTATATGTAAATTCTTATTAGTAATGGGGAGCAGGGGGAGAATGGAGAAGCTTTGAAATGTAAAGAGGGAAGTGAAGGAAGGGAAGAGGGTATGGAGGTAGAAAAGATGGTGGAATGAGAGAGACATTAGTACCCTATATACATGTATGATTGCATGAATGGTGTGAATCTGCATCCTGTACAACCAGAGAAATGAAAAGTTTTGCTCCATTTGTGTACAAAAATTCAAAATGCATTCTGCTGTCATGTATAGGCAATTAAAACAAATAAAAAAGTAAAAAAAGAAAATAACCATTGTTCTTCATAAGAAACTAATGGGAAGGTAATGTACTAAAGAATGTTTATGCAGTCTTAAATAACCTTAAGTAATAAAATGATATTTTATTATACTCTGTCCCCAGGAAGATAGAGGATAATATGTATTCATACATTTCTCTAAAATTAAAAAAAATAAAAATAAGTTTTAATGGGGACTTAATGCAAAACTCTAATTATTATAACAGTTCTATTTTCTCCAAATCTTAATTCAATACATTTTTTTTCCAAATGTCACTTTGGTGTCAGTAATTTTCTGTTCAAAAACTTTTTAAAGTCTATTTTTCATCCCAGAATCCCCTATCCAGCATTACTGGAAAAATTTTATCTTTACTATTATCATGTTATATTAAATCTCAAAGGATCCAACCTACACAAAACATTTAAATCAGACCTACAACATAATTATTTTTCAATCAGAAATATAAGCTAAAGTTATATCTTCATATAAAAACCCCTTTAAAAATAGTATTCCTTGTAGCTCCATAATAACTAATTATAAGTTGTATAATAACTAATTATATATTCAGCTATTGAGACAAACCATGTAAAGAAAACTCAAGAACAGGCTATTTAGTATTGGAATCATAGGCTGGGAACCACATGAGTTGAAGCACACTCTGAAGGGAAAATCATGTTTTATGTCCAAATAAACTTGCAATGTCAGCTCTCATTACAAGAGTGTACACTGACAATGTGTTTATCTATTTCAAGATATTTGAAACAGAAAGTAATCATTTCTTTGATAGGTGGTCACAACATTTCTGTCTAAATTTCTGTATTTGTTCTAGTTCCTCATTCTGCCTTCTGAAAAATACATATTCATACATGATCTCTCTCTAAAGCAAATACAAAGGGCAATGTTTCAAATATAGAAAATAATTACTTATGGAAAAATAAGATATCCAGAATAGTCAAAGCAATCCTTAGCAAGAAGAGAGAGGCTGGTGGCATTACAATTCCAGATCATACTACAGCACAAGAGTAACAAAAACAGCATGATATTGGCACCAAAATAGACCTGTAAACCGATGGTACAGAATAGGGGACACAGTGTCTAACCTCCCAAAATACAATTATTTTATGTTAGATAAAGGTGCCAAAAACATAAATTGGAGAAAAGATAGCATCTTCAAAAATGGTGCTGGGAATACCAGAAATCCCTGTGGAACAAAATGAAATTAAACCTCTATCTCTCACCATGCACAAAACTCAACTCAAAATGGATCAAGGACCTAGAAATTAAACCAGAGACTCTGTGTCTAATAGAAGAAAAAGTAGGCTCAAATCTCCATCATGTTGAATTAGGCCCAAACTTTCTTAATAAGACTCCTATAATGCAAGAATATTAAAATCAAGAGTCAATAAATGGGAAGAATGCAAACTAAAAAGCTGCCTTTTAGCAAAAGAAACAATCAGTGAGGTGAACAGAGAGCCTACAGAATGGGAGCAAAACTTTATTACAAGCACATTAGGTAGAGCACTAGGATATATAAAGCACTCGAAAACTTTAACACCAAAATAACAAATAACTCAATTGATAAATGGGCCAAGGAACTGACTGAACAGACTCTTCTCAGAAGAGGATATACAATCAATCAACAAACATATGAAAAAAGTTGAACATCTGTAGCAATTAGAGAAATGCATATCAAAACTACTCCAAAGATTTCAACTCACTCCAGTCAGAATGGCAGCTATCAAGAATACAAACAATAAGTGCCAGCGAGGACGTGGGTGAAAAGGCACACACATACATTGCTGTTGAGATTGCAAATTGGTGTATCCACTCTGGAAAGCCGTATGGAGATTCCTGGAAAAACTTGGAATGGAACCACCATTTGAGCCAGCTATCCCATTCCTTGGTTTATACCCAAAGGACTTAAAAACAGTATACTACCGGGACACAGCCATATCAATGTTTATAGAAGCACATTTCATAATAGCTAAATTGTGGAACCAACCCAGATGCCCTTCAGTAGATGAATGGATAGGGAAAGTCTGTGTATATACACAATGGAACATTACTCAGCATTAAAAGAGAATAAAATCATGGCATTTTCAGGTAAATGGATGAAGCTGAAAGGATATAATGCTAAGTGAAGTAAGCCAATCTCCAAAAAAACAAAGGTTGAATGTTTTCTTTGCTATGAGGATGCTGACTCATAATGGCATTGAGGGTGGGAGGAGCATGAGAAGAATGGAGGAACTTCAGGGCAAAGAGGAGGGAGGGGAAAGGAGACGGCAAGTGGGGAGGAATGATGGTGGAATAGTTAGACATCATTACCCAAGTACATGTATGAAGACACAAGTGGTATGAACATACTTTGTGTATAATCAGTAAAAAATTGTGCTCTGTATGTGTAACATGAAATGAGTTGCATTCTGCCATCATGTATAACAAATTAGAATAAATAATTTAATTTTAAAAATAGTGATGAATGGTACATGGAATAAAATGATCTTACAATACATAATTATTTGGACTACATAATTATGAACCATGCTTACTTTTTTCAAATAATAAACCTGAAAAACACACGAACAGGGCATAGGTTATTAGTCTTGTTGGAACTCAGAAGTCAATCAAGAAAGGAAAGGTCTATGCAAAGTTAAATAATCAGTGTCATTATCAACACAATTGCTCTGATGAATATATTTTTCTTCCAAAAAGATCCGTTCATTCACACTTCAAACAAGATCCACAGTAGGAGTAGGGGACACATATCCTCACAGATTTCCAACAGGTTCATAAAAAAACTTGTACACAAATTAAGGTTTGCATGCATGATATCTATCCATATATCCAGGCAATACCCAAACTCCTGCTTTCTCTTCACTTCCAACCCGCATGCAAGAAGAGTCACACACATGCATGAGCATAGATCAAGATCAAGATCATAATTGCAACATGTAACCAGCCAAGCACACAAGCAAAATCTGTTCGAGGGAGTTTTGCTCCTCCAAGCATCTGCCCTTTGAAAACAAGCAGAATTTAGCCCTACTGTAAAGAGACTGTGCCTGGAGAGGGTCCCAGAGAGGAGTTTCAGTGCAATTCAGCAGCCACTGCTAAATGAGTATAGACTTTCTGGGTCAGTAGAAAAGCACAGCCTGGCTAAGGACATTTACCTGCGCTACTCTAAGATCAACATTTACCGCTTGGATCCCTTAAGTGTCATTCAAGTGGTTCCTCTAGGAGATTGGTGCACATGCTCTCCTAAACACCTTATGAAATCAAATGAAGGTCCCACCCACACTGTGCTCACAAGCCTGGCCTGGGCACAAGTACACATACACTCACACCCAGAGCCTAGCAACTCTGCCAACCTGGATGCTTGATGCCTAGGATCCAGCATTAAAGGAACAAGAAATACAAGCATAAGTAAGCTGGGTAGGATGATTTTGGCTTTTTCCTGGCCAGCTCTCATTTAATTTACATCCCATTACAGGAACATCCCATTGGTTGGCACCTTGGCATTTCCCACCTCAGTCTGGGAGCTGCAACTCCACAACAGACTGCCTTCTCAGGTTCAACACCATCCCAGCCCCAAATTTACAGAAAAACCTCTTTGTTCCCTCCACAGTTCCTTCTTTCAACTCCTCTAGTAAAAACATTTCCTATTTCCTACTAGCACATAAAATATTTTACTCCTTTAGCAAGGAGCTAAACCAAGAAATCAGGTCATCCACTACTGCCACTTGCTTGACTGAGCATCAAGTAATGAGTGCAGTCCTTACCTGACAGCTGAGCTCCAGGTGGCCTTCACACGCAGGTCCTCTGCACTTTATCAAAATGCTGAGGTCATGTGGCCCACCATCTCTTGCTCATGTTCAGGTAGCCAGTGTATTTAGATTCTTGAGTCCCTGCTGGGAGCTGCACCTCTGTCCATCGCCTGTCTTCACAGAGGTGCTGCTGCTACCTTTGCAAACCAATGAAGCACTCATGATCCAAGATGGCACCAACTTGCCACTACATGCACACTCCAAGCTTCAAGAGTGCTCTGAGAGCAGATATCTGTGGCCCAGTGTCATATGCTACCTCTGGGCATTGGCTGCAGCACCTTCCAAAATGGAAGAACTCAGGGCTAAGAGCAACTTCCCATTCCCCTGATTTCCCTAAATGCTCTAGCCCTTTCTGTTCACACCTTTTCT
This sequence comes from Callospermophilus lateralis, assembly GCF_048772815.1. Classification (NCBI taxonomy): domain Eukaryota; kingdom Metazoa; phylum Chordata; class Mammalia; order Rodentia; family Sciuridae; genus Callospermophilus; species Callospermophilus lateralis. The sequence goes on from NC_135305.1 coordinate 164,608,550, forward strand.
CCCTCACTCTGCCCTCTGCCTTTTTTTCTAGTTCTCTATTTTGTGACCTTTATTTTGTATTCCCTTTTTCTTGGGCTGACAACTTGCAAGATGCAAACATAGCTGCAATGTGGCACCAGGCTGAGTGATGGAGGCACTAACAAGGGAAGGGTAATACACACAGACCACACAAGCACACAATCATAGTCATAGTCAAAATCATTCCCATAAACTCATGCATCACACAAATACAGACTCACAAAAACTGTTCATGCACACAGATATGCATAACCATGATACCTAGATATACTCTTGGACATCTCCAGACAGGTGCACATACATTCTCATATACACATTCTCCAGCCACATGTCCTCATGCACACACAGCCATATTCGTGGACCCACACATTCACAGTCCAGACATGCAAATACTATCCTTAGTCTCCACAACTGTAAAAATCCCCAACCTCTATAGGGACGTGGAAGGTAACTGACTATGAATTCATAGGCCAGACTAACCTCCAGGATGGCCTAAGGGAGAGTGAAAAGACAGAGAGCCAGCAAAAACCTGCCATCTTCCTGTCATGGAAAACAAGGGGTGAGGAGACCCTATAGGCCAAAGTCCATACACTCTGACCTGTAACCCTCAGTGAAGGGGCCCACTGACTCCTAGAGTTGTCTCACAGGAATGAGAATGTTGGGGTGTGGAAGGGAGTCTTTATGGCCCCAACCGAGCCTCTCCCCTTTGCTGAAAGCTGGGCTCCATTTGGCATCCCTTTCCACATCACCCCCCACAAAGGCCTTCCTGTCCCCAGAAGCTTGATTCTCCTTTAAAATCTTCTCACTGAGACCCACATATCTATACCTCCACAAAATGGGATTCCACCAAGACACCACATGGTATGACCCCACCTGAAGGATCCTCATGCTGCATCTACACCTACACACTGCTTAAGGACACAAGAGGTATCACCTTACCTCAAGCCCTACAACCCCCAAACTCACAGGCCACACTTCCAGCACTGCAGGGAAAAATTCCCACCCTGGTGAGTTCTTCTCAATTGTGGCAACTCCAGTTGCCAAAGAGTACCTCTCCAGAAGCTGCTATCCTCCAATCCAAGGTGCCTGCACCTTTCCTGATGGGGCTCTCAGTACCTACCTTTTTCGACTTGGATCCCATAGAGGGCATCTGTGAGCAATGGTGGCAGCAGCTCCTACATTCCAGCTGCAACAGCATTGGCTCCTGCACTCTAGCATCTCAGGTACTCTGTTGGCTGTGTTGGGGGATCCTGATTTCTGGACTCCACCAACAAGGTGGTGTTGGGTCCCACCTCGGTTGGCAACGTCATTGGCTCCTACACTCAGGCAGCAGAATTGCCTCCTGCACTCCAGCAAATTCAATGCTCCAGCTGAGGCGGCTCCTGCACTCCATCAGCTCACGTTCTCTGATGGCTCCCATGCCCTGGTGACGGCAAAATTAGCTCCTGCAAGGCATCAGTACCTGAGCTCCAGCAGCTCCTATCAAGAGCACCTTGGCTGTAGAGGTCTACAACTTACTAGGAACACATTCACCAAGAGAAGTAGAAAATTCAACGTTCACTACAGGGACTTTTAAGCGAGGTATGTGTGTTTGTTCATATAAATCAATATTAATAAGCTTATTTTTATATATAAGTTTACACGTTAATTATTGAAAGTAAAAAATTGATTTAACTATTAGACACATTTAAATAATTAAAACAAATTTTAAAAACTTAAACACAGGGGGCTGGGGATGTGGCTCAAGCGGTAGCGCGCTCATCTGGCATGCGTGGGGCCCGGGTTCGATCCTCAGCACCACATACAAAAATGTTGTGTCCGCCAGAAAAAAACTAAAAAATAAAATATTAAAATTCTCTCTCTCTCTCTCTCTCTCTCTCTCTCTCTCTCTCTCTCTCTCTCTCAAAAAAAAATTGTTCTATAAAAAAAAAGACTTAGACACAGTACATGGGGTCACATTCCTATAATCCCAGTTATCAAGAAGCTGAGAAAAGTGGATGGCAAGTTCAAGGTCAAGGTCAGAACTTGTCTCAAAATTTAAAAAGAGCTGAATATTAGCTCAGGGATAGAATGCTTGTATAGCAAGTATGAGTCCTTGGGTTCAATTCCCAGCCCTGTGATATTAAGAAAACACACACACACACACACACACACACACACACATACACAGAGAGAGAGAGAGAGAAACAGAAGAATTAAATTTAACTTTAAATTTAAGCTTTCAAGGCTGACTTTTCCTAGAAATGTAACAAATAAATTACATTATTTTGGTGATCATATTTTAGTAGGTTGTATATGTTAATTCCATGAACTGTACTTACAGACCATTAATCTATTTTCATATTAATCCAGCATGAGATATATTTGACGTTAAGGTAAAAAAGTGCAAATTGGGGGCTATGGGGAGAAGGCACTTAGATATGGTGTCATGAATTAAATCTTAAATTATAGTACTTTTTCCAAAAATGGTGGGTGTTTAGGAAATGTTCAGGAAAGAATGTATATAAACTGCAAATGTTTTCTGATCTTTAAAAAAAAAAAGGTACCTGTGGGAAACTGCAGACAGTGTAATATAATTCAAGCTACATATGCAATATAGAGTGGACTATTAGGTTAAAGATTAAGAAAATATTTATTTAGTGTTTGTGTGAATCTAAATAAAAAAATGAAAGTCCAAAATCGAGTGACTTAAAACAATGAAAACATTCACTTGTCAGAAACCTGCAATTTGGACAGGACTTGGCAGGAAAAATTCACCTCTGCTCTACTCAGCATCAGCATTCAGAATCCTCTGAAGTTTTCAATAAACTCACTTGTTGGGAAGCTAATCAATGCTGGCTGTCATTTGAGACATCAGCTGGACCTGTGATTAGAATCTGTTTAGGTGGATGCTGGACTACTGGTATGATTTGCCTTTTATAACCAAGTCTTATAGACCATCCATTCTTCTTTCACTACTTACTGTTCTTTAGAAGTAAATCACTAAATCTACTATGCATTCTTGAAAGAAAAGTTAGATATTCTCTCTCAGTGTATAAATGACAATAGCAGGTTGCTATAAGAGATTTAGGAAAGGATAAATTGGCATAATAATCTTCCAGAGGCAGGGGAACAGAACCCTCCAAACTTCATGCCTGAGATACCAGTACTCAATGGAGGAAGAAAGGAGTCACTTTTAGTGGAGATGTGTGACAGATCCCTCAGCCAGTTGATCAGGGCCAATATCAGCAGGGACCTCACCTCAATTTTCTGTGGCCAGATCAGATATGAACAGAATTGCATATTGTGTCTGGGTATTCCTCCCCCAGACCCATAACACCAGTCTACTTGTGAGAAAAACTAATGCAGCAGCGATTGAGGGTCTTTCTCCCAGACTCCTGATTGCAATCCACCTGGAGAAACTCTGAAGTGGGAATCCTGTTTTATAAATGTCAGAGTTGTTTTGTTGACTGTAAGAGTCCAATTATGCCAACATGACAGGAATATTGAGAGATAGAAAGGGAGAAAACTGAGTGGGGAGCCTGGGCATGGGTGAATCCTCTCAACCCTTCTGTGAGCCTTTCATTGTATAGAATAGCTGAGGCTAAATGTAAAGCTTTGCACTGTTCTACAAATGCCTAAGAGAGACACAAGGAAAAAACCAGAAATGCCAGCTTCCCACCACCATTACCATCAGCAAACTAATGGTCATTTTGCCTTCATTGGTCTCACACATATGCACAGAGTGTGGGTAAAGGGTGACACCTGTGTGGAATGGCTTGGTTGTATAGAGGCCCTGCTTCTCCCAAGCCTTGTACTTGTGGACTTAAACCACTGCACATGCCTAACACCTTGCTTCTGAGTCTGCTCAAATAAGCATGTTCATGCACACAGTGGGCAGGACTCCTGGTAAAGCTGGGTCTCCCTCTGTGTGCCTACCCTTACCCTAAACAAAGCTTCCCAGGAGATGGGGGTGCTCTACATCTCTCCTCCTGGGTCTGCCAGGGTCCCCAGGACCACACTGCTCAGCTCATTTCACACTTTCTCAAGTGACCTGCATCCCACTTCTCTCCAGGTCTCTGCCTCTGTGTTTATCTGTGAGTGACATCTCAGGCAGCATTTTAATCCTGCAGTAAACATTGAGAAGTGTAAATTCTTAGTGCTTTAAAAAATGTGTGATATGACTTTTCAAATCTTCCTTACTGAGTATTAACTTTTTCTATGACTAAATTTTCATTGATTGCTTCTTTCTTTTCTAAAGATCAGTCAATAACAATTTTTCAATCTATTTTTAATAACTGATCTTGTCAAATTTCCAGTTTTTCTGGGATCATTTTTTTAGTGATCACTTTCCAGATAATTGCTTGCAGTTTCCTCTTTCCCTTCTAGAGTTATGCTTAATATTTGATTCTAATTATATTAACTATTACTCTTGTATGTTTGATTGTGTCTCTATGCCCTTAGGGTCGCTAATTTGTGGGCTGGAGGTGGAGCACTTGCCCAGCATGCCCAGGGCCCTAGGTTACACTCCAGGCACCGCTCCCTGCCATCACACACAAGAGATCACTAATCTGTGTCTGACTGAGACTCATGTGCATCTGAATTGTGTTATCAAAGGAACATTTTAATAAACCTTATCATTTCTCTATTATATTTGTTTTATGGACATATATATGTATGCATAAACACACACATATATTATATATATATATATATGTATATAAATTCTTATATATTTATATAAAACAGTTTTATAAATATATATTATATATATTTTTAAAGTGCTGAGGAATAAACCTAGAAGTGTTCTACCACTGAGCTACATCTCCAAACCTTTTCATTTTGTCCTTGAGACAGGTTTTGCTGAGTTACTGAGGCTGGCCTTTAACTTGTGATCCTCCTACCTCAGCCTCCTGAGTCACTGGAATTATAGACATGTGCCTCAAGACCTGGCTTCCAGTTTTTTTTCTTCTTTATTGGCCTTATTTCATAGTCTTTTTTTGTTTTTTTTCTTTTTCTAGTTTATCAAAACTAATATACAGATCCTTAATTTTTCTTCTTTTCTCTTGAAAGCAAACCTCAGAGCTTTTGTGGTGCCCTGTGTTTTTACATATGGGCTTCTACTCATTGCTTGGAAGGTGATTTGAAGCTTCAGGAGTCTTGAACACTTTTGCTTTGTGTGTCTGGAAAGAAATAGTATGCAGGGAACTGATCCATGGAAAAGCAATAATTCACCAGGTGTGGGCTAATAAATTTAGGATTTGAGGAAGGTAGAAAAAGATTACTCACATGTATTTTTTTAAACTAGAAACTACAACCAAATGAGCTCAATATCTGTTAGACTTGAGAAATGTCTACAGTGATTCTCATGATTTTTGATCATGCCAAGTGCCTCAGTGGGCTCCTTTGGAGTTCCTGCTGCCCCTCTTGGTTCACTGTGCCAGGACCCTACCTGCTTTCCTTCTGCATCCCAGACCTTGCTGTGCCCTGAGAAAACTTTATAGCCATTATGTTCTCAAGTTAGCTTTTTATTTTTTATAACTATGATTATCATTAATTTATATGACCTATAAATTCTTTAACATTGAAAAACTGGTATGGTTAAGTAACATTATCTGTTTGTTAACAATAGAATCTTTTATGTTTAAAGTCCAAAATATTCTATGAAAAAAAATTGTTAGAATAAAGAAATACAGCAAAGCTATAACATTAAAATCATCAACAAAATCAGTTTTATTTCTTTATATTTCAAGTGTACAACTGAAAAAGAAAACTATGAAAAAAATTCATTTATAATGCCATCAAAAATAAAAAAATTCCTAGGGATAAACTTAAAGATTCGAAAAATTGGTACACTAATGTCATAAAATGTCATTGAAAGAAATTAAAGACAGATAAATGGAGGACATCCTGCATTGAGAAAGTTACTACAAATGTGGGTGCCACCAAAGAAATTCAAAAATTTTATGAAATCCTGATTTAATCCCATTAGTAAGCCATGCATGGTGGCACGTGCTGTAATCCCACTGGCTTGGTAGGTAGAGGTATGAGGATCATGACTTCAAAGCCAGTCTCAGAAACTTAGTGAGGCACTTAAGCAACTCAGTAAGACCCTGTGTCTAGAGAAAATATTTTAAAAGTCTTGGGATGTGGTAAAGCACCGCTGTGTTTAATCCCCAGTACCAAAACAAATTCCATTAGCATTTTCTGATGTGAAAATAGAGAGATCAATTCAAAACATCATATGAAAACTGAAGGGACCTTGAATAATCAAAACAACCTTAAGGAGAGCAAAGTTAGGTGTACACCACCTGATTTCAGGGTTCACTATGAAGGCTCAGGGAGCAGAGGGCTGTGAGGCTGATATGAAGCCAACAGGCAATTGGGTGAGTGGATGGACTCAACCCTTGGATGTGCATCCAGTGATTTCTGACAAGGATACAGGATGGCTCCATGGATAACTGACAGTCTTCAGCAAATGGTCTTGGGATACTGGACATGCACAAGGCAAAGAGTAAAGCCAAGTCCTTCCTTACATATGCACAGAAGTTAGCTCAAAACAATCCAAAACTCAGGCTCAAGACTAAATATATGACCTTATCAGGAGAAAGCAGGAAAGTGTTTATGAGGCTGGATTTTTGTTGACTTCTCAGATATTACACTCAGAGCATAAAGGAAAGACCAAATGGACCACAGGAAAATCACATGTCGTGCATGTGCACCGCAGGACACAATCCACATGTACTAAGCTGGAAGCCCACTGAGAGGGGGCCCTTGCAAATAGCACAGCTTTCAATGAGTTAATATTCAGAATGGATGAAGGACTGCTATAAAGCACCCACAGCAAAACAAAATAATAAATAAAACTAAAAATACCCCATTTAAAAACTGAGCAAAGGACTGGAATAGACGTCCTCCCATGGAAGACAGAAGAGATCAAAAGGTAGAGTTGGAAGCCCTTGGGGTAAGACCAAATCACAGAGAAGTATAACCTCAGAGTGTTAGGAGGACAGCAAGCAACAATGTGGAAAGTGATGCATGAATATGTTGAGGGGTGCCTGGGCCCTGGGCCCTGTTGGTGGGGATGCCAAAATGTACAGCCACAGTGGAACACAGCATGGAGTTTCATTCAGAAATTAAGAGCAAGATCACCATGCGGTGCAGTCACACTGATCCTAGAACCCAGCTAAAGAACTGGTTTTGAAGACACATTTGTGCAACTGTGTTTGCAGCATTGTATTTTCCACAGAGAGAATACAGAAGCACCCAGGTGTCCCTGGATGGAAGATTGAAAAGACAAACTGTGCTGTCAGTATGACTGAACAGTGTTTGGCCTTAGAAAGGAACAAACTACTTCCACAGGTAACAGCATAAAGGAGCCTTGAGCACATTGGCTGAGTGAAAGAAGCCAGTCCCCAAAAGGCAAACACTGTAAGGTTTTACTTATGTGAGGTGTCAAGAGAAGTCAAACTCTTGAAAGTGAGACTTGAGCTGGTTGTAAGGAGCAGAAGGAAGAGGAAGCCAGTGGTGTTGGAGAAGGGAGCTATTTCCAAGGTCATTACTGAATATAAATGAGATGTCAGGGAAATGTCAGGACACTATGGAGAGTCAGACCAGTCAATAAGGATTAAGGGGTACTCTGTTGGCTGAAAAAAACATTTGGAGCATGGTGATACTTGCTGAAATGGGACTGCATGGAGCTTGCACAGTCCTGCAGTCTGCAGTCAGGTGGTCCATCCTTAGAGTGATGGTGGTGATAGACATAGCATCAGTTAGATAAGCAGTGAGACTGCCACTTCCCCCAGAGGGGACTCCAGCATCCAGCCAGCTTCAGAATTAGCAGAATCAAGGGAGGCTCAGAGCAGTGCTCATGGAGAAGGGAGGATCACCTCTGAGAGCTTGGACATGTGTGTCAAGGGTTAGATGGGACCACAGAGCACTGCAGATCTGCTCATTTGATGTGACCCAGACATTGGCACCATAGTCCACATGCAGCCCTTCACTCAAGTTTTCATCACAAGAGGCTGAGCTGACACAAGCTGGAAAGAGTTTGCACCTCGATGTTAATACTGACAACTTCCTATTATTTTACATACATTTATTTGGTGCTGTTTCATGATCTTTATTTTTTTATTTTATCTTATCAATTTTTAAAGTCTCTTTTTGGATATCCATATGGCATTTCAAATGTTTTAACCCAATCTTAACAATCTAATTTTTATAACAAATTTATGTTATTTTATTTGATCCACTTTCTTTTATCCTCATTAATCCTTTCTGTTTATTTTTTTTAACTTTCATTGAAATGACTGTGTATTCCCATTGTCCCACTGGTAACATTTTCTGAGCTTGAGCTTCACCCTGGGAGCCTCTGTGCCCCATGATCTTGGCATTGTCCTGCTCCCCTGCTCTGCTTGTGAACACCTGATATTGCTGCCTGCATGCCAGAGCAGGGGCATGTCATGCCATGCCTCCCAGGGAGTCTGTCCCTGGTTAAGGGCAGCAGGTCACTCCAGAAGTTTTGTTGCTCTCCCAGTCCAGAGTGGACACCAGTGCCTCCCTGCATGGTCTTTTGCACACACACTATTGTGTTTATTGTTTAAATTAAGGGAAATGGAGTTCCAAATTGTCAAGCTATATGCTCAATTTTAAATATTTGGAGGTTTGGTTAAAATCATATCCAAGCCCAGGGACCCCTGAATGCAAGCTCTCCCCTTAAGGGTCTACCTACTCCGTTAGAGAGGTTTTCTACATGAGCCACACTTCTCTTTCTACCTGCTGTCTGTGGTTATCACTGCCTAGCCCCACAGCTGAAGCCTGCACATGGCCAGGCCTACACAGATTTACGTTCTGACCCTCTGGTTTTATAGACACCTACACTGTCTCTAAACTATCTTGATCTGCAAGTTGGTCAGGGGGCCTAGTGGTGGAGTCCTTTTAATGTTTTCTGAATCCTCTGCCTGGGCACCTGCTGAGGCTATGGAGACCAGCCAGGTGGAGACCCTGGTCCAGGTTCTCTATGGCCCTGGGCACACAGTGCATAGACCTTCCTGGGGCTTCCAGGAAGCACCACCCTCTCCCCAGTGTCTCCTCTGAGGAGTGCTCTTTCTTTGGATGAGAAATGCACAAGCAAACCAGCTTGGATGAGATATTGGCAACATTCTGGTTCAAAATGCTCCCAAATGCTGGGGAGAAGGTGTTTTAAAATTCTAGTGCAACCCTGAGCTACCAAAGAATAAATAGACAGTATCATGGATACCCAAATGTACACAGCTGTGCCCTACTGTCAGCAGCACTTGGGGCTTTCTAAGGAGACAGTGATGGGCTCCTCTAACACCCACTGACTTTCAAACTGGAGCACCTCACATTGACCCAAAAGGGAAGATGAATTGTTTTGAAAGCACTCTGGCTTAGGTTGGCAGACTCTGACAAGCTCCAGTAGACTCAGTTGGATGTGATTTCAGGCAAACAACTAATTTTCTTGTCTAAGTCAGTCCTGTGTATTATGGATAGAAAGGCTTTATTCACAGTCTGTCTGAAATCCAAATGGATATTCTGTATTTTATCTGACAATTATACCTGACTAATATAACATGATAATAAGGAAAAGTGTCTGTTTCTCATTTATGTGAAAAGAACCAAAATATGCCTCTGAAATTTCCCCACATCTACCTGTCAAGTAGGATTGTTCCCAATGACCTAAGGTAAAACTTGTCTTATAGGGGGTCCTGTAGTGCAACTAGAGAACCAAGCAAAGATCTTTTATGATGAAAAAAAAACCTTCAGATTAGGCCTCAAAGAATTTTTGCATAAAATGTCTAAGAAACATGAGCTCAGTATTCGCAATAAATAAAAATGCAGCAGGGAGAGGAGCAGCAAAAAGTACAGAATCAGACTACACATTCTGCAGATTTGGAAATACTTGTATATAGTATTTTAAAATACATATCTAATTTCTTCATTTTGTAAATTACTAGGCCAAGAACAAAGTTGGAGGACTGACACTACCTGATCCTGACAATTACTGTGATCTTGATAGCACTGCACTTGACACAGCAGGTAACCCAGGCAACAGAATAGACCCACACAGGTATGGTCACAAAGAGCAGAGGCAACACACTGGAGAGGAGATAAGCTTCAAAACATGGTGCTATATTAACTGAGCATCCTTGTGAAAATACGTACATACAGAACTTAAACCCTTCATAAAACTTAACTCAGCAAGGGATCATAAATATTTAGTATCATAGGCCTAAATGTAAAATGCAAAACTATAAGACTTGAAGATAACATAGGTTCTTTCCCTCATAAAAAAATCTTTGCTTGGTTCTCCAGTTGCACTACAGGAACCTCTATAAGGCAAGTTTCAGCTTAGGTCATTGGGAACACTCCTGCTTGACAGGTAGACATGGGGAAATTTCAGAGGTATATTTTGGTTCTTTTCACATAAGTTAGATAAAATAATTAGCTTGCTTTGGGATTATAACCAAAACCATGGTCCAAAATCAAGTCCATGAAATATAAGATGCATAGGTTAACTTCATTAAAATTAAAACTTAAATTGTGAAGGACACTATGAAAAGAATGAAAATATAAGCCAGAGCCTGGAAGAAATTTTTTTCAAAACTCATATGATAAAAGAATGGAATTCAAAATATACAAACAACACTTCAAACTTCTTCATTAGAAAACAAACAACCCAGTAACAAGTTGGGCAAAAGACCTGGACATATGCCTTAACAAAAAGATATTCAGACAGTAAATAAGCCCCAGAAAAGCTGTTCCACATCCCATATCATCAGGGAAATTCAAGTTGAAACAACAAATAACACTGCATGCCTGCCAGAGTGGCCAAAATCCAGAATAGCAGAAAGAGCAACTGTCAGCGAGGAGGTCACGTGACAGGAGAGCTCACTTGCTATTGCTGAAAGTGGAAAGCTGCTGGAAAGAGGCAGGCTGGGTCTCACAAAGCCAAGATAGGGTTGCCACATGATCCAGTGATCACTGGTTATTTTCCTAAAACGTTGGTAAGTTACATGCACACAAATTTCTGCCCATGAGTGTTTATAGTGGCCTTATTCGCAATGGTCAAAACTCAGAAGCAAGCAGGATGTCTTTCTGTAAGTGACTAGAAAAACAAACTGGGTCATCTGAAGGTGGAAATTGGTCAGTGATAAAAAGTGAGTCATAAGCTATAAAAATACATAGAGTTAAATTCAAAGGCAGATACTCAGTGATGTAAAGCAATCCAAGAAGTCTGTATGCTGCCTGATTCTAACTACATGACACTGTGTAAAAGACCACACTGAGGACAGTGAAAAGATAAGTGTTTGTCAGGGTGAAGGAACCTGGGGAGGGATGGACAGCAGGCATACAGAAATTTTAAGAGAATTAATTCATTATGTATGATGCTATGGTGATGATACTTGACCACACAGAGGACAGTGAAAAGACAAGTGTTTGTCAGGGTGAATGAACCTGGGGAGGGATGGAAAGCAGGCATAGAGGAATTTTAAGAGAATGAATTAATTATGTATGATGCTATGGTGATCATACTTCATGGTGTTCACAGACTGAACACCATGAAAATTGAACCCTATGAAAACTATGGACAGTAGTTAATAGCAGTGTGCCAGTACTGGTTCATGAGCTGGGCAAATGTATTGCCCTGCCATGAGGGCCAATTATAGGGGATGAGGTGTCAGGGAAGTGGGTCCAGGGAAACTCTGGGCTTTTTTTTCTATTTTTCAGTAAATCCCTAAGTGCTCTACAAAATAAAGCTAATTGACTAGAACATACCAAATGTATTGTCAAATGATGTGGCAACAATATGGGAATATCCAAAATAGCAAACATTTACATTAAGCAAAAATTATACAATATTTGAAATAAAAACCTGGTGGATGGATTAAATGGTGCATTAGACCCAATTGCAAAGAGATTTAGTAAATTGGAATATGGAGTTAAAGAAATTAACCAATGTATAGCACAGAGTCAGAAAGATAGGGAAGTGAACATGTCATTGACGCAGAGATGGGGGAGATAATCCTTATCTGGAATCAGTATTCTGGTAGAAGTAGAACTATACCAAGCAGTGATAGATAAGATTATTTCAGAACTGCTGAAAAGCAAAATCCAAGGACTCAGGAGGCCCAATACTTCTGTAGAAGTATAAATAGAAATCTGTTCCTGGACACACCAACAGAGGTGCAGCATTAAATCCAATACGGTATCTTTAAAGCACTGAGAAAAAATAAATAGCCCTCTAGAATTTTTTAACCGATGAAACTACTGTTCTATAAAAGAGATAAGACAGAGATGCTCTCGACAAAGTATAAACATAAGAAAGCTTACTGCCTGTGAAAGCTCAGAATATTATTTTTTGTTTTTTTTGGGGGGGTGGGGGGAGTTGAACTCAGGGGCACTTGGCCACTGAGCCACATACCAAGCCCTATTTTGTATTTTATTTAGAGTCAGGGTCTCACTAGTTGCTTAGCACCTCAATTTTGTAGAAGCTGGCTTTGAACTCACAACTTCCTGTCTCAGCCTTGAGAGCTACTGGGATTACAGGAGTGCATCACAGAGACTGACTCAGGATATTCTTAATGAAGACCAGATGCATGTCTGGAGAAAAAGAGGGGAGTCCAAGGCCACAGAATCACAGGAACACATGTCGTGTATTGTGGTGACATAAAGTGATAAATTTCTAAATTAGATATTTATAACATAAATAAAATATGAGCAACTAAGTTGCTAAGTATTTATAAAAAATAACTAAATAAGAGTAAATAAGCTCCAAGATTCTATGTCTTATTCAGAAAGAAAAAAAAGTAATATGACTTTCAGTTTCAGTTTTGAATATGCATGTTAAACTATCTAGAATTATTCCTAAAAGAAATAAAGTATATAACTTTAAATTACTAAAAAAGGAAAATCAAGAAATCAACAATGAAAATTGTGCCAAAAAATGAAAAGTAAGAAGTAAAAATGTACAAAGTTAGATGTAAATTTCGACATTTTAGTTCTCACATAAATGGAAATGGAGTGAATAATCCAAAAGTTTTCTATGAAAGACTCTTTAAAATAACCCTAATGAATAACTAGCAATAAATTCAGTGAAATGCAAAATTTCTGGATGAAATAACAGTTTTATTGAAAGATACTATCAAAGAGCAATATAAATGATGAAATGCCATGTTGATACACAAGGGCTTCCATGAAGAAAAATGGCATCGGTTTCTCCAAGTTCATCTGAGTGCAATGGCATTCTTGTCAAAACACTGGTTAGTTTTTCATATGCATTACCAAGCTAGCTCTAAATGTATATGAAAGAAACTAGCCAGGAGAGCCCTGTCACTCTTCCAATAAGCAGAGAGGTGAGAGGCTCCCCACACTTAGTACCCCCAAGGCTTCTGTACAATAGCAGCAACCAGGCATCCCCTGTGCACAAGAATACACAGCCCAGGGGAGCAGGCACCCAGAAACTGTCAATTTTGGATCCCTACAGCAACAACAGCAGCAGCACCTACAGAGGTTAGTGGTGAAGATTCTTAAGCCTCTCAAAGGGATCACAGGAATGCCCACACCTGCTTTTACAGTCTTCCTGGGGACTTCCACAATGCTTGATCAAGTGTGAAAACCTCTGGCCAGAGTTATCTGACTAATCAGCCTCATGTGAGTCTCTTAGGGGAATCCAATCTTGTTTGACTTACTATTGCTGATAAGGATCCAAACCTTATAAAGTACAGCAAGTACTTGTAGAAAATTAACATAATGCAAATGAATCTGTCTGGAAAAAAGGGAAGTGCTCTCTGTCTGGTTGAGAAGGACCCTGAGGGTAAAGTTTCATTGCTCTGTAAGATGCTAGCCAGTTCTGTATCTGACATAGTCATCTTACGTTAAGAATTCCTATGTAACTGGCTCAAACTGCATCCATTCTTCTGACTTCCTTTGAACTAGTTTGGTATCTAATTTCCTCAATGAAGATTTACTGAATCTGAAAAAGATTTGCCACAGATTTGTGTAAGAATTGCTGTAAGCTTTTGAAAAGTGCACTGGGATATAGGAGAGAGGTGGAATTGAAGTGGAATGAGGTAGAAATTGACTACTTAAAAACTGGAGCTGGACACTCAGCTATCTATAGGGGAAAATGAAATGCCATCCTGGACCACCCTGCAAAAAATAGACACTGTTCAACTGATGTTTACTGCGAACATCACAAAACTTTAATTTCTCACAAAAAAAGTCATTATGACTTTATGAAATTAAGGTGGGGAAAATGTATTAAATAGACACAGAGAACACAGACCTCAACGGAAACCATCCAAGAAAGTAAAACAAGAAGTCCAGCCACATTAAATGAACAACTGAAACTTCTCAAAATACACAAGGAAAGCAGAGAAAGAACAACCCATAAACTGGGGGTATAGATTGGCAGTACAGCTAACTAACAAAGGATTATTCATTGAAATATATACAAGAAAAACTTCTTCAAGTCCGTAATAAAGAGAAAAACAACCTAGTAGGTTAACTGCAGAGGAGAAAACATGGCAAATAAACACATGAACAGATGCTTAACCTCATCAGGAAGAAGTGAATATTAAAAACAATAATAAGATGCCATTTGCACCTACCAGATTGGCAAAAGTTCCCAAGTCTGACAGTGCTACTTGCTGGCAAGAATGGATCCTTGCAAATACCTGGGCTACACTGCCAAGGCACTGGGGCAGCCCTTCCAGGTTCTCAGGATCCTGCAACTCCCCTGCTGGCTGGGCATCCTAGAGAAATTTCTGTCCAGGACACCAGATGCAGGAATGGGTGTTGTAGTTCTTCTTGAACTATGTCAGTGGAAAAAGCCATGCTCGTCATAGGAGAGTAGGTGATGAAGCAGGTGTTTTTATAGGGATATTATAGCAATCAGTGTGAAAAACCAGCTCTCATGTGGTGTGCCAGCAGGTGGCCCTACTTTGGACTTCTGAGGCAGGAAAGAGGTGAGGGACTACCTTTCCTCTATACTTCAAGGAGCAAACTTGAAGCAAGGGTGCCTTTTTTTCTGACACTGTTGAGACAATTTTAAAAGAAACATTGCAAACTCATTTACTGCTTATTAGAATATATTTGTATGAAAGAAAAAAAAAACACTACTTCTTACTTTTCCTGTTTTTTTTTTTTAATTTGAAAAAAAATTAAACTTTTTTTATCTAGTCCCTGGAATGGGTTAATTTTAGACAACCAGGTAGCAATTATTTTAGCATCTTAACAGATGCTCTGAAAGATAAGAAGACTCCAGCATCAAACAAACAAAATCCAGGTGTTCCCAGTGTCATTGTGACCACCACAGTAATGTATTGATGAGCCTTTGTAACTGATTTACTTATACTTTTGTTGCCATCCAAACAGTGTCAATATGATGAAAGATACAGTGGAAATAAAAAGTACCTTATGTTTGCATGAAAACCCAAAAGAAAGATTGGAAGAAAAACAGTGAACTTCTATACCACGATGTATAAGCTGCTTAAGGTGAAGCAAAGTGAATTGTAACAAAAACTAGGAAAGCCATCTGTGCCCTTTTGCTGGCTGGCATTTTTTTTTTCTGATTTCTATGTTACCTGCATTTCTTGTTCCCAGAAATCACATTCCTTCAGTGGCCTGTGCTATCTTCCATTTCACACTGCTCCTTCTTGCTGTGACCACATGGCCTTACTTAACATTTTCAAGAAAATGTTGCAAAAATGTACACCCAGGAAATGTTTACAAAATCATGTTGAGGGTGTGTTGCTGCTTTTCAAAGATGTTATGCAATGTTTAAAAGGGTATTCTTTTTTACATTATACCCACAAATCCCACTTCAACTCAAAAAGTAATTTATTGGAAATAAACAATTCAGGGAAAATATATTGTTCCATAAAATAGAAAGACAAATGGTAAGCTATTATAATATTGAAATCATCAAATTTATAATATGGACAAGGACTGGAGGCTTGTAAATCACACTTTTTCTCCCTCTCCTGCCCCTGGCAAGCCCCTCAACCTCACTTAGCTTTCACTGGCTGAATTTCTGCAAAGCATTTCAATCTAATTCATTTTCTGCAGACACTCTTGGCTACATCTACCTTTATCAATGATGTATTGTCATCACTGTCACAGAGTTTGACATTGGATTTCCTCTTCACTTAGAAGAACCAATACTGCTGAACTGCTATAGGCACAGGAAAATGTTGAGGGGTCTTATGCAAATAAGAGGCTTTATTAGGAGTTCATAAGGCACCTTTGAAATATACAGCTATTCATGTAATTATAAACATTGAATAGCATGCAATACCTCTATTTTCTTTATATTTACGAGTTGTAAATAATTAATGAACAATCGGCCTATTTAATTGATGAACAATCAGCCTATTTCACTGTTTTCACCTATTTCTCCTGTTTTTGATACTGTGGGGGATTATATCCAGTATCATCCAATCACTGTTCATATTCTAAGCCTTTATTATTATTGTTATTATTATTAATTTTGAGGCAGGGTCTACGTTGCCCAGCCTAGCCTTGAAATTTCAATGTTCATGCCTCAGAATCCTAACTCACTAGAATTATAAGTTTCTCTTTTGGAGAATAAAACAAAGCAAACAGTGGCAGATAAAATTCACAGTACAGTTTTTAAAATATGATATACCCATAATTATAATATTAAAATCAAGCTTCCCTTCAATGTATGTGTTTTGGTCTTCTCCCTTCACCCTTCCCCCATTCAGGCCAGGGCCCCAATTCCACCAGCTTTCCTTCAAACGTACACCCCATCACTGTCCCACTATTGCACCCAGGTATGGGTCCTACAACCACTGCCAAACCCACCCAGCAGTATCCAGCTATAATAAACCCAGGAAAAGTACCCTCACTCTTTGCCCCACTATCCTACAACCTCTGCCAAACCCACATAGCAGTTTCCAGGAGCACCCAGGAAAAGCACCCTCACTTTCTACCCCATTATCCTTTTACCTTTGCCAC
Source organism: Callospermophilus lateralis (assembly GCF_048772815.1). Lineage (NCBI taxonomy): Eukaryota > Metazoa > Chordata > Mammalia > Rodentia > Sciuridae > Callospermophilus > Callospermophilus lateralis. The sequence continues at coordinate 164,625,551 of NC_135305.1, forward strand.
ACCCACCAGCCACCTCCAGGAGCACCGGAAACAAACACCCCAATCTTCTGCCCCACTGTCCAGGGCCCACAGACTTCAGCACTACCACCCCCTGCAGTCACCACCTCACCAAACTTCTCCCCACTCACTACCCCACCCAGCTCCAGTACTCCAACACTCTAGCCAGGGCCCCGTCCCCACACAGGCCTCAGCACTAGTGCTCCCTCCCCACACACACTCTTGCCCAGCTCCAGTCTCCCTACCCTCTCCAGCCAGGCCCGCGCCCCCACACACTGCTGGGCACACTGGAGCCCTCCCTACTCCCTAAAACATGGTGGTGAGAGCCAGGCTGCCCCTGTGGGAGACCCCACATCCTCACCTGGACCCATAGTGGGTAAGGGGCAGCCGCCAGACCTTTCCAGAGAGCGACAAAGCCGCAGGATTACAAGTGGAGCAGCCTCAGCACCAGTAAGCAGGAAGGATTCCATGACTGGAAGGCCCACAGCTTCTAGGCTGCCGGGAAACCCACAGCGCAGAAGCAGGCCTTGGTGCCTGAGTGAATCTTGCGTACATCTGTGCGTGGTGGGGTGGGGGGAGGCTGAGCCCAGGCTGTTGGGGCCGGGGCTACAAGATGGGGTGTGTCCTGTGAGGAATGCAGGTTCCTGCCCTGGGTCAGGGAAGAAAGGGAATGGGCCAGGAAACAGTTAGCTTTGGGAGTTCACAAGTGTAAACAGAGTTTTTACACTTTTGAGAACGGAATTCTTACAAATTTTATTGGGTTAATAAGAGATCATTTACTTTATTCTTTGTTCACTGTGCTAGGGATGAAACCCAGAGCCTCAAGTATGCCAGGCAGGTGTGGCACTGCTGAGCTGTGTACCAAACTCCAAGGTGACATCACGGAGAGAAGGGAGGCTAGTCCAATAAGACTGATGTCCTTATGAGAAGCTTGAACTTTAGACACTGATTCAGGAAAAAATAGTGTGTGAAGGCAGAAGCAGAGAGATCTTCAATGTGAGGAATGCTGGGGACCCAGACTGAATGGGATGTACATTTTCCCGAAGCTACAGAGGGAGTACTGTCCTGCTGGCATCTTGACTTCAGACTTGCATCCTCCAAAGGTCTGTTGTTTTATGCCAACTCACTTTTTGTTAATTTTTTAAACTTTATTTTATTTATTTATTTTATGTGGTGCTGAGGATCAAACCCAGGGCCTCAATCGTGCTAGGTGAGTGCTCTACCACTGAGCCACAATCCCAGCCCACTTTTGGTTAATTATAAGGCAGCCCTTAGAACCTAAAACAGTATCAAATAAATTATTAGTAAAGCAACTCAATTGCTATAATAAACTTAATTTCTTTTCTTCAAAAACTAAGTTTATAGTTAATAGCTTAAGCCATTAACTCAGACTTTCTTATCTTCTTGATGTCTTTGGCCAGCAACATATTCCAACTGAAGACGGTCTTCCCCCACCCTCCAAAGTTGGCCTTAAACGACTGATGTCAAATTTCTGGAGTAAAGGCAAGACTTTACAAAATAAAGCTGAGACTGATGAAAGTAAAGAGACTATAGAATTGGAAAATGAGCTCTAGAATTGTTGCACAGCTCTATTCACATGAAATGAAAACTGTAGTCTATTAGAAAATTATATGTTTATAATTCTATAAACTTATAGGACAGTTCCTAAAGTTATATAAGAAATACTCTTGGATCTGTGCCTTTCTCTCCTGTATTTGAATTTCCTGATTGAGAAAGTTGCAGAGATTAGAACACTTCTGAGTAAACTTTATGGAGAGTGAACCAGACATACCTAAGTCAATGATCCTGAGCTGCAGCCATCAAAAACATTTGTGCTATTTTTTTCCTAGCACACTGGTTAGTTGAGCCCTAAAAATGAGTTTATCTAATTGAAGAAAAAAACTAATTTAGAGAAAATACAGAATAGTCTTATCAGTAAATATTTAGCCTCTTGTTCTTCTTTCTGCCTCTCCATTCATACCCTTCCTTCTTTCTCTCTCTCACACACAAACACACATACACACACACACACAAAAAAAAAAAAATACTTCATGTATCAACAGTTTGTGGTTTCTAGAAATCAAGTAGCTTGGGGGCTGGGGATGTGGTTCAAGCAGTAGTGCGCTCCCGGTTGGATCCTCAGCACCACATACAAACAAAGATGTTGGGTTTGCCGAAAACTAAAAATAAATATTAAAAAATTCTCTCTTTCTCTGTCTCTCTCAAAAAAAAAAAAAAAAAAAAAAAAAAAAAGAAATCAAGTAGCCTGTAGTTTCCTGTAGCCCACAGTTCTCACTTTATATAATTAGAGCTTTGCAACAATTCTACAGCTCATTCCCCCAATTCTAGAGTCTCTTCATTCTTATCAGGCTCTGACTCCACCAACAGAGCAGAATTTCTAATTACGTTGTTGAAAATATTGTGTGTCATGCAATACCCACCTATTTTCCCTAACAATGAATATAATTAGTAAACAAGTAAGCAAAACTAAGAAAACTGGAAAGCTATAATAAACCCAGATATTGGAAGTATACCTTCAACCATGGTTATATTCCTTGTACATCAAACTCAAGAGAAGAAAGTTTATACAGAGTTGCATATAGATTCTCAGCTCTACACTGTACACCCCAGCTTTTATTGTAAAAGGAAGAAAGTACCAATATATTTTATTAGCAAAATTTATTCAAAAAATGCTCTGATTACTAGGCATATTTGCATTTTTAATGATTTATACTTTATCATAATAAAATTAAATTTACTGATATCTAATACACTATTTCACTAGGAACATTTAAAATATAAAATAAAATAAGTAGGGTGGTTAGTATATGATAGGACTCAATAAATGTTTCCTCCATTATTAAACTAATCATAACTGATATAAAGTAATACTTTGAAAATTAGCAAAAAAACCAACCACTAATGAATATCTCATAAATTATGTCCTTGTGTAAAGTTAGAGTGTGCTAAAAAATAAACACACTTAATTTTTGCTCAAATGAAAAATACATTTCAAAAATAGCAGGGCCTCAGACACTGCTCTCTGTGCAGATCAATTATTTTCCTATTTACAATAACATCCAGAAACAAGGAAGAATTGGATATAATGAGTCTTCAAGAGAAAAATTTTGTTTAGAGTGTTAACTGCCTCACCATTCAGGAGCATTTGAATTTCATCTCATAAGCACCCAAAGTAGTGGGTGTATAGTTATTGCCACTGAATTTTGATTGTTGTTCTACATATGCAGATTTCTTTATTTTCATTAACGTATGGTGAAATTGGGTAGGAATGAAAGAGTTTACTCCCCCTTCTAGGTAATTAATTAGCATCTTAAATTGTTTAAAAACTTCATCTAATTTCAACTGTAACCAAACATTTACTACCATAAAGTACCATGCACCAAAAAAATCAATGGTGGGATGGGGTTGTGGTTCAGTGGTAGAGCACTCATCTAGCATGGGTGAGGCACTGGTTTCCACCCTCAGCACCACACACAGATAAATAAATAAATGTCTTTCTACAATATATATATTAAACTCAATGGTGCATGACACTGTGATTAAGAGCAGCTTTTCCTTTTTTTAAAGAGTAATTATTTTAGAGTAAATATTTTGTTGCCTTTATCTAAGTCTACTTTATGCTATAAACTGAAACCTCAGAAGGTATGTAACAAGGCCTTAATATAAATCAGTCAGTGTTTGTCAGTTATCTTTGTGAACCATCTAAATGAATGAAATGCACTATTTTACATTATGTGTCAGAGCTCATCAAAACTACTCTCAATTGCATTGTTAAAATTTTGAAGAGGTTCTACTATAATGCATGATTTGTACTTCCCTTTGCTTGAGATAAAGTAGTGCTCTCTGCTGTTTCGTAGCAATATGTCTTTTTCAATTACTATTTAGCACTGAATTCTGTCCCCAGTTTCCTAATGCACTTGGCTTCATCATTATGTGTATATTTAGTACCTTGCATAAGAATAAAACTATTTCATTTTATTTACCAAATCAAATATGTCAGGAGTAAAACCTCTGCAAATAAGAAAAATTAGGACATTCAAAAGAAAATTACATCAGTTTAGCTTATTTTCAACAAAAGAAGAATTCAGTTTAGTGGATACTTTATTCAAAAATGATTTCTTACTAATTAGAGTTTTCCTCTTATTTAAGTAGAAAATAAATTTAAAATGCAGAATCCAGACACTACATTCATTCTTACAAGTTTTATAAGACAAGCTTATGACAATTACATAGCAGAAATGAAGTTTTTTTTTTAATTGGCTCATAAATATGGCAATGATAACCATATAATGATAGCTAATCTTATGTGTGCTTTTCTTGTGCTTGGCCTTGAGTTAATTCCTTAACATATTTTAGCTATATTAATATTCAAATTGACTGACAGTTTAGTTACCAGAATTAGTCTCACTTCAGAAATGAAGACACCAAAATAGAGGGAGTTTACATAATAGTTCCAAGGTTAAAAACTCAGTGAGGGGCACAGCCAATATTTTAAACAAGGTAGATTACATATTAGATTAGTATTCTAAAACTCATAAATTGTTATAATTTATAGCCCTCATTACATTCAATGATACATGAAAAGAAATTATCAGTGAGTTTCAACACATTCAAAATTTGTCCTGAGTTTTTACAGCTAACATCATACAACAATTGCTTTGTTTGAAAAACAATTAGGACTTTTTGATACACCTTACCATAGAAAATGTTAGATAATAAAGAGATACAACCTTTTTTTTCCCCAAAGAAGTGGAGTTCCATACCGTCTCTATCCACTTCTAACCTCTTCCTCTAGGTGACCAGGGCTCCTTCATGTTGCCAGTGGATTATTTACCCTGAAAAACAATTAAGACCTAGAAAAGATTTTAGAAATTGAATATTGTTTCAGACATATGATTCTCTTTTTTCTGATTCTGGAAAAAGCATTTTCATAAAGCAACCTTATTCTCTTTGTGGACTATGTTGTATGTTTTACATCATTAGTATTGTATTAGGCCAGATGAAAAGTCAACCTTAAAAAAATCCATTAACTCATTGTGTAACACACTACACTCACTTACTGCAATTAACACGATTGGTTTTTTCATACATACAGAGCAATTTGTTAAATTCTTAGATTTCTTTAATAAGTGTAGTATAGTTAATTTTGGTGAAGTGCCACTAACCAAAGACAAAAATCAGCTTCAAAAATAAATTTAATTCTTTGGATAGTCTTCTTTGGATAAGCAGACAGAATTTTTGCATACTAAATGAGAATCTGCAAAAGATTTAACAGTTTTATATTAAGAATCAGCAATGTGAACTGCTTAACAACATAAATGGAGGAGCCAAAAAGAAAAAAAAAAGAAAAAGAAGTTAATATGGATAAATAAAAATATATTGTTAGAGCTAGAAATATTATGTGCTTTGATGTTGAGATAGGTGTTCTTTGCTTATTTCCAAAGTCCAAAATAAATGGTACAATCATATTTTTTCTTTTTTGTTTTCTTTTTCAATTTGGTGCCTTAAACCAAAGGTATGAAGGAGCTTGGGTTCACCCACTATTGATATGAATGCTGTTCCATTAATTTCTTTCCTAAGATGCCAAGGATTACCTACTATATGTTTATAAATTCATATATATTATATAGAATTAATAAGTTTGAGTGATTAGAAATGCCTTCCCATGTTTCTTGAGACCATAGCCCTCTCTCAAAAAATTAAGATAAAAGATAATATTTTTTGAGAAGCAGATTTCAAATATGCTAGATTTCTGATAATATTTGAGCCTAGTTGATTTAAATTATTAACTTAAAATATGTCCATTACTAACACCAATGCTAAATATGCACTAATTTGTTGAATACTTTGTTAAAATACATAAAGTGACATAAAATATTAAGATTTAAAAATTTCTCAAAATGCTTTTTATCATGTGACTTTAAGTTCCCCTCATTCCTATTTGTAGTAAATGCAAAAAATATATTTTAAGGATTTTCCCATAGAAGAGTTCATAATGCATTTATTAAAACATTCCCAGAGATTCTCAAACTGCTTCATTTAATAATCATGTACGTGTTGCAGATTTGATATCCTTTTTGTATTTATGTTTCACTTTCATGAAAACTTAAAATCCAAGATAGCTGTCAATCTTTTCAAAAAACATATTTATTATATATATGTGACTATATGACCAATATGATTCTGCATCACATATGATCAAAAAAGTGAGAAATTATATCCTATCTATGTATGTTATAACAAAGTGCATAAATGTATTCTACTGTTATGTATAACTAATTAAAAAATTATAAAAAAATAAATAAAAGGCTGGCATTTTTATAGAATAGTAATATTCTTATATAGATTTCTATTAATAGAATAATATGATACTTAATTCACAATAACTATTTTGTACTAAACTAGGACTCCAAATAACATAAATGTCTTTCATAGTATGTATACATATTTATTCTCTATTCAAAATTACAATCATCTAAGGTATAGGTCATGGGTGTCAGTTAAACATAAGCAATCAGGAAAGATAGGACACACAGCAGGGGTAGAAATACTTCTAGTATAATGGTCTTTTACTATCATAAAGTGCTCTGAGATACTTATGTTCACAAACATACACAATTCAAATACAAACTCAATTGCAGCCAAACCAATTATACTAAATAAGCATTCTCTTGACATAAATAGAAATATGCCAGTTTTAAAATACTTATAAGCCACAATTCTCTTAAAATTATGGACTGAATGCAAACTAGTACCAAGTACATGGTTTTTTTTTTTTGTATTTAGAGAGACATGACATAATAAAGCTAGAATAAGTGCAGTAGAGATTAGAAGTCAGTGTTTAAAAAGATCTTTAATGCATATTATGTTTATGTCTAATTCACTATACTCCTTCAAAGACAGTGTGGAAATGACAAACACGATGTTCTTCTGAAACACTTTGCTTTATTCACTCAGCAATTATAACAACCTCATTTGATTTTACTTAGAGATTTTTAAAAATTCATTGTTGATAGACATTTATTTATTTATTTATTTATTTATTTATTTACTTTTGGTGTTGAGAATCAAACCCAGTGCCTCACACATGCCAATCAAGTGTGTTACCACTGAGCCCCAGCCCCAACCCCTACCTAGAGATTATTTTTAAAAGCACTTCCTAAATATTTGCAAAACCCAAAAATAATTCAAAATAGAAACATCATGCCATATTCAAAATCATTATAAAGACATTAATTCTCAATATAGGTGAGTGACTACATTCTTCCTGATTTCATTTAGTGTGTCTTCCTATGGGCACCCAAGTGCACACAGACACAGTAAGGTATGGATCAATGTTAGATAATCAAATGTAATCCTACTTTTAATATCATAAGTACTTTCTACAGGAGAAGTCACTTCACATCCCTGAGATAATTGTAGCTGTTCTGCAGCAAGATGGTGAAAATTGAAAACAATAAGTTGAAAAACCATGTATAGTTTGTATTAAACATGATATAAATTTTAGATATTTTATTAGATAGACAAAAGAATTCTATATCCGGATTTCTGAATGTTGCTTGTTCTTTGTGGGCTTTGAATTGCACACCTGACATTTGTTCATATCACTTGTAGCTGAATCTGAAGGGTATACAGAGCTTTTTGAGATTCTTTAATAAGATTTTTTATAAAAGGTGGCTGGGATTACCCTTGAGAGAGCAGAGTAACTTAAGCAAACAGCAAATTGAGTTCAATGTTTGGTTCAAGGGCAATGAGCCATTGAATTAAAGAATAGGTGTTTTTCAGGTTGTGGTAGCACATGGCTCTAATCCCAGTGGCTTGGGAAGCTAAGGCAGGAGGATCGCAAGTTCAAAGCCAGCCTCAGTAACTGTGAGGCACTAAGCAACTCAGGGGGACCCTGTATTTAATATAAACAAAATACAAAATAGGGCTGGGGATGTGACTCAGGAGTTGAGTGACCCTGAGGATAATTCCTGGTACTCCCCCCTTCAAAAAAAATACAAAAACAGTTATTTTAAGTAATACTTGTCATTGAAATGCACATGGTTAGACAGCAGCTACCACAAAAATTAAATGTAAACTATACAATTGCTTTCATTTCCCAAATCCTACATATAAATGAGGAAAGGAATTAGACTGTTCACTATTTCTAAATAGTGTCATAGTGTGTGGCATAATGCAGGTTAAGATAGAATATTACCAAATAAATATGAGAGTTAAGACACAAGTAATTTGGACATATAACAAAACAATATAAACATATTACAACAGCAGGATTGTGTCTGGCATTTCCCTGACATTTGATAAATGTTTGTTAAATTAAAAATTGAAAATATTTATTGTTTAGAGAAAGAGATCTGAGTGTCTTCAGCCATTTTATCAACACATCTAGTCACAAGGAGAGAAATCAAGATAAAAATAGAGACTCCTACTAATGAAGAATATTTCTTTATTGTGCTGCACTGAGTACTTCTATGCAAAATTATAAACATACTTCAGAGAAGTTTGAAATGGTTTAGATTTTTTATTGAAACAATTATGTGAATATCAGATATCAACTATTCTTACTTTGATTTTGACCATATTTTCTACTAAAAATTTTAGTATAAAACATCAAAAACCCAAATATTATGCATAATTATAATAACCTAATGAAAAATATAAGTCATCCAGGCTATCAACTTAATTACTCACCTATGTAATCTATTTTTAAAATCTGCATTAGAAAACCCCCAACGAAGAAGTGTATCTGTGCCTATTCATTTATTTTCATAACCAATACCACTTTTATATTTCAATTATATTAAAATATGCCTTGAATCAGTTTTCCATCACTACATGTGATTTAGTAAAGAATAGGGTGGTGCTGGGTATTGATAATATAGGATGGCTAATGAATAAGAGGTATTTAACTATCAAATATCTTAAGAAAATATGTTACTGTCTACAAAGTGAAATAGAATTATAGATAAAGTAGAGAAATATTGGCAGACTTATGGAAAAACCAGAATTTCTCAGACAGAAAAATGAAGTTATAAAGTAAATCAACATGTGAATAATACCAGTTTTGTGCTTGTCACTTGATATATTCTACATCATATCATTCTTAATGAAAATAACACTGGTAATTTAATTACCACAAATCTCAACTTCAAGAGTTTTATTTAATTTCTTCTATGTCCACAGAATGTGCCTCAGACTAAACTCTAGCATCTCTGGATATCCACCATGATTCAAAAAAGGGAGTCACTGGGAAAGCTTAGATGTGACTTTCAGTGGAGCACAAAGGACAAGCCTCAACTGAGAAAACCTGGATCTAAAGTTTTCAGATCAGCCTGTTTACAGGCTTTAAATTGAAGACACTAAAGCTTCATGTCCAAATCTTTAGTGTAACACTAGATTGCTGCTACTGATAGCTTTCCAGGAACACCTCAATTCTTGTTCTGGGTGTTTGCTGTTTTACAGGTGTGGTAGCTTATTAAACTATATTGATTTGGATGTTTTTAATTTGTGTGGGGGGGTAGGAGAAGACATTTATACAAATAGATATCTAAATACTTTCTTTCAGATTACCTCTAGATGGGGAATAGAGGTGGGAGAGAAAGGGAAGGAGAAGGGGAATAGCATGGATGGTGAAAAGAGACCCTCATCATTATACAAAATACATGTATAAAGATGTGAATTTGCTGTCCACATACCTTATATACAATCAGAGATATGATAAATTGTAGTATAAAGGTGTATTAAAAATTGTAATGCAAAAATAAATAAATACCTTCTTTCAATTTTTATAAAACAAAAATAAATTTCAGTGTCAGTGTTCACTTTTATTAAAAAAAATCTGGGCCTGGCCTGAATGAAGTCAGAGATCACTCAATAAAATTTATGCTTTAACCAGAAATGTAGACAAATCTAGTTATAATTACATGGCAATAGTAAAACAAAAAGGATACAAAATAAAACAGAAGTCATGGAAGTGTGTACAAATACAAAAGGCTATTTGGAGCCCAGCCCCAAAATGCTTGGAAGGCACAGTTTTGAGTGCAATGAAATAATTTACTAAAAATATGAAAAGTCAATAACTTTACAAGTAAGCAAATGGTAAAATTTCACATCTTATGTTAAAGTTGGTCATAACACAACTTTTGGCTAGGATACCAGTATTCTTTATGAGTTGATTACTTAAAGGAAGGTATGGCTGTAAAAAGTTTTATTATTGTTTTGTCTGCACTTTGTAAATAAACATGCTCCTTAGAATCAAAATTGACATTTTGCAATGCTTATAGAACTTCTATTATAAGGAGACTCAGGGACCTTTTCAGGGATAGAGCACAGTGGCCTGCTGAAAATTTATATTCAATTTTCTGAATAATTAAATAAGAAGAAAATTTCTCAAGTTAGATCAAACTCTCATTGTCTTGGATTAAGCACTGGTTGACAGAGTGAACAGGAAAGTGATTAAAGTCTTGACTATCATGATTATTTGCAAAATTTATTCTTCTTTATAGCAGTCATTCTCAAGGTGTGAAATTCTAAACAGTAGTATCAGAATCACCTGAAAAATAATGTTAGGAAAAAATTCTTGGTTCTTACCTCAGATGTACTAAATAAGGAATTTGGAGTAAATGCAGTACTCTGTGATGTATTGGCACTTAGATTATCCATAAGGGTGTCATATTTTGACAATGAGTATCTACAATTTTCTACTTTACTCTCCTTGATAAATGAAAATTGCAAAAAAAGGTATTCCAAGTATTAGAAACAATTATATACATATGTGTGTACATGTGTGTGTGTGTGTGTGTGTGTGTGTGTATCCATGTTCACCTCCAGCATTTCCTCCTCTTTTTCATCAAATGACCATTTAGTTTACAACCCAGAGACTCTATTTCACTGAGGTATTCTCCTTAAGTCCTTCACTGTTATGTGCTGATTTATGTTCTTAAATTATCTGATAACTTCTTTGTCTATTGTCAGTCTTCTTTTACAATTTAATCTCCATTAGGAATGTGATTTATTTTGTTCTTATTCACATGTATGTCACCAAATAGAAGAATGTGTTGTGGAAAACGTACTCAATAAGTTTTAAGTGAATTTTCCATTACTCTTTGATTCAACATCATCAATACACTTTGCAAAATTAACAAACACTAATAAAATCAATGTTTGAGGATTGGGGTTGTAGCTCAGTGGTAGAGTGCTTGCACAGAATGTCTGAGGACCTGTGTCCAGTTACAAGTCCTGAAAAAAAAGGATTCTATCAAATCTATACCTTTTGAAAGTCCATCATTCTTATTTTTTTAGTACTTCTCTGTCTCATTTTCCTGTTTCTTTCTGGGTAATGTTATCAATTGAATCTTAGTGGAGCAAAACATAATAAAAATGCAGAAAGGATAGTATTTTAATATTGTTTAGATTTTTTTTAGAAAAATCCAAGTCTTTTTCTTCTATTAGATGCAGAGTCTCTGGCTTGATTCCTAGCTCCTTGTTCCATTTTGAGTTAACTTTTGTGCATGGTAAGATAAAGGAATTAAATTTCATTCTGTTGCATATGGATTTCCAGTTCTCCTAGCACCATTTGTTGAAGATGCTATCCTTTCTCCATTGCATTCTTTTAGCACCTTTGTCTAATATAAGGTAATTGTAATTTTCTGGGTTGTCTCTGTGTCCTTTATTCTGTATCATTGGTCTACCAGCCTGTTTTGGTGCCAGTACCATGCTGTTTTTGTTACTATTGCTCTGTAGTATAGTTTAAAATCTGGTAGAGCGATACCACCTGTTTCACTCTTCCTGCTTAGAATTGCTTTAGTTATTCTGGATCTCTTATTTTTCCAGATAAATTTCATGATTGATTTTTCTATTTCTGTGAGGAATGCTATTGGGATTTTGATCAGAATCGCATTGAATCTGTAAAGTGCTTTTGGTAATATGGCCATTTTAATAATATTAATTCTGCCAACCCATGAGCAAGGTATATCTTTCCATCTTCTAAGGTCTTCTTCTATTTCTCTCTTTAGGGTTCTGTAGTTTTCGTTGTATAGATTTTTCACCTCTTTTGTTAGGTTGATTCCCAAGTATTTTATTTTATTTTTTTTGAGGATATTGTGAATGAGAAAGTTTACCTCATTTCTATTTCAGAGGATTTTTCACTGATACACAGGAATGCCTTTGATTTATGGGTGTTAATTTTATATCCTGCCACTTTTTTGAGTTCATTTACTAGTTCTAGATGTTTCTTGGTAGAACCTTTTGGGTCTGCTAGTTATAAGATCATGTCATCAGCAAATAGTGCTAATTTAAGTTCTTCAAATTGGTGCAGCCAATTTGGAAAGCAGTATGGAGATTCCTTGGAAAGCTAGGAATGGAACCACCATTTGACCCAGCTATTCCCCTTCTTGGACTATACCGAAAAGACCCAAAAAAGAGCATACTACAGGGACACAGCCACATCAATGTTTATAGCAGCTCAATTCACAATAGCTAGACTGTGGAACCAACCTAGATGCCCTTCAATAGATGAATAGATAAAAGAAATGTGGCATTTATACATAATGGAATATTACTCAGCACTAAAAATAACAATATCATAGCATTTGCAGGAAGATGGATAGCATTAGAGTAGTTTATGCTAAGTGAAGTTAGCCAATCCCTAAAAAACAAATGCCAGTGTCTTCTCTGATATAAGGGGGGCGGGGGTGAATCAAAATGGGATAGGAAGGAAGAGCATGAAAAGAAGATTACCACTAAATAGGGAAGAGAGATGAGAAAAAAAAGGGAGGGAGAAGGGGAATTGCACAGAAGATGGAAGGAGACCCTCATTGTTATACAGAATACATGTATGATGTTGTTGGGGGAAAAAAGAAGTATGTCACATTAGATTGGGTAGAGAGAAGTGATGGTAGGGGAGTGAAGGGGAAGGGAGGAAGGGAAGGACAGCAGAATAAAATAGACACTAGTATTGCTGTACGTATATAGGTGACTGTATGACCAATGTGATTCTGCAACCTGTACACTCAGAAAAATGAGAAATTATACCCCATTTGATTCAAATATATGATATGTCAAGATTATTGTACTGTCATGTGTAACTAATAAAAAATAAATAAAAATTTAAAAATTTAAAAAATAAAAACCTAAGTATTGCCAGGTGCCATGATGCATATCTGAAATTCAAAGCAGCTTGGAAGGCTGAGGCATGAAGAAGGCAATTTCAAAGCCAGCTTCAGCAAAAGTGAGCCAATAAGCAACTCTATGAGACCCTATCTCTAAATAAAAAAAGAAAATATAGCTGGAGATGTCTCTCAGTGTTTGGTTGCTTCTAAGTTCAATCCCAGGTATGTATAAATAAATAAATAAATAAATAAATAAATAAATAAATAAATAAATTCTTTCTGTTGTTGATTTTTAAAAATGATTTTATAGTCTCTATTTTATTTACCACTTCTCTAATAAAAATATTAGTATTTATTTCCTCTAATAGTTTTGGGTCTGGCTTGTTCTTGATTTCCTACCTCCTTGAAGTGGAAGTCTTGGTTGTTTTCCTTTTTGATGTAGATATTATCTAATCTTCTTAGAATTGCCTCTTTTCTATTCTGTAGGGTTTTTTATTTTGTGTTTCTATCACCATTTTTCTTAAGAATTTTTAAAATTTTCCTTTCTATTTATTTATTGATTCTTGGCTATTTGAGAGCTTATTGTTCTATTTGCAGACATGTAGGAAGTTTCTCAAGTTTCTTATGCAGTTACTTGTTTCTAGGTTTATTACATGTGTTCAGAAAAAAAAAGTTATTTGAAACTATTTTTTTCTTCAAAAATTTTTTAAGGTTTGTTTTATGACTTAACCTATTGTTTATTCTGAAGAATGTTGTTGATACTACTGAGAAGAATTTGTCTTTTGCTGTTTTTTGTTGGAAATTTCTCTTAAGTCCATCTACACTGCAGTGTAGTTTAAATCCTGTGTAAAGAAAAAAAAAGAAGACAGAAGTGAGGTGCAAAGGCAGAATGACAGAATGGTGCCACAGTCTGGCTGGGCACAAATCACGAGCCAATGAAGCAGTAAGAAGGATGGGATATCCAAAAAAAGAGTCAAACGCAGGTGGTAACTAGGATGTCTTTTTCAATATCTATTTTATTATTGCCCTTTTCCACATCATAAAGTTCTATTTTATTTTTTGAGCTCATACAGACCTAGGTTAATATTTTTCTGATCAGTTTTACTTTTTGACATGATGCTAAGGTCTGTACCTGTGTCCAGTAGTCCATTAAATTCATGTCCTTGAATATTTAGTTTTAGCATGGGGTGAGAATCTAAATTTAAAGAAAGCATAGCCCAATCTACACCTGTAGAGCCTAATCCCCTGGAATCTCTTTCTACAGTACGACTGGAAAATTTATCATGTAGGCTGGGTATTATTAATAACTGTGCTATTCTATTTCCTAGTGAAATTACTGTTATGCCCCTTGGAGAACTGGCTATAATTTTTATTTCACCTTCATAATCAGGATCAATTACTCCAGGACTTATCATAAGTCCTTTTAGAGTAGAAGAACTGCATCCCAATAATAAGCCTACTGTTCCTTTGGAAAGAGGCCATTTTACCCCTATGGGAATGATTTGAACTCCCATCTCTGGAGTTAGTACTGTTCTGGTGGAGGTGCAGATGTCCAACCCTGTGCTCTCTCTGGTTTGTCTGATGAGAGATCTGGTGGGTAATGTGTCTTGGGCACTACCCTGATGGTGTTGCTGGGTTCCTCCCTGGTGTTGCTGGGTTCCTCCAGTGCACCATGTATTTGTGGTCATGGGCCTTAGAGCATTGGGCCCCCCTGTTCATTTTTTGGCAATGGAGCCTGATGCCTTTCTCCACGATATCATGGGTAAACACCTGGTTCTTGTCGGTTTTTTGATAACAGAGTACCCTCTATGGTGGTTTGAGAATGGCATTCTTTAGCCCAATGTCTCCCTCTCAGCATCATGGGCAAATGCCTGGTATTCTACTCTTTTGATACCTAGTTTTGTTAAACCCTCCTTCTATGGGGCAATTCCTTTTAAAATGTCCTGTTTGTTTACAATTGTAGCATGTTTTTGGCCTGGCATCTAAAGACTATTGTACTGCAGCTGCCAAGACTTGCCCTTGTTCATTAATGTCTCTACATAATTTAATATATGTGTTTAAATCTTCATGTTTCCATGGTCTAATGACCTATGTGCACCAACAATTTGCTTGCTCATAAGCCAGTTGTTTAATTAATGGCATTGCTTTTTCTGTATTCCCAAAAATTCTGGTAGCTGTTTGAATAAGCCTATCTACAAATTCAGCATAAGGTTCATTAGCTCCTTAGATAATTGACCTTTTAAATCTCCATCTCCTTGTAAAGTCTTCCATGCCCTAACTGCATCTGCAGCAATTTGTGAGTATATAGCAGGATCATATGCAATTTGTTGCAACTCACCCTCATAAGGTCCTTTTCCTAACAACATATCTAGATTTTTCTGAGAATAACAAGCTTCTGCATTTCGCCTAGACATCTCCATGCAAAATTCCTCATTGGCAACCTTCCATAACAGGTATTGTCTTCCATTTAGCACAGCTTTACCCATACTAGTCCAATTTGCTGGCGTCATGTTCAAGTTGGTAATGGATTCAACCAAGCTTATAGTGAAGGGTGGTTGAGGACCGTAGGTTGTTACAGCCTCTTTTAGCTGCTTCACTGTTTTGAAATCTAGAGCACAGTGAATTTGCTGCCCTCCTGCCTGTTCAAATACAGGGCATGTTAATCTTTGAGGTCCTGTCTCAAGATCCCATCTATCAACTACGGGGGCTGAGGGCCCCATAGGTGGAGCTGTTGGTTGGACACTTACACCCTCTGGTGATAGAAAGGTGTTAGTAGAAGCCTCCTGTTGTAACTTTTCCCCTGATGGCTTTTTCTGCTCTAAACTTTCTTCCCCTTTCTGACTATCTCGAGAGGCCTCCTCTTTTTCCTGATCTACTATGTCTTCTACCATAATCTAAACTGAAAGATTTGGACTAGGCAAAAAAAATCTTATCATCATCCACAATGGCAATGTGCCAACTGGCAGAGTTCCTGGGTTTTTCTTTTCCCTGTCCCTTAAATCTTCACCATGATGGTCCCATTGTTATATATTCAACAACTCCTCCTTAAAAAGCCATGGTCTACATTTTTGTATTGTATCAACGTATGCCCTGACTGTTTTTGGTTTTATTGCGATGCCTCCTTCCTCTAACAATTTACTTAACATTCTTTCAGTTTGTTTTTTGCTAATTTCTGACCCCATATTTCTGCTACAAAGATAATGCAACTCAAACAGATGACTAAAAACCAAACCAAAACAAAACAAAACAAAAATGGAACAAAAAAACGTTGTATCAATTTTCCCAATTTTTTTTTTTTTTTGGAAATGTATATTCATGATCTATCTCTATCTCTTCCTCAGGGATGAACCACTTCAAACCTTGAGCCAACCATTTTTCCCAGTTTGCCAGAGAAAGTTCTAGGGATAGGCCGCTTGAAACAAAAACAAAACAAATCAAAACAAGAACACATTGTTTTTTGAAATGGTCACCCATTCTCTAGCCTTCCTTCAGGGGCGAGCAATTTTACTTACCTCCGAGCTTCAGGCATTCCCTGCTTGGGCCACCAAATGCCACAGTCTGGCTGGGCACAAATCACGAGCCACTCAAGTAGAAACAAACTTTATTTCCAAACTCCCGTGAATGCCAGGCAAGGGACCTTCTCCCAGGACACACCACAAACCAACCATAAATCCCTCCTCCAGAAATCCCTCCTGCAGCACTTCCCCAACCTATGCAAACTCCCCAGGAATCTCTGCAAGAACTCCAAAGAGAACTCCAAAGTAGCAGGCTGAGGCGGACAGCAGTGGTCTAATATACAATTGAATACACAGCTTAACATAACCATTATCATCTCAATGGCTTGCTGGCATCACCTCTCAACCACTCCATTCTGGCAAAAATGCCATGCATCATCCCAACTCGCTGTGGCTCTCAACAGGATGGCAGAAAGTCTCTTTGTCCAAGCTCTCAACTTTATTTATAGTAGTAGGATACATTAGGTCACTGGCATCAATAGTACATTACTGTTCATTTTGTCATTAGGCTGCAGATCTAGCAACACTATGTAGCTTCTTTCATAGTTACATACTAAAGTTGCAATGTGCAATGTTAGGATAATTTTATAGTTCTCAAGTAAATCCATTGTTTAAAGTTACTATTATGTGGACAGGTTCAGGTGCAGCAGAGCTTGGCAAAACAATGTGATTGTCTAAAAAGAGACTTTCCCCTGCCCCAAGAAGCTAAGTGCCTAAGATCAAGGTTGAGGCTGATAAGATTCTAGCACAGAGCTTCCTCATGCAAGGCATTGCCACAACAGCACATGTATTAGTTATCTTGCTAGTTTCTGAAAGAAGCTGCAGAATATTTCAACCATGGAAAACAGGGTACCTGTTACCTCCTGGGAGTTTGCTCACCAGAGGAATTTTGTCCTTATATTTCCCTGGTCAGAACACTTAAAATCCTGAGTCTATTTTTTGATGTTTTTAAATGAAAGTTTCATCCATTGTGCAAACTCTGTTATTAGAAGTCCTCTATTAATATTGCATTGTAGTCTCTCTCTCTCTCTCTCTCTCTCTCTCTCTCTCTCTCTCTCTCTCTCTCTTTAGATTTAGTAGTGTTTGTCTTATGTCTGTGTGTTGTAGTATTATGTGCTTTTATATTTATACTTATAATATTTTCTTTTTTAACTAAACCCTTTATCATTATATAATGACTTTTGTCTATATTTACTTTTGGTATTAAAGTTTATTTTTGTGATATAAGAATAGCTACTTCTGTGGCTGGGGATATAAATCAGTTGGTAGAGTGCTTGCCTCACATGCACAAGGCCCTGGGTTCAATCCCCAACACCATCAAAAAAAAAAAAAAGAATAGCTACGTCTGTCTAAATTTTTATTTCCATTTTCTTGAGATATATTTTTCTTCTCCTTCACTTTCATCATATGTGTTTCTTTGAAGGTGAAATGAGATTTTTCTAGCCAAAATATAGATTTTTTTGTTTTAGCTATTATAGAACTTTATGTCTTTTACTGGAGAATTTAACCCATTTACACTAAAGATGATATTGACAGGTAAATATTTACTAGTGCCATTTTGTGCTGTATGACCTTTCTTCCTCTCTTACTATCTTCAATTTTTATTATCTTGTACTACATAGATTTGTACTACAACTCTTTGAGAGTTGAAAATTAAGTAAACATGTAAATCTAATTGATATAGCATGGGCAGAATTAAAGAATTAAAAGAACTAAAAAGACTTTACTCTTTTAAGTTTGCTTGTTTCTTTGTTTATTATTATTATTATTATTATTATTACTATTTTATTTATCTTTATACATTTTAATACTACACTTTAAAGAAATATGCATTTATTTTAAAACGTTATAAATAAATAGCAGTGCTTATATTATAAATCATAACAGTAACCTATAAATCATTTGCAATAAGAAAAATCTGATTTTAAAACTTTATATATCAAAATAATAACATTAAAATCAGAAGAAAATGAATGTTTTGGTTATTGGGGTAACTGAATATGATTGAAGAGTTAAAAGAATTTTTGCATAATTTTATTGGATTCCAACTGCATTAAAAACTAAAGGCAGCTGGGTGTGGTGGTGCACACCTGTAATCCTGGTGCTTCAGGAGGCTGAGGCAGGAGAATCACAAGTTCAAAACCAATCTCAGCAAAACAAGTAATGTGCTAAGCAACTCAGTGAGGTCCTGTCTCCAAATAAAATACAAAATATGTCTGTGGATATGGCTCAGAGGCCAAGTGCCCCTGAGTTTAATCCCCAGTACCAAAAACAAACAAACCTAAAGGCAGAAAACAAAGGTAAGTAGAAGGAAGACACTGTCCTCAAGCAGCTTAGTTTCTCATGAGGACATGAAACATTATTGTCTTTAATGCAACTCACATCCTGTAAAGTACCAAAAGTTAAATAAAAAAGATAGTCCCCTAGAGCTTTCTGGGAGGAAAAGAGATCTAATTATTACTGAGATGACTGGAGGTGAATTATTATTGTAAGTGACCTAGGATACAAGTAAAGGTTAAAGAAGGTTTTCTTAGCAAACATCAGAGGGAAGGTGCCTAGCTAAAAAAATAAGTATGATGCAGAAAACAGTTGAAGAAGGGCAAGAGTTTTGAGGAATCATCCAGAGCAAAGCTAGAGTTATCATTCTTGTTCTGCAGAGTGATTCATAATGTAAGATGAAGTTCATAGGTCAGCAGTCTGTGAAGTTAGAATGCCATGCAAATAATATTTTATTTTATGAGTGTGAAAAAAATCAAGAGAATTATTACTTTGTTTTGGTTTGTTATGACTTTAATATTGACCATGATTCGATTTCTAGCTATTCTACTTACTATTTCTATAACATTGGGAAACACACACACAAATCATTTATTCTACCTCCATCTCCAATTCTGTAAAATAAAATTACACCTATCAAATTCTGTTCCAGTATTTGAACATTTATTTTGTGCTAACTATATTCTGAATCTGGTGATATGGTTTTGAATAGAAGTGAAAAATAACATGTTTATATCAAGATTAAACTTTGGAGGAAAAAAGCAATAAAAAAATAAAGTCATACATATACAATATAAGATGTGGAGATGAATCTCAATCTCTCTCTCTCTCTCTCTCTCTCTCTCTCTCTCTCTCTCTCTCTCTTTCTAAATATGTAAGGCAAGCATCATTAAGGAGAAAACTTGGTCAGGTTCCCATGTAGCCTTGTAGTGTTGAAAGACATCAACAGACTACCTTGCTGAGAATGTTCTAAGAATTTAATGGAATAGCCAACTGTAATGGCCCTAATACCTGACTAACGAGGTCTAGATTGGGAGGATTGAGATCAGAGCTAGAGTCAGGGTCTAAAAGACATAGAGCCTTTTTCTCTATTGAAATGACTTAAATTTTATTCTGGCTAAGAAAATAACACATTCAAGGTTTTGAATGTAAATATAATAAGGTATTAACTCCATCATAACAGAATTACTCTCCTGTTCTTTTGAGGTTAATGAGCATAATGTAACTGAAAGCAAGAGTGCTGATGCTATGGAAATAATCTGTATGAAGAATTATATGGTTAAAAAATGGTAAAGTGGTTGCATTATAGGTTTTTGAAATATACAGGTGATAGTATTTTGATATAAACCAAATGGGACACATTTGAAAAAGAGTACCCAGAGATAAATATTTTTCCCTACCACCTACAAAAATAAATACATCCTGTGTTAGTCAGCTTTTTATCACTGTGAACAAAATAGCAGACCAAAAAAATTTACATTACTCACAGTTGGGTTTGTGGTTTCAGAGGTTCAGTTCATAGTCAGCTGCATCCACTGTTCAGGGACTGATGCAGAGTGACCAAGATAGGGGAAGGGTATTGTAGAGGAGAGCTGCTCTTCTCATGAAAAACAGAAAGCAGAGGGTGGAGGAAGCATTCTTAGGAAAGATAAACCTTTCCAGTCCATCTCCAATAACTTACCCCTTCCAGCTATACCCTACTTGCCTACAGTTACCATGTAGTTGCTCTATTCAAACTAGGATGATTTTGTTACAGCTCTCACAATCCAAAAACTTTACCTATGAATATTCCTGCATTAACACAGAATGTTTTTTGGGGGGGACACCTCATATCCAAACCACAACATATCCTTTATATTAAGGACATGGTAGCAGAAGAAACAGGGAAGGAACAGAATCAACATTGTTTGAAAAGTCTTTTGTATATACAAGTGAAGATTTCAAATGACTAATAGTTTTTTTAAATATTAAATTCAAAGGAAAGGTGAGACTAGATATATACATTTAGAAGTCATCAATGCATAGATTGTTATTAGAGCACAAGACTGTAAGAAATAACAGAATACTGAGAAGACTCAGAGACTTTGAATTACTTGTGCTTTAATGTTGAGCTTCATTACCAGCCTTTTTGACTTTTGAGACAGAATCTTACTATTTTTTTCCAGGCTGACCTTGAACTTGAGATGCTCCTACCTTATTCTCCTGAGTAGCTGGGATTACAGGCGTGTGCCACTGAGCTGGGCTAATTCCATATTCACATAAGGAATGCATTAGTCTTTTTGGAAAATTACTTGGCAAGGTTTGTGGGCTGGTATTGATGCCTAGTATATCTACAGAATCTGTTGCTTTGATAAAATGGTTCTAGTAATGGGGCAAGGTTTCATAAAAAGTTCAGAACCTGCATAAGTTCAGTGTGCACAGTAATTAATCCCAAGCTGTAGTAAGAACCTGTTAAAAATAAAATGATTCTCCTATTGTCATACTTAAGCATCTTAATTTATTTCTTTTATAGAGTCACATTGTCTATAATTTGTATTCTAATATGAAATAGAATCTTGGAGGTGAGTGATATCCATGCAATGGCAAAAATGTTATCTGCTGGGCTTGTTATTGTTATTCTGCATTAATTTGGTCAGTTTGGATTTTAAGAACCACTCTTCTCTGCTAAAGATGGGGAGGTCTTGTGAGCTGGTTAATCATTCTTTGACATTCTGAATAGTTAGATTAGGATTGGTAAGCCAGAAAAATACTAAATATTGTTATGGTGAAAGTAGACAAAAATCTTGATTGATAAAAATACATGTAAGAAAAACATCTGCCTTCAGATCAAGGATTGGCAAGCTATGACCTGTGGACAAATCCAGTTTCTGGTGAAGTCAAGACAGCCGATCCTTAGAGTCTTTCTATGAATTTTTGCAAGTTTAATTTGTATATTTGATAAAGTTCTAAATAAGAAATGGAATGATAAAATAATAGCAGAAACTGTGTTCAAGAGCAACATTACCTTTGAAAAAAGAATACATTTCTAGAACATTTTAAATTTGTTATGAAATGGTACATTTTAAGGATAAGGCACTTGGAAAGGAATGACAGAACAATGCCTAGAATGAAATGTGCAGTGAGATTTTGAGCAAAGTAATTATGTTTTTAAAGAATAACTTGAGGTGCTCGGATGGGAATACATTGCATAGAATCAGAAAACAGTATTAAATGCTCAGAAATATACCCAAGTACACATAAGTTGCTAAACTCAATTTTTGATTATCAGTTATTATGTTCATACACTGTAAGTTTTACTCCCCATTGATCCTTGCCTTCTCCTTATATATAATCTTCAGTTGGCTGCCAAGATGAAAAAAAAAATTGATCATTGAACATGTAGTATAGGAAATAAAGTTGGCTAAACATGTTTAATGTCTCAACTCAATTTTTTTATAAAAATAATTTTCAAATAGAATTTAATTAATATGTAAAAATATTCTTAGAAATGAAAAAATCTTATCAATAATAGTAGTAAGAATTGAAAAATGCTATAATACTCAATACTGGTAATATAGGTAGATATTTTAATTAATATTTATTATTTTTACACTAATGCTCACAATGTTGCAATAAGTGATTTAGGCACTTAGGATGTTTCAATAAAAAGAATGAAACAAAAATAGGCAAAGTATAAGTTTATTTGAGACAACAAGTCAAAAGATAAGAAGCAAAAAGGTAAAATACTTGCTATTTTAGGTACTATATACAAGGAATAATGAATGATGAGATGATAATAGGCACTTGATTGACATATTGGTAAGAGTGGTCAAAATAAATAAAATAAATGAAATATAAGACAAGGTTGAAAAAGAGCAATTTAATTAAGAAGCAATGGGAAGAGAAGGTGTTCCAGGTGAAGAAAATTACAGCCACAGTAGAATAAAGGGGGGGGACACTTGTGAAGAACTCTAGGTGACAGGAAACCAAAGTGACTGGCACATCGTGAGCCAAGAGGGAGTCATGACATAGGACTCATGACCTGTCCATGTGATAAGTGGGCCAGGTGAAGAGTGGTCTTGGTAGCTGTGTAAAGAGGTGCAGCTTTCTCTAGGACAGGAGAAACAACAGAATATTTCAAAGGTAAGGTATAATCCAAATATTATTCAACTAGAGTTTAAAGAGAATTACTCAGCTACTGGCATGGAAATAAGCTGTATAAGACAAGGGAAGAAGCAGGTATATTTTTAGGAAGCTATAGTATCAGGAAAATTTTAAAAATATGACAAAATAAGAAACAGGGAATCAGGAAGAGTAATGAGAAGAGAGTTTTGAACTCTAGATGTGTTTTGAAGGTAAAAATAAGATTTGAATGAAATTATATAAGACAGAAACACAGGAGCAAGATATTTTTGATCTATGCAAGTGGAAAGGTGGGTTTGCCATGAACTGAAGCAGAAAAGAAAGGAGGGGGTATAAGTGACTGTAAAGGGAGGAAACAGATTGATGGAATCAGTTTTAGTTGCACTAAATTTGACATATTTATTAGGCATCTAAATGGAAATGTTGAATAGGTTATTATTTTAGTCAAGTGCCAGTCTAGGACAGGAGAAACAACAGAATCACAAACAGAAGATTAATTAAGATGTAAACAAAAGTTCAGGATATGTGCCAAAGAGGAACACAACAGACATTTAATTCTGGAAGCAGTGTTAAGATGAAATATTTAGAGAACTCCAGGAACTATAAAGATGTTTATTTGACCTTTATGTTGCCTTAAAAATGCAAATTTGGCATTGGATATTATAGGGTACAGACTTCAAAAGGAAAAGGTAGGTTCCTTTCCCACACAGGTTTGTGTTAGTTTATTGTTGCTTTTTGCATACAAACACTAACCAATGCTAGAGTGCCTGTTTTGTTATGCATGCAGAGAAACAGCTATGGTGAGATGATTCTTTGTAATAGTCTACAGTACTCCTGTATAAGCTTCTATAATAAACCTTCACAGATTCCTAAGTGAGTTAATGACTTGTCCAGAGACTAAGTACAAAGGATTTATTTAAAGTTTAAAATAATTTCATAACTTGAAGGGTATAGGTTAAAAAACAAATTTATTTATTTAATTTTAAAAAATGGGAATAAAAAGAATTTTTGAGTTGGAACAATTACTTTTTTCAAATATTTTATTTAGTTAGTTATTTAATTGTTCAACAAATATTTATTAGATATTAATTATCTACCATTCACATTAGAAAAAGAATATTTCTCTCAGGAGGACAACTTTAACAAAGGTTTTAAATCTAACAAAACTGGAAAAATTCACCTTAACATAAAAATTTTCCTTTTAGCCCCAAATTGGGATAGGTTGTTGCAGTGAAAATATTGTGGATGTGTAGAAAGTAGGCTACCAAAATCTATATCCCAATTATCCAGGAGCTTGGTAGGATTTATACATGCCCATTTTCTATCCTCCCAACTTCCTCTTTCAGTGGCTTCATGGTGAGATTTATGGGAGGGGGGGGGAGGGGGCATGAGCATAGAAAAGATAATGGAATGAGATGATCATTATTACTCTAAGTACATGTATGAAGACACAAATGGTGTGACTCTACTTTGAGTACAACCAGAGATATGAAAATTTGTGCTCTATATATGTAATATGAGTTGTAATGAATTCTGCTGTCAAAAATAACAAATTAGACTTTTTTTCAAATATTTTAAATGTAGTTTAAGTTAAAAAAGTTTAGAAAAACTAATATTTTTCAAGACACTTATATTTTTTAAATTTGCAAATGCTCTGTGAACATCAACTAATTTTTCTTTTGGCAGGATATTGACCCACATCTATGTAAAAATAATTTGCTCTTTAAACTTTCAGTTCTGGGTAGAATGTACCTGCTCCACGAGGAGCTGCCTGCAGCAAGACTCTGGGCAGCAGCTGTCTAGGTGTGAAGGCTGCCAGAGCAGATGTCCTCACTGAGAGGAGGCTTCTGCTGTTTCTCCTGGTGGTGGAGTTGGCGGTGGCCTCAGGCTTTGGCCCACCTGGGCACGTGCCAAGCAACAGGTTAAAGATGCAGTAGCCATGGGCTGCTGCTCAAGTTCCAGATTTGATAAGTGGTGCGTTGCAACCGCCACCTCACAGAGCCTCTGTAGGAGCGGAGCTCCACTGCAAATTTTTTAAAATTCCTAGGAAATATTTTTGTGTGGAGCAATAGCCAATTGCCCTCCTGAGTAATATATATTATGTGCTGGTTTTCTAAAGCACCATGCCACTGTGTTTACAAAGACACAAGAGTAACCATTGTTCCTATGTCTATGGGTTTTGTTTTACTTTGCTGTGTACATAGTGTATAAGTCCTAATCTACATCTACTTTTTTGAGATGCTAAAGAAGTTGCCAGCATATCACAGAGGTAGAATTTGTAAAGAAATTTTGTATTCCTAGAAAAGATTGTCTTCTGAAAATTTGAGCATTATACAATACTGGATTGGTGAATGTCCAGAATTCTCATATTTTGAAGACATATTTAAACTAGAACTATTGTTTCATATATGAAGTTTTTTCAAGTCTGTCATGTACAAATTTGTCAGATTGAGTCCTTAATTATAACATCTAGACTGTCTAGAATTGTCTGGTGAGTGTTAAATGTATAAGTAGTAAATACTACTTCAGAAGGCTGAATGTGGATGCTAACACATAATAATGTGGGAGAGGGAAGAATGGAAGTTCATTGGGTTAGACAAAGGGCTATTAAAGGAAAGGAAGTAAGAATGGAATGAGAAAGACAATAGAATGTATCACACCTAACTTTTCCATGTTCATACACAACCAGTTTAACTTCACATCACATACAACCAAAGAAATGGGAGGTTATATTCCATGTATGTATAATATGACAAAATACATTCTACTGTTAGGTATATCTAAAAAGAACAAATTTTAAAAAATAAAATCAAAATCAAAATAATAAATCTGTATTAAACAAAACTATATATCTACAGAGAACTCTAAATCTAAGGAAACAAGTAAAATTAAAAACAATAAAACTTGAGAGTTTTACTTAAAAATGTGACCAAAAGAATGCTGGGGTGGCCAAATTATGATAGGGAACACAGTTTAAAGCAAGAAGTTATATGTGATAATATATATTTTAAAATAAAACTTTTTGAGAAGAGGAAAAGTATAATATTATATAAAAGTAAAAAAAAGGGCCCTTCCCTTTATACTGCAATAAGAATAGATATACTTTTCAATTCACATCAAACTTCCCAGATGTAAAATGATAAGATTCAGAGAATTAAATACAGAAACAGAAAGCAACACTTTAATACTTGGAGACACTATTACCCACTTGCTGTAAAAGAAAAGTCAAATGAATGGTAATCACAAATTAGAGGACTTTGAAAAATATTTTAAACCATTTTGACTAATATACTAAATTCTCTCAATAGCAAATGAAATGTTAAACTGGGTCAACCAAATGGTAAGAAATAAAAGAAAAGTTAATAGGTATGAAAATATTAAAATTGTTTTGTAAATATCAGAATAAATTTAGAAATAAAAATTGAAAGAAATGCTACAAAAATCCATCCATATGTGGTAATTGATTGAAAACTCTTGAATGTGGTTTTGTTCCAGAATGGAAAGATAAAATTCAAAGACCTTTGTACTCCTGATTGTTATCTGGGGACTTCACGTAAATATCTATCAATTCCCAACGTTATATTTTGCAGAAACAGAAAATTCTATTGTAACAATTTTATGGAAATTCAAAACTTTATGAATACCTCTAAAATATTCAAAATAAAACAACATTGCAAGAATGCTGTCTCATGACTTAAACACATTGAAATCTACAACATTAAATTGGTGATACTGATATCAAGTTAGACAAATAGACATTGAATTTTGAGTGTAATAAACCTTCTCAAATTCACCAAATTAAGACTTTTTCACACCAATATTTTTTACAGTATTATTCAATTGAGCTACCATGGGGAATCCAACCAAATATCTTCTGAAATGAGTGGATGGAGCAATTTGGAATATAAAAACTAAAAAATATGAATTTTTGTAATATCTATGATCAGGATAAATCTTCACAGCATTATATTAACTGAAATAAGTCACTACCAAAATGACAAATATAGCAGAATCCTAGTTATGTGAGATACCTAAACAAATAAAAAAAATAGCAAACAGAAAAACAAATAAAAACATTCTTAGTAGAAATGAGATTTGCATTAGTTAAAAGAGAAGACAGAAATGAACTATTGTTTATATGGAAAACGTTTTATTGATTTTGAGGTATAAACTATCTACAGATATGTTACATAACAATTTGAATTAAGTTTGCTGAATACTATACATGATATGTTGGAGAGGGCACTTTTGATCTGTGGTTTTGATCACAATTAAGATTTCTAACAGCACATAAATGATAAAAAAAGAATTGAAAATATTTTAAGCTACCATTAAAACTCTATGGTCTTTATTGGGTAAAATTGATTGAACTCATGCATGTTATCCAGTTACTAGGAATTCTGAGGCAGAAAGATTGCAATTTCAAGGACATCTTCAGTAACTTAGTGAGGACCATTCCTCAAATATAAATAGAAAGGAGATGGAAAATATAGCTCATTATTAGAACACCCCTGGATTCATTCACTATTACATTAAAATATAGAAAATTTGTGGACTGGGGTTGTGGCTCAGAGGTAGAATGCTCACCTAGCAAGCATGAGGGCTGGGTTCTATCCTCAACACTACATTAAAATAATAATAATAAAATAAAGATTGTGTTCACCTATATATAAAAAATATTTTTTAAAAAGAAAATTTGCACTTTTGTGAACATAGCCAGAATTAAAAATCAATTCACATAAAATATAAGAGCCATATAAAAAGGTGAAATATTTATACAAGCAAGTAATTGTTATATTAGCAATAGAAACAAGGATCATGCATATCTTAATTTCAACTTACATTTTCCTAATTTGTGAAGTAATGGAAATTGTCATCTAATATTAAAATACAGAACAAAATAAAACAGTATTAAGTGAAGTTAGAAAACTTATTCTAAAACATAAAACTCACACTATAATTTTTTTTAAAAAAATGAAATTTAAGAATTTCTACATAACCACAGATATAATATTTTACAAACCCTGTCATAAAACTAAAATTTGCTACTGAGACTATAGACCATGAAAGAGCATTTATTATGAATCTTGCCTTCATTTCACAGAAAATCCATTACAAATATTTATAAAAAGTGCTGATATGGAAATTTTAATGATTAAATATGTAAATAATCTTAGATAAACTACTTTATGAGATTAATTTACTACAATTATTTTACCTAGAGTTCTCAAAAACTAAACACATATTTTTTATAGACCAACAAATAATGAAAGATATTTTAGATCATGCCGAACCTCACAAGCACAGTTGAGTTTTGGTAGTTAAATTGAATGAACTGGGATATCACTAGAGAAAAACAGAGGACTTTAAAGAATTTGAAAGCATGATAAACACAAGGCAGTACGTATTCATAACAAACAAGAGAAATAAACGTAAGCTTCTGAAAAATCGTTCCCACTGCATAACTTCTTCATCAATATTTTAAAATTTGGCTCCCTCCTTGACTTTGGTCCCCTCAACTGTTTCCTCTGCTTGTGTAGGCCACAATATTTTACATCACTAAATTACTCTCAGTGCCACTTATCTAAAGGGAAAGACATATAACAGACCAAGAAAGGGAGAGATTGAAGATTAAAATAAATTTCATTAGCATTTTATCTGTACCAAAAAATATCCTTGAAAGCACAAATCTGAAACTCATTCTTATACACAAGTTCCCAGAAGACATTCTGTAAGGGTATAAAATTAACTCATAATAATTTGTTAACAATTCTGAAGGGAAGTTATGCTTGCCCATGAAATCCAAGTTTCTATAGTTGTCTAACATCACATTTCTATATAAATTTTGCTGAGCAGGCTGAAGGCATTCCCATTCCTCTTCAGTAAAATCATTGCCACATCCCTGAATGTTAACAGTTCCTAATATAAGAATAGGTAAATAAACTGCACATTGACCTCATGATCATTTTCAGAGTTTGTAATGTAACTCAAGTTGAAATGAAAGTTACTATACTTTCATGTAGGTGATGACTCATTATTAAGATGCTTTTAAGCACAGAGATACTATTATCTATCTCTGAAGAAGAGGTGACATAAGTATACTTAGAGAAGATAATCCTAAGTGAAGTTATCAATCTCAAAAAAAAAAATGCCAAATGTTTTCTTTGATATAAGGAGGTTGATTCATAGTGGGATTGTGAGTGGGAGCATGGGAGAAATAGACAAACTCTAGATAGGGCAGAGGGAAGGGAAGGGAGGGGCAGGGGATTAGCAAAGATGGTGGAATTTGATGATCATTACTATCCAAAGTACATGTATGAAGACACAAATTGGTGTGAATATATTATGTATACAACCAGAGATATGAAAAATTGTGCTCTAAATATGTAATAAGAATTGTAATGCACTCGGCTGTTTATGTAAACACCACTTTTATAAATAAAAGTATAAAACTCAGGCATGACCACAAAAATATACACTTTGTAATTTTTATATCATGATCAAAATTGTACATGTCAGTCAAATGAGAAAGGTATGGTAATTTTAAAAATTCTTAAATTATAATTGTACAATCATTAATAAGATATTTACTAAAATGTAGAATCATATTTATTAGTGCTGGAATGTAGCTGGGTTTTCTCAATTTGTAGTGAACTCTCTAGTGATTGCAGTACCAGTGACATAAGAAAAAATTTTGAAAAGCAACAAGGTAGACCAATTAGAGAAAATGTTTACCAGTGAATATAAGTTTAAATATTTTATGATATTTATGTATTTTATTAAATTAGCCAATAGCAACAAGAATCCTGTTTTGATTTTTGTGCTTTTTAAAAATTTAAATAATTTTTAATATATAAAATTAAATTATACATATTTATGCAACAAACTTTTATGTCTATATTATACGATGTTTTTAACAGGATAAACATATACCTTTTTAAAAATTAACATTTTTATTTAATTTTATTGATTCTTTCTAGTTCCACATGATAGTAGAATGCATTGTTATGAAATTATATATGCATGGGATATAATCTAGTGTAATTAAGATCCTATTCTTGTGGATGGCCATGATGGTGGGATTCACTTAGGTATTTTTACTCATATACATAGAAAAGTTATGTTAGATTTATTCTGTCTTTCACATTCCTATCACCTTCCCTTCTTTTTTTTTCACCATTGTATAATTTACTGAACTTTTTTCTTACCATTCCCCACTTTATGTGTTTAGTTTTAATATATTGACCGAAAATTCAACCTTTAATTTCAAAAGAATGGTTTATCTTACTTAGAATTATATTCTCCATATATATTTATTTATTGGCAAAATCATAAAGCCATTCTTCTTCATGGCTTAGTAATATTCTATTGTGTAAATAATCCATAATTTTTTAATCTATTTATCATTGAAGGGCACGTAGGTGGGTATTTTAGCTTAGCTGTTAGGAATTGTGCTGCTATAAACATTAATGTGGCTGTGTCATTGTAGTATGCTGATTTATGTCTTGTGGGTCTATATTGAGGAGCGGGAAAACTGGGTAAAATAATGGTTCCATTCCTTGAAAATCTTCATACTGCTTTTCAAATGGGTTGCTAAAACTTCAGTTCCACCAACAATGTATGAACATTCCATTTCTTCCACATTATCGTGAATATTTGTTACTTATATTCTTGATACTTGCCATTCTAACTGGAGCAAGATGGAATTTCAGTGTAGTTTCAATTTGTATTTCTCTAATATCTAGAGATGTTGAACTTTTTTCACATATTTATTGATCATTCATATTTTTTTTGAGAAGTGTCTGTTCAACACATTTGCCTCTTTCTTTCTTTCTTTCTTTCTTTCTTTCTTTCTTTTCTAATGTTACGGTTTTTGAATTCTTTATATATCCTAAAAATTGACAACATATGCAGGTAAGAAATATTTTCTCTCATTCTGTAGGTTCTCTCTTCATGGTATTTGGCTTTTGCTGTTAATATATTTAGTTTGATCCAATCTCATTGAATGATTGTGTTTTTTTTTTAATTTTAGACTCTTTTTCAGGAAGTCAGTTTCTGTGCCAATGTGTTATAGTGATGGGTATTCATTTTCTTCCAGTATGTGCAGGGTTTTTTGTGTAATTGCTAGGTCTTTAATCCACTTAGAGCTTATTTTGTTCATGGTTTAAACTTTTCCCAGCACCATTTGTCAGAGAGACTGTTTTTTTCTCCAGTGTTCATTTTTAGCACCTTTTCTAATAAGAGATATCTCTATTTATGTGGGTTTCTTTTGGTGTCTTTTATTCTGTTCCATTTGACTTTGTGCTTATTTTGGAGATATTATCATGCTATTTTTGTTATTATAGCTTTGTATTATAATTTAAGGTCTGGCATTGTAGTGCTCTGGGAGTTCTACTCTTAAGGACTTTTTTCCAGCTATTCTGGGCTTCTTATTTTTCCAAACAAATTTTATGACTGATTTTTCTATTTTTTGAAGATGTCATAGTTATTTTGATGGGGATTTATTTGAATCTGTATAGCACTTTTTATGGCATGGCCATTTTGACAATATTGATTCTTATCCCACAATTTGGGAGGTATTTCCATCTTCTATAGTTTTTCTCAATTTCTTTCTTCGTGTTCTAAAATTTTCATTATAGAGATCCTTCACCTTTTATATTAGGTTGATTTCTGAATGTTTTTTTCTGGAAGTTATTATAAAATGGAATAGTTTTCTTAATTTCTTTTAAGCTGATTTATTATAGTTGTATAGAAATGTAATTGACTTATAGACTTTAATATTGTATCCTGCTACCATGCTGAATATCTTCATGAGTTCTAGAAGTTTACCAGTAGATTTTTGGGGAATTTCTATGTATAATCATGTGGTCAATATAAAAAAAAAGAGATAGTTTGAGCTCTTTTTTCTCCTTATTAATAACACTATTTTTTTTACTTTGCCTAATAGATCTGGTAGAATTTCAAAGAGCATGTTAAATAAAAGTGGTTACAGTCAGCATGCTTGTCTTAGTCATATTTGTAATGAAAAATATTTCAGTTTCTTCATTTAGAATGATGTTGGAATTGGGTTTGTCATATATAGGTTTTATAATGTTGAGGTCAGTTTCTTCTATCCCTAGTTTTTCCTGGGTTCTAAATATATATGAATGCTCTATTTTTTTTCCAAATGACTTTCTGCATGTGTTGAAATAATCTTGTGGTTTCTGTATTTAAGTTTATTCATGGGATGTGTTAGACACGTTGATTTCCATATGTTGAACCATCTTAAATCCCTTGAATAAAACCCACTTGACCATGGTGAACTCTCTTTTTAATGTGGTCTTGTATGCCATTTGCATACAGAATTTTTTGAGATTATTTTGCATCTATCTTCATCA
This sequence comes from Callospermophilus lateralis, assembly GCF_048772815.1. NCBI lineage: Eukaryota > Metazoa > Chordata > Mammalia > Rodentia > Sciuridae > Callospermophilus > Callospermophilus lateralis. The sequence continues at coordinate 164,657,972 of NC_135305.1, forward strand.
AGGGTATTGCTATGAAGTTTTGTTTCATTAATATGTCTTTGTCTGGTTTTGGTATCAGGGTGTTATTATTTTTATAATAATGACAGCTATACCTTCTTCTTGCATGTGGTAACACTTTTTTTAAAAATTTTAATTGTATTATCTATTTATATATATTGCAAAGAATAAAATTATTGAAGGAAAAAAAATAGAACAAGTTTGAAAGAGTTTCTTCCTTTTCTATTTTGTAAAATAATTTCAGAAGGATTGGTGTTAATTCTTTAAAAGCCTGGAAAAACTCAACTGAGAATCCAACCAGTCCTAGACCTTAATTTTTTTGGTAGACTTTTTATGACTTCTTCAATTTCCATCCTAGAATTTGATCAGTTTCAATTTTCTATATACTTCTGGTTTAATTTGGTTAGGTAATATGTCACTAGGAATTTGTCAATATCTTCAAGATTTTCTGCCTTATTTAAATATGATTTAACAGGAGTTTCTGTTCATCCTCTTTCAGTAGTGTTTTCAAAATGAATTTTAATATGTTTTATTTTTCTCTCTTTTATTTAGCTTTGCTGAAAGTATATCAATTTTTTAACTCTTTCAAAGATCCAAATTTTTTCATTGATTTTTTTGAAAAAAATTTAAGTCAATTTTATTCAGTTGAGCTGATATTATTTTTGTCTTCTATTGATATTGGCATTGATTTGTTCTTTTTCTAATGTCTTGAGATATAATGCTAAATTATTTATTTGGTGGGTTCCTGTTATTTTTTTCTTTTTTTTATTAGTTGTTCAAAACATTACATACCTCTTGACATATTTTATTTCATACATTGGATTCAAGTGAATTATGAACTCCCATTTTTCTCCCATATACAGATGGCAGAATCACATTGTTTACACATCCACATTTTTACATACTGCCATACTAGTGTCTGTTGTATTCTGCTGTCTTTCCTATCCTCTACTATTCCCCCTCCACTCCCCTCCCATCTTCTCTCTCTACCCCATATACTGTACTTCATTTCTCTCTCTTGTTTCCCCCCCTTTCCCTTCACCTCCTCTTATATGTAATTTTGTATAACAATGAGGGTATCCTTCCATTTCCATGCAATTTCCCTTCTCTCTCCCTTTCCCTCCCACCTCTCATCCCTATTTAATGTTAATCTTCTTCTCATGCTCTTCCTCCCTGCTCTGTTCTTAGTTGCTCTCCTTATATCAAAGATGACATTTGGCATTTGTTTTTTAGGGATTGGCTAGCTTCACTTAGCATTATCTGCTCTAGTGCCATCCCTTTTCTCTGCAAATGCCATGATTTTGTCATTTTTTAGTGCTGAGTAGTAGTCCATTGTGTATAAATGCCACATTTTTTAAATCCATTCATCTATTGAAGGGCATCTAGGTTGGTTCCACAGTCTAGCTATTGTGAATTGTGATGCTATGAACATTGATGTAGCACTATCCCTATAGTATGCTCTTTTAAGGTCTTTAGGGAATAGTCCGAGAAGGGCAATAGCTGGGTCAAATGGTGGTTCCATTCCCAGATTTGCAAGGAATCTCCATACTGCTTTCCAAATTGGCCACACCAATTTGCAGTCCCAACAGCAATGCACAAGTGTAACCTTTTCCCCACATCTTCACCAGCACTTGTTGTTATTTGACTTTATAATGGCTGCCAATCTTACTGGAGTGAGATGGTATCTTAGGGTGGTTTTGATTTGCATTTCTCTGATTGCTAGAGTTGGTGAGCATTTTTTCATGTACTTGTTGATTGATTGTATGTCCTCCTCTGAGAAGTGTCTGTTCAGGTCCTTGGCCCATTTGTTGATTGGTTATTTGTTATTTTATTGTTTAATTTTCTGAGTTCTTTGTATACTCTGGATATTATGGCTCTATCTGAAGTGTGAGGAGTAAAAATTTGTTCCACATGTAGGCTCCCTATTTACCTCTCTTATTGTTTCTCTTGCTGAGAAAAAACTTTTTAGTCTAAATAAGTCCCATTTGTTGATTCTTGTTATTAACTCTTTTGCTATGGGTGTCCTATTAAGGAGTTTGGAGCCCGACCCCACAATATGTAGATTGGAGCCAACTTTTTCTTCTATCAGACGCAGAGTCTCTGATTTGATATTAAGCTCCTTGATCCATTTTGAGTTAACTTTTGTGCATGGTGAGAGAAAGGGATTCAGTTTCATTTGGTTGCATATGGATTTCCAGTTTTTCTAGCACCATTTGTTAAAGATGCTATCCTTCCTCCATTGCATGCTTTTAGCCCCTTTATCAAATATAAGATAGTTGTAATTTTGTGGATTGGTCTCTGTGTCCTCTATTCTGTACCATAGGTCCACCCGCCTGTTTTGGTACCAGTACCATGCTCTTTTGTTACTATTGCTATGTAGTATAGTTTCAAATCTGCTATCACTATACCGCCTGATTCACACTTCCTGCTTAGAATTGCTTTTGCTATTCTGGGCCTTTTATTTTTCCTTGAAGATCGCCTCCGATGTTGAAAGAGAGAAGATCCTGGAACAACTTTTTTCAAATGCTGAAAAATAATGGATTTCAACCAAGAATACTGTATCCAGCAAAATTAAGCTTCAGGTTTGACAATGAAATTAAAATATTTCATGATAAACCCAAGTTAAAGTAATTTGCAACCAGAAAACCAGCACTGCAAAGCATTTTGAGCAAAACACTACAAGAAGAGGAAATGAAAAACAGCACCCAAAACTAACAGTGGTAGATAACTCAGTAAAGGGAGGGGGGAATAACCAAAGAGGAAAACAAGCCAAATTAAAATAAATAAATAAACATGACTGGAATTACAAACCATATATCAATAGTAACGCTAAACGTTAATGGCTTAAACTCACCAATCAAGCAACATAGGCTAGTAACCTGGATTAAAAAAAAAAAAAAACAGATCCAACAATATGCTGCCTTCAGGAGACTCATATGATAGGAAAAGACATACACAGGCTGAAGTTGAAAGGTTGGGAAAAATCATACCACTCATATGGTCCTCGGAAACAAATAGGAGTGACCATACTCATATTGAATAAAATCAACTTCAAACCTAAGTTAATCAAAAGGGATAAAGAAGGACACTATATATTGTTAAAAGGAACCATTCACCAACAAGACATAACAATTATCAATATGTATGCACCAAATGATGTTGCTGCAATGTTCATAAACAAATTCTCCTGAAGTTCAAGAATCAAATAGACCACAGCACAATAATTATGGGTGACTTCAACACACCGCTCTCACCATTGAACAGATCCTCCAGACAAAAGTTGAATACAGAACTATAGAACTCAATAACACAATCAATAACCTAGACTTAACCAACATACATACAATATATCAAACATCATCAAGTGAATATACATGCTTCTCAGCAGCACATAGATCTTTCTCAAAGATAGACCATATATTATGCCATAGGGCAAATCTTAGTAAAAATAAAGGTGTGGAGATAATACCATGTATCTTATCTGATCATAATGGAATGAAACTGGAAATCAATGATAAAAGAAGGAAGGAAAAATTCTGCATCACCTGGAAAATAAACAACATGTTACTGAATAATCAATGGGTTACAGAAGACATAAAGGAGAAAATTAAAAATTCTTAGAGATAAATGAAAACACAGACACAGCATATCGGAATCTATGGGACAAAATGAAAGCAGTTTTAAGAGGGAAATTCATTGCCTGAAGTTCATTCCTCAAAAAAATAAAAAAAAAAATAAAAAAAATAAATGAGCTCACATTTCATCTCAAAACCCTAGAAAAGGAAGAGCAAAACAACAGCAAATGTAGCAGAAGGCAAGAAATAATTAAAATCAGAGCAGAAATAAATGAAATGGAAACAAAAGAAACCATTGAAAAAATTGATAAAATTAAAAGTTGGTTCTTTGAAAAAATAAATAAGATCAACAAACCCTTAGCCATGCTAAAGAAGAGAAGAAGAGAGAGAACTCAAATTACTAACATACGGGATGAAAAAGGCAATATCACAACAGACACAACAGAAATACAGAAGATAATTAGAAATTATTTTGAAACCCTATATTCCAATAAAATAGAAGATAGTGAAGACATAGATAAATTTCTTAAATTATTTAATTTACCCAGATTGAGTCAGGAAGATACACACAATTTAAACAGACCAGTAACAAATGAGGAAATAGAAAAAGCCATCAAAAGACTACCAAACAAGAAAAGCCCTGGACCAGATGGGTATACAGCAGAGTTTTACAAAACCTTTAAAGAAGAATTAATACCAATACTTTTCAAGTTATTTCAGGAAATAGAAAAAGAAAGAGCTCTTCCGAATTCATTCTATGAGGCCAACATCATCTTGATCCTGAAACCAGACAAAGACACTTTAAAGAAAGAAAACTACAGACCAATATCTCTAATGAACCTAGATGCAAAAATCCTCAATAAAATTCTGGCGAATTGGATACAAAAGTATATCAAAAAATTATGCACCATGATCAAGTAGGATTCATCTCTGGGATGCAAGGATGGTTCAATATACGGAAATCAATAAATGTTATTCACCACATAAATAGACTTAAAGTTAAGAACCATATGATCATCTCGATAGATGCAGAAAAAGCATTCGACAAAGTACAGCATCCCTTTATGTTCAAAACACTAAAAAACTTGGGATAACAGCAACTTACCTCAACATTGTAAAAGCTATCTATGCTAAGCCTCAGGCTAGCATCATTCTAAATGGAGAAAAACTGAAGGCATTCCCTCTAAAATCTGGAACAAGACAGGGATGCCCTCTCTCACCACTTCTATTCAATTAGGTTCTTGAAATACTGGCCAGAGTAATTAGACAGACAAAGAAATTAAAGGCATACAAATAGGAAAAGAAGAATTTAAATTATCACTATTTGCAGATGACATGATTCTATACCTAGCAGACCCAAAAGGGTCTACAAAGAAACTACTAGAGCTAATAAATGAATTCAGCAAAGTGGCCAGATATAAAATCAACATGCATAAATCAAAGGCATTCCTGTATATCAGCGACAAATCTTCAGAAATGGAAATGAGGACAACCACCCCATTCAAAATATCCTCAAAAAAATTAAAATACTTGGGAATCAACCTAACAAAAGAGGTAAAAGATTTATACAATGAAAACTACAGAACCCTAAAGAGAGAAATAGAAGAAGATCTTAGAAGATGGAAAATTATACTCTGTTCATGGATAGGCAGAACTAACATCATCAAAATGGTGATATTACCAAAAGTTCTCTATAGGTTTGATGCAACGCCAATCAAAATCCCAATGGCATTTCATGTTCCTGTTTTTAAACAAAGGAGCTCAATGCTATGAACTTTCTTTTTAGAGCCACCTTCATAGTGTCCCAGAGGTTTGTTTATGCTGTACCACTATTCTTATTTACTCCTAAGGTTTTTTTTCTTTTTAATTTTTACCACTGATTTCTTCTGCTACACACTCATCATCCAGTAGAAAATGATTTACTCATAAGGTGTTCAAATAGTTTCTACTATTTGTTTTATTATTGATTTATAATTTTAGTCTATTATTACTTGAGAGTATGCAGCACATTTTATTTATTTATTTATTTATTTATTTGCTAAGAGTTGTTTTGTGGCCTAAAATAGAGTTTATTATAGAAAATTTTCTATAATAAAATATTTTATTATAGAAAATATTTATGTGCTCCTGAGAGGAAGGTATATTTATTTGGATAAAATATTCTATCTATCTGCTAGGTCTTGATTATAATTTTTGGTTCTGTAGCATCTTTTTTTAATTTTTGTTTCTTGGATTATCTACCTAATGTTAGGTATGTTAAAGTTACCAAGTATTATTATGTGGTGACTATTTGACTCTTGATATTGAGGAGAGTTTGATGTATGTATCAGCTTCATTTGTGGCATAAATATTCATGAGTGTTTCTTCTTTTTGTATGATTCCCTGAAGCAGTATCAAATGTCCTACTTTGTCTTTTCTGGTTAACTACTTTGAAATCATCTTTATCTGATATGGGAATAAAAATTCATTCTTGTGTAAAAGGATAATATGAATAAAATTTTTTCACCAATCTTTCACCTTCAGTCTGTAGATGCCATTTTTTATAAGACTTTTGAAGACATCCTATTACTAAGACTTGTTTTTTGATTAAATCTTCAAGCTTATGTCTTTTGATTTAAGTTTAGACCATTTACATTCAGTGTTATATTAAAAGATGCTTTCTATTTTCTGTCATTTACTTTATTTCTAGTTCTTAAATGAATTAAACTTGCCTATGATTGACTACATTTCAAGTGGGTTTCTTGCTTTGCTCATTTTTGTTTTTCCTCTCCATGAATTCTTGAAATATTTTATTGAGTATGTATTCTATTGCCAAATTTATAGTTGTGAATTATTTAAATTGTTTATCATTGAAAGTTTGTATTTTATATTCAAATCTAAACTTTTTTTCTAGATATAGTATTGTGGTTGCCATCCACCTTTTCAGTAGAGTTTGGTATATATTGTTTTAAGAATTCCTGTCTGTTAGGGTCTGGGTTAAAAAACAAAATGGCTGAAATTTGCATTTGTTTTCCTCTAACTGTGATTAGTATTTTTCTCTTGCTGCTTTTAAAATGCTATTTTTTTTTTTACATATTAGGTATGTTAAAAGTAATGTGTCTTCATATGGTTTGTTCTAATTATGTATATTTGGAATCCTTTATAATTTATTCTTTGAAAATAGTTTTTATTTGCCAATGGATTTTTTTTACTTTATTTGTTTATTTATTTGTGGTGCTGAGAATTGAATCCAGAAATTCACAAATGCATGGCTCTACCAATGAGCCACAACCTCAGTCCCTGGAGTTCTGTATGGTTTCTGTATTTGATTATCCATTATATTTTTAAGTTTTGAAAATTTTTCTGATATTATTTTATTGAAAAGATTGTGCATTAATTTAGTCTGTATTTCAGAGCCTTTATCTTTACTGATTAATTTTTCGTTTGGCATTTTTATGCTATCCCATATTTCTTAAAATTTCTGTACATAGTACCTTAATATTTTTGTTCTACAGTGATATTTTTTCAAGATTAAATACTCTGTCTTCAAGGCTGAAAAGTCTGTTTTCCATGTGGACTATACTTCTGGTGATGATTTCAATTAAATTTTTAATTTGGTTTATTAACCAAATAACCAAATAAGTTATTTTGGTAATTTCCAATTGATTCTTTTTCAGGATTTCTATCTTCTTCTCTCCCTCCTTTTTTTTTTCATCTTACTACTATACTCTGATAGCCTCTCTTAGCAAGCCCCAGTATTATGTCCTGCCCTAGCCCTATCCTTCGTTATGTCCAGATTTACCTCACATCCTCTTCTGTCAGAGAACAGCAGACTGTATTGAGGTCAAGGATGAAAAGAAGCCAAAAGCTCCCACTTTCTCCTCTACTTTTTTTAATTGAGTAAAGAAGGTAAAACACTTCTTTTTTATTGTTTTCTGATTTTTTTTCTTGGATAAAATAATAAAAGAAAAGTAAATGAGTACTTACCATTGGCAATTATGCAGGGGCATTAAGAGTAAGAGAGCATGAAGTGGTTTTATGGGCATCATTTATGTTCTATTTCTTGATGTAGGCAATAGAACCTGGTATATTTACTTTGTGTTAATTCAAGGATCTCTGTCATTTTTGATATTTGCCTATTCTTGCTGTGCTCAATTTGATCAAATTTATTGCATAAAACATGTGGAGGAGAGTAAAAGGAGTGATTTAAAGTAACACTAGGGGAAATAATATAGTAATGGATATAATAATTTTGTTGATTGTCATCCTGGTTTAATGTGTTTGTACATATACCATGAGATAAAAGTATATAACTAAGATATATATATATATATATATATATATATATATATATATATATATATATATATATATGTTAATATGTGCCACTTAAACTGTCATAAGGCTGTAACAAATTGGGATACATCTAAAGCCAAGGTTAAAAAAGAAACATACAGACATACATTAGTAAGCCATAACTTGACTAAGAATTTATTAGCAAATCATCCATCTCAATAGTTTGGAAACCTAAATTTTATAAAAATAAGAGTAAAGAAAATCCTAAACAAAAGAGCAAAATTAGAAGCTATTTAAAATAAGCACACCACAGAAAGAATCACCAATGTTAATGTTGGTGCTTTAAAAAGCAAATGAGCCAGGTCTGGTGGTGAACACTTGTAATTTCAGTGACTCAGAAGGCTGAAGAAGAAGGATCATGAGTTTCAAAACAGTCTCAGCAACTTAGTAAAGCATTTAGCAACCCAGAAAGATCCCCTCTCTAAATAAAATACAAAAAAAGTACTGGAGATGTGACTCAATGGTTAAGTGCCCCTAGGTTCAATCCTTGGTATGAAAAATAAAACAAAACAAAAAATGCAAATGAAATTGAAAGAGCTCTGATAAATTCAAAAATTCAAGAAGTAAAATTATGTAAATTAATACTATAGAATTGCACATACATGCATATGAAATGATGTCTTGCTTGATGGAAATATATTCTAGAAAATTCATTTGAAGATAATTTTGCCATTTTCCAAATATCTGAGTGGACTGACAAGAATCTAGATGGTACAGACTACTACATGGCTAGGCTATTTGCTATATCCATGATTGTACATAAAGTCTACCACTTACCAAAATACCATAATGTTATAAAGTTAAAGGAGTAAGTATAGACCTAATAATAAAATGAATAAATGGTAGCAAGACAAAACTTTTAATTCTTTTGCTATTTAGGCTGTGATACATCACAAAGATTATGGTGCAGGGAGAGGTAAAATGGCATTCATTCTAAAGAAAGATGCTACAATATTGAGAAATGTGTGAAAAAATGCTATTGTACCTTTCACTCATACCACAAAACAACTTTTATTCAAACACTAAATACTGAGTAAAAGAGTTAATAATAAATAATAAAAAATATAAAAGAATATATAAAACATTCAAAAATTGACATAAAAATGGGGGAGATAGAATTTATTTGTTTGTGCATATCTGAAATATCCTGTACTCTGCAGGCTAAGGCAAGAGCATCACAATTCTAAGGCCAACTCATTCAACTCAGAGAAACCATATCTGAAAATACAATTTAAAAAAAAGCTGAGGATATGGTTCATAAATAGAACAACCTGGTTTTAATCCTCAATATTATTAAAAAAAGAAGAAAAAGGTTATTTCTTTTTCAAAACTACACAAAATAGTTTGTTTTAATATTTTTTATCAAATTTTTCTATTAAAGAGTGCAAGAAGAAGTGTCAAGGTAAAAGAAACTAATCACACAACAACAAAATATTTTTCCTAATTTTACCTAGTTTGACAAATACTATAATATATGTTTTATGTAGATGTCACATGAATGTTACATTTCATGTGTAAGCATATTTAAAAATAAAATGTGCAGAGTTTGAGAAAATAAAAATACAGAGAAGCACATAAAAGACTCATTTACACACCCTATTTATAAATGATAAAACTGTCATTATAAAGAAGGCCTTTTTCTCCCAGTTAACCTATAATTATACTTGATCAAAATCTTACCATGCTCTACCTTTTGTTAAAGAGGAATCAAAGCACAAACTACTAAAATTCTCCTGAAATGTTAAATTGATATAAAATTAGTCGAGAACTCTCTGATATATAAGAGCAAAAGTTCCAGCTATCTTTACCTGATAGTAACAGTAACAGTAATGTTATGAATTATAATATGGTGATAATTTAAAGACCAAGAAATCACAATACAGAAAATTTCATAGGTAAATTTATATGTATATAAATATCATTTTTTATTATTAAGTGCAATATAATTTTATTGCATCAGTCAAGTATAAAACTTTTTGCCTCCAGAGAAGCTATTAGAATTGTTATTATCAATAAGTTGAACAATAACTAGTACTCCAATTATATGAATGTGGAAGAAAGAAACACTTTCATACCATGCTAGAATATGAATTTAGTGGAAACAATTGTAATTTGAAATTCTTTCAGCTATTTCCTTAAGAAACTATACCCACTAAATTTAGACTGCTCTCTAACAAGAAAAGACCTAAGTAGTGATATAAACTACACTCTCAAGAGACATAAGATATCCCAGCTGAGGGATGTCTTTTCAGTAAGTTCCAAAACACAGTACCAGGAAAATTCCATAGAGGAGAATAAGAACATCTCTTACATAAGGTCCCACCAAAGGGACTACCAGCATAAAGACACTCTGAAAAGGTGTTTGCTCTTGGAGAGACAAAGAAAAAATAGAAAGACAAGTTTTTGCAAAGGTCAAGAGATTTTTTTTTTTTTTTTTTTACATTTCAATCCTGTGAAATGCTGATAAACAAACAAAAAACCCCACAAATATTTCTATTGATTTTTCTAAGGATCTATGAATTTGAAATGGGACCATGTTAAATCTGAGATCTAAATCCAGTTCTTATTTTAAAATTTTGAGACAGGTCTTTGTAACTTTCACACAGTCTACCTTAACTCCTGATTTTGACCTTGAAATTGTAATCTTCTTGCCTTAGCCACATGAGTCTCTGGGATTATATGCAGGTGTCACTGCTTCTAGCCAGAAAACAATTTTTTAAAAAAATTCCGTTCAGTTAGTGGTAAAAATAAATAAATAAATAAATAAATAAATAAATAAATAAATAAATAAAGTACTTTGCACATTTAAATTTTAATGTGGAAAAATAATTGATAATACTGGGGAAATGGTAAGTTGTCTATATATACATATAGGTATAAGCACACACACATGAAGGTTTAGGCTGGGAGAGAATATTGCAGGTTTGATATTTTGCTTCCTATAAGTTTAGAATATTCAGGAGTATCCAAGCAGGGTGACACATAACTGTAATACCAGCAACTCAAAAGACTGGGGCACAAATTCAAAATCACACTCAGCAACTGTCTTAAGATATTTTTTAAATAAAAAAATACAAGAAACAAAAAACAAGTATAACAGGTATGTAGCTAAGTTTTAAAGAATATCTGGATTCAATTCACAATACCGCCACTTCCCAAAAAGAAAGAAAAGCAAATTCAGGAAGAAGATAGAACTAGAATACCTACAGACCACAGCTCCCATTATGCAGGAAAAAAAAATAGTGGATTTTTGATTTTGAATATTATCCCACTCTACAATCCACCACACAATCTGAGAAAGTGCTGAAAACATGGCACATCTGTTCTTAGATAGGACTTCAAGAAAGGGCTGAAGACATTCTGTAGGGATAGAACAGGACTCCCAGGATCTATTGCTAATATATAACCCACTTGAATAGCCACTGGGGATTCAGAACTTACCTGCCTCAGAAGAGGACCCAGACCTGAGAACACTAGAGACTACTTCAGGGATTCCAGTTAACCATTAACAGTTTCCATCATAGTCAATGCAGCCACTTTCAAGCAACCTCACCCCCAGTCTCAGGATGCCACTGCATACTCACCTTTTACTGGCTTTTGAGCCACCCAGTGTTCTCCATATAGATCATCAACCACCTTCATAGTAGGATAAAAAGATTCTCTGAACATAAAAGAGGGATCCTAGAGATGGATACCCACAATGGCAGGATCCAGAGAGAAATGCCATACCAGAGATTAAAAGCCTGCTCCTCTTTACTTGCTGTGTGCTGGATTGGACAATGTTTTTCTAAAGGCTCCTGAGTGGAAAGGGCATATGTCTTCACCTGCTCTGTCTGAGTCTAGTGAGTTTTCTGAGTGACAGGAGGTGACATCAAAGGCAGAAATAAATGAGGAATGAGGTCGCAATCGCAGGATCTTGCCTGTAGATTTCTTTTTCTTTTTCTTTCTTTCTTTTTTTTTTTTAGTTTCTGGGATTTGAAATTCAGATCCTGGGGCTGCAGCTAATTTAAGACAAGGTTTCCTTGGTGAAGTGAGCTCCAGCATAGTCAGGATGACACTTGCATATAACCTTGCATATAAGGCCTTTTCTATTTGAGGATTATATATGTCTATATATTATTAATAGATGGCAATAATAAATTGAAAATTCTGTAAAATTTTACTTAACATCCCTCCTCTGTTTTTTTGTGAGAAATCAGATTGGACATTTAATTTGGAATGAATTCCTTTAAAAAAGAAATAAGCAATGAGAGTACTAAGTGAGGTTCAAGTATAATTAACACTTTCTCATATTCATATAAAAATACTAGAAATTGAACTTAATCACATAACCCAAAGTATCTATGTGACTATTACCATTATGTGACAAAAATATTACTAATAAAGTATATGTAGTTTTAAAACAGAACACTTCAAACTATGTCAAGTATCCGAAATATCTCAATTCACAGAAGCTTATATTATATTTGACACTGACCTCAGGTAAATGAGTTCCTGACCACTCCTTTTTATGCTACAGATCAAAGATATAATTTCTTACCAATATTTATTCTCAGATCCAAAAAATAGGAGAGACTCTGCTCTGAGTTAAAGCAGGTAAACTTATCCAGAAAGTTTCCAAAAATAGAATTTTTCCACTAAATGCTGGCCACAGTCCATTTAATTCAGAAATCAGCAAGATAAAAAAGGATAAAGTTCCAGGACTTGGGGCCTATGTCTTCAAATTCACATATTTGATTCTATTTTTTAAATGCATTAAATGTAAACTTCTTATTTTTGCAATTTGGACTTAGACTTACTGGCCAGTCCATGAAATTTTTTTCTTCCTTTGACAAAAGCCCCTTAATAAGCAATTAGGCTTGAAATCAAGATGAATTGTTTTACTAGGCATTATGGCACACACCTGCAATACCAGCAGCCTGGGAAGCTTAGTCAAGAGAATTGCAAATTCAAAGCAAGCCTCAGCAACTTAGCAAGACCCTGTCACTGATAAAAAGTTCTGGGGATGAATATCTGTGGTTAAGTGATCCTGGGTTCAATCCCAGTACCAAAAAATGTGTCTAACTTACAAGCTCAAACACCTCCACTACACCCCACGACTCATCCAACTGTTTTTATTATTTTTGAACTTGATTTGTAACAATTATCCATAAAATTAGGAATTCAATGTGTGTGAGTATATACTATATATATACACACACATACACATATATACGTGTGTGTGTGTGTGTATTTCTTTATATACATAAAGAACTGCTCTTCTCAGCAAAAGAAACAATCTGTGAGATGAAGAGAGAACTTACAGAATGGAAGCAAATTTTTTACCACACACACATTTGATATAGTACTAATCTCCAGGATATAAAAGAACTCAAAATACTTAACACCAAAACAAACAAATGAACAGGAAACAAAACAACTAAATCATTACATGGGTTAAGAAACTGAAGAAACACTTCTCATAAGATACGCAATGTCTCAAAAATATATATAAAAAAAACATCTTCAATATCTCTAGCAATTAGAGAAATGCAAATCAAAACTACTCTAAGAGTTCTTCTCACTTCAGTCATAATGCAGTTATTAATAGTATAAGCTACAATAAATGTTGGTGAGAATTGGGGGAAAAAAACACCCTTGTGGTACTGCAAATTGGTTCAACCAAGCTGAAAAGAGGTATAGAGATTCTTTTAAAAAATTACAATGGAACCACCATTTGACCCAGCTATCCCACTCCTTCATTTATACCCAAAATATGTAAAAACAAACAACAACAACAAAAAAAAAACATACTACCAGTGACACAGAAACATCAGTATTTATAGTACTACAATTCATAATAGCTAGATTGTGGAAGAAACTAGATGCACTTCAGTAGGTGAATGGATAAAGATATATGTGTATACACACAATGGAATATATTCATAATTAAAAGAGAATAAAATCATCACATTTTCAGGTAAATGAATGAAGTTGGAGAATATTATGCTAAGTGAAATAAGCTAATCCCAAAACAGCCAAAGGCTGAAATTTTCTTTTGTAAGTGGATGCTGATTCATAATAGAGGTCAGGGGAGGAGCATGGGAGGAATGGAGAAACTTTGCATAGGGCAAATAAGAGAGAGAAGAGAAGAGTGGTTATGGGGGTAGAAAATATGGTGGAATGAGATGGACCTCATTACCTAAGTACACATATGAAGACATAAATGCTGTGACTCTACTTTGAGTACAATGACAGAAATAAAAATTTGTACTATGAATTGAAATGCATTCTGTTGTAATGTGTGACAAATTAGAACACATTAATTAATTAATTTTTAAAAATGCAGACAAGACACTTGCCTTCCCCTACTCTCTCTCTCTCTCTCTCTCTCTCACACACACACACACACACACACACACACATACACACACACACACACAAACACACACACAAATTCTATATATATATTCTATATATAACATGCACATGTGTATATATACATACACAAAAGGAGCCCCATAACCAAACAGGTAAAGAAAAAAGTTTTTCTTTTACCTGTTTGGTTATGGGGCTCCTTTTTCAGTACCCACCAAAGTTCTGATTCAGTTTCTAACGAGGAGAGCCATCAGCCAGAAGTATTCTCAGTCCTCTTTTAGAAATAAATTAGCAAATAATACATCTTTCTATGTCATTTTCTAATGATCATTGACAATAGAGGCATGCAGCAGAGAACTCTTATTGGGAACACAGTCTAAAAGGAGGAAAAGGGAAAACTTTATTATTTGCACTACCTTAAACCCCAAGAAAATTGGAATCTGTAAATCAGATATGAAGATTAACATATACTTGGGACAGGTTCCTACAGTAAAAAGGTTATTTAAACTATACAAAAAATATATTATTTTAGTTGTAGAGGGACACATAATATCTTCATTTATTAATTTATATTTATGTGGTGCTGAGGATTAAACCAGTGCCTCACACATGCTAGGAAAGCACTCAGCCCCTGAGATATGGAGCCAGTCCCTTATTAAAATCTTTTGAAAGAAAATTCATTTGAGTTGCACATGATGATTAAACAATTAGTATCTGCACAGTGTCTTTCATGTGCTTTGTCAACTGTGCACTATAGCACATACAGGTATTTATAGTCTCCATGAAGAGCATTATTCATCTGTGTTCTCTAAAGTTATTCCCATTTTATGGATGAGAAAACATAGTTTTCTAGACATTTAGTGGCAAATTAGCAGCACACAGAAAACTACCCAGAGACAGAACTGTATAAAATTCCTTCAAAGCTCCTCAAAGTCTTGTTTGCTCCTGACACAGGGAATGTCAATCTGGAGAAAAACTATTTTCTTTCCATTTGGAAGAGAGTGCCTTGAGAAGACATTCCAGGGTCAACAGAAATGTGTTTTGTTCTTTCATGTTAAGAAAATCTTTAGAAACACAGCTCTTAAGCCAGATGTCTTAAAAAGATACATGCTTGGAGATTAGATGGTGCAAAAAACACATGAGATGACCAGAGTTATTCAGTAAAAAAATAAATCTAAGAGGCTTATTAGAAATTAATAAGGTAAAAAATGTAACTATTTCTAAAAATAAATGTTCTTTAGTTGCTATCTCCACAACATATCATTAAGTAAACAATAAATTATGTATTGATTATTTCTAGGATTTGCCAAACCTTATTCAATATAATTTTGTATTTAACTCCAAAATCAAGATAATAGAATGCAGGGGCTGGGATTGTGGCTCACCTAGCACACCTCCAGCTCTGGGTTTGATCATCAGCACCACATTAAAAATAAATAAATAAATAAAATAAAGGTATTGTGTTCACCATCAACTAAAATATATATACATATTTTTAAAAGATAATAGAATGAATGATTCACTTGCAAAAACATTTAAAAAATGGTCAAGGAGGAGCAATGGATATTTCAGTAAATCTATCATTCAACAATTTAATTATCTTATTATTTTAGGATATATATTCATTTTTCTGAAGCCATAATGTAGATAGATAATGGCTTTATTTTTCATTTTGTAATTTCCAAAAATAAGCCCTATAATTCCATTTGAAATAACATACACTTATAATACAGACAAGAAACTTAATATACTGAAGGAAGAAAAAAGGCAATTTAAAAGAAAATGAGAGTAAACATTTTTTTTCTTAAAATCAAACCTTATCTGCCTTTTTAGAAAATCTATTTTCTTAACTTTGAAGCCAGAAACTGCTGGGAGCCACAGCCAATTAATATGATGCATGGCATTTTTGATTGAAATGTGATGCCAGCTAGCCATTGAGATGATATGATTATGTTAAAAATTACATTCATATGGATACCGGACTCCTGCTGCGGGACTCCTGAAGAGTTCCCATTGGTTGGGAAAGTGCAGTAGGAGGGAATTCCGGGGGAGGCGCTTGCGCTGGAGTTCCAGGAAGGAACCGGCGGAACGCCGCGTGGGTGGATCGGGAAGCTTCCCGGGCACGGACGTGGTATTGGCGGTTTTTTCAAATAAAGTTTGTTCCTGTTTGAGTGGCTCTTGATCTTGTGCCCAGCCAGAGACTGCGGGAACTGGTGGCCCGTACGGGGAGCACCTGAAGCTTGGAGGTGAGTAAAATTGCTCGCCCCTGAGGGAAGGCGACAGAATGGGTGACCATTTCAAAAAACAATGTGTTCTTCTTTTGATTTATTTTGTTTTTGTTTCAAGCTGCCTATCCCTAGAATTTTCTCAGGCAAACTGGGAAAAATGGTTGGCTCAAGGCTTGAAGTTGTTTGGCCCGGAGAAAGAGAAAATTGATACAACTATTCTTTGCTCCGTTTTTGTTTCATTCTGTTTCGGTTTTGTTTTATGCTACCTTATTGGGTTGCGTTACCTTTATAGTAGATTAGAAACTAGTAAAAAACAAACTGAAAAACTGTTAAGTAAATTGTTAGAGGTCCAAACTGTAGTAGAAAACATGTCAGGTCAAGCAAAAGAGAAGGTCTCTCCAGCTAGTCAGACAGAGGAAAATTTGAAGAAAGAAAGCTTAGAGGAAAAACGACCATCAAGTGGGGAATTACAACAGGAGGCTGCTACTAACTCTGTTCTATCACCAGAGGGTGTAATTCAACCAACAGCTCCACCTACAGCTGAGCGGCCCTCAACTCCCGTAGTTGATGCACAAAATCCTAAGGCAAGATACCAAAGACTAGCATGCCCTGTACTTGAGCAGGCAGGAGGGCAACGAATTCACCGTGCTTTAGATTTCAAAACAGTAAAGCAATTAAAGGAGGCTGTAACAACCTATGGCCCGCAAGCACCCTTCACCATAAGCATGGTCGAATCTATTACCAACTTAGACATGACACCAGCAGATTGGGCTAACATGTGTCAATCTGTGCTAAATGGAGGACAATATTTGTTATGGAAGGTTGCCAATGAGGAATTCTGCATGGAGATAGCTAGGCGAAATACAGCAGCCGGTTACCCTCAAAGAAATCTGGAGATGTTGTTAGGAAAGGGACCTTATGAGGATCAACGGCAACAAATTGAATATCATCCTGGTGTATACGCACAAATTGCTGCAGATGCAGTTAGGGCATGGAAAACTTTACAGGGGCATGGAGATTTACAAGGACAGTTATCTAAGGTAATACAAGGAACTAACGAACCTTACGCTGAATTTGTAGATAGGCTTATTCAGACAGCTTCTAGAATATTTGGAGATGTAGAACAGGCAATGACATTTATAAAACAACTGGCTTATGACCAAGCAAATCGTTGCTGCAGAGAGGTCATTAGACCATGGAAACATGAAGATTTAAACCCATATATTAAATTATGTAGAGACATTAATGAACAAGGACAAGTCTTAGCAGCAGTACAACAGGCTTTAGATGCCAGGCCAAAAACATGCTACAATTGTGATCAGACAGGACATTTTAAAAGGAATTGCCCCATAGGAGGAGGGTTTAACAAAGCTAGGTATCAAAGAAATAGAATACCAGGTATTTGCCCACGATGCCGTAGAGGGAGACATTGGGCTAATGAATGCCGTTCTCAAACCACCATAGAGGGCACTCCGTTATCAAAAAACGGACAAGGATCAAGTGTTTACCCATGATATCGTGGAGAAAGGCATCAGGCTCCATTGCCAAAAAACGGACTGGAGGGCCCAATGCTCCGGGGCCCAAAACCACAAATATACGGGGCAATGGAGGAACCAAGCAGCACCATCAAGGTAGTGCCCAGGACACATTATCCATTAAATCCCTCATCAGACAAACTAGAGGGAGCGCAGGGCTGGACATCTGCACCTCTGCAAGAGCAGTACTAACTCCAGAGATGGGAATTCAAATCATTCCCACAGGAGTAAAAGGACCTCTTCCCCAAGGAACGGTAGGCTTATTATTGGGACGCAGTTCTTCCACACTAAAAGGACTTATGATAAGTCCCGGGGTAATTGATCCCGATTATGAAGGTGAAATAAAAATTATAGCTAGTTCTCCAAGAGGCATATCAGTTATCTCACCAGGGGATAGAATAGCACAGTTACTAATAATACCCAGCCTACATGATAAATTTTCCAGTCGTACTGTAGAAAGAGGTACCAGGGGATTGGGCTCCACAGGTGTAGATTGGGCTATGCTGTCTTTAAATTTAGATTCTCGCCCCATGCTAAAACTAAATATTCAAGGACACGACTTTAATGGGCTACTGGACACAGGTGCAGACCTTAGCATCATATCTAGTCAGGAATGGCCAAAACATTGGCCATTACAACAAGCCACTCAAACGCTTCGAGGCCTAGGAGTGGCTACTAATCCCCATAGAAGTGCAATGGTATTAGATTGGAAGGATCCTGAAGGATGTGAGGGAACTATACAGCCATATGTATTGGATCATCTTCCTATAAATTTATGGGGACGAGATGTCCTAGATCAATTAGGTTTGACGTTAACAAATAACATCAATCCTAATGCGCCCACTACTAGGGCTAGACAAGGTTTTAAAAAAGAAAAAAGATTAGGAAAACAAGGACAAAATGTAGCAGCACCAATTCAAATAGATCAAGGAACAGACAGACATGGGTTGGATTTTCAGAAAGGGCCACTGAGACAATAAAAATTACTTGGAAATCAGAAAGACCAGTATGGGTTCCTCAGTGGCCCCTAACCAAAGAAAAGATACAAGTAGCCCATGATCTGGTCAAACAACAATTAGCGAAAGGACATATACAACCTTCCATATTTCCCCTTAATACTCCCATTTTTGTCATTAAAAAAAAAAATCTGGTAAATGGAGATTATTACAAGATTTAAGAGCCATTAATAATGAGATGGTTATTATGGGACCTGCTCAATCAGGGATTCCCCAATTGTCTGCTTTACCAAAAACCTGGTATGTTTTAGCTATAGACATTAAAGATTGTTTTTTTTCAATTCCAATTCATCCTGAGGATAGTCCACATTTTGCATTTACTATCCCTGCACTAAATCATGAAGGTCCTGATCAGAGATATGAATGGAAAGTACTCCCTCAGGGGATGGCTAATAGTCCAACTATGTGTCAAATTTATGTTAACAAAGCAATCCAACCACTTAGAAATCAAAATCCTGAACTACAAATATTTCACTATATGGATGATATGTTATTGGCACATAAAGATAAAAACACACTGCTAGAATGTTATGCCACACTTACAAATTTATTAAAAGGTTATAATCTAGAGATAGCAATAGATAAAGTACAATTAAATCTTCCAATTAATTATCTAGGAGTCCTGTTATCCTCAACCATGGTCCATCCACCAAAAATTCAAATACGAGTAGATCAACTCAAATCACTTAATGACTTTCAAAAGTTATTGGGAGAAATAAATTGGATAAGGCCTTATCTAGGCATACCAACAGGAGAGCTAGGACCTTTATTTGATATCCTAAAAGGTCCATCAGATCCAAATTCACCCCGCATGTTAACGCCTGAAGCAAGAAAGGCATTAAAAATCATTGAAACATATACGAAAAATATGCACTTGGATAGAATTGATATAAGTTTGCCTTTATTATTTATTGTACTACCAACAAAAAATATTCCTACAGGAGTATTTTGGCAAGAAGGTCCATTATTGTGGATACATTTATCTTATTCTCCTAATACTATTCTTACTAGATATCCTGAGGCTGTAGGACAATTAATACTCAAAGGAATAAAAGCAGCAAAGGGAGTGTTTGGGATTTCTCCCAATAAAATTATTACTCCATATACTATGGATCAAATTGATGAGTTAGCCAATGAGTTAAATACTTGGGCAATAATCATGTGTAAATCTAATGTTTCATTTGATAATCACTTGCCATCTAATCCTTTGTTGTCTTTTTGGTCTAAGCATCCTGTAGTTTTTCCAAAAATGACAAAAAAGACCCCTATCATGAATGCTCCAAATATATTCACTGATGGGTCAAATAGTGGTACAGCAGCAGTAGTTACCCCTGATCAAACTTTTACATTTTTAGTACCCAAACAATCAGCTCAAAATGTAGAGCTTAATGCAGTATTACAAGCTTTTATGATGTTTAAAGATTCTGTATTTAATTTATTTTCTGATAGTCAATATGTAGTTAATGCTATAGTATCCCTTGAAGATGCAGGTAGGATTTCCCCTTCTTCTACTGTTTTCTCTTTGTTTTCCACTATACAAAGTCTAATCTGGGACAGAAAAGATCCATTCTTTATAGGACATATCAGGGCACATACTGGATTGCCTGGAGCCCTTAGTTTGGGCAATGAATTAGCAGATAAATCTACACATGACATACATATTTTCTCCACAATAGAAGAAGCTATAAATTTTCATAAAAGGTTCCATGTCAATGCTAATACTTTACAAAAACGTTTTAAAATAACTAAAGAACAAGCCAGACATATAATAAAACAATGTCAAAATTGTGTGACCTTTTTACCACAAGTTAATCTTGGAGTCAATCCTAGAGGACTGATACCTAACCATATTTGGCAGATGGACGTCACACACTTGCCAGAATTTGGAAAATTAAAATATTTGCATGTTACAGTTGATACTTCTTCTGGATTTTTGATGGGCTCCCTTCATGCCAGAGAAAAAACTAAAGATGTTATAGCTCATTGCTTACAAAATTTTGCCACTGTGGGCATTCCAAAACAGTTAAAAACAGATAACGGTCCTGGTTATGCTTCTACCTCTTTTAAACAATTCTGCTCATCATTTGGCATTACTCACATAACAGGAATTCCATACAATCCACAGGGACAAGGCATAGTTGAAAGAGCTCATCAAACTATTAAAATGTACTTATTAAAACAAAAGGAGGGAATTGGAAAGGGGTATATATCCCCCAAAGATAAACTTAAAATAACCCTCTTTACTCTAAACTTTTTTAAATTTGGATTCATCAGGACTTAGTGCTGCGGAAAGGCATATGTATCCAAAAAATGTGCATAAGCCTAAAGTTCTTTGGAAAGATATTCTAACAGGACAATGGAAAGGTCCTGACCCAGTAATTGTCTGGAGTCTGGGCTCTGTTTGCGTTTTTCCACAGGGAAAACAGCAGCCGATTTGGATTCCAGAAAGACTAACCAAAACGATTTCTACAGATCGAAAAGAAGATGATTTGACTCAAATCCATAACAGCTGATATCCAGAACTCCAGCTTGGGCATTCTTACATCTGCGACAGTGATTAACCAGAATGCTTTTTTCAATATCTATTTTATTATTGCTTTTTCCCACATCATAAAGTTCTATTTTATTTTTGAGCTCATACAAACCTAGGTTGATGTTTTTCTGATCAGTTTTATTTTTTGACTGTGGAGTTTTTAACATTGCAATGGAGATTTCACCTAGGTGAAACTACAAGGCCTTTACTATTGTCTTATGTGTTGTATGTTATATGTGCACACTTCTGTTTTGTGTTATATGTCTATATGTGCATATGTCCATAGATCATATATGAGGAGTGCTCATAAAAAAATGGATCTAAGTACTTTTTATTATTCACGTAATTTTAATGGTTTAATTTAAATTGGGTAAACAGCTGTTAAAAATTATTTTAATATGTGTACAAATAAGCAGGTTAACAGATCTGTTTGTTTATTTTCATCTTTCCTTTTCATTATATTTAATAATTCTGCTCAAGATAATGTAAATTGTTCTAAAAAAAAATGTTTTCTTAGTACCTGTTAAAATGTTACATTTTTTTTTCTTTCTCTCTTTAACATCATTGTCAGAATTCCTATTTTTCATCCCAGTGCCGGTGAAGACAAAGATGAAACCAAACTACAACTTCTTCGATAATTATCACAACAAACTGTATAAACTGATACATCAATGAATAATATTTATCTTGGGAGGAAATGGACATATTGATAGATTCCTCCACTTTGAACTGCTTACAAAACTTGCCTGGACTATGTATCACTTGTATGCACTGTGATCTATCTGTTGATACAACAAATTATGGTAATGCTGGCGTATCTTTGCTGATGTGTCACCAGTGATACAATTTTCCCTAGGAGTCGTCAATTGATTTGGTGTCGTGGCATTTCTGTATCCTCCTCCATTCTACTAGTGATGGTCTAATTTTGGGGGCCAACAGAGGTGAGGCAAAGAACCTCACCCCCCCCACTGGCACCAAGGCCAAATCTGGGGGCCAACAGAGGTGAGGCAAAGAACCTCACCCCCCCACTGGTGCATAGACCTATCCACAAGTATGGCTATATGCTGGACCGGTAGTCAGTGACGGGTATGATCCAATTGCAATGGTATCAACCTAAGACAGGAGGCTGACGCCTAAAGGTCAGTTTTCCAATGACGGGTAAGAACCATATGTTGAATTGGACAAACCTAACAGGCACGGTCCCTAGCCACATTACTTGTTGCTTAATTAAACAGAAGGGGGGAAGAAACCACAAAAGAAATGTAGGCAAAAGCCTTGAATTTCCAATTTATAAAAAATATATCTAAGTGTTCTTTAATTATACAATTCAACCTCTTTAGAAATTTGAGAAATATAAAATAAACTCCCATCATAGACAAAATTAAGTAGTAATAATGATGATGATGTAAAATAAATGAATACTCATAACCTCAAGAGGAGTTTAAGCTATATATTTTTGGAAAATCTTTTGTTATTGAAGGTACATGATACTCACCATCACAGAGACTTACTGAAATTAAAGCATTTGTGACCATGACAACATGTAAGAACACAACAGTACTCATCCAAACAATTGAATCTCTGGTGATTGTTCAAATGAATGTTTCTCTAAGAAGAGATAAATAATAATCTGTGAGAAAAATGGACACTAGTGCCAGTCACATTTTTGATCATAGTATAACCAGTTTAAAAAATAATATAAAACACTATGTATAACTTCTGTATAGGTGCCATATGCCTGTGGTATTTAACATGAATAAATGTTTAGAAGAAACACATAGAATTTATAAAATAATAAACATTATCAGAAGTACATAAAACACTCAATTACACATCCCATATGTAGATGATATAACTCATCATTACAAAGAAGACAATTTTCCCCAAATTAACCTGTAATATATTCCACCAAAATTTCTATGTACTTATATGCATATATGTAATGAAGTCTACATTTATGTGTATTCTATAAAGCAGAAATTTAGAAAAAAGTAACTATAAATAAATGGAAGAGAAGTGAAGGTAGGAACAACTGGGTACTAAAGTGGGGCAAATTATATTCTATGCAATTAGCTAGCTTGAAAGGAAGTGAGATCCTATTAAACCACAGCTCCTTTCCTGCAAAAAAATGGCCCATGGATATTTGATTATGATAATCATCCCACCTGTCAATCATTAGCATCTGGGAATACACTGAGCTGCAGGCACACACCTGCCCGATTGTATTTCAGGCAGAGGTTGAGGATGCCTTTTGACAATAAGAAAGACAGCAAGAGGTCTGTGCCATTGACATACTCACAGCTTGGATGATCAGAGAATTAAGGGCACACTGCCCCAGTGGAGGGCTAGGCCTTCTGACTCCAGAGACTTCCCAGAGTCCCCATGTGCTAGCTCCTGTTATCACCATATCCAGTTTTTCAGTCCCAACAGTATTTCTTCCACAGCCTCTTTCCCCAGGACACTGCACACTCACCAAAAACCCTAGGGAGTTTCAGCACCTCCACAGCAGAGCAACCCAGGACTCCAAAGCATGAGAGTGGAGTCCAGATCTGAATGGCAGAAATGGTAGACTCAGGAGAAAAGAAATGATTGAGGAAGCCATCCCCCTCCTCCCTGGCTGCACACAGGATTGGACAGTTCTCATTACATGTTGATGATTGGACAGAACTTCAGAAATTGCCCCTCAAATCTGAGACAAGTGAGCCTTCTTTTTAAGTGACAGAGAATATTATCCAAACTGGAAACGAATAAGGTTAGAACAGGTTGTTTATTGCATCTATTTTTTTTTCTTTTGAGGTCTGGTAATTGAACACCAGAGCCTCAGGCTGCTTTTATTTTAAGGCAATATTTCTTTCTAGAAGTGAGATCTAGACCAAACACCAGAACATTTGAATTATATCTATTGTATTAGGTCATTTCAATTTATGAGTTATATATGCCTCTATATTATTCAGGAATAAAAACAATATACTGACAATGATTGCAAAGTTTCATTTAACATTTTCTGCTTTCTGTTTTCTTTTTTTTTCTTTTTCTTCTTTTTATTTTTGTTACCAGAGATTGAATTCAGAGGCACTTAGCATTGAGCCACATCCCCCCCCCTTTTTGTATTTTACTTAAAGACTGCAGAGTCTGGCTTTGAACTTGTGATCCTCCTGCCTCAGGCTCCTGAACTACTGGGATTATAGGCATATGTCACCATTATCAGATGCTGAATGTTATTGTTAGGGGACAGATTGAAATTTGAACTGGGAATCAACCACATAAGCAACAATGCCCAATGAAAACAACACAGAAGTCAAAAGAGTAATTTCAATATTTCTAATATTCACATTAATAATATTTTTAAAAACCCTCATATTAATAGCATAACCCAGCTTATCTAGAATATCTCCATTATGATACTAATAAAATACTATACCCTTAAGTTTGACTCTGTGCACCATATATCTGTTCACAGTACCCACATTCCAGATTTGAGAGCTATGGTCACCTGATGTCAGGGATTTAAAGCATATGTTTTATCATTATATGCTAGAGTTGACAGATATCACTTTCTAACAATATTTCATCTAAATCCCCAAAGTAGGAGAAACAATGTGCTAAGTGAGAGGAGGAAGCTCCAACCAGAAAATATCTAAAGACAGTTTATTCTTATTCTCTCCCAATTTATACTGGATATAGTTTTTCCCCCTTTGCAGATATCAAACAGAAAAAAAAAAGAAGAAGAAATAGAATAAGAAGAGGAGGAGGAGGAGGAGGAGGAGGAGGAGGAGGAGGAGGAGGAAGTTCCAGGAGGTTAGTGACACATAGCTTGTAATCTTCCCCAGCCTTGACTCTATTATTTAAATGCATGAAAAGCAACTTATTTAGAAATTTGGGCTTAGACATAATGGTCAGGCTGTAGTATCTGTTTCCTTATATGGACAATCTCCCACAACTAAAAAGCAGGTGTACTGGGACTCAGGATAAGCTGTGTCTGCTTCCAAAGACAAAAAAAAAAAAAAAAAAAAAAAAAAAAAAAACCTCCACCAGAGAACAAGACTCTTGCAATATTATGTATAACTCTTCGAATGTGGAAAAAAAGAATTATTTTTTAAAAAGCATAATTTGTGATATATGTACATAAATCCAGGGCCATGAATTACAAAGTATAACAAAAATAGAACATTCTCATTTATCAGTGTCTTCTTGGGGCTCCCATGACAGTATCCAAGGAATCCTGGTTTAGGTTGTTAGGAAAAACTATTCTAGATATGCTGGATTTGCTATTAATATCAGTTTATTTTTATATTATTAATATGAATACTAGAAATATTGAAATTATCCTTGTGATTTATGTGCTGTTTTCATTAGACATTGTTGCTTTAAGGGTTTGCTTCCCAATTAAAAGTTGAATTGGTCCCCTAACAAAATCAAAGAGCATCTGGTTATGGTGGCACATGCCTATAATCCCAGCAGCTCAGGAGGCTGAAGCAGGAGGATCATGAGTTCAAAACCAGCCTCAGCATACATGACAAAGTCACATGAGAAAAAGCAAACCTGGAATCAGCAAACTTTATTCAGTATTTAGCAGTGGAGTCAATAGGTGGAACCTCTTAAGGCTAATTTGGGGTCAGAAAATGGTGGTGTTTAAATATATTAGGCAAGGTTATATAAGCTTTCTTTTTAAGCCAATACTTGGGGTTTATTATGGGGTCTGGCTGAGTAATTAGCATGGGACAGGAATGTGAATATGGTATTTTTTGAGTCTTATTGTATTGTGGTCAGCTGACCCATTAGAGTAGGGGGTCAGGGGCTAGTCAAGTGCAAAGCCTTCTATTTGGCTGAGGTCTGTAATTTTAAATGACAAAAGCTTAGATAAAACATGCTTTTACTTATTTTCCATATTCTTCACAGTTTACATCCAGGGCAAACACCAGCTAGAATTTATTGTGACACCACTTTACATATCAAAATATATGTTGATATTGAATATGTGGAAAGTTTAACCAAGGTTTATTAATTAAAGAACAGTCTGATCTAGAGGTACTTAAAGTACCACCAAGCCCTACATTTTCAAAATAAACAGGCATATGTTCTACAGAGGTTGTTGAACCCCAACACAATGAAAAGACCACCAACTCCAATTTTAAATCAAATTAAAGCAAGCTTGTATTTGCGTACACAAAGAGAGCTGATCAGCAACTGTCTCCCCTATAACAGGCTAGAGACCAGTACCCCAGCTTTCCAGGAACAAGGTTTTAGAGCACAAAATGTTGCAAAGTGGGGTGTCTTGAGAACTTACAGATAATTGGATTTTTACAAGCATAATACAAAGGCAGATGGTAGGCTGGCTATTGATCTACATGTCATGTCAAGGTAGAGAAAAAAATATAGACCCCAACATCAGAATTTATGAGACACCAGTGAGGTTTCAAACAAGGTTTTAATCTGGTCAGGAAAAAACAGGCATGGGTGAGTTGAAAGCATGGGCAGGTATTTTAAACAAATTTAGAAATCAGAGTTAATGTATACTAAAGTAGAAATTAACTTTTCATGACTTTGTGAA
This sequence comes from Callospermophilus lateralis, assembly GCF_048772815.1. NCBI lineage: Eukaryota > Metazoa > Chordata > Mammalia > Rodentia > Sciuridae > Callospermophilus > Callospermophilus lateralis. The sequence goes on from NC_135305.1 coordinate 164,685,099, forward strand.
AAGATGCCTCCTAATCTTGAGATGGAAGTATTTATCAAGGAATGCAGAAGATGTATTTATTTATTTATTTATTTATTTATTTAATAGAGAGTGTAGAGAAAAAGGAGAGAAAATAGGGACATGTAATTTCTGGCTGTACCATGAAACATAGAATTGGAATCTGGATTTCAGACAAAATAAAAGATTTGACATGTTGTATTTGGGCATGTGGATGACAGGAGTGCCCATGATGAGAGGGTTATAGGTTCTGAAAAATAAATGATATGATATAAAAGAAGCTTATGTAACCCAGACCCTTGCTTCAGCCTACCACCATTTTCTTCTCTTAAAATAAGCCATACCATATGTTCCACTGATGATTCTGCTGTGAAACAAGAAAAGTTTGCCAATGGAAGGTTTGCTTCCCATCTCCCACCTTCATCATGTCTTTGTCATTTGTGCTAATACTAACCAATCCAAAATCATATAAACAGAAATATCATCTCAGGCCCTTGGGAAGTTGTCAGTGAAGTCCTGCCAATTTTACTGGAGGCTTACAGCAGACCTGGCAGGTGCCCTGGAGAAGACTTGGTCGTGGATAGCAGCATTAGAACCTTATTTACCTCTAACAGAGATTAAGGAATATCTTGAGACTGCATTCTGTCTGGAGGCAGAAAATGATAACTATTACAGAAGAGATTAGTCAGAAAGCTCAGAACAGTGTAAAATCCAGCTGAGCACCTGGGCTCAGTGACTCACTTATTATAATGTCTGCAGTGGCACATGATGGCAGCTTTGCACAAACCAAGGTCAAATAGGGTACTTGCCCTGTTTCCAAACCAGTCACCTGGATCCCAGGTATTAGGCACCTACCTGTATTCCTACAAAACCTGCAAGGGTAGTTCCCAAGTGTTTGGTTTTTTTTAATTGCAGGTGAAAATTCTGTGCTTTACAAGAAGAAAACAACAACAATAAAACAGCATCATGAACTGCTCCCCCCAGCCTGCTTGTTTTTATGAAAACAGAGCTGATCTCTTTAAAAAGGAGCTAAGTGGGGCTGGGGTTGTGTCTCAGTGGTAGAGAACTCACCTAGCATGTGTGTGGCCTTGGGTTAACTCCTCAGCACCATATAAAAATATATATATATATTGTGCTCATCTACAACTAAAAATTATAATTTTTTCAAAAAGGAGCTAAGTGTGCTGTCTTGCTTCATGAGTTTGAATGATTCAAAAAGTCACATAATAAAGACAAGACTTATTGTTAATAGGGGCTCAAGTATTTTTTTTTCCTTGAAGAAATAAAATGACTTTCATTGTGAGTCCAGGAAAGCTGATTCCAGATTTTTCTCATTTTATAAATAACTCCATAGACTTGACAATACACAAATCTATCAGGACTCTCACAAATAAAACATGGGAGGCCTTGAGACTTCCTGCTTCCTGTGATCTCTTCTCCTTAGATTAATGGAGATGGGGTGTGAAGTTCTTTCTTCTCCTCCATGCAGCACCCTAAACCTCTACTTTATTGTTAGTCTCTGAAATCTTTGGGGGTGTTGAACCAGCATGCAAAGAAATATCATCAACTTCAATTTTAAATCAAATTAGAGCAAGTTTCAGTTGTGTACACAAGGCTGGCCAGGACTGTCTCTCTCTAAGCTGGACAAGAGATCACTACCCCAGCTTTCAAGGAACAAGGTTTCATGGCACAAAATGTTGCAAAGTGGTGTGTCTTGAGAACTTAAAGATAATAGGATTTTGACAAGCATAATACAAAAGCAGATAATAGGTTAATGATCTACATGACATACTATTTTAAGGTAGGGAGTAAATTTAGATACTAACATCAGAATTTATGCGGTGCCACTGGGGTTTCAGAGAAGGTAATTATCTCGTCAAGAAGAACACAGGCAGGAATTTCAAATAATTTCAGAAATATCAGTAATTTATAATAAAACAGAAATTAACTTTTTGTGACTTTTTGATGAGATGGCACCCAATCTTAAAATTCAATTAGGCTGAGCTTATCATTCCCCTCCTTGTCTTATGGGTCCCTTTCAAATATTTGATAGGGTGGAAAAATTGCTCCTAATAAATTTTAACCCCTAAAGGAACAGTCTCAAACTCTCAGGATTTACTCAAAATTAGACTTTTTGATCTGACCTGATTAAATTTACCTATCTAGACTCACTGTCTATCTAATTTTGGCTTCATCCCCAACTCTTCTAATTTTAGAAACTATCTACAGCTGTAAGGAAAAGGGGTGACGACTCCTCTGGCTGCTTCAAAGTTGAGAGGTGATATGAGAAGGGGCAAAAAGTTTGTAATTTCCTTTTAGAAGTCAGGTTGGATTGAAGTCTGGCTGGGAAAAAACAGGTACTAAAGTCCTCTGGATATGAGTGCTTCTACTAGAAAGAAACAAAGAAAAAGAATAAAAGAAAAAAAAACACATGAGTATTTAAAAATTATTGTAGTCTCTGGAACATATAAATGAATATCATGAAGATGAAAAAAGTTAATATTTTCTCACCAGAGATGTGAAGACTGAGAAGCTGTTCCCATTGTAAGGCCAGAGTGGTCAAGGACTTTATATAGAAATGTCAATCTTTAACATCTTTGCAGTTATTAGGAATGTAAACACAGCATTTATCTTTTAATGTTGCAGATGTTCATCTTCATGAGATGTAATTAAGCTAATCAATGTCATCTGATCTTGTAAAATTTTTACTGGTCACACCTTCATGTCAAGTAGAGAGCCCTCTATTTCTGTTACATGGGATAAGATAATTATGTTAGCAAATATTAATCCTACCTGTGTAGGAGTTTGGGAAGATCTCTAAACCTTAAACTACTAAAACTTCTGACTTGGCAGTTTCACTTGATAGATATTAGGCATTACTTCTTCTGAATCTTTTTTCTGAGTCTCTAGTTTTGTTTATTTTTGAGGAGGTGGGGGGCTAACATAAGTGTATATCTTAAGTTATATTTAACTGTTATTATTTATATTTCAAATGCTCAGGAATGGCTATGTTTTGGTTTTAACTGTTTTTGCTAGGTGTTAAAGATGAAGCAAGTCAAACTGACTTTTGTTTCTATGTATTGTTAAGAGTCAGCTGACCTTCCAAAGAAGTCACTTTTGGGGGAACTTAGAAGCAGTTTCTCAGTTCTGCTAGTGCCATTTGCACTAGGATGGGGCCAGGTCTTGCTGACCATGTAGCTTCTCTTGGATGCATAAGAATGTCTTCTTTCTCCAATGACCCTCTTTTCATGTCAAGTACATTGACTGCTTTCTTTTTTCCAGTGCTCTCATTAATCTCCCTGATCAGGAGGTTGTGTGGCCCAGAGTTGTATATCTCCTTACAGAAGCTATCTGTTCCCTGGATTTTGATTGACTTGGAGGGCAAGAGCTAAATATTTGTTTTGGTTTTTTTTTTGGTCCTTTTAATTTAACTTTACTTTTAAATCTTGATCTGAAACATATAGTGAGCCAGTCTCACCAGTCTTAACTTAGAACTTGGCTTTAACTTTAATGTCTATAACCTTGCAGTCATTTGCCCCTTTTTATTAATTTGTGGCTGCACTATCCTTACTGTCATTTAGGTGATGGCTTGTTATCTTAAATTAACCCAGGTTGTGTTCATATAGCAATACCTCTGTTAAACATTAACAGACAGCATTTAGACAGTTTATAAGGAAAATGCAAAATAAATTTAGTAAGAATAAAAACATTTACTTTGTTTAATAACTATCTTAATTTTTGCTGAGTTACATATTATATCTGCTGTTTGAGATCTTAGTAATCTTAACAACAAAAATCAATTTTTTGAAGAAAACGTTAAATGACCTGAAGTCTGATCTGCTTTGGAGTCTTTTTGACATGTAGTAATGTGGGAGGTAGAACCATATCTCAGATAAGGAAGAGCTCCTACAGATCATAGTTGAAGTATTCTAGATCTGAAGTTGATTTTTTTCCTTAAATATCATTTTACAATGATATTGTTGCTTGAGTTCACATGAATATTAGCTAACACAATATGATATTACATTTAAAATGTGAATTAAAAGAAGGCTGAGAATTTTTAACATTTTTTGGAAAAATAGCAAAATGCATTCATGTTTCACAATATAAAACTTTATATATAACTTAGACTCTCATTAACTTAAAATGTATTCAAATTTTACCTCAGTGTAAAAAGTAACATAAAACATTTTATCTTTTTTTGATAGCAGGTTCAATTATAGAACACTAAAAGATATAAATAAATCTGCAATAAAGTTTGGCATCTTTATAAGCCCAAAATTACCATACAACCATAATTTGAAGAACACCAGCCTGATATAATGTTCTTTTATACCTTCCACATTAAAGAATTATATACCTGGAAGATAAAAACATATTAAATAACACAACAATTACATTGATGGTTTTTTATTAATCAAGTTTAGTTTTTAAAGAAATAATATTTTACAATATTTCTAAATAACAGTTGTTGTTTAACCATTGTTGTATAATCCTTAATTCCTTCAAGACTACTTGGGAAAAAAAGACTTAATAAGAGAGCCGCCACTCGCCTGCAAGGTAGGCAGACCTGCGACTCACCAGCAGATCAGGCCCAGCGACCTGCAGAGCGGCAGAGCCACCCCCCGCGCCTGCAAGGTAGGCGCACCTGCCACCCACCGGCAGGTCAGGCCCAGCAACCCGCGGAGGGGCACAGCTGCCCCACGCACCTTCAAGGTAGGCAGAACTGTGACCACCGACAGAACAGGCCTAGCGGCCCACCAGACACATCGCCCCAGTTGAGGGAGGGGCAGAACCGCCGGGCACCTGAAAGGTAGCCAGACCCGTGACTCATCAGCAGATCAGGCCCAGCAACCCGCGGAGTGGCAGAGCCACCCCCGCGCCTGCAAGATAGGCACACCTGCCACCCACAGGCAGGTCAGGCCCAGCAACCCGTGGAGGGGCACAGCTGCTCCACGTGCCTGCAAGGTAGGCGGAACCGTGACCACCGAGAGCACAGGCCCAGTGGCCCGCCAGACACATCGCCCTCGTTGGGGGAGGGGCAGAGCCACCACCAGCGCCTGCTAGGTAGACAGACCTGCAACTGACAGACAGAACAGGCCTAGCGGCCAGCGAAGCGGCAGAGCCGCTTCTCGGGCCTGCAAGGTAGGTGGACCTGTGACCCACCGGCAGGTCAGGCCCAGAAACCTGCGGAGGGGCACAGCTGCCCCACGCGCCTGCAAGGTAGGCGGAACCGTGACCACCGACAGAACAAGCCCAGCGGCCTGCCAGACACATCGCCCCGGTTGGGGGAGGGGCAGAGCCGCCGCGCGCCTGCAAGGTAGCCAGACCCGTGAGTCATCAGCAGATCAGGCCCAGCAACCCGCAGAGCAGCAGAGCCACCCCCCGCGCCTGGAAGGTAGGCGCACCTGCCACCCACCATCAGCAGGTCAGGCCCAGCAACCCCCGGAGGGGCACAGCTGCTCCACGAGCCTGCAAGGTAGGCAGAACCGTGACCACTGACAGAACAGGTCCAGTGGCCCGCCAGACACATCGCCCCGGTTGGGGGAGGGGCAGAGCCGCCACCAGCGCCTGCTAGGTAGACAGGCCTGCAACCGACAGACAGAACAGCCCTAGCGGCCAGCAGAGGGGCAGAGCCGCTGCTCGGGCCTGCAAGGTAGGCAAACCTGCGACCCACCAGGAGGTCAGGCCCAGCAACCAGCAGAGGGGCACAGCTGCCCCACATGCCTGCAAGGTAGGTGGAACCGTGACCACCGACAGAAGAGGTCCAGTGGCCTGCCAGACACATCGCCCCGGTTGGGGGAGGGACAGAGCCGCCGCGCCTGCAAGGTAGGTAGACCTGCCACTCACCAGCAGATCAGGCCCAGCAACCCTCGGAGCGGCAGAGCCACCCCCCTGCGCCTGCAAGGTAGGCGGACCTGTGACCCACCAAGAGGTCAGGCCCAGCAACCCGCGGAGGGGCACAGCTGCCCCACGCGCCTGAAAGGTAGGCGGAACCATGACCAGCGACAGAACAGGCCCAGCGGCCTGCCAGACACATCGCCCTGGTTGGGGGAGGGGCAGAGCCGCCGGGAGCCTGCAAGGTAGGCAGACCTGCGACCCACCGGAAGAACAGGCCCAGCTGCCTGCAGAGGGACTGAGCCGCCGCCCGCACCTGCAAGGTAGGCGGACCTGCAACCACCAAAAGAACAGGCCCACCTAAAGTACAGGCCCAGTGGCCTGCCGGCGTGGTAGGCACATTGCCCCAATTGGAGGAGGGGCAGAACCACGCCAAAGCCTGCGAGGGAGACTTTGCAACTATACAAGAGCAATATAAATATATAGGGGGGAAAAAATCAATAACACAATAGTTTCACCAAGCAGAAAGAAATGCGATCAGTATGAAAAGACAAGGAAAGAAAGGACCACAAGCAATGCAGGTCAACTCAACTTTAGAAGAGGTAATAGCTGAAGCAGATGGAATGTCAGATAAAGAATTCAGGATATACATGCTTCAAATGATCTGGAGTCTCAAGGAAGACATTAGACAGCAAAATCAGACAATGAAAGACCACTTCGACCACTTCGACAATGAATTACATAAACAAATCCAAGAAGCAAAACATCAATTATACAGGGAGATAGAGGTTATAAAAAACAAACAAACAGAAATCCTAGAAATGCAGGAAGCAATAAACCAACTTAAAAACTCAATTGAGAATACTACCAGCAGAGTAGAACACTTAGAAGATAGAACATCAGACAATGAAGACAAAGTATTTCAACTGGAGAAGAACATAGACAGCTCAGCAAAACTGTTAAGAAACCATGAGCAGAACATTCAAGAAATATGGGATAACATGAAGAGACCAAACTTAAGAGTCATTGGGATACAGGAAGGTATAGAGGTCCAAACCAAAGGAATGAGCATTCTATTCAATGAAATAATACAAGAAAACTTCCCAGCTTGAAGAATGAGACAGAATCCCAAATCCTAGAAGCCTACAGGACGCCAAATGTGCAAAATCATAAGAAACCCACACCTAGACACATTATAATGAAGATGCCCAACATACAGAATAAGGAGAGAATTTTAAAAGCTACAAGAGAAAGGAAGCAGATTACATTTAGGGGTAAACCAATCAGAATAACAGCTGATCTTTCAACACAGACTCTGAAAGCTAGAAGATCCTGGAATAACATATTTCAAACACTGAAAGCAAATGGGTTCCAACCAAGAATTGTGTATCCAGCGAAATTAAGCATCAGGATGGAAGATGAAATTAAAACCTTCCATGATAAACAAAAGTTAAAACAATTTGCTGCTAGAAAACCATCTCTTCAAAACATCCTCGGCAAAATACTACAGGAAGAGGAAATGGAAAATATCAATGAAAACCAACAGCAGGAGGTAGTACAGTAAAGGGGGGTGGATAATCAAAGAGGAAAACAAACCATGTTTAGTAACATAAATAAACAAATATGGCTGGAAGAACAACCCATATCTCAATAATAACCCTAAATGTTAATGGCTTAAACTCACCAATTAAGAGACACAGGCTAGTAGAATGGATCACAAAACAAGACCCAACAATATGCTGCCTTCAGGAGACGCATTTGGTAGGAAAAGACATACATAGACTGAAGGTGAAAGGTTGGGAAAAATCATATCACTCATATGGACTTCGGAAACAAGCAGGAGTGTCCATATTCATATCAAATAAAATAGATTTCAAGCCAAAGTTAATCAAAAGGGATAAAGAGGGACACTACATACTGCTCAAGGGAACCATACACTAACAAGACATAACAATCATAAATATATATGCCCCAAACAATGGTGCAGCTATGTTCATCAAACAAACTGTTCTCAAGATTAAGAGTCTAATAGACCACCATACAATAATCATGGGAGACTTCAACACACCTCACTCACCACTGGACAGATCTTCCAAACAAAAGTTGAATAAGGAAGCTACAGAACTCATTAACATAATTAATAACATAGACTTAATTGACATATATAGAATATACCACCCAACATCAAGCAGTTACACTTTTTTCCTCAGCAGCTCATGGATCCTTCTCAAAAATAGATCATATATTATGTCACAGGGCAACTCTTAGACAATATAAAGGAGTAGAGATAATACCATGCATCTTATCTGACCATAATGGAATGAAATTGAAAGTCAACGATAAAAGAAGAAAGGAAAAATCATGCATCACTTGGAGAATGAACAATAGGTTACTGAATGATCAATGGGTTATAGAAGACATCAAGGAGGAAATTAAAAAATTCTTAGAGATAAATGAAAACACAGACACAACATATCGGTATCTATGGGACACATTGAAAGCAGTTCTAAGAGGAAAATTTATTGCTTGGAGTTCATTCTTTAAAAAAAGAAAAAACCAACAAATAAATGATCTAATACTTCATCTCAAAATCCTAGAAAAAGAAGAGAAAAACAACAGCAAAAGAAGTAGAAGGCAAGAAATAATTAAAATCAGAGCTGAAATTAATGAAATCGATACAAAAGAAACAATTGAAAAAATTGACAAAACTAAAAGTTGGTTATATGAAAAAATAATTAAAATCGACAGACCCTTAGCCACGCTAACGAAGAGAAGAAGAGAGAGAACTCAAATTACTAGCATACGGGATGAAAAAGGCAATATCACAACAGGCACTTCAGAAATACAGAAGATTATCAGAAATTAATTTGAATCCTTACACTTCAATAAAATAGAAGATAGTGAAAGCATCGATAAATTTCTTAAGTCATATGATCTGCCCAGATTGAGTCAGGAGGATATTGACAACCTAAACAGACCAATATCAATTGAGGAAATAGAAGAAACCATCAAAAGACTACCAACTAAGAAAAGCCCAGGACCGGATGGGTATACAGCAGAGTTTTACAAAACCTTTAAAGAGGAACTAATACCAATACTTTTCAAGCTATTTCAGGAAATAGAAAAAGAGGGAGAACTTCCAAATTCATTCTACGAGGCCAACATCACCGTGATTCCTAAACCAGACAGTCACTTCAAAGAAAGAATACTACAGACCAATATTTCTAATGAACCTAGATGCAAAAATCCTCAGTAAAATTCTGACGAACCGGATACAAAAACATATCAAAAAAATTTTGCACCATGATCAGGTAGGATTTATCCCTGGGATGCAAGGTTGGTTCAATATACGGAAATCAATAAATGCTATTCACCACATCAATAGGCTTAAAAATAAGAACCATATGATCATCTCGATAGATGCAGAAAAAGCATTCGACAAAGTACAGCATCCCTTTATGTTCAAAACACTAGAAAAACTTGGGATAACAGGAACATACCTCAATATTGTAAAAGCAATCTATGCTAAGCCTCAGGCTAGCATCATTCTGAATGGAGAAAAATTGAAGGCATTCCCTCTAAAAACTGGAACAAGACAGGGATGCCCTCTCTCACCACTTCTGTTCAACATAGTTCTCAAATCACTGGCCAGAGCAATTAGACAGACAAAAGAAATTAAAGGCATAAAAATAGGAAAAGAAGAACTCAAATTATCACTATTTGCAGATGACATTATTCTATACCTAGCAGACCCAAAAGGGTCTACAAAGAAACTATTAGAGCTAATAAATGAATTCAGCAAAGTGGCAGGATATAAAATCAACATGCATAAATCAAAGGCATTCCTGTATATCAGCGACAAATCCTCTGAAATGGAAATGAGGACAACCACTCCATTCACAATATCCTCAAAAAAAAATAAAATACTTGGGAATCAACCTAACAAAAGAGGTGAAAGACTTATACAATGAAAACTGCAGAACCCTAAAGAGAGAAATAGAAGAAGATCTTAGAAGATGGAAAAACATACCCTGTTCATGGATAGGTAGAACTAACATCATCAAAATGGCGATATTACCATAAGTTCTCTATAGGTTTAATGCAATGCCAATCAAAATCTCAACGGCATTTCTTGTAGAAATAGAGAAAGCAATCATAAAATTCATATGGAAAAATAAAAGACCCAGAATAGCAAAAGCAATTCTAAGCAGGAAGTGTGAATCAGGCGGTATAGCTATACCAGACTTCAAACTATACTACAGAGCAATAGTAACAAAAACAGCATGGTACTGGTACCAAAATAGGCGGGTGGACCAATGGTACAGAATAGAGGACACAGAAACCAATCCACAAAATTACAACTATCTTATATTTGATAAAGGGGCTAAAAGCATGCAATGGAGGAAGCATAGCATTTTCAACAAATGGTGCTGGGAAAACTGGAAATCCATATGCAACAAAATGAAACTGAATCTCTTTCTCTCGCCATACACAAAAGTTAACTCAAAGTGGATCAAGGAACTTGATATCAAATCAGAGACATGGCGTCTGATAGAAGAAAAAGTTGGCTATGATCTACATACTGTGGGGTCGGGCTCCAAAGTCCTCAATAGGACACCCATAGCACATGTGTTAATAACTAGAATCAACAAATGGGACTTACTAAAACTAAAAAGTTTTTTCTCAGCAAAAAAAAAACAATAAGAGAGGTAAATAGGGAGCCTACGTCCTGGGAACAAATCTTTACTCCTCACACTTCAGACAGAGCCCTAATATCCAGAATATACAAAGAACTCAAAAAACTAGACAATAAGATAACAAATAACCCAATCAACAAATGGGCCAAGGACGTGAACAGACATTTCTCAGAGGAGGACATACAATCAATCAACAAGTACATGAAAAAAGGCTCACCATCTCTAGCAGTCAGAGAAATGCAAATCAAAACCACCCTAAGATACCATCTCACTCCAGTAAGATTGGCAGCCATCAGGAAGTCAAACAACAACAAGTGCTGGTGAGGATGTGGGGAAAGGGTTCACTTGTACATTGCTGGTGGGACTGCAAATTGGTCAGCCAATTTGGAAAGCAGTATGGAGATTTCTTGGAAAGCTGGGAATGGAACCACCATTTGACCCAGCTATTCCCCTACTCAGTCTATTCCCTAAAGACCTAAAAAGAGCACACTATAGGTAAACTGCTACATCCATGTTCATAGCAGCACAATTCACAATAGCAAGACTGTGAAACCAACCTAGGTGCCCTTCAATAGACAAATGGATTTAAAAAAATGTGGCATTTATACACAATGGAGTATTACTCTGCATTAAAAAATGAGAAAATCATAGAATTTGCAGGGAAATGGATGGCATTAGAGCAGATTATGCTAAGTGAAGCTAGCCAATCCCTTAAAAACAAATGCCAAATGTCTTCTTTGATGTAAGGAGAGTAACTAAGAACAGAGTAGGGACGAAGAGCATGAGAAGAAGATTAACATTAAACAGGGATGAGAGGTGGGAGGGAAAGGGAGAGAGAAGGGAAATTGCATGGAAATGGAAGGTGACCCTCAGGGGTATACAAAATTACATACAAGAGGAAGTGAGCAGAAAGGGGGAAAAATATAAGGGGGAGAAATGAATTACAGTAGAGGGGGTAGAGAGAGAAGAGGGGAGGGGACGGGGGGAGGGGGATAGTAGAGGATAGGAAAGGCAGCAGAATACAACAGACACTAGTATGGCAATATGTAAATCAATGGATGTGCAACTGATGTGATTCTGCAATCTGTATACGGAGTAAAAATGGGAGTTCATATCCCACTTGAATCAAAGTGTGAAATATGATATATCAAGAACTATGTAATGTTTTGAACAATCAACAATAAAAATTAATTTAAAAAAGACTTAATAAACACAATGTTATAGGTAAATCAATGTTTTAAGAAATCCTAGTCTTTTTAACATAGAGATTAAACTCTAGATTATATCAGTAATTATATATTAACACTTGACCTTAAGGTAAAATCTCAAATACCCTTGACCATTTTACATATATGTGTAAATCCAACTCATATAGAACTTTAAATTTCTCTTTTATATTTGTTAATCCCTTTTTTTGTTCACAATTTGAAACAGTCCTTGTATTTTTTTAATTAGGCAATTATTAATTTTAATAAGAAAGATTTTGTTATTTTCTTTTTTGAGAGAGAGAGAGAGAGAGAGAGAGAGAGAGAGAATTTTTTAGTATTTTTTTTAGTTTTCAGTGGACACAACATCTTTTATTTTTATGTGGTGCTGAGGATTGAACACAGCGCCCTGTGCAGGCCAGGCAAATGCGTTACTGCTTGAGCCACATCCCCAGACCCATTTTGTTATTTTCAGTGCACAGTTAATCATATCTGTTTACCATTTAATGAAAATACAATGTTCAAGTATAAAAATTATACTTCTCACTACTTTAAATTTTAGTAACCTTTTCTCAGTGATTGCAAAAAAATTAACCCTCTTTTTATATATTCCAATATATAAAATATCAATACTGTTACCCAACAGAATTTAAAGATTAAGAGTACTTGATGGTATATTTAACATTTAGCATTTTAACCTTGTAAATGAATCAGATGTCTAACACCTTTATGACTAATTTTATGTCAAATCTATGCTGTTATTTTTTCCACGATATCAGATAAGTGTATTAAAAAGTATTAAACATTTTTTGTTGTTGAAGAAAATTTTTAAAACCTAGGGATATTAGACATTCTATAGACATCAACATTTTATTAGTTCTTTGACCACTTAGACTTATAAGTTTGATCTTAAAGATATATTTACTTTCTTCTGTTTAACCAATTTAATTTGAACCATTCTAAATCACATGAATTAAAGGTATTAGGATTCATTTGTTTTAAAATTGATAAGCATTTCTTATATATCTGCCAATTTTTACATCATGTACATAACATATGGCCATACACATTTTGGACAACCACACAATACACAGTGTTCACACATATAAAAGTAAAAACCTTGTAACTTTTTACAGGTGAGTCTACATAGCAATGTTATAAATGTTTAAAAACTCCATAGTTGAATAAAAATTAGAATTGATCAGAAAAAACATTAACCTAAGTGCATAGTATGAAAATCATGAGCTCAAAAAAATATGTAATTTAAGGGGCTGGGGATATGGCTCAAGAGGTAGCTCATTGGCCTGGCATGTGCAGGGTGCTGGGTTCAATCCTCAGCACTGCATAAAAATAAAATAAAGATGTTGTGTCCACCGAAAACTGAAAAATAAATATTAAAAAGTTTTTAAAAAATAAAAATATATGGAATTTAAGAAAAAAAAAGTCTCTTAGAAAAATGACCAGCTGGTAATCATTAAAGTACCATAAAATATACTTTTGGTTTAGTCTAATATAAGTTCAGGTAAAAGGCACTTTTATTTTTTCCCCTTATGGTCTGAAACTGGTCTGCTACTGAGCTTCTATTTGCATTTCAATTAAGTCCTGACTGAGGTTGGGAAGGACCTGGGGAAACTGAAGTTCTTAGCAGAAAACTCATGTCTAAGGCATTTTAAACACTTTTTTTTTTTTCCAAGTTGGTAATTGGACAAGTTTAGGTATAAAAAAAAAAAAAATGATACCTTGCTTTCTATCACTTTTGAGAACAAAGCTACAATGTTACCCTAATTACTAAGAAAAAAAAAATATATAAAAAATATGATACCTTGCTTTTTATCACTTTTGAGAACAAAGCTATAATGTTACCCTAATTACTGAGAAAAGCCATTGGCACATGAGCAGGTCCATTTTCTTATATGACCATTCCTAGAGTTATTCTATCTCTATCAGTAACAAAAATGGTTAAATCTTGCTCCAAAGCCTGTTCATAGTTTAGGAAGAGTAAACCTTTTGGTAATAGGCTGTTCAGATATTTTTAAGAGGTCTAAGGTAAGAGGTGAGAACAGACAAGTTGGTGCTTGTATTCAAGTGGAAATTGACTTTTGGATCTCTACATACAAGCAGGAGAAGCATACCTGAAGAATAGGAGGTTAAAGTTCAGCTAAGTTTACCTCCACACATTTAAGGCAGATCAGGATTTGAGACATTGTGTATTCACATCAATTGCTCTCTGGGCCTGGACAGAAAAGTAGGAAATGGCTTCCACAGGCAGAGTCCAACCTGCTCTGCACTGAATGGTGATTGCAAGCTGCCTAGCCTGGGAAACCTTTCAACAGAGTTTCCAACAGCTGTGGCTGCCTTAGCTGCATTTAGGTAGCCATCAGGTGCTCACATCATCCTCCAGATAGAAAGAGAGCTACGCTGTCTGCAGAACATAAAGAAAAGTTAAAGTATGGAGGTGGGGAAGGGAAGAAGGGTGTCCTCCTGAGAATCCTGCTGTGCTCACACATTAGAGGTAACACCTTTTGCATCCAACTCAGTTTTTGACTGTAAACACTCCTTGTTAATTATTTTATCTCTGAGGAACCAACTTCTAACTGCAAGATTGTAAAATGCTTCAAAATACCATTCAAATACCAGATTGTTACAGTAAAACATCATCTTTTTAGAGACACTTACATCTATAGGTTGCCCATTCAGACAAAATTGTTCCCAAGAAAAAAATCTACAATATGAAAACACTATTGTCCATGTCTTAAGGGGCCAGAAATAGATACAAACAAACCACAATCACATACAAAAGAGAATCTTCAAACTATGGCCAAAAAATGGGGACCTTTAAAACAGGCCAGATAAAGGAGAAAAAAAAAATCTCCCCAAGTCCCAACTCTCACTTAACCATGACTCCTACACATGTGGCACTATAGCTGTCCAGATGCTCCCACAAAGTGGAACCAGATGTGAAATCAAGTATCTCAGAGTGTTAACTTCACTGCATTCAATTTTCTATCTTTTTTTTTTTTAAGTAGACACAGATGGAACAATTCTTACAGTGTCAGAAAGGAAGGCAGGAGTTCCTGAAGCAAAAGGGGCTTTAGCTGCTGAGAGTCCCTCAGTGTCTCCCTTTATTTACAGAAATAGCTCCTCTGGTTTTGTCTGATCTAGGCACACTCACCTATCTCCTAACTTTCAAATTGACAGCTCTCAAAAACTTCTCCTAACATCCTTGGCATGGAAGTACAATTGCTTGTGGTGCTAGGACTCCCCCAAAAAGTGGAGCATGGTCTGTTCTAGAACCATATCTGGGGTTTCAAAATTTGTAACTGAAAGCTCAGTCCTTGTCCCCAAAGCCAATTAATGCCAATTTAATTATGAGGACACAGTTTTGAAAAAAAGGAAAAAGAAGGTGTATAACTTTGCTAGCAAAGGAGAAACATAGGAGACTCTTTTCCTGAAGTCTGTGACTCTCTTGATTTGGAGGGACAATGGGTTTTAATAAATTTTTCTATAGTTTTATTTTGGTAGGGGATCCCAGGGTGCCCTGATTGCTTGTTTGGATTCACTTGTTAATTTGGGAGATATTAATTTCCTAGATCCCAAGCAGGCATCTTCCTCTTGCAGTGTACATGCTCAAGGGTAGCCAACTAGAAGAAACAAGAGAAAACATTGCTTTCCTCATCCTGCATAACAAAGAAAGACTAAAATTTGTCAAAGTTTGTTCTGAAAGTGGTATCAGGCTTACTTGTCTCATAATCAATTTTTTGTTCAAATATCATATGTTCATACTAAAAAAGACAGTGTATGACAAAGATATATATTTCAGAACAAGACACAGGGGAACAAAACCAGGCATCAAAACCTAGAGAGCGGGGCTGGGGATGTGGCTCAAGTGGTAGCGCGCTCGCCTGGCATGCGTGCGGCCCGGGTTCGATCCTCAGCACCACATACAAACAAAGATGTGTCCGCCAAGTACTAAAAAATAAATATTTAAAAAATATATATTAAATAAAAACCTAGAGAGCCATGCAACATCTTAATTCTCAAGACAGGACCTCTCTGTCTATATCAGATCAATACCAGAGGACAATATAACACTTTGCTACTGTCTCAGACAGGAGTGTATTGTTTGTCCCCAGACACCACTCTGTGCTCCTCAAAAGAAATTCCTTACTCAACCAATAACAAAAGACAGTGAAACCCTTCACTACTGTCTCATACAGGAGTGTGTATGTGCCTCACCAGGCACCTAACTGTCCCTAGAAGAGACCTTTCTTAACCCAATACCAGAGGTTATGAAGGTGCCACTTACCTATGGAGGCCTACTCCACTGAATACTTGCTAATTGTTTTAGTGTAGCAGTTTACTCCAGCAATCAGTGAACCCAAGCAACACCCAGGGGCCTTGTAATGTCTAAAGTAGCACACCCCCTGTGGTGGCACTCCAACCCCAGAGTTCCAAGGTGAAGGTCTGACTTCAAAATTTTGGTGATATGGATCTTACTTAAGTTTTCACACATTGAATTTCATTGCAAAGAAAAAAACCACCAAATCCAATTTTAAATCAAATTAAAACAAGCTTGTATTCAGTACACAAGAGCTGGCCAGGACTGTCTCTCCCTAAGACAAGCTAGATCAGCACCCCAGTTCTCCAGGAACAAGGTTTTATAGCAGAAAACATTACAAAACAGAATGTCATGAGAACTTAGAGATAAAAGGATTTTGACAAGAATAATACAAAGGAAGATAGTAGGTTAATGATGTACATGGCATGATATTTCAAGGTAGAGAGTAAATTCAAATGCCAACATAAGAATTTATGAAGTGCTGCTGAGGTTTCAGAGAGTGTGGTTATCTGATTAGGTGGAGCCAAGATTTATGAGGCATCACTAAGGTTTTAGAGAAGATTGTTATCTGGTCAAGGTGAACCAGGAATGGGTGAGTTCAGAGCATTGGCAAGAATTTCAAAAAGTTAGAATGTCAGTAATTTATAGTAAAACAGAAATTAACTTTGTATGACTTTGTGATGAGATGGCTCTCAATCTTAGATTCAATTAAGCTGGGTTCATCAGGAGACACAACTTGTATAGAGGTTCAGATACATTGGAGTGTAAAAGATGTTTCATCATCAGGCTACAATGACATCAATTTAGCTTCCTGACATCAATATAGCTTCCTGTTCCTTTTAAGTAAATTTGACTATTATTTCTTGGTAATAGCATCCAAGGTATTCCTTTTTTTATAAAATGAGAAAAATCTTTCTCTTGAAGGATTGACTGGGAATCTTAAGGCATATTCCCAGCATTCCATGGATGCCCAGTACATAGTCATCTAAAGTGGATATGGAACATAAAGATGTATGGGAACCAGGGGAAGGACAGAAGTTGCATCATTTGGGGGCTAGAAGCCCAAACTTTACCAATGAAGTTTAGGCTAACAGAATCCAGACCTGGTCCACAGGTGAGAGGGATAGACCATTTTCCTAGCTAAGGCCATTTTCCTTAAGTCTATTTTCCTAGTAAAGCCAAGCTTAAATTAGTAACAAATGCACCAATATCCTCCTAGTATTGGAATGCCATGTGCCTCTGAAAGTAACAACTTGATGTCAGTATGCTCTTGTCTTTTTGAGGTTCAATTAATGCAGCCTTCCTTTTCAGGCACATTGAGCCAAGTTCTGTACTGAAGGCTATCAGACTATTGGCCATGGCAGACATGGGCTGAACTCTTTTATAATTTCCTGCCCAGTGCAAGTAGCAGCCCAGAAAGAAGAAATATCAATAAAGAACCAGGACTCTAGTTTTATCCAAGTGTTAATAAGCAGCATGTCATCATATGGCCTTAAACAGTGCTGATGAAGGAAACCCCTGGTTGAATCATGGTGAGTATGGTGGGGAGCGGGCAGAGAGAGAAAAAGACACAGAGAATGGTGGCAGTGGCTGGATGCATTGTCTGGTGATGTTGAGTTTCATTACAATGCTAGAAAAGCAGCTAGAAGCAAAGGGTTCACTTGTGAATATTCACCCTGGATTGTAAACTCACTGAGATCAGTGTAAACCTCAATGACCACGCAACATTGACACATTCAGTCCTGGGTGGATGTCAATTTCAAGCTTAATTATTTAAGAAAAATAACCTTAATATGACTTGTACTATGCAAAGTTCAATGTCATTCTTCCTGTTTGAAACATTTAATGAGGCAGGGCAGGCTAGGCACACCTAGATAGGCTAAGCTCGCAGTGATAGCTATGTAGGGAATACAAGGCACAGTTGGGTGATGGAAAAAAATTTTGCCATAAACATGCTGGGACATGCTGAGACTCACTAAGTTTCTAGCTATAAGGAATAGCAATGCTTCATAATTTCTGCTTGCAATTAATATGGAGTTATAAGGGGCACTGGCCATAGGTATGCTTAGCAGTAAATGGTTGCAATTGATAAGAAGCACAGCTCCATGTAAATGTGCAAAGATCATATTCTGTTGCAATTGCATCATCTCACTGGACATTATGAATGAACATTGATTCTCACAGGGTGTACCAATCACCAATGAACACCACCAACTTGGAACTATATTTAAACCAATTGTCATGCCACACCAATGAGTCTGTACTATAATATCAGTGAGTCTGGCCTCCTTTCTGTTCATCTTCACATTGACTTTACCATGCCCTGATGTCCAACCATTCGCTGGAAAGAACCACCAGATATCAACAATGTCTGCTCTATGGCTAAGAGAATTCATATGGCATTGGAGGTATTTTGGGGCCCATGAATTCCCTAAGATTGTGTGATTAGCTTGTACTGTTAAATTAGTGTGCATTAAATGCTAGTTGGGGTGCTCCAGGACACCCAACACTTTTTGTATTATTTTTTTTTTAAGTTTGATGATTGGTGTGGTAGAATATACACTTGAATTTTACTACAATCCACCTCTGAGTATTTATTAATACCATTTCTCACAACAGTGTTCCTGGAAGTTCTGAGGCTGTGAGTGGATACGGGGACTTTTTTGGGGGGAGGTGGGGCACAAGCTCTGCCCTTTAATTGTTTGAACCCCTGTCCTCTTAGCCTCCTTGTGTCTCTTATTCCTACTCAGCTCTCCTTCTGGTGTAGTTGTGCTAAATCTCGGCAGGTGGGAAGCAGCATGCCCTAATGGTCATTCCCCATCAGCACTGAAAAAGAAGCCAGAAGTGTCCAGGTTGAAGGTCAATTGAGAAACAGGGATGATCAGCAGGAAGCAGAGCAGCCACCTGAGAGAAAAAGGCTCAGGCCACAGTATGCCTTCTCTAAGACACAGTGACTCCATATTGCTTTCTGAGAAAAATGATATTTAATGTATATGCAACAACTGGTTTCAGCTTCACCATCCACAGATGGGAAGCAATGGAATCTTCTGTATGACAGTGGAAAATGTAGGCCACTTTATATATTCTTAGGTGATGCAAGCCCCTGATTTCTAACTGTATAGTATCACTAGAGTCTATCAGGTCATGTTTTTTATCTCACAGGTGATAGAATGTCATTGTGACTATATGTCCATTCCACAGAGACTAGATAATTATAGTCTTTGCACTCTCTATCCTTGGAGTTATGATCTCAATGTAATTTGGGTTGAAAATATTCTCAGTTGAATAAATGATAAAGTCTTGCTAGGAGTCAGGGGACATTGATCCAATAGATCTCTGTCCCAGATCATTGTGAAAGATAGGGAGATATGGACCCTCACTACAGGCTTACTTCTTTGTACAGTGAACTGCTTCTCTCTCATGCTCTCAAAGGTCCTCCTTGTTTTGAAATTGGTGGCTCCTCTATCTTCCAATAGAGATTGGGCTCTGGCAGATATTTCAGCAGATGCTGGACAGAAAGACAGAGGGCAAAGATGTGACTTTGTTAAACCTAATGCTGCCTGACTTCCTGGAGACACTTTGCAAACCTGATTTCTTCTTCTCAGAGCACATAATTGGTAATTATCACAGAAGAAGTAAATTGGGAATTATGACTGAATTTTCAGGCAAACAGGTGATAGAAGGTACCAGAGGCTCTGAATATCATCTGTCTACAATGGTGTATGATCAGAAACTAAGGATACAATGGCCAGAACCAGGAGCCTGGTGATGTGACTACATTTGGAGTACAACTTCTGGGCCTCCTCATTGGGAGGAGTTGAGACTTTTTTTTATCTTTCTCTTGGAGTTCAAGGGATATGGCAGGCATGCCTGGAAAATTTCTTGAAGAAGAGGAGCATGTTTTTTGTTTGTTTGTTTGTTTTGATGTGTGTGTGTGTGTGTGTGTGTGTGTGTGTGTGTGTGTGTGCATGTGTGTGTGTGTGTGTTCTGGTGTTACCTGCTAGCTTTGATTCTCCAAACTTAGCCTGAGACACTGCCTCAAATGCAAAGTGATTTTGAATTATTCACAGAAAGCCAGTAATTGATTTAGTATTTCTATTGGATTTGGAAATTATTTGGGGGAGGCAAGTACTAGGAATCAAACTCAGAGCCACTTGACCATTGAGCCCCATTCCCAACAATTTTTTTTGTATTTTATATGGAGACAAAGTCTCACTGAGTTGCTTAGTGACTCACCTTTGTTGAGAATGCCTTTGAACTATCATACCCCTGCCTCAGCCTCCTGTGCCTCTGAGATTACAGGTATGCACTACTATGCCTAGGTAGAAGTTAATGTTATTTGATGCAAGTAGTACTCATTTTGATTGACAATTGTCATAAATAGTTGAGTTTTAAATACACTTTTGTAAGTATAATGGGCATATTAAATTAAGAAAAATAAATAAACAAATAATAATACACTTGCCAAAATTACAAATGTGATATAAAAATAAATATGCTTGGAAATGTCTAGAAAACATGAGTAGGCAAGAATTCTTCCAAACTTGGCAACAATCTGACTGGTGCAGGGTCTCTGTGAGATGCTTTCTGGGTGCCTTTCTCCTTCCTGCTTCCCTTTTTGCTCCTTTAGGTCTGTAATAATATTCTGGTACAAATATTGAATGTGAGCTCAAGATTGATTCAAAACCCACCTTTAAAGAGTAGATTTGGCCTCATATTTTAGTTATACCACTTTCAACCCCACTAGCCTTGGAAAGAAAGTTTTACCCACTGTCAGCACTTTTCTCCTTATCTATGAAGTTTGGATGTCTTTGTTCCTGGGTTCTTGGACAGCACCATAAGCTGACAAGGATGAAGGCTTCTAGGTTTATGTTGAAAACAGCTGTTCCCATGCAAATCAGAGAAGAGTCTGCCTAGCGGGTTTTATCTTTTTTCAGTATAAGTTTTTTTTGTTGTTGTTGTTTGTTTCTTTGTTTGTTTTTGTGTTCAAGAAGTAGCTCCTGAGTTTTACTTGTATCCCCCAATGCATTTCAACCTATGAGTAATGAGTGGAGCAGTTGACCAGGCCTAAGAAAGCAAAGCATTGAAGCCCCCTGAAAAAAGAGGCATGCAGCCTGACAAGTTGGCTTGGACTGATCCATAAAACTTGTTCCAGAAGTTGATAATGACTTATGAAACATGAGCATAAAAACTTTATTTTCATTTTGGAGCTACAGGGATGGCCAGAAAATGGAATAAAGACTGAAAGATGAAAAAAAAAAAAACATTGGATAACTTATAACAGCTGTTCCTGCATTTAAAACTACCCTCAGGGTTTGCTTTAAAAGAAAATCACCACCCACCCCTCATAAACAAACAACCATTGCCTATGTTATTTGGGGTTGTTTTTTGTCACTTGAAACCAAGAGTATTTACTCATCTATAGTTTTTTCTCAATTCCCTTTCTTTTATAATAATGGAGGGACAATAGAATGGTAACAAGGAACAACAGAATAATAACACTCAATAAATAAATAAATAAAACAAATAATAAATGGGCAAATAAACTAAACAGAATCCTCAAAAGAAGAAATTAAAATGTGGCTAAATGTATAAAATAAATCACCGTGGCTGGGGATGTGGCTTAAGAGGTAGCACACTCGCCTGGCATGCGTGCAGCCTGGGTTTGATTCTCAGCACCACATACAAACAAAAGATGTTGTTTCTGCCAAAAACTAAAAAAAAATAAATATTAAAAAATTCTCTCTCTTTCTCTAAAAAAAAAAATCACCATCATCACAAATCAGGAAATTTAAATCAAATCTACTGATATTTAATCTCACACTAATCAGAATAGCAATCATCAAGCATACAAATAATACATTCTGTTAAGAATGTGGAGTAAAAAGGACAGTTTTATACAGTTTGGGGAAACTAAATTAATACCACCACTATGGAAAGGAGTATGGAGGTTCCTAGAAAAACTAGGAATAAAACCATGACTTGACCCAACTATACCACACTGCACTATTTATCCTTAAGAACAGAAGTCATCATGATCCATTGGTACATATACACCCATGTTTACAGCAGCATGTTCACAATAGTCAAACTGTAAAAGCAGCCTAGGTGTCCATCCATGGATGCATTGAGAAAAAATATGTGAGATATATATATATATATATATATATATATATACACACACACATACACACAATGGAGTTATATTCATAAAACTTAAATTATATCTTTTAGGAAAAATGGATAGAACTAATAACCATTATGTTGAGTGCACTAAGTCAAACTCAGAAGGTTAAGCACCCTATACTATATATGGAAGCTAGAGAGAGAGAGAGAGAGAGAGAGAGAGAGAGAGAGAGAGAAAGCAGGTAGGTAGTTCTTCTAAAACTCAAAGAAAAATTAGTAGAGGGAAAGAACCAATGGGTATGAAGTAGGAAGAAAGGGAGTGTTTTCATCACCATTTTTATTGTTGTGACTGAAAGACCTGATCTAAAGAGCCATTCTCTCATTACACACCTCCTCCAACCACACCCTTCCCAATTCAGTTGCCACTCAGTGAATTACTACCAGAGGATTAATTTTTTCATTGGATTAATACCCCCACAACCCAATCATTTCTCCTCTGGACATTTTTGCATGTTTTCACACATGAGCTTTTGGGAGATTCTTCAACTCTAATCCATAACAGGTGGAAGTTTGGGGAAGTAATTATTGGCCAAATTGTATTGTTATATTGTGTGCATTTACAAAGATGTAAGCACAAATACCATCTTTATGTACAATTGAATATGGTCTTAAAAATTAGAATGCAGTACTTGTTTTCCCTATGTTAATGATTGAACACCCAATAAATGCTGAGAAAAAAAGTTTTATTTAAAGAATAGAGTGCGCGGGCGCGCGCGAACACACACACACACACACACACACACACACACTACTCTGGAGATAAGGGGTTCCAGAATTTATTACTAAGGGAGTAGGGGCATCTTATCTCTTTATATATCTTAGGTTTTCTTTCTTCTCATGTTCCCTCCCCCCTCTTATCTTGCCTGTTACCAAAGTGACCAAAAGAGCAGGAAGAGAAACATCCAGGGGGTGAATGCTTGTGTTAGAAAATGTGATCCTCCCCTCCCCTAAAGATATTAGCAGCCAGATAATAGGGATAATATCTACCTATTCCATTTTCTCTGATAATCAACTACTTGTTTTTTTTTCCCCTGGTTTAATAACTATACTGCATGGATAAAAAAATGTAAGAAATAAAGTTTTAGTCTGAGAAGCCTGAGAATGCTAATACTGGCCACTTGTTGGAGCATGGTTTTAGACAGTTCTAGAGAATTTCTTCTGCTTTCATGAAACCTTCCATGCAAAGAAGTTTAAAAAATATGTTTTGCTGCTGAGCTGGTATAAAGATGAATATGATCCAGAGAGATTTTTTTTTCCTTTTGATTTTAGAATAAAGCATTTTCATGGGATATAAACACTGTGCTTATTTGTTCAATTCATATATCAACTGTGAAAGTGCTTTTTTTCTTATAATAGATAACATTTTTGTCAGTGGGCATACATCTAGTTCCAGGCAAATAACTTTT
Source organism: Callospermophilus lateralis (assembly GCF_048772815.1). Taxonomy (NCBI): domain Eukaryota; kingdom Metazoa; phylum Chordata; class Mammalia; order Rodentia; family Sciuridae; genus Callospermophilus; species Callospermophilus lateralis. Next base: position 164,708,767 of record NC_135305.1, read on the forward strand.
CACTTGATCTACAATACATATTAAGAAACACATAAACTGAAGCACATTTTGTGAGTGAATAAAACAACTTAGCTAGTTGTGGATATTCATTGGTGAGATGTCAGAGCAATGATAACTTCTGATTGGCCAAATGTAGTTGCTTTATGATTGGGATAAACAGGGTAAGATGGAGGAGCTCAGAACACTGCTCACTTTAGATTGGCTAAAAGCACAGTGTGCTTATTTGTTGCTGTGCTGGTGACTTCAGGCTATTAATTATCAGCTTGTGAAAAATCATGCTAGTTGTACAGTGCAGCTTTCCACTTGTGCTTTTAAATCTCTAGAATAAAAAACTTTACATGCAAATCTATGCATAAAACAAATAGAAATTTATGTCTACCTTGTGGAGATAAATTAACCAAGGGCCCTTGATGCTCAGAAATGGTAGATCTATCTGCTAGAGTGTGAGAAGAAAAAAACAGTCTTGATGTTTACCTCTATTCTTTAAATTTCTCTTTTTGGCTTTTTCTGAAAGAGCTATAAACTGAAGCCCCAGAAATTATGAGAGTATATCTGGAGCAAAATCAATATACAACATGACAATTTTTAAAATTAGCATTATAGGGCTGGTGACTTCTGTGAAACTGAGGCAGTGCATACTCCATTTCAAACACTGATTCTTGTGACCAATATTTTAGATATGTCACCTAGAATAACAGGCATGAGTTTATTGAAGGTATAGAATAAAGAAAAGAACACTCTTAAAAAAAAGAGAGTGGATTCTCTCAGAAATGAGAGAGTCTGTGTGAATCTTCTGCAATCTAGTTTTTTATAATGGAGGGTTCCAGAAGAGTTTTAGAGAGTCTCACTCAGGACAGTATTTTGGCTTTTGAATGACAGCTGTATGATTTTAGTCTGGCAAGTTCCCACTGTCATAACCTTTATAGGTCACTTTGGCCCTTGATGACATGTTCTCTCATTGAATATTTAACCATAAAATTTCATAAATTTTATTATTAGAAAGAATTATTTTTATCTTCTTGAATTTCAGAATCTTGTCTGTGGAAAGGGTCACAGAAGACTCCCTCTTCAAGGTAATAGGAGTCCCCCTCATCAACATTATTTCAGGTCTTCATGTTTCCTGCAGAAAACAGAGAGCTTCCTGAGGAATGTGACATATGCTGTGCACTTAGGCCAGGCAGAAATGCAGGCAAATTTCTTCTTGATAAGAAAGCATGTGGGGATCAGTAAAGCTGGCCCATGTTATAGAATCATTCCCTTAACCTCAAGTTCTCACAACTCACATCTGTCTGTCACTTATTTTTGAAGAAGCATTACAACCAAAGTCATACTGTAGTTGAAAATGGGTATCTAAGGACAGGTCGAAGACTAACATGAGTTTTACCAGAGAACTTTTTTAAATTTTATTTTGAGGCAGGGTCTTACTAAATGGTGCAGGCTGGCCTCAAACTTTTGATTCTCCTGCCTCATTCCCTTGAGTCCCTTGGATTACATAAAAATGCCACTGCATACAGGGCATGCCTTCCTGAATTAAGATAGCTAAACCCTAGAAAGTCATCCATCCTCCCAACACGTTCACTTAACAAAAACTAACTGCTCTTACTTCCATACCACCAATATTACCCTTATTGGGCTATCACCTTTTTAGGTGACTATCCAAATGCCCTAATCACATCAGGTCCAGGTACCAGAGAACCTCTGATGGTCCTTGTCCCTAAAGCCAATTGAAATCATTGATTGATTTTAATTTATTTTATGTGGTGCTGGGGATCAAGCCCAGTGCCTGACCTGTGCTAGGTGAACACTGTGCTGCTGAGCCACTATCCCAGACTTGAGGTTAATGATATTAAAGGAAACACTGCAACAAAATTTCCTAGACTCCTCGGCACTAGGAAACTAAGTGTGGAGTCCCTTGGGTCTCAGCATTTATCTACCTGAACCAGAGCTGACCAACCCTGGAAACCTGTCTGCCTGAGGTGTCCATCAGTGAGACCAGCATTAAAAGACTTTTTAAGGGCTGGGGATGTGGCTCAAGTGGTAGCGCACTCGCCTGGCATGCATGGGCCCGAGTTCGGGCCTTAGCATCACATACAAAGAAAGATGTTGTGTCTGCCAAAAACTAAAAAAATAAATATAAAAATTTATTCTCTCTCTCTCTCTCTCTCTCTCTCTCTCTCTAAAAAAAAGACTTTTTAAAAAGTGTTGAAAAAGATCCTGTTTTTGGAGAAAAACCCCAAACAGATGATCCAGCCTCAATAGTGCACCTTGAGGAATCATAAAATTTAGGATCCCTGTGTCTGACACTGTAGATCTGGGGTGTGGCCAGATCTACACTATCAGATCTGGAGATCTGATTCAGTTGTGGGTCAGTTGTAGAATGCTCCTGGGTTTAATCAGAGTTTCTACTATTAATGTGCTCACAAACACACACCCACACCCACACCCACATCCACACACATATTCACACACCCATGCACAAAACTGCCTAGGAAGTTATGCCCTTCAGGGTCAGAAAAGCCCCAAGGTCAAAAAAAGAAGAGTAGGAACAAAAAATGGCATAGCTAACACAAGCACTTTCCATCCCCAGAAAGAAAGAAAGTTAAATTCTTTAGGTGCTCCTAGCAAGCCTGCTCTCTGGTCCCTCCAGGTCAGGACCTAGGTTTATGGTCTTCCAGATCACATGTTTCATGGACACCAGACTCCTCAGTGACTGCAGAGCAGTGGGACTCTTCTTATTAATGGAAAACCTTCCAGAATTAACATAGTAAGTGCATGCTTTCATTCTTTCCATTTAACTTTCATTAGATAGCTTTCTACTCTGTTTTATGAATTTGAAGGGTTTTTATTTTCTAAGGTACAACTTGGTTAATTCTGAAAGTGCTTCTCTGGACATACCTGGAACTTCTTTAGTACAGAGATGTCTCATTTTATTACAATATACTTTATTGTGCTTCTTAGATATTGCATTCATACCTTTTTTGAAGGCTTATAAAACCTGCCTCAAGCAAGTCTATCAGCTCTACTTTTCAAATAGCTCAGATATTGCAACAACTTTTAGCAATAAAGATTTTTTAAGTCAGTGTATAAAAAAATTTTGGAAGGCATATGTCATTGAACAATTAATGAACTAAAATTATGGTGAAATTATTTCTTTAAATCTTTATTTTTGTTTATTTTTTGTGGTGCTGAGTTTTAAACACAATGCCACATATGTGTGAGGCAATTGCTGTATCACTGAGCCACAAACTCAATCCCCATAAATGTATTTTTACACACCAAAGAAAACCAAAACAATTGTGAGGCCCATTTTAATTTAGTATTTACCTTATTGCACTATAGACTGGAGCCAATTCCACAGTACTTTTAATGTATGCTTACACTAGCATCTACTAGCCTGTTCCAGAAATCCTTGACACAGGCAGCGATCAAAACTTCACTATATCGGGGCTGGGGATGTGGCTCAAGTGATAGCCCATTCCCCTGGCATGGGTGCAGCCCAGGTTCGATCCTCAGCACCACATACAAACAGAGATGTTGTGTCTGCCAAAAACTAAAATGTAAATAAAATATAAAGAAAATTCACTATATCATTTTCAACTCTCCCTACTTGAAAGACAACCTTCATGTACAGTAAGGATAGCCGTACATGAAGTCATGAACTAGTTACACCTTTTTTTATTGTACATGATAGCATGCTACATTATGATCTGTTGGTTCACTCAGTCTAAGATTTAAATTCATGCTGCTTCATTTAATGAAAGTTTGAATTATTAAGTAAAAAATGAATAAATAAATAACATGGTACATCAGTAGTGCATCACAAATCTTAGTGGCAATCTGTTCTTTGTTAGAAGAATAAGAATTTGTATTACTATCATTATCTGATTTCAAAACTTTGCCCAGGTAGTTTGAAGGTAGTGAGAAGGAAAAAAAATAAAAATCATCCAGTGTATATGATGAACACTAACTCTTTAAGTGTAAGTGAACACTTGAGTTTGGGCAGAGCTGTTCAGAATTATATGTATAAAAGTTGATATGCTCACGCTGAGCCAAAAATTTCTAACTGAACACATTCACATTAAGAAAATAAGGACTGGGGATATAGCTCAGTTGGTAGAGTGCTTGTCTTGCATGCACAAGGCCCTGGGTTCAATTTTTAGTCTGAATAATAATAATAATAATAATTAAAGAATATGAATATTCTGAGTAGTCACATTCTTCAAGCTCTCATGTAGTAATATGAGTTGAGAAAGCACTTTTTAACCAAAATTTAGATTTGATTTTCATGGATACATTTCACAAATACCAAATCAAAAGTAGAGATACAATTTTAAAAAATTGAGTATTTTGTAAAAATTATTTTATTTGTATATTAAAAATAATTTTGTTAAACTAAAAATAGTATAAACTACTATTCAAACTTAATCATATTTTATAAAATTTGCTTTAGTGCAGATCTGTCTTAGTAAGTTGAAAAGAATGATGAGGCCCAAAAATCTCAATGTGTAAAGCAACAATACATTAAAAAAGGGAGATTCAGAGGAGACAGATTTCTAGAGATACTATCATTCTATTTCATGTTTATATTTCAAAAAGTTTCATTAATTGAAGTTGTTTTTTTTTTTTTTTTATTTTAAACCCTTTAAAAATCACTGTTGAAACAAGAGCAAGTGACTCCAGGAGTTTCCCATGTTGACACTTGAGAATCTTGTATTTTAATCCAAATGTCTATAAGAGAATACATAAGTTGCTTAAGTAATTTTTGGATGTGTGATTAATAGGTATTGAAATAATCAGAATAAAACTTTACAAAAAGTCATACCAAAAAAATTTTTGATTGAATCTTTCCTTTTTTTTCTAGACATCATAACAGCATGAAGTCAGGCAATTACAGAAAAAAATAGCAGTTCTTTCCTAAAATTTTCCATGTAGTTTATGTGAGCCAGCCCAACACAAATGTTACAGAATTGATATTGCCTTCTAAAATTTCATCCCCATATCTTACTGTTCACATATCCATTATTTTTATTTTTATTTTTTTAATCTTTGAATTATTATTTCCAGAAAGATAGAAATCAAACAGAAATTTTTGATTTAACATTTCTTAAATTTTACAGAAATTTCTGTTTTTGTTGTAACAGAACATTTGCCAATAATTATGGTCAGAGAATATTTCATGGTGTTTATCTTCAATGTCTAGCAGAGTAAGTTGTAATACGGTTGGATACCTTGGCCCCAAAAGATTTTTGAAATATTTGAAGAAAAATATTACCCTTATGCCTCTGTATGGCATCTTTGTTTTAATTATTTTAAATAGCTATTTTAGTTTTCTGTATGTTGAGTACTACATTTGGATCAAACACCTAATTAAAATTTACTATGGTTGTAAAAGTACATGAATAATTTTAAACTTCCTTACTTTCAAAATTCTTAAGTGTTTAGATAATTACCATGATTTATTAAGATGTTTACAAACATATTTTATGGTACATGTTCAACTTAATTTGGTAAATACATTATACATTTTCAGCTTCATGACTGTAAGATTTATAACATTTACAAACAAAACATACTTTAAATTTTACTTCTTTTGATTGCATTAACATTTTCCCCCTATAATCTGGCAAACATTCTAATAAACTGTGGCCTAAACAGAGTTTAAACTTAACTGGAAAAGAAAAAAACCAAAAACAAAAACAAAAAACAGGAATAATAGAATTGACACAATAATCTTTCATATCTGGGTAGCTCAGTTTTAAACTAATTTTTAAAAGCATCAGCAAAACTGATTTTTGACAATTTTTATCAAATTTTCATAATGAAAATCACCATGGCTTTTGATGTTATGGGCAGATTTAATTCACATGATGGATCAAAAAGACCATGAGATGGACAAATACTCAGGAAAGGCTGGTGCTTCCTAGCATTCAGAACCCTTTGAGTAAATGCTAAAAGATAAAGAGAATTCAAAGATACCTTATGTAGAAAAAGTCCTAAAGCTCCTCTACTTCATAGAACATTTAATGCTAAAACTTGTAAGTGGAATATAAAAAATTTTTAAAAAAGGATATTGGAGAAACTGTAAGTAGAGTTTAACATAGATTCAAACACCCATTTGTGCTTTCCATAGAGTTTACTAACTTTTCATCCTGTTGATCTGTAGTTTTTGTTTTGTTTTGTTTTTCAAAACAGACTTGATTACCAAAATAATCTTATTTCTTTATGCAATCTATGTAACATAAAAGAAAAACTAAAATTTCTTTGTGTGGAAAAAAAAAAAATATATATATATATATATATATATATATATATATATATATATGTATGTATTAAGAGAGAGAGAGAGAAATTTTTTAATTTTTTTTTTAGTTTTTGGTGGACACAGCATCTTTATTTTTATGTGGTGTTGAGGATCAAACCCAGCGCCCAGTGTATGGAGGCGAGCACGATACTGCTTAAGCCACATCCCCAGCCTGGGAATTTTTTTTTCATATTTATTTTTTATTCAGATATTTAAACTAGATATCATGTGCAAACTTGAATATCTATTTACCTAGAATCAGTCATTCCAAATACTCCTTTCTCTAGATCAAAAAAAACATCAAGGTTGTCCATTCCTGATATCAAGAAATGTGCTTTTAGCAAGTGTGACAATAATTTTTGTTCTCCTCTACTAAAAATAATAGCTGATGTTTACTGAAAACTTATCAGGTACCATTGTGTAAAGGTCTATAATATTACTTAGTTGAATTTTTAAACATTCTATACATAAGCAAATGGAATCATTGAGAGATTAACTTGCCAAAAGTGAAACAGTACTTAAGGAAGCAGTACTAGAATCTGATTAGGGAGAGGGAAAACTTCTGAGTTTACTTCATTCTTAACTCCTACACACCTGCAATACCTAGAAATTGGAATCCATATAATGCAAATGGATGGAAGTCACTTTCTGTAAAAATCTCAAGTGTTTTAGACCTAACCTTTATCAGCTAACTCAAGATACAAGAACTTCTGTGATGATTTTTTTTATAGGATTGGGAGAGAAAACATGTTATCAGTTATGAATGAAAAAGTAGAATGTCTAGCTCATGAAAATTACAAAAGGGTATTCAGCAAAGCTTAATATTAAAATAAATGGTCCTGATATTATAGTGTACATCTTCCAAATTTTACTCTCAATCACTAATATTATTATACTATAGAAATTTTAAAATATGAAACTGTTTACTGGGTGTATCAGTATTGCTATTATTGTCTAGAATTCTCCTACAAAAAATTAAATATAATTTTGGTTTATTATTACATTATAATTTTACATAATAGTGGTTTTTATTGTGACATATTTCCATATGCATATATTATAATTGACTCTAATTTATTCCCTCATTCTTTCCCTTGTCCTTATTACCTCCCATGTCCTACTCCCCTTCATCTACTCTTCTGGTCTTCTTTTAATTATTTTCCATTTTGTAATTGGTGCATTATAATTATACATAAATGTTGGATTCATGGTGGTATATTCACTATTCATATAGTATAATTTTCCAGTGGTATTCCACAGTTTTTTCTTTTTCCCTCCTTACTCCATTTTTATCCCCTAATTACCCCTCTGACTTTCCTATTTCCCTGAAATTCTCCCCTTTTATGTCTTTTTTCTAACTTCTGTATCTGAGGGGAAATTAATTCACATAAAAAACAAAAAAACAAAACACCATAACTTCTCAAAATCAATAACTTTTTTTTCTATAAGCACTACATTGCTTCCAATTATTATTTTTTTACATTTGAATCAAATGGGTTATAATTTCTCATTTTTCCAAGTGTACAGATTGCAGAGTCACATTGGTTATACAGCAATACTAGTGTCTATGTTATTCTGCTGCCCTTCCTATCCCCTCTTCCCCACAGAAAATGAAAAGAGGCCCTCATCATTATACAAAATACATGCATGATGATGTGAGGGAAAAAAAAAAAGAAATATGTCACATTAGATTGGGTAGAGAGAGATTATGGTAGGGGAGGGCAGGGGATGGGAGGCTTCCAAATTTTTAAAATGAAAGGTACATTGGGTCCTTTATCTTGGAAGAAATTCCAGTGAACCCTTGAAATATAATAACTTTTCTCTCCTTATCATAGAGAGATGTGTCAGAGTTATATTTTGATCTATATTTGAAAATATATGCCACAAATATCCAATCAAAATTCTAGGGCAAACTAATAATCAGAAGGTTGTTCAAAATTTCTTTTACCTATATCGAATTTACTGCTTATTATTTGCTTATGTAATAAAATAATAGATTAGTGATGGCTTTAGTGTGTGTGAGGTCAATAGTAATTTCTCTTAAGCCCAAATGGTTTTTCTATGAATAGTAACAGAGAAAGCATTAACTTCTTTCTAAAATATTAAAGTTCATAAAACAGATTTTGTTTTCAAAATTAAAAGCCTATTTTTTAAAATAATTTGCCTCTCTAACATATGGTCATTATGTAAATGTATGTTTTTAATCTTTTTTTTCTAAGTTAGAATGAAAGTGACTGACAATTAACTAAAAATAATTCTCAGCAAATATTGTGAACATTCAGCACAAAATGGAGCAAATATAAAATTTTAGTGAATACAAGAATATTATTAAATCTTCTATTATGGGGTGGAGTACCAAAAATTAAATTTAGGAGCAATTGAACACTAAGCCACATCCCAGCCCTATTTTTTATTCTTATTTAGAAACAAGGTCTCGCTGAATTGACTAACATCTCTCTTTTTCTGGCTTTGAACTTATGATCCTCCTGCCTCAGTCTCCCAAGCCATTTGAATTATAGGCATGTGCCATGAACCCAGCTAAACCCTCTCTATTGTACTCATTAATCTTCATCTAGTTTAATTAAATAAATATGTGGCATCTGGTCAATTATTCATCACACTTGAGATGATTCCTATGAGCTTATTCTAATGACTGAAAGTGGTTTCTAAAGAGCCTGAAGAAGAGCTATTGTCATAAGAAAGGTGAGGCTGCCACTTGCCTCTTATTGTTGAGAGCAGATGGTCTAAGTACTGAACACTAAGTGCTGGTCTCAGATTATTTCAGCAAATTAAATTAGCAGGAACACCACCCAGTCTTCATTCAAGTTTGAGAAGGGGATGGACAATCATGTTTTGTGTTTCAGGGGCTGTTTCTTTATGGTGGTTGTTTATTTTAGAAAATATTATTAAAACTTTGGTCACAAATTGTTCAAGATAGCAGCATTTCACAGTTATTATTTCATCAACTATTTATGTACTAATTTAAGAATATTGAATTTTCACAAATGATAAATAACAAATAATAAAAATAATAGATGACCAATATTTATATCTCTAATAAACCTATAAAATACTTATAATCTTTCATAAACTGGTTACTGTAGATAACATTTAAGTCAGTTGACATAGTAACTTCATGAAAATATTTAATAGGGCCAAAGAGTGATCTCAAAAGTGGTATGTGGAAAACGCTTGGTGTAATTTATTTGAGATAGAAAAGATCAAAATAAAAAGTCATATATAGAAGTATATTGGGGACACATATTTTGACAATATGTGTAAAAACAGTAATTTTTCCATGAAAAAGAATGTATGTAAAAGAATTTTAGCAAAACAGATTACTAAGAATGAAACCCATTTGGATGCTTGCAATATTCAGAGCAATAGACAACTTTAGCTAAAAAAAAAGGATGTTCTATTTTGAACATTACCATATTAGCTAAGAAAAATACCCAAAATAAAAACAATTTTAAAAAAAGATAAAGAAAAATGTTTTTATTCTTAACAACTTAATGTGAGCTACAAGTAAACAGTTCTTAAGGTTTCATAGAGTTCAGAAATTTGGATATTATAATGTCTTTTTTGCTTATTTTCCTCCAGGCTGAGCAAAAACTAGACACCTGAGAAGAATGTGGTAAAGTAGAAGGAGTTAACTCTTGGAATTAAGCCCTGTGTTCAAACTCCATCTCTGCCAAATCCCAGTGATGAAGAACCTCATGAGTCACAGTGTTCAATATGGAAAACAACTCTTGCCCTGAGGGATTGTTAGAAAAATTAAATTAGACCTATCTGATTATCTTATATAATATCTAAAGTTTACAAACCGTTGAATATTTTTTAAGTAAAAAAAAAATGATGAATATTGTATTTTTAAAAAGGAATGATTTGGGCTGGGGTTGTGGCTCAAGCAGTAGCACGCTCCACTGGCATGCGAGTGGCCGAGTTCGATCCTCAGCACCACATACAAACAAAAGATATTGTATCTGCTGACAACTAACTAACTAAATAAATATTTAAAAATCTCTTTTTAGGTCAAGAGCACACTATAGGAACACTGCTACATCCATGTTCATAGCAGCACAATTCACAATAGCAAGACTGTGGAACCAACCTAGATGCCCTTCAATAGAGGAATGGATTAAAAAAAAATGTGGCATTTATACACAATGGAGTATTACTCTGCATTAAAAAATGAGAAAATCATAGAATTTGCAGGGAAATGGATGGCATTAGAGCAGATTATGCTAAGTGAAGCTAGCCAATCCCTAAAAACAAATGCCAAATGTCTTCTTTGATATAAGGAGAGTAACTAAGAACAGAGTAGGGACGAAGAGCATGAGAAGAAGATTAACATTAAACAAGGATGAGAGGTGGGAGGGAAAGGAAGAGAGAAGGGAAATTGCATGGAAATGGAAGGAGACCCTCAGGGGTATACAAAATTACGTACAAGAGGAAGTGAGGGGAAAGGGGAAAAAATATAAGGGGGAGAAATGAATTACAGTAGAGAGAGAAGAGGGGAGGGGAGGGGGGGAGGGGGATAGTAGAGGATAGGAAAGGCAGCAGAATACAACAGTCACTGGTATGGCAATATGTAAATCAATGGATGTGCAACTGATGTGATTCTGCAATCTGTATACGGGGTAAAAATGGGAGTTCATATCCAACTTGAATCAAAGTGTAAAATATGATATATCAAGAACTATGTAATGTTTTGAACAACCAACAATAAAAATTAATTTAAAAAAATCTCTCTCTCTCTGTTTCTCTCTCTCTCTTTAAAAAAAAAAAGGAATGATTTGTTCCTCTACAAATAGTTCCTTTACTTAGAGTTTCAGTTGTACTTAGAGCAAAGGCTAGGATGGAGAGATTTTTCTCTTCATTTTTATAACATCTTATCCAATTTCAAAGTTGCACAGTAGGTATTCCTTTTTAATGAAAACACATTAGTAAAGTGTTCTTCAACTTTACTTGAAAAACATTGATCTGGGCATTGTGGAAATTGCCTGCAATGTTGATTTCTTAGGAGACTGAGGCAGAAGAATCATAAAACTGAAGCCAACCAAGAAAATTTCATGAAACTCTCAGAAACTTAATCATGTGCAGTCTCAAAATAAATTTTAAAAATCTAAATAAAAAGGCTGTGAATGTAGCTAGATGTAATTATGCACCTGAACCATTCAATAAACTTTGTATTTCAATTTTTACTCTATGAGCATTTAGGAGAATTTTTTTTCTCATAAAAATTTAAGATAAAGACTGGGGATAAAGTTAAGTTGTTAGGATGTTTACCTTGCATGCACAAGTCCATGGGCTTAATCCCCAGCACTCTACACATACACCACACACACACACACACACGCACACACACACACACACACACACACACACACACAAAGTTAAAATAAGCCGGGTATGCTGTCATACACCTATAATCCCAGCAGTTTGGGAGTCTGATGCAGAATTACTGTGAGTTCAAAACCAGCCACAGCAACTTAGCAAGATTCTAAGAAACTCAGGAAAATCCTATCTCTAATAAAATACAAAAGGGGGCTGAGGATTAGACTTAGTGTTTAAACACCCCTGGGTTCAATTCCAGGTACAAATTAAAAAAAAAAAATACATGTTTGCAACATTTGTGAAATTCAGAAGAATTCAATAATAGAGGCAGCAAACTCTATATTATAGAGTAGTCTTTAAAATAAAATGGACCAAAAAAATAAAAATTAAAAAATAAATAAATAAATAAATAAATAAATAAAAATAGAATGCACCTATTTTCAAGTGTGGGCTAAACTAACTACAAAATAGGTAATCTAGGAGAAGTCACTTAACTTCTCTGAATACAGTTGTTTATATAATAAAAAATAATACCTCTGAATAGTTATAATGTATAGTGTCTTCAAACTAATACCTAACATACTATAAGACCTTAATAAATGCTAATTTTACTATTAATTAATTATAATATATTGCCTAATTTGGATGTAGCCCTGCCTGTGACTTATTAATGCCATGACACAATTTAGATGTAAGGGTATAAATGGTAAAAAAAATTAAAGCATTTACTATTCTCTAGTTACTAAATTCTCATTGTTCAGAATACATTTGTTAAATATCCAAATGTGTCTGTACATATTATGTACACAGATATAGCTCTTGTTCTCTTATTGGGACCATGACAAAAAGGTAGTCAAAAACCTTTTTGACTACCCTCCAACTTGAGTAACATTTTCTCCAGAGTAAAAGTCACACTATCTGTAATTTCTCTACACTCATGTAAAAATAATATCTTATGAAAATGTAATGTCTAAAAGAGCAGGAACCAGATTATCACATTTTTCATTGTATCTCCTATATTTACTCCAGGGCATGATGAAAAAGAGAATGTAAATAAAAATGTTGAATACATAAACATTTAAATCACTTTTTTTTTTGCAAAAACAAAGAAACACAAAGCTCACTTTAGGTATTACTCTAATGATAGAGGCAAAAAAAAATTTAGTGTTAGCATTGTGTAGAAAGGGTATATTTGTTACTGGAGATAAAATATTTAATGATAACTAAAATGAGTGTGAAGTATACTTACTAGATTTTGGTCACAATATGATGATTATTATACAGAAAGAGATAACCTTTCTTCCTCTGCAGGCCTCTTTTATGTTTTACTCATCCATCAAACAGCAGAGTCTTACTGGAGCACACAAATGATTACAGCAATATGCATGTGTTGTCATGAGAAGAAGAAATTTTTCCATAACAGGAGAATCCCCCAGATCAGTTTGTCATATCAAGAATTATAGAACTATGTTTTTTTAAGTAAAACAATAACTTAGAATTGGAAAGAAATGTAAGACTATATTATCTCTAATTCAACAGCATGGTGTTATTAATGATCACCAAGGCAATTTGACAAAAGCAGTTTTTAATACTTCACCATAAACATTTTGAAATATAAAACTTGAATTAGTTTTGTAAAAAATTTCATGAGATGCTTAATTTTCAAATGTGTGCTCTGAAGTAGTTTGTTTTACAGTACTTCTTCTCCATATCTGAATGTTTAAGACGTTTGCATCCTTCACTACCACATATGCTTTGATCTTTTAGTATAAATCTTGGTATACCCAAAAATAGATTCTAAAATTAACATTTTATAATACTTGCTTATGCATATGCATCCAAGTATATTGTCTTCAATTTATTAATTTCTTTATTTTTAGCATTTTTAGGGTAAACTGCAAAAAAAGCAATTTATATTTCTTTAAATACTACAGCATGCCTATCACTAACTACAGTTCAATATTCTTCTGCTATAAAAAGTTACACAAAGAAAATCAAATATACAAATCTGAAGAATAAATTCACCAAGATCTGCCAATTTATTCATTTTTGTACTCTAAAAACCTATCAAAATATACAAAATCATCAGTTCAAAAAGTTCTATTTGCTTCTTATTAGTTATTATTTGAACTAGCAAGTATGGTCTTCATGTGTTGGTCCTAAATTACATCTTAACTACAGACAGAAAATCATTAGTTCAAAAGCTCATGAATGCCAAATCCAAATTTATTTAACCCTAATTATTTGAAAAATATAGATGTAAGTAGCAAAATTCTCACCACTCACATCCCACCTGCTTTGGACACCTAGCACCTAATATCCAATTAAAAAAGAGCATGGTTAAAAGACCTCAAAATGATACCACCCTTCAGATTTTTATAACCCCTGCCATACTACTAGCTATATCACCTGGGCAAATAATTTCCAGAGACACTTTCTCTAACTCTTTTCTTCCCCATGAGTTCACTTGAAATTCTCACCTTCTGGATAATGGCTCTTTGTCATAATTCTCTGGACAGTTTCAGGCTGTGAGGGGTTTCCTTTAGGAATTGAACACAAGAGCATGGTTAACCACTAAGCCACATACTCAGCTCTTTTTTTTTTTTTTTTTTTACATGATCCCTGTTGGTTGCTTACAACTTTACCGATTTGCTGAATCTGGTATCAAATACTTGATCCTTCTGCCACATTCACCAAAGTTGCTAGGATTACAGGCATGTACCACCACACCCAGTGTAACACAGTTTCTTATGAAACTCTGTCCCATGATTGTATTTTCATGCCTTATAAGCATCCAGAACCCCCAAATTTCTTGCACTAGTCAATTTCAACTTCATCACTTCAGAAAAAATCACTATTTTCATATTTTCCCAACTGATAATTTGTGCTAGAATTTTATATAAAACACACCAGAGTTTATGTATTTTTATATAAGATAAACTTTAGTTATCCTGTTTTATTATTACTTCATGGTACATCTATCAGTAATGCATTAAAGAATTTCACTGAATACTATTCAATGTATAAGTAAATTTTTTAGGAGTGTAGCTATTTTTCTATTTGTAGATTCCAAACTACAAATTTGAGCTATTATGAATAAAATGTTACTAAATGCTACTTTTGTGACCTATTTCTTCACTTCCTTTGGGTAAAGCTTCAGAGTGGAAATTGTTGAGACTCAGATTTGGTGTCAATGTTTAATTTCAGAAACAAAAATAAAAATTGTAAGTTTGTTTTCCAAAATTTTGGGTCCATTTTATTTAATTAGAAATGCCACAGGGGATTTCCAGTTCCTCCACAATCTTGCCCATATGAGGGGTTATTAGATTTCTGTATTGTAACCAGTCTAATAGATATGTAACAATATATATTTAAGATTTTAATTCAAATTTAAATTAGAAATACCACAGGGGATTTCCTATTCCTCCACAATCTTGCCCATATGAGGGGTTATTAGCTTTTTGTATTGTAGGTAGTCTAATAGATATATAGCAATATATCTTTAAGATTTTAATTCAAATTTATCTGATGACTGGTTTCTTTCTTGTTCATGTTACCACTGTTTACTGGTGATGAGTCCTTGCCTCCCTGGTAATCTGGGCAGGAAGGGCCTGGGGCAGCTTTGATCAGCATTTCCCTGTTTGCTAGGAGCTGTTTCATTAACAGTTCCTTAGAATGGGTTCCAGGCCTTGGGGACATTAACATTTCAATTTCCTCAAGTATTGCTCTGGTTTTTTGGACTCCATTCTCAATAATGGCCTCCATTTTATTTATCTTACTTGATATTAGACCCAATTTACCTAACTACACTAACTACTTATCTGTATATCTGGCTTCATTCTTACTGGTATTTTGTATATCTTCATTTGTGAATCATTTTCAAATTCTTTGTCCACCTCTAGAAAATGGGTTATGTGTCTTTATCATTGAGTTTTAATTATATATATATAATTTATCAGAACTTTGCCAAATATTTGTTTTGGAAAATATTGTCTGTAGGTGAGTCAAACAAAGTGTGACTGCAGACTCTATATTTAAACTTTAAAATTCAATTTGTATCTGACTTTTCTTGATAATTTTGTTGTTTTACCATACAAAACTTTACTTACTTTAGGAAAACAAAAGCATTCACATTAACAAGCATCTGTATTCTTAGGTCTGCCTTAACATATCACAAGTATTTCATGCAAACTTCTGCTGAAAAATCTTATCAAATCTTAAGGTTCACCATTTGATGAAATCAAATTTAACATAGTTTCCATTTCAAACAAAAGTAAATGTAAGCCTTAACATTAAAACTAGATAGAATATATACAACAAATATTGGTAACATGAAGTGTGTTAAAGGACTTTTACGGAGTAAAAAGAAACCAATTTTATTTTTAGTATTGTGTAGAAAATTATTTTCCAATTTTTAATCTTTTCACCTGGTGCTGTCACCATTGGTATAAATATTTCAATGACATAATATAAAACATATTAAAAATGCCTGGAATTTTAAACCAATCTTTTAACTCTGTAAAAATATATTAATGATGAACCCAGCCTAATTCCAGTTTAAGTTTGGGAATCACCTTGTCAGAAAGTTATAGAAAGATTATTTCTGTTTTCTGTAAGAAAACTAGAATTTCTCTTTGTCCTGATTATATTTTTATGTTTTGAACTTGCTTGGAATTCCTACCTGTGTCTTTAACTCACCCATGTGTGGCTTTCTCTGACCAGATATCAATCCTCTCTAAAACCTTAGTGGTGCCTCATAAATCCTTGTACCAAATAACAACATCTCTAAAATCTCAATAGCAACTCATAAATTCTGATGTGGGGAGCAGAATTTATTTTCTACCTTGAAATGTTAAGCCATGTAGATCATTAACCTGCCATCTATCTTTGTATTATGCTTGTCAAAATCTTGTCAGCTGTAAGTACCCAAGACACAACTGTCCTTTGTAACTTTTTGTGTTGTAAAATTTTTTTCCTGGAGATCAAGGGGGATGATCTCTAGCATGGGGTTTTTTGAAGAGACAGTCCTGGCCAGCTTTTGTGTACATAATACTATCTTGCTTTAATTTTAATTTAAAATTGGAGTTGGTTTTCTCTTCTTTGTGTCCTGGTTCAACATTAACCTATTTTTACTTCAGTGTCAATAAAACCAAGAACAAAACAAAAATCCTGTAAATGAACCAGGTGCATAATAATGGCCATACTTCACTGAAGCACTGTATTTATTATAAAAATGATATAATCTTAAAAATTAAAAGATAATTCAAATATCAAGGGAATTTAGGAGTTAGAAATTTTTCTTTCAGAATATAGGTGGTAAAATAGGTAAATGGAACATGTGCTGGGAGGAAGACAAGAGTATTTGCAGAGGAGTCAGCAGAGATTTAAGTCTCTCTGAGGTATATGTTTTGCACAAAAGAGAAAATATACAGCATAAATATATCAGGTGATGTGCAAAAAAATCACAAAAATGTTTATTACAAAAAAATTATATCTTTAGCAATTATTCCAAAAAGGTAGTATTTTTGTCAGGAGTAAACACTTGAACAGGCATGGAAGTTTTGGTACTATTTTTATGTAGTTTTACTCATAGTGGATAATCTTTGCACCATTTCTCCATTTTACTGGTTGGGATTAATTCCAATTTATATATCTGCTAAAAGTGCACTGAAGGCAGAAAAATATTAATGGTTCATGTTTAAATCATTTGATCTTTCCCTTTTTAAACAAAAAATCTGCATAAAACCATCTCTTAATATCTGTATCTCTGGTATATTAGCAGCAATTGACTTATAAATTATGATATGATTACTTGTCTCTTTATATACTTATAGACTATCAATTTGCTGCTTAGCATTTAGGTATAATATTCTATTATGTTCTCTACTTATTTCATGTCTCTATGCCAAATTTTATGCCACACTCCTAGTGTGTGCCTTAATTATTTTGTGTAGCAAGGTAGGATCCATGTCTTATTTCTGACATTTTGTTCCCAGAACTGTGCTTAAAGGGGAATATGTACAGAATGATTACCTAGGCAAAAACAAAACAAAACAAACAACAACAACAAAAAAACTATTTAATGTTATATTTCATTTATACATTTATTTATATATTCATTTATATGTATTATTTGTATTTTGAAATTCTGTTCTGTTAGTTTTTCTAAAAAATAAGGGGAAAAAGAATGCAGAAAAGATGAATAATTAATCTCATACAATTCATTTCTTATCATCAATAATTAATTATGATGAATTAGTATTGGGCTGAAAAATAAATAGGAAATTATGTGGGGCTTATTGCACAAAAGAAACTTGCAGCTGACCCTTTACATTGGGGGATCAGGTGCTACTCAGCTGCAAGATTTTTTTTTCTTTTTTTAAGAGAAACAGAGAATTTCAATATTTATTTTTCAGTTTTTGGCAGACACAACATCTTTGTTTGTTTGTGGTGCTGAAGATCAAACCTGGGATGCACCCTTGCCAGGCGAGCGCGCTATGGCTTGAGCCACATCTCCAGCCCATCTTTTGTGTTTCTTTACTCAGGCTTAGGTGTGGGATTTTAAATGACAAAGCTTAGGAAAAATGTTGGACTTATTCTTCACATCCTTCCAGGAGGATTTGACAAGTCAGACACTCCAAAGGACACTTTGGGTGGTTTTATTATATTGCCACATAAAATCTTTGGTTATAGTTGCTTCTCTGTAGGCAAGATTTTCTGGGTGTTGGCATTTACAGAATTATTTTTTGTGGGGGACAATCTCTTGTCCATGTGGCAAATAGAATCATACAATTTTATTTTATTTTTTCCAGTTTTGCAACTGACAAGCTTGAGTTACCTTTCAGTTGATTTGTCAGCCATTTATGCGTGTGTATGTATATATATATATATATATATATATATATATATATATATATATATATTTTTTTTTTTTTTCTTTTTTTCTTCCCTGAGTCATACTCAGATTTTGGACCCTTTATTGTGCTTTCTTGCATGCTTAAGTCTTCAAGCATTTGCACAAATGAGAAACCTGGGTTGGCATAGCTTTGTTACTAAAGAATTCCCTTAATGTGGAAGAAGAAGAATAATGGTCTCTCAAGTCAAAGAAACCTCCTGGGATATTTTCTCTAGGCTCTCCCTTTAAAATGGATAAGAAATGATATTTCCTTTTCTAGACAAACATCCACTATACAAGTAGCAAAAGAGACTTTCAGAATGTTACAATGCATTTAATACAGTTCTGTGCTGGTGTAATGCCTGGGACTCTAATAGACCTATGAGCTGAATCCAATGCAAGCACACAAGTGTTTTTATTGCAAGCTTGAGCCTGGACTCACAACTTTTTCCAATGCAGATGTCCCAGGGAGTGAGTCTCAGTCCTTTGTTCAGTGAGATTTTATAGGTTTTTGGGGATACTCTATGCGTCATAACATCACACTGCAAATCATTCCATACTGCAGAAAAATCAAACAACTATTAGCATTGATTAGCACATTCACTGGTGGGAACAAGTTGGGTAAGGGTAATTGGTTAGTACAAGAGCGAGGTTCCTTTGAACTGACTGGTTTAAGTCATGAGGAGTGTATGTGCTAAACTACATGGTTTCCCAACATGTTATCAACCACCATAAACTACGGGGGTGTCATCTAGCATCCTAGGTATTTTCCCTGTCTCATGCTGATTGGTGCCTGCTAGGGGGTTGCTATGGGTCCTCACCTTGCCTAACTGAGTCAGGAACACCTGGTTCCACAGATCTCTCCAATTATTTACAGACAAAAATGTCAGCAGGGTGGCTCTCTGCCTAAAAAGGCTCTGTAGGTTTTTCCAAGGACAAGGGTCATGCCCCCTTCCTTAGGACAGGCCTTGAGGTAGAAGCTGCTGTTATTTATTATTTTAAAAAATGGAGTCACATCAGGTTCTGTAAAGGTAAAGTTTTTAAGCTGATTCTAAGCCGCAGAGCTAGAGTTAAAGTGTAAAGGACCGGACACTGTGAAGTTTCTAAAACTACAAGGCTTGGGTTGTAAAGTAAGAGACCATTGATATGTAAGAGACCATTGATATGTTAAATACCTCGGCTACCCCGAAGCCTTTGATCTCTGTAGCTGTTAGGACAATAGCGGAGCTGCCCCAGTAAACATTCTCACTGACTCCTCTGGTGGTCTGATAAAACTTGGGACTTTGAGTAGCCTGGCACTAGGCACCACGGGCCCAGAACCAATCAGTTTAAATATTCCCCCCCTGCCCTCTCCAAAAGGTGTACTTAAGCTCAGCTTAACCTCTGCTCTGGGCCCTGGGCTGCTCTTCCTTTTTGTGCAAGCCGGCCTGGGGACTCAGAGCGCTGAACCGGATCCTAATTAACTCCCTCTTGCACATTGCATAAAGTTAGTCTCTTGGTGGTCTCTTCCTCCGATGCTTCACCGGACCCTTACAGTTCTCACTGGGAATTTCTCAGTATGACACATGCTGTTGAGATATTTTATATATAGAAGCCTGTGTTTTACCATTTTTAAAAAATGGATTTTTTAGAGGACTCAGTTGGATAAAGACTTCATGGGGATTATGAAAAACCAGCCTCTACCTCAGAGCAAAGCCTGTCCAAGGAAGGGACATCACCTTTGTCCTTGGAAAAAGCCACAGAGCTTTCCTAGGCACATTCCTACCCTGCTAAGTTGTTTATCTACAAATAACAGGAGAGACCTGCTGCGCCAGGTGTCCCTGACTCACTAAGGCTAGGTGGGGATCCATAGCAAGCCCCTAGCAGCCACCAATCAGCATGAGACAGGGAAATACCTGGGATGCCAGATGACCCTCCCAGTAGTTTATGGTGGTTGATAACATGTTGGGAAATCATGTAGTTCAGTACCTACACCCCTCTTGGCTTAAACCAATCAGTTCAAATGAATACCCCTTTTGAACTGACCAATCACCCCTACCCAACTTGTCCCGCCAGTGAATGTGCTAATCATGTTTTAGAGTTATTATTTGATTTTCCTGTGGTGTGTGATGATTTGCTATGATGTATGTGAAGTCCCTGCCCTCTCCAAAGAATGTATAAAACTGCTGCAAACCCTGGGCTCTGGGCCTCTCAGTGTGCACGTAGAGGACCAAGCTAGCTCGCAATAAACACCTCTTTGTTGCTTAGATTGATTTTGGGTCTCTGGTGGTCTTTTGGGGGTCCCGAATTCGAGCATAACAATTATTAATATAAGTAGGTGCTGTGCTTCCACAGCTGACAAAACTTTGAAGTTACTGTGTAGATAATGCTTAACTATTATCTGAAACATTATAATTTTTTTTTCAGGAGATTATAATTTTCTTTGAGCACTTATGTCATCCAAATGCAAAACACAATGTCAACTCTTTCTTTTATGAAATTTAGATTTCAATTCTCTGATGTTTCATTGTACTGCCAGTAATTTTATATTCTACCTTGGTCTCCCTTTTTTTTCTATGCCCTCTATTTTAAAAGAAATAAAATAAATTATCTCGTATACCTCTATAGCCCAAGTCCTTCTTTGTTTCAAACACATAGGGCTTGGTGGCTTTTACTTCCCTCTAGATAAGCCTGATTATCATTAATAAACCCTGATTCAATTTCTCACATATTTAATATCAACACATATTTTGATATATAAAGGGGTTTTAAGATAAATTATAGCTGATGTTTGCCTTTGATGTAAATTTGAAGGGTATGGAAACTAAGACTAAAAACCTTTTCCCTGAGCTTTTGTCATTTAGAATCCCAAGTTTTAGCCAGGGATTTTAAATGACTTGAAACTTGCAAGTGAGTGGCATGGGACCTTTACCCATCGCCCCATCCTAAAGGGTCACCTGATCCCAATAAAATAAGATTCAGGAAATTTTCTATTAACATTCCTGTCCCACCTTAATGGATTCATGCACAACAGTACAATAAACCCCTGGAAGTGCCTTCCCCTCCCACACTAAACTCAGACGTTTTGTTCAGCATGTGTCCATTTTCTGCCCCCAAAATTAGCCTCACCAGGATTCCACCAATTCCACTTCTAAATTCTGACTCTTCTCATGTCCTGTCTTCATCATGTGTGTATCATTTGCCCTAAAAAAGTGAACTAGGATTTCTCGAACACTAAAATGGGAGCTACAAGTTGAAACAGAGATATGAGAATGTTCTGTTTGTCTTTTAAGCCCTATCTTTATTGTTTGCTGTCTATTATCTACAATGTGGAAAAAAAAAAAAGCACAACAACAAAAATAACAAAAATAAAACTGTGGCCACTGGAAAAGAATGATCTATTTTGGGGCACTTTCTTGTTGGAGCTTCTTGTTGCCACTGAAGGCATTTTTTTCTCCTATTTTTAGGGCATGAAGAGAAATATTGTTAGAGAATGGTGAAGCCAGATATAAAGTTAGGTAGTCAGTGTAGTTAAGTAAATCGGGTCTAATACCAAGTGAAAATCTAAAATGGAACCCATGCTGACAATGATTCCAGGAAAAGCAGGACAATGCATGGAATGTTAATGAAGTCCTAGAAAGGCCCTAGGCCAAATTCCACCCCAAAGAAATGTTAATGGAACCCAGGAAACAGCCCCCAACAGATTTGGAGACAGCCCATCCCAAAGAAGTGATAATGAAGTCCTTCCTGCCCAGATTACTTGTTTGGCCCACCTGTATCCCAACCCTTCCCCCTTACATTCCATCACCAAAACTATAAAAAGGGGAGACTACCGCACTTCCAGGGATTCCACCTCTTGGGTTCCCTTCTTCCTCCCGGAGAAGTCTTTTCTGCTGTCCTTTAATAAACTTCTAATTTCTACTCTGACCTTGCCTCAGCATGCTCTCTGGTGTTATTCTTCAACATTGGGGAGCAGTGGTGACATATTGGAGGTCCCAGACCAAGATTCTACACCTACACGGAGATAAGCGCCTCTCCATGCACCCCATGTCTGTTTGAGGTGCATCTTTCTCTCTTTGTTTCTGGAGGGTAAGGTGGGCACCCAATGGCTACTTAAACACAATTAGTGCAGCTGCCACTCTTCAAGACTCGGGTGAGAGGTTTCCCGGCCTAGGCAGTTCTCAATCACCTGTTCAATACAGAGCAGGCATGTTGGGTTCTGACAAAGCCGCTTCCAACTTTTCTGTCTGAGCCCAGAAAGCAATTGGCATGAGTACACAGTGTCCCGAATCCCAATCTGCCACATGCTGGAGGTGGAGGAAGGAGTTTGGAACAACTGTGGAATTCTGGTCTGGGCTACAGTCAGACATATTCCTAAGGTTCCTTTATCTTGAGCCCCCGCCTGACAGCCCTCAGGGGTATCTAGGGTGATGGGTAGATGAATGGCACTGAGCGAAAGCCCCAATTACATTTGCTTCCATAAGGGATATGCAACACTCCCAAATCCGCATCCACTCCCTCTTGGATGCTCCCCTTCCTTTGCAGACCAGAAATGTTAGCATTTCAGGTTGTAGGACTGAGAGAAAGGCATGGGATAATTAGTAAAATCTGCCCAGGTTCCCTAAGGTGCATAGGTAACTTTCACTAGTCTGTTTTACTGCCCCAATGTTTTAAATGAGCTGTGTTCTCTTCAAGCTGCTAGAGAGGCATTTTTAGAATCAACTCCTCTGGTAATCTGCTGCCTTACAACTAGTAGATATCCCTTAACCCTTAGGCGATTCCTTTAGTCTACAGAGCAAAGGCAACAAAAGAGTGCATGGTTCTCTTTTGCAATGGGTTTTTAGTGACTGGGAAGATAAGCAGTAATGCCCTTAAGTCTGAATCCTCCCAGGGTCTCTGGCACAGGGCAAACTGAGACCCTAGCACTTTGCTAAAGGGGACCAGAAACCCCTTGGCAAAGCAAGGTGAGAGACGGGTTTTCTGGACCATTTAGGAAGCTCAAGCTTAGGGAGACAGTTTTCTTAGAACAGTTTTTTTTTTTTTTTTTTTTTTAGAACAGTTTTCTCCGGTGCGGCTTGGGTGCCTGAGTCCTGTTTTCTTCTCACTCATCAATCATGTGGCATCATGGTATTTTGGTCAGCAGTAGACTTCATGTACAACAATAAATATAGAAAATATCTTAGCCATGTACTAATTTATATCATTTAGATTCTTGTCATTACACTCAGAGATTCAGAAAATTGCAGAATATTCTTAGGATAAATTTTCCAGAATGTTTTTTCATCAAGTGAGAAATCATTATATATGCATATGTGTGCGATTATATACTATATAATGGACATAACTCTTATTTGTTGAATTTTCAAATTTACTAGAGCTTTTTCAATTGTATCTACTTTTTTTTTTGTACTGGAGATTGAGCCTATGGGTATTTAACCACAGAGTGACATTCTCAGTCCTTTTTTTGTATTTTATTTGGAGACAGAGTCTAGCTGAGTTGCTAAGTGCCTCACTAAGTTGCTCAAACTTTCTTAGAATTTATGATCCTCCTGCCCATCCTCCTCAGTCACTGGAACTACAGTTGTCCATCACCAGACCTGGCTCATTTGCTTTTTAAAAACACCAACATTGATATTGGTAATTCTCTCTTTGTAATGTTCATCTTTAATAGTGTCTAATTTTGCCCTTTTGCTAAAGATTTTCTTTTCTTTTTGTTTTACAAAATTTACTTTTATTGGGATGGATGATTTGACAATGAATTATTAGTCATTTTATGGCTTACCAATTTTTGTCTGTATGTTTTATTTTCAACCTTTGGTTTAGATAAATTCCATTTTTTGCAGCCTTATGGAGGTCTAATTGATACCATAAACCTGTATGGAGATTGTTCAAAGAATGAAACCACCATTTAACCATGTTTTTTGACTGCACTGTATATACTCAAAGGACATAAAATCAGCATACTACATTGACACAGCCACATTAATGTTTATAGAAGCACAATTCACAATAGCTTAGCTATAAAACCAACATAGGTTCCATTCAACAATGAATGGATAAAAAATTGTGGCTTATGTATACAATGGAATATTACTCAGACATAAAGAAGAATGAATTTATGACATTTGCCAGGAAATGGATGGATCTGGAGATTTTATGCTAAGTAAAACACACCAATCCTTTAAAACCAAAGGTTGAAAGTTTTTGCTGATATGTGACAGCTAAAGCTCATAAAGTGGGTGAGGGTAAGAAAAGAACATCAGTAGATTACACAATGGTAAAACAAATAAATAAATGAATAAATAAATAAAAGGGAAGTGGATAGGAATATGAAAGACATGTAAATGTATAAAAGTACCTAAATGAATCCCTCCATTATGGTCACCCACAAAAATAGGATTTTAATTAGAATAAGATATATCCCATGCTTGTATGATTTCATGAAAATTGATTTTACTATCAGAACTAGAAAGAACTTATAAAACAAAAAACAAATTATATTTATTTGAAAAGTTATATGTTTATCTTATTACATGCATCATACAATACATACATGTATCAAGTTTTGCTGCATATTTATGTTTTTATTTCATACATTAAAAATTGGTAAAATTTTAAAAAAGGTAAATCCAAACAAGATTGTTGTTGATATTTTCTATTTTAATAACATACATAAATACTATAAAATGTTTGAACTTAAATTTACTATTGAATGTTTTCTTTAAGTGGTCTGTCTACCTTGTTATATTTCAAAGTTTCTCTTATGAAATTGGTATTGGGATTACTAGAGATTTCACTACGTATTCAGAAAAGTCAGCTCCATCACAGAAATAATAAATCAGATTTTACACCTTAGTAAATCTCTGATTAATGATTGAACAATTACAATTTGAGAATTCCCTTTTTATATCCATAATTTTTTTTTTCATCTGAATGACATGTACAATTTAGCTCATAGTATAAAAAATTACAAAATGTATATTTTTGTGGTAATGCCTGAGTTTTATATTGTATTTCATAAATGTGGAGTATATGTACTTTTTCTGCAGAAGTAGATAATAGTGTCATCATGTTCAAAAACAACTTAATAATTAGTCACTACCTACATGATATTCTACTAACTCTCATTTCAACTTCAGTTACATTACAAACTGTGCAAATGTTCGAGTGATCAATGTGTTATGTATTTACATATTCTTATTTCAGGATGTGTTAACATTCAGGGATGTGGCCATTAATTTCACTGAAGAGGTGTGGGAATGCCTTCAGCCTGCTCAGAAAAACTTATATAGAGATGTGATGTTAGAAAACTACAGAAACTTGGCCTTCCTGGGTAAGCATAATTTCCCTTTAGAATTTTTAATTAATAATTATTATTTAATTTACTTCTCTTGCAAAATATCTTCTGGGAACTTCTCTATAAGAATGAGTTTCAGATTTGTGCTTCAAAGAAAAAGGGCATTTTTAGCATAGATATTTTACTCTTTAATAGATATTATTTTACTCTTTAATATCTTTCCTTTTTTGGTGTGTTATATATCTTTCACTTTAGATAAGTAGTACCTAGCATAATTCAGTGATGTAAACTATTATATCCCCTACACATAGAAGTTGAGAGGCCCAAATGTCCAGGAGGAACCCAAACTTAAAAATGTTGATGGAGTAGTTATCCAGCAGAAAAGATTTGTCAGAAGCTTAGGTTTATTTCTTTTGTTATCATTGAAAACTTACTGCCTGATGTTTATTACATTTTCAAATTCTTTTTAGTTCTCTGTTGTTTTTTTTTAAGTGATGTCCCAGTTCATTCAGATTAACCATCAAAACTTACCTATCTTTGTGAGGGCCAGTATGATCTATTACAAATCTTCTTGTGAACAAACCTGTAAGGATTCAAACAGAACTCACACACACACACACACACACACACACACACACACACACACACAGTGCAAAGGAAAAAAGAAGAAGTGACTACTCCTCTTCATGGCTGCATGTAGTATACTCCAAAATTACATAGCTTCTGTTACCATACGTTTCTAACCTAGTATTTTCTCAATCCCAAATGCTAGCTAAGCAGAATAAGATACAGTTAATACAAACACAGAGTCCCTTCTCCCTAAGAACATTACCATTGAAACTAGATAGTGCACCTGTATAGTTATCTTAGTAGCTTTAGGGAGAAACTGCTGGGCATTACAATTGTGGGACTCAGGGTGCTAGTCAACATTACCGCCACACTTTTCTGTCGATTTCCATTGTCAGAATACCTACAGCTCCCCCTCCCCATTTTTATAATATCAGTTTTCTTCTTAAAGATGGTGGAGGCAAAAAATTGGGCAGGCATAGACAACAGCAAGTGCAACATAACAATCCCAACATCAGTAAATATCTACCTATGAATATTTTTTGACCCAGATGAAATTTAGTAAACACAAAGTCATCCAATCCTACAAATCTAAACTTCTATCATCTTGTTGGGCCTTATTAATGATATCTTTAATGTAATCTAACTCTTTTGAAATAAAATTACTACTATCACTTAAATTGAAGGAACACATGTTATTAAGCTTCTGGCATCCTTTTTGATGTAACAATAGCACATAATCAATTGCAGCCTGATTGTCAAGCATGGCTTGACAATGTTGTTTTTGGTCTTCATTAAACATATTAATGGCCATGGAGGCATGACAAATACTTTTTATAATAACATAGGCCAGTTTCATAGTGGTTTTGGAGCCCCTAGAGTTAGTCCAGTGATAACCACTGAGAAGAATGTCGAAGCATCAAATTCTGACTTAGAGAGAAGGTTCACGGAATCATCACAGTTTTTATCAAGGGGAATAGATCTTTAATGAATAAATTAAGAATGACAGTGGCCTATTACTGTGAGGATAGTAAGAACACAGTCTGCTAAGACAACAATGGGTACGATGAGACATTTTTGCAGGTATATAACAGCCAAGTGAGTACAGATATTATAATGGGTTTTAGAAGTCCAGGATCTCACAGTAAAACATTTCCCACAGCTGGTGTACAAAAACTGAGCAACATTGCTATTAAGATCAAAGCTTTTACAGAGTTTTGTGTGAGTTTAGCAAAGAAGTAACTAAGTAATCTAGGGTACATTCTAACCCCATTTGAGCCAACACCTTTGTTGAGCTGAGGCTGTTAATATTTTTATATTCCCCAAGTTACTGCAATTATAGTATCTTGGGATCCTCTTTTAATGTTTATTCTCTTTCAAGGTGAATGCTCATTTTCCTCTTGTTTTGGGGGACTCTCCTCCTCCAGGATTAAATAAAACTTAGGAATCAGCTTAGAAGTCCCTGTTATCTATTCATAATTGGTACATCTGATGCATTGAGCTAGAATCCAAACAGGACCTGTTGTCACAAACATAGCAGTCTGTGCTTTTCCCCATGTGATCAGAGGGTCTTGTCATGCTGGGTCTGGTGGAATCCTATATATTACATATTTTTTTGGTAATGGCAGTTTGGGAATAAAATATCTTTTCAAGGCTGTTGACTAATTTTGAGCATTAATTTTGTGTTGTATATTGATCAATTAACTATAAATGAAACAGTATTTAAAGCATCATTAATATGAGAGAGGCTAGATTCTTTTTTTTGTTTCTGTTTTAAAAGGCAAGTTTTAAGGATATAATTTGCTCATTCAACCAAACTTGTCCAGGAGGATTATGAGAAATGTCATGATTTAAAACTATATCTTATTGATAAAAATAGTTGTGCAAAAGAACGAGAGGTATAGGCAAGGACATTATCTGTCTTTAAATGAACAGAGCAGATCATGCTTGGTTTCTTGCCATGCTCTCTGCTGGAACTGACTTGGAAGTTTTTTCTTTTAGATTCAATTCTATTAGTAATTTTTTTCTTTTGATTTGTGGTTTTCAATGATGCATTAATAATCATAAATATTTTGAAGTGAAGAAATCATTATATTTCTACTTTGTAAGTTGTTTTATATATTTCTTATATTTTTTTTCTATTTGGATTAATAGTTTAATTCTGGTTCATTTTTTTTTTTTTTTACTGTGGCATGCTTGGAAGATATATGTATATTCCCTTTATATATCCTATAGGTTTTTAATTTTTCACAGTATCTCACTAAGTTGCTTAGACTGGAGTTGAAATTATGGTCCTGCTTGATAAGCCTCTCCCGTATTGGTAGAATTTAAGATTTTTACACTAGGAATGCCTCTCTCATTTTTTCTTAAAGAATTATTCACACACATAATCTGTGCTCATTTATATTAACATTCTTCATCTCAATTTCACTCACTAAACTTTCTTTAAATGGTTATTTAGTGTTCTTTGTGTGATTCATAATTATCAGTACCCTAATGTTCAGTTCTTAATGTTTTGTTTCATCATGGATTCAGCCATGCTTTTTTTTAATATTTATTAGCTGTACTATTTTAATTGATTTGTTCATTAAAACAGCCAACAGTAGATTATATAGTCATTTTTGGGGGGGAAAAGTATCAAAATTTTAAATAAATAAAAATAGGCAAGTACAGTGCTACATTTTTGTAATACTAGCTAATTGGGAGGCCATGCAAAAGTACCTCAAGTTTGCGGCAAGTCACAGAAATTTAGAAACAACATGACTCAAATAACTTTTTTTAAAGAGAGGGAGAAAAATTTTTTTTAAGAGAGAGTGAGAGAGGAGAGAGAGAGAGAGAGAGAGAGAGAGAGAGAGAGAGAGAGAGAGAGAAATTTTAATATTTATTATTTAGTTATTGGCGGACACAACATCTTTGTTTGTATGTGGTGCTGAGGATCGAACCCGGGCCGCACGCATGCCAGGCGAGCGCGCTACTGCTTGAGCCACATCCCCAGCCTGAGAAAATTTTTTAATATTTATTTTTTAGTTATCGGTGGACACAACATCTTTGTTTGTATGTGGTGCTGAGGATCGAACCTGGGCCGCACGAATGCCTGGTGAATGCACTACCACTTCAGCCACATCCCCAGCCCCTAACTCAAATAATTTTAAAAAGACT
Source organism: Callospermophilus lateralis (assembly GCF_048772815.1). Lineage (NCBI taxonomy): Eukaryota > Metazoa > Chordata > Mammalia > Rodentia > Sciuridae > Callospermophilus > Callospermophilus lateralis. The sequence continues at coordinate 164,738,302 of NC_135305.1, forward strand.
TATGTTGTAGATCAGTGATATAGAATTTTGGGGCTTAATCCCAAGCACCACACATTAAAAAAATTTTAAAGTTGGATGACCTAAAGATCCAGAAATGCCAGTACTAAATATGTCTCTATGAACAATTAAATCAGCAAATTGAAAAGATACCTCTGCTTTTGTGTTCAGTGCAAACATTGTTCTTGGACTCAATGTATGTGCCCATCAATGATTAAATGAGTACAAATATTGTACTTATATACTATTAGTATTTAGTTATATAAAATAGTTTGTCTCTTAAAGTGTTATAAGATATAAATGCAGGACTTTGCATTAAGTAAAATATGGCAGGCAGAGAGTCAGTTGCAGAAGCTTTTGATTCACATGTGGAAGTAAAAAATGTAGTGAGTAAAGTTTTGCTCAACAGGTACTGTGTTTTGTGCAGGGTTCACATTGTTTGTGAAAGTCTCCATATTTTTATTTTAGTGGGCATAAGAAGGTCAAGAGTTTTGTTTATCACGTGGTGAGTGTAGTATATTATGTTCTTCATAAATACTAATAGAAGGTATTCAATACCTTGTAAGTACAAAATTAATAATTATATAAAGTAATGCATGTGTTGATTCATATTAGTCATTTTACCTTGTATATATAGTATAAGATACCATAATATATGTAGTAAATACACAGTCATATTTGTCATTAAAAGAAATCATCATATCACACAAATTTAAAACTATAAAAATCAATTTATTATACTTGATTGCCATATGTTGATTTTATCCAAGTGTTATGGCCATAGGCTATGCAAGATTTTTATAGTCTTTTAAACATGTTTTTATGGAAAATTTTATAGACATATATTTGTATATTTCTTAGTAAAATTTTTGTTCATATTTCTTTTTAAGAGTCCATAGCCACTTTACCCTTATTGAATATTTGTGGTATTATCACCCAAAATCTATCAGTTATTTTCCTGTCTCTATATCACGGTAAATAAAAACCAGTTTTGAGACACTCTTTGAAAAAGCCACAGATGTTTGTATGTGTTTTACATTTTTCTTATTCTACTGAGAGTGAAGGTAACTAGTAGATATTTACTAAATACAGAATGCTATCTTATGGAGGACAAAAGTCTGTGGATGATAAAAGTAACATACTTTCCTTCTCTCTACTCTATTACTCTACTTAATGATGTACTCCTTTTGGATACTGTGGTCTCTACAAGAATTTGGGTAATATTCCCAAGGTAATTTTGTCTGTATATTTTTATTGAACTGATATATTTCTGGATTAATGATAACTTCAGACTTACCAATCTGCTACACTCCTGATGTACTTATTTTACCTTAGCTTCATGTTGTGTATGCAAATATATTTATCCCAGTCTAGTATGTAATTTTTAAAAAAAATTTTTGTTTACTTCAGCCATGACTCCTCATCACAACAAAGAACATTCACCAGAAAAGAGCATAAAATATATATTTCACAAAGTGATAAGTGGGAAATATAAAAACTGTTATCTTGACTATTTACAACAAAAGGAAATATGGAAAACTATATGTGAGAGTAAACATCAGAAATTATATCAAAAATCAGGCCTTGTTCACCAACAAAGAATTTATACTGGAGGGAAGCCCTACAAATATAAACAATATGGCAAAGCTTTTAATAAAAAAAAAGTCTTATTTACCACAGAAGAACCCATGCTGGAGAGATGTCCTACCAGTGGGCATAATGTGATAAAATTTTAAAAGAAAAATCAATCTTTATTAAGCAAAGCAGAATTCACACTGAAAAGAAGACCTAAAAATGTAAAGAATGTCGCAAAGTTTTTAATCAAAAAGCAGGCCTTATTTGCCACAACAGAACTTACACTGGAGAGAAGCCCTACAAATATAAAGAATGTGGCAAAACTTTTAATAAAAAAGCAGGTCTTATTTGCCACAACAGAACTTACACTAGAGAAAAGCCCTACATATGCAAAGAATGTGGAAAAGCTTTTAGTCAAAAAGCAGGCATTATTTGCCACAACAGAACTCACACTGGAGAGAAGCCCCACAAATATAAAGAATGTAGCAAAGCTTTTGATCATAAAACAGGCCTTATTTGCCACAACAGAACTCACACTAGAGAGAAGGCCTACAAATGTAAAGAATGTGGCAAAGCTTTTAGTCAAAAAACACACCTTATTCACCACAGCAGAATTCATACTAGACAGAAGCCTCACAAATGCAAAGTATGTGACAAAGTTTTTACTCAAATATCAACCCTTATTTGCCACAACAGAACTCACACTAGAGAGAAGGCCTACAAATGTAAAGAATGTGGAAAAGCTTTTAGTCAAAAAGCAGGCCTTATTTGCCACAATAGAACTCACACTGGAGAGAAGCCCAAAAAATATAAAGAGTATGGCAAAGCTTTTAATAAAAAATCAGGCCTTATTTGCCACAACGGAACTCACACTAGAGAGAAGGCCTACAAATGTAAAGAATGTGGCAAAGCTTTTAGTCAAAAAATTCACCTTGTTCACCACAGCAGAACTCACACTGGAGAGAAGCCCTACAAATGTAAAGAATGTGGAAAAGCTTTTAGTCAAAAAACAGGCCTTCCTTGCCACAGGAGAACTCACACTGGACAGTAGCCCTCCAAATGTGAATAATGTGGCAAAGCTTTTGATCAAAAATAAAATTTTAATTACCACAGCAGAAGACACTCTGGTGAGAAACCTTCAAAATATCAAGAAAATGATAATGCTTTTAAAGAAAAATCAAACCTTACTAACCACAGAATTTATTCAGAAAAGAACCCCTTCAAATGAAAACAATGTAGCAAATCTTTTAAAAAGAAATCAAAATTTTTTCACCACTACTAGGCTATTTATTCTGGAAAGAAGACTACAAATGTAGAGAATGTAGAAACATTTTTAATTATATATCACACATTACTAGACATCCAAGAAAACATACTGGAGAGAAGCTCTACAAATAAGACCTTTGTACCATTTCTTTAAGGATGGGTCAACATTTAATCCTCTACACAATCATCACAGCAGAGAGAAATTTTTGAAATGTGAAAATTGACAATGTGACAATGGCTCCATAATTGATTCACCAATACTCAGCACCTGAGGATACATACTGGTTAGAGAGAATACGAATGAGAAAAAAAAAAATGTTTCAGAGCCACATGTTTCTTAAACACTACTGATTTTTGGAGAATTCATTGTGCCCAGAAATCCTAAAAAGTTAAATAATATTTCCAAAACTTTTTCAAATTTTTAATTCATTGAACATTTTAAAACTCATACCAGAGTGAACATTGAACATATCTTGTCCAAAATGACTGCCTTATATAACAACAAAATATTTACAATAAACACCTTGACAAATGTGAGAGTATAGTAAAGTTATTACCTATACATTGCACCTTGATGTATATGAGGATCAGTGAAAGACAGAACTAATTTAAATATAGAAAATAAATAGTTGTCTTTAACTTTTGCTTAAATTTATTAAACATTATCCAGTTATTTGGTAGAAATAACAATCATAAATATTATACATGCATAGTGCAGAAACCTCATCTTTGAAAGTGTATAAATCTTTTTCTAAATCAAAGATTACTATTCTCACTTTTGAATATTGGAGAAAACAATTATAAGAAATCTATTTTGGGGCTGAGGATGTGGCTCAAGTGGTAGCATGCTCGCCTGGCATGCATGTGGCGCTGGGTTTGATCATCTGCACCACATACAAATAAAGATGTTGTGAATGCTGAAAACTAAAAAATAAATATTAAAAAATTCTCTCTCTCCCTCTCTCTCTAAAAAATAAATCTCATTACAAATTTTTTAAAAAGCTATTTTTGATGTTTTACAGTAAATTTTAATGTTTTAAACTTTACGTTTTTGTACTGCAGTTTAAATTTAGGGATTTTTAAACACTGAGTCACATTCCTAAGTCCTCTCCCCACTTTTTCAAATTTTGAGACTGGTCTTGCTAAGTTGCTTGAAACAACACTAAGTTGCTGAGGCTGAATTTAAACTTCTAAAACTTCTCAGCTCTCCAATTTACTTGTATACAAGCATGGACCATCATGCCAGTTTACAGTGCATTTTTCATCCAAATTAACCTTATGTATGCAGTATGTTCTTATAACTGAATATTTGTTTGTATGTTAACAATCATGTATTGAATCCTGTCATTAAATGACAGACATCACAGTGTTCCACTTGACTAAATGTTCTATGTAAGAGTAAAACATACTATTGAGAAAATAGTACTCTGATGTATATGAGGATCTTAATACTTTTACACATTTTAATCAAACTTAATGAAGAATATAATTCGCTTTAATCAGATAATTATAATAATTTTTTTCTGTTAGTATTTATGGTGAAATTAGAAGAGTTATAAGAAGGACATAGAGATATAAAAATAAGCCCCAGATTTTCATATATTGAATTAGAAATTTTAATATTTTAACTTCCACTGAAGATTAATTTTATACTTTAGGTATCTCTCTTCCCACTTTACAGTGAGAACCTGGGTTGTAAATGTTAATTATATATATATATATATATATATATATATATATATATATATATATATATATATATATATTATAGTAGTTAGACACAAGAACTTTGTTTTATTTTATTTTGTTTATTTTTATGTGGTGCTGAGGATCAAAGGATCAAACCCAGGGCCTTGCACATGCAAGGTGAGTGGTCTACCACTGAGCCATAACCCCCGCCCCACTGAAGGTCAAGTTTATTAGGTTATCTCATGCCTGATCCTAGCAAGGAATAGATTCATCAAGATACCTTAGTTCATATTTTTCCTGACATAATATTTATTTGGTCCAGACATGAAGACTTTATGTGATTAAACAAACATTCTCTTTGATAAGATACCTGTTTTCTGAGAAATCCTTTGATATTTATTTAGCTAAAGAGCTTTTGTTAAACTAACAGATGTACCTTGAATGGACTGCCAATTCTGATTAAAGTGGATACATTTCCAATAAGGAGCAATTAACAACCTTTCTTAGGTGTTTACCAGTGTTAGTTTTGTTTTAAATGAGATCAAAATGAATAACAATTGACCTTAAGTTCAAAGATTAGTGTTGTTAGAAGAAGAGGAGGTGACATACTTAAAGTTTCAGAGAAGGCCAGAGAAAGCAAAGACAAAAGTAGGAATGGTGCAACAACAAGCCAGGGAACATGAATAACTGCTGGAAGTAACCAGAAGCTAGGAGAGAGGCACGGGATGGATGCACCCTCAGGAAATCCAGAAGGAACCACTCTGTCCTAACACATTTCTTCTCTACTTTTGTTCAATTGGAATGTGAAAAAACAAACTTCTGTTGTTTTGAGCCATCTTGTTTGTGGTCATCTGTTATGTCAGTTCTAGGAAAACAATACAACATATGTTACCATATTGCTATGGTTCAGTTTATAATTTTGTGGTTGCTTTTATGAATCAATGTGACTATGTTAAGAAATGCCCTAATATATTGCAAGGTATTATTTTAGAAAGTTTCTGTGAGGGTGTTTCCTGAAGTGATTAACAATTGAATTCATAGTCTTAATAAAAATCATGTGCTTTAATAAAAATGGAAACAGAGAAGCCAGTTAAAAGATAATGTACATTGTCAGAAAAGAGATGATGGGAAAGATTCATTTGTTTGTTAAGGGAGGTGAGAGAGTATGAGGATTGAAAGGATAGTATAATCAGTAAGACATTATTACCCTGTGTGTACATATGATTACATGACCAGTGCAATTCTTCATCATGTATGACTTAAAAAATGAGAAGTTATACTCCACTTGTATATGATGTGTCAAAGTGCTTTCTACTGTCATGTATATCTAATTTGAACAAATAAAAAACTAAATAAAATGATTAATTTGTTTGAACTCCTATTAAAGTCTTCTTAAAAGTTCATCTGAATCAGGTAGTGTTGTTAAGTGAGCAGTATCAAACCACAGATAAAACAATAGTTTTTCTGTGTTTACAACATGGCAGACCTATCAGAGGTGTGATAAATAATATTTTCCTCAAGAGCTGAAGAAAAGTGGTAGAAGGAAACAGAGAAAGGCTTAAAGTCCCTTGAGAAAGGCTTAAGCCCTCCTGTGTCTGACTACTCTAATTTGCCTGGGCAAGCTTTAGGCGGATGGTTCCAAATATAATGGACCTATTTGGTGTTTGACAATAGCTCATTTCATGTTTTCTAAACGTGGAAAAGTAATTCCTGACGTGTTTGGGTAAAATAAAAATGGTAACAATGAAAAAGACTTTAATAGTGTTTGAAAGAAAAATCTAAACCTTTTAACGTTTGCTGTTCTTTTATTTTAAAAATCAGAACATGTACCCCACTGAGTTTCTTTTCAGAAACTCCCTTCAGCTGTCTTCAGTCACAGAAAGGTGATAGTGGACAGAGGGGAATAAGAAAAGAATGCAACACTGTGCTATGCCCCCAAATAAGAATTAACCTGGTAGAGATAGTCCAATCATTCTGAATTCAAGACTCTTTTTGCCCTACATGTCTGCGTAGCCCTACTGATCCTTCATCCCATATTCAAGGATGTAAAAAAGGTTAGCACCAGCCTCTTAACAATCAGTAGACACAAATCATGTCTTGCTGCTTTTAGACAGAGAATTTGCTACACCAGGACACTACAAAGTACAAACTAGCTGAGAACCTACTGTTATGTAACAGCCATAGTGGCATGTGTTGGAGATAACAGTGTTTAACAACAAAAGGATGTGTGTCTAGACCTGTAGAACTCATTTTCCAGCATAAAGAACTTGAGAACAAAAAATCCTCCACAAGCAATCTCATACAAGCTCTTATTATCACCCCCTGCAGATGGAACCACCTCATAATGTCTAACCCTGACACATTTTGTAAGGTCATATCCTGATCATCCTGTCTCCCAGCACTAACTGGCCTATTGTCTTTAGTATGCAGTGCCTAGAACCAAAAGCCACTGCCAACCTTACTCATCTTCTCTACTGAGATGTTCCCAAAATATCCAAAGCTGGTCTAAATTTTCTCCATGTTTTCTAAGACCCTTGGCCCATCTAGGTGTTGCTTAATTCAGGGCACCTCATCCCTACCCTGCCAGTTTCTGACTGGATATCAGAAAACTCAGTCTGTACAATGCTTTCCACTTGAGCTTACATTAAACTAGTTTTGGAAATTAATTACCATTTTTCTTAACTTGACCATAAATCACCTCTCACCCTTTGTTGCTTAAAATCTAACATCTATATATGGTTTTCTTTTGTAACAGTGCTTCTTTTCCTAAATGAAATTTGAATAGGTACTTTAGCTTTCACAGCAGTATTTCAAATCTGGCAAGATATTTAAAACACCTGGTGAATATTATAGAATAGTGATTCTTAGACTCTACCACAGATTAATTCAGAATTGCTGGGTGTGAAGAGGATCCAAGATTTTTGCAATGCTCCCAAAAGGATATAATATGCACCAGGCTACTGAACCACCACCTGAAGATCCCAACTTCAAAAAGGGAAGGGTGAAGGCTATCAAAAATGTTGGTTACAGACTAGCCATGGATTGTATAAGTGCACCAGAAAGGAACCAGCAATATAGCCCAGAGCCTGAGATTATAAAAGAAAATATGTTATCTTATTGATAGTTATTTGTTTGGGGAAAAGGTATTATAGAAATGCAAGCATAAGAAATCATTAAATTCTATACAAAAAAAGTAGAGCTTTTCTCTGTGATCTAGGCCAGGGTCCTCACACATCAGAAAGCTCCAGAATGTATAAACATGAAGTGAGAAAGAGGAAAATGAACTCCTTTCTTCTCCAACATTTTCCACAACCCACAAGATGATCAGCATTTTTTATGTAGAGAGAAAAGGTTTCAAATATACCACAAATGTTTTCATAGTTATTCTGTATTTTAGAGATGGAATGACGTCAACTGTGATATCCTGGTATGTGAGAACTATGTCAGCACCTGATCATGAAACACTTAGTCAAAACAAACAGATACAAACCAGGTTTTAAAGGGCAGAGATATTTTTAAAAAATCTGAATGTTATACAGAATGCATGTGATAGAAATTCCAAATGTTTCATTGACTATTGGATAAGTTTAGAATTTAGATACCATGCAGAGGGCACTAATTGTTATTGCATGTATGAAACCTGAAAATCTTTTACCCTAATGACTTTTGCATAAATTTAGACAGTGTTTAGACACACAGCATAGTGCATTTGTTCTCAGAGGTACACAAAATTCTAGTGACAGATATATAGGCTCGAATTTTGGAATTATAGTTCTTACTCAAGTTGTCAAAAATAAAACCATGCCTTATGTTCTTATATTCTAATATGCATGTATTTTTCCCTTCTTTCTGTGTTTTCTTGTGTCTACCATTGAGTGCTTTGCTGTTTTGTTTAAACACTCAATTTTGTTAAATTTCAATTTATAAAATATGCATTAATTTATTATTTATTAATTCTAATGTGCAATTTTGTTGTCTCTTTAGCATTATCTTGGCCATAGTTACCTGTAATTATTTGTGATAAATATTTTTATTATAATTTTTTTTCAATGCTGAAGATTGACAATAAAGCTTTCTTTCAAACACATAGCAAAATGTCATATGTAAGGTCTAATTTTGTTCTTTTTTAATAATATGTTTCAATAACAAAAATATGATTGTACAGTTATTTGTAACACAATTTTTTTGGTTGTTGTTTATTTGGAGGGTGCACTGGGTATTGAACCCTGGGGCATTTTATATCTGAGTTGCACCACAATCATATTTTTAAATTTACTTTTACTTTGAGACAGGTTTCACTAAGTTGCTGATATTTTTATTAAGTTGATTAGGCTGGCTTTGAACTTGTGATCCTCCTGCTTTGTTCATCAATTGCTGAGATTTCAGGTCTTAACCATTTTACATAGTAACTAAACATTTTTATAATTATATAAATGTGGCAGAGAAACCACATTAGATTAAGGTAGTTAAAAATAAATTCATAAAGCTTTTTGTTGTTGTTATTGTTGTTGATATATGTGTGTAACTGAAGGCATCAGGAAGAATAAATATTTCAAGGAGAATATTTCTTGATAGATACAAATCATTTAAAATATTTTAAATATTTTAAATTTAAAATATTTTATTTTGTTCAAACAGAAAAAAAATTGGTTACATAAAAGGTGTGAATTCTAGAACAGGAATAAAAGGGAAAAAATTTAATAATAATGCCATTTTGTAATCTCAAATTTTAAAAATTGCACATCAATATATTTGAAAAATGTGGCATGATACAAATTGGGATATATTTACAAAGGAGTAAGAGATGTAAATAAGGTGTCTTTAAAATGATTTGCTTCATTAGCAGGAACTTAGATGTAGTGTAAGAATGAGGAAATCAGTATCTGTAGGACAATCCAAATCATGGACATATTTGTAAATGCTATCACCATTTTGGCTTTTCAGTTATAGTGTATTGCTGCTAGACATAAACCTCAGGGATATTTATGTGCAGTTGTGGTAGGCAATCACTCTACCATCACTCTAATAATAATTTGAAATATGTTCACACTCATTGTGTATAACAGATTTTGGACTATAGCCACCAAAATTCATTGCTCCCCAATCCCTAACATGAATAAAGTTATTGTTCTCTGATTTTAACTTTTATTGATATCTCAATGCAATTTTAAGATATTGACATTTTTCCCCAATATCTCTGGTTTTCTAAGTGAATGATTTCAAGATTGATAATAAAATACTTTTCATCATTTCTAGTAAATATGTAATTTATCTTTACTTTTATTTTCTTAAATATTTCTTTTTTCTATTTCAGTAGATTTGAATAGTGAATTTTAATTTAATTACTTTTGAATATAAACAGCAATAGCTGACAAGCTTCAGGTTTATGATTTTAATTGAAAAATAAGTGTTGTGTCATCTAAAAACAGTTCTGTCTCCTGGTTTCCAGAAGTGGTACTCATTCTTTCAACTTTCATTACTGTTTTAATTAGAAATACTTACTAAAGTGTTCCTTCATCTATATTACTCTTTAAACTATTTATTAGACATGAATTCTCTGAGAGGGATATTCTTAACTTCTGGATTTGTAAATCTAGAAAGTATTTTTCTTATTTGTAGATTCTTTTTACAGATGTTCTAATTAGATTTTTTTCACTTCCATTCATTTTTTGCTATTTTTGTGCCACTTTTGAGATCATAGTATTCATTTTTCATAATTAATAGAATGAAACCCTAAGATATTCATGTTAGGTTCCTTTAGTCCAGAATGTTTTTAAAGTCTTAGAATCTAATGATCTGGTTCTTAAAGTTAGCTAGGACCCAGGTACTAATCTTTGTAATCTGCTTGTCTTTCTAATAGTAGCTGATAGTATACTTGCTGATATGATAATTCATTCATTCATATTTGTCACCTACTGAATAACTTTTAGGAGTATGAAATTTATTTAAAGAATAATCCTTCTTCTTGATTCTCAAATGAAGTGCTATTAATCACTGATGTCATCTTTTCTGATTTTTTATTAATTTACTTAATAGTATAGGACATTGAACTGAGGGGTACTTTTCTGCCAGACTCCATTCTCATGTTTTTTTTTTTTATATATATATTTTAATTTGACACAAAATCTCATTAGGTTGCTTAGGGTCTTGCTACAATACTGCAATTGGCCCTGAATTTGCGATCCTTCTGATTCAATCTTCCACATGAAGTGTCTTGGAGAAAATGCACATGTCAATTCTCTAGCCTTTTTGTTTAATTTTTTTTAACTGGGCTATGGTTATTATTCTTTCTCATTACTAGTATTATAGTTTAACTTGCCTTCTTTTTTTCCCTTGATTTGGTATTGAGAAGCTGGGAAAAGTGGTTCTTGCTCATAATTCCAGCACTTTGGAAGTGGAAGGAAGCAGGAGAATCCCAAATTTGAAGACAGACTGTGTACTTTAGTTTCTCAAAATTAAAACTTTTTATTTAAAAAAGACTGTGTGTACAGCTCAGTGGTGGAATATCCCTGTGTTATATTCCCTGTACTGTGAGTAAGGGTGATTGACATCCACAACTTAATAGTCACTTGTATTTTCAATTATATTTTTGATAGATTTATCTCCAGTAATTATATTTACTAAGTCACTTTTTTTGTCATTATTATTAGTATTTCAGAATACTTTTAAAATTGCAGTGTTTTTGTTGTAAGAAAAATAAAGGGAGACACTGAGACAAGATGCAGAGGCAGGAAAAGAAAGAAAGAATGGCTGGCTCTTCAAGCAGCCTCATTTATTTATCACAAAAATTTACATTGGATCATCAGTGCAATCATTACATTAATATTTTGTTTTACTTTAATCCCAGGTGCTCAAATTTCTGAGTGATAAAACACAGAACCTCTTCTTGAAGGACATTACCATAGTAAATAGATATTGAACATGTGTTAATTATCTTACTAGCTTCACAGAGAAACTGCTGAGCAATCCAAGCATGGGAAACAGAGTGCCAGTTACCCCCGACAAGTTTGCTCACCAGAGGAACATTTCCCTGTACAATTCCACAGTCAGAATACTTACACTTTGTCATCTTTATTTCTTAACAGAAAAACTAAGAAGTCTCATTTTCCAGGTCTTTCAATTTTTAAAGGATAGCACAGCTCTGTTTTCTTCTTTTTATTGGACTGCTCCATAAACAAATTTTTCTGTGGCTGAGAATTTCAGTCTCTCTCCTGAGTGGCTTCATACAGGGGAAAAATTTCACCAGTTAAATCATTTATGTATTTAAGGGCTTCTGTGACATTTCCATGGATTTATTTTCTCTGGACACTTAGCTTTCCAGGCAGAGAGCTATGTGTTTCTCTCAGAAGTGTATAACTTCTTCCTCCACCTGGTATTCAATGGTTCTTTCTCGTTCTCAGTATGCCTAGTTATCCAAAGTAAAATCCAGAATGTTGGAGTTGCAATCTTCTCTTTTCTCTGACCGCCCCCCCCAAAAAAATAAATGAGAATTGGGCAGTTTCTTCTGATCATACAATGGTGTTTTAACTTGGGGGAAAACTCATCTGCTGGAAAGATAACAGCTTTTCTTCCACATTCATTTAGGCTGTTCTTTGTTTTGCCATCTATTCCCAGTTTTTATTAGTTTTACTACAACTAATTAGATCAATTTGGGGGCTGAGTATATATTTAAGTGAGGTGGTGGAAAAGAGAGCCATTTTTTTATAATTGGTTGTGCAGAGTCTAAACTCTCTTCAGCAGGTTGGACATTTTTGTTTTTAAAGTAAAAATATTTCATTGCTCAATGAGTAATTGTAAAATTCAGTGCATGAAATTACATTTAGATGTGCTAATTTGAAAATTAGTGGTAATTTTGGGAATACCAATTCTTTGAGGTGTGTAGGAAGAAAATCATGAATGATCTTCAGAAATAAGTGTAGGGGCCTGGGATATGGCTTAGTGGTAGAGCATGACCTGTGTTTAATCCATATCACCAAAAAGAAAAGGAAAACGTATTTTTAAGGGAGAACAGACCATCCTTTGAAGGACATGATATCTAAGTGACATAATGGAGAATGTTGTGACTTTGTTCTTCTTTAATTCATTTTTTAATTTTTACAAAATGATAATAGGTTTAGAGCATTTTGAAATTGCATATATAGAAGAAAAAATAAAGAAAATATAAAGTAATAAATTTTAAAAAATGAATCTAAAGTAAAACAAGGCTCCTTGAACATTTCTTCTTGATTTATTAGATAAGCTAATTATCAGTTTCCTCATACTTAAAAATAACACCAAGAATAAGTTTCAAGGGCAGTTACTTCATATTGCATAAAAATCCTCTAATTCTTGGATATTGTTTTCTATTAAATATATGCAAAGTAATTTTTCATATTGAAATGGTGACTTAAGTAACAATAATAAAACAAATAATGGTAAATTCAGAAAACAAAATTATTTCATAAACATAATTGTAAAGAAAGTCCTTGTAGAAAAGTGGTGTGGTGCATAATAAAGGGTATTGTATAAAGAAAAATTACATGCATGCAAGAAACCACTGAAGATTCCCTGCACTAGTAGACATTAGGTTTAACTTGGAGATTGTTAAATAAGGGATTATGGGTCAACAATAGCACCACAGCCTGTTTTTCAAATGAAGTGTTTGCATTATTGTTATTGGTGTTTTGCAGTGCTGAGATTGTATCCCAGGCTTCATAAATGCTAGACAAGTACTCTACTGCTGAGTTACACCTCCATCTCCTGAAAACATAGTTTTACTGGAATGTCAACTGGCATACAGTTATTATGTATTGTAGATTTCAGGCTATGATCACAGAGAACTTTTGGTTAACAAAGCATAAAGTCTTTATGATCTGACCCTCTGAAGAAAAAATTTGCAAATTCAATTGATAAAATCTTTTTTTAAGAGAGGGGAGAGAGAGAGAGAGAGAGAGAGAGAGAGAGAGAGAGAGAGTTTTTGATGTTTATTTTTCAGTTTTTGGCAGACACAACATCTTTGTTTGTATGTGGTGCTAAGGATCAAACCCAGGGCTGCATGCATGCCAGGCAAGCGTGCTACCGCTTGAGCCACATCCCCAGCCCTCAATTGATATAATCTTTTTTATTTATTTATTTTTTATTGGTTGTTCAAAATATTACAAATCACTTGACATATCATATTTCATACATTAGATTTAAGTGCATTATGAACTCCCATTTTTACCCCAAATACAGATTGCAGAATCACATCGGTAACACCTCCACATTTTTACATAATGCCCTATTTTTTTTTTATTTTTTTTCATCTTTCATACATTTGATTCAAGTGAGTTATGCACTTCCATTTTTACCCCAAATACAAATTGAAGAATCACATCAGTTACACATTCACAATGTTTACATAATGCCATATTAGTGACTGTTGTATTCTGCTGCCTTACCTATCCCCTACTATCCCCCCTCCCCTCCCCTCCCATCTTCCCTCTCTACCTCATCTGTTGTTGTTCAGTTCTCTCCCTCCCCCCCCTTTCCCCTCACAACCTCATATATGTGATTTCATATAATGATGAGGGTTTCCTTCCGTTTCCATGCAATTCCCCTTCTCTCACCCTTTCCCTCCCATCACTCATCTCAGTTTAATGTTAATCTTTTCCTCATGCTCTTTCCCCCTGTTCAGTTCTCAGTTGCTCTCCTTAAATCAAAGAAGACATTTGGCATTCCATGAGGACCTTAAAAGAGCATACTATAGGGATACTGCCACATCAATGATCATAGCAGCACAATTCACAATAGCTAGACTGTGGAACCAACCTAGATGCCCTTCATAATGCCCTATTAGTAACTGTTGTGTTCTGCTACCTTTCCTATTTTCTACTATCCTCCCTCCCATCCCCTCCCATCCCATCTTCTCTCTCTACCCCATCTACTGTAATTCATTTCCCTCCTTGTTTATTTTCCCCTTCCCCTCCCAACCTCTTATATGTAATTCTGTATAACATCGAGGGTCTCCCTCCATTTCCATGCAATTTCCCTTTTTCTCTCCCTTTCCCTCCCACCTCATGTCTCTGTTTAAAGTTAATCTTTTCTTCCTGCTCTTTCTCCCTGCTCTGTTCTTAGTTGTTCTCCTTATATCAAAGAAGACATTTGGCATTTGTTTTTTAGGGATTGGCTAGCTTCACTTAGCATAATCTGCTCTAATGCCATCCATTTCCCTGCAAATTCCATGATTTTGTCATTTTTTAGTGCTGCGTAATACTCTATGGTGTATAAATGCCACATTTTTTTTTATCCATTCATCTATTGAAGGGCATCGGAATTGGTTCCATATTCTAGAAATTGTGAATTGTGCTGCTATGAACATCGATGTGGCAGTATCTCCGCAGTACGCTCTTTTAAGGTCTTCAGGGAATAGTCCGAGAAGGGCAATGGCTGGGTCAAATGGTGGTTCCATTCCCAGCTTTCTCAGTAATCCCCATACTGCTTTCCAAATTGGCTACACCAGTTTGCAGTCCCACCAGCAATGTACAAGTGTACCCTTTTCCCCACATCCTCGCCAGCACTTGTTGTTTGACTTCAGAATGGCTGCCAATCTTACTGGAGTGAGATGGTATCTTAGGGTGGTTTTGATTTGCATTTCTCTGACTGCTAGAGATGGTGAGCATTTTTTCATGTACTTGTTGATTGATTGTATATCCTCCTCTGAGATGTGTCTGTTCAGGTCCTTGGCCCATTTGTTGATTGGGTTATTTGTTATCTTATTGTCTAATTTTTTGAGTTCTTTGTATATTCTGGATATTAGGGCTCTATCTGAAGTGTGAGGAGTAAATATTTGTTCCCATGATGTAGGCTCCCTATTTAGCTCTCTTATTGTTTCTCTTTCTGAGAAAAAACTTTTCAGTTTAAGTAAGAACCATTTGTTGATTCTTGTTATTAACTCTTGTGCTATGGGTGTCCTATTTAGGAATTTGGAGCCTGACCCCACAATATGTAGATCAGAGCCAACTTTTTCTTCTATCAGATGCAGAGTCTCTGATTTGATATCAAGCTCCTTGATCCATTTTGAGTTAACTTTTGTGCATGGTGAGAGAAAGGGTTTCAGTTTTATTTTGTTGCATATGGATTTCCAGTTTTTCCAGCACCATTTGTTGAAGATGTTATCCTTCCTCCATTGCATGCTTTTAGCCCCTTTATTGAATATAAAATAGTTGTAATTTTGTAGATTGGTTTCTTTGTCCTCTATTCTGTACCATTGGTCCGCCCACCTGTTTTGGTACCAGTACCATGCTGTTTTTGTTACTATTGCTCTGTAGTACAGTTTGAAATCTGGTATCGTATCGCTATACCCCCTGATTCACACTTCCTGCTTAGAATTTTTTTTTGGTCTTCTGAGTCTTTTATTTTTCCATATGAATTTCATGATTGCTTTATCTATTTCTACAAGAAGTGCCATTGGGATTTTGAATGGCATTGCATTGAACCTATAGAGAACTTTTGGTAATATCGCCATTTTGATGATGTTAGTTCTGCCTATCCATGAACAGGGTATATTTTTCCATCTTCTAAGATCTTCTTCTATTTCTCTCTTTAGGGTTCTGTAGTTTTCATTGTATAAATCTATCACTTCTTTTGTTAAATTGATTCCCAAGTATTTTTCTTTTTTTGAGGATATTGTGAATGGGGTAGTTTTTCTCATTTCCACTTCAGAAGATCTGTCGCTGATATACAGGAATACTTTTGATTTATGCATGTTGATTTTATATCCTGCCACTTTGCTGAATTCATTTATTAGCTCTAGTAGTTTCTTTTTAGACCCTTTTGTGTCTTTTAGGTATAGGATCATATCATCCACAAATAGTGATAATTTAATTCTTCTTTTCCTATCTTAATGCCTTTAATTTCTTTGTCTGTCTAATTGCTCTGGCCAGTATTTCTAGAACTATATTGAATAGAAGTGATGAGAGGGGGCATCCCTGTGTTGTTCCAGATTTTAGAAGGAATGCCTTCAGTTTTTCTCCATTTAGAATGATGCTAGCCTGAGGCTTAGCATATACAGCTTTTACAATGTTGAGGTAAGTTCCTGTTATCCCTAATTTTTCTAGTGTTTTGAACATAAAGGGATGTTGTACTTTGTCAAATGCTTTTTCTGCATCTTTCGAAATGATCATATAGTTCTTATCTTTAAGTCTATTGATATGGTGAATAACGTTTATTGATTTCTGTATATTGAACCAGCCTTGCATCCCAGGGATAAATCCTACTTGATCATGGTGCACGATCTTTTTGATATGTTTTTTTATCTGATTTGCCAGAATTTTATTGAGGATTTTTGCATCTGAATTCATTAGGAATATTGGTCTGTAGTTTTCTTTCTTTGAGGTGTCTTTATCTGGGTTGGGAATCAGGGTGATATTGGCCTCATAGAATGAATTTGGAAGTTATCCATCTTTTTTTTATCTCCTGAAATAGATTATAGAGTATTGGCATTAGTTCTTCTTTAAAGTTCTTGTAAAACTCTGCTGTATATCCATCCGTTTCTGGGCTTTTCTTGGTTGGTAGTCTTTTGATGACTTCTTCTATTTCCTCACTTGATATTTGTCTGTTTAGGTTCTTTATATCATCCTGACTCAATCTGGGTAGTTCATATGTCTTAAGGAATTTATTGATGCCTTCACTATCTTCTACTTTATTAGAGTATAGGGTTTCAAAATAATTTCTAATTATCTTCTGTATTTCTGAATTGTCTGTTGAGATGTTGCCTGTTTCATCCCATAAGCTAGTAATTTGGGTTCTCTCTCTTCTTCTCTTTGTTAGCATGCCTAGTGGTCTATCAATCTTATTTATTTTTTCAAAGAACCAACTTTTAGTTTTGTCAATTTTTTCAATTGTTTCTTTTGTTTAGATTTCATTGATTTTAGCTCTAATTTTAATTATTTCTTGCCTTTTACTGTATTTGCTGCTGATTTGTTCTTCTTTTTCTAAGGCTTAGAGGTGTAGTGTGAGGTCATTTATTTGTTGGCTTTTCCTTCTTTTAAGGAATGAACTCTATGAATCGAATTTTCCTCTTAGTACTGCTTTCATTGTGTCCCAGAGATTTCGATATGTTGTGTCTGAGTTTTCATTTACCTCTAAGAATTTTTTAATTTTTTCTTTGATGTCTTCTGTAACCCTTTGTTCATTCAGTAGCATATTGTTTAATCTCCATGTGATGTAGGATTTTTCCTTTCTCATTTTAGTATTGATTTCCAATTTCATTCCATTATGATCAGATAAAATGCATGGTAGTATCTCTACTCCTTTGTAATTGCTAAGATTTGCTATGTGATATAATATATGGTCTATTTTTGAGAAGGATCCATGTGCTGCTGAGAAGAAAGTGTATCTGCTTGATGTTGGGTGGTATATTCTGTATATATCAATTAAGTCTAAATTATTAATTGTATTATTGAGCTCTATGGTTTCTTTATTCAACTTTTGTTTGGAAGATCTGTCCAGTGGTGAGAGAGGTGTGTTAAAATCTCCCATGATTATTGTGTTGTGGTCTATTTGACTCTTGAACTTGAGAAGAGTTTGTTTGATGAATGTAGCTGCACCATTGTTTGGGGCATATATGTTAATGATCATCAAGTCTTGTTGGTGTATGGTTCCCTTGAGCAGTATGTAGTGTCCTTGTTTATCCCTTTTGATTAACTTTGGCTTGAAGTCTATTTTATTTGATATAAGTATGGACACCCCTGCTTCCTTCCAGGGTCCGTATGAGTGATATGATTTTTCCCAAACTTTCACCTTCAGTCTGTGTATGTCTTTTCCTATCAGATAAGTCTCCTGTAGGCAGCATATTGTTGGATCTTTTTTTTTTTTAATCCATTATACTAGCCTATGTCTTTTGATTGGAGCATTTAAGCCATTTACATTTAGGGTTACTATTGAGATATGGTTTGTATTTCCAACCATATTTGATTATGTATGTTACTTAACATGATTTGTTTTTCCTCTATGATTAGTTTTTCCTTTACTGTACCACCTCCTGCTGTTGGTTTTCATTGTTATTTTTCATTTCCTCTTCCTGTAATGTTTTGCCAAGGATGTTTTGAAGAGCTGGTTTTCTAGCTGCAAATTCTTTTAACTTTTGTTTATCATGGAAGATTTTTATTTCATCTTCAATCCTGAAGCTTAATTTCGCTGGATACATGATTCTTGGTTGGAACCCTTTTTCCTTCAGCATTTGAAATATGTTGTTCCAGGATTTTCTAGCTTTCAGAGTCTGTGTTGAAAGATCAGCATTTATCCTGATTGGTTTACCCCTAAATGTAATCTGCTTCCTCTCTCTTGTGGCTTTTAAGATTCTCTCCTTATTCTGTATTTTGGGCATCTTCATTATTATGTGTCTTGGTGTGGATCTCTTATGATTTTGTACATTTGGGGTCCTGTAGGCTTCTAGTATTTGGATTTCTTTTTCATTCTTTAAGTCTGTGAAGTTTTCTAGTATTATTTCATTGAATAGATTGCTCATTCCCTTGGTTTGGACCTCTATACCCTCTTGTATCCCAATAACTCTTAGGTTTCGTTTCTTTATGTTATCCCATAATTCTTGGAAGTTCTGCTCATGATTTCTTAACATTCTCGCTGAGCTGTCTATGTTCTTTTCAAGTTGAAAAACTTTGTCTTCGTTGTCTGAAGTTCTATCTTCTAAGTGTTCTACTCTGCTGGTAATACTCTCATTTGAGGTTTTAATTTGGTTTATTGTTTCCTGCATTTCCAAGATTTCTGTTTGTTTGTTTTTTATATCCTCTATCTTCCTATAGAGTTGATCTTTTGCTTCTTGGATTTGTTTATGTAATTCATTGTCAAAGTGATCTTTCATTTTCTGAATTTGCTCTATAATGTCTTCCTTGAGACTCCAGATCATCTGAAGCATGTATATCCTGAACTCTTTGTCTGACATTCCATCAGCTGCAGATATTACCTCATCTAATGTTGAATTGACCTGTATTGTTTATGGTGCTTTCTTTCCTTGTCTTTTCATACTGCTCATGATTGTTTCTAGCTTTGTGAAACTGTTGTGTTAATGTTTTTCCCCTTATATATTTGTATTGTTCTTGTATAGCTCCAAAATCCCTCTTTTGCAGAGAAAGACAATGTTAACAGTTCTCAATATCAACAGTACATCATATAAGCACAAGTTTTCATTATTAATACATTTATAGTTAGATTCTAAGTCTGTAGATATTGGTTCTAATTATTACTTAAGAATATATTCATTAGTCTTATAAAAGGCATACCATATCTGGTGGCATATAGAAAACTTAATTTTAGATGAAGGATCTTATACTTAGAGGGAAAGGAGTGAGAGTATGAGGTTAAACTAACTTAGCACCTTTGGAGAACTCTAACCAATAGACTGGTAATTTATGGAAGAATGTAGAGACTCAACCTCCTCTCTGTATTTAGATAGTTACCGTATGTATAGATAGCAAAAGTTAGGAGATTGATAGTGGGATAAAGAGAATACGAATGAAAATAAAAAATAAAAAAAAAACAAGGAAGAAAAGAGAATAAGACAGAAGGAAAAGGAAAGTAAGATAGAAATAAAGAAAAAAATGGGGGGAAGGTGGAGTATATGCAATTCCTCTATATTATATTACTTTGGTAATTCGGTTGTTCTTGCACAGTTCTTGGTTTCACATATGTTGAAGTTGTGGAAGAGAGAATAGAAAAGAGAGAGAGAAAGAGAAAAAAAGTATCTCAGAACACTGTTTTTCTTGCTTCCAGTAGGTGGTGTTGTCTATTCCTAGCTTGAGCCTCTGTATTCAGGGTGGTGGGTATAGCCAGTGTGAAAGGAAATGAGCTTCCATCTGTATCTTCCCTACTCTAGTCTCTGAGGTAGAAACCAGGTGCCTGTACAGTTGTTCTTTTGCGTTGATAACTACAAGCCCCAAAAGCTTGTGGGAAATATTTTGAGTTATCGCAGCTAAGGGTGGGGGAGTTGGAAACTTGGTACCTGGATCAGCCGCAGAACCGTGCTGGTAGACACACCCCCTTTGATGGGTTTTAAGGGTTGATGGGCTTCTTCCAGACTAGCACACGGGGCGGGGCTGGGCTTCCTCCTCCATTCTAACTTGGCGCCAGGCTGCTTCCTCCTCCAGTCTCATGTACTGTTTTTTTTTGTTTTTGTTTTTGTTTTTGTTTTTTTTGCATTACAATTCTTATTACACATATATACCACAATTTTACATCTCTCTGTTTATATATAAAGTATGTTGACACCCAATTCGAGTCTTCATACATGTACTTTGTTTTTTTTTTTTTGTATTTATTTATTTATTTATTTATTTATTTATTTATTTATTTTTATTTTTTTTTTCATACATGTACTTTGGATAATTATGTCTATCACACTTCACAACCCTTGCTAATCTGTTGTCTCCTCTTTCCCTCTCACCCCTCTTTCCTATCTAGAATTCATCTAATTCTCTCATGCTCCCCCTCCCTATCCCACTATGATTCAGCCTCCTTATATCTGAAAAAACATTCAGCATTTGTTTTTTTCAGATTGGCTAATTTCACTTAGTATTATCTTCTCCAACACCATCCATTTACCTGCAAATACCATGATTTTATTGTCTTTTAAGCTGATTAAAATTGCACTGTGTATATATTTCACATTTTTTTATCCACTCATCTACTGAAGGATATATAGGTTGGCTCCACAGTTTAGCTATTGTGAATTGTGCTGCTATAAACTTTGAAGTGGCTCTGTCCCTGTAGCATGTTGTTTTTAAGTCCTTTGGTTACAGTCCAAGGAGAAGAAGAGTTAAGTCAAATAGTAGTTCCATTCCCACATTTTCAAGGAATCTCCTTATTACTTTCCATAGTGGCTGTACTAATTTGCAGTCCCACCAGCAATATATGAGTGTACTTTTTCCCCACATCCTCTCCAACACTTATTTTTGTTTGTCATCATAATAGCTACCATTCTGACAGGAGTAAGATGATATCTTAGAGTAGTTTCAATTTGCATTTTTCTGATTGCTAGAGATGATGAGCATTTTTTTCATATATTTGTTGATTGATTGTATATCCTCTTCTGAGAAATGTCTGCTCAGGTCCTTAGCCCATTTGTTGATTGGGTTATTTGTTTGTTTGTTTGTTTTTTTTTTTTTTTTTTTTTTTTGGTGCTTAGCTAGTTGAGTTCTTTATATATTCTAGAGATTAGTGCTCTATCTGATATGTGAGGGGTAAAAATTTTCTCCCAAGATGTAGGCTCTCTGTTCACCTCACAGATTGTTTTTTTTTTGCTGCAAAGAAACTTTTTAGTTTGATTCTATCGCATTTATTGATTCTTGGTTTTAATTCTTATGCTTTAGAAGTCTTATTAAGGAAGTTGGGGCCTAATCATACATGAAGAAGATTAAGGCCTACTATTTTTATTTCTATTAGACTCAGAATCTCTGTTTTAATTCCTAGGTCCTTGATCCATTTTGAGTTAAGTTTTGGGCATGTTGAGAGATATGGGTTTATTTTCATTTTGTTGCATATGGATTTTCAGTTTTCCCAGCACCATTTGCTGAAGATGCTATCTTTTCTCCAGTGCATGTTTTTGGCACATTTGCCTAACATAATTATAATTTTGTGGGTTAGTCTCTGTGTCCTCTCTTCTGTACCATTGGTCTACCAGTGTGTTTTGGTGCCAATACCATGCTGTTTTTGTTACTATTGCTCTATAGTATAATTTAAGGTGTGGTATAGTGGTGCCACCTGTTTCACTCTTCCCACTAAGGATTGCTTTAGCTATTCTGGATTTCTCATTTTTCCAGATAAATTTAATGATTGCTTTTTTCTATTTCTATGATAAATTACATTGAGATTTTTATCAGAATGCATTAAATCTGTATAGTGCTTTTGGTATTATGGTCATTTTGATAATATTAATTCTGCCTATCCAAGAGCAAGGTAGACCTTTCCATTTTCTAAGATCTTCTTTGATTTCTCTCTTTAGGGTTCTGTAGTTTTCATTGTATAGATAATTTCACATCTTTTATTAAGTTGATTCCCAAATATCTTATTATTTTTTGAGATTATTGTTGTATCTATGTTCTCTGTGAAGGGGGTAGTTTTCCTCATTTTCTTCTCAGAGGCATTGTCACTGATATACAGAAATGTCCTTGATTTATGGGTGTTGATTTGTACCCTGCTACTTTGATGAATTTATTTAGTAGTACTAGAAGTTTTCTGGTGAAGTTTTCTGGGTCTTCTAGGTTTAGAATCATATCATCAGCAAATAGTGCTAATTTAAGTTCTTTTTTTTTCCTATACATATCCCTTTTATTTTTTTTGACTGTCTAATTGCTCCGGCCACTACTTCACGAACTATGTTGAATAGAAGTGGTGAAAGTGGGCATCCATGTCTTGGTCCAGTTTTGAGGGAATGCCTTCAATTTTGCTCCATTTAGAATGGTGTTGGCCTGAGGCTTAGCATAGATAGCCTTTACGATGTTGAGATGTTTTTATTATCCCTAGTTTTTCTAGGGTTTTGAACATAAAATGTATGTTCAAAATATGTGGCTGTATTTTGTCAAATGCTTTTTTTGTGTCTATTGAGATAATCATATGAATCTTATCTTTAAGTTTATTGGTGTGATGAATTACATTTATTGATTTCCTTATGTTGAACCAACCTTGCATCCCTGGGATGAATCCCACTTGATCATGGTGCACAATCTTTTTGATATGTTTTTGTATCAATTTGCCAGAACTTTATTGAGAGTTTTTGAATTTATATTTCTTGGTGATATTGGTCTGAAGTTTTCTTTCTTTGATGTGTCTTTGCTTGGTTTTGGGAACAGGGTGATATTGGCCTCATAAAATGAGTTTGGAATTACTACCTCTTTTTTCTGAAATAAATTGAAGAATATTGGTATTAGTTCTTCTTTAAAGGTCTTGTAGAACTTGGCTGTGTATCCATCCAGTCCTGAGCTTTACTTGGTTGGTAAGCTTTTGATGCCTTCTTCTATTTCCTCACTTTAAATTGGTCTGTTTAAATTGGGTATATCTTCCTGACTCAATCTGGGCAAATTGTATGACTTAAGAAATTTGTCTATGCCTTCAATGTCTTCTATTTTATTGGAGTATAAAATCTCAAAATAATTCCGAATTATCCTCTGTATTTCTGTAGTGTCTGTTGTAATATTACCTTTTTCATCTTGTATGCTGATAATTTGAGTTCTCTCTCTTCTTCTCTTTGTTAGCATGGATAAGGGTCTGTTAATTTTAGTTATTTTTTCAAAGAACCAACTTTTTGTTTTGTCAATTTTTCCTTTTTTTGTTTCAATTTTATTGATTTCAGCTCTAATTTTAATTATGTATTGCCTTCTACTGCTTTTGGTGCTGATTCCCAGCTCTCACCCCCACCCCTAGGGCTTTGAGATGTAGTGTGAGGTCATTTATTTGTTGACTTTTTCTTCTTTTAAGGAATAAACTCCATGCAATGAATTTTCCCCTTGGTACTGATTTAATAGTGCCCCAGAGATTTTTTTTTATGTTGTGTCTATGTTCTCATTTACCTCTAAGAATTTTTTAATCTCCTCCTTGATGTCTTCTGTGATCCATTATTCATTCAGTAGCATATTGTTTAGTCTCCAGGTGATGGAGAAATTTTATTTTTTATTTTGTCATTGATTTTCAATTTCATTCCATTATGATCTGATAAAAATGCATGGTAGTATCTCTACTTCTTTGAATTTGCTAAGAATTGCTTTGTGGTATAATATAAAGGGTCTGTGTTTTGTACAGTTTCTTTTTTAATTAATTAATTTATTTATTTATTTATTCTTTTAGTTTTAGGTGGACACAAGATCTTTATTTTATATTATGGTGCTGAGGATCAAACCCAGTGCCTCACTCATGCCAGGCAAGCATGCTACCACTTGAGCCACATCTCCAATCCCTCTGTGGGTTTTTTTTTAGGTTGTGAAGGCAATTTCTGGGTTTTATTGCATTGGAGTCTTGCTGAGTCATTAGGATGGGAGAGGAATGTAAAAGTGTATTCCCTGGGGCTTATTATATTGGGGTCAACAGACTCATTAGTGTGTGGGGTCAGGAACCAGTCAGATATTTGTTCCTTCTGTGTTCCTTTCTCTGGCTGAGTCCGGTAATTTTAAATGACAAAAACTTAGGGAATATGTGCTTGGACTTATTTTCCATATCTTTCTCAGTTTATGTCAATGGCAAACACCAGCTAGAGTTTGTCTTAACACCACTTTACATATCAAAATATTAGTTAATGTTGAATATGTGAGAAATTTAATTAAGATTTATTAATTAGAGAAAAGGCTGATCTAAAGAGATTTAAAGTATCACCACATTATCTATAGAGGCATGCAGCAGATATTTTTTAGAGGGTGTAGAGAAAAAGGAAATTAAGTTGGGACATATAATTACTGGCAATACCATGAAAATTCAGAGAATTGGAATCTGGATTTCAGATGATAAAGAGTTGACATATTGTATTTAGGCATGTGGTGACATGAGTGCCCATGATAAGGTTATAGGCTTCTGAGAGAAAATTGATATGGCGAATGAAGCCTAAGTAACCCAGACTCTTGCTTTAGCCAACCACCATTTTCTTCCCCCAAAACAAACCAGTCCCGGTTGTGATAGTAAAAGCAAATGTGACTACATTTTCTTTTGTGACTCCATTCTGTAAAACAACCATGCCAAGTAGAAGGGTCATGACTGGGGCAAGATGTTCTTTTCCTTTTGCTATAGAAACCTTTCAGAACATGTAACTCCCTAATTTAGCATTGTTTCTGTAACTAGGATAATGGGGCTCTGTTTCTGTAACTGGGGTGACTGGGGTAACTGTGATTGGTTAGGCTTCATCAATTGACTGTACTCTCCCGCTTCTGTAACCTGGCTTGCATGCATTGGCTAGACCCCTGAACATCCCCTTTGTGGTTTTCAGGCTTATAAGAAGCACCCTTGAAATTGTTAAGGGCTGATCAGGGGAACAGCTTTGTGTTCTGGTCAGCCACCAACAGTGTGCTTCAATAAAGGCTTGATTTAATTATACATGAGTGGTCTGGAAGATAGTTTATGAAACCCTGGGATGAAGCTTTAACTATAACAAGGTGTTCCACTGATGGACTCTGATGCTGAATACTGAAGAAAGAAAAGCTTGCCAATGAGAGGTTTTCTTTCCATCTCTCACCTTTGTCATGTTTATGTCACTTGTATTAATGTGAATCAATACAAAATTATGCATACAGGAATGGTGTTTCAGCCTCTTGAAAATTTGTCAATAAATTTCTGCTCATTTTGGTGGAGGCTCACAGCAGGCCTGGCAGGTTCCTGGAAAGACTTGGACCTGAATTGCAGCATTAGAACCTTATTTTTTTTTCAACTGAGATTAATCAACATCTTAAGCCTGCATTCTAATCAGAGGCAGAAAATGGAAATCATTACAGAAGATATGAATCAGAGAGTTTAGACAGTGTAAAACCCAACTGGACATCTGGGATCCATAGCTCACTGGTAAGAAATATATGCATTGGCCACATGATGACAGACTTGCACAAACCGAGGTCAACCTGGGTGGTTGCCCTGATTTCAGGCCAGTCACCTGAGTCCCATGCACTAGGCACTCATCTGACTTCCTACAAAACCTGCAAAGGCAGTGTCCAGGTGTTCATTTTTAATTGTAGCTGAATACTCTGTGCTTTTCAAGAGAAAAATAATTAACTAAATCAATAAATCAGCATCATGAACTGCTCACCCCAACCTCTTTGTTTTTATGCAAGCAGAGCTTATCTGTTTCAAAAGGGACCTAAGTGTGCTGGCTTGCTCCCCAGGTTTCAATGATGAAAAAAGTCACATAATACAGAGAAGACTTATTGTTAAGACTTATTGTTAAGACTTACTGTTATTGTTAAGACAGAACAAGTAACATCCCAACATCTATCTTTAAGAGCCCATGAGCTCTCTTTAAGAGAGAGAGATAGATAGATAGATAGATAGAGAGAGAGAGAGAGAGAGAGAGAGAGAATTATAATATTTATTTATTTATTTGTTATTGGCGTGTACAGCATCTTTGTTTGTATGTGGTGCTGAGGATTGAATCCAGGCTACACGCATGCCAGGTGATCATGCTACTGCTTGAGCCACACCCCCAGACCCCATTTTTGTGTGTGTGTGTGTGTGTGTTATGGTGCTGGGGAATCGAACCCAGGGCCTTATGCCTGCTAGGTAAGCACTATACCAACTGAGCTATATGTCTCTCTCTTTTCAAGAAAAAAAATATTTGCCTTTCATTTTGATACCAGGAAAGCTGATTCTAGATTTTCCTTATTTTGCAAGTAACTCTATAGACTTGACCATAAAGAAATCCATTAGGAGTCTCACTAATCCACTAAAATGTATCCTGATTCTCTTTGCCCTAGTTAAACATGGGAGGCCTTGAGACTTTCTTCTCCCTGGGATTCCTTCTTGGATGAATGGAGATGGGATGTGGAGTTCTTTCTTCTCCTCTGTGCAGCATCCTGAACCTCTACCTTTCTATCAGTTTCTGACATCTTCAGTGGCCTTCACTGGGGTAGAGATTCAGATATATTGGAATGTACTTAAAGACATTTCATCATCAGGCTACAATGACATCAATTTGGTTACATGTTTCTTTTAAATAAATTTGACTTTTGTTTCTCAGTAACATCATCCAAGTTATTTTGGGGATGAGTTTTTCTCCATTCATAAAATGGAAAAAATCTTTCTCTTGGAGGATTGACTGGGAATCTTAAGGCACATATTCAGATTCCCATAACCTAGTTATCTAAAATGAATGTTGGATGAGATGAGGGAAGGGATCCAGCGGAAGGACAAAAATTGCAACCTGTTGGGTCAAGGAACTCCACTTTCCCCATGACATGTAGGCTAACAGAATTCAGGTCTGGCTCACAGGTTTTGGTGAAAGAGACAGACCATTTTCCTAGCTAAGACAAGTTCTAGAAAGGCTATTCCTCTAGCGAAGCCAAGCTTAGATTAGTAACAAACTGCCAAAGATCCTCCCAACCATAGCATGCCATACACTTTTGTGAGTCACAACTTGATGTCAGTACAGTTTTGACTTATTGTGGCACAATTAATGCAGCCATCCCTTTCAGTCATATTAGGCCAGATGCTGTGCTGAAGGCTGTCAGACTATTGGCCATAGCACGCATGGTCTGCTCTATCTCAGAATCTTCTGGACAGAACAAGTAACATCCCAACAAGAAGCAATGACAGAGGATTACAGCTCTAGTTTTACCCTAGTGTTAATAAGCAGTATGTCAACATATGGTCTTAAACTGTGCTGATGAAAGAAATTCCTGGTGGGGTCTTGGTGATGGTGGTGGACAGCAGAGAGAGAGATAAAGGAAGAGATACAGAGAATTGTGGCAGTGGCTGGCAGCATGGTCTGGTGACTTTGAGTTCCAGTTCTAGAAGCAAAGGGTTCACTTGTGAATATTCACACTGGATTGTAAACTGGCTGAGGTTAGGGTCAGGGCTCAATGCCCAAGCAAACACTGACACATTCATTCCCATATGCATTGAACATAAATGTTCAAGCCTAAACATTTAAGAAAAAATAACCTCAAGATGACTTGGATTTTGCAAAATGCAATGTCATTCTTCCTTCATAGCCCCTTCAATGAGGCAGGGCAGGCTAGGCACACCTGGAAGAGCTTCCTAGGTTGAGCTTTCAGTGACTGCTGTGTAGGGCATTCAGGGAAGAGTTGGCTGTCTATAAAGAACATCTGCCATATACATTTTGGTACATGCTGGGACTCACTATGTTGCTAGGTATAAGGAATAGCAGCCATCAGCATATTTAATCATGTCTAATTGCAATTGATTGGGGTATATAAGGGTAACTGGCCACAGGCATGCTTAGCAATGACTGGTTGCAATTGATAAGGAGTATATCTCCATGGAAATGCACAAAGAACATATATTGTTGCAATTTCACAATCTCACTGGACATTATCAATTGACACTGACTCTAACTGGGTGTACCAATCACCAACAAACATCACAAACTTGGAACTATATTTAAACCACTTGTCCTGCCACATCAATGAGTCTGCTACAAGGACATCAGTGAGACTGGCCACACTGATGTTCATCCCCACATGGACTCCACCATTTCCTGACATACAATCATTGGCCAGAAAAAAATCACAGGACAATAACAATGTCTGCTCTTTGGCTAAGAGGACTTGCATGGCATCAGAGGTCTTTTGGGGCTTGTAAATGCCCTAACATTGTTTCATTTGCTTGTAGTGTTCAATTATTGTGAATTAAATGCTAGTTGGGGTGCTCCAGCACACCCAACACTTTTTTGCATTAGTTCTTTATGTTTCATGATTTGTGTGGTAGAATATACATTTGAATTTAAAGACAATCTACTTCTGAGTAATTATTAATAGCATCAGCCACTACAGTTTCCCAGGCAACTCTGAGGCTCTGAGTGTGTACAAGGACTATTTCTGTGGCACAAGCTCTGCCCTTGAATTGTTTGGATCCCTGTCCCTTTAGCCTCCTTGTGTCTCTCATGCCTACTCAGCTCTCCCTCTGGTAGTTGTGCTTGATCTGGGCAGGTGGAAAGCAGCATACCCTCCTGGCCATCCTCCACCAGCACTGAGAGAGGAGTCAGAAGTGTCCAGGCTGAAGCTCATTTGAGAAACAGGGCTGAGCAGCAGGAAGCAGAGTGGCCACCTGAGAGAGACAAAGGCTCAAGCCACAGCCTGCCTCCTCTAAGAAACAGTTATTCCATATTGCTTCCTGAGAAAGATAAATTTGAATCTATATGCAGTAACTGATTTGAGCTTCATCATCCACAAGATGGGAAGCACTGGAGTGTTTAGTATGATTGCAGGTGGAAAGGGTAGGCTGTTATATTTTCTTAGGTGATCCAAGCATCTGATTTCTGACTCCAAAGAATCACTAGAATCTATCAGGTCATGTGGTTCTTTTTCCATGAATAGAATGCCATTGTGACAAATGGCCATATCACAGAAACTAGACAATTCTAGTCTTTTTATTCTTTATCTTTGCGTCTATGAGCTCAATGTAATTTAGGTTAGAAACATTCTCAGTTGAATAAATGGTAAACTTATGCCAGGAGTCAGGGGACATTGGTCCAATACCTCTCTGTCCAAGATGACTGTGCAAGATAGAAAGAGAAGAGCACTCAGTACTGGCTTTCTTCTCTGTGAACGGCTTCTCTCTTATGCTATCAAAGGTCCTTCTTGTTTAGGAATTGGTGACTCCTCTGTCTTCCCATGGTGACTGTACTCTGGCAGACATTTGAGCAGATGGTGAACAGAAGGACAGAGGGCAAATGTGTGACTCTGCTCAACTTAATACTGCCTGGCTTCCTGGAGATACTGTGCAAACATGTTTTTTTCTTCCCAGAGCACATAACTGGTAATTATCACAGAAGAGGTAACTGAGAATTATAATATGACTAAATTGTCAGACAAAAGGGTTTAGGAAGGCACTATATCCCCTGAATATCATGTGTCTGAAAGGGTATGTGGTCAGAAACTAAGGATACAGTGGCCAAAACTAGGAGCCTGGTGATGAGGCCACATTTGGGGTACAACCTTCTGGACTCATCATTGGAAGGAATTAAGACTTTTCTTATCATGCTCAGAGTTCAAGGGAGAATGCAGGCATGCTTGGAAAATTGCTTGTGGAAGATGAGAACAGAGTTTATTTGTATTGTGGTGTGACCTGCTAGCTCTAATTCTCCAAGCTGAGCCTGAGAGCCTGCCTCAGATGCAGCATGATTTTGAATGGTTCACAGATGGCCAGTATTTGGTTTAGTATTTCTATGGGATTTGAAAAAAAAATTGGGGGGATGGGGATACCAAGGATTGAACTCAGGGGCACTCGATTACTGAGCCACAATCCTAGGCTTTTTTTTTTTTTGTATTTTTATATAGAAACAGGGTGTCACTGAGTTGATTAACACCTCACCTTTGTAAGACAGGCTTTGAACTCATGATCCTTCTGCCTCAGCCTCCTTTGCCTCTGGAATTGCAGGCATGTGCCACCATCCCTGGCTAGAAACATATTTTATTTGAGGCAATTAATACTCATTTTGATTGACAATTGCTGTAAATAGTTGAGGTTTTAAATACACTTTGGAAATATAACAGGCAAATCAAGTTCAGAAAAATGACCAAACAAATAATAATACATGTGTCAAAATTACAAATGTGACATGGAAATAAATATGGAAATGCACAGAAGACATGAGTATATGGTATTCTTCCAAACTTGGCAACTTACTGATTGGTGCAGGGTCTCTGTGAGGGTCTCTCTCTCTCAGGGTGCCTTCATTCTTGCTGCTCCCCCTTCTTCCTCCTTTAGGTCTTTAAAAATCTTTTTGTACATGATGGAGACAAGCAGTGATCTGGAAGCTGAAAATTGATTCAAAACCCATCTTTGTAGAGTGGATTTGGTTTCATATTCTGGCTATACCACTCTCAAGGCCAGTGGTCTTGAGCAGGGAGTTTTAGTCCCTCTCAGCCCTGGTCTCCTCATCTGTGAAGTCAAGATGTCTTGGTCCTTAATTTCTTGGACAGTGATATGAGCTGGATACAGTGGCAAGGACTAAGAGCCTGGTGATGAAACCACATTTGGGTGTAGCCTTCTAGACTCCTCATTGGGAGGAGTTTGGACTTCCCTCATCTTGCTCTCAGAGTTCAAGGAAGAACTGCAGGCATGCCTAAAAAGTTGCTTGTGGAAAAGGAGCATAGAGTTTATTTGTGTTGTGGTTTGACCTGCTAGCTCTAATTCTCCAAGCTGAGCCTGAGACTCTGCCTCAGATGAAGATGCAGATGCTTCAGATGGAGGCTTCCCAGGTTTCTGGTGAACATAGCTGTTCCCCTTCAAGTCAGAGTGGTGTCTGCCCAAAGATTTTTATCTCTCTTCAGTATTAATATTATTGTTATTTTATCTTCCATAGTTAGCTCCTGAGTTTTCTGGGATCCCCCCTCTTAATTTCACTCCATGTGGGATGAGAGGGGGCAGGTGACCAAGCCTAAAGGGTCAAATAATTGAAGTCTCATAAATAAGGAGGCACTTGCCAACTTGGCTTGGGCTTGTCCAGACAAATTATTATAGAGACCCCAAATGACTCATAAAAAGTGAGCATGAAAACCTTACTTTCATCTTAGAGATACAGGGGTGGCCAAAAAATGGAATGGTATTTAAAGCCTGGGATCACTGATACCAGCTATGCCTGCATTCAGAAATACCCTCAGGGTTTACTTGTAAAAGGACCCCCATACACACACAATAATTGCCTATGTTAGTTTGTGTTGCTTTTCTGTCAATTAAAACCAGGAGTATTAACTCACCTATTGTTTTCTCTGTTTCTTTAGTAATGGAGGGACAAAAAAATGCTAACAAGAAACAACATATTAATAAATCTAAAGAAAAAAAAATCAAACAACCCAAACATCAAATGGGCAAAAGAACTAAACTTTTCAAAAGTAGAAATTCAAATGTGGCCAAATATATGAAAAACTGTTCAACATCATGAGATTTCATCTCACATCAGTCAGAATGACAGCCATTAAGAATATAAATAATGCATGTTGCCAAAAATGTGGAGAAAAAGGAACACTTTTATACTTTTGGGGGGAAATGTAAATCAATACCACCACTATGGAAATGAGTATGAAGGCTCCTTGAAAGCCTAGGCCTGGAACCACTATACAACTCAGCTACACTACTCTGCACTATTGATCCTTGTAAATAAAAGTCATTATGCTACATTGGTACATAGTTTATAGCAGCACAGTTCACAATAGTCAAACAATAAAAGCAGCTTAGGTGTCCAGCAATGAATGCATGGATAAAGAATATGTGGTGTATATACACAATGGAGTTTTATTCACCTTTAAGAAAACTGAAATTGTGTCTTTGAGGAAAAATGGATGAAACTACTTACCATCATATCAAATGAACTAAGCCAAATGCAGAAAGTTAAGTGTCATATGTGATATATGGAAGCTAGAGAGTGCCGCAGTCTCTGGCTGGGCACAAATCACGAGTCTCCACACACACCTTGTAGATTCAAACAGCAATTCTTTATTCCCGAACTCACACCGGCCGTCTACAAACACGTTCTGGGGGAATCCACGTTCTCTGCCCAAATCCACTCTCTCCCAAATCCACTCTCTGCCCAAATCCACTCCACATGGGCTTATGTCTCCCAAAATATACTGTCTGACCCTAAGAACTCAAGAGGAACTCAGCAGCAGGATACGCCCTATTCTAAAGGGGGAACACCCTAATCTCCTATTATGCTAAACTGCCCTATTCTAAAGGGGGAACACCCTAATCTCCTATTATGCTAAACCGCCCTATTCTAAAGGGGGAACACCCTAAACATGGATCCTGCCCTGGTCCTTGAGCAAGGTCACCTTTCAGAAGTCCTTCCACTAGACAGCATGGGAGTAAGCTGGCAAGGAATTTGTCATACCTACTTGGCTGATGGCTCCCATCATCTCCCCCCTTTTGATTAATTAAACAACAAGTAATGTGGCTTAAGGACCGTGCCTGGTAGGTTGTCAAGTTCAACATATGGCTCTTACCCGTCATTGGAAAACTGACCTTTAGGCGTCAGCCTCCTGTCTTAGGTTGATACCACTGCAACTGGATCATACCCATCACTGACTACCGGTCCAGCATACAGCCATACTTGTGGATAGGTCTATGCACCAGTGGGGGGGTGAGGTTCTTTGCCTCACCTCTGTTGGCCCCCAAATTTGGCCTTGGTGCCAGTGGGGGAGTGAGGTTAATGTGGCTTAAGGACCGTGCCTGGTAGGTTGTCCAATTCAACATATGGTTCTTACCCGTCATCGGAAAACTGACCTTTAGGCAACTGACCTTTAGGCGTCAGCCTCCTGTCTTAAATTGATACCACTGCAATTGGATCATACCCATCACTGACTACCGGTCCAGCATATAGCCATTGGCCCCAAAATTTAGACCATCACTAGCAGAAGGGAGGAGGATACAGAAATGCCACGACACCAAGCCAATTGACAGTTCCTTTGGAAAAATTGCATCATTGGTGACACCTTCAGCAAAGATATGCCAGCATTACCACAATTAACATGTGGTGCACTGGCAAGGAAATAAAAATTGCATCACTGGTGACACCATCAGCAAAGATATGCCAGCATTACCACAATTTGCTGCACTAAACGTAGTTACATAGTCTAGGCAAGTTCTGTAAGCAGTTCAAAGTGGAGGAATCTATCAATGTGTCCGTCTCCTCCCAAAGTCCGTTGCCTCCCAAAGTAAGTTGACTCCTTGAATGAGCATACTTGTTGAGTTATATTCATTGGGATGAAGATAGGAATTCTGGCAATGATGCTAAAAAGACATTATCCTGAAAAGAATTATTAAATATAATGAAAAGGAAAGGTGAAAGTAAACAAACAGATCTGTTAACCTCCTTAAAAAACAATCTTTAACAGCTGTTTACCTGATTTAAATTAGTAAACAAGCAGATCTGTTAACCACCTTTAAAAAGAATCCTTAACAGCTGTTTACTTAATTTAAATTAAGCCATTTAAATCACGTGAATAAAAAAATAATAATTTGGATCCATTTTCTCATGAGCGCTCCTCATATATGAAATACGCACACACAGACATACAACACAAAACACAAATGTGCAAACAAACGTACAACACATATGATAATAATAAAGGCCTTGTAGCTTTACCTAGGTGAAATCTCCATTGCAATGTTTAAAAACTCCACAGTCAAAAAAATAAAACTGATCAGAAAAACATTAACCTAGGTTTGTATGAGCTCAAAAAATAAAAATAGAACCTTATGATGTGGAAAAATGCAATAATAAAATAGATATTGAAAAAAGCATCCTGGTTAATCACAGTCGCAGATGTAAGAATGGCCAAGCTGAAGTTCTGGATATCAGCTGTTATGGATTTGAGTCAAATTATCTTCTTTTTGATCTGTAGAAATCGTTTTAGTTAGTCTTTCTGGAATCCAAATCGGCTGCTGTTCTCCCTGTGGAAACACGCAAACAGAGCCCCGACTCCAGACAATTACTGGGTCAGGACCTTTCCATTGTCCTGTTAGAATGTCGTTCCAAAGAACTTTAGGCTTATGCACATTTTTTGGATACATATGCCTTTCCGCAGCACTAAGTCCTGATGAATCCAAATTTAAAAAGTTTAGAGTAAAAAGCGTTATTTTAAGTTTACCTTTGGGGGACATATACCCCTTTCCAATTCCCTCTTTTTGTTTTAATAAGTACGTTTTAATAGTTTGATGAGCTCTTTCAACTATGCCTTGTCCCTGTGGATTGTATGGAATTCCTGTTATATGAGTAATACCAAATGATGAGCAAAATTGTTTAAAAGAGGTAGAGGTATAGCCAGGACCGTTATCAGTTTTTAACTGTTTAGGAACGCCCACAGTGGCAAAATTTTGTAAGCAATGAGCTATAACATCTTTAGTTTTTTCTCCGGCATGAAGGGAGCCCATCAAAAATCCGGAAGAAGTATCAACTGTAACATGTAAATATTTTAATTTTCCAAATTCTGGCAAGTGTGTGACGTCCATCTGCCAAATATGGTTAGGTATCAGTCCTCTAGGATTGACTCCAAGATTAACTTGTGGTAAAAAGGTCACACAATTTTGACATTGTTTTATTATATGTCTGGCTTGTTCCTTAGTTATTTTAAAACGCTTTTGTAAAGTATTAGCATTAACATGGAATTTTTTATGAAAATTCATAGCTTCTTCTAGTGTAGAGAAAATATGTATGTCATGTGTAGTTTTATCTGCTAAATCATTGCCCAAACTAAGGGCTCCAGGCAATCCTGTATGTGCTCTAATATGTCCTATAAAGAATGGATCTTTTCTGTCCCAGATTAGACTTTGTATAGTGGAAAACAAAGAGAAAACAGTAGAAGAAGGGGAAATCCTACCAGCATCTTCAAGAGATACTATAGCATTAACTACATACTGACTATCAGAAAATAAATTAAATACAGAATCTTTAAACATTAAAAAGGCTTGTAATACTGCATTAAGCTCTACCTTTTGAGCTGATTGTTTGGGTACTAAAAATGTAAAAGTTTGATCAGGGGTAACTACTGCTGTTGTACCATTATTTGACCCATCAGTGAATATATTTGGAGCATTCATGATAGGGGTTTTTCTTGTCATTTTTGGAAAAACTACAGGATGCTTAGACCAAAAAGACAACAAAGGATTAGATGGTAAGTGATTATCAAATGAAACATTAGATTTACACATGATTATTGCCCAGGTGTTTAACTCATTAGCTAACTCATCAATTTGATCCATAGTATATGGAGTAATAATTTTATTGGGAGAAATTCCAAACACTCCCTTCACTGCTTTTATTCCTTTGAGTATTAATTGTCCTACAGCCTCAGGATACCTAGTAAGAATAGTGTTAGGAGAATAAGATAAATGTATCCACAATAATGGACCTTCTTGCCAAAATACTCCTGTAGGAATATTTTTTGTTGGTAGTACAATAAATAATAAAGGCAAACTTATATCAATTCTATCCAAATGTATATTTTCCATATATGTTTCAATAATTTTCAATGCCTTTCTTGCTTTAGGAGTTAACATGCGAGGTGAGTTTGGATCTGATGGACCTTTTAGAATATCAAATAAAAGTCCCAACTCTCCTGTTGGTATGCCTAGATAAGGCCTTATCCAATTTATGTCTCCCAATAACTTTTGAAAGTCATTAAGTGACTTGAGTTGATCTACTTGTATTTGAATTTTTGGTGGACGGACCATGGTTGAGGATAGTAGAACTCCTAAATAATTAATTGGAAAATTTAATTGTACTTTATCTATTGCTATCTCTAGATTATAATTTTTTAATAAGTTTGTAAGTGTGGCATAACATTCCAGCAATATGTTTTTATCTTTATGTGCCAATAATACATCATCCATATAGTGAAATATTTGTAGTTCAGGATTTTGATTTCTAAGTGGCTGGATTGCTTTATTAACATATATTTGACACATAGTTGGACTGTTAGCCATCCCTTGAGGGAGTACTTTCCATTCATATCTCTGATCAGGACCTTCATGATTTAATGCAGGGATAGTAAATGCAAAACGTGGACTATCCTCGGGATGAATTGGAATTGAAAAAAAACAATCTTTAATATCTATGGCTAAAACATGCCAGGTTTTTGGCAAAGCAGACAATTGAGGAATCCCTGATTGAGCAGGTCCCATAATAACCATTTCATTATTAATGGCTCTTAAATCTTGCAATAATCTCCATTTACCAGATTTCTTTTTAATGACAAAAATGGGAGTATTATGGGGAGATATGGAAGGTTGTATATGTCCTTCCGCTAATTGTTGTTTGACCAGATCATGGGCTACTTGTATCTTTTCTTTAGTCAGGGGCCACTGAGGAACCCACACTGGTCTTTCTGATTTCCAAGTAATTTTTATTGTCTCAGTGGCCCTTTCTGAAAATCCAACCCATGTCTGTCTATACCTTGATCTATTTGAATTGGTGCTGCTATACCTTGTCCTTGTTTTCCTAATCTTTTTTCTTTCCTAAAACCTTGTCTAGCCCTAGTAGTGGGCGCATTAGGATTGATGTTATTTGTTAACGTCAAACCTAATTGATCTAGGACATCTCGTCCCCATAAATTTATAGGAAGATGATCCAATACATAGGGCTGTATAGTTCCCTCACAACCTTCAGGATCCTTCCAATCTAATACCATTGCACTTCTATGGGGATTAGTAGCCACTCCTAGGCCTCGAAGCATTTGAGTGGCTTGTTGTAATGGCCAATGTTTTGGCCATTCCTTACTAGATATGATGCTAAGGTCTGCACCTGTGTCCAGTAGCCCATTAAAGTCATGTCCTTGAATATTTAGTTTTAACATTGGGCGAGAATCTAAATTTAAAGACAGCATAGCCCAATCTACACCTGTGGAGCCTAATCCCCTGGAACCTCTTTTTACACTATGACTAGGAAATTTATCATGTAGGCTGGGTATTATTAACAACTGTGCTATTCTATCTCCAGGTGAAATTACTGATATACCTCTTGGAGAACTAGCTATAATTTTTATTTCACCTACATAATCGGGATCAATTACCCCAGGACTTATCATAAGTCCTTTTAATGTAGATGAACTACGTCCCAATAATAAGCCTACTGTCCCTTGGGGAAGAGGTCCTTTTATTCCTGTGGGAATGATTTGAACTCCCATCTCTGGAGTTAGTACTGGTCTGGCAGAGGCGCAGATGTCCAACCCTGCACTCCCTCGGGTTTGTCTGATGAGGGATTTAATGGACAATATGTCCTGGGCACTACTCTGATGGTGTTGCTGGGTTCCTCCACTGCCCCGTATATTTGTGGTTGTGGGCCCCGGAGCATTGGGCCCGGCTGTCCGTTTTTTGGCAATGGAGCCTTATGCCTTTCTCCACGATATCATGGGTAAATACCTGGTCCTTGTCCTTTTTTTGATAAGGGAGTACCCTCTATGGTGGTTTGAGAACGGCATTCATTAGCCCAATGTCTCCCTCTACGGCATCGTGGGCAAATACCCGGTATTCTATTTCTTTGATACCTAGTTTTGTTAAACCCTCCTCCTATGGGGCAACTCCTTTTAAAATGTCCTGTTCGTTCACAATCATAGCATGTTTTTGGCCTGGCATCTAAAGCCTGTTGTACTGCAGCTGCCAAGACTTGCCCTTCTTCATTAATATCTCTACATAATTTAATATATGTGTTTAAATCTTCATGTCTCCATGGTCTAATAACCTCTCTACAGCAACGATTTGCTTGGTCATAAGCCAGTTGTTTTATTAATGGCATTGCTTGTTCCGTATCCCCAAATATTTTGGCAGCTGTTTGAATTAGCCTATCTACAAAGTCAGCGTAAGGTTCATTAGCTCTCTGTATTACCTTAGATAGCTGACTTTGTAAATCTCCATGTCCTTGTAAAGTCTTCCATGCCCTAACTGCGTCTGCAGCAATTTGTGCATATATAGCAGGATCATATTCAATTTGTTGCCGCTGACCCTCATAAGGTCCTTTCCCTAGCAACATCTCTAGATTTCTTTGAGGGTAACCAGCTGCTGCATTTCGCCTAGCTGTCTCTGCATAAAATTCCTCATTGGCAACCTTCCATAACAAATATTGTCCTCCATTTAGCACAGATTTACACATGCTATCCCAATCTGCTGGCGTCATGTCCAAGTTAGTAATGGACTCGACCATGCTTACCGTGAAGGGAGCTTGGGGACCATAGGTTGTTACAGCCTCCTTTAACTGCTTCACTGTTTTAAAATCTAAAGCACGGTGAATTCGCTGCCCTCCTACCTGTTCAAGTACAGGGCATGCTAATCTTTGAGGTCCTGTCTCAGGATTCCATTTATCAACTACGGGGTTTGAGGGCCACTCAGCTACCTCTATCGGTGGGGCTGTTGGTTGAATTAAACCCTCTTGTGATAAAACGGAGTTAGTACCAGCCTCCTGTTGTGGCCTTTTTTCTAACAACCCCTTTTCCCTTAAATTTTCTTTCTCTGTCTGACTAGCTCGAGAGACCTTCTCTTTTGCTTGATCTAAAATGTCTTTCTCCATGTTCTGAACCTCTAACAATTTACTTAACATCTTTTCAGTTTGTTTTAATCTACTATAAAGATAACACAACCCAATAAGATAACATAAAACAAAACCGAAACTGAATGAAGCAAAAACGGAATAAAAAATCGTTGTATCAATTTTCTCTTCCTCAGGGCTGACAAACTTCAAGCCTTTAGTCAACCATTTTTTCCAGTTTGCCTGAGAAATTTCTAGGGATAGGCAGCTTGAAACAAAAACAAAATAAATCAAAAGGAGAACACATTGTTTTTTGAAATGGTCACCCATTCTCTCGCCTTCCCTCAGGGGCGAGCAATTTCACTTACCCCCAAGCTTCAGGCGTTCCGCGTACGAGCCACCAAATGCCGCAGTCTCTGGCTGGGCACAAATCATGAGTCTCCACACACACCTTGTAGATTCAAACAGCACTTCTTTATTCCTGAACTCACACTGGCCGTCTACAAACACGTTCTGGGGGAATCCACGTTCTCTGCCCAAATCCACTCTCTCCCAAATCCACTCTCTGCCCAAATCCACTCCACATGGGCTTATGTCTCCCAAAATATACTGTCTGACCCTAAGAACTCAAGAGGAACTCAGCAGCAGGATACGCCCTATTCTAAAGGGGGAACACCCTAATCTCCTATTATGCTAAACTGCCCTATTCTAAAGGGGGAACACCCTAATCTCCTATTATGCTAAACCGCCCTATTCTAAAGGGGGAACACCCTAAACATGGATCCTGCCCTGGTCCTTGAGCAAGGTCACCTTTCAGAAGTCCTTCCACTAGACAGCATGGGAGTAAGCTGGCAAGGAATTTGTCATACCTACTTGGCTGATGGCTCCCAGCAAGAGAGAAAAATGGAAAACAAAGCAGGGGGTAGTTCTTCTAAAAATCAAAGGAAGGTCAGTAGAGAAAAGAGACAAAGGGGTGGGCAGTAGAAAGGGAGGGGGTGTTTTAATCACCTTTTTAATTGCCGTGAATGAAAGACCTGACCTGAAAAGCCATGTCCCCCAGTACACACCTCCTCTGGCCACACCCTATCTACCTTCAGTTACAGCTTAGTGAATCTCTATCAGGGGATTAATTTTCTGATTGGATTAAGAGTTCTACAGCCCAATCTCTACCATGCGGCCATTGCAATGGTTTCATTAATGAGGTTCTTGGCATAAAAGTTAGCTAGTGAGATCGAAATAAACACACAGACTCAGTTACCTTTTTCTATGACCAGGTCCGAGATGGCTCCCCTCTCTGGTTCCCTTCTCTAACCACCCGGCAGGGCAGCAAGGATTACTCAGGGCTAGCAGGAGAGAGAGAGAGAGCGAGCACACCAGGGAGTAGCCTTTTATTGGGGAACAAGAAACTCAGGGGAGAATTCCATCCAATGAAGGTTGAAGGGGGGGCCGCACTCTAAGGTCAGGGTCAGTGATACAAGCATGCCTTCTGCCCCATATAATCACCGGGTCTGGGCCCTTCCACTGACCGGTCTGTAAATCTTTCCACAAAACTCTGCTTAAAGGGCCTGTTACTGAGGGAGACATTTGTCTCCCAGCAGCAGTGTGACCTTCTGTGTCACAGTTTAAAAAATTTAAAACAAACAAGGCATGATTAAGGCTATTTTGGGGAGTCATAAGCCTATCCCTCATTTTTAATTTTTGTAATTGAAGTTTAATAGATAAATGAGCTCATTCTACAATGGCTTGACCTTGGGGGTTATAAGGAATTCCTGTTTTATGATTAATTTTAAACTCTTGACAAAATTGTTGAAAGGAAGAGCTCACATAAGCTGGAGCATTATCTGTTTTAATCTGCATAGGGCATCCTAAAACAGAAAAAGCTGCTAGGCAATGAGAAATTACATTTTGAGTATTTTCCTTAGTACATGCTATGGCAAAAATAAACCTAGAATAAGTGTCCACTATGACATGTACATAACACTGCTTACCAAATTGAGGAATATGAGTTACATTCATTTGCCAGATTTGATTTGGTTTTAATCCATGGGGATTTACCTCTGATGGCAGAGATGGAGTGTGAATAACACACTTAGGGCATTGGCTTACAATTTGACAAGTTTGTTCTCTAGTAATATTAAATTTTTTTATGTAAGCTAGAAGCATTTTGATGATGCAAGGAATGGGAAGCTAGTGCACAGTCATATGAAGACATCTGTTGACAAAAGGCTACTAATTTGTCAATTTTGTTATTACTTGAAGCTAAAGGTCCTGGAAGATTAGTATGAGCTCGTATATGTCCTATGAAACATGGATATTTTCGCATTAGTACTGCCTTTTCTAAATTATGAAATAATTTAAATAACTTTTGTGATGAAGTATACCCAATAACTGAAGTTTCAATATTTTTAGTAATTCCGACTGTATATAAGCTGTCAGAATAAATATTAATAGGCTCATTTGTAAAGTAGGTTAAGGCACAAATCAGAGCTTGAAGCTCTGTTCTTTGGGCAGAAGTATAAGAAGTTTGTATTACCTCTGTGTGAACACAACTATAAAATCCTGCTTTACTTGAATTTGATCCATCAGTGAACACTGATAAGGCTTCATCTATAGGATGGGCACGTACAATCTTTGGAAAAATAAGTGACGTTAATGATGCAAATTGTATAATCTTACCATGAGGATAGTGGCTATCTATCTGGCCAGGAAAATCAGCAAAATTTATTTGCCATGAGCTAGAAGTTTGAAAAAGCCAATTAATCTGTTGAACAGAAAATGGAATAATTATGATATCAGGTTTAGATCCAATTAATTGTAAAATCTTAGTTCTACCTTTAATTACTAATTGAGCTATAGAATCATAAAAAGGAATTAATGTTTTTTGAGGGGAGTGGGATAAATAAATCCACTCAATAACTCCTAATTTTTGCCATATGGCTCCTGTTGGGGTATGCTCAGTTGGAAATATTAATAAATATACCATTTTCTTAGGATCAACTCTAGTAAGCTGTGCATTTTTAATTGCATTTTCAACTTTCCTTAAAGCTGTTTTAGCCTCTAAAGTTAGCCGATGTGGAGAGGTTGGAGAGAGATTTCCTTGTAATATCTGAAATAAAGGACTTAACTCAGAAGTAGTTAGTTTTAAGGATGGCCTCAGCCAATTAATATCTCCTAATAGCTTTTGAAAATCATTAAGGGTATGTAACTCCTTAATTCTTATCTGAAGATTTTGAGGACGGATTGTACGCCCTTGAATTATCTGACCTAGATATTGAAAATGAGACACTTTTTGAATTTTTTGAGGAGCTATGCATAAACCCATTGCTGTATGCGAAGTCTCTGAATAAAAATTTCTGAAAGTACCTCTGGATTAGCATGAGCCAATAATATATCATTCATAAAATGAATAATATATGCATCAGGGAAGCTATTTCTTATGGGATCTATCATTTGGTCTATGTATTTTTGGCACAGAGTAGGACTATTATGCATTCCCTGTGGGAGTACTTTCCAGCAATATCTTTTAACAGGTTCCTTAAAATTAATTGTTGGGAGAGTGAAAGCAAATCTCTCACAATCTCCAGGATGTAACCTTATAGAGAAAAAAACAGTCTTTAAAATCTATTACCATCAAGCTATAATCTAAAGGGATGGCTGTGGGAGAGGATAGTCCTGGCTGTAAGGATCCCATAGGCTGAATTGCATGATTTATTGCCCTTAAATCCTGTAGCAATCTCCAATTTCCTGACTTTTTCTTAATAACAAAAATAGGTGTGTTCCAAGGACTAAGTGTTGGCTCTATATGACCAGCCTGAAGTTGTTCCTCAACTAACCTATGAATTATTTTAAGCTTTTCCCCTGAGATGGGCCACTGAGAAATCCATATAGGCTCCTCTGTGAGCCAAGTGATTTTTTCAGCTGTCTTAGGGATCGA
This sequence comes from Callospermophilus lateralis, assembly GCF_048772815.1. NCBI lineage: Eukaryota > Metazoa > Chordata > Mammalia > Rodentia > Sciuridae > Callospermophilus > Callospermophilus lateralis. The sequence continues at coordinate 164,781,396 of NC_135305.1, forward strand.
GGAGGTACTCAGGGCCCCTAATAAAAATTTTGACTTGGAGTATTTACTAATCTTTGTTGTGGAGATTGGTTTGTAAACAGATACTCTTCCTGAAGGGTCTCCTTATCATCTCCAGGAAAATACCTCTGACTAACTTCCTCAATTGACCTTATAGAGTTAGGAGTAACTAATAATAATCCCATTTTGGTTAAAATATTTCTCCCCCAAAGATTAGCTGGTAAAGGTTCTGTGTTGTCGCCATTTTGAAATTGGGCTTTTAAGTCACATGGCTGAGAAGAACTCTGAGCCCTTCTAGGAATCTCTTCCACATTTTCCTCTCCAGGAAGATCTTTTACCTCCCTTGGAGGGCTCTCAAGGACTTCAGAGGTATCTCCTCTCTGATATTGCTCTCCATAATCTCCCTGTGGAGTAGCCTTATTTTGCAAATTTAAATTTACATTTTTAACTTTGGGCCTGGCCCCTAGTGCCTTCATTTTTAAGTGGCTTAAAGGAAAAGGAATTAACTTAGCCTCAGGCGGATTTTCCATTTGAATAGACTTGATAGCCCGTTGAATGCCTTTTAGCAGGTCCTCAGGGGGCCATGAACTTTGGCCCATATATTTAAAAAGACAAACTTCTAAAACCATCCAGGTTCTCTGAATATTATTTATGCCTCCAGGTAATTCATTAGAAAGACAGACCTTTTGTAACTTTCTTCCTCATTTCTCCCAAGTAAGTAAATTTGGAGATTCTTGTTCACAAAACCAAGGACAATATTTACCTACAATCTCTAAGAATTGTAATATAACTGAGCTTTCTTTATCTGTTTTCCTTTCTGATTAATTATACTGTCTAAAATAGTTAGATACATTTCCTTATCCGTAGAAGTTGAATTTCCCATTTTAATTAATTTAACGTTTCTTTCCTTCAATATCTTAAGGTACTTTTGTGACCCAAATTGTTACCACTTCCTTTTGTGACCCAAATTGTCACCACTTCCTTTATTTTTTACTTTTTTCTTTATCTTTATAGCGTGCGCTCCCATTTAATCTAGCTAATCTAGAATGTGCCCCACGTTGGGCGCCAATTCTACCATGCGGCCAGCGCAATGGTTTCATTAATGAGGTTCTTGGCATAAAAGTTAGCTAGTGAGATCGAAATAAACACACAGACTCAGTTACCTTTTTCTATGACCAGGTCCGAGATGGCTCCCCTCTCTGGTTCCCTTCTCTAACCACCCGGCAGGGCAGCAAGGATTACTCAGGGCTAGCAGGAGAGAGAAAGAGAGCAAGCACGCCAGGGAGTAGCCTTTTTTTGGGAAGCAAGAAACTCAGGGGAGAATTCCATCCAATGAAGTTTGAAGGGGGGCCACACTCTAAGGTCAGGGTCAGTGATTGGCTCTCCGGGGTCAGTGGTCAGTTACACCCCCACACGGACAGGTTCACACACACACACACACACACACACACACACACACACACTGAGAGAGAGAGAGAGAGAGAGAGAGAGAGAGAGAGAGAGAGAGAGAGTAAGATACTGCTCTGTGGATAAGAAAGTCCAGAACTGGTGCCCGAAAAAGTGGGGTCATTTTGTTCTTTTATATATTTTTGGTTTTCTTTCTTTTTATGTCCCCTCCTTCTTTTATTATGCCTATGTGACCAAAGTCACCAAAAGAGTAGGAAAAGAGCCACCCAGGGGGTGAATACTTGTGTTGACAATGTGATCCTTTCTCTCCACGAGATGTTGGAGTTACTATCTACTTCTTTCTTTCTTTCTTTCTTTCTTTCTTTCTTTCTTTTTTTTTCTTTCTTTCTTTCTTTCTTTCTTTCTTTCTTTCTTTGACAATCAGATACTTGTTCTTTGTCCTGGTTTCACAACTATACTGCATGGATAGAAAATGTAAAACAACAACAACAACAACAAAAAACAATATGTCCATAAAAGTCTGAAAATAACCTAATACTGGCCACATGTTGGATCATGGCTTTAGACAGCTCTAGAGAATTGCTTCTGCCTTCATGGGCTCATCTTTGTGCAAAGAAGGTTTAAAACATTATGTTTTCCTGGTATCAAGATGAATATAATCCAAGGGAGATAATTTTTTTTCCTTTGGGATTTTAAAATAAAACATTTCCATAGGATATAGGCACTATGCCTATTGTATGCAATTGTTATATCAACTGCGAAAGTGCTTGCTTTTTTTCTTTATTATAAATAACATTTTTTGTCAGGAGGCATACATCTGTAACAATTTCTTTCTAGTTTCAGGAAAATCACTTTTCACTAGATCTGCAAAGCATATTAAAAACCACATCAACTGAGGTAAATAAGTGAATAAAACAGATATAACTAGTTGTGGATTCACATTGGTGGAGTGTCAGAGCAACAATCATTTCTGATTGGCTAAATGTAGTTGCTCTTTGATTGGGCTGAACAAGGTGGAGGGAGGAGCTCAGAACACTGCTCATGTTTGATTGGCTGAAAGCACAGGTTGCTTGTTGGACCAAGAACCCATTAACACCTTATTCTGGAGACTGCAAGCTGTCAATGACTATTTATGAAAGATTATGCTGGTTGTATAATGCAGAGGCTTTCCATTTCTGTTTTTAAATCTCTAACTTAGAAAACCTCACATGCAAATCTTTGTATAAAACAAATAGAAATTTATATCTATCTTGTAAAGACATTTAAAACCTGACCTTGGGGAATATGGATGATGAGTATCTGGCATCACTGAACATTAGCATGTTGCAGTGGAGAACAAGGGCCCTTGATGCTCAGGAAAAGGTCTAACTTTTTCTCCTGGTAAACCTATCTACTAGAGTGTGTGAAGGAAAAGACAGTCCTGGCATTTATCTCTAAGTCTAAATGTTAGAATTTCTACCTTTGGTTTTCCTGAAATAGCTTTAGACTGAAGTTGCAGAAATCTTGACAGTATATCTGGAGCAATATCAATAAAGACCATGTAAATGTCTTAAATTAGTGTTATAGGCTGTGTGACTTCTGGGAAACTGGGGCAGTGCAGACTTTCCTTCAAACCCTGATTCCTGTGGTCAAGTCAGAAATATTTCAGCTATGTCACTCAGAATATCATGCATGAGTTTATTTAAGGTATAGAACAACGGAAAGGAATACTCTTAAAGGAGAGAGTGGGTACTCTCTCAGAAATGAGAGAGTCTGTGAGTCTTCTGAACTCCAGTTTTATTTAAGGCTCCCAGAGAAATTTCCAGAGTCCCACTCAGGACCACATATTGGCTTTTGACTGACAGCTGTATGATTTCAGACTGTCAAGTCCTCACTGCCATAACCACTCTAGGTCACTTTGGTCCTTGTTGACTGATTCTCATTAGATTCTTAATCATAAAATTTACAGATTTTATGATTAGAAGGAATTATCTTTATATTCCTGAGTTTCAAAATCTAGTCCATAAAAAGGATCATAGAAGTCTCTCCCTTTAAGATCACTTGGATTTTCCTTATCAATGTTATTTCAGGCCTGTATTTCTCCTACAGATTACAGAGAGTTTCCTGAGGAATGTGACATGCCCTGTGTACTGAGGCCAGGCAGGGATACATGCAAGTTGCTTCTTGAAAAGAAAGCATGTGAGATTCAGCACAATGGGCCCACTCTGTAGAATTATTCCCTTAAATCTCATGTTCTCACAACTCACATCTGTCTCTTTGAAGATGAAGCAGTACTTATGGCCTAAGTCACACTCTAGTTGGGAAAGGGTTTTAAAGATAGGTTACAGACCAACATGAGTTTCACTGGAGAACTTTATAGCAAGGCAGATTTTCAGGCCATAGCACAGATCTACAGTATCAGTCACAAGAATTCTAGTTTTTATGATCCCTCCAGGTTCACAATTGGGGTTGACAATCTGTTTTGGTCTTTCCTCCAAGGGCAAGATCTTTTCCATCAATTTGAAAAAAAATCCTTTAATGCTGACCTCATTGATGGACACCCCAGGCAGACAGGCTTCCAAAGTTGTCCAGGTCCATTCCAGGTAGACAGATGCTGAGACCCAAAGTGCTACACACTGAGTTCTCTAGTGCCTAGGAGTTCAGAAAATCCTGTCACAGTGTACCCTTTAAGATCACCAAGTCTAATACTTAAAACCCTGAAAACGTTTTGACATTTGTTTTTGTTCCAGAGGTGGAAGTATTGGCTAATCTGTTGTTTAAAAAGCTCTTAAAGCCATGTCACTGTGCTGTGACCACTATTGGAAGGGACACATTTTTCTTACATGGAAGATCCTAGGTCATGGTGTGCAGAACCTGTACTTGCACCTCACAATCACTAGATGGCGAGAGAGAACTTTCCTGCTGGCACCCCAGTGGCACTCTACAGCCAAGTCGTCAGCTTTTCTGAGTCCCATCAGAAATCCTAAAGTGTCAGAGTGCTGAGGGTAATTTTACTGTGGTGTCCAGGAAGTGATATGCACCAGGGGTATTGATTAGAGAGAAATGGCCATGGTACTATAATAGAAAAATAATTAGAATTTTTCTAAAAATTTTCCTAGTCCCTGTACATGGCAGGCTGACCTTTTTCCCACAGTTCTGAGTCCTGGGGGTGTCAGAGTTCTGGTCACAGGCCCTAAGAACAGCAATCCATAAGAGGAGGGGTCATAAAGTTGTGACAGGATGTTTTCTTCTCGTGGTTAGTCTAATATGATTGTAAGGACAACTAGAAAAGAAAATGACCTGCCTTTTTTGATGCTGTAAAGTGTTCATTGATGGGGGGTGCTGATATTGTGGCTCAGTCATAAGAGTGCTCACCTGGCACACATGAGGCTTTTGCACCACATAACAATAAAATAAAAAGTATTGAATCCACCTAAAACTTAAAAAAATACATATTTTTTTTAAAAAAGTGCTCACTGGGAAGGTAACTGAGGAGGTGAGACAAGAACTAGCATTTGATTCTTGTGTCCAAGTCTAGCCCTACTCTAGACTGTTGTCAGCTTTTTTCTGCTCCTGTGCCTCTTCTGTAACCCAAGTTTGCAGTCATGACAGAAGAGAATGTATGCAACAGGAATAGTGCTTGCACAATTCCTCCTTCCCAGGTGATGCAGCCTTCCTCCACCCACCTCTGGCAGCCTTTTCTGTTCCTCAGCACTAAAAGGAGAGGGGTTAACAGAAAATAGAGGACAGGCTCCCCTCATGACTCAGGCCTAGGGGTTCAAGCTATGGATGTAATTGCCCTGGTTCTTTTGAGAATGCAAGTTCCATCTTGTTGGAAGTGTACCTTGGGTCTGTTTTAATCCAGTATAGTAAGACTCACAGAAAGAAATTTGACTTTCACAGACTGCTATAGTTTTTTCAAACAGTTTTACCAGGGAATGTGGGAAGCACCAGGGTTTGTCAAAAGGCATAGAGCATGGAAGGTAAGGGAAAACATGGAAAAGAGACTTTATTTTATTTATGCAGAAAGAAAAGATGAGTCAGCACAAGCAGATTTTGGATTAGTATGAAATTATTAATAATTTCAATTGGCTTTAGGGGACAAGGGCAATCACATGTTCTCTGGCACTTGGAGCTGGTGTAATTAGGGCATTTAGATAGTGAACTAAGAGTGTGGGATTCCAATAGGGGGTATAATGATGATGTGGGACCTATATAAGTTAATTTGGTGAAGGTGTATATGCTGGGAATATGATGACTCTGTAGGATTTAGCTCTCTCTAGAAAGGAATGCCCTGTATGCAGTGGTACATGTCTGTAATCCAAGGGACTAAAGGAACTGAGGCAGAAGGATCACAAGCTTGAGTCCAGCACGCACGATTTAGAGAGACGATGCCTCAAAATATAATTTTAAAAAGGGCTAGAGATATAATTCTGTTGTGGGTCAGTTGTAGAATGCTCCTGGGTTCAGTCAGTGTTATCACTCCTAATGTGCACACAAACACACATACACACAAACACATGCTCATGCACAAAACAGCTTAAGAAGTTATGCCCTTTGGGATCAGAAAAGCCATAAAGTAAAAAAAAAAAAACAATAGAAACAGTAAATGGCATAGTTATATTTTTTTCCATTTAACTTTCATTAGATTTCTTTCTAGTCTCGATTTTATAAATTGGAAAGGTGTTTATTTTCTAAGTACAACCTGGTTAATTCTGACTGTGCTTCTCTGGATATAGCTGGGCCATCTTCAGTACTGAGGTGTCTCATTTTATTACAATCTATTTTATTGTCCTTCTCAAATATTGCATATATTTTCTATATGGACTTTTTAAAAACCTGCCTCAAGCAAATCTACCTCCATTTTCCAAACAGCTAACTAAGATGATCACTGCTACTTTTAGCAATAAAGATTTTTTTAAATCAATGTACACACTTTTCTAACACACAATGTCATTGTATAATTAATGCACTACAATATACTGTAAATGTATTTTTATATCCAAAGAAAAATGAAAACAATTTTGGGACTCACTTTAATTTGGTATTCACTTTCTTGCACTAGACTGGAACAAAATCCACAGTCCTTTCGAGGTATGCATATATGCTAGCATCTAGTTGTCTCTTACAGAAACCCTTGACAAAGACACCAATCACAAATTTACTTTATCATTTTCCACTGTTCCTATTGAAAGACAAACTTCATTTACAGCAAGAGTAGCTATACATGTAGTCATGAACTAGTTACGCTTTGTGATCGTGCATGATAGCATGCTACATTATGATCTTTAGGTTCACACAGTGCAAGTTTTAAATTTATGGTTCTCCATTTAATGAAAGTTGAACTATTAAGTAAAACAAAATAAATAAATTAATAAATAAACAAATGAATAAATAATGTGGTACTTCAGTAGTGCATTACAAAACTTAATGGCAACTCTGTTGTTTGTTAAAAGAATAACAGTTTGGATTATTATAGTTATCTGACTCCAGGACTTCGCCCAGATAGTTTGATTGTAATGAGAAGAAAAGAACAATAAAAATTTCCAAGTGTATGTGATGAACACTAACTCTTTAAGTGTAAATGAACACTTGAGTTTGGGCATAGTTTGTCAAAATTAAGGGTAAGATGTTTTATATGCTCACTCTAAGCCAGAAAGTTCAAACTAAACAAATTCAGAATAAGAATATGAGGGCTCAGGATATAGCTCAGTTGGTACAGTGCTTGCCTTGCATGCACAAGGCCTTGGATTCAATCCCTAGCACCATGATAGGAAAAAATATATATATGATTATTCAGTATTTATACATTCTTCACAATCTCATGTAGTAATGACTTGAGAAATTACTTTCCAACCAAAATCTAGATTTGGTTTTCACTCATTCATTTCATATATACCAAATCAAAACTGGAGATACAATTAAGAAAATTAAGTATTACATAACATTGATTTTATTTGTATATTAAAAACAATTTTGTTAAAATATAAATAGTATAAACTACTATTTAAACTTAATCATACTTTATAAAATTTGCCTCGGGGAATGTCTGTCCTTGTAATGATGAACCCAGCCTAATTCCATCTCAAGATTGGGACCATTTCATTACATAGTCATGAAGTCAGAGTACTTTATAGTAAAACAGAAGTTAACTTTTTATGACACGTTGTTTGAAATTTCTGACCATGCCTTGATCTCACCCATGCCTGGATTTTCCTGATTACAAACCTCTCTAAAACCTTAGTTGTGCCTCATAAATTCAGATTTGGGGATATGAATTTTCTCCCAACCTTAAAATATCATTCAATGTAGATCACTAACCTACTATTTGCCTTTGTATTATGCTTGTCAAAATTCTGTTTGCTGTAAGTTCTCAAGACACCCCCGTTTGCAACTTTTTATGCTATAAAATCTTGTTCCTGGAAATCTGGGGTGCTGGTCTCTAGCTCATTTTAGGTGAGACAGTCACTGATAAGCTCTCTTTGTGAATACAAATGAAAGCTTACTTTAATTTGATTTAAAATTGGAGTTTATGGTCTTTTCTTTGCATCAGGGTTCAACAGTAGGTTGAAATGATTGATGATATCCTAAAATCTCAATGTGTAAAGCAATAATTCATTAGAAATAGAGGATTCAGTGGAGTCAGTTTTCTAGAAATCCTACCACTCTATTTCATGTTTATATTTCTAAAAATTTCCTTTTATTCAAGTTGTTTTGTACTTTAAACCCTTTTACAAGCACTGTTGAAACCCAAGTAAGTAAGTTTCCCATGTTGACACATGAGTTTCATAGATTTTAATAAAAGGGCTATAAGATAAACATAAGGTGCTTAAGTATTTGGGGGGGTTGTAGTTAAAAGGTATTGAAATAGAATAAAATGTTTCAAAAAGTTATAGTAAACAAATTTGATTGAATCTTTTCTCTTTTTTTCTAGACATTATCATAGCAGTGAAGTCAGGCAAATATAGAAAAAGTAACAGTTCTTAGCTAAAGTGTCCATGTAGTTCATGTGGGTCAGCCCAACCCAAAGAAATTGATGTTGGCTTCTAAAATTTCATACACATAGCTTACTGTACACATATCCATTAGTTTTATTGTTTTTTGATCTTTGAGTTATTATGTCTAGAAAGATAAAAACCAAACAGTAATTCTTGATATATCATTTCTTAAATTTTACAGGAACCTCTTTGTTTGTTATAACAGGACATTAGCCAATAATCATGGTCAGAGAATATCTCATGGTGTTTATATTCAGTGTCTAGCAGAGTAAGTTGTAACATGCTTGAATATCTAGGCCCAAGTAGACTTTTGAAATATTTGAAGAACATTTTCACCCTGATGTTTCTGTTTATGGCAGCTGTGTTTTTAATTTTTTTAACCTACATATTTTAGTTTTCTGTATGTTGAATAGTACATTTGGATTAAATACCTAATTGAAATTTACTGTGGTTATAAAAATTCACGAATCATTTGCAACTTTGTTACTTTTGAAAGTCTTAAGCAGTTGGCTACTTACCATGATTTATTAAGATGTCTACAAGTATATTTTATGGTGGATGTTCTAAAATATTTTAACTTAATTAGAGAAATGTATTATACATTTCTCCTTCATGGTTGCAAGATTTGGTAACATTTACAAGTGTAAGATACTTTAAATTTCACTTCTTATGTTATCATTTTTCTTTCCCCCCTATATCTTGGCAAAAAACAAACAAACAAAAAACAAACAAAAAAACCAGAAAGAATAGAGTTTACACAATCATCTTTTATCTCTGGGAAGATCAATGGTAACCTACTTTTTAAAAGTATCAAAAAAACTGGGTTTTTTTTTTGACAATTTCTATCATATTTTATCATGCCATTGATATGGAAACCACCATGGCTTTTGATTTTATGGGCATATTAATTCTCATGAGGATCAAGACTTAAATTCATAGGAGGCCAAGTGATGAGCAAATACTCAGGAAAGGCTGGAAGTTCCTAGCATTCAAAACCATTTGAGTAAATGATAATAGATAAAGAAAATTCAAAGGTAACCTTATGTTGAAAGAGCCCTACACCTCATTTTCTTCATAGAACATCTAATGCTAAAATTTGTAAGTAGAATTTAAAAATAAAAATAAAAATGATTTTGGAAAAACTATATGTCCATGCTAACATAGATTAAAAACCACATTTATGCTTTTCATAGTGTTCACTTACTTTAAATATCAGACAAAAGTGCTTTGTGGACAATGACTTCTTTCTCTTTTAATATTTTTACCCCATTTTTGTTAATCTGTAGTTTTGTTTATTTGTTAGTTTTTTAAATTTTTTGAAACAGACTTGAGTACCAACAAAAATCTTATTTCTTGATGAAATCTAGGTAGCATAAAAGAAAAAATAAAATTCTAATGTGAGAAAACTATTTTTTTCCATATTTAGTTTTTATTCAGATCTCTAAACTAGATATCATATGCAAACTTGAATATCTATTGACCTAGAAACAGTCATTCCAATACTCCTTTCTCTAGATCAAAAAGCACCAACATTGTCCATTCCTGATGTCAAGAAATGTGCTTTTAGCAAGTATGACAAAGTTTTCTGTTCTCTACTAAAAATAATAGCTGATGTTTACTGAAAACTTAGCAGGTACCATTGTGTAAATATCTATGATATTACTTAGTTTAATTCTCAAACACTTTATGCATAAGCAAATGGAATCATAGAGATTAACTTGCCAAAAGTGAAAGAGCATAAAGCAGCAGTACTAGAATGTGAGCAGGGAGAGGGTACACTTCTGAGTTTCCTTCTGGTCTTAACTCCTACACACCTGCAAATACCTGGAAATTGTAATTCCTATAATGCAAATGGATGGAAGACACTTTCTGTAAAATCTCTTAAGCTCTTCTATCTTTTTTCTTTAAATATTCTCAATACAATCAATCAATAGTATACTACATCTCCTTTATTTTTTTAAAGAGAGAGTGGAGAGAGAGAGAGTGAGAGAGAATTTTTTAATATCTATTTTTTTTAAGTTTTTCGGCAGGCACAACATCTTTGTTTGTATGTGGTGCTGAGGATCGAACCCAGGCCGCATGCATGCCAGGCGAGTGCGCTACCGCTTGAGCCACATCCCCAGCCCCAAGCTCTTCTATCTTAAGCCTAGTCTTTTTAGCTACCTCAAGACACAAGAATTTTTGAGATGATTATATTTATTATGGGATTGGAAGAGAAAAGTTGTGAACAGTTATGGAGGTAAATATAGAATGTCTAGCTCACAAGAATTACAAAAAAATATTCCACTAAAACTTTATATTAAAATGAACAGTCTCGAGGTCATAGTATACTTCTTCCAATTTTTACTCTCAGTCTCTAATAATATTATAATACAGAAATTATAGAATATGTATGTTTACTGGCTTCATTGGTTTTGCTATTATCATCTACAATTGCACTACAACCAAAAGAAATTAAATAAAATTTTAATATCCTATGTTTTATTATTGCATTATAATTTTACATAACAGTGGTTCTCATTGTTACATATTCTCATAGGCATGTATTATAATTTACTTTAATTCATTTCCTTGTACTTTCCCTTGTTCTCGTTACCTCCCAACCCCTGTTCCCCTTCTTCTACTCTCCTGGTCTTCCTTTAATTCATTTACATTTTTATAGATGCATTATAATTATACATAAATGTGGGGTTCATCATGATATATTCACAATTCATATACAATAGTATAATTTTTAAGTGGTATGCAACAGTTCTTTCCCTTTTCCTCCTTACCTCCATCTTGATCCCATAATTTTCCCCTACTTTTATTCTGACTTCTGTATTTGAGGGGAATTTAACTGATCAAAAAAAAAAAAAGCAATAACTTCTCAAAATCAATTACTTTTTTTCTACACATACTTCATTGCTTCAAAATTTTTAAGATGACAGGTACATTGGGACCTATATCCTGGAAGAAATTCCAGTGAACTCTTGAAAAATAATTGTTTTTCTTCCCTTATCATAGAGAGATATGTTGTAGTTACATTTTGATATAGATTTGCCAATTTCTGCAACAAATATTTTATCAAAATTCTAGTGCAAATTAATAATCAAAAGGTTGTTCAAAATTTCTCTTAACTTTAGAGAATTTATTGCTTCTCATTTGCTTATGGACTAAAATATGAGATTAGTGATGGCTTGAAGTGTGTGTGAGCTAAGTAATCATTTCTGTTTATCCCACTTGGTTTTTCTTTGGCTATTAACAGAGAAAATATTGTCTTCTCTCTAGAACATTAATGTTCATAAAACACATCTTGTTTTGTAAAATTAAAACCCATTTGTTTTTAAACTTTTTTTTCATTTTAGTATAGAAAAGGTTGACAATAGACTCAAAATAATTTTCAGCAAATACTGTGACATTAAGCACAAAATGGAGCAAATATAACATTTTAGTGAATAAATGAATTATGGGATGGTGTACCAGAGATTGAACTTAGGAGAATTCAAACACTAAGCCACATCCCCAGCCCTATTTTTTATTTTTATTTAGAAACAGGGTCTCACTAAATTACTTAGCACCTCACTTTTTCTGAGGTTGGATTTGAACTTGTTATCCTCCTGCCTCAGGCAACTAGGCCACTTGGATTACAGGCATGCACCACTTACACCCAGCTAAACCCTCTCTATTGTACTTAATGACATTCACCTAGTTTAATGAAATAACTATGTGGCAGCTGTTCAAATATTCATCACACTTAAGATTATTCTGTGATCTCATTCTAATGACTGAAAGTAGTTTCCTAAGGAGCCTGACAAAGAGAAGATGAATTGAGAAACCTGAGGCTGCCCCTTGCCTCTTGTGGCTGAGAACAGATGAACTAAGTATGGAAGACTAAGTTCTGGTCTCAGATTATTTCAACAAATTAAATGACCAAGGACATCACCCAGTATTTCATCCATGTCTGAGAAAGGAAATGACACATTTTTTTTTTTTAAATTTCAGGGACTGCTTCTTCTTGGTTGTTGTTTTAGAATTTTTTTTTCTATTAGGATGATTTGTGAATATGACTAAATATTTGGTATGAGAATGGACCTGTAAATAACATCTAAAGTATTGTGGTCAGAAATTTCACAAGATAACAGCATTAGATAATTATTATTCAATCAAACATTTATGTACTATTTTAAGGGTATAGAGTTTTCACAAATAATAAATATTATTTAATAATAACCTAATAATAGATGGCCTGTGTTTAAAAATATCTTTAATAAACATATATAATAGATGGCCTATGTTTAAAAATATCTTTAATAAATATAAAATACTTATAACCTTTTATAAACTGATTACTGTTGATAATATTTAAGTCAATTGACATACAGATTGTGACTTCATAAAAATATTCAAGATTGCCAAAGGGTGACCTCAGAAAGAGTATGTGGAAAACACATTATGTAACCTTATTTGAGATGGGGAAGTTCAAAATAAAAAAGTCACATATAGAAGTGGGGATTGTAGATACATATTTTGCCAATATATGTAAAAATAGCAATTTTGAGTGAAAAAGAATGTATTTAAAAGAATTTTAGCAAAATAGATTACCAAAAAAAGAAACCCATCTGGATGCTTGCAATATTCAGAGCAATAGACAACTTTATCTAAGGGAAAAAAGTATTCTATTTTGAACATTACCATATTTGCTAAGAAAAATATCAAAAAAAGATGCCAAAAAATACCTTTCTCCCCAACAACTTAAAGTGAGCTATAAGTAAATAGTTTCTAAGGTCTTATAGAATTCAGGAGTTTGGATATTATTGTATCTTGTTTGCTAATTGGCCTCCAGGCTGAGAAAAGACCAGACACCTGAGAAGAATTTAGTCAAGTAGAAAGAGTTAGCTGTTGGAATTAAGCCCTGTGTTCAAACTCCATTTCTGCAAATCCCAGTATATGAAGAACCTCCTGAGCCTCAGTGTTTAATAAGGAAAAAAAAACTCTTAACTTGAGGGATTATTAGGAAAATTAAATTAGACCTATCTGATTTTCTTATTATAATACCAAACGTATAGAACCTGTCTATTTTTTTAAATAAATAAATGATGAATATTGTATATTTTAAAAGGAATAATTTGTCACTCTGCAAATAGTCTCCTTTCTTAGAGTGTCAATGTACCTAGTACAAAGGCTTGGATGGAGAGATTATTCTATCTCTTTACTTTTGATAACATCATATCAGATTTCAAAGTTGCACTGTAGATATTCCTTTCACTGAAAACACATTATGGAAATTTTCTTCAATTGTATTTGAAAAAAAAATTTGTCTGTGCATGGTAGCAATTGCCTGTAAACCTGCATATTCAGGAGACTGAGGCATGAGGATCACAAAATTAAAGCTAGCCAAGAAAATTTCATGGAACTCTCAGCAACTTAATCATGGGCTGTCTCAAAATAAATTTAAAAAATCTAAATAAAAAGACTCTGTAGCTAGATGTTATTATGCACCTAAACCATTCAATAAACCTTTTATTTTGATTTTTTACTCTATGAGTATTTAAGAGAAACTATTTTCTCATCAAAAGTTAAGATGAGTGCTAGGGATATAACTCATTTGTTAGAGTGCTTGCCTTGAAAGCACAAGGCCCAGGACTCAATCCCCAGCACCACAAAAACAAACAAAAATAAAAAGTTAAGATAAGCTGAGTATGGTGGCACACACCTATAATTCCAGCAGCTTGGGAGCCTGGTGCACAAGAACTGTGAGTTCAAAACCAGCCTGAGCAACTTAACAAGGCCCTAAGCAACTCAGTGAAACCCTATCTCTAAATAAAATATAAAAATGGTCAGTGAATATGGATTAGTGATTAAGCACAGCTGTGTTCAATCCCAGATACAAAAGGGGGGAGGAGTGAAGAAAGATAAAGTTAAAGGTTAAAAAAAAGCAAGCAAGCAAACAAACAAACAAAGAAAAAAACCTACATGTTTACAACATCTAAGAAATTCAGAAAAATTCAGTATGACAGCAAACTCCATATTGATTTATCTAGTAGACTTTGAAAAAAAATGAACCTATTTATCAGTGTGGGTTCAACTAACTACAAAATTGGTAATTTAGGAGAAGTCACTTAACTTCTCTGAATATAAATTGTTTACATAATGAGAAAAATAATATCCTGAATAGTTTTAATGTTCAATGTCTTCAAACTAATCCCTAACATACCATAAGATCCTAATAAATGCTGTTTACTTGTAATAAGACTATTCACGCTAATCATAAAGTTTTGCCAAATTTGGATGTAGCCCTGCCTGTGACTTATTAATGCAATGGCATAATTTAGATTTGAGAGTATAGATAAGTAAAAATAAAGCATTTACTATTTTCTATTGACTAAAATCTTATTGTGCAAATGCATTTGTTAAAATACTATTTCTTGATTTTTGATCAATAACAAAGAAGAGAGGAAGATAATTAAGAGACCCTTTTCTTTAGACTGGATATTACCTGCCTTGGCATTTATTGTGAAAAACAAATGAATCCTCTTAGGTATTCTTAAAATATATTCCAAATACATATTTATCCAAATGTTTCTGTACACATTGTGCATCCAGATATAGCTCTTGTTCTCTTATTGGGACAATGATAATAACCTTGTGTTAATAATTATTTCTTCTTGACCACTCTCCAACTTGAAGAACATTGAGTAACTTCAATAAATATTATTATTTAACTCGAGTAAATGTTTCAAAATATGAATTATTACACTTTCTAGTGAAAACACTGTAAAATAAAATCCATGTTTCTTATTATAGCCATTGTGGTTTCAAGTCCCAAGATGGCCCCAAAATGATCCCTGATTCTTGATTTTTTTATCCTTCTGTAGATCCTTCTATGTTGTGCCATGTTTGGTTTGTCTGGCCAAGAGCATATATCAGAAATGGTGGGACATTGCTTCAAAAAGCTCTTTCACTTTGAAGAAGGTGACCTACTAAGTTATGAGCAGAACTGTACAGAGACTCACATGGAAGCAAGTAAAGTCTTTTGTTTTTTAAGAGTGAGAGAGAGTGAGAAAGAGGGAGAGAGAGAGAGAATTTTTTTAATATTTATTTTTTAGTATTTGGCGGACACAACATCTTTGTATGTGGTGCTGAGGATCGAACCTGGGCTGCACGCATGCCAGGCCAGCGCGCTACCGCTTGAGCCACATCCCCAGCCCCAAGTAAAGTCTTGACCCAATAGCCAGTAAGGAGCTGAGGCTGCCATTACCCTTATTTGCGACTTTAGAATACATCCACCTATTGATTCTTGAGGTGACTGCAAATTTCTTTTGGTACTTGAGCCAGAACCACCCTGCTAGACACTTCTAGATTCTGACTCAGAGAAAGAATATGAGATGGTTAGTTGTAAAATGTTATGTTTGGGTATAATTTGATATACAGTTCTTCTTTCCAGATCCTGAGTGGTAAATTGCTTGCAACAAATAATAATTTTCCCCCTGGATATCTCTAAACACCCTGTCTTTTATTTTACATATTACACTCTTTGATCCAGAGAAGTAGTCAAATAATCTGTAATTTTCCCACATTCGTGTAAAATATATCGTGTTAACATGTAACACCTAAAAGAGCAGGGACCAGATCATCACATTCTTCACTGTATCTCCTATATTTACTCAAGGCATGGCAAAAAAAGAGTGCCTAAATAAAAATGTGTTGATTACATAAAAATTTGAATCTTTTTTTGGAAAAACAAACAAACATAAAGCTCACTTTAGATATTAACTCTAGTGCTGGAGGCCAAGTATTTTTACTGTGAGCATTGTGTACAAAGGATATCTTTGTTAGTGGAGATAAAATCCAGTAAGTATACTGCACACTCTCTTCTATAGAATGCCTTGTCATTTAAAAATTTAAAACCCACTTGAGAGATTTTTAACATTTTGTATTTTAGCAAACCTAATAGATGTGTAACAGTATATTACTAAGATATTAATTTGAATTTCTCTGATGACTGGTTTCTTTCTTCTTCTTATCATTAAATAGAAAAGAGTGTACAGTATACTTACTAGATTTTAGCCACAATTAGATGACCAATGTAGAGATGATCTTTCACCCTCTGCAGGCCTCTTTTTTGTTTTACTCATTCATCAATCAGTAGAGCCCTACTGGAGCACACAAATGATGATAACAATTTACATGTATTGTCAAGAGCAGAAGAAATTTCCCCATAACATAAAAATCCCTCATATAAGTTGGTCATATCAAGAATTATAGGACAAAGTTTTCATAAAATTATACCTTAGAATTGGTAAGAAATGTAAGACTATGATATTTCTAATTCAACAGCATTGTCTCATTAACTCATCACCTGGCCAATATGACACACAGTCATTTTTAATACTTCATTATGAACATTTTGAAATATAAAACTTGAATTAGTTCTCTAATAAATTTTATGACATGTTTAGTTTTCAAACAATGTGTTCTGAGAAAATTTGTTTTACAGTACTTATTCTCAGTATCTGAATGGTTAACACCTTTGCATCCTACTCTACTACATATGCTCTCTGTCTTTTAGTACAAATCTTGGTATAACCAAAACTCAATTCAAAAATTAACATTTTATAGGCATCCAACAATCTGTTCTTCAACTGATTAACTTGTTTCATTTTTGGCATTTTAGTGTGAACTGCAAAAAACAATTCATTATTCCTTGAATACTACAACATGGCTATCACTAACAACAGTTAAATTTTCTTCACTTGCTATAAAATCTTACAAAAAGAAAACCACAAATATACAGATCTAAAGTACACATTTACCAAGATTTGGCAGATTTATTTATTATGTACTCTAAACTCCTATCAAAATATACATAATCATCATCAATCCCAAATGTTATCTTTTTCTCCTCATCATTTATTATTTTAACTAGCAGGAATGGTCTCCATGTGCTTGCTCATAGATGAAATTTTCACTACAGACATAAAATCATTGGGTAAAAAGTTCATTAATGAGAAATCCAAATTTATTTACCACTAATTATATTAAAAATATAAATCCAAGCAGCAAAAATTTAATCACTCACATCTCACCTGCTTTGAACACCTAGCATCTGATGTCCAATTAAAAGAGAATGTGGTTAAAAAATCCCAAGGTGCTATTACCCTTCAGATATCTATAACCCCTGCCATAATACTGCTATATCACCTGGACAAATAAATCCCAGAGACAACTTCTCTGACTCTCTTGTTACCCATGAGTTCCCTCAAACTTCTCCTTTTTTGGATAATCCTCTGGACAATTTCAGGCTATGAGGGGTGTCCTTTCTTTTCTAATTTTTTTTTAATTTAAATTTAATTAATTAATTAATTATTTTTTTGGAACTAGTGAATGAACCCAAGAGCATGCTTAAACACTAAGCCACATCCCCAGGTCTTTTATTCTGTTTATTTACTTATCTATCTATCTATCTATATATATATATATATATATATATAGAGAGAGAGAGAGAGAGAGAGAGAGAGACAGAGAGAGAGAGAGAGTTTCTTTAGGTTGCTTACATCTTTCCTAAGTTGCTGAGTCTGGTTTCAAAAATGTGATCCTTTTTCCTCATTCACCCAAGCTGCTAGTATTACAGGCATGTACCGCCACACCCATTGGAGCATAATTTCTGACGAAACCCTGTCCCATGATTGTATCTTCATGACTGATAAGCATCCAAATCCCCCAATTCTTTATACCAGTCAATTTCAACTCCATGACTCCAGAAGCAATAAGTATTTTAATATTTTCTTAACTGATGACTTGCCTGTGCTAGAATTTTATGTAAAACATACCTGGGTTTATGTACTTTTATATCAGTTACACTTTAGTTATCCTGTTTGGTTATTCATTCATGGTACATTTATCAGTAATGCACTAAAGGACTTTACTGAATACTACTCAGTACACAAGTAAATTTGCCAGGGTGTATTTATTTTCCTATCAGTAGACTCCAAACTTGAGTTTTTAGTTATTATGAATAAAATATTACTAAATACTACTTTTGTGACCTATGTTTTCATTTCTCTTGGGTAAAACCTCTGAGTTTAATTTTTTTTTTTTTTGGTTTTTTTTTTTATATTTTTTTTATTGTTGGTTGTTCAAAACATTACATAGTTCTTGATATATCATATTTCACACTTTGATTCAAGTGGGTTATGAACTCCCATTTTTACTCCGTTTACAAATTGCAGAATCACATCAGTTACACTTCCATTGATTTATATATTGCCATACTAGGGTCTGTTGTATTCTGCTGCCTTTCCTATCCGTTACTACCCCCCTCCCCTCCCCTCCCCTCCCCTCTTCTCTCTCTACCCACTCTACTGCAGTTCATATCTCCCCCTTGTATTATTTTTCCCTTTCCCCTCGTTACCTCTTGTATGTAATTTTGTATAACCCTGAGGGTCTCCTTCCATTTCCATGCAATTTCTCTTCTCCCTCCCTTTCCCTCCCACCTCTCGTCCCTGTTTAATGTTAATCTTCTTCTCATGCTCTTCGTCCCTACTCTGTTCTTAGTTACTCTCCTTATATCAAAGAAGACATTTGGCATTTGTTTTTTAGGGATTGGCTGGCTTCACTCAGCATAATCTGCTCTAATGCCATCCATTTCCCTCCAAATTCTATGATTTTGTCATTTCTTAATGCAGAGTAATATTCCATTGTGTATAAATGCCACATTTTTTTTATCCATTCGTCTATTGAAGGGCATCTAGGTTGGTTCCACAGTCTTGCTATTGTGAACTGTGCTGCTATGAACATCGATGTAGCAGTGTCCCTGTAGCATGCTCTATTTAGGTCTTTAGGGAATAGACCGAGAAGGGGGATAGCTGGGTCAAATGGTGGTTCCATTCCCAACTTTCCAAGAAATCTCCATACTGCTTTCCAGATTGGCTGCACCAATTTGCAGTCCCACCAACAATGAACAAGTGTACCCTTTTCCCCACATCCTCGCCAGCACTTGTTGTTGTTTGACTTCCTAATGGCTGCCAATCTTACTGGAGTGAGATGGTATCTTAGGGTGGTTTTGATTTGCATTTCTCTGACTGCTAGGGATGGTGAGCATTTTTTCATGTACTTGTTGATTGATTGTATGTCCTCCTCTGAGAAGTGTCTGTTCATGTCTTTGGCCCATTTGTTGATTGGGTTATTTGTTATCTTGTTGTCTAATTTTTTGAGTTCTTTGTATACTCTGGATATTAGGGCTCTATCTGAAGTGTGAGGAGTAAAGATTTGTTCCCAGGATGTAGGCTCCCTATTTACCTCTCTTGTTGTTTCTTTTGCTGAGAAAAAACTTTTTAGTTTGAGTAAGTCCCATTTGTTGATTCTAGTTATTAACTGTTGTGCTATGGGTGTCCTATTGAGGAATTTGGAGCCCGACCCCACAGTATGTAGATCGTAGCCGACTTTTTCTTCTATCAGACGCCATGTCTCTGATTTGATATCAAGCTCCTTGATCCATTTTGAGTTAACTTTAGTGCATGGCGAGAGAAAGGGATTCAGTTTCATTTTGTTGCATATGGATTTCCAGTTTTCCCAGCACCATTTGTTGAAGATGCTATCCTTCCTCCATTGCATGCTTTTAGCCCCTTTATCAAATATAAGATAGTTGTAGTTTTGTGGGTTGGTTTCTGTGTCCTCTATTCTGTACCATTGGTCCACCCGCCTGTTTTGGTACCAGTACCATGCTGTTTTTGTTACTATTGCTCTGTAGTATAGTTTGAAGTCTGGTATCGCTATACCGCCTGATTCACCCTTCCTGCTTAGCATTGTTTTTGCTATTCTGGGTCTTTTATTTTTCCATATGAATTTCATGATTACTTTCTCTATTTCTATAAGAAATGCCATTGGGATTTTGATTGGTATTGCATTAAACCTATAGAGAACTTTTGGTAATATTGTCATTTTGATGATGTTAGTTCTGCCTATCCATGAACAGGGTATATTTTTCCATCTTCTAAGATCCTCTTCTATTTCTCTCTTTAGGGTTCTGTAGTTTTCATTGTATAAGTCTTTCACCTCTTTTGTTAGGTTGATTCCTAAGTATTTTATTTTTTGGGGGGATATTGTGAATGGAGTGGTTGTCCTCATTTCCATTTCAGAGGATTTGTCGCTGATATACAGGAATGCCTTTGATTTATGTGTGTTGATTTTATATCCTGCCACTTTACTGAATTCATTTATTAGCTCTAATAGTTTCTTTGTAGACCCTTTTGGGTCTGCTAGGTATAGAATCATGTCATCTGCAAATAGTGATAATTTAAGTTCTTCTTTTCCTATTTTTTATGCCTTTAATTTCTTTCGTCTGTCTAATTGCTCTGGCCAGTGATTCGATAACTATGTTGAACAGAAGTGGTGAGAGAGGGCATCCCTGTCTTGTTCCAGATTTTAGAGGGAATGCCTTCAATTTTTCTCCATTCAGAATGATGCTAGCCTGAGGTTTAGCATAGATTGCTTTTACAATGTTGAGGTAAGTTCCTGTTATCCCTAGTTTTTCTAGCGTTTTGAACATAAAGGGATGCTGTACTTTGTCGAATGCTTTTTCTGCATCTATCGAGATGATCATATGGTTCTTATTTTTAAGTCTATTGATGTGGTGAATAACATTAATTGATTTCCGTATATTGAACCAGCCTTGCATCCCAGGGTGAATCCTACTTGATCATGGTGCACAATTTTTTTGATATGTTTTTGAATCCGATTTGCCAAAATTTTATTGAGGATTTTTGCATCTAGTTTCATTAGAGATATTGGTCTGTAGTTTTCTTTCTTTGAAGTGTCTTTGTCTGGTTTAGGAATCAGGGTGATGTTGGCCTCGTAGAAAGAATTTGGAAGTTCTCCCTCTTTTTCTATTTCCTGAAATAGCTTGAAAAGTATTGGTGTTAGTTCCTCTTTAAAGGTTTTGTAAAACTCTGCTGTATACCCATCCGGTCCTGGGCTTTTCTTAGTTGGTAGTCTTTTGATGGTTTCTTCTATTTCCTCAATTGATATTGGTCTGTTTAGGTTGTCTATATCCTCCTGCCTTAATCTGGGCAGATCATATGACTTAAGAAATTTATCGATGCCTTCACTATCTTCTATTTTATTGGAGTATAAGGATTCAAAATAGTTTCTGATTATCTTCTGTATTTCTGAAGTGTCTGTTGTGATATTGCCTTTTTCATCCCGTATGCTAGTAATTTGATTTCTCTCTCTTCTTCTCTTCGTTAGCATGGCTAAGGGTCTGTCGATTTTATTTATTTTTTCAAAGAACCAACTTTTAGTTTTGTCAATCTTTTCAATTGTTTCTTTTGTTTCGATTTCATTAATTTCAGCTCTGATTTTAATAATTTCTTGCCTTCTACTTCTTTTGCTGTTGTTTTGCTCTTCTTTTTCTAGGATTTTGAGATGGAGTATGAGATCATTTATTTGTTGGTTTTTTCTTTTTTTAAGGAATGAACTCCAAGCAATGAATTTTCCTCTTAGAACTGCTTTTAATGTGTCCCATAGATTCCGATATGTTGTGTCTGTGCTTTCATTTATCTCTAAGAATTTTTTAATTTCCTCCTTGATGTCTTCTATAACCCATTGATCATTTAGTAACCAATTGTTCATTCTCCAAGTGATGCATGTTTTTTCCTTCCTTCTTTTATCGTTGATTTTCAGTTTCATTCCATTATGATCAGATAAGATGCATGGTATTATCTCCACTCCTTTATATTGTCTAAGAGTTGCCCTGTGACATAATATATGATCTATTTTTGAGAAGGATCCATGTGCTGCTGAGAAAAAAGTGTAACTGCTTGATGTTGGGTGGTATATTCTATATATATCAATTAAGTCTAGGTTATTAATTGTGTTATTGAGTTCTATAGTTTCCTTATTCAACTTTTGTTTGGAAGATCTGTCTAGTGGTGAGAGAGGTGTGTTGAAGTCTCCCATGATTATTGTATGTTGGTCTATTAGACTCTTAAACTTAAGAAGAGTTTGTTTGATGAACATAGCTGCACCATTGTTTGGGGCATATATATTTATGATAGTTATGTCTTGTTGGTGTATGGTTCCCTTGAGCAGTATGTAGTGTCCCTCTTTATCCCTTTTGATTAACTTTGGCTTGAAATCTATTTTATTTGATATGAGTATGGACACTCCTGCTTGTTTCCTAAGTCCATATGAGTGATATGATTTTTCCCAACCTTTCACCTTCAGTCTATGTATGTCTTTTCCTATCAAATGCGTCTCCTGTAGGCAGCATATTGTTGGGTCTTGTTTTGTGATCCATTCTACTAGTCTGTGTCTCTTGATTGGTGAGTTTAAGCCATTAACATTTAGGGTTATTATTGAGATATGGGTTGTTCTTCCAGCCATAATTGTTTATTTATGTTACTAAACATGGTTTGTTTTCCTTTTTTGATTATTTTCCCCCCCTTTACTGTCCTACCTCCCACTGTTGGTATTCATTGTTATTTTCCATTTCCTCTTCCTGTAATGTTTTGCCGAGGATGTTTTGAAGACATGGTTTTCTAGCTGCAAATTCTTTTAACTTTTGTTTATCGTGGAAGGTTTTAATTTCATCTTCCATCCTGAAGCTTAATTTCGCTGGATACATGATTCTTGGTTGGAACCCATTTTCTTTCAGTTTTTGAAATATGTGATTCCAGGATCTTCTAGCTTTCAGAGTCTGTGTTGAAAGATCAGCTGTTATCCTGATTGGTTTACCCCTAAATGTAATCTGCTTCCTTTCTCTTGTAGCTTTTAAAATTCTCTCCTTATTCTGTATGTTGGGCATCTTCATTATAATGTGTCTAGGTGTGGATCTCTTATGATTTTGCACATTCGGCGTCCTGTATGCTTCTAGGATTTGGGATTCTGTCTCATTCTTCAAGTCTGGGAAGTTTTCTCGTATTATTTCATTGAATAGGTGGTTCATTCCTTTGGTTTGGACCTCTATACCTTCCTGTATCCCAATGACTCTTAAGTTTGGTCTCTTTATATTATCCCATATTTCTTGGATGTTCTGCTCATGGTTTCTTAACAGTTTTGCTGAGCTATCTATGTTCTTTTCAAGTTGAAATACTTTGTCTTCATTGTCTGATGTTCTATCTTCTAAGTGTTCTACTCTGCTGGTAGTATTCTCAATTGAGTTTTTAAGTTGGTTTATTGCTTCCTGCATTTCTAGGATTTCTGTTTGTTTGTTTTTTATTACCTCTATCTCCCTGTATAGTTGATCTTTTGCTTCTTGGATTTGTTTATGTAATACATTGTCAAAGTGGTCGAAATGATCTTTCATTGTCTGATTTTGCTGTCTAATGTCTTCCTTGAGACTCCAGATCATTTGCAGCATGTATATCCTGAATTCTTTATCTGACATTCCATCTGCTGCAGCTATAACCTCTTCTAAAGTTGAGTTGACCTGCATTGCTTGTGGTCCTTTCTTTCCTTGTCTTTTCATATTGCTCGTGTTTCTTTCTGCTTAGTGAAACTATTGTGTTTTTGAAATTTTTCCCCCTATATATTTATATTGCTCTTGTATAGTTGAAAAGTCTCCCTTGCAGGGGCGGGCGGCAGCTCTGCTCCTCCTCCAATTGGGGTGATCTGTCTACCACGCTGGTGGGCCGCTGGGACTGTTCTGCCGGTCGGTCGCAGGTCTGCCTACCTTGGAGGCGCGGGCAGCGGCTCTGCTCTGCCCTTCCTCCTATTGGTGTGACGTGTCTACCACGTCACCACGTCCGTGAACCCCTGGGCCTGTTCCACTAGTTAGTCGCGGATCTGACTACCTTGCAGGCGTGGGCGGCGGCACTGCTCTGCCCCTTCTCCAATTGGGTTGTCGTGACTACCACCCCGGCAGGTCGCTGTGCCTGTTCTGGGCGCGGGCTGCGGCTCTGCTCTGCCCCTACTCCAAATCGAGTGATGTGACTGCCACGCTGGCGGGCCGCTGGGCCTGATCCAGGCTCGGGGAGCGGCTCTGCTCTGCCCCTCCCCCAAGTGGTGTGACGTGTCTACCACGCCGGCAGGCCGCTGGGGCTGTTCTGCCAGACTGTCACAGGCCTGCCTACCTTGCGGACGCGGGTGGAGGGTCTGCTTTCCCCCTACTCCAATTGGGGATTCTTGACAACCACGCCGGCGGGTCGCTGGGCCTATTCCGGGCTCTGGCAGCGGCTCTGTTCGGCCCCTGCTCGAGCCGGAGCGATGCGACACCAGGCCGGCGGGTCTCTGGACCTGCTCCGGGCGCAGGCAGCGGCTCTGTTCGGCCCCCGCTCTAGCCGGAGCGACGCGACACCACGCCGGCGGGTCGCTGGACCTGTTCCGGGCACAGGCGGCGGCTCTGATCGGCCCCCGCTCCAGCCGGAGCGACGTGACACCACGCCGGCGGGTCGCTGGGCCTGCTCCGGGCCCCGGCGGCGGCTCTGTTCGGCCCCTGCTCTAGCCAGAGTGACGCGACACCACGCCGGCGGGTCGCTGTGCCTGTTCCGGGCTCTGGCGGCGGCTCTGTTTGGCCCCTGCTCTAGCCGGAGCGACGCGACACCACGCCGGCGGGTCGCTGTGCCTGTTCCGGGCTCTGGCGGCGGCTCTGTTCGGCCCCTGCTCTAGCCGGAGCGACGCGACACCACGCCGGCGGGTCGCTGTGCCTGTTCCGGGCTCTGGCGGCGGCTCTGTTCGGCCCCTGCTCTAGCCGGAGCGACGCGACACCACGCCGGCGGGTCGCTGTGCCTGTTCCGGGCTCTGGCGGCGGCTCTGTTTGGCCCCTGCTCTAGCCGGAGCGACGCGACACCACGCCGGCGGGTCGCTGTGCCTGTTCCGGGCTCTGGCGGCGGCTCTGTTCGGCCCCTGCTCTAGCCGGAGCGACGCGACACCACGCCGGCGGGTCGCTGTGCCTGTTCCGGGCTCTGGCGGCGGCTCTGTTTGGCCCCTGCTCTAGCCGGGGCGACGCGACACCACGCCGGCAGGTCGCTAGGCCTGTTCCGGGCCCTGGCGGCGGCTCTGCTCCGCCCCTCTGGCCTTCACAGTATTCAGCAGGACCCGGACCGAGAGACAGTTTCCGCGGGTTCTTTATCCCTGGGCCAGAGCAGTTCCGGGAGCCAGAATTCGGCCTCTCCGGACTTGGTGCATGCTCCGACAGGAGCAGGCTCCAAGAAGCAGTTTCCGCGGGTTCTATAGCCCTGGGCCAGAGCAGCTCCGGTAGCCGGAGCTCCGCCGCTCCGGGCTCGGTGCGTGTTCTGATAGGAGCAGGCTCCAAGAAGCAGTTTCCGCGTGTTATTTAGCACTAAGTCTGAGCAATTTGTCTGCGAGACGCAGACAATTGTCAGCCTGAAATTACCTGTTCTATAGCTGAAAGAGCTGCAATCAGTCAAAAACAAGGATGGTGACGTCAGCTCTCCAAGATGGTGGCCGCTGGCTTCCTCCGTGATCTGACCGGTGTGGAGAACCGAACTGGACCGTTTCCTTCCCCGTCTCCAACCCAGAATTCAGCTCCGAGCTCAGCAAATGCCTAGCTGGCAGGAGCCCGCAGAATCAGCATCGCTGTATCTCTGCGCCACCAGCCCGTCGTTTCCCAGTGCGCTCCGCAGACTCCAGCCGCAGGGCGATCTGCCGAACAATAAGCGCTCCGTACGGACAAATCGCTCGCTTTTGAGCCCCTGAAGCTGATCCTCGTGCGATGAAAATCCTTCCACTAGGTTTTGGAGCACCCCAATTTTGCTGGAAATTCCTAACCAGATAGCTTTTAGCCGTTCTAACTCATCATTTTCCCTCACAGTGACGCAGTACTCGGATTTACTGCACTCCCTTCGCGGCCATCTTCCCTCTCTGAGTTTAATTTTTGGAACTCAGATTTGGTGTCTATGTTTAATTTCAGAAACAAAAATAAAAAATGCCAGCATATTGGTACCAATTTTTATTCTCAGAAATTCCACAGGGGATTCTCAGTTGCTGCACAATCCTGCCCACTTGAGAGGTTTTTAACATTTTGTATTTTAGCAAACATAGTAGATGTATAACACTATATTACTAAGATATTAACTTGAATTTCTCTGATGACTGGTTTCTTTCTCCTTCTTACTGGTATTTTGTATATCTTAAAATTTGTGAATTATTTTCAAATATTTTGTCCACCTCTAGAAAATGGGATATGTTTCTTTATCATTAAGTTTTAAAAGAATTTTTCATACATTGTTTACCAGATGTTTGCCAAATATTTGTTTTGGAAAATATTATCATTAGGTGAGTCAAATAAATTATGACTGTGGACTCTATATTTCAATTTCAAAATTCAATTTGTATCTAACTAATATATATATATATATATATCCCCCTTACAAAACCTCACTTATTTTAGGAAAACCAAAGCAATCACATTAAAAAGAAACTGCAGTCTTAGATAGGTCTGCCTTAACATATCACAAGTGTTTCATGCAAACCTCTGCTAGAATTTCTAATCTTAACATTTACCATTTAAGAAATAAAATTTAACATACTTTCTATTTTAAACAGAAGCAAACATAAACCTTAACATTAAAACTAGATATAATATATACAACAAATATTGGTAATGTGAACTGTCCTAAAGGACTTTTAAACAGTAAAAAAAAAGTAAATTGTATACAAAATTATTTTCCAATTATTAATGTTTTTACCTGGTGCTGTCACCATTGGTATAAATACCTCAATAACATAATATAAAACATAATTTAAAAGGCCTGGTACTTTAAAACAATCTTTTTACTCTGTACAGTATTAACCTCTTTTTTCATTTCACAGTCAACAAAACCAAGAACAAAACAGAATTCTTCTAAATATACCAGGAACATATTAATGGTCATTCTTTACTGAAAGCACTGTATTTAATATAAAAATGATATAAACTTAAAAGTTAAAAGAGAACTCAAGTGTAAAGATAATTTAGAAGTTAGAAAGCTTACTTTTAGAATATAGGTGGTAAAATCAGAATATTGATCATGTGCTGGGAGGAAGACAAGTGTTCAGAAAAGGCTTTGCAGAGGAGTCAGCAGAGATGTGAGTCTCAGAATTATGTTTTGGATGAAATAGTAAATGTGCAGCATAAATATGTCAGGTATTGTGCAAGAAAATTACAAAAATGCTAATTACAAAAAATCATATCTACAGCAATGGTTCCAAAGAATTAATCTTTTGGTCAGGCATAAATATTTTGACAGGAATGGCAGTTTTGATAGTATTTTTGTGTAGTTTTACTCATAAAGAATAACCTTTACCCATTTATCCATCTTACTGGTTGGAATTAATTACAATTTCAATATCAGCTAAAAGGCCATTGAATGCAGAAAAATATCAATGGCATGTTTAAATCACTTACATTATTTGATCTTTCCCTTTTTAAACCAATAGATCTACCTAAAACTGTCTCTTCATAAATATCTGTATCCATGGTATATTAGTAGTGACTGATTATGAAATATGCTATTATTACTTGTCTTTTCATGTAGTTATAGACTATGAATGTGCTGCTTAACACTTAGGTATAATTTTCTATGATGTCTCTACTTACTTTATTTGTCTATGCCAAGTTTTATGCCAAGCTCCAAGTATGTGCCTTAATTACTCTGTGTATCAAGATAGGATCCATGTCTTATTTTTGACACTTTCTTTCCAGAACTGTGCCTAAAGGAGAATATGTACAGAATGATTATCTAGGAAGAAAAAAAGAAAAGAAAAGAAATCTTTCTACAAAATAAAGTCGAGAACACATTTTATTTGTATCATTTTAAAAACCCACTTTGGTCTAAAACTACAGTGCTCCTAGTATATTTTAGCTTGAACTAGTTTTGGGAAACAAAATAATTTTTTTTGGGGGGGGGCTGGTGATTTTCACTATCTCTGGAACATAGTGAAGTATGGTGGAAATAAGTCAGTATCTTTCTTGTTTGAGGCAAATCTGATCATTTGATCCTTATTTCTATCTTTAGAATCATAGATATACCTTTATACCCACACTAAACCACTGAACTTTTTGGAATTCTTTTGTGTTATTTCTTCTTCTTCTTCTTCTTCTTCTTCTTCTTCTTCTTCTTCTTCTTCTTCTTCTTCTTCTTCTTTTTCTTCTTCTTCTAATTTTTTTTAGTTGCAGTTGGTACAATATCTTTATTTATTTATTTGTTTTTATGTGGTGTTGAGGATTGAACCCAGTACCTCACACATGCAAGGCAAGTGCTCTACTACTGAGCTACAGTCCCAGCCCCATTATTTCTTCTTAATAAAATAAAAAGGAAAGAAGACTGCTAGAAATATAAATAATTGATTTCATACAATTTATTTCTTAAGACAAATAATTATTTTTTTTCAAAAAATTAAAAATTCTAAAAATGAGAAAAGTGGAAAGCTATTAGAAATACCCTAAGGCAATTTTCCCTTTTGCTCAGTACACTATAACTCCAACTCATCCCTCTCTAAGAATTGGGCTATGTGCACATATATAAAAATATGTGCTAAAATGCCCCAAATGGCTTATGAAGTTTACAATTCCAACAGGAGCTCAAATCTCTCATTTTTGTTCTTTACAAAATACAAAGTCTGGAATTCATGTACTTAACAAACATTTGCTGAACTGTAATTTAAAATGTCCAAAACAAAATGAAGAAACATTGAAGGAGTTATCTACTGGATATTAGTCATCGAGAGCTATAATATCGAAGACATGACATTAAATGTCTTTTTCATCATTCTCAAAATTTTTTATGTTTATGTTATTGATATATTAATCAAAATTTTTACCCACTTATTAACAAATATCTTAGTTTTTATTTTATTATAGAAATATTAGTAATATTAATATAATAATAATAATAATAGTAATTAATATTAATAATTTAATGTTCATACTTGTTAAAGTATGAAACATGTATTTAAAAAGCTATACCTTTAGCAGGGTGCTGTGGTGCATGGGATCCCAGGAAGCAAGAAGGCACAAGGCCTTCCATGTTTAACTGAGGCAAGAAGAAACAGTATGTACTTTAGTGGATTAGTGAGAGTATTGATTTATTTATTTAAAGCCTATGAAGTTATTTACAAAATAAGAAAATTCTGGAATCAGCTTTCCTAGACTCACAATGATAGCCAATTTTTTTTTCTTAAAGAGAGAAAAACTTTGAGCCCTTTTAAAGTATAAGTTCTCTGTATTATGTGTATTTTTGCATAATTGTAACTTGGGGAGCAAGACCTCACACATAGTTCCCTTTAGAAACTCATCAGCTCTTTTTATAGCAAAACAAGCCATCTGGGGTCAGTAGTTCATCACGCTGTTGTTTTTTCCCCTGCCCAGAGTGTTCAGCTACAATTAAAAATTAACACCTGAGATTAGAGTTGTAGTTCAGTGGTAGATCCCTTGCTTTGCATGCATGAGGTACTGGGTTTGAAACTAAGCACCACATAAAAATAAATAAAGATATTGTTTCTATACACATATGTAAATGAACAAACACCTGGGCACTGCCTTTGTAGGTTTTGTAAGAAGGCAGGTGAATGCCCAATGCCTGGCCTCCAGGTGACTGGCCTGGAAACTAGGCAAGCACCCAGGTTGACCTTGTGAAAGGCTGTCATCATGTGGCCACTGCAGATATTTCTCACCAGTGAGCTAATGAGCCCAGGCACACAGTTTGGTTTTACACTGTTCTGAGCTCTCTAAATTTTCTGCAATGATTGTTATTTTCTGCCTCCAGCCAGAATGCAGGCTCAAGATATTGATTAAGTTCAGTTGGAAGAATAGAATGTTCTAATGCTGCCATCCAGGTCCAAGTCTTCTTCATGGCACCTGTCAGGCCTGCTGTGAGCCTCCACCAAAGTGGGCAGTGCTACATTGACACAAGGGGCTGAAACACCATTTCTGTTTGTATAATTTTTGGTTGATGAGTGTTAGTACAAATGACACACACATGATAAAAGTGGGAGAAGGGAACTTGACATCAGCAAGATTTTATTTATTCAGAATTCAATGGTGAATTCAATCAACCACCTGGCATGACTTATTGGGGCATAAAATGGTGGTTGGTTGAGTTAAGGGTCTGGGTTATATGTGCTTCTTTTAGGGTGGTACAGGAGGATAATTTCTGGAGTTCATTTTATTGGATTCCACTGATCCATTAGTGTCCAACTGGAAAATAAGCAGGAAATTTCCTGGGGCTTATTGCTTTGGGGTCAGCTGACCCATTGAAGTGGGGATTGAGGTACCAGTCAGGCACAAGTTCCTTTTGTGTTACTTATCTCTAGCTAAGGCTTGGGATTTTAAATGACAAAGCTTAGGAAAAATGTTCTTGGACTTACATTTCACATTATTCCAGGAGAAGATGACAAATCAAGCACTCCAAAGGACATTTTGGGACATTTTATTATATTGCCACAGAAATCTCTGGTTGCAATTGTTTCTCTGTGGGCAAGATTCTCTTGGTATTGGCATTTATTTATTTATTTTTTTCCCCATGGGTCACCACTTGTCCATGTGGCAAATAAAATAACATCTTTTTTTTTTCAATTTTTCAACTGACAATCTTGAGTTATATTTATTTTTCAGCAATTTAGATATTATTTTATTCCCTAAGTCAAACTCAAATTTTGGACTGTGTATTGTTCTTTGTTGCTGCCTGAAGTCTCTAAGCATTTGCCCAATCAAGGACCTAGGAATTAAACCAAAGACTCTGTGTCTAATAGAAAAAAAAAAAGTAGGCCCTAATCTTCATCATGTGGCCCCAACTTCCTTAATAAGACTCCTATAGTGCAAGAATTAAAACCAAGAATCAATAAATGGGATGAAATCAAACTAAAAAGTTTCTTCTAAGGAAAAAAAAAATCTCTGAGGTGAACAGAGAGCTTACATCCTGGGAGCAAATTTTTATCCCTCACACATCAGATATAGCTCTAATCTCTTGGGTATATAAAAAACTCAAAAAGTTAAGCACCAAAAAACCCAAATAACCCAATAAACAAATGGGCCAAGGACCTGAACACACACTTCTCAGAAGAGGTTATACAATCAACAAATATATGAAAAAATGCTCATCATTTTTAGCAATTAGAGAAATGTAAATCAAAACTACTCGAAGATATCATCTCACTCCATTCAGAATGGTAGCTATTACAAAGACAAACAACAATAAATGTTGGAGAGGATGTGGGGAAAAAGGTACACTCAAACACTGCTGCTGGTACTGCAAATTGGTGCAGTCCATATGGAAAGCAATATGGAGATTCCTTGGAAATTTGGGAATGGAACCACCATTTGACCCAGCTATCCATTTCCTCTAAAGATACCCAAAAGACTTAAAAACAGCATACTACAGGGACACAGCCACTTCACTGTTTATAGTAGCAAAATTCACAATAGTTAAACTGTGCAGCCAACCTAGATGCCCTTCAGTGGATGAATAGATAAAAAAAATGTGGTATATATATACACAATGGAATTTTACTCAGCATTAAAAGACAATAAAATCATGGCATTTGCAGGTAAATGGATGGCACTGGAGAAGATAATGCCAAGTGAAATTAGCCAATCCCAAAAGAACAAATGCAGAAGGTTTTCTCTGATATAAGGAGGCTGACTCATAGTGGGGTAGGGAGGGGGAGTGTGGGAGGAATAGATGAATTCTAGATAAGGCAGAGGGGTGGAAGGGAAAGGGAGGGGGCAGCGGATTAGCAAGTATAGTGGTATGTGATAGACATCATCATTCAAAGTACATGTATGAAGACATGAATTGGTGTCAACATACTTTATATACAACCAGAGATATGAAAAATTGTGCTATATACATGTAATAAGAATTGCAATGCATTCTGCTGTCATTCATTTTTTTAAAAAATCAATTAAAAATAAAAATTAATAAATGAATGAATAAAGTGAAAAAAAGGAACCTGGGTTGACATAGAACTGTTACTAAAAAATTCCCTAATGTATAAAAAGAATAAATAATAGTCTCTCAAGTGATGTCTTCTCTAGGCTCTCTCTTTAAAATAGAGAATAAATTATATTTCTCTAGACAAACAACCCCTAAATAAGAAGCAAACAAACTTTCAGAATGCTAGAAGAGATTTCATAAAGTTCTCTCCTGGGTACTTCTTTGTTCTTACACATGCTGCTGAGATATTTGATATCTAGAAGCCTATATTTTCTCACCTATAAAATTGGCTGCTTTTAGGGGACTCAGTTGGATAATGGCTTAATGGGAGATATTCATACAAGTAGGTGCTATGCTTCCACAGCTGACATAACACCTTGAAGTTACTGTAAAGATAATGCTTAACTATTACCTGACACACTATCAATTTTCTTTCAGAAGCTTATAACCTTCTCATCATGGGCACTGATGTCATTTATATGCCAAATACAATATGTCAAATCTTCCTTTTCTGAAATCCAGATTCCAATTCTCTGATGTTTCATGATACTGTAAGTAATTATATGTCCCACCTTGGTCTCCCTTTTCTCTATGCCCTCTATTAAAAAAAATCTGTTGTATGTCTTTATAGCCCAAGTCTCTCTTAAAAGAAAAGTGATCATAACACTCAGAGCAACCAAAAGATCTTTATTGCAGCAGTGCAACAAAGAGAAAAGAAATAAGGAGAGAGAGAGACAGAGAGAGACAGAAGAGGAGAGATGAAGAGGGAGATAGCAAGAGCAAGAGAGAGACAGAGAGTGCACACAAGAAAGACAAAGAGAGCAAGAGAGAGGGGGCCCTGGCAGGAGGGAGTTTTTATAGCCCAAATTTAATGGGGCCTCTGGGTCTGCAAGCTGCCTTGTTGGCCCAAGAGGGAGTTAAGTGTTCAGCCTTGAGTGGGGTTGAATGTTCAAACTTGAGGCAAACAGGTGATAAAGGACCAGATAGAGGGGGGCTTGAGTGTGTGGGCTATCTTGCAGCCAACATCTGTTCAGCCTGCCCTGCAGGCAACATAGTTCAGCCTGCTCTGCACCCAACATTCCTCCCTTTTTGTTTTTAAAGTGACACAGGGGATGGTGTAAAGTCCTCTGGCTACTTCCTGCTTAATGGTGGGTGGTGTTGGACCTAGAAGGGGAAGTGGAGGAATGTTCAGGAGACAGGTCTGAGAACACCAGGGCAACCAAAAATAACACTCAGTGGCTACAGACAACTACTGTGGTAGGGGTAAAGTCCATAAAATTTCCTTGAAGCCACAAGTCCTTGATGGCATCAAACCAGTCCTGGATGGAGGAGATTCTTGGTATCAGTCACTGGTCCTGTAGCAGAGACTCTAGGAAGTATTGGAGGTGGCTTGGTTGAATCCAGTAATGTTAAGGGTGACAGACTGATTGCAGCCAGTGGAAGGGCAATCACCTTGATCTATAAAC
This sequence comes from Callospermophilus lateralis, assembly GCF_048772815.1. Lineage (NCBI taxonomy): Eukaryota > Metazoa > Chordata > Mammalia > Rodentia > Sciuridae > Callospermophilus > Callospermophilus lateralis. Next base: position 164,815,098 of record NC_135305.1, read on the forward strand.
TGAGAGTGGGTGGTGTCATCCTGGTGTCATGTCGCTTGGATATAGAAGTGACATCTGTGGGTTTTGATAAAAACTTGAGAGAGAATAATGATTAGTAAAAGAAGAAGAGGGTTGGCGAAAAATTGTGAGTTTGGTGGTCATGGTGGAAGTCAAGGACTGGACATTTGGAACAGGTGCCTTTTTAACTTGGGAGACATGGTACCAGGGGGAGTGGCCCAAAAGCTTGGCCACCATTGGGGTAGTAACTATGACTGTATGGGGTCCCATCCATTGAGGTTCCAACGATTGAGAATGCAGTTCCTGAAGTAAGACTGAGTCACCCAGTTGAAGAGGGTCCAATTCAGTTGGTGATTGTGCAGGGATTGAGGCAATGAATGGAACAGGAAGGCACCGATCTGCATGTTCTCTTAGGAGTTTGCATAGAAGTGTGAGATTAGGCAAGTAGGACACAAGGGGAGGAGGAGTGATTGGAAAGCTTTGGTTGATTAAGAAAGGAAGCCCAGAGAGTAGCTCAAAGGGGCTAAGGCCTAAGGGAGCTCTTGGGGCTACCTGAATTTAGGTGAGGGCCAATGGCAGAAGATTGGGTCAGAAAAGCCTGAGTTCAATAGCATGTTTAGTGAGATGATCCTTGAGAATGCTGTTAGGCCTCTCAACCTTACCCAAGGATTGGGGTTGATAGGAGATGTGGAGCCCCCAAGTGATTGAAACCTTTGGAGACTAGATGAACAACCTGAGAAGTGAAGGCCAGATTGTTGTTTGACTGGATGGAAACTGGAAGTTTGAATCTGAGAATGATATGCTGGATGAGGATGGAGGTGACAGTGTCAGCAATTTCCCTGGATGTAGGGAAGACTTCTATCCAACCTGAAAAAGTATCAACCAAAGTAAGTAGTTAGCAAAGCTTTTTGTGCCTAAGCACATGAGTGAAGTTGATATACCAATCTTTGCCTGGCTCCTGGCTTCTATCTGATGTGTGGGGAGTTTAGGTTTGATGCTTCCTTGTGGTTTTTGATAAAAACTTGAGAGAGAATAATGATTAGTAAAAGAAGAAGAGGGTTGGCGAAAAATTGTGAGTTTGGTGGTCATGGTGGAAGTCCAGGACTGGACATTTGGAACAGGTAGTTAGCAAAGCTTTTGTGCCTAAGCACATGAGTGAAGTTGATATACCAATCTTTGCCTGGCTACTGGCTTCTATCTGATGTGTGGGGAGTTTAGGTTTGATGCTTCCTTGTGGGGATACTGTAGAGCAGACAGAATAAGCAGAGTGCACATGCTGGAGAGTAGTTCTCATTCCTAGGAAGTGAAAGAGGGGTTGTGAAAACTGGAAAAAGGGGTTAGAGAGGGTTTTAGATGGGCACAGAGTCTCTGGAACCAGAGGAGTTGGTCATGAGTTGTAGGTCTTCGTCTTGAGCATCAGGGCTGGTAGTCTTAAAGAAGTAGTTGATTGACTGACTTGTTGGTGAATTTGTTTATCTGGTCTTGCAGGAACTTCTGTAGGCAATTTAACATACATTGTCCTATTAGGAGAAACATAGAGAAAACTAATAGGGATCCTGTGAGGGGGAGGAGCCAAGGCCATACTTGACTGAACATTCCCCATGGAGCCTGTTGGCTTAGTTGCTGTCTCCTCTTTTTTAGCTGTTCTTGTCCTTTATTACTCCCAGGAATGGCTGTGTTTTGGCTTAACTGGTTTTGGTAGGTGTTTAACATAAAGCTGGTAAAAATTGACTTTGTTTCTCTCTATTGTTAAGAGTCAGCTGAGTTCCCATAGGGGTCGCTCATGGGGGAACTTGAGAGCAGCTTCTTAGTTTTGCTAGTGCCATTTGCGCTAGGATGGGACCAGGTCTTGCTTGACCATGTGGCTTCCCTTGGAAGCATCAGGAATGTCTCCTCTTTCCAATGACCCTCCTATTCACAGCAAGTGCACTGATTGGCTTTTCTTTCTCCAGTGGTCTCAATAATCTCCCCGATCAGGAGGTTATGTGGCCCAGAGTTGCAAAGCTCTTTAGAGAAGTTCGCTGTTCCCTGGATTCAGACTGACTCAGAGGGCCAGAGCCAAATGTTGGTTTTCTTGGCCATTTTAATTTAAGTCTTGATCTTAAACATTCAGCAAAGTCAGTTTCACCCTAAATTAAGAGTATTGGGCTTTAGCTGAAGTCTGGCCTACTTTGGAGTCATTCTGACATGTAGTAAGATGGGAAGCACAGCCTTATCTCAGGTAAGGCTAAGATTTATAAATCTTAGGTGAAGTGTTCTACTATCAAACTGATCTTTGTTTTTAAAGATCATTTTATAAAATTTATATATTGTTGCTTGAGGTCATATGAATACTAGCTAACACAATATGATAATACATTTAAATTGTATCCAATGTATAGAACTTTATATTAATCTTATGGATAACAGGTCCAGTTATAGAAAATTAAATGATATAAATAAATTTCCAATATGTTATTTTTATAAGCCTAAAATTATCATGCAACCTTTTGGAGAACACAAGCTTGATATGCTTTTTTTTTTAAAAAAGCTTCTATCTTAAAGATTTTTATATCTGGAAAATATGAACACATTTAATATACAGAGAAGAGTAATAGTACCACAATTACTATTGAGGTTTTTATATTAATCAAGTTTAGTTCTTAAAGAAATAACATATTACAATATTGCAAATAACAGTTGTTGTTTAACCATAGTTGTATAATGCTTAATTCCTTCAAGATTACTTGCTCAAAAAACTTACATATATAACCAACATACATTGTGTCATTGTTATTAATAATTTTTGTTAAAACACCTTATGTTTTTACAAAAGTAGTTGCTGATGATTATAAATAAAAATTATATATTAAAATAATTATATTGTCCTTATTTTTCAGGCTGTACTATTTTGCCTTTTGCTATTATGTATGCTCAGTTAATTACTGATGGTCATACTAAATTTTATTCTTAACAGGCATGAACATTCATGTTTTATACCATACTTATAAAAATATAACTTTATGTCTTGAATGCTTACAGTTTTTCTCTACTATCAAGTTGTATTAATAAATTTTTTAGCATAAATTGTTTTTTAACATTCCTTTTGATGGCCAATTATTTTTGTTATATCAGGTTCCTTAATTTTATTCCTCTTTCTTAATTTTTAGTATTTCTCTTGTAGATAGATTAACAGTGTATACAGACAGAGGTAAACAAAAAGGAATAATATCTATTTTTGTGAATGAAAAATGGAGTGACTATTATACTCTTCCTCAAATCTCTCCACATAAAGCTGGATTAGCTTCTTCTCTTCCTGCCTCTGCCTCTTGTCTTTGTGTGTCCTTTTATTTTCTTTACATAGCAGAATGGCAGTCTTTTGACCACCAGAGACCAAGATCAATGTAAACAGCTAGTTTGGCCCTCCCTGCCCACGCAAAGCAACTGGTGATGCTGAGAGGCCCAAGCCCAGGTTTGCAGCAGTTTTATACATTCTTTGGAGAAGGCAGGGACCCCCACATATATCATAGCATCTCTTAGCAAATCATCACACACCACGGGAAAATCAAATAACAACTCTAAAACATGATTTGCACATTCACTGGTGGGAACAAGTTGGGTAGGGGTGATTGGTTACTACAAGAGGGGGATTCATTTGAACTGATTGGTTTAAGCCAAGAAGGGTGTACGTGCTGAACTACATGGTTTCCCAACATGTTATCAACCATCATAAACTACTGGGAGGGTCATCTGGCATCCCAGGTATTTGTCTCAAGCTGATTGATGGCTGCTAGGGGGTTGCTATGGGTCTTCACCTAACCTGACCGAGTATGGGACATCTGGCACAGCAGATCTCTCCTGTTGTTTGTAGATAAACAACTCAGCAGGGTGGGTATTTGCCTAGGAGTGCTCTGTGGGTCTTTCCAAAGACAATGGTCATACTCCTTCCTTGGACAGACTTTGCTCTGAGGTAGAGGATGGTTTTTCAAGGTCGGTGTCATCAGTAATATATTATTGTTCATTTTCTTATTAGGCAGGTCACAGAATTAGCAACATTATGCAGTTTATTTCTGCTACATACTATAGTTGTATGGGCAATGTTCAAAGCTTTGTGTTGCTTTCAAGAATGTTTAATGTTTAAAGTTACTGTTATGTGGACAGGTCAGTTCCCTCAGTTGAGCTTGATAAAACATTATGGCTGTCTAAGAGAGTGTCTTTATTCCAAGGAGCTGAGTGCCTGCGATCAAAGTCCAGGCTGATAACACTCTAGCACAGAGCCTTCTCATGCAGGGAATTGGGGGCTGAAGATGTGGCTCAAGCAGTAGCATGCTTGCCTGGCATGCGTGCAGCCTGGGTTCGATCCTCAGCACCACATACAAATAAGGGTGTTGGGTCCACCAAAAAAAAAAAAAAAAAAAAAAAAAACTAAAAAATTAAAATTCTGACGCGGGGAATTGCCCCAGCAGATGGGCATTGCACATGTTTTAGTTATCTTGCTAGTTCCTAGGAGAAACTGCAGAATATTTTAAGTGTGGAAAACAAGGCATCTATTACCTCTCAGGAGTTTGCTCACCAGAAGAATGCTGTCCTGTATGTTTCCAAAGCCAGAATCCTTAAAATTTCTAGAGAATGCCATTGAAATTTTAATAGGAATTGCATTATATTTTTATAGAGCTTTTGGTAGTGTAGCCGTATTGTGAATATTAATACTGCTTATCAATGTACCTGGGAGATTTTTCCATCCTCTAAGAATTTCAATTTATTTTTCAGAATTCTAAAGTTTTCATTGTAGAGAACTTTCACCTCTTTTATTAGATTGGTTGCCAAGTATTTTTTGAGACTATTATGAGTGTGATAGAGTTCCTAAGTTCTATTTTAGCTTATTCAGCTTTGGTGTGTATTTTGCAGAATTCATTAAAAATTTTTTGGCAGATTTTTTTCGATTATTATTATTATTATTATTTAGACATGAAAATAGAGTATATTTTGATATATTTATAGAAACATTAAGTATATCATATTCTAATTGGGATCCAAGTCTTTGATTGTATATTATGTGAATAGCCATTTTGTTGTATTGACATATATACATAGGAATGTTTTGTCAGATTAACTGTACCATCTATTCTATTCCCATTTTTCTATTGCACTTAACTACTTTTCTTTCACCCTACTTTCTATTGTGTTAGCATCCATATACCAAAGAGAACATTCAACCTTTTTTGGGGGGTGATTGACTTATTTTCTTAGCAAATATAAATAGTTTCCTGTGGTCTTTTTCTATTCATATGCATTTAATTTCTTTTTTTTTTTTTGGCTCATTTCTCTGGCTAGAGTTTGAAGAATTATGTTGAATAGAAATGGTAAAAGATGGGGGCTGGGGTTGTGGCTCAGATGTAGAGTGATCATTAGCATGTGTGGAGCATTGGGTTTGATCCTCGGCACCACATAAATATAAAATAAAGATATTGTATCCATCTATAATATAAAAATAAATGTTAAATAAAAATAAATGGTAAACAAATAATGTTGGCCTCAGTTTTGAGATATATATATATATATATATATATATATATATATATATATCTTTTACAATGTTGATGAATATACCTTCTAATCTAGTTTTTTTTGTGTGTGTGTTTTTTAGCATGCATGAACTTTGTAATCTCTATTTATTTATTTGTTTATTTATATTGTTGAGGTAATCTTGTTGCTCTTGTCATTAAGTCTATTTATTTGGTGAATTATATTTATTAATTTCTGTGTGTTGAATTAACTGTGAATCCCTGGGGGTAAAAAACCCTCTTGATCATGGATTTTAAAGTAACCGAAGCAACCACAGAACAGTTACCAAAACAAACAGCCTACTTATGATGACTTTCTATTTTAATGCCTTCCTAATTAAATCAAAGTTTTCAAACCTATACTTTTAAATAAGCTTTTGAAATAAGCAAAATAAAATTGACAATAATGAGCAAGCATTTGTCTCATAACTAAAAAAATATAAAAACTAATGTGTATTATATTTATTTTCATACTCATTCCTCAAATAGATCTTTTTCTCATCCTTTAAGGCCTTCACTTTAAAAGTGTAGAGGAAATGAGTTTGTTTGCTGCTTCTTTTACTTACCTTAACCACATTTGGCATTCCTTATTGTTCTTACCATGTTGACTTGAATTACCTCTATAATTGTATAGTTACTGTGTTCTAACATAATTTCCCCCCACAATCTTGGAAACGTTCTACATTTGTAAATCCTCAAGTCAAAGACCTTGACCTTAGCAAATGTTTCTGCACACTTGCCTCAGGCTCCCATCTTCCATGGGGGAGGAGTGCATTGGATCCAGGTGTAGAGAAGGACCTATATTTCATCTCAGAGTCTGTGTCATGAAAATAGGTGAATATAAACCTTGTGAAAAAGACTTTCATATACTTATTCCATCTGAGTGGCCAGATGCTCATAGAATCAACATCAATTAATTTAAAAAAAGAAAAAAAGAAAAAGCAATCAGGTATTTTCTAAAAATTGGTTCATATGTTTCAAAACAAACAATGTTGTAGACTTATGAAGTAAATCATTACTTAAAGAGTCTGAAAATCTTGAGCTAGAGTAATCACTTTTAGAATATACTGAGTTCCAATAAATCTTCAATCCTCAAATGCAATCAAGTTATGTAGAAAATGTTTGGCAGATATATATGTAAAAGATACAGAAACTTTGGGTCACTTTGGTCACATAGGTAAGATTGTAGGAGTCAACATTTGAAGAAAGAAAACCTAAAATTTTTAAAGGGACAAGATGCCCCCACTCCCTCAGGCACTACTGAACACCCTTATCTCCAGAGCAGTCAGAGTCTCTCTCTCTCTCTCTCTCTCTCTCTCTCTCTCTCTCTCTCTCTCTCTCTCTCCCCACCTCTCTATCTCTTCTCTCTCTCTCTCTCAAACCTATGCTCTATTCTTCAAATAAAACTTGTTTTCTTTCATCAACATTGTTGATGGAAGGGGGGGGGAATGACCCTATCTAATTTTCAAAACCAGTTTCAATTTTACATATTGCTGAGACTTTTTAATATATTTGAACCAATTACAATATAATTTGGTCAATATTACTCCCCAGCACTCCCCTCACAACCACCATTATGGTTGGTTTTGACTTGTCCTTCAAAAGCTTTATATGAGAAAATGCAAGAATGTTCAGAGGAGAAATAATTGGTTTGTTTCAGTCTTAATTCAATAAGTGTTATGCTCGAATTTGGGACCCCCAAAATACCACCAGAGACCAAGATTGATGTAAACTGCAAAGAGGTGTTTATTGCAAGCTAGCTCGGTCCTCTGCACTCACACAGCAACTGGTGATGCTGAGAGGCCCTGAGCTCAGAGTTTGCAGCTGTTTTATACACTCTTTGGGGGAGGCAGGGACTTCACATACATCAAAGCATCTCTTAGCAAATTATCACACACCATGGGAAAATCAAATAACAACTCTAAAACATGATTAGCACATTCACTGGTGGGAACAAGTTGGGTAGGGGTGATTGGTTAGTACAAGAGGGGGACTTATTTGAACTGATTGGTTTAAGCCAAGAGGAGTATACGGGCTGAACTACATGGTTTCCCAACAGGTAATCAACCACAATAAACTACTGGGAAGGTCATCTGGCATTCCAGGTACTTCCCTGTCTTATGCTGATTGGTGGCTGCTAGGGGGTTACTATAGGTCTCCACCTAGCCTGACTGAGTCATGGACACCTGGTGCAGCAGATCTCTCCTGTTATTTGGAGATAAACAAGTTAGCAGGGTGGGAATGTGCCTAGGAGTGCTCTGTGGGTCTTTCCAAGGACAAAGGTCATATCCCTTCCTTGGACAGGCTTTTCTCTGAGATAGAGGCTGGTTTTTCATAAGCAAATTAATTCCCTGATAGAGATTCACTGAGCACTAACAGAAGGTGGGTAGGGGATGGCTGGGCCAGATGTTTACTGGGGGCATGCTTTTCAGGTCAGACCTTTTAGTTACAGCAATTTAAAAAAATGTGCCCCAAATACCTCCTCACTACCTACTTTCCACCCTTTGGTTCCTTTCTTATACTGAGCTTCCTAGTATATTTAGAAGATCTACCCACTGCTTTGTTTTTCCTTTTACTCTATAGCTTCCATATATGACATAAGGCCCTTACCGATCTGTGTTTCACATAGTTTAGTTAAAATGATGGTCTTCAGCTCCATATATTTTCCTCAAAGACATAATTTTGGCTTTCTTTATGAATTAAAAAAAAAAAACTCCATGTGTATATTGTTGGGAAAACATATAATGGCAGCAGTACCCCAGAGAAAACCCCAACATGGCGTCTAACGACCCTCTTTCTCCTCTTTTTTTTTGTTTCTTTCACTGCCACAAAATGTTCCTGTTGGCACAAATGTTCAAATCCTGCTGGTGGGAAGCCTTAGCCCCAATAAGAATTAACTTCTTGGGTTCCAGAACTGACATAAGGAAGAGTCTGCCAATAAATGGGCGACCTGTTATCTACCTCATCCATGCTATCTCTCCTTAGACCTATATAAACACACAGCCTTTTGTAATAAAATGGAACATCTTTGGTGATCTGTGTCATGTGGTATGGCATCTTCCAGTCTTACAGTGGTTCCAAAGATCCGGGAGACGGTGTGCTCGACAAACTGAGCCCCGTCTCCGCCAACACCATCACCAATGACACAATTTGCCCTTGTCTGTCTTTTTGGGCGTGGGCTCCCTGCACTCACCACTGATCTAGGTAAGTTTCCCCCTCCCCAGTGCGCCAACTCCCTTCAGGTTAGGAGCTGGAGATGGACGATAATCATCTGGCACTCTCCTCACGCCCAGTAGGGAGGAGGAAATGCACTCCACTAAGACATTCACTGGTCACAGTGGACCCTCTGGTGACCCGCTTCCCTTTGGGGCATGAGGCTTCTGGGTTTACACGAGAGAGGCTCCCTGGTCTCTTCATCCCCCGCCAGAGTTGTATTCAGCCTGGAGCTGAACTTCTGGCCCAGAGCTGCGTTGTGCTGGGGCTCTGCCTTTCCTTCCTTGATTCTCTCGTTTCAGTGGAAAAATTTTCATGACATCAGGTGGCCCATGGCCTGGACCTTACAGGGTCACACAGACTGCACTTCATTGGTGATGACCGAACTGTGCCCTACTCGCAGTGAACTGGTCACTTCGGGGACGCCCACGTGATCCTTCATCTGCTCTACACTTCCAGGAAGCTCCTATGGCCTGGGCTAATTCTTTTTCTCCCTCTGTTGTCCCTTCCTCCACTCTCTAACTATGGGTGCCTCCCCGTGTATACCAAAAACATCACCACTCAAGTGTCTCCTTAAGAATTTGACTAATCTCTCTCTCCCTGGACCTCAAGCCCAAAATTCTTATCAGATTCTGTACCCAAGATTGGCCCACATATCCGCTAGATAATGACAATCATTGGCCTCCAGAAGGCTTGTTAGATCCAAATTTCCTCCGGGACCTTTTAACTATTGCCAGTGCCTCAAAGGGTAGAAAGAGTTCCCAGGCCTCCCTGTCATGCCTTCTGCTCTCTGTTCCCAGTCTTCCCCTCTGTGCCTTGCCAGCACACTCCCCCCCTCCTCTTCCTCCGTGTCTGCATCCCCTAAAAGGTTCATCAGAAAAAAATTCACCCTGAATGTTAATGCCTGAAGCAAGAAATACATTAAAAATCATTGAAACATATATGGAAAATATGCATTTGGATAGAATTGATATGTTTGCCTTTAATATTTATTGTACTACCAACAAAAAATATTCCTACAGGAGTATTTTGGCAAGAAGGTCCATTAATATGGATACATTTATCTTATTTTCCTAAAAATATTCTTACTAGGTATCCAGAGGCTGTAGGACAATTAATACTCAAAGGAATAAAAGCATCAAAGGGAGTGTTTGGAAATTCTCCCAATAAAATTATTAATCTATATACTATGAATCAAATTGATGAGTTAGCTAATTAGTTAAATACTTGGGCAATAATCATGTGTAAATCTAATGTTTCATTTGATAAACACTTACCATCTAATCCTTTGTTGTCTTTTTGGTCTTCACATCCTGTAATTTTTCCAAAAATGACAAAAAAAACACCTATCATGAATGCTCCAAATATATTCACTGATGGGTCAAATAATGGTACAGCAGAAGTAATTATACCTGATCAAACTTTTACATTTTTAGTATTCAAACAATCAGCTCAAAAGGTAGAGCTTCATGCAGTATTACAAGGTTTTGTGATGTTTAATGATTCTGTATTTAATTTATTTTCCAATAGTCAGTATATGGTAAATGCTATAGTATCCCTTGAAGATGCTGGTAAAATTTCCTCTTCCTCTACTGTTTTCTTTTTGCTTTCCACTATACAAAGTCTAATGTGGGACAGAAAAGATCCATTCTTTATTGGACATATCAGGGCACATACAGGATTGCCTGGATTCCTTATTTTGGGCAATGATTTAGCAGATAAATCTACACATGACATTCACATTTTCTCTACACTAGAAGAAGCTACAAATTTTCATAAAAAGTTCCATGTCAATGCTAATACTTTACAAAAGCATTTTAAAATGACTAAGGAACAAGCTAGACAAATAATAAAACAATCTCAAATTGTGTGACTTTTTACCACAAGTTAATCTTGGAGTCAATCCTAGAGGACTGATACCTAATCATATTTGGCAGATGGATATCACACACTTGCCAGAATTTGGAAAATTAAAATATTTGTATGTTACAGTTGATACTTCTTCTGGATTTTTGATGGGCTCCCTTCATGCTGGAGAAAAAACTAAAGATATTATAGCTAATTGCTTACAAAATTTTGCCAATGTGGGCGTTCCAAAACATGTAAAATCAGATAATGCCCCCTGGTTATACCTCTACCTCTTTTAAAGCATTTTGCTCATCATTTGGCACTACTCATATAACAGGAATCCCATACAATCCACAGGGACAAGGAATAGTTGAAAGAGCTCATCAAACTATTAAAATGTACTTATTAAAGCAAAAAGAGGGTATTGGGAAGGGGTATATATTCCCCAAAGATAAACTTAAAATAACCCTTTTTACTCTAAACTTTTAAAATTTGGATTCATCAGGACTTAGTGCTATGGAAAGGCATATGTGTCCAAAAAATGTACATAAGCCCAAGGTACTTTGGAAGCATATTCTAACAGGACAATGGAAAGGTCCTGACCCAGTAATTGTCTGGAGTCCGGGGTCTGTTTGTGTGTTTTCACAGGGAGAACAGCAGCTGATTTGGATTTCAGAGAGATTTCTACAAACCAAAAAAAAGATGATTTGGTTCAAATTCATAACAGCTGAAATCCAGAACTCCAGTTTGGCTCCCCTTACATCTGTGTCAGAACCAGGATGCTTTTTTCAATATCTATTTTATTATTACCCTTTCCCACATCATGAAGTTCTATTTTGTTTTGTGAGCTCACACAGACCTAGGTTAATGTTTTCCTGATCAGTTCTATTTTTTGACTATAGAGTTTTTAAACATTGCAATGGAGATTTCACCTGTAAAAAGTTATAAGACCTTTACTATTATGTTATGTGTTGTATGTATTATATTATGTGTGCACACTTGTGTTTTATGTTGTATGTTTGTATGTGTGTATGTCCATATATCATATGATGAGCGCTTATGAAAAAATGGATCCAAATATTTTATTTTATTCATGTGATTTAAAAGGTTTAATTCAAATTGGGTAAACAACTGTTGAGGATTGTTTTAATATGTGAACAAAAAAGAAGGTTAACAGATCTGTTTGTTTACTTTCACCTTTCCTTTTCATTATATTTAATAATTCTGTTCAAGATAATGTAAATTGTTCAGAAAATTGTTTTCTTTTAGTGCCTTCTGGAATGTTACATAATTTTTTCTTTAGCCATTATTGCCAGAATTCCTATCTTTATCCCAGTGCCGGTGAAGACAGTGTAAATTATTAAGAAAATTGTTTTATTTTAGTGCCTTCCGGAATGTTACATATTTTTTTCTTTAGCCATTATTGCCAGAATCCCTGTCTTCAGTGAAGACAATGTAAATTGTTAAGAAAATTGTTTTCTTTTAGTGCCTTCTGGAATGTTACATAATTTTTTCTTTAGCCATTATTGCCAGAATTTCTATCTTCATCCCAGTGCATGAAGACAAAGATAAAACCAATCTACAGCTTCTGCAATAGCCATCACTGAACTGCTTGCAGAACTTGCCTGGACTATGTATCACTTGTATGCATTGTGAACTCACTTGTATGCATTGTGAACTATCTGTTGGTGCAGCGACTTGTGTTAGTGTTGGGGTATTTTTGCTGAGGGTGTGGTACAATTTTTCCAAAAGGAGCCGTCAATTGGCTTTGTGTATCTTCATCCCTTCTGCTTGTGATGGTCGTTCAGCTAAAATCTGTGGGCAAACAGAGGTGAGGCAAAGAACCTCAAACCCCCCCACCCCTTGCTGGTACAAAGACCTATCCACAGGTGTGGCTGTATGCTGGACCTGTAGTCAATGATGGGTAAGATCCAATTGCAATGGTACCAACCTAAGACAGAAGGCTGACGCCTTGAGGTCAGCTCATCTGATGACGGGTAAGGACCATATGTAGTATTAGACAACCTAAGGCAGGCACGTTCCCTAAGCCACATGCTTGTTGTTTAAACAGAGAGGGGGAGATGTTGAGAGCCCCAGCCGAAGGGGCCCAGCAAACTTCCAGCTGCCAGCAAACTTCCAGCTGCCAGTTGATGATTGGCTCACAGCGGCCCCAGCAAACATCTAGCTGCCAATTGATTGGCTCCTCTGTGGTGATGGTCATCGGGCTGTTTCCCAGCCTTTTCAGACCACGGAGCTGCTCATTGGGGGACTTTTTTTTTTTTGGCTCTGTCGACGCGACCCAGCCAATCGGCCTCAAGAGCAGGAGAGGTGGGGGAGGTTGAGAGTCTTCTGGGAAGCCAGTGGTGGCAATTGGGCTCTGAGGTTTTTGCTGAAGAGCTCTGTGGTGTGGTGTGTGTGCTCTAAAAATAAAGTTTGTTTCTTTTGACAAGTGGCTCCTGAATTGTGCCCAGCCAGACTGCAGCAGTATGCTCTTTTTAGGACTTTTGGGTATAGTCTGTGATGGGGAATAGCTGGGTCAAATGGTGGTTCCATTCCCAGGTTTCCAAGGAATCTCCATACTGCTTTCCAAATTGGCTGCACCAATTTGCAGTCTCACCAGCAATGTACAAGTGTACCCTTTTTCTCACATCCTTGGCAGCACTTGTTGTTGTTTGACTTTATAATGGCTACCATTCTTAATGGAGTGAGATGTTATATTAGAGTGGTTTTAATTTGCATTTCTCTGATTGCTAGAGATGGTGAGCATTTTTTTGTGTACTTGTTGGTTGATTGTATATCCTCCTCTGAGAAGTGTCTGTTCAGATCCTTGGCCCATTTGTTGATTGGGTTATTTGTATTTTTGTTGTTTAACTATTTGAGTTGTTTGTATAGGCTGAAGATTAGAGCTCTATCTGAAGTATGAAGGGTAAAAATTTGTTCCCAGGATGTAGGCTCCCTATTTACCTCACATATTATTTCTCTTGCTTAGAAAACCTTTTTAGTTTGAATACATCCCATTTGTTGATTCATGATTATAACTCTTATGCTATAGGTGTCCTATTAAGGAATTTGGAGCCCAACCCCTGAGAAGGAGTAGGGCCAATTTTTTCTTTTATTAGATGCAGAATCTCTTGTTTGATTTCTATCTCCTTGATCCATTTTGAGTTAACTTTTGTGCATGGTGAGAGAAAGGGATTCAGATTTATTTTGTTGCATATGGATTTCCAGTTCTCCCAGCAACATTTGTTGAAGATGCTATCCTTTCTCCATTGCATGATTTTAGCACCTTTGTCTAATATAAAGTAGTTGTAATTTTGTGAAATGGTCTCTGAGTTCTCTATTCTGAACCATTGGTCTGCCCACGTGTTTTGGTACCAGTACCATACTGTTTTTGTTACTATTGCTCTATGGTATAGTTTAAAATCTGGTATCACTATACCACCTGTTTCACTCTTCCTGCTTAGAATTGATTTAGCTTTTCTGGGTCTCTTTTTTTTTCCAGATGAATTTCATGATTGCTTTTTCTATTTCTGCAAGGAATGCCTTTGGGATTTTGATTGGCATTGCATTAAACTTATAGAGTAGTTTTGGTAATATGGCCATTTTGAGGATATTAATTCTGCCTATCCATAAATAAGGTATATCTTTCCATATTGTAAGGTCTTCTTCTATTTCCCTTTTTAGGGTTCTGTAGTTTTTGTTGTATAGGTCTTTCACCTCTTTTATCAGCTTGACTCCCAAGTATTTTATTTTATTTTTTTGAGGATATTGTGAATGGGGTGGTTGTCCTCATTTTCATTTCAGATGATTTGTCACTGATATACAGGAATACCTTTGATTTAGGCGTGTTAATTTTATATCCTGCCACTTTGCTGAAATCTTTTACTAGATCTAGGAGTTTCTTGGTAGAAACTTTTGGGTCTGCTAGGTATAGGATCATGTCATCCACAAATAGAGATAATTTAACTTCTTCTTTTCCTATCTTTATGCCTTTAATTTCTTTCATCTGTCTAATTGCTCTGGCCAGTGTTTCGAGAACTATGTTGAATAGAAGTGGTGAGAGAGGGCATCTCATCCTTTTTCCAGATTTTAGAGGAAATGCCTTCAATTTTTCTCTGTTTAGAATAATGCTAGACTGAGGCTTACCATAGATAGCTTTTACAATGTTCAGGTAAGTTCCTGTTATCCCTAGTTTTTCTAGTGTTTTGAACATAAAGGGATGCTGTATTTTGTCGAATGCTTTTTCGGTCTCTATTGAGATGATCATATGGTTCTTATCTTTAAGTCTATTGATGTGGTGAATTACATTTATTGATTTCCGTATATTGAACCAGCCTTTCATTCCAGGGATGAATCCTTCTTGATCATCTTGCATAATCTTTTTGATATGTTTTTGTATCCGATTTGCCAGAATTTTGAGGATTTTTGCATCTATGTTCACTAGAGATATCAGTCTATAGATTTCTTTCTTTGAATGTCTTTGTCTGTTTTAGGAATCAGGGTGATGTTGGCCTCATTTGGAAGTACTCCCTCTTTTTCTATTTCCTGAAATATCTTGAAAAGTATTGGTATTAGTTCTTCTTTAAAGGATTTGTAAAACTCCGCTGTATACCCCTCCGGTCCTGGGCTTTTCTTGGTTGGTAGACTTTGATGGCTTCTTCTATTTCCTCAATTGATATTGGTCTGTTTAAGTTGTATGTATCCTCCTGACTCAATCTGGGCACACCATATGACTATAAGAAATTTTTCGATGCCTTCACTGTCTTCTATGTTATTGGAGTATAAGTTTTCAAAATAATTTCTAATTATCTTCTGTATTTCTGTAGTGTCTGTTGTGATATTGCCTTTTTCATCCTGTATGCTAGTAATTTGAGTTCTCTCTCTTCTTCTCTTCATTAGCATGGCTAAGGGTCTGTTAATCTTTGATTTTTTTCAAAGAATCAACTTTTAATTTTGTTAATTTTTCAATTGTTTCTTTTATTTCAATTTTATCAATTTCAGCACTGATTTTAATTATTTCTTGCCTTCTACTGCATTTACTGTTGTTTTGCACTTCTTTTTCTAGGGCCTTGAGATGAAGTGTGAGATCATTTATTTGTTGTTTTTTTCTTTTTTTGAGGAATGAACTCCATGCAATAAATTTTCCTCTTAGAACTGCTTTCAGTGTGTCCCATAGATTCCAATATGTTGTGTCTGTGTTCTCATTTATCTCTAAGAATTTTTGTAATTTCCTTCTTGATGTCTTCTGTAACCCATTGATCATTCAGTAACATATTGTTCATTCTCCAAGTGATGTAGGAATTTTTCTTCCTTTTTTTATTGTTAATTTCCATTTTAATTCCATTATGATTGGAAAAGATGCATGGTATTATCGATATTCCTTTATAATTGCTAAGAGTTGCCTTATGTCATAATATATGGTCTATTTTTGAGAAGGATTCATGTGCTGCTGAGAAAAAAGTTTATCTGCTTGATGATTGTTGATATATTCTATATATGTCAGTTAAGTCTAAGTTATTAATTGTGTTATTGAGTTCTATAGCTTCTTTATTCAACTTTTGTTTGGAAGATCTTTCCAGTGGTGAGAGAGATGTGTTAAAATCACCCATAATTATTGTGTTATGATCTATGTTTCTCTTGAAGTTGAAGAGAGTTTTTTTATGAACATAGCAGCACCATTGTTTGGGGCATATATATGGATGATTGTTATGTCTTGTTGGTGAATGGTTCCCTTTAACAGTATATAGTGTCCTTCTTTATACCTTTTGATTAATTTAGGCTTAAAGTCAATTTTATTTGATATGAGTATGGCCACCTCTGCTTGCATCTGAGGTCCATGTGAGTGGTATGATTATTCCCAACCTTTCACCATCAGCCTGTGTATGTCTTTTCCTATCAGATGAGTGTGCTGAAGGCAGAATATTGTTGGATCTGTTTTTTTAATTCAGGTTACTAGCCTATGTCGCTTAATTGGTGAGTTTAAGCCATTAATTAGGATTACTATTGGTAAATGATTTGTACTTCTAGTCATGTTTGTCTATTTTTTAAAATTTGGATTGTTTTTTCACTTTGATTAAGTTTTTCCCCTTTACTGAGTTACTTCCCACTGTTGGTTTTGGTTGTTGATTTTCATTTCCTCTTCGTGTAGTGTTTTGCCCAAAATGCTTTGCAGTGCTGGTTTTCTGGCTGTCAATTCTTTTAGCTTTTGTTTCTCATGGAAGATTTTTATTTCATTGTCAAATCTGAAGCTTAATTTTTCTGGATACAATATTCTTGGTTGGCATTCATTGTCTTTGAGCATTTGAAATACATTGTTCCAGGATCTTCTCACTTCAGTGTCTGATGAAAAATCAGCCATTAACCTAATTGATTTACCCCTAATCGTAATCTGCCTCATTTCTGTTGTAGCTTTTAATATTTGCTCCTTTTTCTGTATATTGGATATCTTCATAATAATGTGTTTTGTAGTGGTTTTTTTGTGGTTTTGTACATTCGGCATCCTATAGGCTTCTAGGATTTGGATTTCCATTTCATTTTTTCATGTCTGGAAAGTTTTCTAAAATTATTTAATTTAACAGATTGCTCATTCCTTTGGTTTGGGCCTGTACACCATCCTCTATCCCAATGACTTTTAAGTTTGTTTTTTTTTATGATATCCCATATCTCTTGGATGTTTTGCTCATGGTTTGTTACCAGCCTTTCTGAGTTGACTAGACTCTTTTTGAGATGATATATTTTGTTTTCATTGTCTGATGTTTGGACTTGTACTTGGTCTACTCTACTGGTGATACTCTCATTTGAGTTTTTTATTTAGTTGATAATTTCCTTCATTTCTAAGATTTCTGTTTGATTTTTTAATTAACCTCTATCTCCCTGAAGGGTTGTTCTTTTGATTCCTACATTTGTTTATGTAACTCATTGTCGAAGTGATCTTTCATTGTTTGCATTGGCTGTCTAATGTTCTCTATAAGATTCCATACCATCTAAATCAAGTATGTCTTGAATTCCTTATCTGACCAATTCTTTGATGCATCTGTCATCTCCTGTAAATATAAGTTGTCCTGCATTGTTTATGTTCCTTTTCTTCCCTTTTTTTTTTTATGATGCTCGAATTTCTTTCTAGCTGTTTTTGCTGCTGTGTTATTACTTTCTCCAAAACAATAAAATAGTTTTGGTTTTGTATAGCTCCAAGAACTCTCCTTTGTGATGGGAGACAATGTCTAGAGATGTTGGGTTTAGTTGTAAATTAAAGTAAATTCGTTAGTTTCATAAAAGCCATACAGATTCTGATGGCATATAGAGAACTGAGGTTTGGTCTTAGGACTTTATGTTTAGGTTGGAAGATGTGATGGTATGGGGGTTAGTATATCTTAGCTTCTTCGGAGAATTGCTCTAATGAAGGAGGATACTAACAGGAGAATAGATAGGAGTATTTAGGTGTAGCTAAGGACTTAGGATCACTACAGACAGCCTTGGAACATTCACCTATTTGCATTTAGTAAATTGGTAATGCTTGGCAGGAAAGGTAGGGGAAAGGGAAGGAATAAATTAAGAAAGAGAAAGAAAGAGAAAAAAGAAAAAGAAAAAAAAATTAAAAGTAAAATGAAAAACAAAATGCACTCTTAGAGTTCTATTTTCTTCTCTTCCAGTAGGTGGAGCTGTGTTTTCTGGACTAAATCTCTGCCCTCAGGATGTAGGAAACAATCTTTGGGAGGTGGCTCTCTCTCCCCAGCAGGATGTCTCTCTAAACCCAGTCACTTAGGGTTGCTCCTGGTCTCTAGCCCCCTAGGTTCTCCTGCTCACCAGGTCCTACTTACTGAGGCACTTCTCACTGTTCTATCTACACTCTGGGCCTGCAGTTTCCAGGATTCCCTGCTCTCTGGAATGTCTGGCTGCACTCTTTGGTTGTGGAGCGTGGGATTTGGATACCAGCAGCCTATTCTGTCAAATTCCCTCTCATGGCCACATCTCTGAGAGCTGGCAAGAAAGGTTGCTGTTCAGCTAGCCAGTTCCTCCGCACTCAGGGTAACTCAGATTCATTCACGTCTGAGCCACGTGGCTCCCCATCAGATGTTCAAACTCTTCCGTTAGGTTTTATTGTGGCCCAGCTTCACTGAATATTCCTGACAAGACAGCATCTGGCTGTTCTGAACTCACTCACTGCTGGTGCAGCAGCACGGGTCACGGGGTGCTATTTTCTTACCCACCACCATCTTTCCAACCTCAAGGGCTTATTTTCTAAGTGTTAATATATTTAAACAGTATTGAGAACTTGATGTAGTTAAACTCTTACATGACTCAGGTATAAAAAGCTATTTCTGTAGGAGAGGAAACTAAGGTGGTTGCAGCACATTGTAAAAATGTGTGCTGCATATGAGCACCTGTGTTTGATCTCAGTCACGGCAAGAAGAAATCAACTAAACAAAAACAGACTGGGAAATTCCACAGTATACATTACCTATTTGTTTCAATAAGTAGGTTAGAAGAACAGAAAAGGGAAGAGGACTTAAGCTGTACTTGTTGGGAAAACATATAACGGTGGCAACACCCCAGAAAAAAACCCCAACATGGCGTCTAAGGACCCTCTTTCCCCTCTTTGTTTCTTTCACTGTTGCGAAACATTCCCACCAATGTCAATGTTCAAACCCTGCTGGTTGGAAGCCTTAGCCCCAATTAGAATTAACTTCTTGGGCTCCAGAACTGACATATGGAAGAGCTTGCCAATAAACGGGCAACCTGTTATCTACCTCAGCACCTGCTACCTCTTCTTAGACCTATATAAACACACAGCCTCTTGTAATAAAGCGGAAACATCTTCGGTGATCTGTGTTGTGTGGTGCGACGTCTTTCAGTCTTACAGTGGTGCTGGAAATCCGGGAGACAGTGTGCTCAACAAACCGAGGCCCATCTCTGCCACCGCCATCACCAACGACACATTTTGCCCTCATCTGTCTTTTTGGGCATGGGCTCCCTGCAGTCACCACTGATAGGGTCTAGGTACGTTTCCCCCCTCCCCGGCTCCCCAACTCCCTTCGGGCTCCCGGCAGCAGAAGTGACCGTGATCATCCGGCATGCTCCTGATGCCCAGTAGGGAGGAGGGAATTCACCCAATAAGACCTTCACTGGTTGAAGTGGACCCTCTGGCGATCCACTTCCCTTTGAGGCATGAGGCTTCTGGGTTTACAAGAGAGAGGCTCCCTGGTCTCTCCCTCCTCCACAGAGCTGTGCACTGCAGTACCCGCGCACGCACCCCGCCCAGCATGGAGGCGAATGCCCCTCTCATGCAAGCAGTTTCTAATAAGGTAGTTAAACTTTGATAAACTAAAAAACATTACCCAGAACCTGGTGAAAATCCATCCTTATTTCTCAACCACCTTACAGAGGCCCTAACCAAATACATTAAGCTAGATCTTGAGTCTCCCATCAGGGCTACAGTGTTAGCAACCCATTTCATTACTCAATCGGCTCATGATATTAGAAAAAGCTCAAATGAGCTGAGAAGGACTATCAGACCCCTATCTGAGATTTGGTGAAAATGGCTTTTAAAGCAGGCTCCATTGCATAAAAGAAGGTAACACCCCAAACTCAGGCTTTGACAGCAGCCCTGAGGCCTACATCTCCAGCAAAAAGTTTCAGAGGGGAAACAGCATTCCTCTCCACCAGAGGCTTGCCTCAAATATGGATGGGAAGATCACTGTGCTTGCCAATGCCCACGGCCTCCTTTCAGGCCATGCCCCACCTCTAAGCAGACAGGTCATTGGAAGTTTGACTGCCCCTGGCTGGCCCTTCCTTGGCGCCTCTTTGCGGGAGTATGACCAGTCAGGAAGTCCCTTCTCCTGAACTTTTGGGGTTTGCAGAAGACTGAGGAGGCCAGATTCAAAGACCCCCTCAGCCCTCTCCAAGCCCAGGGTAATGCTCCAGGCAGCGGGTAAGTCCATAGCCTTCCTTGTGGACACGCGGGCTACCTATTCTGTCTTGCCTGCCCCTTCAAGGCCTCGGTTTCCTTCCCACGTCTCAGTTATGGGGATCACTGACAAACCTTTCCCCACCAAACAGAACTGTAAAGCTGCTCTGTGCCCTTAGGGAGACCCATTCACTCACTATTCTGGTTATTTTATCCTGTCCAGTTTCTCTCCTAGGCAGAGATGTTCTCCAATTATTAGGAGCCACCCTCCAATTACACCTCAAGAATACTACCACCCATCTTCTTCAGCCTTTAACTCTTACCCTCTCTAATTACCTGACAGTACCCACTGTGCCATTGCCCCCTGATCCCTAGGTCTGAGACATCTCCATGCTTGTAATTGCCTCCCACCACAAGCCAGTCCATACCCAGCTGGAACACCAAACTAAACTTCCTTGTGTTCCCAATTCCCTTTCTCTAAAACCCATAGGGAGGGATTTAAGCCCATTATACACCTGTTGCTGGCCGAGGGACTCCCAATCCTTACTGACTCCCTCTGTAATACTCCTATATTTCTGATATGCAAACCCTCAGGAGCCTATCACTTAGTCTAGGAACTCTGCCTAATTAATGAGGCAGTTATTCCCATCCAATTGGTATCCAACCCTCATGCTTTTCTTTCTCATATCCCCCTTTGACCATTCACTTTACTGTCCTGGATCTTAAACCTAAGGTTTTTACAGTGCCTCTGCATCCGGACTCTTATTACCTCTTTGCTTTCACATGGGAAGACCTTACATTCTTTAGGTTTTAACAGCTGACAAGGACAGGCCTACTCCAAGTCTTCAGGGACAGTCCCTACCACTTTGGTCAGGCCTTGACACAGGATTTCACTGTTTGTAATTTGGGGATAGCACTCTCTTACAGTTGAATAGAAGCCTTCCCTACCTCCAGGAAAACTGATGACACTGTTGCCTAAAACCTCATTGAGCAGATCATTCCTAGGTTTGAACTTCCTGCCTCCATCCAGTCAGACAATGGTCCAGCCTTCACTTCTCAGATTGTTTAACTAGTTTCCAAAGGCCTTAACAGCACTTGGAGGCTCCACATCCCCCATTGACCCCAATCCTCGGGTAAGGTTGAGAGGCCTAATGGCATTCTCAAGGATCATCTCACTAAACTTGCTATTGAACTCAGACTGTCCTGGCCCAATCTTTTGCCATTGGTCCTCACCCAAATTCGGGCAACACCTAGAGCCCCCTCAGGCCTTAGCCCCTTTGAGCTGTTCTATGGATGCCTTTCTTAATCAACTAAAACTTTCCTGTCACTCCTCCTCCCCTTTTGTCCCACCTGCCCTATCTCATGCTTCTGTACAAACTCCTAAGAGAATACACAGACTGGTGTCTTCCTGCACCATCTGTTACTTCTGTTCCAGCACAATTGGGAATTAAATCAGACCCTCTTCAACCGGATGATGCAGTCTTACTTCGAGAGCTACATTCTCAGTCATTGAAACCTCACCAGACAGGACCCCATACAGTCACATTTCCACCATGCTGGGGCCCACCAAACTTAAAGATTTCTCGCCAACCCTCTCCTGTTACTAATCATTAATCTCTCTCAAGCTTCTATCCCAACCCACAGATGGCGCTTCTACATCCAAGCGACATGGCAACAGGATGGCACCACCCGCTCTCAGTCTATGGGCCAAGGTGATTGGCCTTTCACTGGCTGTAATCGGGCCCTTAATGTTACAGGATTCAATTGGGCCACCTCATCCCACTTATGTTCAGCAATGCTATGCTTCATAGCAGATCAAACTGAGGAATCCTGTTGAAGCCATATCATCAGGAGGCCGCCCCACCTGATGATGACAAGACTACCCCAGAGGAGCCTCAAGAGTCACCTCCTAGACCTCTCCTTTACTCCTGCTCTCCACATCCTAACTATCCTCTAAAGCTTCACCTGTCTCATGTAACCACCCATACTCTACCATCACTCCCACTCTTCTAAGTGGTATTTTCCCAGTCATCACCCTTTTCCAGGGGACATCATCCTCCTCTTAAAGCATTCTGAATAGCAGTTGTTAGACTCCATACAGGATCCATATGAGCCTAATGTTGGGAGTTCACCACAGTATTCATGGCTACGACTACTTACTGAATCTGTAATCTTTTTAAATCTAACCCTCCCTGCCATCACACCAACTTATTGCTGCTCATGCGCCTCTCTGACTCGACTGTTGCTTGCAACAGTTCCCTTGAATGTCTCGGCTTCTGATCTCTCAAATTTCTCCACTCCATCTGCCCGCCGTTCTCTCTGAACCCTTTCAGCCAACGCTCCATTATGGGAGCCCAAGGAGTCTAACCATACTGTGATTCCCCGGTGCTGCCTTCTGGGTTTGGGTGTCTCCCAGTCAAAGTTTTGCCACTCTAACATCACCTTTAACTTCACCCTCTATGGACCACCTGGCTCATTCTTCTGGTGTAATGGTTCTCTCATCACTATCTTATTCACCAACACCTCTACCCCATGTATACTGGTGACACTTGTCCCACAATTGACTCTTTATACCCCAGCTGAAGTGCAGACCCTCTTGTCTCCCCCAGTGCAGAATAAGCGGGCTGCTTCCCTTCCAATACTGGTGGGTCTCTCACTGGTTGTATCTGCAGCGGGAGCAGAAATTTCTGGTGGAGCTCTAGGACACTCCTTATGGGCTGTACAGGGCTTAAGTTCTAAACTTGAACAAGTTTTCACTTCTACAGCAGAATCTCTAGCATCCTTACAAAGGCAGGTCACATCCTTGGCTCAAGTTACTCTTCAAAATCGACGAGCTATAGACTTACAGCCGAAAAATGTGGAACCTGTCTTTTCTTGAGGGAAGAATGCTGTTACTACATCAATGAATCAGGCCTTATGGAAACTAATGTAGTCAAGCTCACCGACTTGGCTACCTCTTTGAAAAATCCACCAAACCAAAACCCATTTGCCACCTTCTTTTTAGCCCATTTCCAATCATGGCTGTTTCCTCTTTTAGGGCCAATATGTCTTCTTTTTCTGATGTTTCTGTTCCTGCCCTGTCTGCCTCGCTTCCTACAGGGCCAATTACAAAAGATCTCTAACGAAACTTTCAACCAGCCTCTGCTTAGGTACTACCAGCCTCTGATGACCGATGAGCCCCCAACATCTTCCAGAGAACAGCTCATTCATTGCTGAAGGTCACTACCAGGCATGAGGGAATGCAACGGACATTGGACAGTGGGAGACAACGAGCCTGGAGAACCTCTTAATCTGCCATCCTGGATTCTTGAGCCTTTATGTCCTTTTAAGCCTCCTCATGGCCCTTGGCCTCTTCTCTGTCAGTCCCCCGACATGGAACTCCTGCCAAAAACTGACATTTGCTTTAATTTTATCTTCATCCTGCTTTTGTTTGCTCTGATCTTCTTCGGGTCCTAGTGACACCATGTCAAGGCAAGACTTCTAATATTTCCTAGACTCTCTGTTACAGGACCAGTGGCTGATACCAACAATCTCCTCCATCCAGGACTGGTTCGACTATAGACTTTACCCCTACTGAAGTAGCTGTCTATAGCCACTGGGTTTTATTTCTGGTTGCCATGATATCCCCAGACCTGCCCCCCCACAACATTCCTCCACTTCCCCTTCTAGGCCCTACGCTGCCCCCGCACAGCAGGAAGCAGCCAGATATGACCAGTGATGTACCAATTTTTAAGAAAACAAAAAGGGAGGAATGTTGGGAAAACATACAATGGCAGCAGCACCCCAGAGAAAAACCCCAACATGGCGTCTAACGACCCTCTTTCTCCACTTTGTTTCTTTCACTTGCGTGAAACGTTCCCACAGGCGCCAATGTTCAAATTCTGCTTTTGGGAAGCCTTAGCCCCAATAAGAATTAACTTCTTGGGCTCCGGAACTGACATATGGAAGAGCTTGCCAATAAACGGGTGACCTGTTATCTACCTCATCCCTGCTACCTCTCCTTAGACCTATATAAACACACAGCCTTTTGTAATAAAGTGGAACCTCTTTGGTGATCTGTGTTGTGTTGTGCGGTGTCTTCCAGTCTTACGTATATATACCACATTATCTTTAACTATGTATACCTGATGGACACCTAGGCTGGTTTTATAGTTTGACTACTGTGAATTGTGCTTATAAACAATTATAACTGGTATGTATATACATACCAATGTAGCATGATGGCTTTTGTTTTTAGGATAAACAGTGTGGAGTGGTATAGGTCATATTGGTAGTTTCATGTCTAGTATTTTGAAGATTCTTTGTACTAATTTCCATAGTGGTTATATTAATTTACATTTCCCCCCCAAGAATAAAAATGTGTTCCTTTTTCTACACATTCATTGTGGCATTTATTATTTGTATTCTTGATGCCTGCTATTCTGGCTGGTTTAAGATGGAATCTCAGTACAGTTTTGATTTGTATTTCCCTAATTGGTAATGATGTTGAACATTGTTTTATATATTCATTGGTCATTTGTATTTCTTCTTTTGAGAAGTCTGCTTAATTTATTTGCCCATTTATCACTTGGGTTATTTGATTTTATTTTCTCAGATATAATCTTCTTTTCTTCTTTTGTACCATCCTCTTGTCCCTCCATTAATATAAAAGAAATGGAAATGAGAAAAACCATATATGAGTAAATACACTTGATTTAAAATTACAGAAATCTAGCCAAAAGTAAAAAAAGGCAAAAGTTGTGTTTGTGTGTGGGGGGTGGGGGTGTTGTTTTTCTTTTACAAGTAAACCCTGAGGGTAGTTTTAAATGCAGGCACAGCTGGTATCAGTGATCCAAGTCTTCATCTCTCTGTTCCTATTCCATTTTCTGATCATCACTGTAGCTCCAAGATGACAGTAAGGTTTTTATACTAACTTTTTTGGACCATCTGTCAACTAGCTCAAACCAACTTGGCAGGCTAAGTGGCTCCTTGTTCAGGGGACTTCCATGCTTTGACTTGTTAGGCCTTGTCACCTGCCTCACTCACCACACATGGAGTGAAATGCAGAGGGCAGTCCAAGTAAAATTCAGGGGCTACTTTTGGAAGAAGGAAAAACAGATACTGGAGAAAGATTAAACCCTCTGGGCAAACACCACTCTGATTTTCAGGAAAACGGTTGTTTCCATTATAACCTAGGAAGCCTCCATTCTTGCCAACTCATGGAACCAAGAGACCAGGATATCTTGACTTCATAGATCAGAAGACCAGGGCTGAGAGAAAATTAAACTTCCTGCCCAAGGCCACTGGCCTTGAAAGTGGTATAGCCAGAATATGAAAACAAATTTGGTCTGCAAAGGTATGTTTTAAATCAATCTTGGGATAAATACTTACTGCTAGTCTTCTGCAGGTTAAAAAAAAAAAGATTATTATATACCTAGAGAAAAAAGAGGAAGCAGAAAGAATAAAGACTCCCTTACAGCACCTAGCAGAAACCCTGAACCAGTCAGATTTTTGCTGAGTTTCAAAATGATTCCTACCTACTCATGTCTTCTAGAAGTTTCCACAAATACTTATTTCCATATCACCTTTGCAATTTTGGCACATATATTATTTTTTATTTACCTATTTTTCTTAATTTAATTTGTGTATTATACTTACAAAAATTTGTGTTAAGCCTGAACTGTTTATGGCAATTGTCAATCAAAATGAGGACTACTTGCCTCAAATAAAATTTAACTTCAAAATTCCATAGAAACACTAAATCAAATAGTGGCCATCTGTGTACCATTCAAAATCACCCGACATCCACTCAGTCTCAGTTTGGAGAATTAGAACTGGCAGGTCACACCAGAACACAAATGAATCCTGTGCTCCTCTGCCACAAGCAGTGATCTAGGCATGCTTGCAGTGTCCCTTGCACTCTGAGAATGAGATCAGGGAAGTCCAATGAAGAGGCCAGTAAATTGTAAACCAAATTTGTCCTCATCATCAGGCTCCTTGTTCTGTACACTGCATTCTTAGATTCTGACCACATTCCCTTGCAGACATATGATATTCCAGGTTTGTAGACCATTCCAGCACCTTTTGGCCTAAAAATTTGGTCATATTTTTACTGCTGTCGACCGGTGACAAGTCCTTGCTTTCCAATGTTGAAGAATAACACCAGAGAAGCATGCCAGGGCAAGGTCAGAGTGGAAAACAGAAGTTTATTAAAGGATAGCAGAAAAGATTTCTCCCAGAGGAAGAAGGGGACCCAAGAGATGAAATCCGTGGAAGCACAGTTGTCTCCCATTTTTATAGTCTTCATTTAGCTTTTTTGCATTCCTGTCACATTCCTGTCTTTTGTTCTGTTAAGGGTGGGGCACAGGTGAGCCAAAGGAGTAATTTGGGCAGGAAAGACTTTTCAGTCTGCATCTTCAAGTTTGCTGGGGGCTGTTTCATTAACACTTTTTGGGGATGGGCTCTGGGCCTTGGGCTTTTTCCTGGACTTCATTAACATTCCAAGAGTTGTTCAACTTTTCCCAGAATTCATTCTAAACATGGCCTCCATTTTGGATTTTACTTGATATTAGACCTGATTTACCTAACTACACTGACTACCTAACTTTAAATCTAGCTTCAATATCATAACTCCCAATTTACTTCTTCTGTGATGATTAGACTGGTTATGTGCTCTGGGAAAAAGAAACCAGGTTTGCATGATGTCTCCATGAAGCCAGGCAGTTCTAGGCTAAGCAGAGTCCTACTGACCTTCTGTCCAGTGGAAGCTCAATGTCTGCCAGAGACCAATCTCCATGGGAAGAAAGAGAAGCCACCAACTCCAAAAAAAAAGGGTCTTTGAAAGCATGGGAGAGAAGCAATTCCCTTTACAGAAAATGAAGCCAGTATAGAGGGCTCTTCTCTTTCTATCTTGTGCAATCATCTGGAATAAGCTGTATTGAATCAATGTCTCCTAAATACTAGCATAAGTTTAACATTTATTCAACTGAGAATATTTCCAACTAAAATTACATTGAGCTTATAGCTTCAAGAAAAGAGAGTGCAAACTCCTTACTATATAACTATCTATCCCCTGGTGTTTATAGTCCATGTAGTCACAATGACAATCTCTCACCTGGAAGATGAACCACATGACCTAATAGAATCTATTGATCCTATACAATTAGAAGTCAAAAGCTTGGTTCACCTAAAAAAGATTTGAGTAGCCCTACCCTCCTCACTCTTATCCTGAAAACTCCAAGGCTTGCTATCTGGTGGGTGAGGACTCTCAAACCAGTTGCTGTATATATATTAAATTTTATCTTGGGGCCGGGGACGTGGCTCAAGCAGTAGTGTGCTCACCTGGAAGTGTGCGGCCCGGGTTCGATCCTCAGCACCACATACAAACAAAGATGTTGTGTCTGCCGAAAAACTAAAAAATAAATATTAAAAATTCTCTCTCTCTCTCTCTCTCTCTCTCTCTCTCTCTCTCTCTCTCTCTCTCTCTTTAAAAAAATAAATAAATGTTATCTTACTCAGAAAGCAATATGGAGTCACTATGTCTTAGAAAATTCAGGCTGTGTCCTGATCCCTTTTTTTCTCACATGTGGCCACTCTGTTTCCTGCTGCTCAGCACTGTTACTCAATTGAGCTTCAGTGTGGCCACCCCTGACTCCTTTCCCAGTTCTAATGGGAGATGGCCAGGAAGGCATGCTGCTTCCCACATGCCCAGATTCAGCACAACTACACCAGTAGGAGAGCTGAGTAGGCATCAGAGACACAAGGAGACTGAGGGGACAGAATGCCAAACAATTCAAGGGCAGAGCTTGTGCCAAGAAAACCTTCCCCGTACCTACTCAACAGCCTCAGAGCTACCTGGGACACCCAACTCTGCCTTGCTACACAGCTGTCACTGTAATTTTAGCCTAGGAAGCTCATCCAAGTGGCCTAGGTTGCCCTGCTTCATAGGAGGAGACATAGAGGAAGAATGGCATTGAAATTTGCTGAATTCAAGTCATCTTGAGGGTTTTTATTCTCAAATATTCAGGCTTGAAATTGACATCCATATGTGACTGAATGTATCAATATTGGTTGGGCATTGAGCCGTGACCCTGACCTCAGCCAGTTAACCATTCAGAATAAATATTCACAAGTGAACACTTTGCTTCTACCTGCTACTCTAGCACTGTAAAGAAACTCAAGGTCATCATACCATGCTGCCAGCCACTGCCACAGTTCTCTGTGTCTCTTTCTCTGTCTTTTCATATGTTGCCATGCTGCTTGTTAACACTAGAATGAAACTAGAGCCCCAGTTTTCTTACTATCATTTCTTCTTATTGGACTGCTACGTGCACTGACACAAAATATTGGTAAGACTAGGCCATGTCTACCATGGTCAATAGTCTGATAGACTTGAGCACAGCACATGGCCCAAAATGTCTGAAAGGGATGGCTGCATTAAGGAAGACAAGTGTGTACTGACCTCAGTGACTAAAAAAGGCACATGTTGTGACAAGGCTTGGAGGATATTGGGCATATTTTTTACTGGTCAATGATTGGATTTTTTTTCCATTTTTTAATGGCATTTGGAAAATTGGCCTTAGCTATGAAAATGGCCTATCACTTTCACCAAAACGTGAGGACTAAGCATGTATCCTGTTAGCTTAAGCTTCATGGGGGTAGGTGGGGCTCTTGAATGCAACATGTGGCATTTACTTTCCTTCCCCTGTCTTCCTTCCTTCTTCTCATTCAACAGTCCACTTTTTATAATTATGTACTGGGCATCCATGTAAAACTGTACATGTGCCTTAAGATTCCCAGTCAATTATTCAAAAGAAACATTGTTCCCATTTCATTAATGAAGGAAAAGTGGTCCTCAAAATACCTTGGACGCCATTACTGAGAAGCAAACGTTAAAATTACTTAAAAGAAACATTGAACTAAATTGATGTCATCATAGCCTGATACTGAAATGTCTTTAGGTATATCCCAAATATCTAAATCTCTACCCCAGTAGAGGCTTCCAAATGTGTCAGAGCCTGTGAGGAAGGTAGAGGTTCAGGGTGCATCAGAGAGCAGCATGAAATACTTCACATCCTATGTCCCTTCATCCAAGGAGACAGAATCCCAGGAAACAGGGAGTCTCCAGGCCATTAGGTGGGACAGGAATATAAACAGGAAATGTCTTGGGGCTTATTGTATTGGGCTTGGTTGACACTTTAGGGTGGGGTGTCAAGTGCCAGTCAGGTGCAAGTTTATCTTGTGTTTTTTCACTGTGGCTGAGGCCTGGGATTTTAAATGACAAAAGCTTAGGGAAAATATGCTTGGATTTATTCTTCACATTCTTCAGTGAGTAGATCACAAGTTAAGCACTCCAAAGGACACTTTGAGAGGTTTTATTACATTGCCACATTATTAGCACATTCACTGGTGGGAACAAATTGGGTCGAGGTGATTGGTTATTACAAGAACAGATTGAACTGATTAGTTTAATCCAAGAGGTGTGTTCCTGCTGAATTACATCATTTCTCAACACTATAAACTACTGGGAGGATCATCTGGCATCCCAGGTATTTCCCTGTCTCATGCTGATTGGTGGATGCTAGGGGGTTGCTATGGGTCCCCACCTAGCCTGACTGAGTCAGGGACACCTGGCTCAGCAGATCTCTCCTGTTATTTGTAGATAAACAAGTTAGCAGGGTGGGAATATGCCTAGGAGTGCTCTGTGGGTCTTTCAAAGGACAAAGGTCATGCTTCTTCCTTGGATGGGCTTTGCTCTGAGGTAGAGGCTGGTTTTTCAGTGGCAAATAAAATCACAGTTTTTTATATTTTCTTTTTCAATTTCTCAAATGACAAGTTTGAGTTATCTTTCTGTTGATATATATATATATATTGTTATGCTCGAATTCGGGACCCCCAAAGACCACCAGAGACCCAAGATCGATGTAAGCAGCAAAAGAGGCATTTACTGCAAGCTAGCTCAGTCCTTCACGCGCACACACACAGCAACTGGTGACACTGAAAAGCCCCGGGCCCAGGGTTTGCAGCAGTTTTATACATTCTTTGGAGAGGGCAGTGACTTCACATATATCATAGCAAATCATCACACACCGCGGGAAAATCAAATAACAACTCTAAAACATGATTAGCACATTCACTGGCGGGAACAAGTTGGGTAGGGGTGATTGGTCAGTACAAAAGGGGTATTCATTTGAACTGATTGGTTTAAGCCAAGAGGGGTGTACGTGCTGAACTACATGGTTTCCCAACTTGTTATCAATCACCATAAACCACTGGCATCCCAGGTATTTCCCTGTCTCATGCTGATTGGTGGCTGCTAGGGGGCTGCTGTGGATCCCCACCTAGCCTGACTGAGACAGGGACACCTGGTGCAGCAGATCTCTCCTGTTATTTGTAGATAAACAACTCAGCAGGGTGGGAAGGTGCTTAGGAGTGCTCTGTGGGTATTTTCAAGGACTAAGGTCATGTCCCTTTCTTGGACAGGCTTTGCTCTGAGATAGAGGCTGGTTTTCATTCTTCCTGTCTGAAATCCAGATTTCAAATCTCTGATTTTTCAGTAATTGTATATCCCACCTTGTTCTTCTTTACTCAATGCTCTCTATAAAATTAGGGAAAAAAAAGCTGCATGCCTGTGTAACCCATGTCCTCCTTTGTTTTAAAAACATAGGGCTTGGTGGTCTTTTACATCCCCCTAGATCAACTTGTTCTATAATAAATAAACCTTGATTAAAATTCCCACCTCTTCAATATCGAGTTATATTTTTATATGTAAAGGGGTGTTGAGGTTTTTTTAGCTGGTGTTTGCCCTTGATGCAAATTTTGAAAAACATGGAAAATAAGTCTAAAACCATTTTCCCTAAGTTCTTGTCATTTAAAACCCCAGGTCAGCCAAAGTAAAAAAAAAAAAAAAAAAAAAAAAAAAAAAAAAAAAAAAACCACACAAAAGGAACTTGCACATGACTGTCACTTGACACCCTTCCCACAAAATGGGTCCCCTGTCCCCAATACAATAAGCCACAGGAAATTTCCTATTCATATTCCTTTCTCACCCTAATTGATAAGTGGAACTCAATAAAAGGAACGCCAGTAATTGCCTTACTTTCCCACCCTAAATGAAGCCTATAGAGTCCAGACCCTTGTTTCAGCCCACTGCCATTTTCTTCCTCAAAAATGAGCTTCACGAGGGTTACACCAACAGACTCAACTGCTAAATAAAGAAAAGCTTAGGGATCTGAAGCCTGTTTTCCATCTCTTCTCACCTTCATCATGTGTGCATTATTTGTCCTGAAAATGTAAAGTAAGATTCCCTGGATACTTAAATGGGAGCTCCAAGATGATTTAAAAGATATAAGAGAATCTATTTGTGTTTTACTGTGTAATTCATAGGACTAAATTTATATACATATATCACAAATTCTGCTTCTTTGAATAATTGTGACTTTCCAATATGAGAAGTATAAGAAATGTTGCAAGAGTCTTCTGATTTGGTGGAGGTGTTTATGCTTTGAAATCAGAAACAGACCATCCTGAGTCCGAGCCAACCTTCTCATTTGTTGTGGGAATTTGTCCACAGCAGGAAACAGATATTAAAGCCTGGCCAATATATATAAACTCAAATTTCCAAATAAGTATAAGTTTTATGTATTCAAACAATAGGTCAACACTGGGAAAGACTGCAAGCTCTGCATCCCCCTAGAACCTCATCTTTCGTTATTTACTCTCTGATATCTGTAATGAGAAAAAAAATCTGTGACCACTATAAAGTAGGAAAGAATGACCTATTTTTGGACACTTCCTGGTTGGAGCTTTCTGCTCGCCCTAGACATTTCTTTATTCTACTTTTTGGGCCTGAGGAGAAATAGAGAGAGACCAGGCCCTTTCAGTCCCTGACATCAGGTATCCATAGCTTTCAAATCTGAAATGTGGATAACTGAGAACTTAGATATGATGGAGAGAGTCAAACATGAAGGCTTAGTATTTTATTAGTCCCATAAAGGTAATATTCTGGATATTCTGGGTTATGTTATTAATATCAATTTCAGCTGTTTCTTTTAATGTTATTAGTATTATCATTATTAATGTGAATACTAGGCAAATTTAATTTATCATGTGTTTCAGGTGTTGTTTTTGCTGGGCAATGTTGCTTTAGGGGGTTATTTTCTAGTTTAATCTATCACATGAAAAAAAAATGTAAGGTTATAATGGATACTTTGGCTTATTTCCTCCACATCCTCACCAACCCTATTGTTGCTTATATTCCTTATAGCTGCTATTCTGAGTAGAGTGAGATAAAATCTTAGAAGTAGTTTTGGTTTGCTAGAAAGGTTGATATATATATCAACCTTTCTAGCAATTAGAGAAATATATATATATTGTTGAATGATTGCATATCTTTTTCTGAGAATTGTCTGTTCAGTTACTAAGTCCATTTATTGATTGGGCTATTTGCTTTTTTGGTGTTAAATAATTTGTGTTTTTTATATATCCTAAAGATTAGTACTCTAGCTGATATGTGTGTGTGTGTGTGTGTGTGTGTGTGTGTGTGTGCATGTGTGCATGTGTGCGTGTGTGGTAAAAATTTGCTCCCATTCTGTAGGTTTTCTCTTCATCATTGAGGTGATTGATGAATCATTGATTTATTATCAATGATCGTTTTATTTGTTGCAAAGAAGCTTTTCTGTTTGAATCCTTCCCATTTATTGATTTTTAATTTTATTTCTTGCACTTTTGGAGTCCTGTTAAGGAAATTGGGGCCTAATCTCACATGATAAAGATTAAGACCTACTTTTTCTTCTGCTAGGTTCAGAGTCTCTGGTTAAATTCTTAGGTTCTTGATTCACTTTGAGTTGAGTTTCTTGCATGGTGGGAGATTGGAGCTTAATTTCATTTCACTGCATATGAATTTCCAGTTTTCTCAGCTCCATTTATGGAAGAGGCTGTCTTTACTCCAATAAGTGTTTTTGACTTGCCTGCATTTCTTCAGTTGATGAGTACAACTCCTAACCAATATTTCTTCTCTGATCTGAAAAAGAGAAGAAATTATCCTGAGTGAGAGAAGAAATCTTTAACCAGAAAGTTTCCAGAGGTTAAATTTCTCCTACCAAATCCTGGCCATTGTCCATTCCACATTCCATTCCAGTTACTAGACAGTAAGAAAAAAAACAAAAACAAAAAACAAACAAAAACCCAAAAGATATATATATATATTTGAATAAGTGTTACTAACCAAGTTCTAAACTAATAAGAAAAGTCATATGAGTCATATGGTGTAGTAGAGGTATTTGGGCTTCCAAATTAGACTTGTTGTTTTTTTTGTTGTTGTTGTCATTGTTATTATTATTATTTTGATACTGGGATTAATCCAAGAAACATTTAACCACAGAACCTTATATGCAGCACTTTTTATTAATAACAGGGTTTTGCTAAGTTGTTGAAGCTGGTGTGGAATTTGTAATTCTCTTAGCTCACCTTCCCAAGTTTCTGGGATTGCAGGTGTGTACCATCATACCTAGAACCCAACAATGTGTCTTTATTCCAAGTCCACTTGCTTAAAAGGGGCCTTGATTTTTTTTGCTATTTGCTATTTTAATAACATACATAAATAGCATAAATTATTTGAACTCAAATTCATTAGTCAATGTTTTCTTTAAGTGGTTTACCTTGTTGCATTTAAAAAGTTTATCTGATACAACTGGTATTGGAATCACTAGACAGCTTGCTACATATTGAGAAAACCCAGCTCCATCCCAGAGCTAATGAATAAGATTCAATTTGAGAATTCTCTTTCTTAATTACCATAATTTTCTCATCTGAGAGAGATGTACATTTAGCTCATGCAATAAAAAATTACAGAATGTATATTTTTGTGGTGATGCCTGAGTTTTATATTTTATTTCATATAAGCAGAGTATATATACCCTTTTGTCACTTATTAGTCAAAGGTAGATAATGATATCACTGTGTTTAAATGTATCTTAATAAATAATTAATTTGATCACTTACATGAGAGTCTTTGTACAAGTCTTTGTACAAATTTAAATAAAATTAAATTACAAACTCTGCAAATGATCATGTGGTCAATGTGCTATTTATTTACCTATTCTTATTTCAGGAGCTGTTGACATTCAGGGATGTGGCCATTGATTTCACTGAAGAGGAGTGGGAATGCCTTCAACCAACTCAGAGAAACTTATACAGAGATGTGATGTTAGAGAACTACAAAAACTTGGCTTTCCTACATAAGCATAATGTTCCTTCAGAATTCTTAATTCATTATTGTTATTTAATTTTCTTTTCATGGAGAATGTCTTTTGGGAACTTGTTTGAAGGAATAAATTTCAGATTTGTGCTTTCAAGAAAAAGGGCATTTGTTTTTGTTTTTGTTTTTTTTTTTTTTTTGCACAGATAAAATGTGAATTATTTATTATTACATTATTACACACTACCACTGAGCTATAACCTCAGACCAGTAAATTCTAATCATCTAGACAAATAGACCTTTCAATTAAGGACTCAATTTGACCACTATGTACATGGCAGTCTTAAAGAAACTGCATATATGTAATAAAAATTTTTTGAGTATTCTTCAAAATACGAGTTTTTTGGCTCTTTACCAATCCAGTGTGGTGCAATGCTCAAATTTTCAGAAGGCAATTATTCCTAGGACTTTCAACAAACAGAAAAAAAATTCTTTACAAATTCATACACTGGCAACCACTTAAGCATCTAGAAACACTAGATGTGGATTAGGACTCTCTTGTTTTTTATATATACTATGCACACAACAAAGTAAAACAAAACCCAAAGACATAGGAACAATGCTTACTCCTGCATCTTTGTAAGCACACTGGCAGGGTGCTCCAGAGAACCAGCACACAATATGTATTATACAAAAAGGAATTTTGCTATTAGCCCACCCAAAAATATTTCATAAGAATTTTATAAAAATAAATTTAGAAAATATGTTATATTTTACCACTTCTACTTTTGATATGCATCAAGCACTTTAGAATATCTAGAAAGTCTATATATTTTCAAATAAGTACTTAGCCTTGTCAAATATATATACAGTTATGAGAAGTAAAATACACACAGCAAACAATGGTTATAATGTGAAAATTTTCTTTTACATATAACCAGTCTGGCAAGAGGTACATTCTTCTCATGGATCAACATATTCTCCATGTCCTATTGAGCCAACTGAACAGATGTGGTCTCCTGGAGCCATTAAGGAGAAGTCAAAGTGTGCCCTAGTATGCACTTATTGTCCAAGCTCTTTGATGTCCAGTAACTGTCTTGAACCATCAAACTCCCTGCTGACTTCCACATGTTTTGTTGGCTGCCATGTTTTCTTTTTGCCATACTACAAACCCACCACCCAAGGTGCCATTTTCTTAATGCTGGCTTTAGCTGGGATGGACAGAATTGGACCAAGAAACTTGGCCCCCCAGGGGTCCTGGGTCCAAGGCAAGACAGGTCAAAGCCACCATCAGTTCATCTAGGTGGGAGAAGAGGTTTTCAAGTTCTTTATGGCCTGGGCCAACCAGTGGGCATTTTCAGTAGAACCTCTAGGTGTCTTCAGGGCAGAGGCTATGACTTTTCCCTTTTATCCCCACCACTCCCACCAGCCTAGGGCTGGAGAGCCCCAGTGTTTCTCTGGGAGTAGGTCATTCTCTGTTTCTTGCCACACTTTCTGATGGAACTAACTTGGAAGTTCCTTGTTTTAGATATAATTCTGTTAGTGCTTTTGGTTTGATATTTGCTTGGGAATAATACATTAACAATCAAATTTTTCAAAGTGATAATCTTATTACTCTTACTCTATAAGTTGTTTTATTAATATTTTTATAATTGTTTTTTTTTCTACTTTGCTTAATGGTTTAACTTGCAATTCATTGCTTTTCATAGTGGCATGCTTGGATTCCTCTCATACTTACCATTATATATCTTTTAAGTTTTTAATTTTTCACATGATCTCACCAAGTTTCTAAGACTGACTTTGAACTTAAGGTCCTCCTTGCTCATTCTCTTCCATGTTGTTGGGACTATAGCTTTGCACACTGAGCATGCCTCCTTCAGTAAATTTTTCTTAAGGACTTTTTCACATACACAATTTCTGCCTATTTATGTTAACAATTTTTGTCTGAATTTAGCTCACTAAACTTTTTTCAAATAGTTATTCAGTGTTTTTGTGTAATTCATAATTCTTAGTATCTTAATGTCAAATCCCTAATGCTGTTTTGTCACTTGCACTTTATTTGCTTTACTATTTTAATTATTATTATTATTATTTTTAGTAAAAACAGCCAACTATAAATAATATAGTCATTTTTGAAAAAAGTATGGAAGTTTTTATTTTTAAAAAATACAGGGAATTACAGAGCTAACATTTTGAATCCTAGCTAACTGGGAGGATATGCAAAAAATATTTCAAGTTCAAGGCAAGTTACAGAGAATTGGATACACCATCTTTCAAAAATTTTAAGAATGGGTTCTGTTGTAGTTCACTGGTATAGCACCCTTAAACTTAATTCCAAGCATGACACATAAAAAATTAAAAGTTGAATTAATTCATGATTCAGAAATGCCAATACTAAATACGTATGCATAAGTGATAAAATCAGCATGTTTTGGAGATATCTCTACTATTGGGTCTATTGCAAACATTGGTCTCAATACTCAAGATATGGGCTCAATCTATGTGCCCATCAATGATTAAATAAGTAAAAATATTGTATTTATATGTTATTATTATTTAGTAATAAAAAGAAATATATTGTCATTTAAAATATTATAAGATGAATATGCAGGACTTTGCATTAAGTGAAATACAGCAGAGGGTCAGCTTCAGGAGCATATAACTTATGTTAGGAAGTCAGAAATTTAGAGAGTATAATTGTCCTTACCATGTACTGTGTTTTGTGCATTGTTGACATATTGTTAGTCAAAGTCTGCAAATTTTTATTTTAATGGGCATTAGAAGGTCAAGAGTTTTATTATACCACATAGTGAATGTGGTGTATTATTTTCTTGATTAAATAGTATTAGAATGAATAATTTGTAAGCACAAAACTGATAATTATATGAAATATGCATATGCTAATTCACTTCATTTAGTCATTTCGCCTTGTATATATACTTTCAAATACCGTGATGTTAGTAAATACAAAGTTGAAATTGTCATTAAAACATATCAGCAAATAACAAATTTATTTTTAAAAAGCCATTTATTATTTTGATTGCTTTGTGTTGGCTTCATCCACAGGATATGGACATAGGCTATGGAAGGTTTTTATAGCCTCTCAATCTTGTTTTCATTGAAAATCTTCTATACATATATATGTATATTTCTCATTAAAATTTCTGTCCATATTTCTTCTTAAATTTTCATACCCTCTTTACACTTACAGAATATCTGTGGTATTATCATCCAAAATCTACCTGTTATTTCCAGGTTTCTGTTTATGGTGGATAGAAACCTATTTCTCAGACACTCTTCAAAAAAATACCAAACTTTTGTATATGTTTTGTATTTCCCTCATTACATCATGAGTGAAGACAGCTGGTAGATATTTCCTGAATACACAATGCTATATGATACACAAAGAAAGGTTGTGGTTGATAAAAGTAACATACTTTTCTTTCCTTTACTGTATTATTCTACTTTGTAAGGTATTCAGCTTGGATACTGTGGTCTCTACAATAGTTTGAATAACTTTTACTGATAAATTAATCTTTACATTTTTATTTAACTTATATACTTATGGAATAATGATGACTTTGGGTTTCTTAATCTGCACCAGTGTCAATGTTTTTACATTGCTATAATTGTAAAGGTTAAGTATG
The DNA here is from genome assembly GCF_048772815.1 of Callospermophilus lateralis. Taxonomy (NCBI): domain Eukaryota; kingdom Metazoa; phylum Chordata; class Mammalia; order Rodentia; family Sciuridae; genus Callospermophilus; species Callospermophilus lateralis. The sequence goes on from NC_135305.1 coordinate 164,853,426, forward strand.
CAAAATATATTCTTCCCAGTCTAGTTAGTAAACTCTTATTTATTTGGATTTTATTTCAGCCACGAATTCTCATCATGCCCAACAATTTTCACTAGCACAGGGCAAAAAGCATATATTTCAAAAAGTGATAAGTAGAAAATATGGACATTTATGACAAAGAAAAATATGGAAAACTGTGAGTATGATTTCTGAAATTATATTATCAAAATTATATTATCAAAAATCCGGCCTTGTTCACCACCAGAGAATTCATATTGGAGAGAAACACTACAAATGTGAAGAATGTGGAAAAACTTTTAGTCAACAATCTAATCTAATATGTCACAGCAGAATTCACACTGGAGAGAAGCCCTACAAATGTGAAGAATGTGGCAAAACTTTTAGTCAAAAAAAAAAAAAAAAAAAGGCCTTACTTACCACAGCAGAACTCACACTGGAGAGAAGCCCTAAAAATGTGAAGAATGTAATACAGCACTTAAAAGCAAATCAGTCCTTATTATCCACAGCAGAATTCATAATGGATGGAAACCCTACAGATGTGCAGAATGTGGCACAGCTTTTAGTCAACAATCACACGTAATATATCATAGCAGAACTCACACTGGAAAGAAGCCCTACAAATGTGAAGAATATGACAAAGCTTTCAGTCAAAAATAGGCTTTATTTACCACAATAGGACTCACATTGGAGAGCAGGCCCACAAAGGTAAAGAAAGTGATAAATCTTTTAAAGAAAAAATCAATCCTTCTTATCCAGAGAAGAATTCATACTGGAGAGAGGTCCTACAAATGTGAAGATATGAAAAAGCTTATAGTAAAAGCATTACCACAGCATAACTCACACTGAAGAAAAGCCCTCTGAATGTGAATAATGTGGCAAACATTTTAGTCAAAAAATGTATCTTATTAACTACAACAGAACTCACACTGAGAGAAGTCCTACAAATGTGAAGAATGTGATAAAGCTTTTAAAACCAAATCAATTCTTATTATTCCACAGAATAACACACTGAAGAGAGGCCCTACAAGTGTGAAGAATGTGATAAAGCTTTTAATGAAGAATTGATTTTTATTAACCACAGCAGAGCTAACAGTGAAGAGAAGCTCTACAAATGTAAACAATGTTGCAAAGCTTTTTAGTGAAAAAATAGACCTTATTTCCCACAGCAGAATTCATTGTAGGGAGAAGCCCTACAAATGTGAAGAATGTGACAAAGATTTTAATCATATATCATTTATTACTAGACATCAAAAGAATCATACTAGAGACAAGCTCTACAGATGAGAATACTGTACTATTTCTTTAAGAATGGGTCAAAATTTAATCCATACCAAAATGATCATACCAGAGAGAAATTATCCAAATATAAAAACTGACAATGTGACAAAGTCTCCATCAGTTGTTCACCCATTACTCTGTACCTGGGGATATGTACTGGTTAGAGTGATTACTATGTACCTGAGGATATGTACTGGTTATGGTTAGAGTGAATAAAAGTGGAAAAAAATCTTTCAAAGCTTTTGGCCATCTATTGCTCAAACATTACTGATCAATGGAGAATTCATACTCCCAGAAATTATAAGAAGTTAAATAAGGTTTTCAAAGCCTTATTCAAATTTTAAATTTCTTTAAAATCTGAAACCTCATGCCTGTTCTAAAGATTGAACAACATTTGACCAAAATATATGCCTGATATAAAAGCAAAACATTTACAATAAACACATTGACAAATGTAAAAGTATAGTAAAGTCATTACTTACACTTTATACCTTAAATTATTTGAGGATCAGAAAAGAGGAAACTTATTTAAATATAGAAAATAAGTAATTGTCTTAAACTTTTTCTTAAAATTTGTTAAAAATTATTAGTGATGTAGTTAAAAATAAAAATCATCATAAATATCATACATGCATAGTGGAGATAGCTCATCTTTGACAGGCTATGAATTTCTTATAAATCAAAGATTACTAAATATTCTCACTTTTTAATACTGGAGAAAGCAATTATAAGATTTTTTTCCCTTAGATTTTACACTAAATTGTAATATCTTAAACTGAATTTTTGTACTGTGAATTGAATTTAGGAATGTTTAACCACTGAGACACATCCCCAGGCCTCCTCTCCCCTTTTTAAAACTTTGAAACTAGGTCTTGCTAAATTGCTTAAGACTTCACTAAGTTGCTGAGGCTGACTTTGAACTTGTGAAACTCCTCAGCTTCTCAATTTTCTTGGATTACAGTCATGAATCATCATGCCCAGTTTTCAGTGTATTTTTTTACCTATATTTACATTTTGCAATGTGTTCATATACATAAATATTTGTTAAAATGTTAACACTCATATATTGAATCATGTTATTATCTCACAGATATCACAGTATCCACTTGAGTAAAGGATGTATATAACAGTAAAACAAAATATTTGGTAAGTAGTACTGTAACATCTCTTAATTGTTTTCTACATTTTTTGATCAAGTTTATTTGGGAAATATAATTTGTGTAAGTCAGTCGTTTAAACTTTTTGGTTTGTATTTATGGAGAAATTAAGACAGTTATAAGAAGGACATACAGGTATATGAGAAAATAAGCAACTGATTTTTATATGTTGAATTACAACATTAACATTTTACCTTATGTAATAACTTTTAAAGCCTGTGCTACACTGGAAAGTCATAAAATCTTTAAATCATGTAGATTATGAACACCCTGAGACTAGGAACTTACAGTTCACATTTTATGTAAAGAAGTCATTGAAGAGGAAGCTATTCTCAGTGTTTCCATGGAATTCATGTGGTGAACAGGACACTTACCTAGTCTAGTAAGAAAAAAAAGATTGAGGAACCCAAGCATTTCTTTTTCACTCATTCAGAGTAACCCCTGAAGAAACTTGACTGAACTCTAAACATTTATATAAAAAACAAACAAACAAACAAAAAAAAAAACAAAACAATCTTGTATAGCCTTGGACACTCCGCGAGTAAATAAAACCAAGAAAAAATTTAAAGTGATGTAAATATTCACACCTCCCACAATTTATTTTATTATCTTTTGACATTAGAGACCTCTTTTATTCTATTTTATAGTTAATAGGCCCTGTTATACATTTCAGATTATAGGATAAATTATATATGGCATGGTCTCCTTAAACTTCTTTGCAACCGAGTTTTTATATATTGAATTTCATTATAAATTAAACCTGTCCCCTTTTAGGTCTAACAGGTACCATGCCATTAGGGGAAAAAACTATTTTTATTCAAATGAGCCACTGGACTACAAGTTGTATTCAAATACCAAAACCCCATAAATTATTCTATATTTTCTACATGTGTTAGCCCTTTGGGTCAACAAAACACCACAAACATTGTTTTTAGTTAAATTATTTGAATATGTATATGTTGCAATATAATAACTTGTGAGCAAGAACTGTGGGAAGAGTAATAATCCATGTGTAAATCATTTGAAATTTACTTGTACTCATGTGATCCTCATAGCTATTCTCCTTCATTATATGTGTGTGACTCTAGCTTTTATTTTTATTTTCAATCCATGTCACCTCACACAGGAAAGTTTATCTTCAATTTACATATTAAACCTTTATTTATGAGGTTCATAGAGAACTTTCAATAATAAAGAGTTAATAAAAATATTAAATATCTTCATTTTCCATGTGCCTGTGTTACTCTTATAACCTTGATGGAATATCTAATGAATGCCCTTATCTACTCTTTTATTTTGTGTCTGTCCATATAATATTTCCTCTTCCCTGTGTTCCCAAAATGATTCCACATACCATTCATTATTGAATAGGAATGCCACAAGTGCTTGTGAATGAGAACACCACAGAATTTACCTTTGCTGACTTATTTCCTGAAAATAGAAAGAAATATTATTTTTCAGAATTAGAAGTAAATTGTTAGAAAATTTGTGGTCATTTTCAATAAGAGATCACATGTGACAGACAAATGAAGGACTGAGAGATGCTCAGTTTGGAAGCCCACATGCCAGGGCCTTCTATAATATGCTGAGTCTATGCCTGCCACAGGCTGGACATCAGATTGTTCAGGAAAAGCCAAGTGAACTGAAAGGAGTGGAAGAGATAGAATTAGCAATAAACTTATGCTTCTTTAGGAACTCTTTTGCATGAATTTTGTGTTCACCAGCATGCTTTTCTGACCCAGATTTTCTGGGGTAAATGTGTTGTGATTTAATCTTGGTAGATGGTGCCTAGTTGTATTCCAATGATGGAATATATCTCAGTTTGTAGTCACAAAAATGGATACTTTATCTTCACCAACCACATAGTCAAAAAATTATACTATTAATAATTTTTGCCCATTTTGTTGGAAGGGAGCTATAGGAAGAGAGAGAGAGAAAGAGAGAGAGAGAGAAACTGAATCTTATTTTCTAGTGATCAGCAACTGAGCTCCCCTCCATATCAGCTCTTTTCTATTTGTTTACAACCTGGATACTTAAATAGGATAGATGTATTTTTTTCCTCTATCTCTATCACTGGATCATCTTCCCGTAAAGTTATGGGGACGAGATGTCCTAGATCAATTAGGTTTGACATTAACAAATAATATCAACCAAAATGCACCCACGATTACGACTAGACAAGGTTTTAGGAAAAGAAAAAGATTAGAAAAACAAGAACAAGATATAGCAGCACCAATACAAATAGATCAAGGAACAGACAGACATGGGTTGGATTTTCAGAAAGGGCCACTGAGACAATAAAAATTACTTGGAAATCAGAAAGACCAGTATGGGTTGCTCAGTGGCCCCTGACTAAAAAAAAAGATACAAGCAGCCCATGACTGGTCAAACAACAATTAGCGGAAGGACATATACAACCTTCTGTATCTCCCCATAATACTCCCATTTTTGTCATCAAAAAGAAATCTGGTAAATGGAGATTATTGCAAGATTTAAGAGCCATTAATAATGAGATGGTTATTATGGGACCTGCTCAATCAGGGATTCCTCAATTGTCTGCTTTGCTAAAAAGTTGGTATGTTTTAGTTATAGATATTAAAGATTATTTTTTTTTCAATTCCAATTCATCCTGAGGATAGTCCACGTTTTGCATTTACTATCCCTGCACTGAATCATGAAGGTCCTGATCAGAGATATGAATGGAAAGTACGCCCTCAAGGGATGGCTAACAGCCCAACTATGTGTCAAATTTATGTTAACAAAGTAATCCAGCCACTTAGAAATCAAAATCCTGAACTACAAATATTTCATTATATGGACGATGCATTATTAGCACACAAAGCTAAAAACACATTGCTAGAATGTTATGCCACACTTACAAAATTATTAAAAAATTATAATTTAGAGATAGCAATAGATAAAGTACAATTAAATCTTCCAATCAATTATTTAGGAGTTCTATTATCCTCAACCATGGTCCGTCCACCAAAAATTCAAATACGAGTAGATCAACTCAAATCTCTTAACGACTTTCAAAAGTTATTAGGAGACATAAATTAGATAAGGCCTTATCTAGGTATACCAACAGGAGAGTTAGGACCTTTATTTCATATCCTAAAAGGTCCATCAGATCCAAATTCACCCTGAATGTTAATGCCTGAAGTAAGAAAGGCATTAAAAATCATTGAAACATATATGGAAAATATGCATTTGGATAGAAATGATGTAAGTTTGCCTTTATTATTTATTGTACTACCAACAGAAAATATTCCTACAGGAGTATTTTGGCAAGAAGGTCCATTATTATGGATACATTTATCTTATTTTCCTAAGACTATTCTTACTAGATATCCTGAGGCTGTAGGACAATTAATATTCAAAGGAATAAAAGCAGCAAAGGAAGTGTTTGGAATTTCTCCCAATAGAATTAATACTCTATGAATCAAATTGATGAGTTAGCTAATGAGTTAAATACTTGGGCAATAATCATGTGAAAATCTAATGTTTCATTTGATAACCACTTACCATCTAATCCTTTATTGTCTTTTTGGTCATCACATCCTGTAATTTTTCCAAAAATGACAAGAAAAACACTTATCATGAATGCTCCAAATATATTCACTGATTGATCAAATAATGGTGCAGCAGCAATAGTTACACCTGATAAAACTTTTACATTTTTAGGACCCAAACAATCAGCTCAAAAGGTAGAGCTTAATGCAGTATTACAAGCTTTTGTGATGTTTAAAGATTCTGTATTTAATTTATTTTCCGATAGTCAGTATATAGTTAATGCTATAGTATCCCTTGAAGATGCTGGTAGGATTTCCCCTTACTCTACTGTTTTCTCTTTGCTTTCAACTATAAAAAGTCTAATCTGGGACAGAAAAGATCCATTCTTTATAGGACATATCAGGGCACATACAGGCTTGCCTGGATTTCTTAATTTGGGCAATGATTTAGCAGATAAAACTACACATGACATACATATTTTATCTACTCTAGAAGAAGGTATAAATTTTCATAAAAAGTTCCATGTCAATGCTAATACTTTACAAAAGCATTTTAAAATAACTAAGGAACAAGCTAGAAAAATTATAAAACAATGTCAAAATTGTGTGACCTTTTTACCACAAGTTAATTTTGGAGTCAATCCTATAGGATTGATACCAAACCATATTTGGCAGACAGACATCACACACTTGCCAGAATTTGGAAAATTGAAATATTTGCATGTTACAGTTGATACTTCTTCTGGATTTTTGATGGGCTCCCTTCATGCTGGAGAAAAAACTAAAGATGTTATAGCTCATTGCTTACAAAATTTTGCCACTGTGGGTGTTTCAAAACATTTAAAAACAGAAAATGCCCCTGGTTATTCTTCTACCTCTTTTAAACAATTTTGCACATCATTTGCCATTACTCATATAACAGGAATCCCATACAATCCACAGGGACTAGGCATAGTTGAATGAGCTCATCAAACTATTAAAATGTACTTACTAAAGCAAAAAGAAGGAATTGGGAAGGGGTATATATTCCCCAAAGATAAACTTAAAATAACCCGTTTTACTCTAAACTTTTTAAATTTGGACTCATCAGGACTTAGTGCTGCAGAAAGGCATATGTGTCCAAAAAATGTACATAAGCCCAAAGTACTTTGGAAGGATATTCTAACAGGACAATGGAAAGGACCTGACCCAGTAATTGTCTGGAGTCGGGGGTCTGTTTGTGTGTTTCCACAGGGAGAACAGCAGCCGATTTGGATTCCAGAGAGATTAACTAAAGCAATTTCTACAGACCAAAAAGAAGATGATTTGGCTCAAATCCATAACAGCTGATATCCAGAACTCCAGTTTGGCTATTCTTACATCTGCGACAGAACCAGGATGTTTTTTTCATTATCTATTTTATTATTGCCCTTTCCCATATCATGAAGTTCTATTTTGTTTTTTGAGCTCATACAGACCTAGGTTAATGTTTTGCTGATCAGTTCTATTTTTTGACTGTAGAGTTTTTAAACATTGCAATGGAAATTTCACCTGTAAAAAGTTACAAGGCCTTTACTATTATGTTATGTGTTGTACGTATTATATTATGTGTGCACACTTGTGTTTTATGTTGTATATTTGTATGTACGTATATCCATATATCATGAGCCCTCATGAAAAAATGGATCCAAATATTTTTTTTTATTCACATGATTTAAATGGTTTAATTTAAATTGGGTAAACAGCTGTTGAGGATTGTTTTAAAATGTGAACAAAAAGGGAGGTTCACAGATCTGTTTGTTTACTTTCACCTTTCCTTTTCAGTATATCTAATAATTCTCTTCAAGATAATGTAAATTGTTAAGAAAATTGGTTTTTTTTTTAGTGCCTTCTGGAATGTTACATAATTTTTTCTTTAGCCATTATTGCCAGAATTCCTATCTTCATCCCAGTGCTTGTGAAGACAAAGATAAAACCAATCTACAGCTTCTGCAATAGCCATCACTGAACTACTTCCAGAACTTGCCTGGACTATGTATCACTTGTATGCATTGTGAACTATTTGTTGGTGCAGCAACTTTTGGTAGTGTTGGGGTATTTATGCTGATGGTGTCATCGGTGGTACAATTTTTCCAAAAGGAGCCGTCAATTGGCTTGGTGTATCTTCCTCCCTTCTGCTTGTCATGATCGTTCAGCTAAAATTTGGCGGCCAACAGAGGTGAGGCAAAGAACCTCTCCCCCGCCCACCCCCCCATTGGTACAAAGACCTCTTCACAGGTTTGGATGTATACTGGACCGGTAGTCAGTGACCGGTAAGATGCAATTGCAATGGTACCAACCTAAGACAGGAGGCTGACGCCTTGAGGTCAGCTCATCTGATAACGGGTAAGGACCATATGTACTATTGGACAACCTAAGGCAGGCACGGTCCCTAAGCCACATGCTTGTTGTTTAAACAGAGAGGGGGAGATGTTGAGAGCCACAGCCGAAAGGGCCCCAGCAAACTTTCAGACTGCCAGCTGATGATTGGCTCACAGCGGCCCCAGCAACATCTAGCTGATTGGCTCCTCTGCGGTGATGCTCATTGGGCTGTTTCCCTGCCCTTTCAGGCCATGGAGCTGCTTATTGGGGGACTTTTTTGGCTCTGCCCATGAGACCTAGTCAATCGGCCTCAAGAGCAGGAGGATTGGGGGAGGTGGAGAGGCTGAGACCTGTGGGAGAGGCTTGTGGGAAGCTGGTGGTGGCAGTTGGACTCTGAGGGTTTTTCCTGAGGAGCTGTTTTGTTTGGCATGTGTGGTTCTAAAAATAAAGTTAGTTTCTTTTGACAAGTGGCTCCTGAATTGTGCCCAGCTGGACTGCTCTTTTCCATATCAGCTCTTTTCTATTTTTTTACAACCTGGATACTTAAATAGGATAGATGTATTTTTTTCTTTATCTCTATCACTCCCATGGAGTTTTCTCATTTTGTACATGGTGGTACCTGTTGTGGATTTCTCACACCTAGTAACTACAGGGACCCTCATGAGACTGCCTCCTGACTGCTTAAACCCACAGTTATGTATCTGCTGGCAGGTATCCTGGTGACAAAATGTCATCTCATGATCTAGCCATAAATTTGAATATTTTTGATCCCAATAAGGAACTAAGTTCTGAATCATATTCAAACAGGGTTGATTCTTATAAAAAGTGTGCTGAGCAAAAGAAGCAGTACCAAAGGACAAATTGTCTTTTCAAATTAAATGACATCTATGGAATAGACAAATGTCTGTGTAGACAAACTAGAATCTTAGATATCTAAAACTGGGCAAAGTGAAAAATTGGAATTCATTGTTCAGAAACTAAATCCTGTTATTGTTTTAGTTTGGAATAATAAAGTTCTGAAGATGGATAATGGTAATTTGTAACAGAATGAAAGAAGCCAGCAGCAAGAGAAGGAGACAGAAGCAGAGACAGATGGGTTCTCGTCTAAGCTGGCATCTTTATTTGTAGCATTAGGTTACATTAGGTCATTAGGACCATTAGTACATTATTATTTGTTATATCATTAAGCAGAGTACATTCGGGTATAATGTAAGATGTTCTTGCTTATGATTAGATTGTGTTCTGGGTAAGCATGTATTAGTTATCATAATAGTTTCTGGGGAAAACTGCACAATATTCCAGCTGTGGAAACAAGATGCCTATTTTTTTTTTTTCTGGGAGTTTTCTCGCCAGAGAAACCTGTTGTCCTGTATATCTCCACAGTCAAAACCCTTACAGCCACCCCCCACCCCCTTTGTTTTTTATGGTATTTTTGATAGATAGCATTTGTTTTCTCTTTAATATTGATTGAGTCAAAAAAAGGAAAGGCATTGACAACAACAAGCACAACATAACAATATCAGTATTAGTAAACACTCACCTATGAATAGTTGTTTTATCATAGTAAAAGTAGGTAACCAAAAGGCTAGGAACTCTAATGAATCTAAACCCTTATCACCCTATTGTAACATATTTTTGATAACCTTAACTATTTTTTTAATTTTTAAAATTTGTTTTAATTAGTTATTCATGACAGCAGGATGCATTTATGCACTTAGGTATATCATACATAGATGGAGTTTAATTTCTCATTATCCTGGGTGTACCTGTGGCAGGATCATATTGGTCATGCAGTCACATATATACATATCCTGGTGAAAAAATTCATTCTAGTATCATTCCTATTCCTACATCCCCTCTCCTTCCCTCCCATCACTTCCTTGTACCTAATCTAAGGTAATGCTATTCTTCCCTAGTGTCGCCCCACCTTATTGTGAATTAGCATCCACATATTAAAGAAAACATTTGGCTTTTGGTTTTGTGAGATTGGCTTATTTTGCTTAGCATGATATTCTCCAACTCCAACCTGTCATAATTTTATTCTTTAAAGCTGGTTAATATTCCATTGAGATATATATATATATATATATATATATATATATATATATATATATATCTCAATGGAATATTATATATAGATATATAAACTTTTTTTATTCATTCATCTATTGAGGGACACCTAGTTTGGTTGCATAGTCTTGGTAATGTGAATTATTGAGCTGCTATAAGCATTGATGTGGCTGTGTCACTGTAGTATGCTGATTTTAAGGCCTTTGGGTATAAGTCAAGAAGTTAGATAGCTGGGTCAAATGGTGGTTCCATTCCCAATTTTCTAAGGAATCTCCATAATGCTTTCCATAGTGGTTGCACCAATTTGTAGTCCCACCAGCAATGCTTAGCAATGTTTAGCAAGAAAATTGAAGTAGAAGGCATCATAATCCAAGATGTTAAACTATACAGAGCTATAATAATAAAAATGGCATAGTGTATGGGTGTACTTTTTTCACCATATCCTCGCCAACATTTATTGTTGCCTGTTTTCTTGATGATTGCCATTCTGACTGGACTGAAATGAATTCTTAGAGTAGTTTTAATTTCCATTTCTCTAATTGCTAAAGATGTTGAACACTTTTGTATATATTTGTTGATCAATGGTATTTCTTTGAAGTGTCTGTTCAGTTCCTTTGGCCATTTATTGATTGCTTGTGTGTGTGTGTGTGTGTGTGTGTGTGTGTGTGTGTGTGTGTGTTTTCTGTTATTTCTTTTAGTTCTTTACATATCCAAGAGATTAAAGTTTTATCAGAGGGGGATGTGGTAAAGATTTTCTCCAAATCTGTAAACTATTTCCTCACTTTATTTTTTTTCTTTTGCTAAGAAAAAGCTATTTAACTTGAATCTATCCCATTTATTAATTGTTGATTTTACTTTTTGCATTTTAGGAGTCTTGTTAAGAAAGTTAGATTATAGGGTGATGTCATAAAGATTTGGGCCTATTTTTTATCTATTATTTTATAAAAGGTTCTCTGATCTAGTGCCTAAGCCTTTGATCCACTTTGAATTGATTTTTTTGGAAGGGTGAGAGATAAAAGTTTAAGACAGGAAATAATTAAAATCAGAGTTAAAATTAATAAAGTTGAAGCAAAAGAAACACTTGGAAAAATTGACAAACCAAAAAGTTGTTTTTTTGAAATAATGAATAAAATAGACAAACACCTGGCAATGCTAATAAAGAGAAAAAAAGAGAAAACTCAAATTATTAAAATACAAGATGAAGAAGGGAATATCACAGAAGTCTGATGTACAGAATAAAACTAGAAACTATTTTTAAAAAATTATTCTAATAAAATAAAAAATATCAAAGACATCAACAAATTTCTAGAGATACTTGAACTACTCAAACTGAATGAGGAGGTCATACATGATTTAAATAGATCAATTTTAAGTAATGAAATAGAAAACAGCATCAAAAGCCTACCAACAAAGTATAGCCCAGGACCAGATGGATTCTCAGCTGAGTTCTACAAAACTTTCAAAGAAGAATTAACACCAACACTCAATTTATTTCATAAAATAGAAAAAGAGGGAACCGTTCCAGATTCATTTTATGAGGCTAATATCATCCTGATACCAAAACCAGACAAAAATCCATCAAATAAAGAAAACTTCAGAACAATATCCCTAGTGAACATATATGCAAAAAGTCTCAATAAAATTCTAGAAGATTGCATACAGAAACATTAAAAAAAAAATACTTCACCACGATCAAGTGGAATTCATTCCAGGGATGCAGGGTTAGTTCAACATACAGAAATTAATAAACATAATACATGATTTTAATAGACTTAAAACCAAGAATTGTATGATCATCTCAATAGATGCAGAAAAAGCATTTGACAAAATACTCCTGGTTTGTGGTCATCTATTATGTGAGTTCTAGGAAAAAATTTCATTTTTTTTTGTTATAATAATGCAATAATTCAGTTTCTAATTTGGTGGTTGCTTTTATGCATCAATGTGACTAGGTTAAGGAATATCCAAATAGCAGGCAAGCTATGATTTGGGGAAGTGTATGAAAGGGTGTTTCCAGAAGGGATTAGTGATTGAATCATAAGACTTAAAAAAAAATGATGTGCCTTACCAAGAATGGAAACAGGGAGGCCAGTTAAGAGAAAATGTACGTTGTCAGGAAAGATGTGATGGGAAAGATTCATTTGTTTATTAAGGGATTGGAGGGAATATGAGAATATGATGGGTAGTAGAATGAATAAGACATCATTATGCTACATGCATATATGATTATATGACCAGCAATTCAACATCATGTACAATCAAAAGAATGAGAACATATACATCATTTATGTATAATGTGATAAGTGCATTCTACTGTCACATATAACTAATTTGAAAAAATACAAGTGTAAATAAGAATATTCATTAGTCTAAACATTTGTGAATGCCTGTTTTAAAATTCCATACCTTAATCAGGAAATGTTAAAAGAACAGTATCAAGTGACAAGATAGAAAGAAAATTTTTCGTGTTTACAACACTGCAGAGCTATCTGAGATGTGATAAATTGCATTTTCCTGAAGAGCTGAAGGAAAGCAGTTGATAGAATAAGAAATTAGCTCCTGAGAAAGGCTTACACCCTTCTGTGTCTGACCACACTAAATAGCCTGGGCTAACATAAAGTAGATGATCCCAAGTAGATTATTTCATGTTTGGCAATAGCTTATTCTATGTTTTCTAAATTTGAAAAAGCAATTCTCCAACTGTTCAGCTAAAATAAAAATAAATACAAAGGCAGTAGGGAAAAAAGATCTAACCCTTTCAAGGTTTTCTGCCTTCTTTGTGAAAATCAGGTAGCCCCAGGCAGTTCACTTTCAGGAACTGTCTTTACCTGCCTTGGGTCACAGGAAGGTGCTAGTGGACAGAGGAAAGCAAGAAAGATTGTAACAGTGTGCTAGACCCAAATATAAAAATTAACCTGGTAGAGATAGTCAAGCCATTTTGCATTCAAGATCCTTTATGTAGCATGGAAATAAAGTGGCCCAACATACATAGACCTACCCACCCCTCACCTCATATTGTAGAAAGAAAAGGAGGTTAGCACCTGCCCCTTAGCAACCAGTGGACACCAAGTCATGTATTGATGATTGTAGATAAAGCATGGCTTACACCAAAACAACACCAACTGTAAAATATCAGAGAAGCTACTGTTTTGCAATAGCCATGATGGCATGTGTAGGAGCCACAGTGGTTAACAACAAAATGTGTGTCTGGTCTCCTAGGACTCATTTTCCAGCAAGAACTTGAGAAGAAAAATTCCTCCAGGAATAATCTTATGCCAAATTTTATTTTCAGCTCCTACAGACAAAATCACATCATAATGTCTCTTCTGACATAGTTTGTGAGGTTATATCCTTATCATCTTTTCCTCATGCACTGAGTGACAAAAAAGCCACTGCCAACATTACTCATCCTTCCTACTGAGTTTGTTCCCCAAATAGCCAATGCTGGCCTAATTTCTCTCCAAGTCTCCCAAATCCTTTGGTCCATGATGTTGCTTAATTCAGGGCACCTTATCCCCATTCTTCCAGTTTCTGACTGAATATCAGAAAGCTCATGCCCTACAATGTTTTCCACTTGAGCTTACATTAAATAGTTTTTACATTTGAGTATATTTTATCTAAATTTGACGATAAATCACTTTTTTTCTTTCCCTTGGTTGCTTAAAATATTAACAGTTTGTCTATAGTTTTTTTTTTTTTTTGTAACGATGCTTCTTTCCCTAAATGCAACTTGAATCTGTACTGCAAGCTTCCCAGAGCAGTATATCACAAATCTGGCTACATATTTAAAACACCTGGTGAATATTATAGAGTAGTGGCTTTTGGGCTACCATAGACTAATTCAGAACTGCCTAGGGTGAAGAGGACCCAAGGTTTTCTCAATGCTCCCCAGAGGATCTAATACACAACAGGTTTCAGAACCACCTCATGAAGATCCCTGTTGCAATAAGAGAAGAGCAATTGCTACCAGAAATGCTGCATGCAAACCGGCCTTGCACTGAAAAAGTGGGCCAGGAAAGAGCCTGCAAAAATAGCCCAGACCCTGAGTTTTAGAAAAAAAAAAGTTAGTTTACTCTGATACTGATTTGTTTTGAGCAAAGACTTCATAGAAATGCAAGCATAAGAAATCTTTAAATTGTATAAGAGAAAAGCAGAGCTTTCCTCTATGATATAGGACAGTGTCCTCATGTTATGCTCAAATTCAGGACCCCCAAAAGACCACCAGAGACCAACATCCATGTAAGCAGCAAAGAGGTGCTTATTGTGAGCTAGCTCAGTCCTCTGAATGCACACAGCAACTGGTGACACTGAGAGGCTCTGAGCCCAGGGTCTGCAGCAATTTTATACACTCTTTGTGGAAGGCAGGGACTTCACATACATCATAGCATCTTTTAGCAAATCATCAAACATCGTGGGAAAATCATAAAAAAACTATAAAAAATGATTAGCACATTCATTGGCGGGAACAAGTTGGGTAGGGGTGATTGGTTACTACAAGAGGAGGATTTGTTTGAACTGATTGGTTTAAGCCAAGAGGGGTGTTCCTGCTGAACTACATGGTTTCGCAATACCATAAAATACTGGGAGGGTCATCTGGCTTCCCAGGTATTTCCCTGTTTCATGCTGATTGGTAGCTGCTAGGGAATTGCTATGGGTCCCCAACCTAGCCTGACTGAGTTAGGGACACCTGTTATTTGTAGATAAACAACTTAGCAGGGTGGGAATGTGCCTAGCAGTGCTCTGTGGGTCTTTCCAAGGACAAAGGTCATGCTCCTTCCTTGGACAGGCTTTGCTCTGAGGTAGAGTCTGGTTTTTCATTCACACATTAAAAGCTACAGAATGTATAAGGAGGAAATGAAAAAAGAGGAAAATTAACCCCCTTCTTCTCCCGCCTTTTCCACAACTCAGAAGAGGATCAAATATTTTCACCTGGAGAGAAGAGGTTTCTAATATAACACAAACAGTATACTCTCCATTCGTTATTTTAGAGGTTGAATGATCTCATCTATTATAGCCTGGTATGCAAGTGTTATCTCAACACCCAATTACAAAATTATCAGTGAAAACCAACAGATGCAAACCAGATTGTAAATGGCACAGACTATTTTTCATCTGGATGTAATACAGAATGCGGTAGAAATTCCAAATATCTCATTGACATTTGGATAGGTTCAGGGTTTAGATACCATGTATCTTGTGTAAAAGAAGGCACTAATTATTCACATGGCATGTATGAAAATTGTTTATCTTTAACTATCGACTTTTGCATAATATTGAGACAAGAGTTCAGGCACACAGAATACTGCATTTGCCCTCAGAGGAACACACATATCCAGTGACAAATATATCAGCTGAGTCAGGAGAATCACAAGATTAAATCCAGCATCAGCAAATTTGAACCCCCTCAGTGAAATCCAGCATCAGCAAATTTGAACCCCCTCAGTGACTTAGGAATACCTGTCTCAAACAAACCAAGTAAATAAATATATAGAGTTAGGGGGTGAGTTGTTGCTCAGAGGTAAAGCATCCCTGATGATAAAGAGGAGGAGGAGCAGCAGGAGGACAGTTGTGTGCCTGCTAGTGGACAGTGGGTGCTGAGGCTGGCGGTGGAGGTTGCCCTGAGTTCCCTAGACCACATTGGTTTCTCCCCCAGGCCCCAAAGTATGATTATTGGGGATAGTGTTGGTTAGCATGCCAGTAGCCCACTGCCCTCTGTGGCAGTCCTGCTCCCAGGAACCCCTAGCCACCAATGCCTGCTTGGGATGCAAGGAAGGTCGGCACCACCCATTCCCACCCTACCAGGGGGCTCAAGTAGTGGGAGGAGAAATACTATAGCAGGGGAATGGCATCCCCTGGGGATGAGTGTCCTGGCAGAGACCATAGGGACCCTCATGTTGTCCTCTCTCCCCATTTTCCTCCCTGTTCCCGCCTGAGGGAGCCTCCCCACCCAGTGGAATAAGAGAAGAGTGATGGCTCCTGTGGAGGGAGAGGCCAATAGTGAGGCCAATAGAAGAGAGTTCCTTGCTGTGTTTTGCCTTTCAAAGACCTGAATATGGACGGGAAGCTTGCCTTGCCCCACCCTGCCTTGATTTCACTTCCCCTGGGCTGTGGGGAGGAAGCCTCCCTGGCCTCCCCTTCCTTTCCAGGTCCGTTATGGTTTTGTAAATAGTTTAAAGGAACCTCTCTTTTGTTGAATTTTGGAATTAAAGTTCTTATTCTAGCTGTCAAAAACAACATTATACCATATTTTCTTATATTCAAATACTCATGTAATTTCTTCTCGTTTCAGCTTGTTTTCCTCTTTCTTCCATTGAGTTCTTTGCTGCTTGTTTAAGCATTCTTCTATGTCAACTAACTTATAAAATATATATTTTATTATTATCCATTAGTTCTAATGTACCATAGTCTCTTCAGCATTATCTTGGCCATAGTTACCTCTACATTATTTGTGATAAATGTTTTTTAGTGTGTGATATATATATATATATATATATATATATATATATATATATTCAATGCTAAATATTGACAATGCTAAATATTGTCTTTCAAAGACATAGCCAAATCTCATAATTGGCAGATCTATTTTTTTTCTAGTTTGATTATATGTATCAATTATAACATGATGTTTTTATAGTGTATTTGTGACTCAATTATTTGTTGTTGGGAGAGGGCACTAGAGATTTAACCTAGGGGTATTTTGCAGCTGAACTTCACCTCTAATCTTACTATTTAATTATTTATACTTTGAGATAGGGTCTTACTAATTTGCTGATGTTCTTACTAAATTGATGAGACTGGCTTTGAACTTGTGATCCTCCTCTTTTATCCCTCCAATGCTGGGATTTTAGGCCTGTAGCCTTATACCTTGTTCCTTAAAATGTTTGAAGATATATATATATATATATATATATATATATATATATATATATATATATATATATATATCACATTAGACCAAGGTAATTAATAATAAATTCATAAAGATAAACTTAACTAAAAGACCCAGTGAATATTTCTTTGTTATATGCTATGTAAGTTGATTTTTTATTTTGTTCTTATGTATGTGTAACTAAAGACCCCAGGAAGATAAATATTTAAAGGATAATATTTCTTGGTAGATACAAATCAGAGTATTTTAGGATATTTTATATTGTTCAAATATACAAATTGGTCAAATATAAAAACTGAATTCAAAAACAGGGATTAAAAAAAAATATTTACAACGCTGTCATTTTATATTCTGAGATTTTGAAAATTGTATATAAAGTCATCAGAAAAATGTGGTGTGATATATATTTACAAAGCAGTAAGAGAATTATTTAAGATGGCTTTAAAATGATTTGTCGCATTAGCAGGAAATTAGATGTAGTGCAAGGATCAGCAAACAAGTTCCTGTAGGACAATCCAACACATGGATATATTTAAATAAAATCAACTTTTTGGCTTTTTTGTTTTATTTTATTGCTGCTAGACATCAACCTCAGGGATTTTCATGTACACTTATGGTAGGCAATCACCCTACTACTACTCTAGTAATAACTTGATTTGGAATGTTTCCACACCCATTTATTTATTGTCTATAACATATTTCAGATTATAGCCACAGAAATTCATTGGACTCCAATTTCTAATATGAATAAAGCTATTGTTCAATAAATTCATTCTTTATTCATGTCTTATTGTAATTTTAAGATATTGAGAAAAATTTTTAACAATATCTCAGGTTTTCCAAGTGAACATTTTTGAGATTAATAATAAAGTATTTTTCACCTTTTGTAGTACATATGTCACTTATCTCCTTTCCTTTCTTAAATATACCTATTTCTTGTTTAAGTAGTTTTGAATAGTGCATTTTTATTTACTTGCATTTAAATATAAACAACAATAGTTGGCATGCCTCAAGTTCAAGATTTTAAATAAAAAAATAAGTGTTGTGCCATCTAAAATTGTACTGTATACTACTTCATGGAAATGGTGCTTATTTGTTTCCACTTTCACTATTCTTTTAATTTGAAATACTTACCAATATGTTCTTTCATCTGCATTTCTCTTTAAACTATTGATTAGACATATTCTCTGATTGGAATGTCTTTAACTTCCATATTTATGTCTCTAGAATGTATTTTTCATTTTTTATAGATTCTCTTTACAGATGTCATAATTAGAGGTTTTCACTTGTATTAATTTGTGCTATTTTTGTGCCATTTTTGAGCTTTTAATATTCATGTATTTCCAAATTAATAAAATGAAGCACCAAGACTTCTGTTAGGTTTCCATAGTCCAGAAAATGTGTAAATGCCTTAAAATTCTAATGATCTGGTCTTTAAAGATGACTAGAAATCAGCTCTTAACCTATGCAGTATAATTGCCTTTCTAATGGTAGCTGATAGTCCCCTTTCAGATATGATCATTCATTCATTCATGTTTGTCACTTACTGAGATATTTTTTTATTTTTTTCATATTAGATTCAAACAATTTATGTAAATTTATATATAATTTGTATAGATTATTCTGTTAATTCAATTTTATTTTTATTTCTTTTTTCCACATTTTCAAATTGGTACATTATAGTTGTACATAATGATGGGATTTGTTGTTACATAATAATGTATGCACACAATATAACAATATCATTTGGCTAGTATCACTCCCTAAGTTTGTTTGTTTTTTTTTAACAAATTCATTTTTTTTCTGATCTGTGAAGCAGAGGCTAAGTAAGATAACATATATAGTCACAGTGTAGAAAAGTTGTGTTTTCTCTTTTCTTTTTTTTATTGGTTGTTCAAAACATTACAAAGCTCATGACATATCATCTTCCATGCATTTGATTCAAGTGGGTTATGAACTTCCATTTTTTTACCCCAAATACAAGTTGCAGAATCAAATCAGTTACACATCCACATTTTTACATAATGCCATATTAATGACTGTTGTATTCTGCTACCTTTCCTATCCCCTACTATCCCCCTCCCCTTCCCTCTCATCTTCCCTCTCTACCCCATCTGCTGTTGTTTAATTCTCTCCCTTGTTTTTTTCCCCCATTCCCCTCACAAAATCTTATATGTAATTTTGTGTAACAATGAGGGTCTCCTTCCATTTCCATACAGTTTCCCTTCTCTCTCCCTCTCTCGCACCCCACTCGTCTCTGTTTAATGTTTATCTTTTCCTCATGCTCTTCTTCCCTGTTCTGATCTTAGTTGCTCTCTTTATATCAAATAAGACATTTGGCATTTGCTTTTTTAAGGATTGGCTAGCTTCACATAGCATGATCTGCTCTAATGCCATCCATTTCCCTGCAAAATCCATGATTTTGTCGTTTTTTAGTGCTGCGTAATACTCCATTGTGTATAGATGCCACAGTTCTTTAATCCATTCATCTATTGAAGGGCATCTAGGTTGATTCCAAAGTCTAGTTATTGTGAATTGTGCTGCTATGATCATTGATGTGGCAGTATCCCTATAGTATGCTCTTTTAAGGTCCTCAGGGAATAGACCAAGAAGGGCAATAGCTGGGTCAAATGGTGGTTCCATTCCCAGCTTTCCCAGGAATCTCCATACTGCTTTCCATATTGGCCGCACCAATTTGCAGTCCCACCAGCAATGTACAAGTGTACCCTTTTCCCCACATCCTCGCCAGCACTTATTGTTACTTGACTTCATAATGGCTGCCAATCTTACTGGAGTGAGATGGTATTTTAGGGTGGCTTTGATTTGCATTTCTCTGACTGCTAGAGATGGTGAGCATTTTTTCATATACTTATTGATTGAGTGTATGTCCTCCTCTGAGAAATGTCTGTTCAGGTCCTTGGCCCATTTGTTGATGGGGTTGTTTATTATCTTATTGTTTAATTTTTTGAGTCCTTTGTATATTCTGGATATTAGGGCTTTATCTGAAGTGTGAGGAGTAAAAATTTATTCTCAGGATGTAGGTTTCCTATTTACCTCTCTTATTGTTTCTCTTGCTGAGAAAAAACAATGATAAAAGAAGGAAGGAAAAATCCTGCATCACATGGAAAATAAACAATGTGTTACTGAATGATCAATGGGTTAAAGAAGACATAAAGGAGGAAATCAAAAAATTCTTAGAGATAAATGACAATTCAGACACAACATACCGGAATCTATGGGACACAATGAAAGCAGTTTTAAGAGGGAAATTCATTTCCTGGAGTTCATTCCTCAAAAAAAGAAAAAAAACAACAAATAAATGAACTCACACTACATCTCAAAACCCTAGAAAAGGAAGAGCAAAACAACAGCAAATATAGCAGAAGACAAGAAATAATTAAAATCAGAGCAGAAATCAACAAAATTGAAACAAAAAAAACATTGAAAAAATTGACAAAACTAAAAGTTGGTTCTTTGAAAGAATAAATAAGATCGACAGACCCTTAGCCATGCTAACGAAGAGAAGAAGAGAGAAAACTCAAATTACTAACATACGGGATGAAAAAGGCAGTATCAAAACAGACACTACAGAAATACAGAAGATAATTAGAAAGTATTTTGAAGCCCTATATTCTAATAAAATAGAAGACAGTGAAGATATCGATAAATTTCTTAAGTCATATGAGCTGCCCATATTGAGTGAGGAAGACACATACAATTTAAACAGACCAATAACAAAGGAAGAAATAGAAGAAGACATCAAAAGACTACCAACCAAGAAAAGCCCTGGACCAGATGGGTATACAGTGTAGTTTTATAAAACCTTCAAAGAAGAATTAATACCAATACTTTACAAGTTATTTCAAGAAATAGAAAAAGAAGGAGCTCTGCCAAATTCATTCTATGAGGCCAACATCACCCTGATCCCAAAACCAGACAAAGACACTTCAAAGAAAGACAACTACAGACCAATATCTCTAATGAACATAGATGCAAAAATCCTCAATAAAATCCTAGTGAATCAAATACAAAAGCATATCAAAAAAATTGTGCACCATGATCAAGTAGGATTCATCCCTGGGATGCAAGGTTGGTTCAATACACGGAAATCAATAAATATTATTCACCACATCAATAGACTTAAAGATAAGAACCATATGATCATCTTGATAGACGCAGAAAAAAGCATTCGACAAAGTACAGCAACCCTTTTATGTTCAAGACACTAGAAAAACTGGGGATAATAGAAACTTACCTCAACATTGTAAAAGTATCTATGCTAACCCTCAGGATAGCATCATTCTAAATGGAGAAAAACTGAAGGCATTCCCGCTAAAATCTGGAACAAGACAGGGATGCCCTCTCTCACCACTTCTATTTAATTTAGTTCTTGAAATACTAGCCAGAGCAATTAGACAGACAAAAGAAATTAAAGGCATAAAAATCGGAAAAGAAGAACTTAAAATATCACTTTTTACAGACGATATGATCCTATACCTAGAAGACCCAAAAGGGTCTACAAAGAAACTACTGGAACTAACAAATGAATTCAGCAAAGTGGCAGGATATAAAATCAACACGCATAAATCAAAGGCATTCCTGTATATCAGCAACAAAACTTCTGAAATGGAAATGAGAAAAACCACCCCATTCACAATATCCTCAAAAAAAAAACAAAATACTTGGGAATCAATCTAACAAAAGAGGTGAAAGATTTATACAAAGAAAACTACAGAACCCTAAAGAGAGAGATAGAAGAAGATCTTAGAAGATGGAAAAATGTACCCTGTTCATGGATAGGCAGAACCAACATCATCAAAATGGCAATATTACCCAAAGTTCTCGACAGGTTCAACGCAATGCAATCAAAATCCTAATGGCATTTCTTGTAGAAATAGATAAAGCTATCATGAAATTCATATGGAAAAACAAAAGACCAAGAATAGCAAAAGCAATTCTAAGCATGAAGTGCGAATCAGGCGGTATAGCGATACCAGATTTCAAACTATATTACAGAGCAATAGTAACAAAAACAGCATGGTACTGGTACCAAAACAGGCAGGTGGACAAATGGTACAGAATAGAGGACACAGAGACCAATCCACAAAATTACAACTTTCTTATATTTGATAAAGGTGCTAAAAGCGTGCAAGGGAGAAAGAATAGCATCTTCAACAAATGGTGCTGGGGAAACTGGAAATCCATATGCAACAAAATGAAGCTGAACCCCTTTCTCTCGCCAGGCACAAAAGTTAATTCAAAATGGATCAAGGAGCTAGATATCAAATCAGAGACTCTGAACCTGATAGAAGAAAAAGTTGGCTCCGATCTACATATTGTGGGGTTGGGCTCCAAATCCCTTAATATGACGCCCATAGCCCAAGAGTTAAATACAAGAATAAACAAATAGAACTTACTTAAACTGTGTTATTTTTATCTGCATAAAATTTTTTTCAAAAATAGTCCTTCTTCTTGGTTCTCAAATGAAGTGCTACTAATCATCTGCTGTATTCTCTTCTGAGATTTTATTAAATATATTTATTTTTCAGTTATAGGTGGACCCAATATCTTTATTTTATTTTATGTGGTAATGAGTAGTAGTAGTGCCTCACGCATACTAGGCCAGTGCTCTGTCTCTGAGGCACAACACAGACCAGACTTGTGATTTTTATTAATTTATTTTTTCTGTAGGAGGTTTATTTCTACCAAGTTCCTTTCCCATCTTTTTCATATTTTAATTTGACAAAGAATCTCATTAAGTTGCTTAAGGCCTTTTTAAATTGCTGTAACTGGCCCTTATTTTGTAACCCTTTCATTCAGTCTTCCAAGTCAAATCACTGGGACAAAATACATGTATCAATTTTCCTGTCTTTTATGTTAGCTAATATATCTTTACTGGACTATGGTTATTATTCTTACTCATTACTAATATTAAATTTTCATTTGCCTTTCTTATTCCCTTTATTTAAGATTGAGAAGCTGGGCATAGTGGCTCATGCCTGTAATCTCACCACAGCCTCAACAACAATAACAATTTTTCATGGGAAAGAAATTCTTCCTTAATACTGTAATATAGAAATCCTGCCTAAGTTTCCAGTTTGGCAGAGGTATGATCACATTCTGACTTGTGAGCAGTGACCAGTGGTTTTACTACATGGTTAAAAACTCAGAAAGAGCACATTTAGAAATCTGGCAATAAATAATTATAGGCAAGAGGCACATGGATGCATATTTCTGAATGGAAAAAAGTGAGAATATTTGTAAGAAAAAATAACAGTATACTTTTTTTCAAGCCACAAACATTTGGGATTTTAAAAAAATATTATTTTGCAGCTGCATGCCCTTACCACTCCTCATTCTCTGACTCTTCTGGAGTATGAATATTTTTGGCCAGTGATTTCCTCTCTTTGGTAAGAATAATGATGATGATCATGGGAATTATGAAATGATATTGGTATCCCCTCTTTTAGGAAATTTTGACTTTGCTTCATCCCCTTTATGCAGTAATCTTACATTGAAAGCACAATTTACAACAAAAAATGAAAAATTAAAAAAAAATAAGTTAAAAAGACATTTTCTTTACTAGTTAAGAAATTTTAAAAGTTTTTCAAGTCTCATTATTTATGAACTTTAAATGTATTAGATAAAAAAAGAAAAAAATTTGCATAAAAATTATATTAATAGTATACAAAGATAGAAGATACACAAACAATATTGCTGAAAATGTGGAACAAGAAAGTTGCAAAATATTTTACATTAAACAGAGAAAAAATTCTAATTTTGTAGAAAAAGTTCTAAGAAGATAGTAATATAATCATTTTTAGTGACAACAAACATGTTATTTGAAGATTTATTTGATGCTAACATGTAATTTTATTTTCTTAAACCCCAGGAAGTTAATAGTTTTCTACTTCCTTAAAAAAATCAGAATAATGCAGTAAAATTGCAAAAAGAAAATTGATAACATGAACTATTATGTCTTTTTTTATTAAAAAATCTATAGGACTATGTTCATTAGCAAATTGTGTAATTTAAAATTTCTAGATGATATGTGATTTTAAGTGTATAAATACATATTTCCCACATAGGAAAACAACCACTTTAGAGTTGTCTAAAACTCACAGTAAAATCAGAAATATATTTCAGAATATAAACATTTTCCAATCACAAATTTCAAAGGCAGGTTAACATTATATACTTTTTTAATATTTATTTTTTAGTTGTTGTTGAACACAATAACCTTTATTTTATTTATTTATTTTTATGTGGTGCTGAGGATCAAACCCACTGCCTCGCACGTGCTAGGTGAGCACTGTACTGCTAAGCCACAACCCCAGCCCTACATTATATATTTTTATTTAAATATAATACAATACCTGAATTGCAAATATTACCTTGAGTATTGTCTTGTCTGCTTCATTATTATCTAATACATGCATTTCTGCTATCATTTATATGTCTTATATTTAAATTTATCTGACATTTATAATATCTATATAAAATATTTAGTTTTATTTTATTTTATTCACTACTGAAAAACCAGCCTCTACCTCAGAGCAAAGCCTGTCCAAGGAAGGGACATCAACTTTGTCCTTGGAAAAATCCACAGAGCACTCCTAGGCACATTCCCACCCTGCTAAGTTGTTTATCTACAAATAATAGGAGAGATCTGCTGTTCCAGGTGTTCCTGAATCAGTCAGGCTAGGTGGGGATCCATAGGAACCCCCTAGCAGCCACCAATCAGCATGAGACAAAAACCTGGGATGCCAGATGACCCTCTCAGTAGTTTATGGTGGTTGATAACATGTTGGGAAACCATGTAGTTCAGCATGAACACCCCTCTTGGCTTAAACCAATCAGTTCAAATGAATACCCCTTTTGTAGTGACCAATCACCCCTACCCAACTTGTTCCCACCAGTGAATGTGCTAATCATGTTTTGGAGTTGTTATTTGATTTTCCCATGGTGTGTGATGATTTCATAGAGATGGTATGATGTATGTGAAGTCCCTGCATTCTCCAAAGAATGTATAAATCTGCTGCAAACCCTGGGCTCGCGGCCTCTCAGTGTCACCAGTTGCTCTGTGTGCGTGCGCGGAGGACCAAGCTAGCTCGCAATAGACACCTCTTTGCTGCTTACATCAATCTTGGGTCTCTGTTGGTCTTTTTGGGGTCCTGAATTCGACCATAACACTACATGTGATGGTAGGAATTGAACATGGGTTTCTTAGCTTGGTAAATGCTCTACCACTTAAGCCACATCCCTCAAGTTTATTCTGGATAGACATGATTTTGGTTTATGATTGAAGCTATTACCAACAATTAGCTGGGGATATACTAATGCTAGTGTTAAATATTATTGCAAGTATAAAAAATGCAGCTAAATAGAATTTGATTATTTCAGAAGCCTATATTTATAAAGTTTAAATTTGTTATTGCATGTATCTTAACATGTTAAAAATATGTTC
The DNA here is from genome assembly GCF_048772815.1 of Callospermophilus lateralis. Classification (NCBI taxonomy): domain Eukaryota; kingdom Metazoa; phylum Chordata; class Mammalia; order Rodentia; family Sciuridae; genus Callospermophilus; species Callospermophilus lateralis. The sequence continues at coordinate 164,879,142 of NC_135305.1, forward strand.
CATACAAACATACTACAAAATTTCTCAAAATTTTGCTTAGCAAAAGGCTTTGGAGTAGAATTCAGTGGTAACACTAAAAAAGTCAGGATCAGGGTAAGTGCTAAGCACTTTGTTTTGAGCATGTGAACCTAAATTAGTAGCAATTACCAGTTCCCAACTGGCAACTGGCCTTGTGTAGCTCTTGGAAAGTTCAGATTAAAACTAACTACGCCATTCAGTCACACATTATTTATAGATTTGGCTAAAGTACTTGTGTCCCACATCTATGTGTTTCTGAAAGTTTGGACATTGTCTTAGTTTTCCTTACAATCATAAATTCTTCTTTAGTTGTGAGGCAAATAGAGAGTAACTAAAACATTTGTTTGAGAAAATTGGTTCATTTAATTGAATAGTGAGACATTTCTAAAAAAAATTTAATTTTTTAAAATTAATTTTGATAGCATCCATTTTCTTCCAGAGTTTTGTATACATTATTTCAAGCTGAAAAATCAGCTGAAATTCTTATTTGTTTACTTCTAAACAAATTACCAGTCATTTTCTTTCTAGCTGCTTTTAAAATTCTGTCCTTTTTCTGCAGATTAGGACTTTAAAAGAAAAAAAAAAACAATATATATATATATATATATATATATATATATATATATATATATATATATATATTGCATATATACGGATATATATACATACGTATGTGTGTGTGTGTGTGTGTGTGTGTGTGTGTGTATATATATATATATATATATATTTGTAGATGGACACGATATCTTTATTTATTTATTTTTATGTTGTGCTGAGGATTGTACCCAGTTCTTCACATGTTGGAGGCAATCACTCTACCACTGAATTATAGCCTCAGCCCCTAGGTAAAGCATTTTTATAATAATATTCCTTGGAATGGGTTGGTTGTAATTTTATATATTTGGAGTCCTGATTGCCTTGTGCATTTTATTTTCCACTTAATTATTAAGATTTGGTAATTTTTCTCTAAATGTATTATTGAATATAATTGTGCATTCCTTTTATTTGTACCTCAGTGTCCCTATAAATTTTAGATTTGGCATTTTAATACTACCCATATTTCTTGAAAATTGTGTTCATGTTCTCTTAACAGTTTTTTTTTCCATGATCAAGTTTCTTTGTCAAGATTATATTGTCTTTGTTCCCTCAACATCTATCTTTCAAATGATCTAGTCTATTGGTAATGCTTTCTATTGAATTCTTAATTTGGTTTCTTGATTCTCCATTTCAAGAATTTCCAATTGATTCTTCTTCAAAATTTCTATCTCCTTTTTGATGTGATATTTTACTTCTTGTATTTTCTGTCTGATTTCACTCCTTACACAATATTTTAACCCTTAGATCATCTTATCTATGAACTTTCTAAATTCCTTCCTTGGCATTTCCTGCAGTGCAGTGTCAGTGGAGTCTATTGTTGAATATACTCCAGTATTTTGTTTTGGATGTTTTCTTCTCTTGTTTTTTTCATATTGTTTATGTATCTACCCATATATTCAAATGAATCTGAAGCAGTGTGGCTTCTACTCTACAAGCTTTTAGTTATCCTGTAGGTTTCCAGTGCCTCACAGATTAGGGGGAGTCAAATAACTGCAAAACCTATGCATATAACATATAGGATTAAATTAAGTGATTAGTTTCTATTATGACATCTACAATGTTGATTGACACAATAAATAGAAATGGTGGGGCCAGCAATATTTTTCAGTAAAGATAGTAGTTAATTCATGAATTATGTTCATTGTAAACTTAAACAATCGGTAATTCCTATGACTTCCAGTGTTTTAACTACTTGTACAGAATTAATGGTGGGGTCTGACATTTTACAAACTAACCAGTGATAAGAAAAGTTAAAAATAGAGTTAATTAAGAGGAAAGAACAAGACATAAGGGTAGACAAAGTTTTGCAATTCCAAAAGTTGAATAGGGCTCATGCAGCGGCAACATAGGGTGTGTTGTTTATGAGGAGGAACAGAAAGAATACAAGTAAAAATAAAAAAAGGAAGAGTGAAAGATGGAACAATGAGTTTGGCTTCTGTTGGTTTATCTTCTATTTTTTATAGATTTTTAAATTACTGTTAGTATCCACATATTATAAAGACTACTTGGCCTTTGGTTGATTGGGTCTAGTATGCTGATTTTATGCCCTTTGGGTTTATACTGAAAAGTGGGATAACTTGGTCAACTAGTGGTTACATTACAAGTTTTCTGAGGAATCTCCATACTTCTTTCAGAATTGGTTGCACCAATCTGCAGTTCCACCAGCAATGTATGAGTGAACATTTTCCCTACATCCTTGCCAACATGTATTGTTACTTGTATTCTTGATAATTGTCATTCTGACTGGAGTGAGATGGAATGCCAGTGTAGCTTTAATTTGCATTTTTCTAATTGGTAGTGATGCTGAACATTCATTTCATATATTTGTTGGCTCTTTGTATTTCTTTTGTAATGTGCCTATTCAGTTCCTTTGCCCATTTAGTGTTTGGAATATTGTTTTTTACAGTGTGAAGTTTTATGATTCCTTTTTATATCCTGGAGATGAATTCTCAACCTGATATGCAGGTGGCAAAGATTTTCTCCCATTTAAGTTCTCTTCGTATTCTTGATTGTTTCCTTTGCTGTGAAGAAGATTGCTAAATGGTCAACTCATGCAACTCTTGAAGCAATTCAATGATAAATGATGCATGGAAACCAAAAATATAACTTACTATGTATCATGCTCATTTTTAAGAGTCATAAGGCCTCCATGAGATAAAGGCAGTGATAATCCTATTTAAAATCATGAATGCAGGTTCACAAAATGTATGCCCTTTAACCAAATCCCAGTTTCAGTAGGTCATAGAATAGATAGAAACCTAGTTCTGCACTGTTAGTTGTGTTTGCTGTGAGCCAGGCTGCAGTAACAGGCCCAACAATCTAATAAATTCAGAATAGGGATAATAAGACATTCTTATTAAAACCTATAGGCCCAGATTATATGATGGTTTAACATTATGTACTGTTTACCAGTGTTAGATGTTTGACAATTTAACTATTGTTTAGCATTTATTGCAGATTTTTCTAGCCACAGATGTTGGGGTGGCTGAGGTAGAGAGAGAGACTCTGCTTTTGATCATATAAAATAACAAATTGGTTCATTCAAAAGTTGACAGATGTTCCTGAAGTGTGTTAGAACAATCAAAAAAGTGAAAGAAGTTCAAGGGTGAGAAGTAAGCCTGTATTCTCATTACAACTGATACAAATATATAAATGTATTAATACAAATTGTCATTTGTTTTACCTGCTTACCCCACCACCACCACCTTGTATTTCCATTTTGACTTCAGAGAGAAAAAAGAATTAAAGAAATCAATGAATAAACAGATGCAGGAATAGATAAAAGAAGCAAAATGCAAAGACCAGAAGCATATGGAAAAGTAAGTAAAAAGGGTCTTCTCTACCCTACCTTATATCTGGGAATGATTTTATTCTGCTTCAGAGTAACAGGTTTATAACTAGACAGCACCCCCCCCCCCGTGAATTTCTCCTCTGTTTAACTTTCCAAATGACCACCATTGTAAGCAATTTAATAGTAAACTCTTAACTATGGGGTAGTTCAATATAAGGTTGAGGCACACTCAGTGCCTTTTAGATAAAAATATAAGAGCTTGGGAGATGGTTAAAGCACCACTATCTGAGTTTTTGAGCATCCTTCATTCAGAGCATGTGGAGAAAACAGAGCTTGTGTCCTGGGAGGCACCTGACCTTTGTCCAATATCAGGCAAATAGTACCCTTCTAGGAGTAATAAGAATGTTGGGAGTTCATTTTGAGGTGTGAGGTTTCAGATTAGTTGGTGTAATGATCTATTGCTTTAAGGCAAAGATAAATATTTTCTGCACAAGCATCCTGGAAGTGGTGTATCAAGAAGTATGTGGGCTCATGATGGTTTATACTTTGTAAAGGGTATGTGAACATTTTGTGAGCTTGTTGTGAACTTATGGATGCAAATAACATGCCTTGTTGTACTTTTGATCTTTAGCAATCTTCAGAGTTGCTACAGGGTGTAAGCACTCTATAATCAGTGTTTCTTCAAAAACTACTCTGTATAAAATTGTTACTCTGAAAATAGAAAAGAATCATTTGATGAAACATGATGTAAAAGGGAGTTTTTATTTTTTTTTACTTGTAGTTAGATGCAATATCTTTCTTTCTTTCTTTCTTTCTTTCTTTCTTTCTTTCTTTCTTTCTTTCTTTCTTTCTTTCTTTATTTATTATGTGGTGCAGAAGATCGAACCTAGGGCCTTGCACATGCTGGGAACGTGCTCTAGGCAAGTGCATGATACATAGTAAGTTATATTTTTGGTTTCCATGCATCATTTATCATTGAATTGCTTCAAGAGTTGCATGAGTTGCCCATTTAGCAACTGAGTCACAACCCCATCCCCAAAAGGGAGTTTTTCTGTAATCATAAGTGATAGAAAAGTGTGGCAGCCTCCAGGTGTTGCCAGACCAAGCTTCAGGTGCCTCATTACTGGAAAACCAATTGTCAGTATTTGGGAATTAGTGGGAAAGAAATCAGGTTTACTGGGGGTCCAACTCTTCTGTGGAAGAGGGAGGGAGCTGTCATCCTCATTGTGCTCTTGGGGATTTCAGAAACACAAAAGGTTTTTATAGGGAGAGAAAGATGGGATTGTGAGGCAATGGCAGGGAAGGTTTCTCTAAGCAGGACTTTTGTCATCCAGGGTTTGTCTTCTTTTCTTTCTTTCTGAATGAGCCATCACAGTGGAACTTAACTTTCTGGAGCAGTACCTGTACTTTCTTTAAACAGACATATTTCCTTCTGCATGTTAAATGTCACAGAAATTTACTTGTTTTGTGTTGATACATAATGAAAGACTAAGAAGAGGCATAACACATTCTGATTTGATCTGATTATCACCAGATTTTTTGGGTTTTGTAAATCTGAAGAAACATTATACAGCAATTCACATCTTAATCAGCTGCAGCTTTTCTCCAGAAGTTAGAAACCTGGGTAGAAGAGAGGGTGTGATTCTGTGGGGGTGCACAGAAAAGGAAGCTGAAGTAACTATCCAGGACAGCTCCCAGTGGAGACATCCTTCTCACTTTTTTCTTTGTTTTTGGCTAATGAATCCAGAGGCACTTTACTATACAACTGTACTTATATATGTTTACTTTTTAAAAAATTTTTTGTGCCAGTATCTCAGTAAGTTGTTGAAACTGGCCTCAAAGTTGAGATATCCTGTCTCAGCCTTCTGAGTAGATGAGGTGAAAAGAGTATAGCACTGAATCTGGATAAGGGTGGCCACTTTTACATAGAAGCAGTCTTTATTTTTAATGTGTTGTTATGAAAATATACAAACACAAAAATATAAGTACATGGAATACCATCCCACCCTTTCCTGTGTACCTATCACCATGTTTCAAATCTTATCTCTAGAGTACTATATATGAAGGGTAATTCTTGAGCAGGACAGCATATGATGAAATAGACAATATAGATTAAAAGAGCTTCAATTTTTAAAAAAGCACAAAAGCTTTTGAATTTTCCTGAAAATTAACCTTTTTTAGTATGTATTTTATTATAGATAGAAGAGGTACAAAGTAAATGACAAGAACAGCTCATGGAAAAATACGAGGAGATCTGTTAGCAGATCTTGGATAGGGAGCCCAAGGTAAATACAAATGACATTTAATCTCAATTCAATAAGAATTAAAAACTTCCTGCTTCATGTAAGCAGGGTTGCATTCCACAGAGACTGGACTGTGATGCCTGGAGTCCTCAGTACATTCCTGAATGACATCACTGCCAGCCCAACCATGTCCTGGAAGGGCACCCATCAGCCAGTAGGGAAGGCTTCAGTATGTCTAAGGGTATGGGGAGGCATTTTAGTCCCTGTCAGTAGAGGCTCCAGGAGACCAGCACAGTGCTGTTGAGGAAGGTTGGGGTGAAAAGAAGACAGGGATGGGGAGTGTCTTGGAGCCTGGTGTAGGGGTTCTGTGCAAGGCAGAGGAGGCAGAGTCTGGGAGTTTGTTAGGGGCAGCAGCCTCACAGAAGTGATAGCATGCCAAGCTTGGGAACTGGGTAGAGGTGGGTGTACTTGGGGCTTTAGGACCTGGGCATGGGGACTGGAGTGGACAAGGGAAGCACACTTGGACTGGAATAAAGGAAATATTACTTTTATTAATAAGTGTCCTGAAGTTGTTTCATTTAAAGTCAAGTTTCAGAACTTGAGCTGCCAGTGGAAATGTTTCCTCTAAAGAAGAACTTGCAGGGTTTCAGTATGGTCTGTAGATCAGGTGAATTGTTCTTAGGAGTGGTTATTTTTTTTCCCCACTGGTCATTCACCCCAGCTCAATGGAATGGTAGTGATCCACTCTTTTGTATGCTAAAGATTTCCACGTCCATGCACAACTTAATGTTACTGGAAACATTTTGTGTAATTCTCCCTTGACTTTTCTTTTATTTTGTGTTTCCCAATAAGCAGAGTAACTATCCAGTGGTGTTTGTCAGCATGGTCCCCGGTGTCTATACAAACATTTAGAAAGACCACAGGAGATCCTTTTTGAAGTGCATGATGAGAGACTTTGAGTCCAAATAGAATTCACAAGTGTGTAATTAAGTGTTCAAAAGTATTTTAAAGATTTATTATAACACCTCTACTTTGAACCTGAGGGGGACCATGACATTCTCAAGTGAGAAGGAAAAAGGATTCTGCAGTATGATTGATCCTTCAAGGTATCTCTGAACAGAAAAGTATTGTGTTGAGAATAATTTAGCTACATATTGAGATTTGTGTGTATCTTACCTAGATGGCAGAATCTAGAATTGTTTTAGTTTAACCTTGATTTGTTAGTACTGTAATAGTGGCGAGGACATTGCCATGACTTTTCTTATCTTTCTTGCTTTCAATTTCCTTCTGTATGTAAACTTAAAAAAATGTGTGTGAGTGAAGTTCTTATTTTTTTCACATTCTGTTGTAAATGATGTTTATATTTTGACCACTAGAAACTTAGATGTACCATGTTCGTGGTAGTTAAATATTAATACAGGTTATTTTAGCTTATTCTGTTCACACTCAGCTTTGATAAATGTACCCCTGTTAGGAAAACATTGTGGTTGGTATTAGAAGTGTATGAAAATAGAGGCACCATTGCCTATGATCCTTGACCTGTTAGTTTTCAGGTCTTGCTTGCTGAGTAGAAGAAGGTTTTTGAGCCTCAGGTCAGTAACTTGTTTCTGGTGAAGAGTATTTCTTGATAATCTTGTGCTCTAGTTTCTTTTCTGTGTGTGACAGGTTATGTTGATGGGAGAGGATGCCAAGTATAAAGGGAAGGATGGTGCTCCAAAGCCAAGGAAATGATCCCTAGAAACATCAGGTCCCACACTCAGACCAAGAGTGATCTGCAGGTACTTGAGATTCTGACACTGGCCATGAGTCAGTGGATAGGAGACCCTTGGAGGCCCTTCTGCAGGAGGCACTGGTTTGAATTTGACTAGCAAGGCTGTGTGGGCTCTGGTTCAACCTTCACTTGGCAGACACCATCACCAATGCCTGAAGATGGAAGAGCACCCTCCAGATCTGGGTTGTGCTTGACTCCATGGAAATGGCACAAACGGAGCAGTTAGTTGTGGCCTACATGACAGGAAAGTGTGTTCCTGAACAGTTGTTACTGGGAGGACCATCTGCCTTCTACACACACACCACAGAACTTTGGCTGCCTGGAAGCCCTGGGAGATATGTCTAGGCATTAGTGAGCAGCAGGAGAGTGGGAGGTAGTGGGAGGTCCCAGAAAGGGGAAGAGGTAGAACTCAGGGCCCTGTCAGGATAGGGTTCAGGTGGGGGTTAGGCTAGTGTGGGGTGGGATTGTTGGGAGGGGAAACAGTGGGAGTCAGAGCAGGGGCTACTGGCTGAGGAGTAGCAGTTTGAGTCTGGGAATTGGCTGAGTGATCTTTGCAGAGGTTTGAGAATGCCAAGCCTGGGACACACATGCCAAGGATGTAGGGCCTGCACCTGGAGGTGGGGTGGAGCCACTGCAGGGCGGGGGAAGTATTATATGGCAAATGTGCATGGGTGTTGGTTACAGGGGAACTTTCTTTTCTTATGAAGCACATTGAAATAGTGAATGTAAAATCCAGGTTCTGAACATCATCTGACACTGTTTTTTTTCTCTGTAAGGAGTCTACTACAAACTTGTGACTTCTTCACTGTAGTTGATAGGTCCTAGCTGATTGGTAGTGGTTTATTCTTTTGTATACCAATGATTCCTATAATTTAAAACAAGCTCACATTGCCCCAAACACTTTTTGTATCTTTTCAGGTACTTTCAAGTTTGTTTTACCTTTGCCAGTAAACAATGTCTTTCCAATGACGTTTGTCATCAAGTTTTGCAGCCTGAGTACTTGGTAACTTTGCTGTCTGTCACATTCAATATGTTTAAAGGCTCACCCATCTTAAGAACTACCTTGCCACAGAAAATTTGTATATGCAGGTGTCCTGGTTTAAATGCTAGCATGTTGCACTTTGTTTCCCCTACCTCTAGACAACCACAGCAGGCCAAGATGGAGGATCCTAACTTGGCAAGACCTATAGCTCCAGGAGTGAAGCTTCTTCCATGTTTGTGTTTGAAGGGAAGAAGGAGCCTTCAATACTAGTGGCTGGCTTCCAAAATGAAGCAGGGAGGCCCAACAATTGAGAGACCAGATACTGCAGGAGCTGGAATAGTGTCTGGACCATCTAAGAGTCCCTGCAGAGTAGGCCCTGCATCAATGGGAAGGCCTACGCAATTTCACAAGTTGCTTCTCTGAGACCTGAGGTGTGTCTCTGAAGCAAGTTAGGATGGCAATGAGGTTGTGGGTGAATTGATCAGCACCATGAAGTGTACCTTCTCAAAGTCACAAGGAGAAGGAGAAAAAGGAAAGAGCAATATCTCAGATCATTGTTAAGTGCTAGTCTGACTTACTCAAATATTGAAGTTTGGGGTTGAGAGAACACAAAGTCATTCTGGCCAAGGAAGAAGAAACTGTGAATGGATGGGGTCTTTGTATTTTTGGAAGAATAGAATTGGTGATTGGTCTTTGGCTAACACCATGCACTCCATTTTCCAGGAACAGGCCTTATAATAATGACCCTGGTAGAAGATCACCTTATGTGTGTGTATGTTGCATATCCTGGCATCAGCTGTGCTGTTGGTGACATCGTCATTCTGCTCATGGGCCATTATCTATCTGTCCCTGATTTGGCAGCCCTGTTTGGATATTTAATAATTCCTGCACTCCTGTTTGCTGATCAAGACATGATATTGTTGATCCTGGTGTATCAGTAGCAGACTGTGTACTTGCGTTTATATTGGAGAACCAGACTTTGGCCATGGACTTGAAGTTACTTGAGAAAGAAGCTGTGATATACTGCAGAATTTGACTGAAAGCAAAGGTGGTAAAATTGATATCAATATTGTACTTGGGATAGACATGTCAAAACCCAAGAATATACTAACAGATGTGAAAACCATGACTGAAGTTTAGAAAGTAAGGAGTTTTGGGATTCTTCTGAATGAGTTACAGCAGCTCTCCACTCACTCACTACACTCTGTACTGCCCTTCAGGGACTTATGAACTGTTCCCATAGCCTCAGTTGATACATGTGCAATGTTCCTTTCCTCTGGCACTTAAATCATCTGATGTTTCTTAGGACATATACTTTTGTTTCTAATTCAGTTCCTCATTGAGAAAGAAATCTTAGAAGCTTCAGAGCATTTTTATTTATTCTAAAGTACATTTTATACTGTAGTTAGTACTTTACCCTCTTACATCTTTGTAACCAGTCAGGTGGCTCTTCTCTGTGTGATCTTCTTTCTATTTTTATGTGACCCCTTGTTTGTTCTTCATTTTTTCTCTCTAGCTTTTGAATCGGAGATAAAACATGCAACAATTTCCATTCTGCATCTGGATTATTTCACTGATCATGTCATTTCTAGTTTTGTTCATCATTTTGTTCTACATAGCAGTCTTGGTTGGCAAGTGTTTCCTTTCAAAGCTTGGAACATTTCACTCCAACTCTCCTTGATTTTAAAGTCTGAGGTGAGAAGTTTGAAGTGAGGCTTTATAAACATACTTAAATTTATACAAACAAATATAAACTTATATAAATGTAAATAAATGTGACCTCATGTTTTTATTGTATATGTTTTACTATTTTTTCTTATTTCCATTGTTAGTCACTTGATTATAATATGTCTTGCAGAGCTGCTTTTTTTCTTAATCTTTTTTCTTTGGGATTCTGTATGGGTCATGTATGTTTATGTCTATCTTATTTTTAATGTTTGAAATTTTTTCTAGTGATATTTTGTCAAAAATGTTAATGCTATTAGCCTGAATCTCCATGTTCTTACATTTTGCCAAGATTTTCTATTTAATCTTGGGCCCAAAGCAATGATGTTTGCCAATATGTACTGAAACTTTTGAAAATGTGAGCACAAATAAACTTTCCTCCTTTAAATTTTTTTCTGGTATATTAGTCATATTAATAAATAACTATTAACAGGAAAGGAGATTTTTTTATTAAGATTTTGAGCTTTTGCTTTATTTCAACTTATTCTGTTCTATGTTTTAAGGCTATTTTGAAGTGGAACTTAATGTATCTCAATTTTATTTATTAAGGTTTACATTTTTATTTGTACCAGTTTTGCTTCAATGTAAGTTTCTCTTCAAAGTAAAATTGTACAAAATTGGTTGAGACTATAAATTTGATCCATCAGATCCTCCAGGAATGTTCTTATTTAATATGCATAAGCTTATCTCAAATGATTTGGAGAGCTCTTCAGGCCTGGGAGCTTAATTTAAAGAGAAGAAAATTTTAAATTAAAAGCTGCAAGTTATAAATGCATTTTTGAACCAACTCATATCTTTCTCAGCTGTGTTGTACTTGTCAACCACCTGTGGGAAATTTCACTAAGATGTTTCAATTATTATCTTGCAACTATAGGATTAATATTTACTGATATTGTTCTCAAGACAAATCATAAGTGTGCTTTCCACTGATACTTTGACAGCAATAGTCACTACACAATTTTAAAATAACAGATATTTTCTCCTCTAAATCTACTTTCTGACAGGGTGCAGTAAGTAAATGTTGTGTGGAGTTGTATGGAAAACTAAATAGCTGTAGCCAACAGACTATATAAACATTTGATAATGTATCTGAATCACAGATATCAAGGTACATTTCTATTGAAGACTAATAAAATAACAGAAGATTTTGAATCACTCCTTCTTCATACTTATAAACCATTCATTTAAAAAATGATTGTAGTAGAGTGACATGATTTTAATGAAACTCATATAATTATATGAGCATCTCAATTATACTTGAATGGCATTCCCTTGCCCTTCATTAATACATCATCATATTACACAGAGTGAGAATTAAGTAATGAACTTTCCTGTGGTTGGCAGTATGATTGATATTGGTGCAGAAACAGAGGATCTGTCCTTAAACCATAAGTGCTCTTCAGCAGGGAGTAAATGCTCATATAATTAGATATCTATAACTATCAGCTACCATAACTTCTAATATGATGATATGTAAGTAAGTAGTTTTATATTGCCTTTATCAGTCATATGGATAAGGTTACTTTTTGGTTTTCCATTTGTTATTCTTATTTGTTATTCAGAAAGTCATTCTTTAGCAACTACTTTGCATTCAGCACTATTTTGGATACTGGAAAATCTATATTAGCATTTTGACTTTTGTATTTTATTTTTTACTTTCAATATTGAAAATGTTGTCTATCCCTTTCTGTTTCAGGACATGAATGTATCTGTAAGGATTTCAAAGTGGGGTTAAAATAAATAAAGGACCCAAACTGTGGGAGGCCATCCTCACATGTGATTTGAGTTACCTCCCTGGCTGGGTGAGAGGTGATTAGACACAGTTGTGTCAGAGTTTTCCCCACCCTTTTCCAGATCCGAGGGCTTGTCGGTGCAGAAGCATGTCTGGCCACTGCCCCGAATACCCAATCGTTGCCCCTGACCTTAAGAAGCTGCCCCCCTTAACCTTCATTGGATGGGATTTTCCCTGGAATTTTTTGTTCCCCAATAAAAGCAATAAAAGTCCACTCCCTGGCGTCTCTCTCTCTCTCTCTCTCTCTCTCTCTCTCTCTCTCTCTCTCTCTCTCTCTCTCCCGCCTCTTCCGTTAAACCTCGCTACCACATTAGGTAGCTGGAGGTGGGAGCTAGGAGAAGTCGTTCCAGAGCTGGTTTTAAAGGTAATTAGAGTCTTGTCTCTTTAATTTAAAACTCCCTAGCATTTACTCAAGAATCGAACCTTCTTTAATGAAGCCAGCACTGATTGCTTGCCAGACAACCAAAAAGCACTTAACCACAAGCCATTATATAAAGAGCATGAATCATACTGTCTTTAATTAAGTATATCTAAGTCTAAAAGGCCAGGAGGCTCATCCTGTTTATAAATAGGTTGAGTTCTTTTGTGAGTCTTGAGTGTTGTTATATATCTATATCTATGTATCTATCTATCTATCTATCTATATCTATATCTATATCTCTCTCTCTCTCTCTCTCTCTCTCTCTCTCTCTCTATATATATATATATATATATATATATATACACATATTTGGTTCAGTAATATACATATATGCAGAAATACATATACATACTTGTATATGTATGGAATATGGCTTCTAAGAGACAGAGGGACATAAAATGATTATAGATATTTGTAGATTTTTAAGCTGAAACATAATCAGTGCCAATTAGCTTTTTTTCTTTCCACATTTTTTTAATTTGTTCATTATAATTGTACATGACAAGATTTCTTGTTAGATATTCATACATGCACACAATCTAACAATATAATTTGGCCAATATTGCTCCCCAGCACTTCTCCCCTACCTGCCTACCTCCCACCCCTTGGTCTTTTTAAAAAAAATAATAATTTCCCTTTGATTTTCTTGAGATCATCCCACACACACACCTTTTTGTTTTCTTTTTTCTTCTCTAGCTTGCACACATGTGAGAAAACATATGACCCTTGACCTTCTGACTTTGATGTATTTTGCTTAACATTATGGTCTCCATCCATACTCCTGCAAATCACATGATTTTATTTTTCTTTGTGACTGAATAAACTTCTGTATTACCTCACTTCTCTTTGGATTCCTGGTGTTAGGCACATAGGGAAGCTAGTGCTAGTCCACCATATTGATGATAGAAATAGGACAGCCATCCTTCCTCCTTCGCCTCCAATTTCAGTGTTCCTCCTGTGTGCTTGCTGTGATCTTTGAGAGTTATCTTTCATCCTTGTCGTGGAATAGTATGACTTCCTGTAAGGATGAAAGATACTAAGCCAGGGAAGTAAACAGACAGCTGTGGGGGGGAATTCCAGTTATTTGATTTTTTTTTCTGAACACCTAGAAGCATTTTTTATTTGTTCTACTTAGTTATACATGACACTGAATGCATTTTGACACATCATACATACAATGGAGTATAATTTCTCATTCTTCTGGTTGTACATGATGTAGACTCACACTGGTCATTTAGTCATATATGCACATAGGGTAATTATGTCAGATCCATTCTGCTATTCTTCCTACCTCCATTCCTCTTCCCCTCCCTTCACTCCCCTCTGTCTGATAACCTCTGTTCTTTCCTAGGCACCCACACCCTGTGAATTAGCATCTGAAAATCAGAGAAAACATTCAGCCTTTGGTTCTTTGAGTTTAGCTTATTTTGATTAGCATGGTATTCTCCAGCTCCATTCATTTACAACCAAATGCCAAAATTTTACTCTTCTTTAAGGCTGAGCAATATCCAGTTGTTTGTACATGCCACATTTTCTTTATTGAAAGGCACCTAGATTGGTTTCATAATTTAGCTATAACATTGATGTGACTTCATCACTGTAGCATGCTGACTTTAAGTCTTTTGGGTATAAACTGATAAGTGGGATAACTGGGACAATTCCAAGTTTTCTGAGGAATCTCCATACTGCTTTCCATAGTGGTTGCACCAATTTGCCTCCCCACGAGCAAGGTATGAGTGTACCTTTCTCCTATATCCTCACGAACATTTTTTTTTATTTTTCTATTTTTTATGTATGCAAAACAGTCATCATTTATTATTTATGATTAAGGTATTGCAAATCAAAGTCATAATAAGAGAAGACTTAATGGCTAGAAGGATGGCTACAATCAAAGACATGGACAACAACATATGTTCTCAGGGACAAAAACACACAGTGACCTGGGGAAGGAAATGTAAAGGATGTGGCTGCTTTCTAGCACAGTCTGGCAACTCCTCCCATGTTAGACAGAGACTTACTAAGTGACCCTGCAAACCCACTACTAGGTGTGAAAAACAAAGTTAGACATGCACACAAAATTTTGTATATGAGTGTTCACAGCAGTGTTATTCAAATTGCCAAAAAGTACAAGTGACTCAGTCAACTAAGAAAATAGATTAATAAATATGAAATATCCATCTAATGCAATGCTGTTCTGCAATAGAAAGGAATGGAGTACTCATAAAATGCTACAACATGAGTGAACCTTGAAAATATAGGCCAACTCAAAGAAGCCAGTCATAAAAAGACAGGGTCTAATTAGTTGCTGAAGGCCCTGATTTTATCCTTAATGAAGGAAGAGCCACTTGGCACTTTGTCCCATAGGCAGACAGCCACACACCTCTCCAGGCACAGTTAGTGAAGGCTTACTGAAAAGTTCCTAGGAGAAGACAGGTTTCACAGCATGCTTTTCATGGTTCCTCCCCCAAGTTCCCTGGGGCCACAATTCCTTTCAACACCTGTTCCTCCAGCAGGTGCTCCAGACAGAAGGCAGCATATTCCAGAATATTCCTTGTCGTGCCAGCCCAGACTTGTCCATTTCTGCCTTACTTTGTATCTCATCAGAGAGCCACTTTCAAGGTTGCTCAGGGCAGAGCTCACTGTTCTCAGGCAGCAGGCCCTGCAGCCTCCAGGAGGTGCTGTCCTTAGAGGCATGGGCTCATGAAAGAGAGGGGACTCAGGAATCACCAACATTTATTGTTGCTTGTATTCTTGATAATTGCCATTCTGACTAGAGTGAGATGAAATATCAGTGTAAATTTGATTTACATTTCTGAACATTTTTTTTTCATATATTTGTTAATTGCATTTTTTTCTTTTGTGCAGTATCTGTCCAGATTCTTAGCCCACTTATTCATTGGGTTGTTGTCATTATTATTGGTGTAAAGATTTTTGAGTTTTTCATGTATTCTGGAGATTACTGTATCTGAGGTGCATGTGTAAAGATCTTCTCCCATTCAATAGGCTTTCTCTTTATGTTATTGTTTCTTTTGCTGAGAAATGTTAAAAGGCTACATCTTTGATTCTATCTCATTTATTGATTCTTGATTTTAATTTTTGTGTTTTAGGGGTCTTGTTAAGAAAGTTAGGTTTCTAAGCTGATGTGGTAGAAATTTGGGCCTACTTTTTCTTCAGTTAGTTGCAGGCTCTCTAGAGTTCTAGTGTCTAAGTCCTTGATTCACTTTTTTTTTCTCTCTTTTTTTTATTGGTTGTTCAAACTATTACAAATCTCTTGACATATCATATTTCATACATTAGATTCAAGTGGATTATGAACTCCCATTTTTACCCCAAATACAGATTGCAGAATCACATCGGTTACACATCCACATTTTTACATAATGCCCTATTAGTAACTGTTGTATTCTGCTACCTTTCCTATCCTCTACTATCCTACCTCCCCTCCCCTCCTCTCCCATCTTCTCTCTCTACCCCATCTACTGTAATTCATTTCCCTCCTTGTTTATTTTCCCCTTCCCCTCACAACCTCTTATATGTAATTTTGTATAACATTGATGGTCTCCCTCCATTTCCATGCAATTTCCCTTTTCTCTCCCTTTCCCTCTCACCTCATGTCTCTTTTTAATGTTAATCTTTTCTTCTTGCTCTTTCTCCCTGCTCTTTCTCCCTGCTCTGTTCTTAGTTGCTCTCCTTATATCAAAGAAGACATTTGGCATTTGTTTTTTAGGGATTGGCTAGCTTCACTTAGCATAATCTGCTCTAGTGCCATCCATTTCCCTGCAAATTCCATGATTTTGTCATTTTTTAGTGCTGCGTAATACTCCATGGTGTATAAATGCCACATTTTTTTTTTCTCCATTCATCTATTGAAGGGCATCTGGATTGTTTCCACAGCCTAGCAATTGTGAATTGTGATGCTATGAATATCGATGTGGCAGTATCTGTGTAGTACGCTCTTTTAAGGTCTTCAGGGAATTGTCTGAGAAGGGCAATGGCTGGGTCAAATGGTGGTTCCATTCCCAGCTTTCCCAGGAATCTCCAGACTGCTTTCCAAATTGACCGCACCAGTTTGCAGTCCCACCAGCAATGTACAAGAGTACACTTTTCCCCACATCCTCGCCAGCGCTTTTTGTTGTTTGACTTCAGAATGGCTGCCAATCTTACTGGAGTGAGACGGTATCTTAGGGTGGTTTTGATTTGCATTTCTCTGACTGCTAGAGATGGTGAGCATTTTTTCATGTACTTGTTGATTGATTGTATGTCCTCCTCTGAGAAGTGTCTGTTCAGGTCCTTGGCCCATTTGTTGATTGGGTTATTTGTTATCCTATTGTCTAATTTTTTTGAGTTCTTTCTATATTCTGGATATTAGGGCTCTATCTGAAGTGTGAGGAGTAAATATTTGTTCCCATGATATAGGCTCCCTATTTAGCTCTCTTATTGTTTCTCTTGCTGAGAAAAAGCTTTTCAGTTTAAGTAAGTCCCATTTGTTGATTCTTGTTATTAACTCTTGTGCCATGAGTGTCCTATTAAGGAATTTGGAGCCCGACCCCACAATATGTAGATCGAAGCCAACTTTTTCTTCTATCAGACGCAGAGTCTCTGATTTGATATTTAGCTCCTTGATCCACTTTGAGTTAACTTTTGTGCATGGCAAGAGGAGGGGATTCAGTTTCGTTTTGTTGCATATGGATTTCCAGTTTTTCCAACACCATTTGTTGAAGATGCTATCCTTCCTCCATTGCATGCTTTTAGCTCCTTTATCAAATATAAGATAGTTGTAGCTTTGTGGATTAGTCTCTGTGTCCTCTATTCTGTACCATTGGTCCACCTGCCTGTTTTGGTACCAGTACCATGCTGGTTTTGTTACTATTGCTCTGTAATATAGTTTGAAATCTGGTATCGCTATACCACTTGATTCATATTTCCTGATTAGAATTGCTTTTGCTATTCTGGGTCTTTTATTTTTCCATATGAATTTCATGATTGCTTTATCTATTTCTACAAGAAATGCCTTTGGGATTTTGATTGGCATTGCATTAGAGAGCTTTTGGTAATATCGCCATTTTGATGATGTTAGTTCTGCCTATCCATGAACAGGGTATATTTTTCCATCTTCTAAGATCTTCTTCTACTTCTCTTTTTAGGGTTCTGTAGTTTTCATTGTATAAATCTTTCACCTCATTTGTTAGGTTGATTCCCGAGTATTTTATTTTTTTGAGGATATTGTGAATGGAGTGTTTTTCCTCATTTGCGTTTCAGAAATTTTGTCGCTGATATACAGAAATGCCTTTGATTTATGCGTGTTGATTTTATATCCTGCAACTTTTCTGAATTCATTTATTAGTTCTACTGTTTTTTTTTTTTGTAGACCTTTTTGGGTCTTCTAGGTATAGAATCGTGTCCTATGCAAACGGTGATAATTTAAGTTCCTCTTTTCCTATTTTATGCCTTTAATTTCTTTCATCTGTCTAATTGCTCTGGCCAGTGTTTTGAGAACTATATTGAATAGAAGTGGAGATAAAGGGCATCCCTGTCTTGTTCCAGATTTTAGAGGGAATGCCTTCAATTTTTCTCCATTCAGAATGATGCTAGCCTGAGGCTTAGCATAGATAGCTTTTACAATGTCAAGGAAAGTTCCTGTTATCCCTAGTTTTTCTAGTGTTTTGAACATAAAGGGATGCTGTACTTTGTCAAATACTTTTTCTGCATCTATCGAGATGATCATATGGTTCTTATCTTTAAGTCTATTTATGTGGTGAATAACATTTATTGATTTCCGTATATTGAACCATCCTTGCATCCCAGGGATGAATCCTACTTGATCATGGTGCACAATTTTTTTGATGTGCCTTTTTATCCGATTCGCCAAAATTTTATTGAGGATTTTTGCATCTAGGTTCATCAGAGATATGGGTCTGTAGTTTTCTTTCTTTGAGGTGTCTTTGTCTGGTTTTGGAATCAGGGTGATGTTGGCCTCGTAGAATGAAGTTGGCAGAGCTCCCTCTTTTTCTATTTCCTGAAATAACTTGAAAAGTATTGGTATTAATTCTTCTTTAAAGGTTTCGTAAAACTCCACTGTATACCCATCCGGTCCTGGGCTTTTCTTGGTTGGTAGTCTTCTGTTTGCTTCTTCTATTTCATCCATTGAAATTGGTCTGTTTAAATTGTGTGTATCCTCCTGACTCAGACTAGGCAAATCACATGACTTAAGAAATTTATCGATGTCTTCACTATCTTCTATTTTATTGGAATATAGGTGTTCAAAATAATTTCTAATTGTCTTCTGTATTTCTGTAGCATCTGTTGTTTCCCAGCGCGCGCCGCAGACTCTAGCAGTGGGGCGATTTGCTGAATAAGCAGCGTGACCCTCCGTGCGGAGAAATCTCTCACGTTTGAGCCCCAGTAGTTGATCCTCATGCAATGGAAATCCTTCCTCTAGGTTTTGGAGCACCCCAATTTTGCTGGAAATTCCTAACAAGCTAGCTTTTAGCCATTCTACCTCGTCAATCTCCTGCTCAGTGACGCGGTGCACGGGGATGATGCACTCCCTTCGCCACCATCTTCCCTCTCTCTGCCTTGATTCACTTTGAATTTGTACAAGGTGAGAAGCAGGGGTTTAGTTTCATTTTGCTGCATGTGGATTACTGGTTTTCCCAGCACCATTTGTTGAAAATGCTGTCTTTTCTCCAAGTGTATGTTTTTGCCACCTTTATCTAGTATTAGATATGTTTTTATGTGGTTTCTTTACCATTGTTCCGTGTGTCTGTTTTGGTGCCAATATCACACTATTTTTGTTACATGGCTTGGTAGTTTAGTTTAAGGTCGGGTATTGTGATGCCTCCTGCATCACATTTCTTGTAAATGACTGCTTTGGCTACTCTGGGTTTCTCATTTTTCCAATTGAATTTTATGGTTGCTTTTTCTTGTTCTACAAAGGAAGTCATTTGGATTTAAATAGGAATTGCGATGAATCTGTATAGCACTTTGAGTAGTGTGGCCATTTTGACAATATTAATTTTGCCTATCAATGGCATAGAAGATCTTTTCATCTTCTAAGGTCTTCTTAAATTTCTCTCTTTATTGCTCTGTAGTTTTCATTGTAGAAGTATTTCACATATTTTGTTCAATTTATTCCCAAGTATTTTATTGTTTCCTATGGCTATTATGTTCTCTATTGTGAATGTGTTTTGCAATTTCTCTTTTAGTTAGTTTGCCATTGGTATATAGATATATAGTTGAATTATTGGTTTTAATTACCCAATATATTTTGATGTATTGTATCTCTGTTCTAATTTATTTCTGAAAAATTTATTATTTCTTCCCCGATCTCATCTGTGATCCAATCATAATCCAGATTTGTATACTTTAATCTCCAGGCATTAAATGGTTTCTTTATTCTAACTTGTCATTAACTTCTTCTTTTATTATCTGATTTGATGCAAGAAATTATCTCTATTTCTTGTATTTACCTTGTACCCCCAAGTATTAACTTATGGGGGGGGTACCAGTGATTGAACTCAGAGGTACTTGACAATTGAGCCACATCTCCAGCCTTATTTAGAGATGGGGTCTCACTGAGTTGCCATTGCTGAGGGTGGCTTTAAAATCACACTCCTTCTGTCTTAGCTTCCCAAGCTGTTGGGATTATAGGTGTGCTCCACCATGCCTGGCAATATGAACTATTTTAAAGAATGTTCATTGTTTCATGGAGAAGCAAATAAATTCATTATTGATGGATCATATAGTCCAAAGATGTTTATGAGGTCCATCTGATTAATACTATTTATTTAGTTCTGAAGAGGTCAGGATGGCAGGGTTTCCTTCTTGGGTGGGTGTGGTACAAAAAGGACTCCCCAAACCTCAGCAGTGTGAAGAGCCTAGAGTGTGGTCCTCACAAGGCATTTTATCTGCAACCACAAACTCTGTCTTCCATCTGTGGCTCCCTCCAATTGTCACCTGCTCAAACCCCCACCAACATCAGACTACTTTATAATGTACTTATTTTGTTTAAAAGCATTGACACAGGTGTTAAATATATGGCTAGCAGTAGAGTGCTTCCCTAGCATGTATGACAACCTGGGTATGGTGCTCATCTCTTTTTAAAAAATGACTTCCCAAAATGACTCTTGCCAATGAAGAAGCTCATCAAGGGAGATTGAGGGATTAGGGATCCTGGCTGGTGTGAACCCTATTTGGAGGTCCTGAACTCAAAGCCTAAAGAAGCAAAGAGGCCCTGAGTGTCTACATGCATCTATTCACTCATTTCACAAATTTGACTGAGTCCTGGAGGTTGAAGTGTGAGTCAGTTATGTAGGTTAGAACAGTGTCCAAGACAGTATGTCTGACCTCCTTTATCTCAGTGAATATTTAGGGATAAAATAAATTAAGTACAATAAATACAATGAAGGAGGGTCTGTAAAGGATGTGAAGTAGGTGATCAGAGTTCATGGGTCCAAAACTGACTTGCTTCTGAGTGAGACTCCATTATCCTATGATGGGCAGGAAGAGTGGATCCAAACCTGTAAGGAGCAAGCTGGTACCAGAGGCATTGGAGCAGGTGTAGGGATATGAAATGAAGCCATAGGCCCTGAGGGAATGGAGCAAAGTGAAGGGAGGGTACAAAGGGATTAGGAAGACTGAGGCCTGGTCATGGGGCCTGTGAGACATGGTGAGTATTTTGAGCTTTATTTGAGCTAAGAGGAATAGGAAGTTATCTATGCCTGAAGTAGGGTGGGTATCATGGGTTGGCTTCTGGTGTAAACTTTTTTCATAGAACTGATTTTTTTTTTAGTTTTTTTTTTTTTTTTGGTGGACACAACATCTTTGTTTGTATGTGGTGCTGAGGATTGAACCAGGGCCACACACATGCCAGGAAAGCGTGCTACCACTTGAGCCACATCCCCAGCCCAAACTGATTTTTTTTTTAACCTAACTGTTACGTTGTGCTTTCATTTTCATTATATTAAGGTCTCCAATTTTGTTTGGCCATTTGCTGAAGGCTTTTTGAGTTCCTTGTGTTACCACTTGTTTCTCTGCTTCTTTATGACCCTTGTAGCTCGAAAAGGTATCTGCACATTTGAAGAAACCATCAATTTTTTTCACACTTAAAGATTTACTTCAGCATGGGAGGACTTTTGCCTTCAGAGTAGTACAGGGAGGACATACTGACCTGGTATAGCTCCCACCTAGTGGCATGGAGCACCAACTTTGTTATCTGAGGTTGAAGGATGCATTGCTTCTCATTTAGCTGACACAGCTATTGGTCACATGAGAAACCTCATGGTCATTGGTGGCTAGAGCTGGATATCTAGAGTTACTATGAGGACTAGCTGAGTCATCAATAGTGCCTGTAGGTCCATGCAGAGGGGAATAGAAAATGTGAGTGACATATGGGCCAGGAAGTGTGCATACTTTGGTGCAGTGCCAGCTGCAGGTATGTGCATAGTAGAGAGGAGTACCTGTGGGCATAGAAGTGGTAAGGAATATCTAGGACCAAAGACAAAATCCAGGGCTCTGCAAAAGTGTCTATGAGGTGGAACCTAGTTTGTTTAGGCATAGGGCTGTAAGATCAGATCTGATTGTAGACACATTATGGCTTCAGGGAAGAGAAACAGGCCAGAAGCAGGGCTCTTCCTGGCTGTTGTGTATCTACAGTTCTGGGGCCTAATCATGGATGCATGAAGCAACAAACCTCAGCTGTGAGTGCAAGTATGGTGACAGGGGTATGCAGGTGTTGAGGCTGGCTATAAGCATGCACTGTTATTTGGTGAGTGGAGCTGAGGGGAACCGTGTGTGTGTGTGGTGGCACAGAACAGCTATCTTCAGTCACATGGTGATAGGGATGGTTAATGGGACTCTGGGTGCTATGAATATGTTCATATCACCATGAAACAGAGCTGGTGATACATATATACATGACTGCAGAGGGTGCTAAGTATAGCAAGCAGTGGCTCATGACAGGTGTGAGAAGTAGTGTTGTGCATGTGCAGATGTCAATACAGCATTTGGCAGGGTGCATGAACCTGGCTGCAGGGGTCAGTCACAGCTGTGCACCCAGCACATGTCATCATGCCTGCAGTATGGACTGGAGCTCATCATGTTCTCATGCACAGGAAAAGGCTCTTTGGGGACCTTGGGTGTGGGTGTGTGGCAACTGCAGCTGAGGGACCTTGTGTAGGCATGATCTAGAGGTAGTGGTTCAGGTGCTTGGATATTGTGAATGCAAACACCTTTGGGGCTTTTTGTAGTAGGGAATGATTCAGGGTTCCTCTGTGACTGTTGGTTTCCTCAGTGGCAAAAGCTACTGGAGTCTGGATCAAACACCTAATGTATGTAATGGCAAACCCTGACCCAACATCAGAAGTGAAGGCTAGAGTTGTTTATAGGAGACAGTGCAGAGGTGGTGAGAGTTCCAGGCAAAATAGCCACAGGGGACCATGGCATCTTCTGCTACAAGGTGATTTGGGTGTAGCACCACTTTATTCCAGGCCATCTCAACTAGCTCATCTGTTCTTGTCTGCTCAGCAGTCTGGGTGGGGATATACTGAATCAGGAGTACTGAATCACGAGAAGTACACTGGAAAGCCTGGGGATATGGGTGTTACACTATTCTTCTTTTGCTTGTGTGTGTGGGGGGACTGGTTGGCTGCTTACCCTCTGTGTTGAACAGAGCTGTGCCAAGGCCTGGGTGATGCAGAAAAGTAACACTAAACTTGGTTTTGGTGCAGTTATTCTGTTGTTTTCTTGTAATCTGTTGTTTTATCTTAAGTGCATTCCTGAATTTTCCCAGGTATTATTATATTTTTAATGGACATCTTAAGTCTGAGAACTCCTTTTCTGCCATCCTACTGAATGAAGTAGAAGAGTACAGTATTTGTTTCCTTCTGTGGATGGCAGGCAGCTGTGCCATGGCAAACAGGATGAGTCCTGTCCACCCAGGTATGGGTGTGAGGGGTTCTCACTGGCCTTCCATTGCGGCCCACCAGGGTATTGGGGTCTCTGGAGAGCCCAACCTGGGTCTGGGGAGGCAATGGGGGTCCCATCTGCTGCTTGCCATCTGCTATAGAGGCCCATCTGGGTGGGGGGGCAGGGTCCAATACACACACACACCCACCTTTGAGGCCCACCTGGTTTGGGGGGGGTTACCTGCCACCCACCATCATGGCCCACCTGATTCTGGGCAGTGAGGGGGGTTTCTCATCCTCCTCCCACCATTTAGGCTCACTCAATTCTTGAAGGGGGAGGTTTCTCACCGGCATTAAGGACCACCAGGTCTGGGTGGGGGTTCTCACCTGTGGCCCCGTTGAGGCCCAGTCAGGTCTGGGGAGGTGTGTCTCACCTGCTGCCTGCCATGGAGGCCCACCCTGTCTAGGGAGGACCTTCTCACCCACCACCTGCTGTTGAGGCTCACCTGGGTCTGGAGGGTATGTCTCCCCCGCTGACTGCTGTGGAGGACGATCTGGGTATGGGCATGTGTGTCTTACCAGCTGCCTGCCATCAAGGCCCACCTGTGTCTCCAGGGCTCAGATTCTCACCCACTGCCTACTGTTGAGGCCCACTCAGGTCTGTAGGGGGTTTGTACACCCCACCTGCCATGGAGGCCCACCCGGGTCTGTGAGGGTCTCACACCAGCCTGCTATAGAGGTCCACCTGAGTCTGTGAGGGGCTCTCAAACCAGCCTTCCATGGAGGTACACAGGGTCTGTGAGGGGATTTCACACCAGACTGCCATGGAGGCTCACTGGATCTGTGAGGGGCTCTCACACCAGCCTGCCATGGAGGCCCACCCGTGTCTGTGAGGGGATCTCACACCCCGCCTGCCATGGAGGCCCGACGGGTTTATGAGGGGATCTGACTCCCTGCCTGCCATACCTCAGGGGTGGGGTTCTCACCCACTGCCTGCTATTGGGTCCACCCAGGTTTGGGGGACTCTCACCTACCTCTTGCTGTTGAGGCCCACCTGTGTCTGTGGGGGAATCTCACCCATGGCTGGCCTTGAGGCCCACCTGGGTCTGGGACGTGGTCTCACCCGCTTCCCACATCGAGGCCCACTGGGGTCTCTGGGAGCCCCAACCTGTTCTGGGTGGTGTTCCACCTTGCCCACCATCAAAGCCCACCCAGGTCTCTAGGGGTGAGTCTCACTGTTGAGGCCCACCTGGGGCTGGGGCTGGGGTGATCTCACCCACTGCCCACCATCAAACCTCCAGAGGTCTCACCTGCCACCCACCTTCAAGGCTCCTTTGACAGCTGGGGACCTGCTTTCGCACTGTGGGTCCAGATGGGTAGGTCGAGCTACACCATCCATCCTCTTGCTTTCCCTGACCCAGAGTCCAAGTGAAGCACTGTATCCCATGTTGTGTTTTGATTCTCACATGGTTCTGATGTTTATTTAAAACTTTCCCCCCCTGATTTCATCAGTGACCCTTTGATTATGCAATTGTATTATTCATTCTTCAAGTGTTTATGCAGTTTCTGCAGTTTTACTCACTGATTACTTCATTTTCTTAATTAGATCATTATTTCATATATAATGTTGGGGTTAATTTTGAAATAATCATACAAGCATGATATACATTTTTCCAGTTTAATCCCCAGTCCTCTCCCTCTCTACCTCTGGTATCTTTCTTCTACTCTACTGATTTTTCTTGTATTTATATGTAGTTGTTTTAATTAGTGCATCATTAATATACAAAAGGCCCTTAGAGTTGTCCAGGTACATTACCATTTATCAATGACTTGGTGCATCTCTCTTGAATTTGTAAAAATTCTTCTTTGCCCTGGATTTTGTCATTTTAACCAAAATATAATGTGGACAGTTTCTTTTTTGGCCACGTCTATGTGGCCTTCTAAATGCTTTCTGTGCCTGATGTTCATTTTATTTCCACAACTAAGGATTTGTTTCTGGTGCTATTTCACTGAATAAGTTTTCTATGCCTTTAGTCTGTATATACACTCCTTCCTTCAAGACCTTAGTCTCAGTTGGTCTTTTAAAGTTGTCATAAAATGCTTGTATATTCTTTTTAAAGTCTTTCCTTTTTATTACTGTAGGAAAGTTCTACATCATCTACCTTGTCTTCAAGACTTAACATTTTTCCATCTACCTGACATAGTATATTGGCAGTACTTCTCATTTGGAATTTTATTTGAGTTATTAAATGTATCATTTCCAAATTTTCTGCTTTTTTTCAGAAACTCTATTTATTGTGGAGATGTTCTTTCAAAACCTGGATTGTCTTCATTAATTCATGTTTTAGTCCTTTAGTTCGTTAAATATTTTCATAATAAATTGTATAAATTCTTTGCTCAGCATATCCTACACATAAATGCATGTGGATTAAATTATTGGGAAATTAAGCACTTTGTGTAGTGTCTTAGTGCTTTTCTC
This sequence comes from Callospermophilus lateralis, assembly GCF_048772815.1. Taxonomy (NCBI): domain Eukaryota; kingdom Metazoa; phylum Chordata; class Mammalia; order Rodentia; family Sciuridae; genus Callospermophilus; species Callospermophilus lateralis. The sequence goes on from NC_135305.1 coordinate 164,904,865, forward strand.
TCTCATGTTTTCTGTTTAATATGCAGAGGTTTGTGCAGATGATCAAATAGATTTCTATTCCCCTCTTAGATGTGGGTCATTTGGTTGAGCAGATTTCTCTTCAGATATTCCCTAAACAGAATGTATGATCTATTTTCAAAGACCCAAATGATTGACAGAAGTGCTGGGACCACTAACACAAAGCACTTTAAGAGAAAAGTATAGCCATCACTAATATCAAAAAGTTAGAAGCTAAGCACATGTTGATTCACGACCAAAGCCAAAACTTTTTAAAATTATCTCTAAAACTTCAGTAAATTGCAGAAGTGGTTAATAATAAACAATTCCTCAAATTTATGAGTTAGTGATTCTAAAATTAATACTAAAATATATAGAAAAAAGTGGTGATATGGAAAAAAGAAGAAGAAGGGAAAAATGAAGAAGAAAACTAGTGCAAATACCAATAAAAAATAAGAAAACAAGTACAAAGAAAGTTAAAATATCATGTAAGTTAGAAAGTGAAAAACAAATAAGAAAAGCCACTTAAAGATGCAATGCCAAGAAAAGTACTTGATTTCCTTATCTGATGTAATTCAAATATAGACACTTTCTATTCCAACTTCTAGTTTAAAGATTAACAATTTGGGGGGTGTTTCTGGGGAGCAGCTACAGTTGTACTGGTTTCTTCTCAGTTCTAGCCCAAACAGGCCAATACTGGTTGTGGAATCTTGGATGTGGAAAAGTTTCATCTATGTCTACCAGGAAGTACTATTAGACCATTTTCATATGAAGAGGTAAATCATTCACAATATTGGTTTTGTGTACCTGGGGATTGGACTCTGGCTATAGTAGGAGCTATCAACATAACTCTCACACATAGACCCTGTGAGTCAGTCTGTGCTGAAAACCCCAATTCTCAACTTCTTTCAGTGAGCTCAGGGTCATTTAAGACTCCAAGTCTCCGTGGTGTTTGGTTTCACTTTCTCTAAACATGATAGAGATGGACTGCATGCAAGATCTGTGCTTGGTTGGGGGAGATGCAGGAAATAAGCTTTTCACAAGACCTTCCAAGCACTCCAAAATATTCTGCCCCACAAAATCATACACAGCTCATCTTCTTTCCTGTTACTAATCTCAAAACACCAGTTTTAACAGGGAGAGTTCCCCATACCCGTCATTCTATAAGGTGGTCAATCAGCACATCATATTTCTTTCTGACCAGAGTTTTCCACACATCTCTGTTAATCTTGACCAAAAGTGTGGGTACTCACAATTCCAGTAAAGAGAGGCAGTCCCTGTGTCTTGGAGATAAAGCATGCAGGAGATTCTGATATCTCAAAAACAGAGTTCCAGCAATGGGACATTTCTAAAAGGGGGAACCCCCTTGGTGAATCACCAAGGAAGTGACTATAATTGCTTCAGTTGAAGAAGTGGTGATTCTGCATTCACATGCCTCTGAGCATAGTGAGATGGCCCAACTCAGGAAATCAGCTCTCCTCTCTGGAGAATGTAGCAGCAAGTTATCTACAAGAATCAATCCTGACACACACTGTCACATAGTTCCTACAGGCACATTTAATTGAAACTCACCTCAATTTCTATCCCTTGGCTGACCATGTAGCCATGACTATGGTTTCCAGAGATCCCTACAGATCTGTGTCACAGTTACTATTCCTGATAGAGCCTGACTTGTGTTGTGGATGCTTCCTGACCTACCAAATTTATGTCATTTTGGGGTACTGGAAATATAAGAACATAAATGCAGGGTTTCTAATCTCCCATCAAGAAAGTCTAGAAAAGATACCCCAAGTGAAGAAGTTTCTTGAGTAAGCACTCATGATTCCACTAAGAAGAATCTGCAGTATACCTGTCCTCCATTGACATCTCAAGCAGATTCCAACTGGCTGAAACTCATTACTGGAATTTAAAATATGATTTTCTTGAGATTATAGAGGGTAGTGTGAGTCTACCAGAGAAGAGCTTCCACCTAGCCAGTTTTTATTTGACAATTGCTGCAGGTAAAAATCTTTTATGAATTCTTTTATTACTGTAAAAAGTATATTTCTGGGTCTTATCTGTTGATTGGCTCTCTGTAGTTGCATTCCACTGCTTATCCACTACCAGTGTTTGTATGGTCACACATCAGTTGATATGACTAGAATTCAGGGTGCAGTCAGTTACCACTGTATGCATCTACATACATGCTTTTTACCATAGTATAATAATTTGTAGTTCTTTCTTTTATTTTTTTTAAAGAGAGAGAGATGAGAGAGAGAGAGAGAGAGAGAGGGAGAGAGAGAGAGAGAGAGAGAGAGAGAGAGAGAGAGAGAGAGAATTTTTTAATATTTATTTATTTTAGTTTTCGGCAGACACAACATCTTTGTTTGTATGTGGTGCTGAGGATCCAACCCAGGCCGCACGCATGCCAGGCGAGCGCGCTACTGCTTGAACCACATCCCCAGCCCCGTAGTTCTTTCTTGAGTGGAAACTCATGCATACTCTACCATCATATATTGAAAAAGAAAGAAAATGTTTCTAAAACAAGTTTATCATTTTATTAAACTAGTTTTTATATTAGTAAAAGTTTCACCAAAAGAAATTTAGATTTCTGTAAGCCCCTGTGTACCTGAATAAGAGAGTGGGAACATGGCTTCTTTTCTACTTGCTGTGACATAATTCAGTCTCTATAACAAAGTATCTTAGTTCAACACTAAAAGCTTATAATTAGAATGTTTTAAATGTTTAATGATGTGTAGAAAGTATATATATATATATATATATATATATATATATATATATATATATACAACTTACATATATTATACATATTATATATTATATATGTTATATATGGTAGAGGGTCCTCTTATTATTAGTGGTAAGTTATGAGTAGTGTTAGGTGTAATGAAGTTACTTCCTGACAGAAATATGCACATCAGTTAGTGTGCTATTGTTAGTTTTTTTTTCTTTTTTAGTTGTTTTATTCATTTGTATGCAGTGCTGAGAAATGAACCCAGTGCCTCACACATGCATGGTAAGCACTTTGCCACTGAGCCACAATCCCAGCCCTCATGTTGATAGTTTTCTATTGTCTTTCTATCCTGGTTTAATAGAGTTAGTAGACAAATGAATATAATATTTGGCTGATTTGCAGAAGATATATGACACTCTGATATAAAATATTTCAATTTCCAATGTGTACTTCTATAGTTTTTAAGTCTAAATTTATTTCAAATCTGGAAAATTAGGTTTTTCTTTAGAATAATGATTAGGAAATCTTTATATAAATCATTAGTGATATTAATTTTACCAGAGTACCTCTCAAATTCTTCCTCCGAATAATTTTGGTCATTTATTTGGTGAAGCACATCAAAGAGCAAAAGGTGGTGTAAGTGTACACACAGAAAGTAAGAACAACTCATTATAAAATCATTGGATATAATGCTTATTTAAAACATGCACACTAGTATGATTTTTAATAGTGTAAGAAATGAAAACAATAAATAGTAAGGAGATTGAATTAGTGTATCTTATCAAGTTGCAACCACAGAGTAATTTGGAGTGTCCCTAAAGGAGCTGAATTATTAGGTCCATTTCCAGACCTGCTTAAAATGGAGGAAAGTTGAGAAATGAGGAAGGGGGGGAGGGGAAACTAGGAATGAAGAATGAGAAAAAACTATACACAACAACAACCAGAAAAAAAAAGGAAAAAGAAGCAGGTCACATTGATCATGGCCTCATAAAATGTTCCCTGGAAAGATTATGACTTCTAATACACCTACAATTTGGGGGACAAGATAGGGAGAATTTTAAATAGGCAAATTAAATGGCCAGGCACATGGTACATGCCTATATTCCCAGCAGCTCTGGAGGCTAAAAACAGAGAATTTTGAATTTAAAGCCAGCTGAGTAACTTAATGAGGCCCTCAAAAGTTCAGCAAGACTCTGTCTCTAAATAAAATATAAAAAGGGATGGGGATGTAGCTCAGTAGTTAGGCAACCCTGGGTTCAATTCTCAGTGCCAATAACAAAATAACAAAGCAAGAAGAAACATCAAATAGGCAAGTTAAGTTAGAAAAATTTGTAGAAGATTAAGCATGCATAAGAATTCTCAAATTTTAGTGAATCATATGTTGGGGACCATGTATAAAATGTATGTTCTGACTTAGCAGGTCTTTGGTTCTACATCCTGAATACATTCAAAGATTTTCCAATGCTCCTTGATCCACAGACCACATTCTGAGTTGAAAGGAATGAACTGCCCTTTAGAAAATCTAAATAAAAAGCCATTGTGTCTTAATTCAGGGAATAACCAGATCAAGTTTTAAGATTTTTTTAGCTGTAAATGGACACAATACTAAAAAATTCTGTAAGTTTATTGTTGAAAATGTGTATTATATTTAATTATATTTCTCAAGAGTACTTAAGTATTTAATGCATCCTCATTTCTTGTGAGATATGGTTGGTTACATACATTTCTGTTATTGTATTATCAAGGAATTTCATTTCTATGACATCCATCCTGCTTTTACCAAATCAGGAGCCATTGGAAGATAAAGAGTTCAGCTTCATTTGGAGCAGAATGCTAGGTTGCCCTGTGGAAAGTATGACTTTTCAGTCTGTACTTGTCTACATTTTAGTTAGCTGCTTTCAAGGCCAAAATTTGGATGATGTCTAAAAGAGTGATCATGAAGTCTTCATGCAGCTCATCAGGGTTCTTTATTTTGCAGATATTCCCTGAAGATCATCCACAGATGTGTGTTTTTCAGTCATCTGGAGAGAAATATTGTAGAGCAAAAGAGAAAGAAGATGGACATGTCCATGGTAAGAACTACACACTATACACAGTTCTTTGAACAGAATATTGATTTCTAACATGAGTGCTGATATATTCTAATACTTGGAGAAATGAATCTAGTAAATAGGTAATAATGAAAAAGTGAGAAAGGTAATGACTTGTCTGTCTTAAGACCAAAAGTCCAGCAGCAGGTTACAGTGGGATTGTCCCTTTTAGTTTCTATATAAGACATGCATAGATCACAGTGGAGTTGGAAATTGTGAAGTAGAGAGGAGAAGTGGGAATAAACATTGAGAAAGGCAGAGAGAGTGAGTACAGGAAATAAAATGAAGGAAAAAGAAGCTGTGCAGGCAGAGAAATTTCAGTCATGTATCAGAATAGAAAGACTAGCCAATTCAAAATGTGGTAAGAAAATGGGAGTTTCTATTCTGAACATGACTGAAGGTCTGAATGACTTTTGTGTGTTTTGATTTTGGCTTTTTTCAGGTAGAAACTGAGTCCATAATTATTACTTCATCTTGGATAGATGCAGATTGCATAACATTCTCAGAACATTTTTATGTTAGAATACTGTTATTCATATTCTGATTTCTATTCATTTCTCGGTGTATTCTCATTTTCCGCAGGGAATCTTTTCTGTAGATCAGATTCCTTTATTAGATCACTATCTCTCATATCATCTGTCTAAAATTATAATGATCTTTTTATGTGTCTCTCTTCTCCATTAGACTTTAAGCTAAAAAACAAAAGAGGTCTTCTCTCATCTGCTTTATCTGCAGAGTGAAGCATAATGTATCACATGTTTTAGACACTCATTGGTTTAGTGTATGAATAATGAATGTGAAATATATAGCATTAATAAATGTAAATTACTCATATATTTTATTTCTATCTTCTTTTATTTCTGACAGATTCTGTTAGCCCATCAAAAATCCAGAAAGCAGTTCTATCACTTCAAAAAATAATAAAACTTTAAAAAGTCACTGCACACAGTGTTCACTATATGTAAAAAAAAATGCACAACTGGCAAATGAGATTCATGAGCTAAAAAAGAGGGTATCAGAGTTAAAGAAAGAAAATACAGAATTGAAACAACAACTTCACAATTTGAGGTATTACATTCTACATTGAAAGAAGGGGTGGAATCTTTTCTTTTACTCTAGTAGAAATAATAAGAAGATTTTTTTTTAACTGCTGACTTTTCTGTTAGCATTTTGCAAGGAAGAAAACTTGAATAAATATAAAATTCTTACAAATAATATAGCATTCATTATTAAATGTGATTACTCCTAAAAACTAAGTGCATATTTTTCCCCAATCACAATTTTAATATCTCTATGGAAACCCATCTGCTTATTTTTGTTAAATCTATTTATTTAACAAACAGAATTTGGGATTGCTATTGGTTTATATTTTAACTTTTTATAGCAATTAACATTTGAAGAAATATCATTTTTAAGAAAAGTCATTTTCTACTCAGATGCCATGGTATGTGCCTATAATTTCAGCAGCTTTTGAGGCAGAGACAGGAGGATCAAAAGTTCAAATCAAGCCTCACCAACTTAGCAAGGTCATAGCAAATGAGTGAGACCCTGTCTCCAAATTAAAAAAAAAATGAAAAAGGCCTTGGGATGCAGCTAAGTGGTTTAGTTCCTGTGTTTTCAATCCTGGGTATCAAAGACGTGGGTGAGAACAAAAGAAAATGAAAGAAAAAATAATTTTCTATATTTTTGTTTACTTTTGAAAAAATTTAATATAGATTTATTTGGTTTAGTGGGGAACTTTAAAAAATATTTGATGAGGATTTCTAAATTGCTCTCAAGAAAATTTGTATTCTACCAATGAGGAATTTTTCACTGCCCTGAAACATGTTTTTTATACATTTATAGTTTTTCTTCTGATGCTTGGGATCAAACTCAGGGTTTTGTGTGACTAGTGTGATGTACTAGTGCTGAGCTAGACCCTCAACTACACTTTTAGCATTAACATTCATTAAAATATAAAATGAAAACTTATTATAAGTTATTTTATTCAAATTCATTTTCATTCATAAATAAAATTTGTTCAGATATCTATATTGAAAAGACGTACTTTTCTTTAGTTGTACATGACAGTAGACTATATGTTGACATAAAGTTAGTTTTTATGGCTAATATTCCATTGTGATATATATATATATATATATATATATATATATATATATATATACACACACAAATACACATACATACACATATATGCATATATACATATCCATTCATCTGTGAAGGGCATTACTCTTCATTATTGGATTAAATATTAGGTTCTTTTTTGTTCAAAGGGGGATTTTAAGTTGTTTGTAAAATACTTAATGATCAACAAGTTGAAAGTGTTACCATAAAAAAAAACATAAAAAGTGTATTAACAGGTATTAGATTTCTTATCACAGTTTTGGGTTATAGTATAGTATATATAACAAAAGATACATGTTGAAAGAAGAATTTCTGAATATGCTGTTACACTGCAAGGCAATTGTAGGTATATCTGACATGTTTTATGAAGATAAAATCTTATTACTACTGAATTCATAAGTTTGTATATAAACAATAGACAAGTCTTTAAAACTTATTTGACTTGAAATTATCTTTTTAACTTGGAAGGATCTATGATAGTGCAAAAAAAAATCACTTTTAACTTGTCACTTTACCAAATCATTTCAAAATTCCTTTTCTGGAGTATCTAAAGGATTTACTAGTAGCAGAAACTTACCAAATAACAAAATAATCTTTTATTATTGCTTTTCAATTATGAATGTTTTAGACAATGTTAAAAGAGAAATTAAAAATGTGAAACTAGAAAAGCTACAGAGAACATAGAATTTTTATTAGGATACTAAATCAGCATACAAAGAACCAGAATATAAAAAGACATTTTTGTTTTCTGGCAAAAATCAATTTAAAGGTAATCATATTTAACTTCAGATGTACCTTAAAAGAAGAAGAGGCGAAGAGAAAAAATGATAATATTACACGAAAAAAATAAGTACCCATTAAAAGAAAAAGAAATAGAATAAAACAAAGAGGATAAAGTGAGAAAGCAATCTGATATCTCTGCTTGTAAAATAGACACAGAATTGGAGAGTACAAGAAATTATTTTAATCAGGTAAATGAACCTTCAGTAAAGTTTCAAATTTTTACTTTATTTCATCAGCATTATTTATAAAATCCCTTTTATTCGCTGTATGCGGCCATATTTCACTTAACAATGGCAATGTGGTCTGAGGAATGTGCTGTTTGGCAATTTCACCAACATGCAGTCATCATGTGTGTGTACTTCCATACACTTCAGACATCTACCACAATGCCAGGAAATAAAGACTTCCAGGACCTCCATTTATATGCAGTGTATTGTCTCCAAAAGCATTGGTATGTGGTGTGTGAACTACTATTTTGATTTAAAACACAATGTTATCTGACTCTAAAATTAAATGATGACATCTATTGCAAAACTAGTTACTTCAAATCTTAGCATCCTGTAGATGTTCAGCAGTTGTTTCCTGAATGGAGAAATTGAGTTTGATCACTGAAATAAATACCAATTTAGGGCTTTTTATGTTAAGATACAGACTAAATAACTATGAACTAGTTAAAACATTTTTTTATTATTGATTTTTTAAAAATTTAAATTACTTTAAAAAACTGGTGTCCCAGTACCCACATTAAACTCAGCTTCTTGTTTTGTGACATTTGCTACAGGATATTTTGAAAGTCATAAACATAGCAGATATATTGATATCTTCTACTTGTAACCTAATTCTTATTGGCTCTCCCCAATATAGCCCCTGTTTTGAATGTAGTACTTTAAAATCTCACAGATTTTATAAAGATGATACCATTACTTTTTTACAAATCACTAAAATTACATATTATTTTGGTAGGTTTAATATCTTGGAAACGACACACCACACTCTGTAGATTTTACTGTTGTCTTCTATTAGGCCGACATGTATAATTCTAGTTTATTTACTAGAAATGTCAAGGAATTATATTGTAAAATTACTATAATTGATTTACTCATTAAGATCTTGAGGAAATGTGCTTGTTTGCAAATACTTACTAGTAATAGATAATTTTACAATGACCATTTCAAATGCACATCTCCTTTAAAAATGTGTCTCACAATTACATCTCTGCCTATATTTAACAAATGTTTTTACTCAGCAAAATTTATCTGTCATTTGTGCAGTTGAAATATAAGACATTTACTCATAAAGAATAAATCTACCTTTTAGATCTCTTTTTTTTAATCTTGAAGGTACCACTCTTAAATTAAGTTTTTAGACTTTCTATCACCTGCTGATATGCAGACAAAACCTTGATGAAATACATTTGTAGATTTTAGCAAGACAAAATGAAACCCACAATTTCTGTGAGACCTGAATGCTAGAATTTACAATATGAAATTTCAGTAAAACATTTTTGCAAGCAAAAAGAAATAGACATACGTAAAAAGGAAATGTTTTCTGAATTATTTTTCTGTTTTCAAATGAGTGTGTGTGTGTGTGTAACATAGTTAAACTTATTCTTCTTAAAGTTAAATGTTCTTTTATTTGCCACTATTCATCATGGGAAAGTATAGAAGGTTTTAAATCCATATATTTATAACCATAATATACATATTTTGGAGGTAAAGGTGGCATTTTTTGTCCCATTGAATTAAGTAGTCTTCTTAATTCAACTCTATTTCTCTGCAACAGTCCCATGATGACTTTCAGAGAAGTCAACTCTATTTCTCTGCAAAAGTCCCATGATGACTTAAAGAAAAAAGACTTTTAATATTTTCCACAGGAATACGTGATTTTTTTCTATGATTTCAAAACCTTTGCTTCTAATAGTAGATATTCTAGTTTGGTGAAGTGACTTCACTCCCTTGTTGTGTTGATGTATATTATTTCTCCCACCGTTAAGTAAGGAGGAAAAGTGGGGCCAGTGAATACTCTGGTTTTCTATATTTTTTTTCTCACACTTGAGAAGAGAAACAAGCACTTTGCTCCAAGTAATCTCCTATTTCAGGACAAAACACCTTTGGAAACAATGGCAAACTATAATATGTTCTTAGAAATAAATTACTGATATTTGTTCCTAGTAAATAAGATTCATTTATTTTCCCTATTTTATATTTATGCATGTTTCACATTTCACTAAGATAAAATAAATGCTACTGAGTAGCAATCTCAGGGTTTTCTGAGTAGAGCCTTATACATTTTGCCTTATTTGTCATTTCTATTTTGAAACACAAGCCTTCTTTGGTGTTTATCTATTCACAGGAGAGAAATTACTGGCTTTGTGGATGAGCACTAGAAGCAGAGGCAAAAGACTTGGAGAAAATCTTGCAACTTGCCTATGTTTTAAGCCTTGTGCTCCTTTTCAAAATAGTGATACATTGTTCATTGATATACACACATGTGTTTAGTGCTATTCCTACATCTATCATTTATCAATAGATGCAATTCTTATTCCTGACTACAAAATGTTAGAAAACAGAATATGTTAAAAATACTTTCAGGAAAAGACCTTGGGGAAATTTTGCATGTCTCAGTAGATGTAGAGGTAAGGCTTTTACTACTAGCTGGTTGAATACATGAGGTGTCAGATTGCAAACTTATTCTTATTAAAGTTAAATGTTCTTTTATTTGCCACTGAAGCCATTACAACAGATAGTTATATAATAAAATATTTGGAATTTTTAACTGTTTAAAGCATAGAGAATATAATCCTAAAAATGGATCAATATGAGAAAGAGTGAATTATTATTTTTTATTGGTATACATTACAGTAGAGGTGTTTTGACATATTATACATAAATAACATATAACTTGTTCTTCTATTTAAAATTCCATTCCTGTGGTCAAAAATGATGTGATGTTTTGCTGGTCATGTATTAATATGTGAACATAGGAATGTGATGTCAGATTCATTCTACTGTCTTTCTCATTTCCTCTCAGCTCTTATATCTAATCCAACAAACTTCTATTCTTTTTCCCCCACCTTTATGTGTGTTAGCATCCACATATTAAGGAGAATATTCAGACTTTGGATTTGGGGGACTGGCTTATTTTCACTTGCCATGCTAGTCTCCAGTTCCATTCATTTACCAGCAAATTCCATAATTTCATTCTTTATAGCTGAGTCCATTGTGTACATATGACACATTTTCTTTATCCATTCATCTGTTGAAAGAGGAACCTAGGTTGGTTCCACAGCCTAGCTTTTGTGAATAGCTGCTATAAGTATTTATGTGGCTGTGTTACTATAGTATCATTTGAGCATACACTGAGGAGTAGAATAATTGGGTCAAAAGGTTATTCCATTCCAGGTTTTCTGAGGAATCTCTATACTGCATTCCTGAGTGATCGCTTGGTGCAATGTATGAGTGAATCTTTTCCCCACATTCTCAGTAACATTTATTGTGACTTTAATTCTTTATATTTATAATTTCTGACTGGAGTGAGATGGAATCTCAGTGTAGTTTTAATTTGCATTTCTCTGATTGCTAGAGATGTTGAACATTTTTTCATATATTTGTTAAATATTTGCACATCTTCTTCTTTAAAGCGCCTGCTCAGTTCTTTTGTTCATTTATTGATTGTGTTATTTTTTGTGTGTGCGTTGGGGGGTTCTTTGTGTGTGTTAATTTTTGGAATTGTTATATATTCTGGAGATTAATGCTCTATTAGAGGTGTCAGTGACAAAGATTTTTTTCCCATTCTGTAGGCTTTCTGTTCACATTCTTGATGATTTCCTTTCCTGTAAAGATATCACCCCATTTATTGATTCTTGATTTGACTTCTTGTGCTTTAAGAGTCTTTTTGAGGATTTTGGTTCCTACTCTGATGTGATGGAGCCTTGGGCCTGTCTTGTCCTGTAATAGGCCTAGGGTCTCTTGTCCAATGTCTAGGTCATTGATCCACTTTGTGTTGAGTTTTCTGTGGGGTGAGAAATAGGTGATAAATTCCTCCTACTCCGTGTGGGTTTTCAGTTTTCCCAGCACCATTTGTTGAAGAACCTATCCTTTCTCCAATGTATGTTTTATAGTGTGTTTATCTAGTATTAGATAACTGTATATATGTAGGGTTTTCTCTGGCTTCTGTTTTGAAAAAAATATTTCTTTACATTGGAAAACTAACTAATACTTACTCTATTCTTTCATACTGCTGTAATGCAGATTTTTTCAATCCTTATTTTTTTTTTAATAATCAGGAATTGAACCAGGGTTCTCAACCACTGAGATGCATCCTCAGCCATTTATTTATTTATTTATGAATGAGTCAGTGTCTCACTGAATGCGGAAGGCTGGCTTTGAAATTGCAATCCTCCTGTCTCAGTCTCTTGATACACTGGGATTATAGGCATGTGCCCCTACACCTGGCAATTCTGACATTCTTTAAATTGCAATTTTCTTTTACTCTCTTAGATCTATTTTTTTTTTGAATTAACTTTTGAACTCTTTGGAATTTGTATTTCTATAAGCTCAGAAGTTTACATCTAATTTTTCTTCAGTGGGGTACCTATTTATTGAAACCCTTTTACCATATAAATTTACAGGTTATTATTCATTTCTGTGAGAGTTATGAAATGTCATTTTATTGAGTGGTAGCTAAATGAATCCTTGGTTTTATTTAGGTTTCTACTAGTGATGGGACTGTGAACAAGCTATCACATAAATATTACAGGAATAAGGATGAAATCTCCATGAGTAAACTGGAAATGGACACAATAAAATATCAGAACCAGGAAAATAAGTGTTTTGTGAGTACTGAAATTTTAATAGAAAAGAATGGCAGACTTCCATGAGCACATAAATTAAATGAGGAAACACTTCCAGAAATATTCCAGTACAATGAACAGTTGGATATTTGGAAAGCTGAGAATACAGTGCAAAATTTTACACTAGAGAGTGAAAAACAAAGCACAGAGAGACCAGAAACAGAATCCAAATCACACCCTGCCAGACCTGGTGCTGCTCCACACTATCATGGTGAAAGTCCAACACCAAAAAGACATCTAGAACTTACTTTCCAGAGAGCAAGAGATAAAGACTTTGGTTCCTAGGAAGAAAAGAATATTGATGTATCTAACCTAAAAGTTAGTAATGAGATTCCTTCCCAACAGGTTCAAAAGTCTGAAATAAAAACAAGTGATCTAGAAAATGAGCTATGTGAGACAAGAGGTATATTAAGAGTAATGACTTTGGCTACAGATCAGGTAAACAGACACCTAAAACAAAGACAGTTCCAAATTATAGGGATGGAACACAGGTCTCAATATGAGCAAAGAAAAAGGAATGAACACCTCAGAAAGCAGGAAGCTTCTAGAGAGAAGATATCTAAACTACAAAGTAAAACTATATTGCGTGAAGACCAATCACATGACTTTCAGAACAAAGGTGACATTAAAAAAGATGGGGTTATTAATATTCAAACCCAATTCTATGATGTTATAAAAAAAACTTCAAGCTCAGAATGACAAACATCATCTCGTGCTGGAAAACAAATACTTGGAATTTATCAATGAAAACAATCATTTAAAAAAAAAAACAATTGGATCAATATGGAAATGAGAAAGCAGAAAAGTAAATATCAAGAATGATAAATGTATAAAGAGTCTTTGATGGAATACTCAAAGTGTATCTGCTTATGGCTAAATGTTGAATCTTGATGAATATAAAAATTTAGATATTATAAATGTGTTTTCTGTATCAACCCAGAAGTACAACCTGGTTTCCAGCAAATATAACTTAGACCTCATTCCCAGCACAACCAATCTCTGTTTGAAATGCTAAGTCTTCTAATCTCCCTCTCTAATTCTTACACTCTGTGTACATATTTTTAAATAATTGTAGGTAGTCATGTGCCAACTAAACATAAAAGACAGATAAAATGGATTTTAATATTTAAAAAAGGTGGACATTTTTAAAACTTGGATATGACAGATCCCTCAATTTAAGAAATTTTGTTTCTTATAAAGATTTAAGAGGTTGGGTTACAGATTTTTAGTAGAAGTATATGCTGATATTAGTAATATGGTCTAAATAGTGTTGAAACAATATCTAATTTTGGTGCTGTTAATTCAACTCAAACCTTCGCACATGCTTAACACATACTCTACCAATGAGATACATCCCATCACTGAATAACAATTTTAATGTCTTCTTGTTGCCATACTTTAAGATCACAATGAAACAGATAAATGGAAATGCTCATACCTAGCTTCAATTAAGTTAGTTACTTTGAAAGTTCATTTCAGATTTCCCAGTTGAACTGAAATGTAGAGGCTGTATTTTGTAATAGATTTTCTTCACTATATTTTTATATATTTCTAGTTGATAAATTTATTTTTAGTCATTTCAATTCAACTTGCATCTGAAAATAACTGACCTGATATTTTATATTCTCATTCATGACTTGTCCACTTCTTATCGTTATCGTAAATTGGGACTAATGTGATGAATTGCAGCAAAACCACAGTTGATTTAATCTGTAACTTATTGCATGTATTCATGATAACTTGCTCATAGTTTTCTTTATTTCATGGCCCAATTGCTATTCTGAAAGTTATATAGTGTCTTTCATTATAAAGATAATTGTAGTCATACAATTATCTTTGTAATGAAATTTAACATAATTTGGCACTGAACCCCCATGTCCATTCTAAAGAGGGTGGCAGGATTTATATACAGTAGGAGTGGTGTGAGGACCAGTGAGATTTCCAGGAGATGTGGACCGGCAGTGAGGTGGAGACCAGGTTACCTAGGGTCTTCTTTATTCTTCATGAAAGTATACTGGAATTATTTTAGCAAAGGTTCATGAAAGTATATTGGAATTATTTTAGCAAAGCTTTAAAGATGTGAGGATTTGGGGTATTAATTTGAGCCTCTAATAAGAGAGGGATAATAACCTCTTTAGAATTCACCACCACCAATGAGACCTGTGTAACTATTTCTGATTGAGAATTCAGTAGGTTGTTAAACATTGCACCTCTCTCAAGAGCCATATGTAGAGATAAAGGCTGATCCTGTCATCTAAGGAATGTGATAGTGATTAGGCTGAAGTACAGAACATTCTGTTTCCTTAAGGAAATTCAAAAATAAATAGGAGTGTACATGAATGTGAAAAAGAGGATAAAGTGATGTAAGTAGTGATATTTTTTCAGAGTAAAAATATCATTGTAAATATTATTAGTATAATAATATTTTATAAAATATTATTAGTATATTTTTAAAGTGAGCTGAATAACAAAATTATTAACAGAAATATCAAGTAATTGTAAGACATCTTGAAAAATAACTGACTGGTACCCTAATATTACAATCTGTATAAGAGGCTTCACTAGAAGATTTACCAACTTTTCACATAAATTTAAAAGATAAATCAGGATTTAATGAAGACACTAGGACAAATGACAAGTTAACTATGTATAAAAGTGAACATGTCAATTGTAAATCTATATCAGCTTAAGTAATAAAAATTGTTCTGGGATACTAATTTCAATGAAGAGCTTTCTTTATATTTTCATTATAGTTGATGTTATTATATTTTGGGATCTTCATTCTGCATTTATTTATTACACTTAAAATTTTATTTTGGAAATTTTCTCTTACAACATCATACATGTTTCATTAAAATATCTACCCCGAGGAAAGTTTTTTTTCTATTACCCAGCAGTTTTTAATCCTATCTCTACTTCCATGGTGGGACAAGGATAATTAAATCATAGGTTAATATTCAATAGAATGTTTCAGGAAATTTTGTTATTTTTACCTTCATTTTTGTGCATCTATACAGAATCTGCAGGTAATTACTAAATGAATCTCAAAAAATTCTGTACAAAAAAATTTTTATGCTTTTCTCAAAATACATGTATGTTTTAGGTAATTGTTTAATTATTGTAAAACTTTGGCTATTTCTTTATTTTTTCTTTCACTTTAGATACATTATGAAAGCATATAAATATTTGTATTATGTCTGGACTGATATCCAATCTAGACAATGAAAAATGTTATCTAAATTTTTTTCAGTAGACCTCTTAAAAGGCATTTTTATAATATATATGATGCACATGCCATCCAATTCACCCATTTAACATGTAAAACATATATAAAATAAGAGACAGAGAGAGAGAGAGAGAGAGAGAGAGAGAGAGAGAGAGAGAGAGAGAAATTTTAATATGTATTTTTTTAGTTTTCGGTGGACACAACATCTTTATTTTTATGTGGTGCTGAGTATTGAACCCAGTGCCCTGAGCATGCCAGGCAAACACACTACCACTTGATCCACATCCCCAGCCCCACCGATATAATTTTTTAGTAATTTATAAATGTAAACAACAGTAATTTATATATATACATATATATATATATATGTATATATATATGTGTATATATGTATATATATATATATAGTTGTACATGACAGTAGACTGTATTTTGACATACATGGAGTATAACTTCACATTTTTATGTGTTATGTGTTAAGTTATACTGGTCATTTATTCATGTGTGAACATAGAAATGTTGTGTCAATTTATTCTATTGTCTTTTCTATTCCCATTCTCATTCCCATCCCTTTTGTTTAATCCAATGAACTTTTATTCTTTCCTCCCCCATTCCTTACTGTGTGTTATCATCTACTTATGAGAGACTTTTGGCCTTTGGATTTGGGGGATTGGCTTATTTCACTTAGCATGATAATCTCAAATTCCCTCCATTTACTCGCAAATACTACAATTTCAATCTTTTTCACAGCTGAGTAATATTTTTTAAATTTATTCATCTATTGAAGTGCACCTAGATTGGTTTCATAGCTTAGCTATTGTGATTTGAGATACTATAGACATTGTTGTGGCTGTGTCACTATAGTATGATTTTAAGGATTTTGTGTGTAAATCAAGGAGTGGGATAAATGGGTCAAATGGTGGTTATATTCCAAGATTTCTGAGGACTCTCCATACTGCTTTCCAGAATTATTGCACCAATTTGCAGTCCCATCAGCAATGTGTAAGTAAACATTTTCCCCACAGCACTGCCAATATTTATCATTACTTGTATTCTTGTCAATTGCCATTTTGACTGGAGTGAGATGAAATCTCAGCCTTTGGATTTGGGAGATTGGCTTATTTTTCTAAATTGCTAGAGATGGTGATTTTTTTTTCATTTATTTGTAGGTCATTTTCATATGTTCTTCTGTGAAGTGCCTTTTCAGTTCCTTTGCTCATTTATTGATTTGTGTTAATTGGGTTTTGTTGTTTTGATGTTAAATAATTTGAGTTATTTTTATATCCTGGAGATTAATGCTCTATCTGAGGTGCACATGGCAAAGATTTTCTCCCCTTCTGTAGGCTCTCTGTTCATATTCTTGAATGTTTCCTTTGCTGTGTAAAACATTTTTGGTTCAATACCAACCTATTTATAGATCCTTTAAAAAATTTTTTTAGTTGTATATAGACCAGGATATCTTTATTTATTTTTATGTGATTCTGAGGATCAAATACTGTGCCTCACACATGGAAAGCAAGCACTCTACCACTGAATTACCAGCCCTCATTTACTGATTCTTGATATTCTTGGCTTTGGGGAATCTTGATGAGGAAGTTGGCTTATAGTTTCAACTCTAAAATTACTCTGTCATGGATATTTTATACAAGTAGATTTATACAATTCTAGGACTTTTTTTACCAGTTTCTTTGACTTAGAATACTATTAGAATCCTCTGTGTTGTACCAAGCATCACTATTTAATTTTTTTCTGTTGTCTAGTGAATTCTGTTTTATGACTATGTCACTTAGCCTATCATCAGTTGATGAACCTTAAAATGCTTCCACCTCTTGAGACTACACAAGTACTACATGCCTGGGTACATATATTTACAAGTTAACTTTTAGACATGTTTTTATTACCCTGTCTGCTGATGATCTTCATTAATTGTGCTGATTTTATCATCTCTCTGTCTTACTCATGCTGTGCTTTTTGTCTTGTCTGTTTTTATTAATTTGATCTCCCTTTTCAGAGCTCGCAAAAAAATGTTTTTATTTTTCATGCACTTCTCTGACTTTTCTGTCACCAACTTTATTTTCCTGGTGATTATCTTGTTGAAATATAAATTCACTCAAGGTGAGAGTAATATATGATATTCACACCTATTCTGAAATGAATGGAAGAACATGGCGGCGGCATGGAAAGATTAAATCTCTGACCTCTTCAGCTGTGTGGGCATAGGGAGCCGTAATCCATCTAAATGCTGTTTGCTCGGGATCACTAGGCAATGCTGAGGTGAGGTGGATCTGGGGCAAACAGTCTGGGCCTCTCAGAACACACACCGAGCCCGGATCAGCTGAATTCAAGCTCCCGTTCACCTGCGTCTCGCAGGCAAACCACTGTGACTCAGCACTAAATGATCCTGCTGAAACAACTGGTCTGCCCTTCTTATCCTATGGAGGTTAATGCCAACAGAGCCTTCATAGGCAGTGGCCACAGGTTTGAGATGGAGCTTGGGAGAGCCAGTCAGGACCCACCCGGCAAAGGGAACGAACTGTCGCCATTTGCATGGAATACCACCATGGCACAGAGCTGACGTCACCAGAATGCAGCGGAGGAGATAACTTCATTGAAACCAGTGGCGACAGGTGTGTAATCCCCAAGCCGTCCCTCTCCTCACAGCGGGGAAAACTTAAGGGCCCCTCCCAGCTCTCCCGTGA
Source organism: Callospermophilus lateralis (assembly GCF_048772815.1). Taxonomy (NCBI): domain Eukaryota; kingdom Metazoa; phylum Chordata; class Mammalia; order Rodentia; family Sciuridae; genus Callospermophilus; species Callospermophilus lateralis. Next base: position 164,923,373 of record NC_135305.1, read on the forward strand.
GTGCAATAGCCAGATGGTGGGAATCAGGAGTGGAGCAGGAACTCCCGGCTACAGCTCCCACCAGTGCTGACAACTGAGGTCTCTTGCACCAGCTACCAGGGGCATGGCTACCAGATGGCTAGCAAAATTCGCTGAGGGTTCTCAGCCCCAAGCTCTACATACTTAGGGTCTGAGGGAATGGCAAACAGGGAGAGTGTGCCAGTCATTCATAAAAACAGGGCACCCAGGAGCAGCAGACCTGGCTTGTAGCCAGTATTGTGGTGAGCGTCACTGGTGATCCAGGCCTGGCTTGAGGAAAAAAGGGGAAGTCACTAGACACAAGAGAAGGCCCTAGGCACTCAGGATTGGAGACCCGCCCAGCCTGGGAGGAGGAGCTGCTGCACAGTATTTGGTTCCCGCATATTGAGAGGAGAAGCTTGGCCCGGTGGGCACAGCTCCACCTACTGGAAGAGAAGTTAATCAAACATTAAGACAGCATTTATTATTTTTTTTAATTTGGTTTTTTTTTTCATTTTCATTTTTTGTTGTTGTTTTTTAAATTTTTAAAAATTTTTTTTAGTTTTAATTTTTATTTTTTTTCTTTTTCTTTTTTTTCTATTTTTTTCTTTTGCTTTTCATTTCTTTTCAATTTTCTTATTCCTCCTTCCTTGAATTCTACCTGCTTACTCTCATTCTCTTTAGGGACTTCTTCCCTTCCCTTCTAATACCTTTCCTCCCAAACATCAAATAAATTTATGGGAGTAAACAGTAACTCAGCAGTCAAACAAAACAAGAAGTAACATGAGCAGCATGAAAAAGCAAGGAAGAAAAGTAGTACAAACAATTCAGGACAGCCTAAATATTCAGGAGGACTTAGAGTTATCAGAAAAATGGTCAAATAAAGAACTCAAGGAATACCTTAAACAGATGGAATGAAACCTTAAAGAGGATATGAGACAGCAAATTCAAACAGTGAAAGAACACATTGAAAATGAATTACATAAACAGATAAAAAAAGAAGTTAAGCATCTTTATCAGGAGGTAGAGATTATAAAAAAAATCAAACAATAATTCTAGAAATGAAGGAAACTATAAACCAAATTAAAAACTCAAATGAGAGTATCACTAATAGAGTGGAGCAAGTAGAAGCCAGAACGTTAGATAATGAAGACAAAATATATCATCTTGAAAAGAGTCTAGCCAACTCAGGAAGGCTGGCAAAAAATCACGAGAAAAACATCCAATAGATATAACATTAAAAAACCAAATTTAAAGTCATCGGGATAGAGAAAAACATAGAGGTTCAAACCAAGGGAATGAGTAACCTGCTGAATAAAATAATTATAAAAAAGTTTCCAGAAATAAAAAAGGAAACAGATATACAAATTGTAGATGCATACAGGACACCGAACATACAAAATCACAGTAGACCAATGCCAAAACACATTGTTATGAAGATATCCAATATACAGAACAAAGAGAAAATATTAAAAGCTACAAGAGAAAGGAGGCAGATTACATTCAGGGGTAAACCAATAAGGTTAAAAACGGATTTTTCATCACAGACGCTGAAAGCGAGAAGATCCTGGAACAACGTATTTCAAACACTGAAAGACAATGGATGCCAACCAAGAATTCTGTATCCAGCAAAATTAAGCTTCAGGTACGACAAGGAAATAAAAATCTTTCATGATAAACAAAAGTTAAAAGAATTTGCAGCCAGAGAACCAGCATTGCAATGCATCTTGAGCAAAACACTACATGAGGAAGAAATGAAAAACAATAACCAAAACCAACAGTGGGAAGTGCCTAAGTAAAGACAAAGGGTGGGGGAAAAGCTAATCATGGAGAAACAACTAAATTAAAAAAAAGGATAAATAATCAAACATGGCTGGAAGTACAAACCATATATCAATAATAACTCTAAACGTTAATGGCTTAAATTTTCCAATAAAGCGACATAGGCTGGTAACATGGATTAAAAAAAAAAAATCCAACAATATGCTGCATCCAGGAGACACATCTGATTGGAAAAGACATACACAGGCTGAAGGTGAAAGGTTGGGAAAAAATATATGATGCACACGGTCCTCGTAAGCAAGCAGGGGTGGCCATCCTCATATCTAATAAAATTGACTTCAAGACTAAGTTAATCAAAGGGATAAGGAAGGAAATTATATACTGTTAAAAGGAACCATTCACCAACAAGACATAACAAATATCAATATTTATGCACCAAATAATGGTGCTGTGAGGTTCATAAAACAAATTCTCCTCAAGTTTAAGAATCAAATAGACCACAACACAATAATGATGGGTGACTTCAACACACCTCTCTCACCATTGGACAGATCCTCCAAACAAAAGTTGAATAAAGAAACTATAGAACTCAATATCACAATCAATAACCTAGACTTAACTGACATATATAGAATATATCATCCATCATCAAGAGGATATACTTTTTTCTCAGCAGCACATGAATCCTTCTCAAAAATAGACCATATATTATGCCATAGGGCAACCCTCAGTAAATATAAAGGGGTGGAGATAATACCATGCATTTTATCTGATCATAATAAAATGAAACTGGAAATCAATGATAAAAGAAGGAAGGAAAAATCCTACATCACATGGAAAATGAATAATATGTTACTGAATGATCAATGGGTTACAGATGACATAAAGGAGGAAATCAAAAAATTCTTAGAGATAAATGAAAATACAGACACAACATATCGGAATCTATGGGACACAATGAAAGCAGTTTTAAGAGGGAAATTCATCGCCTGGAGGTCATTCCTCAAAAAAAAGAAAAAAACAACAAATAAATGAGTTCACACTTCATCTCAAAGCCCTAGAAAAGGAAGAGCAAAACAACAGCAAATGTAGCAGAAGGCAAGAAATAATTAAAATCAGAGTGGAAATCAATAAAATTGAAACAAAAGAAACTATTGAAAAAATTAACAAAACTAAAAGTTGGTTCTTTGAAAAAATAAATAAGATCGACAGACTCTTAGCCATGCTAACGAAGAGAAGAAGAGAGAGAACTCAAATTACTAACATACGGGATGAAAAAGCCAATATCACAACAGATGCTACAGAAATACAGAAGACAGTTAGAAATTATTTTGAAAACCTATATTCCAATAAAATAGAAGATAGTGAAGACATCGATAAATTTCTTAAGTCATATGATTTGCTCCGACTGAGTCAGGAGGAAACACACATTTTGAACAGACCAATATCAATGGATGAAATAGAAGAAGCAATCAAAAGACTACCAACCAAGAAAAGGCCAGGACCGGATGGGTATACAGCGGAGTTTTACAAAACCTTTAAAGAAGAATTAATACCAATACTTTTCAAGTTATTTCAGGAAATAGAAAAAGAGGGAGCTTTGTCAAATTCATTCTATGAGGCCAACATCACCCTCATTCCGAAACCAGACAGACACCTCAAAGAAAGAAAACTACAGAACAATATCTCCAGTGAACCTAGATGCAAAAATCCTCAATAAAATTCTGGTGAATTGGATACAAAAACACATCAAAAAAAATTGTGCACCATGATCAAGTACGATTCATCCCTGAAATGCAAGGATGGTTCAATATATGAAAATCAATAAATGTTATTCACCACATCAATATACTTAAAGATAAGAACCATATGATCATCTCGATAGATGCAGAAAAAGCATTCAACAAAGTACAGCATCCCTTTATGTTCAAAACACTAGAAAAACTAGGGATAACAGAAACTTATCTCAACATTGTAAAAGCTATCTATGCTAAGCCTCAGGCTAGCATCATTCTGAATGGAGAAAAATTGAAGGCATTCCCTCTAAAATCTGGAACAAAACAGGGATGCCCTCTATCACCACTTCTATTCAATATAGTTCTCGAAACACTGGCCAGAGCAATTAGACAGACGAAAGAAATTAAAGGCATAAAAATAGAAAAAGAAGAACTTAAATTATCACTATTTGTGGATAACATGATTGTATACCTAGAAGACCCAAAAGGGTCTACAAAGAAACTACTAGATCTAACAAATGAATTCAGCAAAGTGGCAGGATATAAAATCAACACGCATAAATCAAAGGCATTTCTGTATATCAGCGACAAAACTTCTGAAATGGAAATGAGGAAAAATACTCCATTCACAATATCCTCAAAAAAAAAAATACTTGGGAATCAATCTAACAAAAGAGGTGAAAGATTTATACAATGAAAACTACAGAACCCTAAAGAGAGAAATAGAAGATCTTAGAAGATGGAAAAATATACCCTGTGCATGGATAGGCAGAACTAACATCATCAAAATGGCGATATTACCAAAAGTTCTCTATAGGTTTAATACAATGCCAATCAAAATCTCAATGGAATTTCTTGTAGAAATAGATAAAGTAATCATGAAATTCATGTTGAAAAATAAAAGACCCAGAATAGTAAAAATAAGTCTAAGCAGGAAGTGTGAATCAGGCGGTATAGCGATACCAGATTTCAACATATATTACAGAGCAATAGTAACAAAAACAGCATGGCACTGGTACCAAAACAGGTGGGTGGACCAATGGTACAGAATAGAGGACACAGAGGCTAATCCACAAAGTTACATCTATCTTATATTTGATAAAGGGGCTAAAAGCATGCAATGGGTGAAGGATAGCATCTTCAACAAATGGTGTTGGGAAAACTGGAAATCCATATGCAACAAAATGAAACTGAATCCCCTCCTCTTGCCATGCACAAAAGTTAACTCAAAGTGGATCAAGGAGCTTGATATCAAATCAGAGACTCTGCGTCTGATAGAAGAAAAAGTTGGCTCCGATATACATGTTGTGGGGTCGGGCTCCAAATTCCTTAATAGGACACCCATAGCACAAGAGTTAATAACAAGAATCAACAAATGGGACTTACTTAAACTAAAATGTTTTTTCTCAGCAAGAAAAACAATAAGAGAGGTAAATAGAGAGCCTACATCATGCGAACAAATTTTTACTCCTCACACTTTAGATAGAGCTCTAATATCCAGAGTATACAAAGAACTCAAAAAATTAGACAATAAGATAACAAATAACCCAATCAACAAATGGGCCAAGGACCTGAACAGGCACTTCTCAGAGGAGGACATACAATCAATCAACAAGTACATGAAAAAATGCTCACCATCTCTAGCAGTCAGAGAAATGCAAATCAAACCACCCTAAGATACCATCTCACTCCAGTAAGATTGGCAGCCATTCTGAAGTCAAACAACAACAAGTGCTGGCGAGGATGTGGGGAAAAGGGTACTCTTGTAAATTGCTGGTGGGACTGCAAATTGGTGTGGCCAATTTGGAAAGCAGTATGGAGATTCCTGGGAAAGCTGGAAATGGAACCACCATTTGACCCAGCTATTATCCTTCTTGGACTATTCCCTGAAGACATTAAAAGAGCGTGCTACAGGGATACTGCCACATCGATGTTCATAGCAGCACAATTCACAGTAGCTAGTCTGTGGAACCAACCCAGATGCCCTTCAATAGATGAATGGATAAAAAAAAGTGGCATTTATACACCATGGAGTATTACACAGCACTAAAAAATGACAAAATTATGGCATTTGCAGGAAAATGGATGGCACTAGAGCATATTATGCTAAGTGAAGCTAGCCAATCCCTAAAAAACAAATGCCAAATGTCATCTTTGATATAATGAGAGCAACTAAAAACAGAGCAGGGAGGAAGAGCAGGAGGAAAAGATTAACATTAAACAGAGACATGAGGTGGGAGAGAAAGGGAGAGAAAAGGGAAAATGCTTGGAAATGGAAGGAGACCCTCATTGTTATACAAAATTACATATAAGAGGCTGTGAGGTTAATGGGAAGAAAACAAGGAGAGATATGAATTACAGTAAATGGGATAGAGAGAGAAGATGGGAGGGGATGGGAGGGGTGATAGTAAAGGATAGGAAAGGTAGCAGAATACAACAGTTACTAATATGACATAATGTAAAAATGTGGATGTGTAACCGATGTGATTCTGCAATCTGTGTTTGGGGTAAAAATGGGAGTTCATAACCCACTTGAATCTAATGTATGAAATATGATATGTCAAGAGCTTTGTAATGTTTTGAACAACCAATAAAAAAACAGACAAAAAATAAATAAAATGAATTTAAAATATTATTGCCTAATATGTTGTTTTAATAAAATTACTATTTGATATCATACCAATAATTTTTGTTAATAGATTGACCTGTTAAGACTTCTATTCTAACTGTACTTTAATGATTAAGTGTAAAATTAAATTCACTTTATCTGATAGTGAATTCATCTGTAGAATGCTCATACTTGTGTCAGTATGGGAAAAATCTTCTATATAGATTTCCCCAACATTCATTATGTAGCCAGAATAGGGATTTATAGATCTGTAATCCTTGACCAACTGGAAAGCTAATACTTTGTATTATAAAAACAATCTACTCATCATAATACTGGTATAGATTATGGTTTTTTTTTCAATTGAATTTTTGTAAAGCTTATTATTTGAGTTTTTGTCAAATATTTTCAGTATCTTATTTTCATATTGTGTTATTTCATACTTATTTTATTCATGCAGATGGATGATCTTACTTCAAAGATGGACAATGCATCTTCAAAACATTTACAATTGAAAGCAAACTATCAATGTTTTATGCAGAATTTTTGTTTTGAAAAGTATACATGATAAATGATATTTAAAAAAATAGAGAGGAATCAAAAAAAAGTTGGAAGAAAATGTAGCAAACTTCCCAAGGCATACCCAGAGCACTAGAGTAGAACCAGGCCAAGGAGGACAGTGGAAATGTGGCACTGAATGACACGCAACATGGAATTTAAAGGAGAAGCAAAAACAAGTACTTCTGATTTTACAGGCTATGTTATTTATCTGTAATGTGCTTTAATTTATTTCACTGTAAATTGTATTTTGGATACATACATTATATGTGTATTCTATATCTCTTGAGGAACGTTGTGTAGATTTCTAAGAGGAAGAAGACATTTGATGCCCCCTTCAAATACCTCAGTTTACATCATTCTTATAGCTAATTCAATATGAATAATGATTTTTATCAGATAATCTTTATATTGTGTAATAATGAGCATAAATAAGACTATGAGGGAAAAAGAAAAATGTGATGCAGAAATATAACATGCTTTTGAATTGTTAGTATAAATTTTTCAATTTTTATACTTTGAATTGATTCTATTACTATTTAAATTATCAGATGATCTGAGTACTAACATGAGAATGATTCATGACTAAGAGCACAGTTCAATGGTAGATAGCTTGCCAAGCCTGTGCAAGGACCTGGGTTCCATCTGCAATAGAAAGGAGGAGGAGGAGAGGGGAGGAGGTGGACAAGGGAGGAGAAGGGGAAGAAGGAGAGGAATAACTCAATTATTATTAGTTCAGGTTTAATTAGTTTATGGGCAGGGGAGGAGGAGGGGAAGGAGAAGAGGAAGAACTTAATTATTATTAGTTCAGGTTTAATGTAGTTGATACTGATGACAGAAGTTTATAGTCTAGCATTTTTTTCTTCACATTTAAAATTGCTGGGTGAATTTTTGACTCAGAACTAAATGAAATAAAAACATAATAACCATTGGGGTTCTAATTGTTTTTAAAATGCATTTTTATTTTCTTTAGACACAAGCAGCAGCTGTGGAAATTTCAGAGCAGTTAAGAGAGACTAACTTTGCTTCAATAAGAAGTCAAATGTAACTCAGAATTAGCAATCTGGAATCTGAACTAAAAATTCTAAGAAATACAACTGAAAGAATATATCACATCTATATAGAAGAATCAAAATTCCACAAGTATTACAAAACCTAGACTTAAAGGGAGCACCTTAATCTCCTTAATTGGTCTCTAGTGCATAACTTCGAGACAGGTTCATGAGATCAGTAGCATGGAAAAGCTAACTAGACAAAATAATGTGTAGAAGTGATGTTAGGAAATTAATGTACTTTTGATATATTAGACTAGGAAATTTATCTTTCACTCACATTTTACATCTGGAAGCAAATTATCAAGCTTTCTTTTCTTAGTGTTCTCCTATATGTAACCTTGTCTAAGAGTTCTAGTTAAGTATTTTTGAAGTTTTGTAATTCAGATAGGTATATTGTGACCAAACTGTTTCTAAGCATTTTATTACATTGGAACATGTACAAGTTTAACAATTTTTGAAAGATTATTACTTAAACCCTAAGTGTCTGGTGTTGCTATAACTACCTTCTCAGCACATTCTGACACCTGACAGATTAACTGATTTTTATTTTGATATTTGATATTATGCTTAGATGGTACCTAGAGACAAAATGTTCTGTATAGTTTTTTCTCTCTACATTGTCATGCTTGTGATAAAGGAAAGATCATCACAGGAATGAAGGGAAGTATAACTTGCAAAGTGGTTGAAAATATTCTGATGATCAGTGTTCGGGCCTGTGAATGACAGAATGAATAGGCAGGAGTCTCCTGAAGCCCTGGTAACAAATTCATGAGCCAACTTTCTTGGAAGCAGTTTTAATTCATCTTGATCACCAACCCAGCTATCTTGTTCAGCACCAGTGGTGGTTGCTCTGAATTAAGCATTTGCTCTCAGTGCCAAATGCTTAATTTATCTAAATAATTTATCTGGGTAGAATATACATGTGGAGGTAGTAAATGCTTGAAAACATCTTCAAGGAATGTTTTTTAAGTCCTTGAACTGGTTCACTAAGTATGGATCTTTCTACCTTTACTAAAATTTTTTAGTTGCATATTTTTATGGAAACCATAATGATTTAATATACTTCAACATAGTGAAATGGCTTTGGTAGTCAAATAAACTAAGGTATATATAATCTGCTATATTTATCTTTCAAATACCAATATTTCTAATGGCATCCTCCAAAAAGAGTTTTTCAAGAAGGCAGCATTGTTACCTGCAAAGTCATACATCTCTGATTGCTTTCTCTCTTTCACCTACATTACTTTAATTGCAAGTTTGAAGCCCCCTAGAAATAAGTGCACTTCTTTAGAAAAATTACAAACTCATGATTGCATGCACTCTCTCTATTTTGATTCTTTTCAATGTTGTGCCCACTTATGAGAATTTCCACCTACTATTTTTCTTAATATTTTATTTAGTTGTAGATGGACAGAATACCTTTATTTTGTTTATTTATTTTATGTGGTGCTAAGGATTGAATTCAGTGCCTCACATGTTTAGGCAAGTACTCTACCACTGAGCCACAATCCCTCTTCTTACTCTTATGGCAACTTTTAAAATTATTTTATTTGATGAAAATCTTTAATTTATATATACATATATTTATGTATACATATATAAATAATATTTATACATGATATTGAGGTTAATTTTTATATAATTAAACAAGCATGAAATATAATATGCTCTAATTAAGTGACCAGTACTTCTGCTTTATCTCCCCTGCTTCCTCCCTGTATTCTCTTTCTTCTGCTCTACTGATCTATGTTATACTTATTTCTAGTTTTTTAAAATTATTAATTATGGATATACATGAAGGTGAAATTCAGTGTGGTATGTTCATATGCATACACAGAAAAATTTGATCAGATTCATTCCACTATTCCACACTGAGTGCTGTCCCCAACTCCCTGGGTTGGGTTGGATTAGGGTTAGAGTTAAGATTAACAGGAGCCTTTCAGTACAACCATGTGATTTCCTTCATACTAAGACTTCATTTGGGTGAGTCAAATATGATTCAACAGTGATAAGCCATATTTTTAAGAGCTGACAAGAAAAATAATATTCAACTATTTTGAATTCATTTGAAGATATTTCTATAATATTTGACCATTTTTTGATCAATGGTAATATTACAACATTGAAATATCTGCTTGAAAATGAACAAATAAAAGATAGCATCTTGCTTTCATTGCATATCATTGTTGTTAGAATACCCATTTCATTGCACCTTGGTTTAGATATTTTTTGTTTTTTTTTTTATACCAGGGATTGAACTCAAGGGAAATCGACCACTAAGCCACATCCTGAGACCTATTTTGTATTTTCTACAGAGACAGCGTCTCACTGAGTTACTTAGAGCCTCACAGTTGCTGAGGCTCGCTTTGAACTCAGGATCCTCCTGTCTCAGCCTCTTGAGCCACTGATATTATATGCATCTACCTCCACACCCTTCTTCCATGGTGTTTTGATAATCTTCTTTAACTCACAGTAAAGCCATGTATGCCTATGTTAAATGTAGCCTCAACCTTATTCTTTTATTTGAAATTTTGACCTAAAAAAATCATAGGAGAACAAATCTAAACTTTACAAAACAATGCTGCAGTCAAATAATTGTGACAGAAATAATAGTTTTTAATACATAAATTACAATGTAATTATTTACATATTTTTTTCAGTTTCTTAACTTACATGAATATCTTTCTGAAAAAAATTAGAATCAGGTTTGAAGCACTTCAGAATCATAAAATTGGATGACCATGTACAAAAAGATAATGAAAGTTGTTATGCATGATGAAAGTATAAGTTGTTCTTATTAATTCTTAACAGAAAAATGAGATAATTGACCATTTACAAAAAAAAAAAAAATGTGTGTGAATGTAGACACAATGCAAAGGGATTTGAGGGGCAATTCTTTTCCCATAGTATTTCTGAGAGAACGTGATGTTTATTTTTTTACTTATTCATAAGCTAGTTTATTTAAAACTTAATTTAATAGTTCTAGATTTCTTTGTGGAACATTAATTTGTAATATCATGTTAGCCTTAATCAGAGAGTTTAAAAAGCACTCTTATATTAAGACACAAAGATATGTCTTCTTAATCACTGCAATTTTTTTCAAAGGTGAAGGGAGAAGAAGAGAGGAGAAAAATACTAGAAAAGAAAGAGTAATCAAATTCTTTTATGTGCATCTGTGAATATTTCATAATTCCACTATTATTTATAATTAAATGCACCTGAAAAAATTTTGTTTAAAATAATTTCCCTGAAAAAGAAAAGACAGGAATGGGAATTCTGTCAATCAAAATCATTTGATTTCACATCAAAAGTGTGAAGGCATTGGACATCACCCTATTGTTATCACTACAACATATTTACTGTGTTCAGTAAACTATTTTACACCCTGTTTTGGAAATTAGTAAGAGAACAGCTTTTATATAAAGGACACTCTACATGGTAATACTTATGCAAGAGTTGCAAGTATTTTCACACATTTCTCATCAAGTGCACACCTATAATAAGCCAAATGCTTCAAAAATGCTGGTCATAACTTCTGAGAAGAAATTAATTACAATTAAAGAGCTATCTTTTTTTCAAGTCTGAAAATCAACAAATCAAAAATCTTAAGTTTGAAACTGCCTTTTTTTCCACTTCTCCCTCACTATGAAACTGTAAGTCTGTACACTGACAGTCTTCTGTTGGGCAAAAATGGCTTCACCCATTTTTTGTGGCTTATGGCCAAAAGCCCAGACTGACCCAGTCAAGCATTTAAAATACCCTGTCATGACTCTGACATTAGTTTACATTTTGCCCTCCAAATAAAAGTCTGAAATGTCTCAGTCAAAAAGTAAAATACCCGCATCAACTGGATTCTTGTCAGGTTATTTAGCTTTATCTCTTCTCATTTGCTGTACTGTCTCTTTGCTCTGGATTCTAGTGACATTGCAACACTGGTGATTCCACAAGTGTTCTTTCTCATCTCATTGTCTGCATGCATCTCTTCCCTCCCTGTCACAATTTCTCCTTTTCCTTCAGGTGTTAACTCACATATTACTTCCACTGAAGAACCTCAAACACTGACACAAATTTGGGACAGAAGTCCTTTCTAAGTTTTCCAGTAGAATTCTGTTTTATCCCTGTCATAATGCCAATGAATCTGTATGGAAATTGCCTGCTTGCCTTGCTTTTCAAGCTATACTATATGACTGTTGAGGGGTGTCCATTATCATCTCCATGTTGTCATCCTAGTGCTTAGAGAAAACCCTAGCATATGAAAGTCAAATTTATGCATAGTGAAGAAACCAAAGCTCTAATACTCATTAATAATGACAGCTGTGTAGAAAAATATGGGCACATTGTATTTCATAGTAATTTTGTATTGTGCACATACATATCTATTTTTTATTCTTATAAACAATGAAAAGTTCCCAACTTCTTCACTGATTTATACTTATAAAATCTTTGAGAAAAAAATATAATTCTTTTTTCCTCCCCTTGCTGCAGAATTTGAATCTTGACCGTGGGAGCTTCTTAAGAATTACTAATAAGCCAAGACAAGATCTACTTTTGGAAACATCATAAGTATATACAAAGATTTTAAGAAAAAATATATGAAAGCTAATATTGTGTTTTTCAGACTGTTGGTATAATGTTTGAAGTGTTTGATGAAATGTACAATGTAAAAACTTAATTTAAATGTATGTGTTTATCATATATATGATGAAATTCTCAAAATATAAAAATTATTTACATCTGTAAGAAAATTTGAAGTGCAAGTCCAAACCAGTTTTTATTGAGATGTATTTTCAAACTGTCTAAATGCTGGCATTTAAGATTCATTCAACAACCAAATGGTCAACACTAATTTGGTGGATCTAAATATCACATTAATGTTAGATTATTTGTATTATAAAAAATGTATCACTGATTATGGGTCCAGAGAATTAGGCAACATTAGTTTGGAATGCCTGTTACTATATTCACTAATGGATTAATGTATTAAAATTATTATATTGCCATCAAACGTACAATCTTTAAATTTTTATAATTTTAATTTGAAGCACTGACTTAATATTTCTTCCTAATAAGAAACAGTATTTGCTTAATGTTTTTTGCCTTTTCTCTTTGTTTATACAATCTTGGGAAATAATAGTAAAGTTGTAGGTTCTAATATAAAGTACTTTTGTCCACTGAAGCATCTTAAATTGAATTTCTAACATATGCAATCATTCATGATATTTTTAGAATTTCCTACAAGTCAGAACATGCTAGATAACTGCAATACAACCTTAATTCATTGTGAATGAATTTTTAAAATATTAACACATAACAGCATACTTGTTAATCATATCCATTTGATTATGAAGTTTATATTGTTATCTAGCTGGGTCTGTCAGTGGGATCACCTAATATGGCTTATCAATATGGTCTCAGCTACCTCGCAGCATGTGGTCTTTGGGTAGCCAGACTTCTTTCATGGTGGCTTGGGGCATCTCAGGACATAAGGCAGAGGTCCAGCGTCTCATTTGATTTATTCCTGGAAGTCACAAAGCATCTTTACCACTTATGCAATTGGTCATGGCCTGCCCATATTCTGTACAGAAAATACACTACCTAATTCTTAATGGGCAGGTAGGGAGTGGCCAAACAGACTGCTCATTCTGCTCAAAGTTGATTCTTCAGTCCAAGAAGCCCTGTGACTCCAATATTCATTAAATTTTGACATCTCCATCTGTCACTATAATGTGTTAGTACCTATGTATTCTAAAAGAACCAAGTTATGCATGGTCCACTGATGATCTTAAAATATCTTGAAATAAGATGCAAAATTTGTACTTCATGTATTTGTCAGAAGACTTTGTTACAGAAATTAATCATTTATTGAAGTGCATTAGGTAGGTAGCTTACAGACTTTCTAAAGGGGTCTGAGAATCAGGCTTGGAAACTAAATGTTTTCTCACCCTCCATCAGGGCTTTCCTCATGTTGCTATGAAGCCTGCAAAAGGTAGAGGACAAATTTGGGTACTTAAATAATGGAGTAATCTTACTCTCTTAGCCAAGAATACCCATATCAAAGTCAGTCCAAAATCGAGGGTACATAAGATATTATCTTGATGACAGAATGTGTCAAGTCAAAGCACAAAAATATAGAAAGTTTGTGAAAAATTAGTGCCATATTTGTAACCAATTTACCACATTTTCATCAATTTATTCAATCTTTCTTGTTTGGCATATACTGTGCCTTCGCAGTGCTACTGTAAACCATGAGGATAAGCAAAGAAAAATTCTTGATCTTGTTCTTAGCTGTGAGTTAAAAAAATCATGAAGTCAAAGCACCTGTTTCCTAAGGCAATTGGGCAATTGGATAAAATTTATATTGTGGCACAGAAAGTCATTAGTTGTGCCTTAATTTTTTTAAAAAAAATTTAACTGTATTTTATTTATTTTTATGCAGTACCGTGCCAGGTGAGTGCTCATCACTGAGCCACAGCCCAGCCCTCTTCCTTAAATTTGACTTTCTAACTTCCATTTAAAAATGACACAGAAATTCAGGAGTAATGTCAGTTGAAAAAATTAAAATTGTTTTTTTAAAATGATTGACTCCTCAGAGGCACAGCCAGGGAAATTTCCAATTACACTCAGGAATATTTCATACTGACTTCTGGCAACCACCCTTTCCAGGACTTGTCCCATTGTGGTTGGCTGAGCCACCTATATCTTCCACTATTCCACACCTCCTGGGTTCTCACTCCACTTTAAAGGTGCAGAAGGATGTTTGGTTGGTGGACTGGCACAGAACCTACAAGAGGGTCACTTTCCTCTTTTTGGAATATTAGAACCACTTCTTCCGAAATAGAAAGTGATGGAGACAGGCTGTGTGCTATCAGAGTGTTGATGGAATGCAAAATCATTTACTAGTCTTTATGGCTTTGGTGGGAGGACTACTGGAACATGTACCAGCCAAGCTGGGAAAGAGCCAATGCTGGATGTGCTCAACGCCTGCACAATGCTTTAACAATGGGTTTTGGCCCTAGGCCAGCAGAAGGCACCAACGGACACCAGCCCACTTGCACACAAACATGCACACAAGTCATGTAAATGTTATAGCAGTTCTATAAGTTTATTCAGAACAAAGAAGGGAGAGAAACAGTGTCCCACTGTCCCAGATATAGAACACCTATAAAAACCTAAATATAGTATATAACATATAATTATGTGATATGTAATGATTATAAGAGTATAAGTACATTAAAATAAATATATAAGCTCTGGATGATGAGTTTCAACCAACTTTAATGCAGTTGTATCAGTTTTGTTGAAATAATCATAGAATTGAGTTTTGGGAATTTAAAGGGTTAAGCCTGAAAATCAAGCATTTACTTAAAAGGTGTTACAGGGAAGTGGAAGGCCAAGAGAGGTCAAGAGAAAATATTCCAGCATATAATAAAGGCCCTTGCACTAAAACTATGCAGAATAATGATGGCCAAGATAGGAGCTTAGTATAGTTTTTTTTTTTTTTTCATTAGTGTACTTTTCCCACTTTACAAGTCATCTTTTCCTTTTAACTATTTGAAGGTGGTGTGTGCTATGACCAATAAACATGTATTACTCATTTTGTTATAAGAAAAAATTCCAGGTACTCAAGAGATTAGTATAGAGGTTCAGATAAACAGGCCTTAGTTCCAAGTAAGTCTTTACAGATTTTTTTTTGTTTCAATTTTTTGTTGCAAGGCCTTACCTTGAACCTACATGGAGGAATGCTTATCTTGCTTATTGTGAAGCAGAAAAGTGTTAACATAGAATCTTATGTTTTGGGAGAAACTGCTGTCTAAACACTGGCAAGTGCAATTTCCTTGCTCTTTTGACAAAGAGTTATTCCCCTGTTGGTGCAAGGTCAGCTGACATGTCAGTTTCTAGACTCTTGGTGTCTGAACTCCCATAAGATGGTATGTTGTGCATCACCTCTGGCCTATCATGACTATTATATTTAAATTGGCACATACACACTATAAATCTCTCTTTGCTATACAATAAAGCAGATGCTGTTCTCTCAAACCATCTCTTGAGGGTTTTTTCCATGCCTTCAACCTTCAAAAGTAGATGTTTGAAGGGAAGGCCCCTCAGCTTTCTGGTGCTCAAACATTGCATAATCAGGTGACTTTGATTGAGGGATTCTCTGGCCATAATGAAACTCAAAGCTCAAAACAGGTAAGGGTCAGGGCAATGGGTAATTTACCTGGTTCACATAAATGTGTTCATCTTCTAATTGCACAACAGCTTTTAAAAGCCCAGGGTGTAAAAGTAAACCATGAGGAATTAGAGACTTTTTGGCAAGAGTTTATAGCTACAAATTTATGTTTTCCTGTTGAAGGAATATTCCATACTAACTTCTGGTGACCGACTATCTCTGCACAATGTTTCTTGGCAGGAGTTGCAAACACATAAATAAGCCTCAAATTCCTTTTATGTCATTTTGTTAGCTGTTATTGGCTCACTCCTAGGTGGATAAGAGATCACAGAAGTGGCTCCCTGTTGTTTGGGAGAGACAGCTATGGCAAGAGAAGACCAGAAGGAAAATGTGGAAAGAAAGAAAGAACAATAGATAGTGCTGGGGCCAGGGGGATGAGCAAGAAAAAGGTAACACAGATGTAGAAGAAAAGGGGTATCTGATGCAAGATGTTGAGGTTTAATCAGAAATGGGGAAAGAAGAGGAGCAAGAATGTAGAGAGAGCAAGGAGTCTTCTCTTTATCTACATGTCTTTATATCCTTCTTTGTCACAGATGTTGCAACAGTGCTTTCTAGAGGAGTCAACTCCTCCTGCGTATACTAAATCAAGCTGTCCCATGTCAGAAATGGCAATGTTAGGCTTAACATAAGACATGAAAACAAGTTCTATTTTTGTCAATATTATGTATTTCAGGCCTTGGAGCCTTTCTTAAAGGTACCAGACCTCAAGATTATTCATTATGTGAGTGACATTCTTTTAGACTGTCCCTCTGCACAAGACCTAGATTCTACCTTCCAACAAGTCCAATTAGCAATTATAGAAATTAACTTAAATATAGCTACAGAAAATGTTCAGAAATGAACACATTTTTACTTTGTGTGAGTCATTTTAACTCCTGCAGAGACCTCAGTACAGGCTCCAAACATTTACATAAAATCTCCCATTACTTTAAATGAGTTACAAAAGGTTTTAGGAGACAGAAATTGGCTTAGGCCATTTCTTCAGGTTCTTTAAGGGCTCTAACTCTCCTGTACAAATGTTTGGAATGTGATTCATCCCCTTTGTCTTTAAGAAGATTAACTCCTGAGGCTTAAAAATCCTTACAAAAGGTTAATAATCAGCTTTCTAATTGGCATCTTAGCCAATGGGATCCTAACAAAAACATTATTGTTATAGTTCTAGACACCTCACCTATTCCCACTGGTCTTTTTTGAGGAATAAAGTAGCCCTTTAGAATGTGTGCATCTATCTACTGCTTTTTCTACCAAAATTACCTCCAAATTAAATGTGTTTTGTCTAATGGTATTGCAACTACATACCAGGACTCTTCAATTATTTGGGATAGAACCTGATAAACTTGTCTTGCCATTAACCAAACAGGAAGTAAATCTCCACCTGAAAAAAAAATCCTGTTTTAGGATTAAATTATTAATTTTCCAGGAAAATTGGATAATCATTTACCTCATTGCAAATCTATCCAAGCTTTACTTGGTAAAACAGTTTATTTTTTAAAGATAATTTGTGATAAACAAATCTCTGAAGCTAACTTTACATTTATTGATGCCAGTTACTCTGGTGGCCTATTAATTCTTATTTATAATCTTACCAGGGATGAATACAAAACCTGAACTATCAGCCTCACCTCAATTATTAGAATTACAGGCAATCACTTGGGCCATTAAAGCTACCTCACAAGCTATATGTATCCTTACTGATAGTGTCTACTGTGCCCAACTTATAGCCAGGTTGTCTTTATTTTAAGCCAAAGAAAAATCAACTTTGGATATACTCCTTCATTCTCTTCAAAGAGTTCTTGAAAAATGTACTAACTGTTCATCACTCATATCAGATCTCATATGTTAAACCCAGGATGCAAAGAAAGAACAACTTACTCTAATTTAAACCAAATTAAAGCAAGCTTATATTATGTACACAAGAGAGCTGATCAGTGACTGCCTCACATAAGAGTAGAGCCAGAGGACAGTGTCTGGTCTAAGAGCAGGGAAGTTTTTATAACATAAAAAGTTAAAACGTAGATATCTTGGGAGCTTATAGCTGACAGGGTCCTGGCAAGCATAATACAAAGGCAGCAGGTTAATGATCTACATGAGTAAACTCAGATTCCAATATCAGACTTAATGAGGATCAGCTGAGATTTTTAGAGAGGGTTGTTATCTGGTCAGGGAGAGCAAGGCAGAAGTAATTTCAAAGCACAGGCAGGAGTTCCAGGCAAGTTTAAAATATCAAAGTGTGGTCAGGACAAATAGAAATCTTAGTATTTTACATTAAAACAGAAATGAACTTTTCATGACTTTGTGACAAAAGGCCCCTAATCTTAAAATGGAATTAGGCTGGATTCATAACATACAGTTTTTCCTTGCCTTCTCTCAAAGTTTAATAATTTAACAGATCAAGACATGTGAAGTACATTTGTCACTGACTGGGAATCTGCAAAAGAGCTACATGCTCAGTTCCATCAATCAGCCCACATCCTTAAAACAGTTGTTTCTTACACTCAGTATCTAACAAACTAAACAGTGAGAACTTGTAAAAGTTGTGCCTTTTCCTCTTGCCTTTAGGGCCCTTACAACCTGGAGGAGTCAATCCATGGGGTTTAAAGGCATTATCTTTATGGCAGATAGATGTTACACACATAACCTTGTTTGGTAAAATAAACTACTTGCCTGTCACAATTGGCAAATTTTCTGGACTACTTACAGCTACTCCTATAGCTGGGAAAAAACTAATGTCATTCAACATTTGCTCAAATGCATTGTGACAAAATGTATCCTACACAATGTAAAAAGAGACAATAGTTCAGTTTATACTTCCAAAAGGTTTGCTGTGTTCTGTGCACAGGGAACATTAAACATTCTCCTGTAATTTCTTATAACCCCCAAAGACAAGCGATTGTTGAGAGAGCCTATCAAAATCGTATGGCTCAAATCACAAAACTTAAAGGAGAAATCCCTTGCTAACTGAAGCAATACCTCATACATTAACCAATATGGCTTTATTTATCTTACATTTTTTTGAAATTTGATGATGCTAACCATACCTCATAACAGAAAAATTGGGAGCCATTAAAAAGCCTCTCACAGTAACCACGAGTGGTCTGAAAAGATCCTCAGAAACAACAATGGCAACCATCATCCCTTTATTAACCTAGAGCAAGGTTTTGCTCGTGTCTTCTCAGAAAATGGAGGCCAACCAGACTGGATCCCAGCAAGACTTGTGCAACACTTGATGGCTTATTCTCCTGATGCAACAAATGACTCTCAAGATGAGAAAGCATCATCCATGCCAAAGAAACAACAACATCCAAAAACCTAGGGTGATGTCAAAGTGTTGGTTAAAAAATGTGAACAGATCAGGAGAAACATCAAGATATCTCCCAGCCTTCTATATTCTTAATTTTTTCTTTAACGACATTAGCCATTGATAGTGCACAGACTGTTTATTTGTGCACCTTCACAGATTACTCTTCTTTCCTTATAGGTGTGGAAAGGGTTGGGAATTTTCCTCAATTTTTCATCAATAACTCTCACCTGTTTTCAGATATTGCTCATCCAGTAGGCTTCTCCAAAGTACCCTGGAACTTCTCCATTTTCTTACCAGACAGACCTCTTTGTTTTTATTTATTTATTGCTTATAACAACATAACACAATAAATAAGCACCACTTTTGTGACTCAAAAACAAATCAATCAAAAATCACATGCTGCCATCTTGGTTCTCCAAAAAAAAAAAAAAAAAAAAAAAAAAAAACAACTTTCAAGAAGAAAAAACACTGGCCTGGTGACCCCAGGCTCACGAGAGGCCCAGTCCACCCATCCCCCAGTGGGGCAGACACCCTCCGGAGCCTAGCCTCAGGTGCAGGACCACCCCTTCTGAGCAGGAGACTACTGCAGAAGCCAAGATCCAGCCCAGATCACCCACACCAGCCTGCTCGAGACCCAGGCTCTCAGTAGACCCCATCCACCCTCCAGCCAGTGAAGCAGACACCTGCCAGAACCTAGCCTCTGGAACAGGACTGGCCCTTCCAGCCAACAGGCTACTGACAGAGGTCAAGCCCAGTGACCCAGATCCATTCAAACTAACTTGTGCAGGATCCAGATCCAGGATGCAGTAACATTTATTGAGAAACACCAGCAGGGTCTGGAAGCCCATTATCAAGGTGAGACAAGACTATCTGCACAGGTACTACAAGAATATAGAGAAGAAACTGTAATATTTCAGATCCACATTGCAAGAAAAAAAGACACATAGACAACATGAAAAAAACAGGGGATGAAAGTGCCCCAAACAAACCAGGACGCTATAATCACAGAACCCATAAATAGTGAAGTTGATGAAATATCAGAGAAGGAGTTCAGAGGTTCATAATTTAAATGATCTGTGAATTGATGAATGACCTAAAAGAGCAAATACAGGAAAAAATTCATTTACAGCTAGAAAGCCTAAACTACAAAACATCCTCAGCAAAATATTTCAAGAAGAGGAAGTAAAAAACAATGATGAAATTCAGCACATGAAGGGATTACACTAATGGAAAATCTAATCAGAGGAGAAACCAAGTATGTTGTTCATGACCTCTGGTCTATCATGACTGCTATATGTAAATTGGAACATGTCATCTATAAAGCTATTTTTGCTGTGCAATAAAGCAGATGCTGTTCTCTGAAACCATCTCTGGAGAGGTTTTTCTATGTCCTCAAGCTCCCACAGTCAATGCCAGAAGGGCAGGCCCCTCAGCAATTTTTTTTCATTTGTTTGTTTGTTTTGATATTATTTTATTTATTTATTTTTTTTACTGTCAGACTCTCTGTATAAGTGTCGGTTTTCAAAGAATTCCTAATTTTTGGGGAGACTACGAAGAGATCAGCAACATTGTTTCAAGTAGAAGTAGCTCTTTCATTTTTGATGATAGACCAAAAAGCAAGTTTTATCCTAGCCATGTACTGGTATGTGATGTTGAAAATAATGTTTAACTTTCCTTGTTATGGGAGCTTGTCCTGGGCATTATGGGATACTTAGAAGCATTCCAAGCCTTATCCACCAGAAATTCTAGTAACATACCCAGAGAAATCAAAATTGGAACTTTCTCCAGACTTTGCCAAATATCCCCAAGGGCTCAAAAATATTCCATTGTATAAGTATACCACATCTATTTTGATGAGTCATTCATTGGTTGATGGATATTTGAGGTGTTTCCACATTCTGATCATTATAAATAATGCTACCATAAATGTTTGCCTATATCCAAGCACAGTGGTGCATGCCTGTAATTTCAATAACTCATGGATATTTTGGGGATCAAAAGTTTAAGGCCAGTCTTAGCAATTTAGCAAGAATCTGTCATAAAAGTAAAAACTAAAAAGGACTCTGGATGTAGCATGATAAAACACCCCTGTGTTCAATTCCCATTGCCAAAAGCAAATAAACAACTAAAAAATAAAAGTTTGTAAATAAGTTTTTTTTAAATTTTTTATTTGTTCTTTTTAGTATGCATAATAGTAAAATGTATTTTGCAATATAATACTATGTGTAAATTTTACTGTGAATGTAAGTACAGTCTGCCTTCAGAATCAATGAGTTCCACATCCACGCATTCAAATAAACTGGAGAGAGAATAAAGAAGAAAAATTCATATATATTGAAAATGTACAGAATTTTTGTCATTCTCAAACAATAAAATACATAGAATTTGCATAATATTATGTATTATAAATCATTTACATTTAATTTCAAGCATACAGAAAGGTTTGCAAAGATTAAATGCAGATATTATAACATATTAAATAAAGGATGAGAGCATTTGCAAATGTTAGAGGGCTTCTGGAACCAACCCTCCAAAATCCTCAATTTCTTTTGGGAATTAACTCTAAAAATTTTCCCATGACCCTTATTGAATACTGTAAAGTTGAGTTTATGCAAGGAGAGGCTATCAAAGTAGGTTTAGGAACCTGGGTAACCGAGATCTTTCAGGGGAAGACAGAGATTTGGTTCAACTATGAATACAATAAGAACAGGGGAGGGTTTAAAGTCAAGGAGTAGAGTGAGAGTCACTGGATGAACAATTAGTAAGAGAAAACATCAGAGGCAAGGAAAATTCTTGCTGAACCAACTGAACAGAATTTTTGCTGAAGGCAGGCCAGAGTAATAAGATATCTAGTCAGATATCCAGGGTGAGAAATAACTTGATTTAGCAGGTTGAGCAGGGTTATTGCTCAAACTGGATGCTACAAATACAAAGAAGAGCATTCCCAAGTACAGCATCCTGCAGAGATGGGAGGAAAACACTTGAAAAGGCAGGAAGTGACAATGTAGGTTAATGTCCCCACAGGACAACATCCAGAAGAGTCTGAAAGACAGCACCTGGGCCAGCAGGAGGTGACAGTGCAGGTTAACTTACCCAAGGGAGAGGTTGTACTATTGTCTGGAGAACAGCATCTAGGAAGGCAGATGGTGACAGCATGGATTAATGTTCCCAAGTAAGAATTTTCAATAAATTCTAAAGAACAACACATGGGCAGACAGGGAGTGAGAGCACAGGTGAACACTCCCAAGGGACAACTTCCAGGAGAGTCTAGAGGAGGACACATAGGAAGCAGGAGGTGGCAGCATTGGTGAACATTCCTAAGGAACAATTTCGAGCAAATTCTGGAGGACAGCACCTGGATGGTGACTCCAGTCCCCAGTGTGAAGCAAATGATTTCAGATCAATTTTATTTGCTCTGACAAAAGAGTGAAGACAGAAACTGAAGATTCCATGAGCCAACAGAGAATTTTGAAAACACATCATTGGTATTTTGGGGCATAGGCAGCTCATGACATTTCACCCTTACAAGTTTGTTTATGAATGTATAATGAAACATTCTACCATAGAGGGAACTGCAATAGCAATTAAGTATGCTCCCAAAAATAGGCTGGAATTTTGAATATTAGAAATAAAGATATGGAGACTTCATTTCATTATTTCAATGGAGAGGTGACAGAGACACAGGCATCATCAAAGACAGAGAAACAAGGATGTGGAGAGACAGAAACAGAGACAGAGAGACATAAACTGGCAGAGAGAAACAGGTGGAGAGAGGAAAAGGGACAGAGAGAGAGAGAGAGAGGGGGGGGGGCAGAGTCCTCCTGCTCACTGGACCCCTCCTCACCTGCACCCCTTCAAGCACCACCCAGCCCTGCACTGGCATCCCCCCTCATCTGCAGCAGGTGGTAGCATCACACATTAGTCACCTCTGTAAATGTGTTTCAAATCATCACCTGTGCACAGTTACCATGCACAATTTGACTTTGGAGATGAATGCACTGTGCAAATATGTTTCACATCACCACCCATGCCCCTTCAGTGTGCACAATTTCTATTTGCCAATCATCCTTCCTTAAGGCTGATGGAGAAAAGCACCATCACACCATTTTGCATGTTTAACTAGCCATCCTTATTTTCAGTCAGCTGACTTTTGATGAAGTGGGGATAGGGATGTAGATGGGGAAAGATGTGTTAAAGTCTTCATCTCGTATTTATTGAACATCTATCAGAAATGGCACATCATCAAATATTTGCTGCCTGAACTGGAGAACAATCCCACAAGTGGCCCATCAGGAGAAACTGACATATCGCCACAGCTGGGATGCTGTGGTGAAGATTCCTCCTCATTTAGTCCTATTCTGAAAACTTGCATCATCCCCTCAGTGCCCCTCAGAGGATGTTCATGTGCACACACACACACACACACACACGCACGAAATTCATGGGAACATGTAGTTGAACTTGTATTCAGTCACACATATGCTTGTCCACACACACTCAACAACACATTCACAAAAACACATGTCCTTGGGATGACCCCAGAAGGACACAACCTCCACACCTCCTTTCATTGTCTGCTTAAGGAAAGCTCAGGGCTGCCAGAGAGCCAACAATGCCCAAATCAAACCCTGACCATGGGCCTCTGACCTCCCTTTTTGAAGGACTAAGACTGGAATATGTGTTGCTCAGAAAGGTCTTGCTCAGTGCAGAGAGCAACTTTTTTCAACACAACCATCCAGAAAGACAAACCATCTGCAGTCTCTGCAGGGAGAGCCATAAACAAAACTACCAGCACCACTGGCATGGACACACCCACACCAATGATCAGTTTATTCTTTTGCACATCACTGACTTCCAAACTCACATGCTTGAATTCCCTCATCCTTTCTTTGAAAAGTTCCAAATCACCTCTGCACAGGTGGAAAGAGAACAAAGTTCCTTCTTCTACCATCAGTGGTTATTGAATAAAATCTTTTCCCACTCCTTGGACTTTTGTCTGGTTATTTATCTTTGATATCAACAAAAGTGAAAATTCAGAAGAGGAGAAAAATAAGAAAATTCAGGAGAGGATAAAAAGTGATTTGGGATCTTCTTTAAGATCATTTGACCAGGCAAAGCATTTGACCAGGCAAAGCACTGTTGTAGCCTGGGGACCAGCAACATCACAGGCATGAAATACCAGGTCCTTAGTGGCCATATGAACCTGCACAGAGCACTTGACTGGTCATATATGTGCCCTTAGGTCAAAAGCCAGAAACGGAAGCTACAAGGAAGCCTCTGGTAAATATTGTCATTAAGACAGAGTGAAATCCAGGGACAGGCTCAGTTTCAAGGCCACAGGTTTCACAAAAAGAAATTAAATGCTAGTGCATAAAGGACAGTCGAGGTGAAGAAGACCTGTGTTTCAGAAGCAAAATCTTGAAAAAGCTCTGGGAGCTGAAAAAGTTCACTCCCACCATCACCAGAGGAAACTGCAGATAATTCAGTTTATCCTATCTGACCAGCTCTCACCAGGAAGATCTCTGGGAGTTGTAGACCCCTGGAGATTTTGGGTAGTCTAACCTATCTCTCCTGTGTGCTCACACAGAGGCTCCAGGGAGCTACATGCCACATGCTCATAATCCCTGAGAATTCTGGGTAGTGCTGGACTTTTTTTTCTGGGCAGCCCCCACTCAGAGGCTCCTGGAAGCTACAGGCCACATGCTTTCCATGCATACCTGAGGATTCTGGGGAGCACAGCCACCAACTGCTCATGCAGCCATCACCACACTTCCTAGATGCCCCCCCCCAACACTGTTTGAAGATTACCCAGTGAGCTTCAGCAACAGCTGTTTTTTTTTTCAATAAAAATTTTAGTCTCATAATTGAAAGAACTCTTTAATATGGTCACAATGTTATTATCACATTGAAAATAGGCAAGAGTGATTTCTTAATATTAAATGTTCAATCAACAAGAGACTTCCCCAGTCATTCCAGGTAATGTTCATAGTTCAAGCTGAACATGTAGGTTCAAACCAGAAGCACCCATTTTATTTGGTTACTACTGAAAGACTGGAAGATGCCGCACCACATGACGCAGATCACCAAAGAGGTTTCGGATTTACTACAAAAGGCTGTGTGTTTATATAGGTCTAAGAAGAGGTAGAAGGTGCTGAGGTAGATAACAAGTTGCCCCTTTATTGGCAAGATCTTCCATATGTCAGTTCCGGAGCCCAAGAAGTTAATTCAATTGGCGCTAAGGCTTCCCACCAGCAGGGTTTGAACATTGGAGCCAGCAGGAACATTTCGTGCCAGTGAAATAAACAAAGAGGGAAAAGAGGGTTGTTAGACACCATGTTGGGGTTTTTTTGTGGGGTGCTGCTGCCATTATATGTTTTCCCAACATTACTCCCTTTTTGTTTTCTTAGGAAGTGGGGTGTCGTTGGTCAGATCTGGCTGCTTCCAGCGGTGCGGGGCGGCGTAGGACCTAGAAGAAGAAATGGAGGAATGTTGTTGGGGGGCAGGTCTGGGGATATCATGGCAACCAGAAATATAACCCAGTGGCTATAGACAGCTACTTCAGTAGGGGTAAAGTCTATAAAAGTTCCCTGGAACCTCAAGTCATCGATGGCATCGAACCAGTCCTGGATGGAGGAGATTGTTGATATCAGCCACTGGTCCTGTAACAGAGAGTCTAGGAAATATTAGAAGCCTTGCCTTGACATGGTGTCACCAGCACCCGAAGAAGATCAGAGCAAACAAAAGCAGGATGAAGATAAAATTAAAGCAAATGTCAGTTTTTGGCAGGAGTTCCATGTCGGGGGACTGACAGAGAAGAGGCCAAGGGCCATGAGGAGGCTTAAAAGGACATAAAGGCTCAAGAATCCAGGATGGAAGATTAAGAGGTTCTCCAGGCTCGTTGTCTCCCACTGTCCAATGTCCGTTGCATTCCCTCGTGCCTGGTAGTGACCTTCAGCAATGAATGAGCTTTTCTCTGGAAGATGTTGGGGGCTCATCGGTCATCAGAGGCTGGTAGTACCTAAGCAGAGGCTGGTTGAAAGTTTCGTTAGAGATCTTTTGTAATTGGCCCTGTAGGAAGTGAGGCAGACAGGGCAGGAACAGAAACATCAGGAAAAGAAGACATATTGGCCCTAAAAGAGGAAACAGCCATGATTGGAAATGGGCTAAAAAGAAGGTGGCAAATGGGTTTTGGTTTGGTGGATTTTTCAAAGAGGTAGCCAAGTCGGTGAGCTTGACTACATTAGTTTCCATAAGGCCTGATTCATTGATGTAGTAACAGCATTCTTCCCTCAAGAAAAGACAGGTTCCACATTTTTTGGCTGTGAGTAAGTCTATAGCTCGTCGATTTTGAAGAGTAACTTGAGCCAAGAATGTGACCTGCCTTTGTAAGGATGCTAGAGATTCTGCTGTAGAAGTGAAAACTTGTTCAAGTTTAGAACTTAAGCCCTGTACAGCCCATAAGGAGTGTCCTAGAGCTCCACCAGAAATTTCTGCTCCCACTGCAGATACAACCAGTGAGAGACCCACCAGTATTGGAAGGGAAGCAGCCCGCTTATTCTGCACTGGGGGAGACAAGAGGGTCTGCACTTCAGCTGGGGTATAAAGAGTCAATTGTGGGACAAGTGTCACCAGTATACATGGGGTAGAGGTGTTGGTGAATAAGAGTGATGAGAGAACCATTACACCAGAAGAATGAGCCAGGTGGTCCATAGAGGGTGAAGTTAAAGGTGATGTTAGAGTGGCAAAACTTTGACTGGGAGACACCCAAACCCAGAAGGCAGCACCGGGGAATCACAGTATGGTTAGACTCCTTGGGCTCCCATAATGGAGCGTTGGCTGAAAGGGTTCAGAGAGAACGGCGGGCAGATGGAGTGGAGAAATTTGAGAGGTCAGAAGCCGAGACATTCAAGGGAACTGTTGCAAGCAACAGTCGAGTCAGAGAGGCGCATGAGCAGCAATAAGTTGGTGTGATGGCAGGGAGGGTTAGATTTAAAAAGGTTACAGTTTCAGTAAGTAGTCGTAGCCATGAATACTGTGGTGAACTCCCAACATTAGGCTCATATGGATCCTGTATGGAGTCTAACAACTGCTATTCAGAATGCTTTAAGAGGAGGATCATGTCCCCTGGAAAAGAGTGATGACTGGGAAAATACCACTTAGAAGAGTGGGAGTGATGGTAGAGTATGGGTGGTTACATGAGACAGGCGAAGCTTTAGAGGATAGTTAGGATGTGGAGAGCAGGAGTAAAGGAGAGGTCTAGGAGGTGACTCTTGAGGCTCCTCTGGGGTAGTCTTGTCATCATCAGGTGGGGCAGCCTCCTGATGATATGGCTTCAACAGGATTCCTCAGTTTGATCTGCTATGAAGCATAGCATTGCTGAACATAAGTGGGATGAGGTGGCCCAATTGAATCCTGTAACATTAAGGGCCCGATTACAGCCAGTGAAAGGCCAATCACCTTGGCCCATAGACTGAGAGCAGATGGTGCCATCCTGTTGCCATGTCGCTTGGATGTAGAAGCACCATCTGTGGGTTGGGATAAAAGCTTGAGAGAGATTAATGATTAGTAACAGGAGAGGGTTGGCGAGAAATCTTTAAGTTTGTTGGGCCCCAGCATGGTGGAAATGTGACTGTATGGGGTCCTTTCTGGTGAGGTTTCAATGACTGAGAATGTAGCTCTCGAAGTAAGACTGCATCATTCGGTTGAAGAGGGTCTGATTTAATTCCCGATTGTGCTGGAACAGAAGTAACAGATGGTGCAGGAAGACACCAGTCTGTGTGTTCTCTTAGGAGTTTGTACAGAAGCATGAGATAGGGCAGGTGGGACAAAAGGGGAGGAGGAGTGACAGGAAAGTTTTAGTTGATTAAGAAAGGCATCCATAGAACAGCTCAAAGGGGCTAAGGCCTGAGGGGGCTCTAGGTGTTGCCCGAATTTGGGTGAGGACCAATGGTAAAAGATTGGGCCAGGACAGTCTGAGTTCAATAGCAAGTTTAGTGAGATGATCCTTGAGAATGCCATTAGGCCTCTCAACCTTACCTAAGGATTGGGGTCAATGGGGGATGTGGAACCTCCAAGTGCTGTTAAGGCCTTTGGAAACTAGTTAAACAATCTGAGAAGTGAAGGCTGGACCATTGTCTGACTGGATGGAGGCAGGAAGTTCAAACCTAGGAATGATCTGCTCAATGAGGATTGAGGTGACAGTGTCATCAGTTTTCCTGGAGGTAGGGAAGGCTTCTATTCAACTGAAAGAGAGTGCTATCCCCAAATTACAAACAGTGAAATCCTGTGTCAAGGCCTGACCAAAGTGGTAGGGACTGTCCCTGAAGACTTGGAGTAGGCCTGTCCATGTCAGCTGTTAAAACCTAAAGAATGTAAGGTCTTCCCATATGAAAGCAAAGAGGTAATAAGAGTCCGGATGCAGAGGCACTGTAAAGACATTAGGTTTAAGATCCAGGACAGTAAAGTGAATGGTCAAAGGGGGATATGAGAAAGAAAAGCATGAGGGTTGGAAACCGATTGGATGGGAATAACTGCCTCATTAATTAGGCGGAGTTCCTGGGCTAAGTGATAGGCTCCTGAGGGTCTGTGCACCCGCAGTATGGGGGTGTTGCAGGGGGAGTCAGTAGGAATAAGGAGTCCTTGGGCCAGCAACTGGTCTATAATTGGTTTAAGTCCCTCCCTATGGGTTTTGGAGATAAGAAATTGGGAACACAAGGAAGTTTAGTTTGGTGTTTCAGCTGGGTATGGACTGGCTTGTGGTGGGAGGCAATAACCAGCATGGAGATGTCTCAGACCTAGGAATCAGGGGGCAACGGCACAGTAGGTACTGTCAGGCCATTAGAGAGGGTAAGAGTTAAAGGCCAAAGGAGATGGGTGGTAGTATTCTTGGGATGTAATTGGAGGGTGGCTCCTAATAATTGGAGAACATCTCTGCCTAGGAGAGGAACTGACAGGACGGAATGACCAGAATAGTGAGTGAATGGGTGTCCCTCCAGGGCACAGACCGGCTTTATAGTTCTGTTTGGGGAGAAGGGTTTGTTATCAATCCCCATAACTGAGACGTGGGAAAGAAACAGAGGCCTAGAATGGGCAGGCAAGACAGAATAGGTAGCCCCTGTGTCCACAAGGAAGGTTATAGACTTACCCACTGCAATCCCTGCGTAGAGGCACCTAGGAAGGGCCAGCCAGGGGCAGTCAATCTTCCAATGTCCTGTCTGCTTACAGGTGGGGCATGGCCATGAAGGAGGCAGTGGGTTTGGGCATTGACAAGCCAAGTGACTTCGCATCCATATTTGAGGCAAGCCTCTGGTGGAGAGGAATGCTGGTTCCCCTCTGAAAGTATTGCTGGAAATGTAGGCCTCAGGGCTGCTTTCAAGGCCTGAGTTTGGGGTGTTATGTTCTTTTCTGCAATGGAGCCTGCTTTAAAGGCCATTTTCACCAGATCTCAGATAGGGGTCTGATAGTCCTCCTAAACTCATTTGAGCTTTTTCTAATATCATGAGCTGATTGAATAATGAAATGGGTTGCTAACACTGTAGCCCTGATGGGAGACTCAAGATCTAGCTTAGGGCTGGGGATGTGGCTCAAGCGGTAGCGCGCTCGCCTAGCATGCGTGCGACCCGGGTTCAATCCTCAGCACCACATACAAACAAAGATGTTATGTCTGCCGAAAACTAAGAATTAAATATTAAAAATTCTCTCTCTCTCTCTCTCTCTTTAAAAAAAAAAAGATCTAGCTTAATGTATTTGGTTAGGGCCTCTGTAAGGTGGTTGAGAAATAAGAATGGATTTTCATTAGGGTTCTGGGTAATGTTTTTCAGTTTATCAAAGTTTAACTACCTTATTAGAAACTGCTTGCATGCAGTCCCAGTTAGGTTCAGTTATGGGACATACACTCGAACTATTCCTTCAGCACCAGCTACTTCCCTGAGAGAACAAAGGAACTGTGAGTTATCTGATAAAAGGGATCAGTGGGATACTGACAGGAGAAGATAGGCGTGGGTAGGGGGTGAAGGGCTTATCAGTAGAAGTGAGCAGAGTGAGGGTAGGGGGAGAGGCTCAGAGGGATCCAGAGATCCCACACATTGCAGCCAGGTGGGACCCATCCGGCATACCCATTGGAACCCGGCGGCAAAGGGAGGGGAGCGCGATTTGGGAGCTCACGCCAAAGCTGCTGTGGAGCAATGAAGGTGAAGGACAGCGGCTCACCCGCTGGCTGAGGTGGTATCCTAAGGCTTCTCCAAGCTGCGAGGGCACACTACCAGCCCGTTTTGCTCACCGCACCGGGAAGGTGGAGCACTAGCGCACGTGTCTGGTGGCCAGGCAGACTAGAAGCATGCAGACAAGGCCACGGGTGGCGGCCACAGCGGCAGCAGTGGCAGCGACGGCTGCAGCAGGGAGGGGACACAGACACAGAGGAAGAGGAGGGGGGGGTGCGCAGGCAAGGCACAGAGGGGAAGGTTGGGAACTGAGAGCAGAAGGCAGGACGGGGAGGCCTGGGGACTCTTTCTACCCTTTCAGGCACCGGCAATAGTTAAAAGGTCCCGGAGGAAATTGGATCTAACGAGCCTTCTGGAGGTCAATGATTGTCATTATTTAGCGGATATGTGGGACAATCTTGGGTACAGAATCTGATAAGAATTGTGGGCTTGAGGTCTGGGGAGAGAGAGAGTAGCCAAATTCTTAAGGAGACACTTGAGTGGTTTGGTTTCCGGTATAGACGGGGAGGTACCCATAGAGAGTGGAGGAAGGGACAGCAGAGGGAGAAAAAGAATTAACCTGGGCCGTAGACGCTTCCTGGAAGCGTAGAGCAGATGGAGGATCACATGGGCATCCCCGAAGTGACCAGTCCACTTCGAGTAGGCATAGAAGGCACAGCTTGGTCGTCACTGACGAAGTGCAGTCTGTGTGACCCTGTAAGGTCGAGGCCGCGGGTCACCTGGCACCAAGAAAATTTTCCACCAGAATGAGAAGGTTAAGGAAGGAAAGAACAGAGCCCCAGCGGAATGCAGATCCTGTCCGGAAGTTCAGCTCTGAGCTGAACACAGCTCCAGCAGAGCACACGGCTCTGCTGGGCAGGGCCCACAGCTCCAGGCTGAGCGGGGCACATGGCTCCAGGTCAACTGGGGCGAGCGGCCCTGCCGGTCCGGGGCATGCATGGCCCCGGGCCAGGCGGGGCGAGCTTCTCTGCACTGGGAGGGGCAGGCACCTCCTTGCTGGGCGGGGTGCGCACGCAGCTACTGCGGTGCACAGCTCTGTGGAGGAGGAAGAGACCAGGGAGCCTCTCTCGTGTAAACCCAGAAGCCTCATGCCTCAAAGGAAAGCGGATCGCTAGAGGGTCCACTTCAACCAGTGAAGGTCTTATTGGGGTGCATTCCCTCCTCCCTACTGGTCCTCAGGAGCATGCCGGATGATCACGGTTGCTTCTCCTGCTGGGAGCCTGAAGGGAGTTGGTGAGCCGGGGAGGGGGGAAACAAACCTAGGCCCGATCAGTGGTGACTGCAGGGAGCCCGCGCCCAAAAAGACAGACGAGGGCAAAATGTGTCGTTGCTGATGGCGGTGGCAGAGATGGGGCTCGGTTTGTTGAGCACACTGTCTCCCGGGTTTCCGGCACCACTGTAAGACTGGAAGATGCTGCACCACACGGCACAGTTCACCAAAGAGGTTTCAGATTTATTAAAAAAGGCTGTGTGTTTATATAAGTCTAAGAAGAGGTAGCAGGTGCTGAGGTAGATAACAGGTCTCCCGTTTATTGGCAAGCTCTTCCATATGTCAGTTTCGGAGCCCAAGAAGTTAATTCTAATTGGGGCTCAGGCTTCCAACCAGCAGGGTTTGAACATTGGCATTGGCGGGAATGTTTCGCGCCAGTGAAAGAAACAAAGAGGGGAAAGAGGGTCCTTAGACGCCATGTTGGGGTTTTTTTCTGGGGTGTTGCCACCGTTATATGTTTTCCCAACAAGTACAGCTTAAGTCCTCTTCCCTTTTCTGTTCTTCTTACCTACTTATTGATACAAATAGGTAATTTATACTGTGGAATTTCCCAGTCTGTTTTTGTTTAGTTGATTTCTTCTTTCTATGACTGAGATCAAACACAGGTACTCACATGCAGCACACAATTTTACACTGTGCTGTAACCACCTTAGTTTCCTCTTCTACAGAAATGGCATATTTACACCTGAGTCATGTAAGAGTTTAACTACATCAAGTTCTCAATACTGTTTAAATATATTAACACTGAGAAAATTAGCCCTTGAGGTTGGAAAGATGGCGATGGGTAGGAAAATAGCACCACTTGACCTGTGCTACTGCACCAGCAGTGAGTGAGTTCAGAACAGCCAGATGCTGTCTTGTCAGGAATATTCAGTGAAGCTGGGCTACAATGAAACCTAAGAAAAGAGTTTGAACATCTGATGGACAGACTCGTGGCTCAGACATGAATGAATCTGAGTTACCCTGAGCGTGGAGTTACTGGCTAGCTGACAGCAACCTTTCTCGCCAGCTCTCAGAGATGTGGCCATCAGAGGGAATTTGACAGAATAGGCTGCCAGTTTCCAACTCCCATGCTCCACAACCATGAAGTCTGGATGAACAACAAACAAAGAGTGAGTCCAGACATTCCAGAGAGCAGAAAATCCAGGAAACTGCAGGCCCAGAGTGTAGATAGAACAGTGAGAAGTGCCTCAGTAAGTAGGGCCTGGTGAGCAGGAGAAGCAAGGGGGCTAGAGACCAGGAGCAACCTTAAGTGACTGGGATTAGAGAGACATCCTGCTGGGGAGAGAGAGCCACCTCCCAAAGATTGTTTCCTACATCCCAAGGGCAGAGATTTAGTCCAGAAAGCACAGCTCCACCTACTGGAAGAGAAGAAAATAGAACTCTAAGAGTGCATTTTGTTTTTTATTTTACTTTTAATTTTTTTCTTTTTCTTTTTTCTCTTTCTTTCTCTTTCTTAATTTATTCCTTCCCTTTCCCCTACCTTTCCTCCCAAGCATTACCAATTTACTAAATGCAAATAGGTGAATGTTCCAAGGCTGTCTGTAGTGATCCTAAGTCCTTAGCTACACCTAAATACTCCTGTCTATTCTCCTGTTAGTATCCTCCTTCATTATAGCAATCCTCCAAAGAAGATAAGATATACTAACCCCCATACCATCACATCTTCCAACCTAAACATAAAGTCCTAAGGCCAAACCTCAGTTCTCTATATGCCATCAAAATCTGTATGGCTTTTATGAAACTAACAAATTTACTTTAATGTACAATTAAACCCAATATCTCTAGACATTGTCTCCCATCACAAAGGAGAGTTCTTGGAGCTATACAAAACCAAAACAATTTTATTGTTTTGGAGAAAGTAATAACACAGCAGCGAAAAGAGCTAGAAAGAAATTCGAGTATCATAAAAAAAAAGGGGAAGAAAAGAAGCATAAACAATGCAGGACAACTTAAATTTACAGGATATGATAGATGCATCAAAGAATTGGTCAGATAAGGAATTCAAGACATACTTGATTTAGATGGTATGGAATCTTAAAGAGAACATTAGACAGCCAATGCAAACAATGAAAGATCACTTCGACAATGAATTACATAAACAAATGTAAGAAGCAAAAGAACAACTCTTCAGGGAGATAGAGGTTAATTAAAAAATCAAACAGAAATCTTAGAAATGAAGGAAATTATCAACTAAATCAAAAGCTCAAATGAAAGCATCACCAGTAGAGTAGACCAAGTACAAGTCAGAACATCAGACAATGAAAACAAAATATATCATCTCAAAAAGAGTCTAGTCAACTCAGAAAGGCTGGTAACAAACCATGAGCAAAACATCCAAGAGATATGGGATATCATAAAAAAAAAAAAACTTAAAAGTCATTGGGATAGAGGAAGGTATACAGGCCAAAACCAAAGGAATGAGCAATCTGTTAAATTAAATAATTTTACAACACTTTCCAGACATGAAAAAAATGAAATGGAAATCCAAATCCTAGAAGCCTATAGGATGCCGAATGTACAAAACCACAAGTAACCCACTCCAAAACACATTATTATGAAGATATCCAATATACAGAAAAAGGAGCGAATATTAAAAGCTACAACAGAAATGAGGCAGATTACGATTAGGGGTAAATCAATTAGGTTAATGGCTGATTTTTCATCAGACACTGAAAGTGAGAAGATCCTGGAACAATGTATTTCAAATGCTCAAAGACAATGAATGCCAACCAAGAATATTGTATCCAGAAAAATTAAGCTTCAGATTTGACAATGAAATAAAAATCTTCCACGAGAAACAAAAGCTAAAAGAATTGACAGCCAGAAAACCAGCACTGCAAAGCATTTTGGGCAAAACACTACAAAAAGAGGAAATGAAAAACAAAAACCAAAACCAACAGTGGGAAGTAACTCAGTAAAGGCGAAAAAATTAATCAAAGTGAAAAAACAATCCAAATTAAAAAAAAATAAACAAACATGATTGGAAGTACAAATCATTTACCAATAGTAATCCTAATTAATGGCTTAAACTCACCAATTAAGCGACATAGGCTAGTAACCTGAATTAAAAAAACAGATCCAACAATATTCTGCCTTCAGGAGACTCATCTGATAGGAAAAGACATACACAGGCTGATGGTGAAAGGTTGGGAATAATCATACCACTCACATGGACCTCAGATGCAAGCAGAGGTGTCCATACTCACATCAAATAAAATTGACTTTAAGCCTAAGTTAATCAAAAGGTATAAAGAAGGACACAATATACTGTTAAAGGGAACCATTCACCAACAAGACATAACAATCATCCATATATATGCCCCAAACAATGGTGCTGCTATGCTCATAAAACAAACTCTCTTCAACTTCAAGAGAAACATAGATCATAACACAATAATTATGGGTGATTTTAACACATCTCTCTCACCACTGGAAAGATCTTCCAAACAAAAGTTGAATAAAGAAGCTATAGAACTCAATAACACAATTAATAACTTAGACTTAACTGACATATATAGAATATATCAACCATCATCAAGCAGATAAACTTTTTTCTCAGCAGCACATGGATCCTTCTCAAAAATAGACCATATATTATGCCATAAGGCAACTTTCAGCAATTATAAAGGAGTATCGATAATACCATGCATCTTCTTCAATCATAATGGAATTAAAATGGAAATTAACAATAAAAAGAAAGAAAAATTCCTACATCACTTGGAGAATGAACAATATGTTACTGAATGATCAATAGGTTACAGAAGACATCAAGAAGGAAATTACAAAAATTCTTAGAGATAAATGAGAACACAGACACAACATATTGGAATCTATGGGACACACTGAAAGCAGTTCTAAGAGGAAAATTCATTGCATGGAGTTCATTCCTCAAAAAAAGAAAAAAACAACAAATAAATGATCTCACACTTCATCTCAAGGCCCTAAAAAAAAAGTGCAAAACAACAGTAAATGCAGTAGAAGGCAAGAAATAATTAAAATCAGTGCTGAAATTGATGAAATTGAAATAAAAGAAACAATTGAAAAATTAACAAAATTAAAAGTTGATTCTTTGAAAAAATCAAAGATTGACAGACCCTTAGCCATGCTAATGAAGAGAAGAAGAGAGAGAACTCAAATTAATAGCATACAGGATGAAAAAGGCAATATCACAACAGACACTACAGAAATACAGAAGATAATTAGAAATTATTTTGAAAACTTATACTCCAATAAAAAAGAAGACAGTGAAGGCATCGAAAAATTTCTTATAGTCATATTATGTGCCCAGATTGAGTCAGGAGGATACATACAATTTAAACACACCAATATCAATTGAGGAAATAGAAGAAGCCATCAAAGTCTACCAACCAAGAAAAGCCCAGGACCGGAGGGGTATACAGTGGAGTTTTACAAATCCTTTAAAGAAGAACTAATACCAATACTATTCAAGATATTTCAGGAAATAGAAAAAGAGGGAGTACTTCCAAATGAGGCCAACATCACCCTGATTCCTAAACCAGACAAAGACATTCAAAGAAAGAAATCTATAGACTGATATCTCTAGTGAACATAGATGCAAAAATCCTCAAAATTCTGGCAAATCGGATACAAAAACATATCAAAAAGATTATGCACGATGATCAAGAAGGATTCATCCCTGGAATGAAAGGCTGGTTCAATATACGGAAATCAATAAATGTAATTCACCACATCAATAGACTTAAAGATAAGAACCATATGATCATCTCAATAGACACCGAAAAAGCATTCGACAAAATACACAGCATCCCTTTATGTTCAAAACACTAGAAAAACTAGGGATAACAGGAACTTACCTGAACATTGTAAAAGCTATCTATGGTAAGCCTCAGTCTAGCATTATTCTAAACAGAGAAAAATTGAAGGCATTTCCTCTAAAATCTGGAAAAAGGATTAGATGCCCTCTCTCACCACTTCTATTCAACATAGTTCTCGAAACACTGGCCAGAGCAATTAGACAGATGAAAGAAATTAAAGGCATAAAGATAGGAAAAGAAGAAGTTAAATTATCTCTATTTGTGGATGACATGATCCTATACCTAGCAGACCCAAAAGTTTCTACCAAGAAACTCCTAGATCTAGTAAACGAATTCAGCAAAGTGGCAGGATATAAAATTAACATGCCTAAATCAAAGGTATTCCTGTATATCAGTGACAAATCATCTGAAATGAAAATGAGGACAACCACCCCATTCACAATATCCTCAAAAAAATAAAATAAAATACTTGGGAGTCAAGCTAATAAAAGAGGTGAAAGACCTATACAACAAAAACTACAGAACCCTAAAAAGGGAAATAGAAGAAGACCTTAGAATATGGAAAGATATACCTTATTTATGGATAGGCAGAATTAATATCCTCAAAATGGCCATATTACCAAAACTACTCTATAAGTTTAATGCAATGCCAATCAAAATCCCAAAGGCATTCCTTGCAGAAATAGAAAAAGCAATCATGAAATTCATCTGGAAAAAAAAGAGACCCAGAAAAGCTAAATCAATTCTAAGCAGGAAGAGTGAAACAGGTGGTATAGTGATACCAGATTTTAAACTATACCATAGAGCAATAGTAACAAAAACTTCATGGTACTGGTACCAAAACACGTGGGCAGACCAATGGTTCAGAATAGAGAACTCAGAGACCAATTCACAAAATTACAACTACTTTATATTAGACAAAGGTGCTAAAATCATGCAATGGAGAAAGGATAGCATCTTCAACAAATGTTGCTGGGAGAACTGAAAATCCATATGCAACAAAATAAATCTGAATCCCTTTCTCTCACCATGCACAAAAGTTAACTCAAAATGGATCAAGGAGATGGAAATTAAACCAGAGACTCTGCATCTAATAAAAGAAAAAATTGGCCCTACTCCTTCTCAGGGGTTGGGCTCCAAATTCCTTAATAGGACACCTATAGCATAAGAGTTATAATCACGAATCAACAAATGGGACGTATTCAAACTAAAAAGTTTTTTCTAAGCAAGAGAAATAATATGTGAGGTAAATAGGGAGCCTACATCCTGGGAACAAATTTTTACCCCTCATATTTCAGATAGAGCTCTAATCTTCAGAGTATACAAACAACTCAAATAGTTAAACAACAAAAATACAAATAACCCAATAAACAAATGAGCCAAGATCTGAACAGACACTTCTCAGAGGAGGATATACAATCAACCAACAAGTACACAAGAAAATGCTCACCATCTCTAGCAATCAGAGAAATGCAAATTAAAACCACTCTAATATAACATCTCACTCCATTAAGAATGGCAGCCATTATAAAGTCAAACAACAACAAGTGCTGCCAAGGATGTGAGAAAAAGGGTACACTTGTACATTGCTGGTGAGACTGCAAATTGGTGCAGCCAATTTGGAAAGCAGTATGGAGATTCCTTGGAAACCTGGGAATGGAACCACCATTTGACCCAGCTATTCCCCTTCTCAGACTATACCCAAAAGTCCTAAAAAGAGCATACTGCTGCAGTCTGGCTGGGCACAATTCAGGAGCCACTTGTCAAAAGAAACAAACTTTATTTTTAGAACACACACACCACACCACAGAGCTCTTCAGCAAAAACCTCAGAGCCCAATTGCCACCACTGGCTTCCCAGAAGACTCTCAACCTCCCCCACCTCTCCTGCTCTTGAGGCCGATTGGCTGGGTTGCGTGGACAGAGCCAAAAAAAAGTCCCCCAATGAGCAGCTCCGTGGTCTGAAAGGGCGGGGAAACAGCCCGATGACCATCACCACAGTGGAGCCAATCAGTTGGCAGCTAGAAGTTTGCTGGGGCCGCTGTGAGCCAATCATCAACTGGCAGCTGGAAGTTTGCTGGCAGCTGGAAGTTTGCTGGGCCCCTTGGGCTGGGGCTCTCAACATCTCCCCCTCTCTGTTTAAACAACAAGCATGTGGCTTAGGGAATGTGCCTGCCTTAGGTTGTCTAATACTACATATGGTCCTTACCCGTCATCAGATGAGCTGACCTCAAGGTGTCAGCCTCCTGTCTTAGGTTGGTACCATTGCAATTGGATCTTACCCATCATTGACTACAGGTCCAGCATACAGCCACACCTGTGGATAGGTCTTTGTACCAGCAAGGGGTGGGGGGGTTTGAGGTTCTTTGCCTCACCCCTGTTTGCCCACAGATTTTAGCTGAACGACCATCACAAGCAGAAGGGATAAAGATACACAAAGCCAATTAATGGCTCCTTTTGGAAAAATTGTACCACACCCTCAGCAAAAATACCCCAACACTAACACAAGTAGCTTCACCAACATATAGTTCACAATGCATACAAGTGAGTTCACAATGCATACAAGTGATACATAGTCCAGGCAAGTTCTGCAAGCAGTTCAGTGATGGCTATTGCAGAAGCTGTAGATTGGTTTTATCTTTGTCTTCATGCACTGGGATGAAGATAGGAATTCTGGCAATAATGGCTAAAGAAAAAATTATGTAACATTCCAGAAGGCACTAAAAGAAAACAATTTTCTTAACAATTTACATTGTCTTCACTGAAGACAGGGATTCAGGCAATAATGGCTAAAGAAAAAATTATGTAACATTCCAGAAGGCACTAAAAGAAAATAATTTTCTTAATAATTTACATTGTCTTCACCGGCACTGGGATGAAGATAGGAATTCTGGCAATAATGGCTAAAGAAAAAATTATGTAGCATTCCAGAAGGCACTAAAAGAAAACAATTTTCTGAACAATTTACATTATCTTGAACAGAATTATTAAATATAATGAAAAGGAAAGGTGAAAGTAAGCAAACAGATCTGTTAACCTTCTTTTTTGTTCACATAATAAAACAATCCTCAACAGCTGTTTACCCAATTTGAATTAAACCATTTAAATCACATGAATAAAAAAAAAAATATTTGGATCCATTTTTTCATGAGCGCTCATCATATGATATATGGACATACATACATACAAACATACAACATAAAACACAAGTGTGCACACATAATATAATACATACAACACATAACATAATAGTAAAGGTTTTATAACTTTTTACAGGTGAAATCTCCATTGCAATGTTTAAAAACTCTATAGTCAAAAAATAGAACTGATCAGGAAAACATTAACCTAGGTCTGTATGAGCTCAAAAAACAAAATAGAACTTCATGATGTGGGAAAGAGTAATAATAAAATAGATATTGAAAAAAGCATCCTGGTTCTGTCACAGATGTAAGGGGAGCCAAACTGGAGTTCTGGAAATCAGCTGTTATGAATTTGAACCAAATCATCTTCTTTTTGGTCTGTAGAAATCTCTCTGAAATCCAAATCAGCTGCTGTTCTCCCTGTGAAAACACACAAACAGACCCCCGACTCCAGACAATCACTGGGTCAGGACCTTTCCAATGTCCTGTTAGAATATCCTTCCAAAGTACCTTGGGCTTATGTACATTTTTTGGACACATATGGCTTTCCACAGCACTAAGTCCTGATGAATCCAAATTTAAAAAGGTTGGAGTAAAAAGGGTTATTTTAAGTTTATCTTTGGGGAATATATACCCCTTCCCAATACCCTCTTTTTGCTTCATTAAGTACATTTTAATAGTTTGATGAGCTCTTTCAACTATGCCTTGTCCCTGTGGACTGTATGGGATTCCTGTTGTATGAGTAATGCCAAGTGATGAGAAAAAATGGTTTAAAAGAGGTAGAGGTATAACCAGGGGCATTATCTGTTTTTAACTGTTTTGGAACACCCACAGTGACAAAATTTTGTGAGCAATGAGCTATAATATCTTTAGTTTTTTCTCCAACATGAAGGGAGCCCATCAAAAATCCAGAAGAAGTATCAACTGTAACATGCAAATATTTTAATTTTCCAAATTCTGGCAAGTGTGTGACATCCATCTGCCAAATATGGTTAGCTATCAGTCCTCTAAGATTGACTCCAAGATTAACTTGTGGTTAAAAGGTCACACAATTTGAGATTGTTTTATTATTTGTCTAGCTTGTTCCTTAGTCATTTTAAGATGCTTTTGTAAAGTATTAGCATTGACATGGAACTTTTTATGAAAATTTGTAGCTTCTTCTAGTGTAGAGAAAATATGAATGTCATGTGTAGTTTTATCTGCTAAATCATTGCCCAAACTAAGGGATCCAGGCAATCCTGTATGTGCCCTGATATGTCCTATAAATAATGGATCTTTTCTGTCCCACATTAGACTTTGTATAGTGGAAAGCAAAGAGAAAACAGTAGAGGAAGGGGAAATTCTACCAGCATCTTCAAGGGATACTATAGCATTTACTATATACTGACTATCAGAAAATAAATTAAATACAGAATCATTAAACATCACAAAACCTTGTAATACTGCATTAAGCTCTACCTTTTGAGCTGATTTTTTGGGTACTAAAAAT
Source organism: Callospermophilus lateralis (assembly GCF_048772815.1). Lineage (NCBI taxonomy): Eukaryota > Metazoa > Chordata > Mammalia > Rodentia > Sciuridae > Callospermophilus > Callospermophilus lateralis. Next base: position 164,964,556 of record NC_135305.1, read on the forward strand.
GTAAAAGTTAGATCAGGTATAATTATTTTTGCTGTACCATTATTTGACCCATCAGTAAATATATTTGGAGCATTCATGATAGGTGTTTTTCTTGTCATTTTTGGAAAAATTACAGGATGTGAAGACCAAAAAGACAACAAAGGATTAGATGGTAAGTGTTTATCAAATGAAACATGAGATTTACACATGATTACTATGCAAGTATTTAACTAATTAGCTAACTCATCAATTTAATTCATAGTATATGGATTAATAATTTTATTGGGAGAAATTCCAAACACTCTCTTTGCTGCTTTTATTCCTTTGAGTATTAATTGTCCTACAGCCTCTGGATACCTAGTAAGAATAGTGTTAGGAGAATAAGATAAATGTACCTTCTTGCCAAAATATTCCTGTAGGAATATTTTTTGTTGGTAGCACAATAAATAATAAAGGCAAACATATCAATTCTATCCAAATGCATATTTTCCATATATGTTTCAATGATTTTTAATGTATTTCTTGCTTCAGGCATTAATATTCAGGGTGAATTTGGTTCTGATGGACCTTTTAGGATATCAAATAAAGGTCCCAATTCTCCTGTTGGTAAACCTACATAGGGCCTTATCCAATATATGTCTCCTAATAACTTTTGAAATTTGTTAAATGATTTGAGTTGATCTACTTGTATTTGAATTTTTGGTGGACGGACAATGGTAGAGGATAATAGAACTCCTAAATAATTAATTGGAAAATTTAATTGTACTTTATCTATTGCTATCTCTAGATTATAACTTTTTAATAAGTTTGTAAGTGTGGCATAACATTCTAGCAATGTGTGTTTATCTTTGTGTGCTAATAATACATTATCCATATAGTGAAATATTTGTAGTTCAGGATTTTGATTTCTAAGTGGCTGGATTACTTTGTTAACATAAATTTGACATACAATTGGGCTGTTAGCCATCCCTGAGGGAGTACTTTCCATTCATATCTCTGATCAGGACCTTCATGATTCAGTGCAGGGATAGTAAATGCAAAACGTGGACTATCCTCAGGATGAATTGGAATTAAAAAAAAAAAAACAATCTTTAATATCTATAACTAAAACATACCAAGTTTTTGGCAAAGCAGACAATTGAGGAATCCCCGATTGATCAGGTCCCATAATAACCATCTCATTATTAATGGCTCTTAAATATTGCAATAATTCCCATTTACCAGATTTCTTTTTGATGACAAAAATTGGAGTATTATGGAGAGATACAGAAGGTTGTATATGTCCTTCCGCTAATTGTTGTTTGACCAGGTCATGGGCTGCTTGGATCTTTTCTTTAGTCAGGGGCCACTGAGGAACCCATACTGGTCTTTCTGATTTCCAAGTAATTTTTATTGTCTCAGTGACCCGTCCTGAAAATCCAACCCATTTCTGTCTGTTCCTTGGTCTATTTGTATTGGTGCTGCTGTACCTTGTTCTTGTTCTTCTACTCTTTTTCCTTTCCTAAAACCTTGTCTAGTCCTAATAGTGGGTGCATTTTGATTGATGTTATTTGTTAATGTCAAACCTAATTGATCTAGGACATCTCGTCCCCATAAATTTACGGGAAGATGATCCAATACATATGGCTGTATAGTTCCTTCACATCTTTTAGGATCCTTCCAATCTAATACCATTGCACTTCTATGGGGATTAGTCGCCACTCCTAGGCCTCGAAGCGTTTGAGTGGCTTGTTGTAATGGCCAATATTTTGGCCATTCTTGACAAGAGATGATGCTAAGATCTGCACCTGTATCCAGTAGCCAATTAAACTCATGTCCTTGAATAATTTAGTTTTTGCATGGGGAGAGAATCTAAATTTAAAGAAAGCATAGCCCAATCTACACCTGTGGAGCCTAATCCCTTGGAACTTCTTTCTACAGTACAACTGGAAAATTTATCATGTAGGCTGATATTTTTTTTATAATTTTTATTTCACCTTCATAATCAGGAACAATTACCCTAGGACTTATCATAAGTCCTTTTATAGTAGAAGAATTGCATCCCAATAATAATAATTGGGAAGAGGTCCTTTTACCCCTGTGGGAATGATTTGAACTCCCATCTCTGGAGTTAGTACTGTTCTGGGGGAGGTGCAGATTTCCAATCCTGTGCTTCCTCTGGTTTGTCTAGTGAGGGATTTAATGGATAATGTGTCCTGGGCACTACCCTGATGGGGTTTCTGGGTTCCTAAAGTGCTTTGTATATTTGTGGTCTTGGGCCCCAGAGCATTGGGCCCCCCTGTCCATTTTTTGGCAATGGAGCCTGATGCCTTTCTCCACAATATCGTGAATAGACACCTGGTCCTTGTTCATTTTTAGATAATGGAGTACCCTCTATGGTGGTTTGAGAATGGCATTCATTAGCCCAATGTCTCCCTCTATGGCATCGTGGGCAAATACCCGGTATTCTACTCCTTTGATACCTAGTTTTGTTAAACCCCCCTCCTATGGGGCAATTCCTTTTAAAATGTCCTGTTTGTTCACAATTGTAGTATGTTTTTGGCCTGGCATCTAAAACCCGTTGTACTGCAGCTGCCATGACTTGCCCTTGTTCATTAATGTCTCTACATAATTTAATATATGTGTTTAAATCTTCATGTTTCCATTGTCTAATGACTTCTATGCACCAACAATTCACTTGCTCATAAGCCAGTTGTTTTATTAATGGCATTGCTTGTTCTGCATTCCCAAAAACTCTGGTAGCTGTTTGAATAAGCCTATCTACAAATTCAGCATAAGGTTTATTAGCTCCTTGTATTCCCTTAGATAATTGACCTTGTAAACCTCCATATCCTTGTAAAGTCTTCCATGCCCTAACTGCACCTGTAGCAATTTGTGAGTATATGCCAGGATCATATGCAATTTGTTGCTACTGATCCTCATAAGGTCCCTTTCCTAACAACATATCTAGATTTCTCTGAGGATAACTAGCTGCTGCATTTTGCCTAGCCATCTCCTTGCAAAATTCCTCATTGGCAACCTTCCATAATAGGTATTGTCCTCCATTTAGCACAGCTTTACCATATTAGCCCAATCTGCTGGCATCATATTCAAGTTGGTAATGGATTCAACCATGCTTACAGTGAAGGGTGCTTGAGGACCATAGGTTGTTACAGCCTCTTTTAGCTGCTTCACTGTTTTGAAATTTAAAGCATTGTGAATTCGCTGTCCTCCTGCCTGCTCAAATACAGGGCATGTTAATATTTGAGATCCTGTCTCAGGATCCCATCTATCAACTGCGGGGGTTGGGGGCCTCCCAGCATATGTAGGTGGCATTGTTGGTTGGACACTTACACCCTCTGGTGATAGAAAGGTGTTAGTAGCAGTCTCCTGTAGAGGTGACACTGTTGGTTGGACACTTACGCCCTCTGGTGATAAAAAGGTGTTAGTAGCAGTCTCCTGTTGTAACTTTCCCCCTGATGGCTTTTTCTGCTCTAAACTTTCTTCCTCTGTCTGACTAGCTCAAGAGACCTTCTTTTTTACTTGAATTTTTTCCTCTGTCTGACTAGTTCGAGAGACCTTCTCTTTTACTTGAATTTTTTCCTCTGACTAGCTTTAGTGACCTTTTTTTTTACTTGAATTTTTTTCTCTGTCTGACTAGCTTGAGAGGCCTTCTCTTTTACTTGAATTTTTCTATTATAACTATAATACAACCCAACAAGATAATGCCAAACAAAACTGAAACAGAGTGAAACAAAATTGGAACAACAAAAAATTATTATATCAGCCTTTCTATCCTCCTGAAATGTCCATCCATCCTTTCTCCCTATCTGTTTCTCAGATGTGAGCAGTTTTTCTTCCATCTTACACATCTCCAGGGACAAGCAACTTAAAACAAAATTGAAGCAAAACAAAAGGAGAATCTTAAAATGGCTACCCATCCTCTCGCCCTGCCCTCAGGGGTGAGCAGTTTACCTTATCACTTACCCTCAGTCCTTCCCCTTGTGGGCCACCAAATGCCACAGTCTGGCTGGGCCCAATTCAGGAGCCACTTGTCAAAAGATATGAACACACACCACACCACACAGCTCTTCAGGAAAATCCTGAGAGCCCAACTGCCACCACCGGCTTCCCACAAGCCTCTGAACCTCCCCCACCCCTCCTTCTCTTGAGGCCGATTGGCTGGGTCGCATGTGCAGAGCCAAAAAAAGTTCCCCAATGAGCAGCTCCGTGGTCTTAAAGAGTAGGGAAACAGCCCAATGAGCATCACCGCAGAGGAGCCAATCAGTTGGCAGCTAAAAGTTTGCTGGGGCTGGTGTGAGCCAATCATCAGCTGACAGCTGGAAGTTTGCTGGCAACTGGAAGTTTGCTGGGGCCCCTTGGGCTGTGGCTCTCAACAGCATACTACAGGGACACATCTACATCAATGTTCATAGCAGCACAATTCTCATTAGCTAGACTATGGAACCAACCTAGATGCCTTTCAATAGATGAATGGACAAAAAAAAATGTGGCATTTATACACAATGGAATATTACTCAGCACTAAAAAATAACAAGTTCATGGGATTTGCAGGGAAATGGATGGCATTAGAGCTGATTATGCTAAGTGAAGTTAGCCAATCCCTAAAAAACAAATGCCAAAATGTCTTCTCTGATATAAGGGGGGTGACTCAAAACAGAATAGGGGGAAGAGCATGAGAAGAATATTACCACTAAACAGGGAAGAGAGGTGGGATGGAATGGGAAGGAGAAGTGGAATTGTACGGAAGATGGAAGGACACCCTCATGGTTATACAAAATACATATATGATGGCATGAGGGGGAAGGAGAAAAAAAGAGAGAGAGAAATGTGTCACAGTAGATTGGGTAGAGAGAGGTGATGGGAGGGGGGAGGGGAGGGGGGATAGGGATGGCAGCAGAATACAAAGACACTAGTATTGCTGTATATACGTGGCTATATAACCAAGGTGATCCTGCAATCTGTACATTTGGAAAACTGAGAATTCATACCCCATTTGTATCAAATATATGATATGTCCAGATCATTGTATTGTCATGAGCAATGAATAAAAATAAATAAATAAATAAATAAATACCCCCCCCCCGAAAAAAGAATCTCTTTCCTTTACTGATGCAGGAACAATCCCCCTCTTTCAACAGTTCTGATATTCAACACAAAATATGTCCTCTCTAACCAAAATGCATGTGTGGTTTTTTTTCAGTTATGACCAGTTCTCTGACAGATTCCTCCCCGATATCTCATGGTTCCCAAACCCCCTTCATGGGTTCAATTCATCTTTAGCATGGCTCTTCCATCTACCTCTTTCCTGGTAACCTGTGTTTTTTTTTTTTTCCTTCATAATAACCATACAAAAAAAAGTACAATATTTTCCTGACAGTTGTGAACCACTCTATCAAGTTAACAGGGCCCAAGTAGGGGGTTCCATGTGCCTCATGGGACTGGCATAACAACTGGGGACAGCATTATAAGAGAATGCTCTGAGTCTGTGGCATCTGTTTATATCTCTAGGTAATGACTGCCAGACGTAAATGTAACTATAGAATGCTAATTTTTCAGGCGACACAGACTGCTTTTGTAGATGGGGAGTAATCCACACACTTTTACATGACTGGGGGTGAAGAATTTTTTGCTGAGTAACTACTCTTTCATCCAGTGTGACAAAAGAAAAAACATTTTGATTGTTCGTTTTATCTCATACACTCCCTACATGACACCACAATTCTGGAAAAGGAAGGAGAGTGACACTCAATACAATGAGTTTAGTCACTGCCAAAGGGAGTAAATGCACTACTGAATAAGAGAACTATCTTTTTAACCCAATAACTTAAAAATATACAAGCCTTATAGACAGTAGTTTTGCAATTTTCTTCCTTTTCTCTATTCTGTTTCTTTACATGACCTGGGTTTCTGCTCATTTTTCTGCCCTCTTCTCTCCTGCTTTTTTTCCCCTTTTTCCTCTTACACATCTCTCCACTTGATCTTCCTCATTTCTGCAACTCCTTTCACTCCTTGTCAGTGTTTCACCCCAGTCTCCTGATTGTCCTCAGTCTCCATATATTTCTGCCTCTTTTTTCCCCATCCACACTCCTGTCTGCCCTACCTGTTGTGGGCTCCTAGCCCCATGCTCTGGAAACCTACATTCCTAAGCTCCATACCTGAAGTACTCCTCCCTGGGCTCCTCTGGTTATCTGCTACCCCTCTTCTTGTACTAACACCACAGTTGCTCTGTGCTATGCCTGCAGGTAACACATTCTCTCCTCCCTATCTCTTCCTGAGATTTCTCCCCTTTTTTGCTCCTTCCCTATGTGGCTGTCCTTTAACTCCTGGAGACTGAGATTCCACATTTCTTCATTTGCTTTACCTCCTGCTGCTTTCTGGCTGCTTCTTTGATGCTCATAATCTCTCTCTGCAACTCCCTCACCAACCTCTACCTTTCCATCTCTGTAAGGGTCTCTCTTTTCAGGTTCCTATTCCACTTATTTGCAGTCCATATCTTTCTCCTGAGCCATTTACATACTCATCATGAGGAAGGGATGCACTGAGATGCCCATCTCCAGGGAAGGACTTTTTCTGCTGGAATGGAATCTGCAGAAAGAGAATCCTGAAAAATTTCATGTTAGAGAAGGCCATTGACAGCTCCTTTAATTCTTTCTAAGCTCCGAAAATGTGTCACTGTTGGACAAGTTCACCCTCTTAGTGTCAGGAGCTGACCTGTTTTCTCCAGGGAAGCTGGGGTAGACTCATACCAAGTCATCCCAGATGACATCCCATGCTTCCAATGGTATCTCTCTTAACTTTATGCATAAAATCAAGAAAAGTCTTTTTTTATTATTTTTTAATCTAAACTTCTTGGCTTAGGACTCAACTCTCAAAATGCCTGATTGCAGAGCTTTGTTCTTCCATTTATTTGTCTAAGGAAATTATAAAGAATCTAGGCTCCTTGTTGCTGCTGATTCTTCATCTTTGAGACAGATCACATCCCAATGAGTACAAAATAATCGACCAACTTTCAGATTTTTTTATTGTTCTTTCAGGCAAAAGAAAGAAAATGTGTAGTAAGAAAATCCACATGCAAGCTCACCGTGTTCCTTGTTATCAGAACATCTACCTGTTACTCTGAGCAACATGTCTGAAATCTTTCTGACTAGATCAAAATAATTGTGATTTGAAGTGTGAATTCATGCGGCTGTAATGGGAAGCCCACTCTTTGATGTCAATCCAATAATGAAGACAAGGTTTTGAGACAAAGGGGAAAAAACGAAAACACAGAGACTTCTTTCCCAGAGTCTGTGTTTCTGTCAATCATGGGGAATGGGGGGAGGGAGTGCTAAAGAAGTGATTCAGAGAAATAAGATTAAGAAATAGATATGAGGAAGGAGAAGATAAGGGTTCTTCCAAGAAAAATATCAGGAAGAAGAAGGAAAAAAAGATCAGGGAGGAGATGATTGGGAAAAAAGAAAAGAAAATGTTACGTTTCAAATCAACAAGGGATATAGTCAAAGCATCGAGTGAAGTCCTGTAACACTGCCTCATTTTCCCAGAAGTCCCTGTAACAGTTGTCCATTTTATGCTTTGAATATAACCCTTGTTGCTCTGCCACTGCAACTTTTTTTTTTTAATTGACAAGTTTCTTCCTCTTTCTCTCTCTTAATCTCAGGGGAAACAGGATCATGTTTCCTCCCCATCCTAGGCAAAGTAACCCATCCCATTCCAACCCAAATATTGGTTGTAACCCATTCCAACCCAAATGTTGGAACAAAGTCTTGCAGACTTTCAGCATGGCACTAGAAGGTCCCAGAAATTACTGTCTTCCAAATTAACAAGTGAATGTCAACTCCAGTAAAAATCAAGAGGAATGTAGCCTTTGAGTCCCCTCTTTAAAGGCTCCTGCTTTTGTGGATAAACAGAATCACAGCCTTTGGGACAGAAGTCCCCTGTGTTTCTCCTTTCCTAGCAAAGCAATAATCCTTTTTCCTTTTTCTAAAAAATTGGGAACCAGGACTGAGCTTTCAGTAACAGCCCCAGTTCTGGAACACTGTAACAAATCCCCCTCCAATGTCTAGACATTCTTTGGTCTATATATTGTCTCCCTTAAAATAAGTGCTTCTAGTGAAAATAGAAAAATGAAAATTAGGTAAGCAACCCAGAGAGCTGGCTACAGCATGTGCAATAAGGCTGAGAAAACTTCATTAAAATAAAGTGAAATGTGGAGTAGGACTAAGGTATATTTGATGCCACTTATCAACCTTTTCTGACACTTCAGCTTCACCAAATGTTACTGAAATCTTGGTCATTGTGTTACCAAAACTTGTTCCTTGTACCAAATGTCAATCCAATAATCAGAACATGGTTTTGAGAAAAAGGACAAGAAGTTTTATTGCTTTGCTAGCAAAGGAGAAACACAGGGGACTCCTATTCCAGAGCCTATGAATCTGCCTAAAAGGAGAAACAGAGGGCTTTTTTTCTAATTATTGTATTTGTTCTTTTTTGTTATACAATAGTAGAATGTACTTTGACATATAAAACAGAGGGCTTTAGAAGAAGCTAATCAAAGACTACATTCCAGGTGTGCCCTGGAAGGGGGTCCCAGGTGAGCCCTGATGGTGTGTTGAATTTCACTTATTAATTTTTGAGATAGTCACTTCCTAGTTCTAGGTGACATCTTCTTCTCTTGGACAGATAACTCAAACTATTTTTTTTGCCCCCAGGGAGAAAGAGAGGAAGAAGAGGAGGAAATATACTACTTTAAGCAACAGGACCAATATTCAAAAGGTGAAGGGGACCATGATTACACAAATTCACAGAGCAAGACTAGGCTCAGAGCACCAGCCTAGCCCACTCCAATAGCTCAAAATGTGTGCTTGACACATAATTATTCATTTCTTCAACAAATTGAATGTTTTTAATCCAATGTCATGCATGAAGCTGGGGATTCAAGCAGGTCTTTCTTAACTTTATGATATTCTTAATTACTGCTACATTGGAAATAATTTCAAAGAAAAGCAAGTTTTAAAAATAGAAATGGTTTGTCTCTCAGCAGGAAAATTCAATGGCGTTATTTCCAAGAATTCAAGGTTCTGCATTTGAGTAATTGGTTTCATGGTAGATTCTCTGTGCTCATCTACAAGCAGAATAAATCCTACTTTTGTTTCCAGAACACCAAATTGCCATCTGTAGGGGAGAGAGCAACAACTTACTCCTTTAGCTGTTCGATGAGGTTTTTCAGAAAGAGAGGGAAGCTTTCCTTGAGCCTTGGACATTTGATCATGCTACCTGGAGTTTTCAGTGAAAGGAAATCCTTCAACTATTAGTAATACAATAGATTAAGTGACCACTTTAGTTACAAGTTGCTTCAGGGCTCAATAAACCTAGCAAAGAGTACATTTTAACTACAACCATGTTCAGAAGGAACTCAGTGAATAAACAATTTAATGCTATCTGCTTCAGTATGGGTGTTGAATTCAGCTGCCATTCTTTGTACTGTTGCCTGCTGCTGTGACCCTGAATGCCGGCAAATGACTCTCTGAAGCCAATGGAGTACCAGAAGTATGACTGCAAGCTTGGGTTGCCAGGAGCCTTGGATCAGTCCTCCTCCCTCAGGCTGAGGAGGGAGTAACATCCCTGAATCACAGACATCTGAGATACTGTCAGTATTCAGACTGGCTCTCAGCTGCAGCTCACCTTCCCCACTGTGGGATGGTACACAAGAAGATGGGACTTTGTTAACCAGCCGGATTCCAAAATAAACTTAAAGTACAGTACAGTCTTCTATACTGAGCCCCTCTTTTCCTCTGCCCTTTTCTCCTAGTGATGCTTTTTTCTCTTTCTACTCCTCCTACTGTCCTTACTTCTATGCAGGACAAAAGCTGAATTCAGCCCTGAAAGAAGGACATGGCTTGTTTTTCAAAGAAAATAAAGCAAAACAATGCCCATTCCAGCAGCATACTGGGTTTGATAAATATATGCATAGACTGTTCTTGCTCCTGGAAATACACAGCCCTCTAGTCTCAGGCACCTTGTTTCTCACTTCCAAGCCTTCCACTTGCTGGACATCAGTTTCTTGGTGTCATGAGTCAAGTCTAAGTGGTTTCTGTGTTCCCACGCACTGGTACTCTGTCAAGACTTGCTAAACTCTGAATCTGGGTCTCTTATCCTCAGCACCAGTGACACTTTGGGCCAGATGGTTCTTTGTGGTAGGGTTTGCCCTACACACTTAGGAAGTTTAACAAAATCCCTGGCTTCCCCCCATATATGTCACAAGCACCTGCATTGTTGTTGTGACAACCAAAAAATGTCCCCAGATATTGCCTGGTTTGAAAATCACTGAGCTAAATAATTGTTAGAAAGAAAGAAAGAAAGATTGCCACCAGTGAGTAAGCATTTAATTGATATTTCTTTTGAGTTCTAATTTACAGTACTGTGCTCAAGTTCTGCTTAATATCATAATCTTTGTACGAACAAGATGTCAAAGATGAGGAATGGTTCTGGGAAATAGAGCACTGTGCTTTTTCTTTCTAAATATTTTAGTAGTTGTTGTTGAACCTTTGTTTACTTATATGTGGTACTGACAATCGAACGCAGTGCCTGACACATGCTAGGCAAGTACTCTACTACTGAGGCATAAAACCAGCCTCTACATCACAGTGTTTTAAATAGGATTTTGTCTCAGCAGAATGTGGCAGAAGGATCACATATTTAAGGCCAGCCTGGGCAACTTAGCAAGGCCCTGTCTTAAAAGAACAAGGAATGCATCTCAGTGGTGAAATGTCCATGGTACAATCTATAGTACTGAAAAACAAAACAAAAAAGACTTTGGGCAGTTAGTAAAATATCCCCAGTGTGGCTACTGTAGCTTTTGAGTTACAGGGAGGCTGGGTTGTCACCACAGGCATTTCCACACAGTTGGAAGTCCTTCAGGTTGGGGTCCAAATCATAGCTCAGGTCCCAAGATCTTTCATGGTTTTATATCCTCATTTTCTCATTATCCTCATTCTCACTTGCTATGATTTGACTATGGTTTTAATGCCCCAAAAAAGTGTTTCATATTCTGGAAGCTTATTCTCCTGTGTGGCCATGTTGGGAAACAATGGTACCATTAAGAGGTGGGGCCTAGGAGAAGTAATAAATTCATAGAGGTATGGCCTCCAAAGGATTAAATTTGGTCTCATGGAGTCAGTTCCAAAGAGAGTGGGTTGGTATAAAATGAGGTCACCCCATGTACTTGGCCTCATTTGCATGCTGCTAATTCCCTTTCTGCTTCTCCACCATGTTGCAACATAGCCAGGGTCTGCTCTAGGTGAGAAATAGTTTGGTGGTCTATTTTCAGAATATAGTATTCAACCTTAATTAGATCCAATTGTGGCCATTTTCAATTGCAGCCCTTTCCCTTTGCAAGCCCTAATTCTAAAATTAGCCAATTGTGAATATTGTACCACTGAGTACTCCATTCAGGGTGAAGGGCAGCACTGCATTAGACATATACCAGTGAACTGCCCACCCAGCTGTGCTTGCTAGCCAGTTTCTGGAAGACACCCTTCTGACTGAAATATAAAGTTTTGCCTTGCCCTTCCAAGCATGTGCTTGATTTTTTGCAGCATTCTATTATTTGTAATACTCTCCAGGACAGAGGTACCATGTTGTTTGAACTTTTTAGCTGCCAGAATTGTGAGCTAAATAAACCATTTTTCTTTATAAAGTACTCAATACAGATATATTATTATAGAACACAGAATGCACTAATACACTACTGCCCTCTGTGTTCCTTTATCTTCTATAGAACATGTCTGCTAGAGAACACATCTGCTCTCTTCTTTCTCCTCTGTGGTTCACAGTTTTTTTGTTTGTTTGTTTGTTTGTTTTTTAACTCTGGACCATTTGGTCTCTGTTGTCACAGCAAGTTGCCTTCTACTGGTTCATCTCTGGGCTCTGAGCTCATCTGTCTCCCCAAGCAGGGTGAAAGATTATTTCTCCCAAACACGATCAGCACTATCACTTCCAAACATTAGCAAATAGGTCACTGCTCCAATACAAAGCCAGGAACATGACAGGCATTTGGCATGACTGATGACAGACTTTGTTCATGGGTCAAAGTCTGAGTCACTAATATTGTTCTCCAATCCATCTATGTAGCCTGAATGACTGACTTACTCCATACTCTCAGGTAGTAATACCAAGTGTGTTTAGGAGACTTTTTTGTCAAACCAGCTTTCCAACAAAGATTGGGAAAATACAATAAACCATATAATAACTGGATTTGTTTTTAACTGGTAATTCAAATGTTATAAATACACCATCAGAATCTTTGGTTCTGAAAATCTTACAGTAGCAATCTAAGCATGACAGAGATTTTCAAAAAATTATGCACAAACATGGGAGGTTAAAAAAAAAAAACTAGTATAATTGGATCTTCAGCACCAAGGTTTGTGATAGTTTAAAATATAAATGCACGTTGGATGCCAGTTTATTTTGTAGGCTCAATCATATTTTTGTTTCTCAGGAATACTTTTGCTTAGACAATTAGATACATAAGCAACTGTTTAACTGCAAGTTGATGCTTATGCCACTGAGACATGGTGAATTGTCCATTACTCATCTGGCTGGCAGAGCCAAAGAACTTCTTTCTCACATTACAACTAAATCCTCCCATCTCATCTGCATTCTGAAAATATAAATAACTGCGTAAGGGAAAGGGAGTGTAAAAAGTTGTAGACCTGCCTGTGATTTCCAAGTTTGCACTGGAGGTCAGTGGTGGAGACACATCAGCGACACATACTATTCTAACATCACTATTGCTGGATTCTAAGAGATCAGGAATTACTGAGTTGGCTTAACAAACTCAACTCATGCTTCAGCTTAGGTGGATTTGCAATAATTGTGCATTTCATGTAAGATATCAAGAGATTGGGGATGGGTATATAGCTCAGGTTAGATTACTTGTCTGTACGTACAAAACCCTGGATTCAATCCCCAGCAGTGATTAGGGGACAAACAGATGCAAATGGTGTGTACATGAGATTAAGAGAATAAACATATAAAATGGGCACAGCATGCTGAACCTCACATGTCCTCTAGTCCAAGAAACAATTTACCTTTACCTTTTCCTAGCCTAAGTGAGTGGGATATTTCACATTCCTCAGCACACTACCTATTTTCTGCAGGCATAAAATAATGTGGATAAGAGAAATAAAAGTTACCCTGCAAGGGAAGACTTTCGTGACCATTTTTATAAACCAAATTGTGAAAGTCAGAGAAATCACAATAATTTCTCCTAATCATAAAATCTGTAAGCATGCATGGTAAAGAATTTAATTAGAGCCAGTCAGCATGGGCCAAGGTTACCAAGTGTTGCCATGGTAGTTGAGACTTGTAAGTTGGATGTAATATTGCTGTTATCCAAAAGTCAAAATGTGGACATGGGCAGGAGTCTGGAAACTTTCCTGGGATCTCTCAATACTACTGGAGTGTAGAAGAGGCACATTGTCACTCTCCTCTCCAAAAGGACCCCTTCTCTCCCTTGAGTGTCTAATTTTCTTTTCAATAAACTCATTACTATTACTCTGAGCAACATGTCTGAAATCTTTCTGACTTGATCCCAAGAATTATCACTTGAAAGGGGAGACCTCTTTTTTTGTGTGTGATGCTGGTGATTGAACTCGGGGTGCTTAACTGTAGTGACACACTCTTCTCCACAGAAAATCTTAATTAAGCTTCTTCAGAAATCTTCATTATAATTGATTTTAAGACTATCAGCAAAAGAATCTGTACAAAAGAGTTCAATGTATTTAAACTTCCTATTTCCTCTTTCTATATCTTACCTGGCCACTGGTCTGAAAGAGATCAATATTCAAGGTGTTTAACACCTTTTTACTAGTTTTTCACAAATATTATATATATATATATATATATATATATATATATATATATATATATATATATATATATATGCCAAAATGTAATGGTTTTTCAAGGAAATTGTTTTTTCAAATGCAATGATAAGAAGACCAGATTCTTTTAACTAGATCCCTGGCTTTCGGTCTGAGCTTCACACCCACTTTTGTGCCTTTTTTTCCCCACTTGTTCCAGTCTTCAGAGCTAAAGACTCACTTCACCCATTCTGTGCATGGAGTTGACATTTATCCACCATGGCAGGTATCATTTAGGGAAACAAGCTCAGTGAAGCCTCTTCCATCTCCTGCCATATGGGTCCAGACCCTGTGGGCTTTGAGGGTAGCTTCCTGCTTTATTGTCATCACTTTCTGAGTGAATGGACTTGTCTGTCTTACCTTTGAGGGCTTCAGGGACACATGGGAAAGAACTACATTTGTGACCATAAAGTACAGAATATTCGCACCCATAATAATTGAAAAGATATAAGGAATAATTCTATCAGAGACTTTGAAGTTAGTGGAGTCCTGCCACCACGTTGATATTGGTCTGTTCACACAAAACATACACTTAAGATCTTGGACTTAAACTTTTCATAACTATGAGAAAATAATTTTATACTATTTTATCCCATTTATTTATTTTTGTACTGGGATTTGAACTCAGGGGTGCCTAACCACTGAGCAAATCTCCAGACTTTTTAAAAATATTTTATTTACAAAAAGGATCTTATTGAGTTGCTTATTCCCTCACTAAGTTCTTGAATCTGGCTTTGAACATGTGAGCCTCCTGCCTCAGCTTCCCAGTTGCTGAGATTGGAGGCTTATACAAAAGCACCCACCTATCCCATTAAAATTTAATCTTTTTTAGCAGTAATAGAAAAACCAGAATTATTTATTTATTTATTATTTTTTTAGTTGTAGATGGACACAATGCCTTTATTTTATTTGATGTGTTGCTGGGGATCAAACCCAGAGTTTCAAGCATGCTAGGCAGGCACTTTACCACTGAGCCAGAACCCTGAACTAGAAATAATAATAATCTATGGAAATAAATTTACATCATGAAAATCCAATCTATATTAAATGGTACCTGTCAAAGCAGTGATCAAAAATGAAAAAAAAAAACTGAAGTTCCACTGACTGTTCAGTGTCAGCAATAGCTTAAACAGGCAGCTTCTAAATTCTGATTGATGCGCTAATGTATTTTATTTCTTCTTTAATATCAGCTATCTTGGGATGCAGGTTAATTGTAGTTCCTTTAGAAAACTTTTTGCTAATACTAGACACAGTAATGTTCTTTTTTCTTTAAGTTATCTAATAACTTATGATTTAACAAGGTTTTTTCATTCTTGAAGAATACAGAGTTTTTTAAAAAGTGCCATGGCTGTAATGACTCTAGTAAATCAGAACATGAAAGGTCTACATCTACATCTACTGTACTTTTGGATCAGATTAGCATCAGACCAGACATTTAGAGAATATGAGACCCGATAGGATCTGGGAGGAAAGACTTCAGGAAAAAGGTTCTCAAGAAAACAATAATTTATGTTTCACTGTAGCTTAGATTTAAAGTTAAAACTTTTTTTTTCTTTTCTAGAATCCATTTTAGAAAATAGATCATGCAGCTTATATTCCAGAAGGAAGCCTTAGAGAGACAGATGTCAGGCAAAAACCTCAGGAGTAAGGAAAGCTGCCATTTTCAGCATGAGAGACAAAGAAAATTAAATGGAGCATCCTGCCCTAAGGTGATGGAGGGCACCCCTTCATCTTAGGTGTATATTAGAGTTTAATGAATTTGTGTGAGTGAGGTCCCATGGTATTCTGTTAGTTCAGAGGTAAAGATAAGAGAATAAAAGGAATGCAAGTTTATTTAACCTACTAGTTTTCAAAATCCTATCATCACTGGCTTTTGGGTTCTACAGCAATGTTGCCTTTGCCAATAATATTTCAATTATCAGTGGACAAGGAACAAGGATAAAAGCCTCAATTCTTATCTCTTATAGCTGTGAAATCTGAGATAAAATCAAGAGATCTTCAAGTTTTTACTAGAGTGCTTTAGCAAAAAAAAAATCAATTAGCTCAGGATTTTTTCCTCTCGTTACTGAGAAGGTAAGGTGGGGGAATAGAATAGATGTTCAGGAAAGACTTAATGGAGAAAGTAACTAGAAAATTATTGGAATAGTCAGTGATAATTTTAGAGGCTACAATTAATTGGTATTTGGTGTGATATCTGTTTTTTGGTGTGTGTGTGTGTGTGTGTGTGTGTGTGTGTGTGTGTTTTAATAGAATTTGGAATGTGGTATGGGGTTGAAAGTGAGAGAGATAATTATGGATAAAGAAAAAATTTGAATGTAAGAGGCTTCTGAGCACATGCATAGCTCTGAATGCAGTTATCTAACTCTCTTAGGATTTCCATATCAAAGGTACCAATTTCAGACCTCTAAAAACTATCAGCTTCCCTTTGACCAAAGAATATTGAATTTTTGAGGTTTAATTTCACCCCCAGGGTCAAGAATTTTAAGATTGGCGAGAAGACAACTCAAGAAAAAGTCTTTGAATGGGTAAGATTAAGAGGTACCTGTTAATGAGCCTGGGTGAGTCAGGTGGGTCTGGAGGAACTGGAGGAACAGGAGTGAGAACCACAAGTCCCCTCATGTCCCTCAGGTTCCCTAATGGAGAGAGGATATAGAATGAGACTGAATACAGGCATCTCTGGATTCAGGAGGTTGGGATGAGAGAACAGACATAAACCAGAATTGATGACCTCATGCTAAGATTTAATGGAGATTCAACAGATTATGACAGTGGTCTAGGGTTTGGGGAGAAAAAGCTGCAACAAGGGAGAGTCCCATAGGGTAACCTGTTTCAGGTGCCTCTCCCAGATTTCAGTACCAAATATTAGGTTCTGGAAGGAAGAGAGAAAAAGAGAAATGCTCAAGAGAGGCACAGAGTCATTTTGACCTTAAAGCAAAGACGTTGATCAGAGCCTGTAGCACAGTGGGGTTTCCTCCAAAGCAAAATGTGTTCTTTTAAGATCTCTTAGGGAAGTATAGTTGCACTGAAGGAAAGTCAAAACAGTTTTGTGGATGTTTAAAAAAAAAACAAACGTTTTTTTTCAGTCCTAAATCCCACTGGTCCTGAAATGGTAGCTTAAAGAACCTGAGAGGTCCAAGAAAGTGCTTGCCAATAAAAATAACATTACAATAGGACATTAACTGCAATGTCTGCCCAACACAACAAGGAATTCTGTAAGCATGTGTCATATCATTTCCTGTTAGCCTCCCTGTATACACAAAGACCAGGGCAGGCTCTCTAGGGCTTTGCTGCATTAATATGACATTTTTGGCTCCAATTAACCTAACTTTTTAGCTATTTTTTTAAAAAGTTATTCTTTTAGTTTGTTATTAGATTTTTTTTCCTATTGGTATTTCACTGGCTTGTGCACAAAGCCTGCTGTAGAAATTTCAGCCCAGGTTCTGTATGTTTCAAAGGAAACTCTCATCTACACTTGGCCTCTTCATGAGCATAGCTCTGGGAAAGAGGCAGCTTCCTGCAGTATGAGCTGGCTGCGACCAGAGGCAAGTCCCCTAGAGCTGGGTGGAGTGAGATCAGCTGGAGCATGGCAGAGAATACTGTTTTTTGATAGTCCAACACCAAGACAAGAACAAATGAACTGAATTGTGAAAAGAATGCTGGATTCTGAGTCAGTAGATCTGGATTCAATTTCTACCTACATCTTTAGCAGCTGGGCTATAGTGGGCAATTTGGCTGCTGACAGAGTCTCAGTGTTCTCATTTGATAAATGGGACAAGGCTACCTCCCTCCATGCAGTATCAAACAAAAGACCAAGAGAAATTGGCCCTCCTCAAAAGGACTTCCAGAAACTTCTTCCCTGTCTGCCTACCCTTCACAGAGAGTTCCAGAGCAGCATTCAGCAAGCCATGGACCAAACTCTTTCACCATCCAGTTTTGTACTTGAAGTTTTATTGGAACAAGCCATGTCCATTCATTTCTTGTATATAGACGCTATTTCTCAAAAGCAAAGTTGAAAAAGGTCACACAGATCTTATAACCCTCAAAATCTAAAATATGAGCATCCTGGCCCTTTGTGACCATTTGCCAACTTCTATTCTAGAGGGAGAAATCAGAACAGAGAGGCCACAGATCATGCCCCATCAAACCCCTGTGTTGTAGTTAGGATAAATGTTCTAACAAAGCCCAGGTGTTGAAGTCATGGTCCCAGCCTGTGGCACCTCTGGGAGGTGGCAGAAACTTTAAAATGTGAGGTCTAGTGGGAGGAACTTGGGCTATTGGGGTATTTCCTTGTGGGAGGTACTTGGTCCTGATCCCTTTCCTGTCTCTTGGTTTTGTTTTCTGGCTGCAATGAGGTGAGCAGCTAGCTCTTCTGCCACATAGGCTTGCCATGATGTTCTGCCACATCACAGGCCCAGAAGCAATGGGGCCAAGAAACTGTGCACTGAAACCTCTGAACTGCTGAGACAAAATGGATCTTTCTTTTTAAGTTGATCATCTGAGGTATTTTGTCATATCAATGAAAAATGAGCAACACACTGGCCTTTATCCCATCAAGTTTTGATGGTAATTGAACTCTAGAAGGTTTGAGAACTAGGGAAGATGCCTGTAAGTTCCTGCCATCTTTACTATATCACAGCCTCCTCATGAGGCCTCAGCTGACACTGCGGCCAACATCTCCTACTCAATAGGGGACACTAATTTATTTTCTGAGCTATGCTATCTCTGTAAAACCATCTTTGGATTTGAGTCCACAATGGGACCAGTTTTGGCTCTGAGAATACAGAATTTATTTTCTGTGAGATTATAGAAAATTAGGATTCTTTCTTAAACTTACTTCTTTTAGCTCTTCCATGAGAAAGGCAGGATACTTGAGAAGAAACAACATGAAATAAAATAAGTCCTTTTCTCCTTAGTGCCTTCATTTTGATTGGAAATATACAAAGGAGTTGGCTGGAAATGGAGAATCACATGCCCACCACAGACATAGTGAATCAGAATTTGCATTTTAGCAAGATGACTGATGAGGATGTGTGTCAGGTGGTTCCTCTGGAAACATACAAGAGATTTATATATAGCCCTTGACTTTCTGAAAAAAAGAATAAGAATAGGGTAAGGACCAGAGTGGGTCCTTCAGCTTATGATGCATCTTCACCAGGTGGAAAAAAGAACAAAGAAAAAGACTGGAAAGAAAGAGCCTGGCATAAGCAATTACCTCTAAGAATTTCACTGGTAGACTAAGGTATAGTTCAAATAAACTTGAATGGCATCTCTTGGTACCTGTAGGGATTGCTTCCAGGGTACCCCTAAACCTCTCAAAAAAGTCTGTCCCTTATATAAAATGGCATGGTATTTGAAAAGAACCTACACATTTCCTCCCACATACTTTAAATAATTTGTAGATTACTTAGGACACCTAATACAAAATAAATGCTATGTAAATAGTTGTTCTACAGAAGTGTTAAGGGAAGAAGAACAAGGAAAATTTGTATATTCAATACAGACTCAATATTTTCCATCTTGGGTTGGGTGCTGAACTGAGAACCAACCATAATCATTTCCACGTGGCAACCCAAACATCTCTGTAATTCTCTTATCCTTTTTGTTTTTGTAACAGAAATTAAACCCAGGGGTGCTTAACACTGAGTCACATCCCCAGCCCTTTTTTATTTTTTATTTTAGTGAGACAGGGTCTCATGAAGTTGCTTAGGGCCTCATTAATTTGTGAGGCTGATATGAACTTGTGATCCTCCAGCCTCAGCCTCCCAAATCCCTGGGATTACAGTAAAGAGGCATTAGGCCAAGCTGATCTTTGTATTATTTTGCTTTATAAGTCTCAAAACCTGCATACCATAAATACATACTTAGAAAATTCAAATTTAGTCAGGGGAAGAGAGAAGAGATGGGAAAGAGGAAATAAAAGAAAATGGTATTGAAAAAATTATATTGCTATGTCATGTGCATGTATGAATATGTAACAATGAATCCTAACATTATGTGTAATTATAATGCATCAATAACATATGGAATAAATAACTAAATTGGTGTGCATGTAAAACTAAAAAAATAAAACTTAAAATCCATTTTTAATTTTTTTTTAATTTTGTTTTGTTTCAAATGGAAAGTTTATTTGTTCAGAACACCAAATAGGATGCAAGCACTGTCGTGACAAATATATAGAAACATGCAGAACAACATGAAGCAGTATTTTAGTTTAAAAGAAGGGAAATGTCTATAAATGTCATGACAACATACTTCCAAGAAGACTTCTTTGTTAATTATACATTTTAATAACATAAAGGGTGTTGAGAGCCACAGCCGAAGGGGCCCCAGCAAACTTTCAGGCTGCCAGCTGATGATTGGCTCACAGCGGCCCCAGCAACATCTAGCTGATTGGCTCCTCTGCGGTGAAGCTCATTGGGCTGTTTCCCTGCCCTTTCAGGCCACGGAGCTGCTCATTGGGGGACTTTTTGGCTCCGCCCATGCAACCCAGCCAATCAGCCTCAAGAGGAACAGGATTGTGGGAGGTGTGAAGGCTGGTGGTTGGGGAGTGTGGCTTGTGGGAAGCCGGTGGTGGCAGTTGGGCTCTGAGGGTTTTTTCCTGAGGAGCTGTTTTGTTTGGCGTGTGTGGTTCTAAAAATAAAGTCAGTTTCTTTTGACAAGTGGCTCCTGAATTGTGCCCAGCCAGACTGCAGCAAAGGGTAATGAATTAAGTGAAAGTTAGTGTGTAAAGTTTTTCTAAAAAATGAAACTCCATTTCTTATTAATCCATGCCAGTTAAACACTACAACTAAAATTTCCAAGTCAGTGCAGAGAAGATGAAGTTAGTTACCTTTTTTTCCTTGAACAGTACGTAGGAAAATGGTTACTACAAATACAGCAGACATACTGTTATTCTGAATAATCTAGCACATAGTGTACTAAATTTCAGTCTTAAATCATGTTAAATTCTTATTATTAGTATGACACATTTTGGTCCATGATGTGGTTTAATGCCAAGAGAGATCACACTGTATTACAGAAACACATACAATACTGTTGCTTTTTCCATTTTTCTAAAAAAACTGTATGTGTATATATACAGCTCTGAAAATACACACCCCTAAGTCCTCAGCAAGAGATGCTGAACAATTATTGTGCCCCCAAATAACTTAGGCTTTTCTACACTTAGATAATGAGGCATGGCTTCAGGAGTAGGTGTTACTGGTGGGTTTGAGTTACCCTCAACCTTTGTAATCCTACCTCTTGCCTAATTTGAATGGTTCCTCCAAATCAAACTTGGTTCAAAGTGTGCTTTTTCTCTTTCTTCTTGCCTACCTTGACTCCTTTGTGGGAGCTGGGTCAGAGGGGCTACCTAGAACCCAAAAAGAAGGCATTTCTCTCTCTCTCTCTCTCTCTCTCTCTCTCTCTCTCTGTGTGTGTGTGTGTGTGTGTGTGTGTGTGTGTATTTCAACATACAAAGGAAGTTTTCCCTGGAGAAATTTACAGAGAGTAGTGAGGGTGTCCCATGGTAACATAAGGTGCTGGGTCAAACTGAAGAAAGGAATATTTTTAAGTGTCCTATAGTTCCATGATAGCAGCATGGTTCCCACAACCATAATAGTAATTGGGTGCACTGAAAATGGTAACCATTTTCCAATCATGGCAACAATTATATCTTTCCATTACAAGGTGGTGAGTATGAGAAACCAGTGTGAAACTATTGACATGGTTAAATGTTTTAGAAATGTCTTGTCCATACATGTAGCCACCTCCTCGTGGTGAAATACCCTAGCCACCACATCATCTGGATCTGACCATAACAGATCACATACAGGGCGCTTATGCAGAACTTCTTGTAAATAATCCAGGATTCTTATATGATCCAGCATATCTAATGGATGAAGAGAGGCAACCATGGAGGCAGAATATCAGTCCATATAATAAAGCTGTAAGTGGAAGACAATCAAATACACCTGTAAAATATTTCCAAACATTGGCATTTCCATACTTTAGTAGACATTCATCATAAAAAACATATATGTGGGAAATTTGTTGGTTTTTGTGATTTTCCCACAATATTGTCATGTGTTCTGGATAATGCAACTTTGATGCTACAAGAAGAGTCACAGTCTACACAGAATTATAACCTTTGCCTCCATAGTCACCCATGAATAGACAGTTTGTATCTGGTGATTTTCCACAAATCCTAAAGAGTTCCATAAGGTCATGGAATTGGCCATGTACATCTACCACATTTGATTATTTTGCACATTTGATTATTTTATTAAAATTTTCTTAGCCTTTCCAGCAGTATGGAATTATTTAGAAAATCTGAAGTAAAACCACCATTTGACCCAGCAATCCTACTCCTGGGTTTATACCCAAAGGACTTAAAATCAGCATACTACAGTGAGGCAGACACATCACTGATTATCGCAGCACAATTCACAATAGCCAAACTGAGGAACCAACCTAGATGTCCTTCAATAGATGAATGGATAAAGAAACTATGGTACATATACACAATAGGATATTATTCAGCATTAAAAGAGAATAAAATTCTGGCATTTGCAGGAAACTGAATGGACTTGGCAAATATCGTGCTAAGTCAAGAAATCCAATAACCCCCAAACAAAGGGCAAATGTTCTGTCTCTTAAAAATGGATGCTGACCCATAATGGGTGGGGAGCATTGGAATAATGGAGAAACTTTGATGGGGCAAAGAGGAGCGAAGGAGGGGGATGAGGTTGTAGTTCAGTGGAAGAGCTCTGGCCCTGGGTTCAATCCTCAGCACCCCCATAAAAATAAATAAATAAAATAAACATATTATGTAATCTACAACTAGAAAATTTAAAAAAAAGAAGGCGGGAAAGGGAAACTTCATGGGGGTAGGAAAGATGGTGGAATTAGATGGACATCATTACCCTAATCACATGTATAAAGACAGGAATGGTGTAACTCTACTTTGTGTACAACCAGAGAAATGAAAAATTGTGCTCCACATGGGTACTATGAACTGAAATGCATTCTGCTACATGTAAACTACTTAGAACAAATTAATTAATTAATTAATTAAATAATTTGCTTACCGCTTTTTCACACAGTGCACTTGGTTCTCCTTAAGCTCTCTGACACTGATACAGCTACTGGAAGCACAGAACTAGCTCCCTGATGATGCCTAGTCATCATTGGCAGCCCCTCCTCCTCCCATTCCCCTCCCTCCCTGGCCTGCTACAGTCATGCTGTTAGCAGGACACAAGGGAAGGAGGAGGGCTGCTGTGAGTCTTGGGGCAACTCCCAAGGTGGACTCCAGGAGACCCTGACCCATGCCCTGCTGGCCATGCCCAGGGAGCCCGTGGAACATGTGGGAAGTTAGCAGGAAGCATGGTCCTGGCCTTGGCTCTCCTCCATCTTGCCGGCTGCTCCAGGATCTCTCACCCCTTCCCCAATTCTTTTGTATTAATTGAATTTGAACCATCATTTTTTCAAATGATAATTCCTATCTTTACACGTTCAGTGCCACTTTCCTACCGAACTAACACTTAAATGAAACTCTCTTATGGCTCAAGTGTAGGATCCCTTCAAAGTT
The DNA here is from genome assembly GCF_048772815.1 of Callospermophilus lateralis. Taxonomy (NCBI): domain Eukaryota; kingdom Metazoa; phylum Chordata; class Mammalia; order Rodentia; family Sciuridae; genus Callospermophilus; species Callospermophilus lateralis. The sequence continues at coordinate 164,988,028 of NC_135305.1, forward strand.
TTCCCCATAACCTCAGATGGATAACACTGTCACTTGTCAAAGTTTTTTGTTTGTTTGGGGAGTTTAGCAGGGATTAAACTTAGGGGCACTCTACCACTGAGACCCATCCCCAGCCTTATTTTGTATTATATTTAGAGATAGAGTCTCATTCAGTTGTTTAGTACCTCAGGTTTGCTGAGGCTGGCTTTGAACACGTGATCCTCTTGCCTCAGTTTCAGGAGTTTCTGGGATTACAGGCTGCACCACTGTGCCCAGCTATCAATGTCTTTTACTCTGTAGTTAGTTAAGAAAAATTTTCTCAGGATTGGTGTCCACATAAGTATTCAAAAGATGTTTTAGTCAAATCAGATTCTGGGTTTTAAAATGTCCTGTATGATACACACTTAGTTTTCAACATCAAATGCAGAGTTCACAAGTTTGAAACCAGGTGGCTGAGAAAACGGTCTTAGAATGGCATAATGCACCACATGTTGTTTAACCCACAAATGTGGATGGATGTGGCTGCTCACACTGAATAGACAGTTAGATGGCCATCCATGACCTTGAGCCTCTGAGCCACCATCCATGATCTTGAGCCCCTGAGTCTCCAGTGGGACTGCACAAGTGAGAATGCAGCACACAGCCCTAACCCCATAAACACACTATTTCACTTATTAGATAGGAAGCACTGTGTGTCTTTTGTACCAATGTGTGGCTCCATTTGCATGTATACGACATTTGTATTAGAGAATGCTGAGCCAGTACCTAATGAAACAGAGTTGCTCTTCTTTCTCTTAAAAGAGTTTTCAGCACTGCACATTTTTCAAATCAATGATTTTGTAACATCCTGATTTGCTACATTTGAAAAACCAAGAATAAGAATGGTTTCAATTCAAAGCATGCAAACTAAAGAGTCCATCTTGCCAGCATCTTACAAAAATACAGTGGTGTCACCAAGGAAAAGGCAGGCCAGTCCATAGCCACACTATGAAAGCTCAGGAAGTTAAATCTTTCCCTAGACCTTTCCTCAGCTCTCTTTTCAAGGTGCTTCTTCCCCAGGAATGATGGTTTTAACAGTTCATAGAGTATGAGAAGATCTTACTTTGGCACTTCTGGTTCTCCCAGGCTTCTGCAAGACTGAGTCTTCAGCTGGTCATAGTGGTGCACACCTGTCGTTCCAGTGACTGGGGAGGCTGAAGCAGGAGGATCACAGGTTCAAAACCAGACTCAACAACTTAGCAAGGCTTTAAGTAACTTAGCAATATCCTGACTCAAAATGAAAATATTTGGGGACGTGGACCCTTAGTTTAATCCCCATTATAAGAAGAAGAAGAAGGACAAGGAGAAGGACAAGGAGAAGGAGGAGAAACAGAAGAAGAAAAATAAACTAGGGCTTGGGGTCACTCAGACTTAATTTTTGCTGTGTGTAAGTCTGAACAATTGCATCATTTAAAAATTTTTTAAGATGATAATTGGTATAGTTATTGATTGCTTACCAAAATGCTACAACGTAGTAAATGCTTTACTATGCTCTTTATACTTTAGAGCAAACCCTAGTGAAAACGGAGGAAAACAAGGCAGATGAGGTCAAAAATCTTGCTTTTATTTCCCACAGTTAATAAGGGTACAAATATCACAGTTCTGCCTCTCTTCAAAACCACTGAGGTTTTGTTGTTGTTGTTGTTTGTTTGTTTGTTTGTTTTTGGTGGTGGTGGTGGTAGAAAACTTGATTCAGGGCTTTGTTCTCGTGAGGCAAGTACTCTACCAACTGAGCTATATCCCTACCCCAGTTTCCTACTCTTCTAAGGGCTTCTTTATAAAGATACCTCCTCAGTGTTACTTTGCATATTTTAAATCTCTATGAATAGTTCAGAGAGCACCAAAAGGAAGCACCAGAGCAATGTAGGTGAAACCAATACAGAAAAGGCCACAATGATGCTGACATTTAGTTTCCAGAAAGTTCACCCCTAATTGCCAGTTGAAGACTATGGCCTCAGCTTAATTATTATTATTTTTCCCTTTCACTTTGAAAGAGTTCAGGCTGGGACAATCATCTGTCTGGTTATCTCAGGCTCAAAACTTTTTCAAGGGCATATATACAAAAAATGAATAATAAAATAACTTTCTAGAGAGAATTCTTTTCAAAATTGCCTGCTGTTACTCTGCAAATTATAATTAATCATAATGCATTTTATATTTCAAAGTAGCTAGAAGAGGGGATTTTGAACGTAAACGGCATAAATTAAGGATAAAATTTTAAGATGATGGATATGCTAATTATCCAGGTTGATCACGACTAAAAATACAAATGAATCAAAACCTCACATTGTAACTCATAAATGTGTATAATTAGTATGTCAATTTAAAAAATTATTATGTCAATTTAAAAAAAATGGCATATTACATTTCATCATTTAAGATTCTTAGGAATTGAGTGATTAAACTTTCTCTGGATTATAAACTGTTTATCTGTAGTTGTTCAAATACCCAATATCTTGGCATCATACCCACAAATTCAAAGTGGAAATTCATATCCAGAATTTTGCTTTAAGCCATATCATTCCCTGTTTAAAGTATAAGTTTGTGTATGTGGTTCTGTTGTGTTTTATATTCTGACTTAAGTTTATTTATTTATCATTTTTTCAACACTTTGCACATCCTAGGAAAATGGCATACCTGTAATCAGTATCCACAGCCTTAATATTTCTTTCTAATTTGTTCTGTGAGTACACCTAATAAAAAGGAAGAGACTTTAAAAAAATCTTATTCTAATTGCATAGCCAATTTAACTGATTAATGTGTGTGTTTGACAGAGTTAGTAAAAAAGTTCCATTTTATAGAATTATCTCTAGTTACCTCTGTAGACTATAGCTAGTCAAAGAGCAATCTTGAACATGAGAGAGGAATTTCCTAAATCTTACCTGCTTAACTGTGGTGTTTGGGTTAATAATAATTAAGATGTTCTGATTCATCAGTGTAATGAAAGTTTCTTCTCCATGTGTAAAGGCATGAATTGGGGAGATGCTGTGCTGTTAATTCTCAGAGAACTACCGCTCCAGGACTCATGGGCAAGGGGTCACAGTGCCAGGCCAATTGAGATCTCTGGGTGTGAAGCTCAAAATGCAAACAGCTGAAACCTCACTGACCAGAACTCTCCAGGGAACCCTGGTCTTTTGTTCTTTGAGGCCTGGAGCCCAACCAGTGCCCACGCAGTCCTAAGCATCAGCACAGTTCACATGGATGGAGTAACACCTCCTTTTCTGAGGGATTGCTCTATACTGCTCCTTCAAAGGAATGTCCATTTATCTACATTGGGGAAGCTGCAGGCAGGCAAAATTGAGGGTGAGGCTTCAAGATGTATGGGGGAATATACTAAAAGCAAAAACAGACAAATAGTATTATATCACACTAAAAAGTTTCTGCACAGCAAAAGATACATTTAACAGAGTTAAGAGGCAACCTACAGAATGGGAGACAGTGTTAGTCAACTAGTGATTCAAAAAAAGATTTAATATCCAAAATATCTATATATGAACACATATATCCATATTTGTACACACACACACACACACACACACACACACACTCCAAAATGCTTTACAACATAAATATGTAATCCGATTGACAAATGGGAAAATGATTTTAATAATCACTTATCAAAAGAAGAAATGCATGATCAATAAATTATGTGGAAAAATGCTTATTACTATCACTAGCCACCTAGTTCAGGAAAATCTGAATCAAAACTAAAATGAAATATCTAATCCCAGTTGGAATGAATATTATTTAAAAAAACAAAAAGTAACAAATGCTGGTGAGGTGGTGTAAATAAAATAAGTGTCATATGCTGGTGGTCAGAATAAAATCAAACATTGTGTTGAAGAATATGGAAATTTCTCCAAAAACTAAAAATAGATCCATTATATGATTTAGCAGTTCCACATCTGGTTATAAATCCAAAAGAAATAGAATTGGCTGTGGATATAGCTCAGCAATAAAGCACTTGCTTACCTCACTTAAGGCCCTGGGGTCCATCTCCAGTACAAAAAAGGAAATAAAATCAGCATATCAAACATGTTCTTGTGCTGGGGTTGTGGCTCAGTGGTAGAGTGCTCACCTAGCATGCATGAAGCACTGGGTTTGATCCTCAGCACCACATAAAAACAAAATAATGTGTCTGCCTAAAATTAAAGATACATAAATAAATAAATATTTTTTTAAAAAGATGTTCTTACACACCCAATATTTACAGCATTATTCAAAACACCTAGGTTATGGAATCCATCTAGCCACCCATACATGAATGAGTAGAAGAAGCAAACATGGTAATAAATTATTCACCTAGAAAGAAAAATGAAGTGCTGGAGATATAGCTCAATTGGTAGAGTGATTACCTTGCATGGACAAGTCCCTGGGTTCAATGCCCAGCACCACACGAAAAAAAGAAGAAAGAAGAAAGAAGAAAGAAGGAAGAAGAAGAAGAAGAAGAAGAAGAAGAAGAAGAAGGAGGAGGAGAAAGAGAAATAAAATCCTGTCATTTGCAGCAAACTGGATGGAACTGGAGGACATGTTAAGTGAAATAAGCCAACAGAAAGACAAATACCAGTCTATTTCTCCCCCAGGACATAAACACTGAAGCATTAGTACACAAAAATAGCACTGATGATTTGTGTGTCCTGATCTCATATCATCAAAAAGTTCTTTATTTTCCTTTCTCACACACACAAAAAAATGTTATAAAGTGTTCTACACACACCCTTTGTGTCCCCACTGGAATTAATTCTTCTGGGAACAAATGTTATTTTTCTTTTCTTTTTTTTAGAGAAAGAGAGAGAGAGAGAGAATTTTAATATTTATTTTTAGTTTTAGTTTTTGGCAGACACAACATCTCCATTCACATGTGGTGCTGAGGATCGAACCCAGGCGGCATGCATGCTAGGCGAGCGCACTACCGCTTGAGCCACATCCCCAGCCCCCAAATGTCATTTTTCAAAATGGAGATCCAGGGACTGTTAGAAAGATCCACCAGCTGCACCAGGGGTATACCAAGAGGAAATGAGGCAAAGATATATGTGATGAAGGATCAGAGATCCAGCTGCACCAGGGATAACTAAGAGGAAATGAGGCAAAGATATATGTGATGAAGGATCAGAGACAAGACAATGGAAAAGCCCTCTGTCAAATGCACTTTCAGGATTAATGCCAAAGTATTCATTGCATGCTAATTGAGTCCAGATAGGAATAATGGGGCTTATTGTACAATTGCAGAAAGCACACCTAGACTATCTTTTCCCCAGTGAATCTGTCAGCAAATTTATTAAACTCCTCTATTATATAAATCAGGCTGTGATGTGCTGTGGGTTGTAGAAAAGGAAGTCAAATCTGAGCTTTTCTTAAGACAGAGATGTATTCTTATTACTGTTGAGCTTAGTTCCTATTTCATGTAAATTCATGGGCTGAACATCCAGGCCATTAAAAAATGTATGTACTTCTCTCTTCTCCAAGCAGGGACAGGGTACAGTTATGGCCCTGGCCATATAGCTATACTCAAAATGGCAAAAAACACATCACTGGTGTAATATAACCTTTCTGAAGTGGGGGAAAACCCTGTGGAAATATTTATGACAAGTTGACTCACCAGACATAAAATGGAGATGGGGTCAACACAGAAGCCTGGGGCCATATGTAATCAGCTTGTAGAGAACAGAAGGTGGAGGCAGATTCTGCAATCTGTATATGGGGTTAAAATGGGAGTTCATAACCCATTTGAATCAAATGTATGAAATATGATATGTCAAGAGCTTTGTAATGATTTGAACAACTAATAAAAAAGAAACAAAAAATAAAAATAAAATAAAGATGTTGTGTTCACTGAGAACTAAAAAAAAAATAGAATAAAATAAATATTTTTTAAAAAAGGTGGAGGCAGAAATGAGTGAGAACCTGTGGATCCTGCCTGGCCAGAGCCAGGAGGTGTCCTGGAGTTCCCCAAGAAATAGGGCATTACAACAGGGGCTGACTTCCATGATCAGCTTGCAAAGCTTTCCCTCAAAGTGGGGCATCAAACAGATCAGTGAGAAGCCTGTTTAGGGCCCTTGCGTTTTAGCACTCAGTGGACTATTTCTAACCAGTGCCTAAACTATCTGAAGGAGAGAAGCTGGAGCAGACCCAACATGCAGCACACTCTCCCATCCATAAGATGGAGTCTTGAAAAATTTTTCAATTTCATCTGTAAGCCAATTTGATCCTTCAGCATCAATTTAGGGAAGATTGCAGACTTTTCTCAGTACAGGAAAGAAAATAATCTGGAAGATTGTTAAAATTTATGCAGATTATTGGGTCTTCCTAGCAAAGAGACATTGACTGATGCAGCAAGTATGAAGTCTATTTCAGGACTTTTAAGTTGCCTGAATTCCTCTAATCCAAACTGTAAAATATATTTATTAGATGACTAAAAGGGCACATGGTTGAAACTATTATTTAACAACTGTTTGATGTTCTACAATGCACAAAATGTGTTTTTGTCCTTTTTTTTAAGTTCTTACAGCAGTTGTAAAATTTTTGTTCATTGTATCCTCTTTATAATAGTGAGGTCAAGGGGTTAATACCTGGGAGCTAATGAGAATGGCAGTCTGTGGCCAATGACTCCCAGCCCAGGGCTCCTTCCTACACCACAGAACTTATTCCTGAGGTGACACCCATGGCTGATCCAATTGCAGGATACTAGGGGCCAAATTTGGTAATTGAAATCACTCAGCATGGGGTATTAAAGGAGAGAGAGGTGACATAATCTACCAGGAATGGACAATATAATCAAGAGAGGGGTGAATGGCTGGTATTAAAATAAGGTAATATATAAACCTTTTCCCATTAAGTTGGCACAAATGCCAGCTACAGTATCCACTGAAAAACTTATGTGAAATTTGGTTGTCAGTGTGACAGTGTGTAGAGGTGGCTGCATTGTGGTTTCATTATCTTGAGAGTCATTCCTTATAAAGCAATTCCTGTCCCTCTCACTTTCTCTTTTCTCTGCACTTCCTGTCCTTTTGCTGTGGCATGAAACAGCATGAAAGCCTCACCATTTGCTGACCCTTGGACCTTGGGCTTTCCATCCTCTTGTCCTATGAACTAAGAAAACCTCTATTCTTTATAAATTTCCTTGTCTATCTCTGAAATTCAGTCATAGCAATGTAAAAGAGACTAAGACAAGAGCTAAAGAGACTAACTCCCTTATGGTTTGTGTCACCACAAACCTTGTTGCGGGAAAAATATTCAGAGGTAAGCAGCACTCTGCTGAGATGAGCTCCCCAAACAGCAGAGTGGGTGCCATAGGACAGAAACTGCTGTGACAATGAAGAGACAAATCATCTTGAGCTTCCTTTGCCCTGGTTTCACTTTTTCTCCCACAAAATTAATCCAACACTGATCTAGGTGCTATGAGGAAGAAATTTCACAGAAGTATTAAGGTCCCTGAACAGCTGACCTTAAGGAAGAAAATTGTCCAATGTAAGACTGGCCTATTTCTCTAGACATTTGAGGGGACTGTGCTCTTCTTTTGTGCTCTTCTCAGCAAAAAATATTCCAAGTATGAAGAGATTCAGAGCTTTGAAGATGGAGGGGGCCACATGTGGCAAGAAATGTGGGTGTTCTTCAGGAGATAAGTGCACTCCCCAGCTGAAAATCATCAAACACTAGATACAGAGCACAGAAGGTGACTCTTCCCAGATGTATGGAGGCTGCCTGGCAAAGTGCAAAATGCCCTCCATGCCACACCCAGACTTCTGAGCTACAGCATCGTGCCCCCTCAGAATCCTCAGGAAATTGATTTTAGTACTGACCTAAGTCACCAAAATTCACAGATGCTCAAGTTGCTTATATAAAGTGACATAGTGTTTACATAATATTTACTTAGGTCCTCCCATATATTTTAAATCATTTCTGAACTCCTTATAATAAATAAAATGACATATATTACATGCAAATAGTTTTATACTATATGGTTTATGGGATACTGACAAGAAAAAAAGTGGGTATATGTTTAGCAGAGAGGCAATTTTTTTTCAAATATTTGTGACACATGGTAGGTTGTTTGAATCCATCGATGATCAACCCCTTATATGATGGGTGACATAAATGGGTCATTTGAAACCACCAAGTGTGTGCCCATCTTCATACAGCCACAGTCAATGAATAAAACTGATCATACTTGGTGCTGCCTTTTTCCAGGCAGCTGCAAGTTCAGTGAACTTAATTGCTTCTCACAACCCTTTGAAGGCACACTCTGATCATTTCTGGCATACTGTGAGGGAGCAAGAGGAGTCATTGACCACCTTGCTAGTCCTTAGCCATTTTTTCTAATCATTAGTGGACATTAGGGGCTGGCCTCCCTGCTATAAGCCAAGGGCCACTTTGGTCACAGTTCATCTTTCTGTTCAAAATCAGTCTGAGGGTTCCTTCCTCCCTCCTCTGCCATAAACACTCAGCCTATCCTTTAAGGTTCACAGAGAGATAAAGAGGGAGGTATATTTTACTTATGAACTAGGACTGCCTTAAGAAATCACTACAATTTGAGCTGTTCAAGCAACTAAAATTTATTTTCTTACTCTTCTAAAAGCTTGGACTCCAAAGCCAAGAATTTAGCAGAGAGGCATTTCCCTGGCTTCACCATGGCCCTTTTTTACTTCTCCCTGTGTCTTCATGTCTTCTGTACATGTCTGTGCCCAAACTCTCTCTTGTTAGAAGGACACGAGTCATATTGGAGTAGAGTTCAACTATTTAGCATTAATATTTTAAAGCCCTCACCCTCAACACAACTATCTTTTGAGATGATGAGTGTTCAGAAGTCAAAGTAAGACATTTTTTTAAACCAGGGAATAAACCTAGGGGCACTAACCACTGAGCAATTTTTTCCAACATATATATATATATATGTGTGTGTGTGTGTGTGTGTGTGTGTGTGTGTGTATGTATGTGTGTGGAGATATATATATATATATATATATATATATATATATATATATATATATATATATATATATAACACTAAATCATTGAGCCTGGTTTTGAACTCAATTCTCCTGCCTCAGCCTCTTGATACACTTGAATTAAAGGCATGTGCTACTGCACCAGGCTCAACCTATATATTTAAGGATTGAACCCAGGGGCACTTAAAAACTGAGCCATATCCTCAGCCCTTTTTTGTGTTTGTTTTTATTTAGAGACAGGATCTCACCAATGATGAAAGTGTTCCTGCACTGACAGGGTCACAGTGAGGGGGATGCTGCAGCAGGACCACACCATCTGGAAACCAACAACATGGGGAATGTTAAGTGTTTTACTTATGATACTCATGATATGTATAACAGGGCATATGTTGGTCTATAATAAAAGTAAATGTTGCCTGTGACTGTAGAAAAATTCCCAGAATGAGAATAAGGACATGATTAAGACATGCCCCAAGGTGTGTTTCAATGTCTCTCAAGATACAAACTGCAGTGTTATTCCTCAAGAAATTCACAGGGGAAAGACTGCAAATCAAGGTTCCTGAGAAAAGCCTAAGCAACAAGAAATTTTTATCCCAAGCTTAACAATTTACATTAAGCCCCCCATTCTAAAGCCACAACCTATGCAACAGCCTAGTTACAGAAAAGCAATTGCTGTGCCAACAGTACAAGGACCACGGTATGTAGTTGCATACTTAAAAGAAGATTATGGTATCCCCCTCAAGGACAAGAGGCTAATAAAAATACATGCCCCCCCCCACACTAACAGATCCTTTTTTGCATTACACAGAAATTTATGATGAAAATGGAAAATACATAGTTCATATTAATGGCAAATGGGTTGAGATGTAGAGCCTGCCCTTTAGTTAAAGATTACAAAGATATAAGACTTGGGGTTCTTTAACCATAGATCAAAGAAGTTCTTTAAGAAAGCAGTATAGGTTATATAAAAAAAAGGAAATTACCTTGGAGATTAAAAACAGAATAATGTAAAATTAACAAAGATATGTTTTAGAGGCACTTCAGAGTAACAGGCTTTCAGTATTTTAAGTGTGTTGTAGTGGGACTTAGATTAGAAGCAAGAAAGCTTACCAGTAGTCATAGGTATGCTTTAAAGTTAAAGGTTAATGAAATAACCAGAGATATGCTTTAAAGTTAAAAGTTAATAATAGATATGAAGAAGATATATATTCTAGTGGCATAGTCTAGCACCTAGTGATTGAGGTAAAAATGTAAAAGGTTAATCATGATTGACAAAAGTTAGAGAAAAATATTTTAAACAATGTACTCAATATATTAATTAATCAATATATGTTAGAAAAGATTGTAATTCTTGAAAATTATGCAAAACATAGAATTTCCAGGCTTTGAGGCTATCCATTAACCACCTCAAAAAACACCTGCAAAAAATGTATAAAAATAAAGGCCCTCCCAAGGTTCAGCAGACCCTTTTGAAGGCTGCAAAAAAACTTGCAACCTGTTGTTCATTTCTTCTGTCCTGATATCACTAATCCTTCAGGACTCCCTGAATTCCTACTGGGGTAGGACCCAATCACATTAAATTGATGAGGACCTTACTAAATTGCTGAGATTGGTTTGAACTCAATATCCTCCTGTGTCAACTTCCCAAGCCACTGGGATTACAGGCATGCCCCACTTTACCTGGCATACAACATATTAATTTTAAGAGTATACAATTCAGTGCTCACAACAGACTCCAAGTTCAAAGTTGAAGACATGACCAAACTTGCCTGAGCCCAGATAAAAATTACTCTCAATGCTCTCACCAGCACTTCATGGACTAATTCACATGAGAGTCATAGGCTGTCTGAATCAATTGCCAGTGTCTCCCCAAACAACCCCTATCAGTTCCCAGAACCCCAGTACTGGTCATCATTTTCTGCCCTGAATTCCCAGATATAACACCTGCCCCCACAGAATACAAAGTAACACACCAAAATCAGTTCATTCCAGGAAAAATTCAAAGAACACTATTTAGCAGTTCAAAGAAGGTCAATGGCTAATATTAGGGAAATTTCAAGGGTTAGTTGAAGTTAATTGAGTCTAATCATATAATAATTCTATTACTCATCATAGTGTTCTACTACATGAATGGACCCAAGCTCTAAAAAAAACAGAACTGCATTGGGTAGGAAATGGGCTGTCCAGCAGGGGGCTGATGGTTACAAGGGCAAGGAGGAGAGCCTAGGTGTTAATTACGATCCAACGGAAATTCTTTGGTGCTCTGGACCCCAGATGTTTGCATTAGGTCAGCCGTAGCTTCTACTAGATGCCCTGGTGTTTTCTGGGTTGTTGGTGCTTTCCTCACTTGACAGTATGTCCCACATATGTTGAGATGGAGCCTTGTTTCCAGTGGGTGGCCATGAGGACATTTTGAAGGAGAAACAAGTTCTTTATAAACCGTGCAAAAGCTGCTTCCTGGCCAACTGTAAAATTGGTAAGTATGCCAGTCCAAAACACTGGTTTAACCTGATCCAAATGACATTGAACTCATGGACAATAATTAGTACTATTTTCTTGGCAGGATAAAACTCATGCAGGTCTTAAAACTGGGTGATAGATGTTGAGATGTCAACCAACCAGACTTGGGATTATATGTATGCTTCCAATGCCACAAGATTTAGTCACCTGGGACCTCATTGCACTCCTGAATAATGTAATTAGAAGTGATACACAGAAGTCCCATGACTACTTTTTGAGACAGCCCAACCTTCTGGATAATGTGAGGGGGAGATAGACTAGCCAGAGTGACAATGTTCAATGTGTGTGAATCTCTCAAATCAGGTAATTTTTTTCTCTTAACCTTATGACTATAATCTGGAGGACAGTGAAGAAAACTGGCTGGCATTTAAGGAGTGCTTATGATTGGTTAGACTCTCTGTTGGCTATGTATTCCTCATGGTTACCTTCTGAAGATCAAAAATGAGCAGGGGCTGAGAGAAGTCAAGTTTCATGCCTAAGGCCACACTTCAGTGCCAGGCTATCTAACTCCAGCATCTATGAACATTCCCTGAATCTGCTGGTGCATACAAGGAAAGCATGGTGGGAATGTTGAGAGAATTTATGTAGAAGCAGCCACTCACTAGATAGGGGCCTCAGATGCTATTAACATGAAATATCACATACTATCCTCTTAGGAGGGAAGACCAAGGTTCTGCCTCAGGCATAATGCCCCAGGATTACATTGTAGGCACAACAAATATTTTGTTTGCACAACAATCCCTTTCTCACAGGGAGGGCAATTAACTTTTCAAATAGTATTCTAGGATATGATTTAATGAGACAGAAGCATATAAGCTGTGTCTCAGGGGTATAGTTTATAAGGAACAGAAAACCCAATAACATCTGGTTTTAAATACAGAATTTGATTACCACCATTACAAGGCATCCCAGGAGGGTATTGATCTGTCAAAGCAACATTGTCTCAGTCTCAAAGGATAGTATTCTGCCAACAATTGTCTTAACTTTGCAATAATTCTGGTGCCCTGGAGGTCCAACAAGAGTTGTCAGAAGCAGCCTCACATCTAACATGTGTGCTGCACCATCCAGTTGGGCAAGCAGATAAACTACTCTCACCTTGAAGAACATAGAACCCCACCCACATCCAGAGACTTTCAGGACCTTTCTGATTGCACCTGAGTAGATAATATGCTCACCCTGGACTCAGTTTAGCACAAACTGCAATGTGCAGATTTTTCTAGTTATATTTTCTGCCTCCCAGAGTTGAACCATTGGAGAATTTACAAAAATCAGGTTCTTTAAAAAAAAAGGAAGGGCAACTGGATACTGCATTGATGTCCCCAGGAGCTAATGCAGCTCTCAAGACAGCCACTGTTGCTAATGCAAACTTCACACAAGCAGATACAAGTAGAAGGTAGCAAACACAGTGTGATAGCTCTGTAGAAAGAGGTTCATAAGGGGAGCTTCATAAGAAGATCCATCTGGGCAACACCAGCCTCCTACATTATGAGAACTTTTATCATTCATGTGGATTCTCAGAATTTTTCTCAAGTGCTCTGCTCTAAGCACCTGATTAAACATTAATATCAGGTCAAGGTTATGATCCTTAAGACCACCTGACAAAATTGTTTGCTCTATTCCTCAGGAAATCTCTTATCATAACACCCCTTTCCTATCTTTTCTTTGCCCTCTTGCATGTCCCACTTTCAAGGCTGAGAGAAACCATGGAAAATCTGCCTTTGTTTCCTTTCAAGATAGACATTTCCAAAGACTTGGCTTGTAGAAGCACTGTAAGCATTTGGGGAACCTGTGGGTCTAGTTGACTTTGGCTTCCTCATAGAAGGCTTATAGACCATAGAACTGGATGGTGAATATCATGGGGTTCCTTCATTGGAGGCCCCTTTCCTGTAGGTTAGTAGGGTTAATCACCTACCCTCAGGCCTGACAGATACTCAATAGACACTCTGACTCATACAATGGCTTGTTGAAAACGAGTGACTACAGCAACTCTGGCTTACACCTTTTCACACATAAGACATGTGCTTATTTTACTCCCCAGAGCTGCAGAGCTGTTTCCACTCAAATTAGCCATCTTAGGAGCAGATAATCAAAGGATTCTTTTCATCATTTCCCTGCTGTACAGTTCTGTAAACAACCCCAGGTTCTGAAGAGCAAGTAACAGGCCCAAATTTGAGGAATTCTGATTATGCCCTTCAAAGACCTAGGATTTTATCTCATTATTTTTAGGAGGGGCCACTAATCTGATGGGTAAGAAAAATTGGAAAGATGACTTCACAGGGACAGAGGAGAACAAAAACAAGGGAGTACCCTATAGGAAAGAGGATAGAATATTGAAGCCATGACACTTACCTTAAGAAAGAAGAACCATGGCAGGTATAATGGCATTTACCTCCAGACTGTGGGTTTAGTGGGGTGGGGGAAGGGGGTTGTGTTTAAGATTCTCAATAAGAAATAGAAGGAAGAAAACTCTAGAACTCACTCTATCTACTACCATTCCACATCCTGTATTCGGCAGGAGCTACCTCCTCAGTATGCAATATTTCCCTAGAAATACACTTAACGTGTGTGTGAGTGTCTGTGTGTGTTGCTTCACCCCTCAATGTTATAAATCTATTAAAGATGAAAGCAGGAATCATAACATGTTCACATCTAAATACAGTGCCAAACAAAATTCAGAATTTAATTGATTTTCAACAAGGCCTTCTGAAGGACTGAATGACTATAAGAATGAGTGCATTTTGGAATAATGAAATGAATGAATAAAAGTGTGAAATCTAACCAAACACAGAATATCTAGTTTCTAACAGTTTCAAGGATAATATCCTGTAGGGAAATTTTGTCCCATTCCTAGAAATTTGCAATGGAGAATTAGTTTGGATCAATAGAAATAACATGGAATTTTGCAATCTAGATTTGAGTTCAAAACTTGGCTCCACTTGCAAGGTGACTTTAGGCAATTTAGCTCTTTGTGCCTCAGTTTTATCCTCTGAAAATAGAAATATATATAGCTAACCCTATAGAGTTATAGTCATTATCAAAATTAGGGTATACTCAATTTCTGGCACATAGTTGGTGCTCAGTAATGTTGTGGCTATTACCAATATTTTCCAAGTCCTGAAACTAAACACTGTGGTCCAAGATTAGGCACCCATTTTCAAGGCAGGAAGCATTGATTTCACTAAGTTTACCATGTCATTCTCAGATATCCGAAAACTGGACTAAGCTGCCAAAACTATTGGACCACAACTGCACTCATCCCAACATTGACATTAAAAATGCATTCTGTCCCCTCATTAAACTGTTATAGTTAAAGCTTCATCCTGGGGTTTCATAAACTAACTTCCAGACCACTCACATATAATCAAATCAAGCCATTATTGAAGCACACTAGTGGCCACTGACCAGAGCATAAAGCTGTTCCCCTGATCAGCCCTGAACAATTGCAAGGGCTCTCCTTATAAGCCTGAAAACCACCAAAGGGATGTTCGGGGGTCTAGCCAATGCAAGCGAGCCAGGTTACAGAAGCGGGAGAGTGCAGTCAAGCAGCAAGAAGCCTAACCAATCACAGTTAGTCCAATTACCCTAGTTACAGAGATAGAGCCCCGTTACCCTAGTTATAGAAACAATGCCCCATTAGATAGCTCCGTGTTCTTAAAGGTTTCTATAGCAAAAGAAAAAGAACATCTTGCCCCAGTCATGACCCTTCTACTTGGCATGGTTGTTTTACAGGATAAAGTCATAAAACAAAATGGAGTCACATTTGCTTCTACTATCACAAAACTAATAGTAATAAAAAATTTCTCAAGGAAAGTGGAATGATTACTCATGTAAGGCAATTTCTTTGCTTCTGAGTAAGTAACATTATGGTAAATATTAAGCTACAAAAAAATGACACCACCAGGTATGCCAGGTGATGCTGTAGAAACAAGCAACTCCCAAATCTCCAAGGGCTGAAAAGCATGTTACATGCCATTTGATGGTCAGCAGGGGACTTCACTGAGAGATTCTGGTTAGCTGAACAATGTTCATCTTGAATGGCACCAAACACCAGCGGCATGGGGAAATGTTTTATTATTGGTGGTGAAATGGCCATTGTGTTGGTGAGATGGTCCAGGCATAGTGACTGCCTGACCTTATCAGTTAGCACCACCCAATCATGAGGGAGCCTGAAAATGCAATTCCACTTTTTGACCAGAATGAGAAGAAAGGTCAGCCAACACCACTAGACAAAGAGACATCCAGGAAGCTCTATGCAAAGCATCCTGGGAAAACAGTGGCCATGAGAATGAAGAAAAAGTAAAGAAGTCACACCGCAAGTTCTAATGGCTCAGAATACAAGAGAGGTCACTTCAGAAGACAGCTTTGCTTTGAACGTAACAAAGCATGAGAATCTCAAATTTCCTCCTGTTCTCTTTAATGGTCAACTATATTCATATTATAATTGATCATTGATATCACTAGTCCTGCATCCACAGATATAACCAGCCAGCCACAAACTGAATTTTTTTAGGGAAAATAAAATTATACTGGATTCTGTAGTGGGATGGTATGTGTCTTCAGTTTTCATAGAAACACACGTATATGCATTCAAGTGTCAGGAAAGATCAAACATTTGGCAAAAGCTGAGGCTGTCCCAAGTATCAGGCACAAAGAAAGCCATTCACACTATTTACTTTGCCTCATCTTTAAGGGGCCACAAAGACACAAAGGTGATTGGAGTTTTATTTGAAAAGAAGAAAAACTTCAGGATGCAGACCTGCCGCCAAACCCACTTATTCTCCCATGCTGAAGTTATCTCAAGGTGAAAAAAGGGCTGAAAGGGAGTAACAGAGAAGGCCATTTTAATCTTTATTTGCAGATACCTCCCCTGACTATTGCTAATTTTTGCTGTCACTGAAATAACTCCATGATAATCCCAACATATTAAAATGGTGCCTCTCTTAACCAGGGTTTTATTTGGTAGTGTCTGGTCAATTGCTCACAATACATGCTCACAACAGGCATGTATTAACAGCCCCTGAAAGTCCCACTACCTCAGATTCTGTGAGCAGTAGCAGACCCTGAGAAAATGCCAAGCAGGCAAAGAGATATCCATGCAAACTCCACTACAGGCATGGACTTACTTATCTGCTTCTCTGCTCAGCATTTTCAGCCAGAAAAATGGTCATGATCAGGAGACACTGGGCCTCTCTAGAAGCATTTTTGATTGTCAAAAAATGCAGGGAGTGGTCCTAGAACATCTAGTAGGTAGGATACAGGATGGCTATACATCATCTTGATGGACAAGCCCCACAACCCAAACCAGCATTTGGTCCCTTGTGTTGCTTATGTTGAGGCACAGGAATCCTGGGCTAGATAATATATGCTGCATAGGAAAGCACTGGGTATTTTCTAGTTCATCCCTTTGTCCCCAATGTGCTTTAAGCACATTGATTATCTCATACTAAATGAGTAAGGGAGGAAAGAAACAAAAAAAAAGGGAAGAGGGAGACACACAGCATATTATTAGAAGAAAGCTAAAACCTGCAGGGAGGAGAATTATTAATTTGGGCATGATTGTGGTGCTACATTCTCTCTGTCAAGAGTTCTACCATCCTTCCCCAAATTCTCCAGCTCAAGGTCAGTTGTGGATGTCAAGCCAGATGCTGCTCCTTGAATATCAAGCAAGATTCCTCCCAAGAAGCACCCCATAATTCAGAAAGTATTATTTTCTCCTTCTTTGTCCCAAGCATGCACAATTAGTTACTGAGCACTTGACACTTCATGCACATGTACACACACACACACACACACACACACACACACACACACACAAACTAACATGCAGGCATCAAAATCCATGGCCCCATGACAAAGCTGCTGGCCTGGAAAGGTCTCATTCCAGCTGCAATGAAAACCTGTTGACTTCTGGTCCTTTGCATTCCAGAGTGTTCTGTGCCATGCTTCATGTTTCTTCTTTCAAGGTACCATCAGAGAGAATAAAGACAATGGTGCTTTACTGACCCTGAAGTGCATGACTTCCTAGGCTGTGTGTGTGTGTGTGTGTGTGTGTGTGTGTGTGTGTGTTGGGTGGGGGGAGGTACTGGTGATTGAACTCAGGAGTATTCTAAAGCTGATCTACACCTAAACAAGATCTCTAGCTCCTTTTTGAATTTTATTGTGTGACAGGGTCTCACTAAATTGCCGAGGCTGACCTTAAACTTGCAATCTTCCTGCCTCAGCCCTTGAGTCACTTGGATTACAGGCATGTATCTCTGCACCCAGGCATGCCCTCCTGGAAACAGCTAACTCCTACAGGTATTTAGCCATCTCCCCATCATGTTCACATTATGTAAATTAACCAATCTAGTTCCCATACTACCAATCCCCTCCTTCTTGGGCTCCCACCCTCTCAGTCTATTCTCTGCCTGCTCTAATTACAGCAAGAAGGGGTACCAGAGAATCAGGGATAGCCCCTGTCCCGTAGAGCCCACTGAAATGATTAAAAAATACTAATGCTGACCCTGCTTATGCTGCCTCATCTTTTTCTTTCTGTATAAATACAGTAAAGCCTCTTTCCCATGTTCTCCCTGACCTTTTATACCCTAGGCCTCCTGACCAGCCCTTTGCTTCCCACATGGTCCTGCACTACTGGTTATAGAAAACCATAGCTCTCTCTGAAAATCTGTTTCTGTGAGCCTTCCATACCTGATTAAAACAAACCCAAGACACTCTTACAACAACACAAAACCTGTAAAGCTTCTCAAAAGGGCCAGGGCAACTGGATCCATCGCCTGCACCCCTGGGCCTGGGTTATGAGGATGAAACCATCCCTCTGCTTTCTGATAGACCATCTGCATCCTAATGCTGAGGAAAGAAAAGGGCTGTCAGAGGAGGTATGGGAGGAAGTCTGCTGAACTTGGGAAGTAGAAAGTGTGCAAGCACTATTCCAGTTGCACACACTCTCTTATGCCATGGCTGTAAATGTGAATCACAGAAGAGACCCAGGAGCAGACAAAAGCCCACAATAGTCAAAAGTAGAGCTAGACTTGGGCCCAAGATTCAAATACTTGTTCTTGTCCCACCTTTCCAGATATCTACCCAAAGAACACTTTAAATCATCAAAAGCATGCTCACCCTTTGTAGTCTTACCCGGCAACTTCGGGGATCTGCACACCCATGATCCAGAATTTCATAAAAGAAATTTATGGTCCTCAGAACAGTGATCGAGACTCATGTGATATGGGTTTCAGAGCTTCTTAAATAATAGATTGGGTATTGCTTCCATCTCCAGAAGACAAATAAAGATCAAAAGATTTACAGGTTTTGACTATTAGCTATAGGTTGTTGTGGTTGAGGGTCTTAAAGGGGACATTGCAACAGGATTCACTGAGCTCCTGAGTACTAAGAAATGTGGTGTCCCAGCCTCTTGGATCTCAGGGTCTTTCCATCTGGGCTGGAATTGGTTAATTCTGGATTCCTGTATGCTGTGGGTGTCAATCAGTGAGGTCATCATAGAAGGAATTTTTGTAAAGTTGTGAAAAAGATCTTATTCTTGGTGGAGAGACCAAACCAGGGCATCGGTGATCAGCCCCAAGCATGCACTTGAAGGTATCGTTAAAATTAAGTTTCCTGAGCCACTCTGAGCCTAATATTGAAGGTCTGGGGTGTGGCCTGTGAATCTGTATTGCTGTCCAATTCTCTAGTGAAACTGGTGTTGGTCAGGGGCACACTCTTTGGAACCCAGGCTCAGCAATAGTATGACTTAGGCTGGATGGCTTTTTCCTAAATGATAGGGGACAGATGTGAGTGGTGGGAGCATGAGGTTCAGGGAATAATTCTATAATGTGAGCCCACTTTGTGTTTTTTTCCAAGAAACAATTTATGTACAGCTCTGCCTGGATTTAGTGGACAGGGTATGTCTCATACCTCACCAAACTATCTGTTATCTGCAGGAGAAAAGCAGGCCTTAAATAATGCTGCTAAGAGAAATCCAAGTTACACTGAAGAGGGAGATTTTGTGACTCTTTCCATGCACCAGATTCTAAAACTCTGGGACAAAAAATAATTTTTTCTAACCATAAAATCTGTAATAATTTATTGTTAACAATCCAATGAGAACCAGTCATTAAGAGTCAAAGTGACCTAGAGTTATAATGGCAGTGGGGACTTGATAGTCTGATGTCATCCAGGTGTCAGTTCATATTAAATGGTAGAACTGGAATCTCTGGAATCTTCTCTGGGATCCCCAGTGAAAGTACAGTGCAGGAAAGGCACACTGTTTCTTTTTTCTATGTGAGGACCCATTATTTACTTTGAGAGTGTCCCCTTTCCCTGTTTATTCTGTCAATAAACTCCTGCCTATTACTCTGAGTGACACGTCTGAAGTCTTTCTGACTTGATTCCAAGAATTGGAGTTTGAAGTGAGAAGTTTTCTTGCTGTCTCATTTTTCCAGAAAGCACAAGCCCTGTGTCACTAAACATTTGAAATGTTCTTGTGATCTACATTGAGTTTGCTCCAGCTACACTGTCCATATTCGGAGGGCCTTTCTCTCCAGCTCTTTCAGGACAAGCCAATATATAGAGCTAAGATAAGCCAAAATAGATCTAAACACTGCAAATGTCATTCTCCTCACGCTCTAGTGGGTAGGTCCACTAGGAGATAAAGTCGTATCTGGTTCCTGAGCAGCAAAGACCCTTGGTTCCTACTGCAGCATCCAAATGGTCAAAGAGGTCAGGATGGTCATCATCCACAGTCGGTGAAGCCAGGTCTTAAATGTCTCCACAGGATAGATGTAAATTTCCATCACTTTTACACAAAAACTTGTGGTGTGTTTCATACTAGAGACTTACCAACACAAATTGAAAGCCTTTGTACTGGACAAACAGTAGGATTTCATAAGAGGATCATTTCCAGCCTACAGTCTCCAGGATTTTGGTATATGCTTGGCCCGATAAGACCACTCTTAGATTAGCCAATTAGAAATGAACAGTGCTCCTCCCTCCTCCCTCCTATCCTGTTCAGCCTAATAAAACCACAAGTACATTAGCCAATCAAAAGTGATCCTGCTTTGATAATCCATCAACTGGAATCCACAACCTGGCTCTACTTGTTATACTCATTCAAGGAATATATACCTCAGTTGATGTGGTTCATAACAAGCATTGTAGATCTAGTAAAAAATAATTTGCTTGCATCTATAAACAAATTATTGGTTACAAATGCATGTCAACTGACAAAAATGTTTATATAATACAGCAAAAAAGCAAGAAATTTCAGAGTTAATTCATCCATTGGACACGATAGACAGAGTGTCTTTTTTCTCATGGAAATGTTTTACTTTGGAATCCTAAGAAAAATAAATAAATACAATCTATCCTAGAGTACCTTCATCTTCATACCAACCCAGGAGCAAAATGTAACTTTCAAACTTCTTTTCATAGCAATGGTCCCATGAAGGCAAAATCAACTCTCCAGGCCTCTCAAAAGTCATGCTCTAAATTTTGGCCACAATTAAGTCATTCTCAAGGCTTGTATGGACTTAATTTTTTTCTCCATGTTTTTTATTGATACATTAGAGTTGTACATAATTCTGGGATTTGTTGTTACATAATCACAGATATATACAATATGCACAATATAGCAATATATTTTGGCCAGTATCATCCCCAGCATTCCCCCCTTCCTCCCCACCTTCCACCCTTTGATCCCTCTACTGATCTTTTTGATTTTTAGGAGATCTACCTTCAGCTTTGTTTTCCTCTCTAGCTCCATACATGACCTGCAACTATTAACCCTGTAAGTTTGACTAATTTCCCTTACCTGATGGTCTCTAGTTCCATTAATTTTCTGCAAATAACACAATTTCTTTTTTCTTTATGGCTGAATACAATTCCCTTGCATATCTCTACCATATTTTCTTTATCCATTCATCCTTTGATGGACACCTAGGCTGGTTCCATAGTTCAGTGATTTCTAATTATGCTGCTATAAACATGGGTATGGACGTATCCCTGAAATATGATAACTTTCATCCTTCAGAATATATATTGAGGAGTTGTATAGTTGGATGATGTGGTGGTTCCATGCCTAGTGTTTTGACAAGTCTTCATATTGATTTCCACAGCAGTTGTACTAAATTACATTCACACCAACAGTGTAAAAGTGTTCCTTCTTTTTCTCCACATCCTCTCCAGCATATATTATTATTATTTGTATTCTTGATTACTGCCATTCTGACTGGTGTAAAATGAAATCTCAGTGCAGTTTTGATTTTTATTTCCCTAATTGGTAATGATGTTGAACTTTTTTTCATATATTTGTTGGCCATTTGTATTTCTTCTTTTGAGAAGGGTCTGTTTAACTCATTGTCCCATTATAAATTGGATTGTTTGACATTTTTGGAGATTTAATATTCAGGTGTTGCTTGTTACCATTTTCTGTCACACCACAACTACAAAATAAAGGAAATTGAGAAAAACAATAGGTCAGAGTACAGTACTCTTGGTTCCAAGTGACAAAACCAACTCAAACTAACTTAGGGAAACCTGGTGGTGGTGTTTTCTTTTTGTGTGTGTGTGTGTGCTGAGGGTCCTCGGGGTTGAACTCAGGGGCACTCAACCACTGAGCCACATCCCCAGCCCTATTTTGTATTTAATTTAGAGACAGGGTATCACTGAGTTGCTTAGCAAACCTCACCATTGCTGAGACTGGCTTTGAATGCACAATCCTCCTGTTTCAGCCTCCTGAGCCACTGTGGCATTATAGGCATGGGCCACTGCATCCAGCTGGGTAAGACATTTATGTTTTACAGATTATTTTTATAATAGCTAAAGACTGGTAGGAATGCAAATATTCAAAAGGAGCAAAGTGGCTGGGTCACCATGGTACAGCTGTTATGCAGTCTTAAGAATAATGATTTAAAACATGCAATGTTTTTGTTCCAAAAATGGTAACAAACAACACCTGAATATTAAATACAGATAATTCTTAAATTAAAAAAAAATAGTAAATTGCATGTGTGATGAGATTACGAGTGTGCTATGTGATGCTGCATTTCCTGAGCAAACTGTTTCAACCCATATACAACTCTAGAGGTGCTAGTGAACTTCTGGGGCAGTGTGTAGAAATAGTAAGGATGGGGGTATATGATGGTCATCATTATACAAAATATATGTATGAAGATTTGAATTTGGTGTCAGCATACCTTATATACAAACAGAGATATGAAAAATTGTAGTATATATGTGTATTAAGAATTGTAATGCAAAAAAAGAGTACATGTATAATGGAATAATTTTGGCGTGAACATACTTTATATGCAGAGTTATAAAAACTTATACTGTAAATGGGTCATGATGAATGTAAGACATTTCACTATTGTCATGTATGTAATAATAAATAAATAAATGCCCAAATACACTCTCTGTCCCCATGCAGAGTCTCAGAGTTGCCTGGGACACCCATCTCTGGCCTGCATGCCCTACATAGCTGTCCCTGCAATGTCAGGTTAGGAAGCTCATCCAGGTATGCCTAGCCTGTAGGAGTTCTGTATTTAGGATTGGGTCTTTGATAGTCTTCGTGATTGTGGCATGTTTGTGGTTAGGAAGTTTCTGTGCAAAGGTACAGAATGTCTGGCTGCTGGGATGTTTCTGTGAAAAGGTGCAGAATGCTTGGTTACAGGGAAACTCCCGTGTAAAAGACATGGGATGCCTGACCACTGTAGCAGTGCTCTTCACAAGGGTTTCAACCTTGATCTTAGGCACAAAGCTCCTGGAAATAGAAGAATTTGTTTGACAGATAACTACAATGTTTCATCAAGCTCCAGTGCTCCTGGAGCTGCCTGCCTAATAGTAACTTCAGACAATGGACTTTTTTTTTTGAGAACTCCACATTGAGAACTCCATATTGTAACTGTGAAATGTAACTGCAGCATAAGCAACTTTGCTGATAAACAATAATGTGGTTATGGTACTAATATCCTAATGTAACCTATTCGTATAATTATATGACATTTCTACTTGGACAAAGAGTCACTCTGCCACCTTCCCTGCCCCTGTACCTTGTCTGTGTTTCCTCTTTATTATAATTCTTTACACCAGCCATTCCTGCTTCATGGGAGGTGCACATGAGAGGAATAGCACTGAATTTTACAGAATGCGTGCGGTCTTAAGGAATTTTTTCCCCTAAATTTTAAGGCTTGTAATGGATATTAATATTGGACTGAATGTGTCAATGTTGCCTGGGTTATTGAGACCTCACCCTGACCTCAGGGAATTTAAAATTTAGGGTAAATATTCATAAGTGAAGTCTTTACATCTTGTTCCTCCTCTAGTATTGTAAGGAAACTCATAGTCACCAGACTCTTCCACCAGCAATGGTTACAGGTCTCTATGTCTCTTTCTTTGTCTCTCTCCCTTCTGCCCACCCCTCATCAGCAGGATCCTATAAGAGGAGATCCTTCATCAGCACTGCTTAAGGCCATATGTTGACATGCTGCTTGTTAACACTAGGATGAAACTAGAGCCCTGGTCCACTTCCTTGTTTTGGCTGCTACCTGCACTGGCCAGAAAATCCTAGTAGAACATGGGCCATGTCTGCCATGAAAGAGTCAGTGCCAATATTAAGCACAGTATCTGCTCCTCTATGCCCAAAGGGACAGCTGCATTAATTTAACCTCCATAATCCAAGAGTGTACTGATCTCAAGTTGTGACTCCCACAGACACATGGCACACCATAGCTGGGAGCATCTTGGGCACACTGGTACCAGTCAAAACCTTGCTTAGCTAGGGAATTGGCCTTTAGGGAAATGCCCATCCCTCTTACCAAGATCTAAGGACACAGTCTGGTTCCCATTCACCTACACTTCATGGGGGAAAGGTGTGGCTTTGGTCTCAATATGTTTCATTCCTTTCCTGCTCCCTGGATCTCTTCTCTCACCTAATCCCATATCCATTTCTCTCATCATCACAGACACCTTTTTCTGAAGACTTCTCTCACATGAAAGAAGGATAACCAATAGTCTTCAAGTCAAAGGGACTTCCTGGGTTGTCTTCTCTAGGCTCTGACTTTAAAATGGGGAAGAAATCATATTTCTCCACATGGGCATCCTCTATATATTAGGAACAACCCAGACTTTGAGGAGCTTTGAAGGAATTTTACACAGTTCTGTCCTGTGTAACAGTTGTGACACATGCTGTTGAGAAGCCATTTGGTATCTAGAAGCCTGTGTTTTCTCACACCTACAATTGGATGCTTTTGGAGGACTCAGGTGGATAATGGATTCATGAGTTCTCTTGATATATATATATATATATATATATATATATATATATAGATTCTGTGCTTCCACAGCTGACAGAACAACTTGAAGATACTCTGAAGTTACTGCTTTACCACTATCTGGCATTCCACAACAATTTTCAGAAGATTGTAACCTTGACACCATGGACACTCATGTTATTCACATGCCAAATACACTATGTCACCTCTTCCTTGTTTGAAATCCAAATGCAAATTACCTGATGATTCATGTTACTATCAAAAATTATTTATTTCTATTTGGCCTCCTTTTTCTCTATGTCTTCAATAATACAATTTTCTGCTACTTCCCTTTTTAGCCCATGTCCATCTTTATTTTGAAAACATAGGACTTAGTGGTCCTTTATATAAATCAGCCTGTTTCTATAATTGATAAACCCTGATTAAACTGACCTCATTTTTGATATCAAATATATTTTTGATGTGTAAAAAGGGGACATGATGAATTAGAGTTGTTTTTTTGCCCTTGTGTAAACTGAACCAGGATTCCCTGGATCCTGAAATGAGATGACTCAGATGTATGAGAATGTTCTGTTCATATTATACTAAGTAATTCACTGGACTGGAATATATATATCACAAATCCTGCTTTTCAGTTTCCAAATTGGAAGAGAATAAGAAATGTTGTGTCTTGTGATCTGGTGAAGATGTTTTGGAATCAGACACAGCACATCCTAAGTCCCAGCCCAGCTGCTTATTAGTTGTGGGGCTTTGTCCACTGAAGGAAACAGATATTACAATCTGGCTATTAGGTCTAAGGCCAAATTGTCAAATAACCTGTTTGCCTTTAATGTATCTAAACAATAAAGTCAAGGCTGTGGACAGATTACAAGGTATGTGTCCCTAAAAGCCTGGGAACCCATCTTCTTTTATTTGCTGATATCTGCAATGGGAAAGAGCCTCTGACCAGCACCAAGTGGGAAAGCCTTTCCTTGTTAAAGCCCCCTTCTCTCACTCAGGGCATTGTCTCTACTGCTAGTTGAGCCTGAGGAGAAATATTAGCAAGGAACTGTAGTCCTCTACTCTAGCACATAAAAGGTTAGACCAGGTTCCTTACCTCTTTGATGTAAGGGCTTCCACAGATCACAAATTTGGAACTTGGCTGCTGTGCTTCCATATGCTGGAGAGAAAAGATTTGAAGGTATCATTCCAAAAATACATATACTTCATTACTATAGTCATGTAAAGGTAATATTATGTATATATTGGGTTATGTTATTAAAAAAAATTTTCAACTTCTTTTGTGTGTGTGTGTGTATTTGTGTGTTGCTGGGGATCGAACCCAGGGCTTTGTGTATACGTGGCAAGCACTCTACCAAGTGAAATATATATATATATATATATATATATATATATATATATATATATATATAATATTTTCATTTTTTAATGTGCATACTAGAAAATTTTAAATTACTCTTGCCTTATGTATTGTTTCATTGGACATTGTTGCTTTATTTATTTTTTTATTAATTTGTTTTATTGACTTTGTTGCTTTAGAGGTTGCTTCCCAGCTCAAAGTTCAGTCTGTCTCCCAAGAAGACCAAAGAACAGAAAAATTAAATGAAAACCTTTACAGTAATTGTCATTTTTTCATTTACAAATAATATACAGGCGTATATAACCCATAAACTGAAATTACCTTATATACAAAGTTAGATGCAAATGTTCTGTAGTTGGGCTAGATCCCACTTCTGATAGAAAAATCTTGCCTTAAAATAGCAGCAACCTGAGGCTCTGGGGTGCAATTCCCAAGTCTAAAATGAAAAAGAAAAAAGAAAAGAAAAGAAAAGAAAACCTGTCATTCTGGCTTTATTCTTGCCCTAAGTGGATATCATACCCTGGCACTCAAAAAGAAGGCTCACCGGCTCAGGCTGGGGAGCAGGAAACTGACTGAAGCCTCCTCCAATCAGGAGTCTTGCTGAGCATTGTCCAATCCAGAGCGCAGCCAGCGAGGAGGGGGCGGGCTTCTGCGCTTCCGGTACAGGCTTTTCCTCAGGAGTCCGCCATTCCTACCATTCAGCTCCAGGTTTTGGTCCGGTACTTAGGATCCCGGGTTGTTCTGCGGTGCAGGTGCTGAAGGTCCCCAGGGAGCATGTCTGACTGCTGAGCACCAGGAAATGGTGAGTGTGCTGCGGTACCTGGAGTCTTGGCAGGGAGGCTGGGGAAGGAGCCTTCAGGCAGGACTGGCTGTGGCGGGAACCGGAGCTGGTAGAACCGGACTCCGGGCAGCTTCTGCGGTCCGAAGGCCTTAGCCCTCCTTTTGGGCATCGCCTCTCAGTCCCACTGGCTAGCCAGATGGGGAACGTGTCAGTGGCGGAGACCCCCCCCCCCCCCCCCGCAGCCTCCCACCCGCTCCGGGCATCCTCAGCCCCAGCTCAAGTCCTGTGTGGCGGAGGAGCTCGGTGGCTGAGGAGCGCTGAGGCTTGCCGCAGCCCAGCGTCTGCCCTGGGGCTGTGGTGCTTGACACGTGTGAAGAGCGTCAGAATCCTATCTTCAAATGCTGTTTTTCTCTAGGAGGAGAGCTGTGGTGTACAGGGTCCTTGATTATTCCTAAGCTAGGTACTTTTCAGTTTTTGTTTTTGTTGTTGTTTTGTTTTGGTACTGGAGGTTGAACAGAAGGGTGCTTTACCACTGAGCCAAATCTCTGGTATCTTTTATTTTTATTTTTTTAATTTTGATACAGATTGCAGCTAAGTTGCTGAGATTGGCCTTGTTATGGTTTGATGTATATCGACGTTCCTATTTGTAATCAAGTATATCATTTTTACACATGGATTCACCTATGGATTTTGTTTGTATTGTGATTCTGTATATGTAAGTTTTACGTGGACATAATACCTTATTTTATTTATTTATTTCTTAATGTGCTGCTGAGGTTGGAACCCAGTGCTTCTCACATACTAGGCAAGTGCTCTACTACTGAGCTACAACTCCAGCTCTATATTGTGATTCCTTGATTATTATAATAGTAAAGTTTCATAATATATATGTGTCAGGTGATGATAACTACTTCTTTTTTTCTTATAATTGAAAAGTTTCTTTGCTAAGTTTGCGTATATTTAACTTTGTGGATGGATTTTGGAACTGTTTGTTTTGATTCTGTCTTTAATTAAAAGTAAAGAATGCTGACTTGTTTTTTAAATTTAATAGTTGTAGATGGACAGAATGCCTTTATTTTATTTGTTCATTTTTATGGGGTGTTGAGGATCCAACCCAGTGTCTGATGCATGCTAGGCAAGCACTCTACCATTGAGCTACAGCCCCAGCCCAGCATGCTTTTTTTTTTTTTTTTTTTTTTTTTTTTAAAGAAATTAGTGCATTATAGCTATACATAATATTTAGGTTCATTTTGGTATAATTATACAAGCGTGAAATATAATTTGTTCCTCTTCAGTACCCAGTACTTCCCTTTTCCCTCTCCTATCTTCCCCTGTTTTCAATTTATTTGTAGAGTTTTTAAAATTACTGCTTTATAGATGCACATAAATGTAAAATTCACTTTGATATATTCATATATGTACATAGAAATTTTCATGGGAAAATATTGTAAGTTAATTTTGGAAAAATTATCATCTTTGTAGTGATGAGTTTTATAATCTACACATGGGGTGTGTAATTGAGTCTTTTATGTACTTCTGATGATTCATTTTTTTTTCATAAGTGGTATATACTTTCTTTTTAAACCTGTTTACATGGGAATCACCACATGCATATGGAGCCTATGTAAAACCTAAACATGGTGTGTTATACTATTTTATTTTTTAATGGATGTACTGTGACCAAAAATGTGACTTGCCCCTAGTGACCACTTTCCCCACAGTTTATTACTCATCACTTCCATTCTTTTGAATCATCACTCTGGGTTTCAAGTGTTTGAATGTGTACTGTTTTCCTACATGTTATCATGGTCAGATGTACTATAATTTCAGTATGTTTCTGTCGGGGAGTATTATGTATCTTTATTAGCAAGAGTTTCCACCAATAGATAATAATTCTAAAGAAGTTTAGGGGAATAAATTTGTTTCATATCTTCATCAGTACTAATTTTGTCTAGGATGGGATTTCATTTTACATTTCTCTAATTTCTAAAAATGTTGAATTTTTTATGTTTACTGAATACTTGGATGTCTCCTGTATAAATTGGCAGTTTGTTTCTTGCTTGCATTTCCTTTGTGATTTCTGGTTTAAAAAGATAAGAAAATAGATTGAAAGAGGCAGCTGGAGTTTGATTTCAGGAAAAAAAATGAATTTACTTTTAATTATTAAAAATTTTTATTTCCACGTTTTCCTTATCTTGTGTATGTATTGTAGGTTTCTTGTTTTTATTTTTAGAGGTTATTTCAGATGGAATTTCAGGGCTTTTCTTTGGAAATTCTAACAAGAAAAAGAAATAAGGCAAATCTCTCTTCCCTATGACTGCAGAAAAATGAATATATTTTCCCAAAAACACCTGGTAAGTAAATTTTTGAATGACACAGTCACCAAAACATCCACTCTTCTTCCTTGAAGGTTTTTTTTTTCTTGAATATTTTTGACAGTGAATCATGTATCCTATTACCTTGATTTTGGAGTTTAATACAAATCATATGGGATAAGATTTGGCCAATCCTAGAAATATTCAGACATGATTTTATTTTTAGAAATAGTTACATTTTTTTCCCCCAATATCTTATAAGCCCTTTAGATTATTTTCTTCCTTGTGTCTTACTCAGACTCTGGGACTTCAGTGTGCTTTTTTGTACCCTGTAATCTCTAAGCATTTGCCCCCATCAGGAGTCTGGGTTGATAGGTCTTGTTTCTCAAAAGTCCCTTTAACAGGAAGGAAGATAATACAGTTGTGTCGCTCTTGGGACATTTTCTCTAGGCACTCTCTTCAAAATGGGGGACTAACTTCCCCTATATCAGGAGCAAACTAGTCTTTGTGGAGCTTTGAAGGCATTTCATATAGTTCTGTTTGTGGGTAGTTCTCTATGTGGTGCTGAGTTGCCATTAGATGTCCAGAAACTTATGTTCTCTCATGTCTACAATGGGAATAATTTTAGAAGACACAGATGGATTATGCACTTCATGGAGCCTACTAATACATGTGTATGCCATGGCCCAGAGCTGACAAAGCATCTGGAAGACACTTTGCAGATACTAACAGTTTAACCAGCATCTGCCAGTCATGTGGATTTTCTTTTAAAAGATTGTGGTAACCTTTTCATTATAAGCCCCCGTGTCATCCACATGACCAAATATAAAATGTTGAGTCCTCCTCATCTGAATTCCATGTCGGAGACCAGCTCCAACAGGGGGTCTCAGGAGACGAACGGATGGTGAGGAGTCGGCGAAAGAGGGGTGGAGAAACAACACAGACACCAAAATGCAGGTGTTGATCCCAATCTTTACTTGTGAACTTGATCATATATACTTTTCATTTTGGCAGGCTCACAGTACTTTGTGGTTACAAAACAGGAATCATTATTTAAAGAAACAAAATATTACCTAGCTACAATCAGAATAGAAGAATGTATCTTGGCTTATGCATAAGCAAACATTTGTACTTTCAGTTCGTGTTTTGCTTTGAGCTGTTTCTGCTTAGTTAACTTTTAATAATAATTACAAATGTCCCAAACTATTGGCCTATACCTTGACTATTCTTTCTTGACTTACTGACTGGAACCGGTGCCATGGTTATGGCAAGTGGTTGACTTGTTATTAATTTTAATCAAACAAGAGTAAGAGCACAAACCATTGTGCACAGGAACAAGAACAAGTTGCCCAGTACTAAGCACTAATCTGTCTTCTTAACATTAATTTTTCTTCTCTAGATTTTAATTTAATTTCTCAAAAACTTCCTTGACAGGAATACAGGGAGTTTTTCATTAGACATTAACAATTTACACTCCACAGCTGAATCATTGCATTTAGAGCAAACAGATCCATTCTTTAGAAGTAGTTGTATTAATTGGGAAAGTCAAGTTTTTTCCTTCATACTTAATGGTCATATGAGAAGTCACAACTATACTTATTAAAGGAATACAAAAACAAATTAGCCCATTCCCAGAAACATACTGCGCTCCTCCAGAGGATGGACGCCTTGCGCCATCCACCTCAGTAGGGCCTTGCCATTGCCTGAGTCAGGGGAGGGGCGCAGCAATTCCAGATTCCATTTCTCAGGTGATTCAAGGTGGTGCAACTAATTGCATGTTTCTCCTTGCCCTCCATTTGCTCTATGTCCTCCATAAAAGATTTTTATGCTTAGAGGCATAAAATAATATATATAATACATAGTATATAAACATATATACTTAGTATATAAAAATATATACTATGTATATGTGTATGCATAGTACATATATACTATGTATAGAATATGTGTGTATATACTATGAATTATATGTGTATATTATATATACTAGTATACATACATATATAATACATAGTAATACACACAAACACGTACACACATACAGAAATCTTGCTGTTTTGAGTATGTTCACCTATGTTTAGAAAATGACAGAAACCTGGATCATTTTCTGATTTTAAAGGAGGACTGAGATTATGTCTGAACTGGAATTTCTCTGGGTCCTGCAATGGGAGCCCCATGACAAATTAGCTATGAGAATGTTTGTCATAAAATATATTTGTGTATATAATAGCATAGATGTTATATAATGCTAGAAGTGAGGGATACAGTTCCATACCAATATTTCTTCTCAGATGCAAAAAACAGTAGAGACACTGTCCTGAGTGAGAGTAGGGAACTTTTTAACAAGAAAGTTTCTAGAAGTAGACTTTTTCCACCAAATTCTGACCATGGTCTTTTCCACTCCAGATATCAGGGCTGGAGATATAACTCAGTTGGTAGAGTGCTTGCCTTACATGCAGAAGGCCCTGGGTTCAATATCTAGCACCACACTCACATACACAAAAAGACTTAAGATATCAGACAGGGCTGGGGTTGAGACTCAGTGGTAGAGTGCTCGCCTAGCACACAGGAGGTATTGGGTTCGATCCTCAGCACCACATAAATGTAAAATAAAGATATTGTGTCAACCTAAAACTAAAAAATAAATATTAAAAAAAGATATCAGACAGCAAGCAAAAACATAAACACACACATGTGTAAATAATATATTTAATATGTAGTGTAAATATATTGTAAAAGATATACATAGATTGATAGATATTTTACATTATATACGTACACACATTACGTTATATATGCACACACACATACACACACA
This sequence comes from Callospermophilus lateralis, assembly GCF_048772815.1. Taxonomy (NCBI): domain Eukaryota; kingdom Metazoa; phylum Chordata; class Mammalia; order Rodentia; family Sciuridae; genus Callospermophilus; species Callospermophilus lateralis. The sequence goes on from NC_135305.1 coordinate 165,020,047, forward strand.
TAGAAATCTTGGTTTTTTTGAATATATATCACTAACCAAGTCCTAAAATTAAAAAAGAAAAAGTTATATGAGTTATGTAATGTGGTGGAGGTATTTGGGCTTTCAAATTAAATACAATTCATTTCTATTTCTAATTTATTTTGAGGTACCACCGAATGAACCCAGCGGCACTCGGATACATCCTCAACCCTTGTTTGTATTTTATTTAATGACAGGGTCTCAATTACATTGCTTAGGGCCTCATTGCATTTCTGAGGCTTACTTTGAACTTGTGTTTCTCCTGCCTCAGCCTCTGGAGGAAAAAAGTCTACTTCTAGAAACTTTCTTGTTAACTGAGGTTTCAAGCATATGCCACCACACCTGGTGATACTTGCTTATTAATTGAAGGGGCTTTGGTCATTGGAGGAAAAAAGAATGTCACAGACTGGCCATTAGGTCTAATGTAGTTGGACACAATACTTTTTTTTTTTAATTTTATTTATTTATTTTTATATGGTGCTGAGGATTGAACCTAGGGTCGCATGTGCTAGGCGAGTGCTTCGGCTGAGCCACAGCTCCAGCCCCAAGGAGTTTACCTTTAATGTATTTAAATAATAGACTCAAGGCTGTGGATAGATCTGAAGACATGGGCCCCACCTTCTGGAACTTCACCTTTTGCTTGCTATCTGATGTCTGGAATGGAAGGGACTATGGCCAACATTTGGTGAGAAAAAAAATCTACTTTTGGAAATATTCTGGTTAATGTTTTCTGCTCTCACCCAGGGCAGTGTCTCTTCTATTTTTTTGGACTTGAGGAGAAATATTGTTGAGGAATTGAATCCCTCACCTGTAGCATAAAAAGGAGCGGTAAGGACCTTCATCTCCTTGAGGTCAGAAGAATTATAGCTCTGAAATCTGAAATATGGTTCTGTGAACTGAGATATTCTGGAGGTTTGACATATCAGTTTTGAGGATGTAGTCCCCAAAATACATACATTTCTTTAGTAATATTTTATTGGTTCCATAACTGTAATATTACCATAATGAATATATTGGGTTGTGTTATTAAAATCAATTTCTACAATTTATTATTTTTAAACGTTGTCAATGGACCTTTATTTTATTTGTTATTTTATGCAGTGCTGAGAATTGAACTCAGTGCTGGTAAGTGCTCTACCACTGAGCCACAACTCTAGTCCTACAATTTATTTTTTTATGTGAATACTAGAAAAATTTTGATTAGGCTTGTGACTCACATATTCTTATTATTGGGAAGTGCTGCCTTATGGGATTGCTTCCCAGTTCAATGTTCAGTCTGTTTCCTCAGAAGAGGAGAGAGCAGGAAAGTTAAATGAAATTTTACAGGATTGTCATTTTATTATTTACATTTATAAATAATATACGGGCATATATACCCACAGATTGAAACGATCTTCTGTGAAAGGTTAAATGCAAATGCCCTCTTGACTGGGCTGGGTCCCACTACTACAAGGAAACCTTGCCTTAAATCAGCTGCATCTTGAGGCTCTGGATTTCAATTCCCAATACCTAAAAAAAAAAAAAAAGAACTGCAGCCAAGAGGTCATTCTGACCTCATTCTTTTCAGCATTTGGTGTCACCTCCTGTAACTCAAACATAAGACTCACTATGCTCAGCCTGAGAGGGTAAAGATATAAGCCCTGTCCACTTAGGAGTCCTTAGGTCAAATCAAGCACATGGCCAATGACTAAGAGCAGGCTTTGACCATCTGGTGTGGCTTTTGTCTCTTGAGCCTGTCAGCATTGTTATTCATCTCGAGTCTTCTTATTTATGTTCCTTTTTCATGTTTGCTCTGCTGTGCAGGTACTGAAAGATCTGCTGAGAGAACACTGGGCACCTCAAAAACCATTAAGTGGTGAGTGTGCAGTGACTTCCTGAGACAAGGGGCATTGCTACTTGAAATTGGCTGGATTATAGTGGGAACTGATGATTGTGGACTGGAATTCCTTTGGTAGTTCCTTGAATCTCAGGCCTGGGTCCTCCCTGGGCCAGGTTAGCCCTGAGTCCTTACTGGCCAGTCAAGTGGGGCATGTATCAGCAATGAGGAACCTGAGAGTCCTGTCTTATTCCTGCAGAGAAATCCTATCTGAAGGTGCTGCATTCCAGCACCTTCCCAGAATGTGTATTGAATTGAATTGAGCAGTGGGATGATCATCAGTCACAGCTCCATGTGTGTCTTCTTGCATGAGGGGGGCTATGGTTCTGCAGGAGTCTCAGTTCTTCCTTCCTCTTGAGCTTTCTATTCTTTCTTTTTTTTTGTGAGGGTGGGGGTACTGTGGATTAAACCCAGAGGTCCTGTATCACTGAGCTATATCCTTTTTACTTGTCATTATTATTATTTTTATTTTGAGACAGATGCTGAGTCTGGCCTTGAACTTGTTCTTCAGTTTCCTGAGTTTCTGGAATTACAGGTGTGTGCCATCCTGCCTGGATTCCCCTGAATATTCTAAATTTATGGGAAGCAAAGTATCAAATCCAGAACCCCGTCTCCCAGCCTAACCCTCTGTACATCTGTCAGTACATTCCTAAACTGCCAGCTTCCTGTCCATATTCTCAATTACAGTGTTCCTTTCTCCACAGTACTGTCAATTATTTTTCCCCAGGCTACATTTCAAATGGGTACAGTATTTTTTAATTGTTTTACCAAGAACTGGATGGACCTTTTTAAGGGATTTTTTTTTTTTTTTTTCCTGGCTATATGCAGTAGTACATGCCTATATTTCCATAGACTGGTGGTTAAGGCAGGGAGATTGTAATTTCAATGACAACCTCGAAATTTTAGGTAGACTGTGGGCAAGTGAGCAAGACCTGTCTCAAAATATTTAAACAAGGACTGGGGATATAGCTCATATTTAACATGGTCTTGTGTTAAATCCCCAGTACCACAGAAAAATAAAAAGCAAAAGATTTGTTTTCTGTTTATGAGCATTTCACATAAGAGAAAAGTAGAGAAGAATCACTTGACCTTTGTAAAAATGTGCATATGTGTAATCTATCTTTGTCTCTCCCAGGCCAGAAACCTTGACAGGATGTCTTTGGGCTGAAAGTCCCCTTATGGAATTTATGTCTTTGTTATTTTCCTGGTGCTGTGTTTCAGAACTGCCTGACATGAGGATCCCACACCTGGTACAACTGAGGTCTCTTAGAGTGACTAGTGAATGTCAGTATTTGGGTCCTATCTTGTTAAACAGCAGTCGAAGTTTAGGAAGTACAATTTATTAAGGAAGTAGCTGAGTGGCCTCCTGCTGAAAGGAGTCTCCTGAATTTCCTGTTGTGTCCTTAATCCAAAAGGCACTTCAGTTGTTTCCTTATCTTGGCTTCTATGAATACTGCTATAATGAATATGACAATGTAGCCATTTTTTAACATACTGATTCCAATTCCATTGGAAATAGTGTGTAGCTTTTAAAGAACTCTAATGCTATTTTTTTTTAAATGACTGTTATTGAATTTATATTCTAGCCCAGTGTGAAAGTGTTTCTTTCTTCCATATCCGTATAATTGGAGTACTAGTTATCCTTCAACTCTTTGATAGTAGCCATTCTAATAGCTGTGCTCAGGATGCAGAAGTTCTCATACTTGGCTGGTGACTAAATTCCTGATGCAAGTTTGTTAGAATCTAGGCTGCTATGTACTTACTGGAAGAAGGTGGTATGAACCTATTCTAAGAAAGAAACAGAGATCTGTGATTTTTAGCCCTTTTTCTTTACTCCTGGTGGGGATTGTAGCCCATGGAAATACTCATACATCAATGTGAAGCCCTTCCTTTGTTATCTAGGGAGATTTGCACATGCACATTTGCCATTGCTCCAGAAATGTGGAGGTTTAGGATATAGTGCATTGAATGAAAAAAGTTACAGTTTTTAACTTTAACTCTCAGTGCAAGAGCAAATTCCTGTATGAACAATTGGTTAGGATTGGAGTTATTAATGAAGTGAGATAGGAGAGAGGGCTCAGGCAGTGCTGAATTCCCACTTGGGTTGCCAGTGGTGGACTGTGTTTTCCCTATTAACTCTTTGGTACTGGCAGGATAGAGGCTCAACTGTTAGCATTAGCATTTTGCAGAGTATGCTGGCAAATTCATTCCAGGGATGAAGTGGGACCCTTGAGATTTCAGTCCTCCTCTGCTCTGGTCCCAGGGAATGTAGCCCATTCATTGATCTTGCATGGCCATGGAAAGACACCATTTTCCTTTCCTCTGGTCTTGATACTTGTATATATATAGTCCTTTCCTCTCTATGAACCAGATAAACTAAGATTCAACCTATAAGAAATCTAGCATTAAATATGTTATATTTATCATCCCAGTCAGTCTTCCTCTACTCAGAGTGACAGGATTTAATGTCCAAATTGTGTGGCACATTTCTTAAGGCAGGACTAGTGTCCAGGTGTCCATCAACTTTTTCTACTCATCTGATGGTAGATATTTTCTCAGTTGTCCAATGTACACAAGTCTCTCAATTTATTTATGCCTTTATTTGAGAGTGACTTAAAACAGGAGTAAGTGTTTATTTGGTGTATCCATGAATGGAGGGAGAGTCAGGAGCCTCCTTTTCTACTATATTTTGAAAATCATCCCTCTTAACATCTGCTTTTTTGGGGGGCTGGGGTATAATTCTAGTACCAAACGTAATCTGCACACAAACCCTACCAATGATCTGTGCCTCCGGTTCTAACATCTATATTTTTGTTGGGTTGTATCATTCACTTATATCAAATATTTTTTTGTCATATGGTTGCATTTGTACAGACTCTTTTATTGCACTTAACAGTAACAATGATTTGTACATACATATGAGTTTATGAAATTTTCTGCATTATAATTTCTTGGTCTTCAAATTATTGCAATATTAGAGTTTTATAATGTACATTAGTGTCAGGTAATGAGAGCTGCTGCTTTTTCTCTTATGTTCAGAGTTCAGGGCTAATTTCTTATATATTTAACCTTCCAGCAGAATTTTAGAACTTTTTCATTTTGTCTCTTATTCAATTTAAAGTAAAGCATGTTGAAATTTTTATGAGGTATTATTATAGAATAACCTGGGGGAAATGGTCATCTTTATAATGACAGGTTTTGTCATCTACAAATGGGGTGTGTAACTGAGGCTCTGTGCTTCTATGTATTTTTATTTTCTCAAATTCTAAAGGTTTTCTTTTAAAATATGCTTACCTTATAAGTAACATAGCATATAACATGTCACTTATAACCTTATAAATGTCATGTAACATTCATGTGACACATATAAAAAGTTACATGGTGCTTTATACTATTTTTTTCCACTAGATTTAATATGAAAAAAATGTGACTTCTTCTAGAAACCATTATTTCCCACAGTTTATTATTTATCAATTTCTAATGTTCATTCTCTTTAATCAAGAAATACTGCTGTATTCTTATATATACATGTGCTATAGTTTTAGTTTATTTCTGGTGTGGATATATCAGATATCTTCAATAGCAAAACAGTTTGCACACGTGGATAGCAACAACTCAAACTCCATCTTCCCTTCATGATTATTCATTTATTCCATATGTTCATCCATAATCTTTTATTTGGGGTATATCATTTTATTTTACATTACCTATGTTGGGTTTTTTATGATTATTTAACACTTAGATATCTCATGGAAATTGGCTATTCATTTTCTTGCATGCATTTTCTTTGCATTCTTTCCCCCCCCTCCACTGGTAGTATTTTTTCCCACTGATAGTTTGATCATATGTGAGGAAAATTAGTTACTTTTGCTCTTTCACTTCATTTTGCACCCTTTAATGGTATTGGATCAACAGAATTTTCATTTTAATACTATGTAATTCATTAATTTAAAAATATTTTGTGTAACTTTGAAAATAAATAACTGTATAATTTTTTGTTCTTTTTCCCTTTTGTGATTCTGGGAATTGAAAGCAGGATGTCCTATTGCTTAGCTATATCTTCACCCTTTTTTAAATGTTATTTATTATTATTATTATTTTTATTTATTTATTTTTTTTACAAGGGATTGAACTTCGGGGCGCTTAACCACAGAGCCACACCACCAGCCCCATTTTTGTATTTAGAGACAGGGTCTTATTGAGTTACTTAACACCGTGCCATTGCTGAGGCTGCCTTTGAACTCACAATCCTCCTGCCTCAGCCTCTCAATTAAAAGTTATTTGAGACAGTTTTGCTCAGTTGATAGGATTAGTCTCAAAATTGTGCTCCTCCTGCCTCAGACTCCAGACTATTAGATATTTCAGGTGTGCACCACCACATGCACCCTGACTCACCCTTTCTTACATCAACATTTGAATGCTTTATGTTTTATTTTATATTTTAGTATTATTTATTCATTATTTTTATATTCAGTATTTAGTATGTGAAAATGAGGTGTTATATGGTTTGAGTGAAGAGTACCATAGCATTTTTATTATCACACAAATTTCCCTTTATCCTGAAATCTTTCTTTGGAAAGAAAGCCATTTTTCTTCTCTGCATTGCAATCTCTATCATTTATTTATTATTGTCTAAATAGCAAGGGATGGACTTATTAAGTGTTTTTTCTTGAGTGAGTTCCACAGTTTATGCATTTCATTGTGAGTATGACACTGATTGTTACAAACCATAACATCAGTTATGTTGGTATTATGGTGTTTTGGTCAGTGGTAGACTTCATTTACAACAAAGCCTATAGCAAATAGCCTAGCCATGTAGTAGTCTGTGCCATCTAGATTTTTATCATTATACTCAGTTGTTTGGAAAATGACGGAATTATCTTAGAGTGAATTTTCTATAATGTATTCCCATCAAGGGAGACATCATTGTATACATACATATATATGTCATTATATAGTATATAATGGACATGATTTTTACTTGTCAAGTTTACCAGTTTTCTTTCAATTTTATTTGCTTTTTAAAAGCACCAGCATTGACATTGGTGATTCGTTTTTGTGGTATGTTTGTTTTCAATATTTGTTAAATTTTCTCTTTTTCTTAGGATTTTTTTTCTCTAGTCTTATTTTTATAAAGTATACTTTTTTTCCAAACTATTATGGCTTACTGATCTAAGACTGCATGTTTTCTTTTTAACCTCACCTTTAGATGCATCTCCCTTTTTTACATTTATGGAGGTTTGATAGACACACATTAACCTGTATACATCTTAGGAATATATCTATCTTTTAGCTTATGTACATATCCAAGAAACCAATACTACAATCAAAAAATTATCATATCCATTACTGCAAACTGTTACCTAGTTCCCTTTTACATTCTTTTTTTTTTCTGCTCTTCCCCACAACCTTTTACATAATAAACTTGATCTTACTTAGCACAAAAGAAGAGGATATTGAAATTATATAGATTCTTGAATTATCATTAAAAAAAAAATTCCATGTTCTATTGCTTACAAGAAAAAGAACATTAATGGTACTCCAATAACCCCTTCATGCCCTCTTCCTCTTATTACTCCTCCATGATCCCCAATGGTAAGTATTTTTTTTCTATCTAATACTTTAAAGCATTAAAAAAAATGAGCAAACTTATAAAAAAACAGAAGTGTGATTCCCTCTTTACTCATTAATCCAAAAAAGGGAGGACAAGGAGCAACTGAGGGTCGTGGTGCCAACATTGACCCAACCCCAGCCTGCTTCTCTCTGATTGGAGGGGATGTGAGGCAAATCCAGAGATGAAGGAGAGGGCTGAGGCAGGATGTGAGGCTGGGGGCTGCTAAGAGAGGTTACCAGAGTGCAAGAGGGAGGAGGGAAGAAAAGAGAAATGAAGAGGAGGGGGCAAATGGGGACCAGTAGTAAGCTCAGATGAAGCAGAAAAGAAGGTGTAACAATGGCACAGTGAGGGGGGAGTGTTAGCATCTGGAGAGGTGAAAATATGAAGGCAGGGGTGAAAAAAGAGAGTGACATCCTTGGTGCAGTTCTCCAGGCTACAAGCAGGTAAAAGGTTCACACCCTAGTTTTTCCCTCCCACTCTCACTTCCCAAGTGACATCCCATCCCAAGTTCATTGGAAAGATTTTCCTTCTGTCACCCCAATTTCTGTCTTCTTCCAATTGGGGTTCACTTTATCTTCTTCCTCATCTTCTGCATCCTGTTTATTCACTCTCCATCCTTAGCAAGTTCTTTTTCCCCCTCAGCCCTCTCTCATCCTCCTCTTCCACGTCTTTATTTTGCTCTTTCCAGCTTGCCTTATACTTCTCTTTCTTCTTTTTATTTTTCAGAGTATTGGCACTAAATGTGGTCTCACTGCCTCCTGGTCTTCTCTGAGATGGTACTGGGACAAAGTTGGGACAGGTGTGAAAACTGGGTCCCAGTGTCCAGACTGAAAGGTCCTGCACTTCAGAGTATGGTGGCAGTTGGAGGGACCTTTCCCAGTGATAAAGGCAGCAGTGATAGGGGCAGTTAGAGCATTGTCCCAGAATCTTGTTTCCCACTTCTCTTTAGGGGTAGAATTAATGGTTCATAGTGTACTCGTGAATAGATAGCACCACACCATGTTCCAGGTGGCTTTACCTTTTACCTTGCCATGGCAGGCTTGGTAATTCCTATCAATTATCATCTCTGTGGCCGTTAGTCACATATATATTTATTTGTCATTTGAATATGTTCTCCTTTGTGAAATCTATTTTTGAAACTTCTCATCTGTGCTGTACTCTGTTGGCATGTCTTTCTTCCCCCTAAAAAATGAATAACACTTCATATATTCTGCACTATAAACACTTTACTAAAAATGTTAACTAAAACATCTTTGACTTTCAACTTTGGAGACACACTGACTTAAAATGACAAAAGTAATTTTTTAGTTTTTTTTTTTCTTTTGGTCCTGGGGATTAAACTCAGGGGCCCTTGACCACCAAGCCCCATTCCCAGCCCTCATTTGTATTTTATGTAGAGAGAGGGTCTGACCGAGTTGCTTAGCCCCTTGCTATTTCTGAAGGCTGGCCTCCAACTCATGATCCTCCTGCCTCAGCCTTGTAAGCTGCTGGGATTACAGGTGTGTGCTCAGAAAACTAACAATATTCAAGATTTATCAGTTGTTTATGTACAAAAGAAAATAAATATTCAAATTGGAAATTAAAAACAATTCTAGTGACAATTATGACAAAAGAAAAATACTTAGGAATGTTTTTTAGAAAGTTGTGAAAACTTTAACATTAAAATATAGAATATATGGCTTGTTTTTAGAAGATCTAGTATCATTCCTAAGTCCCTTCCTTCTTTTTGAGGGTTTTAAATTTATAGAAAAAGAACAGAACTTGTGTTTTATTTCTGTGGTACTAAGGAGTGGTCTTAAGTAATCTTTACTCGTGAACTATATCACCATCACTTATTATTTTATTTTGAGGTAGGGTCTTGCTAAGTTACTGAGAAGGGACTCTAAATTGTGATCCTTCAGACTCAGCCTCCCAAGTAACTGGGATTATGTATGTGTGCCACAAACATGGCAGGGATTTTGTTCTTGACTTTAAAATTATAACACATTGGCTCAGAATAAAATTTAGGTAGTTCTTTTGCCATTTTTATGGCAGAAAATGGAGGTCACAGAGAGAGAATATGGCTTTCCACATCTTTGGAACAGGAATACTAAGTATTAATTCACCCTCTTCCCCTTACACAACATTTAAAGTTTCCACAGACACTTCAGAATTGTTTGAGAAAGATCAAGGGCTGTGAGGAAGGGGAACCAGTATTTCAAAGTGTCTGGAAGAGTACTCTAAGAAACAGTGCTGAGCTACCGGGTTATGAAGAATAGAGTCCCTGAGATTTAATTGTAGAAGCCACAGAACATATATAAGAATGTAAACAATACAGTTGATACATTTTTAAAAGATGATCATGGATAGAACTTGGTCAGTTGTACTCACTCTCCCACCCCATCCACATACCCACAAACATCACACCCCTTTCACCTCACTTACATCACCTTGCTTGAAGAGAAATGTGTGTGTTAGTGGTACTCTGCTGTTCACCATGGGCAGAACTCTTTGCCTAGCCTGTGGTAGAAATCAGAATGGATCACAAAGTTCAGGACCATCTTTGTCTTTGCATCTCCCCCGCCCTCTCTCTCTCTCTCTCACACACAAATAACTGAAGATATTAATTATAAATATTTTGATGGATGACATGAACTTGGGAGTATTGGGCCAAATAATTGGAATTTTGAATGTATACATGTGCAGAAAGAGTATGAATGACACATTTCCTATCACACTGATGTTTTATTTCATTATTTTCACAAAAGCAGTTTCTTTCTGTGTAATGTAATATAATGTACTGAACACTGCAAAATTAGTTTAGTGTGTTACAGGTACAAAGAGGATTAACATTTTTATCTTGTTGTTTACTAATAAATTTAAAAGAGACATGTATTTTTTTTCCCATACTTTCGATTGCTTCTTTTCAGTTTGACAAAATTGGGCCAAAGGACAGTTTCTTATATTTTATTGCTGTTGCTTCGTTCCTTTGTTGTATAAATTTAAGTTGTATAACTGTGCTTAATATTACATATAAAGAGAAATATCAGTGATATAGCAGAGCAACTTAATAATGAAAAAGTATATTATATATTCATACTGTGTATGTCAGTGGTACTGGTTGTATTACCCAGACATGAATAGAAGTAAAATCCTTTTAATGTTAAGGAAAATAGATGAAATTGGATGATGTGATGCTAAGTAAAAAATGACACAGAAAGAAACATATCACCTCTTTTTTTTGTGTGTGTGGTGCCGGGGATTGAACCCAGGGTCTTGTGCCTGCGAGGCAAACACTCTACCAACTGAGCTATATTCCCAGCCCTCATCTCTTATATATAATAACTAAAATAAGATTTATGTGAAAATAGAATATTGATTACTATGGCTTGGGAGGGTGCTGGGGCATCAAGGATGGAATAAGGGCATATAGACATTATTAATACCTGCAAATGTAAGAATGAAGATATCACACTGAATCCCATTAATATGTACTTTTGATGTGTTAATAAAGTCCATCATCTCAAATAATTACTTCACATCTAAAATTATGTTGTCTTTGGTATTTTCGGGATGTGAGGCAATACTATTAACTATAGTCCTTTAATACATACCATTCTCTTTCTATGCATTCATCTATCTTTTTGGTTGGGGGTTGGGTTCCACACACAGAGTATACAATGTATTTCTTTCTGTGTCTTTGATAATTTCACTTAACATGAAGTTCTCCAGCTTCATCCATGTTATTGTAAATGGCAATAAAAAAATAAATAAATAAATAAAATTTTGGGGGTTTGAATCCAGGATTGCTTTTTCACTGAGGTATATCCTTGGTAGTTTTCATTTTTAAGACAGCTTGCTAAACTACTGAGCCTGGCCTTGAAAATCTGCCAGCACTTACACCTACAGCATCTTTCTTTTAAAATCTAGGTATGGTGGCTGCCTCAGCTTCATAGTTACAACCTCTTCAACATAAATGATCCTTTCTTAAGATAATTTTTAAAAATAAACAAAAAAATCTGTTTATATATTTGTATGTATTTATGCAAATATGTCTATACTTATATATAACAAATGTGTACATATGGATTTTATATATGAATTTAGTTTTTTATATCCGTTTTTTTTTTTGATGGACATTTATGTTTTCATGAAATGGCTATTATGGAGGATAGTGTTGCAGTTAACATGGGAGTGCAGATATTCCTAAAAGTGGATTTTATTTTCTGTCATTATTATAATGGTTACTTTGGGTGGTCAATCTGAATGGATTGAGGTATGCCTAGAAAATTGGTATGCAATACCTCTTGGTGTTTCTGAGTGTCTTTCCAGAGGTTGGGTCATAAAGCAGTAGGGAAGAGCTGTCATGATTGTACACAGGACCATCCAATAGATTTGATTTGAAAAAATGCAGAAGGGAAAGCTGATACTGACTTGTGCTCCAGGCTCCTTGAATGAGTTCCTTTTCTCTGATGGTGTCACCTGTGGACATTTGCCATCAGATTCTTCAGTCTTTGAATATGGACATATACCATTGCTTCTCCAGTGGTCTTTGAAGCCTTCAGTCTTTTACCATAGCTGCTTCATTGAATTCCTTGATTTATGAGGCTTCCTGGTTCTTGGTTATGGTTGTTTTGAGTTTCCCTATTTTCCCAGCCAACGGTTTTGGGGACTATTCATCCCATGATCATGTGAGTCGATTTAATAAGTCCCCTTCTATATGCATCTGTGTATTCTATCAATTCTGTTTTTCTTAAGGACCCTGAATAATTAAGGCATATTCTTAGAAAAATATCTGAGTCATATGGTATTTCTACTTATAATTCTTTAAAAAAATATATTGTTTTTTATTGTTCTTTTTTGAATTTTTAAAAAAATCATTGACAGACTTTTATTTATTAACTTATCTATATGTGGTATTGAGAATTGAACCCAGTGACTCACACAAGCTAGGCAAGTGCTCTACCACTGAGCCACAATCCCAGCCCCCTCGCCCTATCATGGTGTCTGTACTAGTTTATATTTCTAGCAAGAGTGTCCAAGTGTTTTCCGAAATAAAATTGTGTTTACAGTAATATCAAAACAATAAAATATTACTTGCTCATTGCAGCACATTCTATAGTTCCAGCTATTTGAGAGGTTAATATGGGAGAATCTCTTGAGCCCATGAGTTCAAGACCAGCCTAATAACATAGAGTGACGTCCACCTAAAAATACAATAAAATGTTTAAGAGTAAATTTAACTAAACAAGTGAAAAAGTTACATGATGAAAATTATGAAACATTTTTTAAAAATTAAAGATCTGGGACTGAGATTATGGCTCAGCAGTAGAGTGCTTGCCTAGCACAGGCGGGACCTGGGTTTGATCTCAGCACCACATAAAAATAAAGGCATTGTGTTGTGTCCATCTACAAAAATGATTCATTCTCTCTCTCTCTCTCTCTCTCTCTCTCTCTCTCTCTCTCTCAAAAAAAAATAAAGATCTGAACAAATGTGAAAAATCTAATATTCATGGATTGGGAAGTCAAAGATTGTTAAGATGTCATCATTTCAATATTGATCTAAAATTCCAATGCAAAATTCTTTTTGGGAATTGACAGTCTGATTTTAAAATTCACATGAAATCATAAGGGCCCCAAAATAACCCTAAACAATCTTGAATGGGAAGAGAAAAAAAATAACTTGGAGGACTCATGCTTCCAAACTTGCTATTAATCAAGACTGGCAGAAGGATAAAAATGTGGAATGATGGAATAGAGCTGAGAGTCTACAAATAAGCCCATTTGTAAACTAATTTGAATAAATAGTACTTGAACAAGTGGTGCTGGAATATTAGATATCTACATGCAAATAATTAATTTGGAACTTCATTTCAATCCATATTCACAAGCTGAAAATGGATCAAAGTCCTAAATGAAGGAATTAATACTATAGAACTCATAGGAAATATAAACTCAGTTTCTGCCACAGTCTGGCTGGGTGAAATAGCCGGGAGGTGACAAGCAACTTGAAGGTTGATGCGGGAACTGCTTTATTGCAGGGAAACTCAGTGGGAACTGAGCAGGCACTCAAGGTAGCGAGAGAGCCGCTTTATTTCGAGACAGCAGAGGTATATATACCTAACTGATTACACACAGCTTGATTCAATTAGTATCATCTTGATACAGCAGTCAGCCAATAAGGAATCTCCACCATCTTAATGGCTCCGTGGCGTTGGCTCACAAACCACTCCTCCTGCAAACTGCCAGGCGCCATCTTAACTTGGTTGTGGCCCTCAACAAATTTCAGAGGATATGGGAAAAGAGAGTGTCAGTGATTTCTGATCTCCCCATTACACGAAAGCAGGCAGTGAAGAAAGAGCTGATCTGAGAGGTGAGTGCCAAACCTAAAGGAGATGTCATTCATTGGCCTTGGAATGTGGTAAAACATGGGTGAATTAAAAATTAATGAGGAAGAACACTGTATACCCTGTTTTTGGTGGTTTGGGCTCTGGAGGCAGACAGATCTGAGTTTGAATTTCTATTCTTCCCTTTAATAGCACTGTGGTCTTGGATAAGTCACTTAACTTCTTTGAGACTCAGTTTCCTTGTTGGTACAGTGGGGATGATAATAATATATATTATATAGGATAGAAATTAAATGGGGATATATAAAGGGTTTACTGCATTGACTGATGCACTCAATGATGCATTCCAGTATATGTTCAATATGATTATTTCTGGTTATAAAGGTTGTTCCTTTCTTAGTGCATCCCTCTTTCGCCCACATTCTTCTATCATATTTGTTGTCTCTCTCTGTTGATTTGATGCCTCATTAACTTTTTAAGTTTCTTGAGGTTTTATGTTCTGAGCACCTTGCAAGATGTCTTGCACTCTCATACTCTCCAAGAACTCAGAGTACATTTACTTATCAGTCAGCTAGCCACCAGAAAGTACAGTTTTGTGAAAGTTTGAAGACTGTCATGCTAAAATATGCATAAAATAAAGTTAGGTATAAAAGCAAAAAATATTGTGTCTAAAGATGGGTGTAACCACCAAATTTGTGCTTTAATGTGGATATACATTAAAAATGAAGAAGAAAAATTAATGTTTTTTTAAAGATAGAGGTGATATGAGTGATTTTTAAATAGTGCAACTGCTGTATAACTCTCAGAAATCTAATTGTGTGGTTATCATCACAAAAGGCCACTGTTACTTCTCTCAGCCATGGATGACATACAAGTTTGTTGAGTCATTGGTGAACTCTTTGCTTATTATATTCAACTCCCAGTATTGATATCAAAGTTTGAAGAGAAAAAGCTTGCCTGTGTCAGTGTCATTGATAATTTTGTCATAAGCTACCCAGGTATAGGCAAAACAGGTTTTTTTTTTTTTAACATTCTCTTTATAAAAATTGAGAGAATAACATAAAAAGAGCCTTATAAATTAATGTGGATGCAGTTATTTCCACATTATAAATTAATACTTATTTCAGGTAATTCATTATCTTACAATTCATTAAGTCAGAATATGTTAATATAAAATAGTATAAACTTTAATATTATATATGTACACACACATATATCTATTATGAATAGTAAGCTAGAAAATCTTCACAGGCCAAAAAGGAGAATGAGGGTCTGGGGTTGTGGCTCGGAGGTACAGCACTCACCTACCATGTGTGAGGCACTGGGTTTGATCCTCAGCACCACGTATAAATAAATAAAGGTATTGTGTCCATTTACAACTTAAAAAAAAAAAAAAAAAAGAAAGCAGAATGAGGTGGGCTGGGGTTGTGGCTCAGTGGTAAAGCACTTGCCTAGCATTTGTGAGGCACTGTGTTTGACCCTCAGTACCACATATAAAAATAAATAAAGGTATTCTGATCATTTACATCTAAAAAAAAATAAAGCACAACAAGAAGTTTTTCAAAATAATCATTCTAAGACAACAAAATAAATGAAACTCAAAACAGAAAAGGAGAAATGAGGACTGGACCCTGTTCAGGGTGGAGAGAAACAAAGTGTCGAGGATGTTCTGTGGTCTCCCACTGAGTTTCCTCATTCCCAAAAGGAATAGTGTGTTGTCAGTTAACTTAATAACTACACACAGTATGAATTGTGGGGTTATGTCTTGTTCATCTCTGAATTCCCAGAGCTAGGTTCATAGTTGCATTAAAAAAAGTATTCATTAGCCAGGCATAGTGGCACATACCTATCATCCCATCAGCTCAGGAGGCTGATGAAGGAGGATCTCGAGTTCAAAGTAATTCAAAGCAACTTAATGATGCCCTCAGCAACTCAGCAAGATCCTGTCTCTAATAAAATATGAAAAAAGGCTGAAGATGTTGCTCAGTGTTAAGCACTTCCGAGTTCAATCCCAGTACCAAAAAAAAAAAACAAAAAACAAACAAAAAAAAAAAACAATGTTCACTGATCCTACTTGAGAGACTTCTCTTCTCTGAGCAGAGAAGCATCCTTAGGCCTCACTATGGCCTGAATGAAGTTATACATAATTTTATATATAATCTCCGGTGTATTTTAACATTTATGGATATCATTTGCTGGAACTCAGAACCCAGTACTTTCCTTTTCCATCTCTTCCTTCCCTCTGCATATGTGTTTTGTGTTTGTCATCTCTTAAGAAACTTATGTACATCATCATTTGTCCAGAGTTTCCAAGAAGACAGAAAGGATTGTTCCAGAGCCTCTAAAATGAACAATTTCCTGAAGTCACAATGGGCAGTGTATATTGTTTTTAATCTTAATAGATTCTAAAAATTCTTTTGGTTTGAGCAGGCTATATGTAAGATTTTTAAAATGCAGCATCAGTGAAATTAAAACTTGTAAATAGGGCAGGGGATATAGCTCGGTTGATAGAGTGCTTGCCTCGAATGCATAAGGCCCTGGTTCAATCCCCAGCACCACAAACAAACTTTTTTGTTTATAGTTATATAAGCATGGGATATAATTTGCTTCAATTTTGAGGCACAGATTTCCACCTTATCCCTAAAAACCTAAAGGCTTTTAGGTTTACATGATATTTATGAGTGTGGCAAGAATAATTTTGTGTGTGCAAAACTATTGAGTATACCCCATAAGAGGCAGATTATATCTTTTTGAGGTAAAGGCAAGCTGAGTTTGTTGAAATATGCACTGAATGAAACATTTTAACCAAATTTGATACAGAAAAAATATATACTCATTTATAAAAGGGATCAGTATTTTAATAGGTATTGTGTATGGAGTATCCTAATGGATAAGATAGAATGTTACAATTATGATCTTACATGCAATAGCATTTTCACTCCCAGGTTTGTGAATAGGTAAAATTGGGATGTCAAACAGAGGTAGGGTGGTAGTAATCACTCCTTTTTTAATTAGGTCTTACATAATAGGATTCAATTCTTGAAAGTATAATTTCAAATTATATTGAAGGCCATGTTATCTATTTCAGCTGAGAGTCTCTGAATTCCCATTTTAACTGCCAGTTTATAACCACCAAAATCTTTAATTATAATTTGTTACTCATTGTGTTAATTCATTTATGCTTCTATGGGCTATTTTAGGGCAATGGGTACAATGGGTATAATGCTAATGCTATTATATTGAGGTTATAGGCAAAATGATGTATATACAATAAATAAATTATATTAGTAATTTTATTTATTAACTTTTATTAGCTCATTTGATGTATACATTTTATGGTTCATTTTTATATAGTTATATAAGCATGGAATATAATTTGCTTCAATTTGGTCCCTAGTACTTTCCCTTTTCCTTCATTTCTTGCTCTCCCTGTTTCTAGTAATATCATTACTATGTATTTTTAGTGGGACATGCCAATGTAGAAATTATTTGAGTTACATTTTGGTTATCTCAGTGAAGCTTTGTTAATAGCTACAGTTCAGCAGATAATAAAATTAATTTAGAATTACAATTCTTAATACACATATATATATAAAAGTACATGTATAATGGCATAAATTGTCCTGAACAAACTTTATATACAGAGATATGAAAAATTGTGCTCTATATGTGTAATAAGGATTGTAATGAATTCCACTGTTGTCGTGTATTTAAAAAAATAATAAAATCAATTAAAAACATAAAGTTAATTTAGAAGTTATACAGTACAATCACAAGATGCAATATGTGCCCTTTTATTTTTTCACTACCTAATTATTTAAGACTTTTATTGGAGCATTATAAAAATATACAATAGTCAGATATATTAAGCACTATTTCTACATATGTAGAAATACTTTAATCTTCTTTTTCATCATTTTCTTTCCCTCTCCTTATCCATTTTCCTGATTCACTTCCTCTACTCTGCTGATCTTTCACTATTGTTATTGTTATTTTAATTAGTGGACTAATATGTAAGATTTTAAAAAAATTCTGGGCTTCCAATTGGATGAAATTATGGATATTTCAAAAATATATGAAGAGCTGGAGATGCAGCTCAGTAGCAGAGTCTTTGTCTATGATACATAAAGTCCTGGGTTTAATTCCCAGTACTGGTGGGGGGATACACACACACACACACACACACACACACACACACATTTCTATAAATTTCTCTCTATATATTTCTATACATTTTACTTTCTACTTCCTTGTACATCAGGGTTTTGGGGGGTCCATTTTCTCTTCTCTTTAACTTTGGCCACCAAAACATAGTTTTGAGTTTTTATTTTGTCTTATAATTCATGGGCCATTTCTGTAGTGGAAGAATTCATTGGCTTTTTGCCTTGAAGAGGTGAGCCCATATCTTGGGATCTGTTCCTTCAAGAGGACTCTGGTTATTTCTGAAGTCTTTTTCATTCTGGTGAATAAGCTTGATGTACACAGAGAAGGTGTCTGTCAGTACAAGAAAATATCTGCAGATTTATATGACTCAGGGCATTTGAGTAAAATCCAGTCATCTAACATCAAAAAGCTTTATTTTTACATATTAAATCTTTTTTTATGGTAGACTGCCTTTTAATATTTGGATTGTTTTGAGTGTAAATAGCAGTTCTGAATCACTTGCTGAGTAGTGCATTTGAGGCCTGGCCCTCACAAGGGGAGCTTGGTGAAATTTACCAATGCACCTTTCACATGGTGAACACTCTCATGGAAGTGTTTCATCAAGACCACATAAATGTTTCGGGCAGAAGAATGAGTCCATGTGATTTCTATCTGCACTTGGTAGTGTTATCCCAGAAGTCAAAACTCCATGATTTGCCTCTTTTATCGTCCTCAGTATGAAAAGGTTTATAATTGCTTTGATTCAAGCTGAGATAGTCAAGGCTCTGATAAACAGTTTTGTCTTGTCTTGTTTTCTTTCTGGTTCTTTTGGTTGCCCTATCGGCAGCATAATTTTTCTTGACCACATAGGTATCAGTCATCTGCTTACTGGGACTGTGCATGATTGCTGCCTGCCTTGGTGTGGACACAGCCTATATTAATACCACTATTTTCAAGGGTATGCTTATCATGCTTTCTATTCCTAAAAGCAATTTACCTGCACCTTGTCTGGCGTACTGTCTGATAAGATATGTCACATTTCTTAACAAACTGTTATCTACTGGAGAAATGCAGTTTCAAAAAAATATCCAAAAATGTTCAAAAAGAGGAATCCAAGTTACCCTGAAGGTGAGACTTTTGTGATACTGTTACAGACCAAATTCCAAAACTCAGAATAAGGATATTCCATATTAACCATAAAATTCACAAGAGTTTATGGTTAAGAAACCAATTAGAAAAGGTGAGCATGAGCCTAATTAACCTAAAGTAGTCATGGCAGTGGATACTTGAGAGTTTGATTTTATCCTGCTGTCAGTCCAAGTCAAGAAGTGTACCTGGGCAGGACTGTTTGGAATTTTTTCTTAGATCCCCAATAAAACTATAGTGCAAGATAGCCATGCTGTTCTTCTCAGAGAGGATTCACTCTCCCTTCAGATTGTCCCCTTTTCCCTCTTTCACAAAAATTCTAATGAACTCATTCCCTGCCACTCTGAGCAGTAAGTTTGAAAACTTTATTTTTTGATTGAAAAATATCTGCATTTTAAGTGGGAGAGGTGGTCTCCACACTACCTCAGTTCCCCAGAGGGCTTTAAGCCCTCACTAAAAGTTCTGTGCCAGTTGAAGTGCTTCCAGAGACCTCCTGAATGCCTTCACTCCATACTTCATACTGTACTCCGGAAGGAACAGACCCAGAGAAGAATATTCACTAGAAACTCCAGCAGACTTTAGACATGGTATCTGTTCACACCTTGTATCAGGCGGTTATGAAACCCAGAACTAGGCAAATATGGGAGGTTATAATGAGGACACATCACACAGTAAAGTTTTCAAGGAGGACTTTCAAATTGGACATTATGATAAGGTGTCTGTGCCTGGGAAGACAAAAGCAGGAGAGAGAGATATATTGTTGTTATTTTTCAAATTGTCAAGTTACACTTGTCTGTTTTCCTCTCATATGAAATACAAAGAGAAAACAAAAATTTTAAACTGTCATTTAGTTCTTGGAGAAAAATTAGATTAGAAATACTGGTTCCATTTGAAAGGTAGCATGGAAAAAAATAGTTAGTTGATAAGGCAAAGAGGGAAATGCTGGCATTAAAAATGAACAAAGTAGAGAGCAGTGGTGCACTCCTATAATCCCAGTGTTTTGGGAGGCTGAGGCAAGAGGATTATGAGTTCAAAGCCAGCTTCAACAAGGGCAAGGTGCTAAGCAACTTAGAGTCTTTCTTTAAATAAAATATAAAATAGGACTGGGAATGTGGCTCAGGGGTCAAGTGAACTAATAAGATTTGGAATGACTTGTTATCCAGTAACCAATAACTAATCCACTCACTATAGTCTGGATGCCAGAATTTGATCACATGTTCCACAGAAGTCATATGGAGAACAGCTGGTGTCTTATTTATAGTGATTTAATTTTTCTTTAAATTTAAAGTTGACTCTCTTGATGGGCTGTATTTAATTATAGAAAAAATATGTGTAAACATAAATGCCTGTGATTTGTTCTGATATTCCCACAGTATCCCATAACAAAGAAGAAAAGAGACATCACAGCCCTGCCATTAGCCTCAAGGCAAAATTGCAAATAAGTTCTTCTTTATGTTTTTATACTCTATAGAGTCTGGGCTACTGACAGATCTAAAGACCGGGCACATTCCATTTCTTTTTCATTTTGAATGTTAATACTAGTAACTTTAAAATCTTACTTGTGCCTTATTTTTTGTGTGGGGCTGGGGATATTGCGGCCTCAAGGAATTGCTTTTGAGTTAAAACCTCAAGTTTTTTCTCATAACACCAGGGAACAAAAATGTTAAATAAAATATTAAAGTAATTGTTATATCTTTTTTTTTTTTTTTAATAAAAGTGTACACATGGGCTGGGGTTCTGGTTCAGTGGTAGAGTGCTCGCCTAGCACATGTGAGGCACTTTGTTCGATTCTCAGCACCACATAAAAAAAATAAAATAAAGATTTGTGTCCATATATATATGTGTGTGTGTGTGTGTGTGTGTGTGTGTATGTATATGTATATATACATACATACAAACATACACACGCACAAACATATAGCAATTTGATTTAACCTTATCTACAGTGCTAAATGTAAATGCACTTCTGTCTGGGCTAGATCCCAGTGTTGGGAGGAAACTGTCATAAAATAACTTCATTCTGAGACACTTGCTGTAGTTTACAGCAACTAAAACAACAACAACAAATTCCAGGGCTGTGGAGCATGCCTTTAATATCAGTTACTTGAAAAGCCATCGCAGAAGAATTTGAGACCCTGTCCCATGAATTCATTTATCTATCTATCTATCTATCTATCTATCTATCTATCCATCCATCCATCTATCCATCCATTCATCTATGTATCTGTGGTCCTGGGGCTCTATAGTGAGTGTCTATAGGTCTGATCCCCAGTCTTTTGTCAACAAAAAGGGAGCAAGCAGCCAAGAACCTGTCTTTCTGACCTTATTTATTTCTGGGTTGGATGCAATCTACTGATGCTCAAAGAGTAGGCCCAGTAGGCTCAGTTTTGGGGAGGCAGTTCCTGAAGCCATTTCTAATCAGTCTCTTAGGTGAATGCTCCACTCCACACACAGCCAATGATGAGGGCAGGCTTTTATAATCTTCTGTTCCTTTTTGTGTCTGGAACCTGCCATTCTTTGAATCTGTTTCTAGGCTTCCAGTCCTTCATCAAGAGCCCCAGATTTTTGTGCTACATAGGAGCTGAAAAAACTATAGGGAGAACACTCAGCACCCTGAAAGCCAGGAAGTGGTAAGTGTATGTTCTTATCTTGAGACTCTGTTAGGGAGACTGTTTGAAGCCAGTGTGACAGGCAGTGGCAGGAACTGTAACTGGTGACCAGGGACTCCTCATATGTCTCTCCAGAGTCTGCTGACCAGAGGACCCCTCTATGGAAGCTCAGGCTTCAGTCTTTTCTGAATAGTCTAGTGGAACTTAGATCAGCAAATGAGACCCTGGACATTCTGTTCCATCATTGTATGTTTTTTTCACCCCCTTCCTGAAGCCCTTTGTGGGCATCCATGTGCCATTAGCTCACCATGTCCCCTGATTGTGTGGTGAAGACTGGGTAATTTTCAGGAGAGATTCCCAGCTCCATTAGTTATGTTCCTGCATGAAAGAAGCTGTGTTTTTTAGGAACCCCTGTTCTAGCTCTTGCTCAGGTTTTTTGTTTATTTGTTTTGTTTGGTTTTGTACCAGCAATTCAATCCAGGTGTGTTTATTTACTAATCTACATCCCTAGCTCATTCATTCGTATATATACGTGCATATATATATATATATATAATATTTTATTTTATTTTTTTTTAGAGCCAGGGTCTACCTGAGTTGCTTTGGACCCCACTAAGTTGCTGAGGCTAGCTTTGAACTTGCCATCCTCATGCCTCCTGAGATTTTTAAATGTAGGATAAGCAGTATCTCAAATTTGAATTGATACCTGAGATCCAGAAATCCAGCTTAGCTCTCCATAGTTCTGAGTGTAAATCCCTAAATTTCCAGCTCTCTGTTTATATTCCCAAAGTCAGGGTCCCCTGCTCACTTTGAATGAGGATAAAATAGGATAGTAAAATGACCAGACAGCAGTATAATGGACAGCTTTCAACCACACCTGAAGGCTAACGGATTTATATGTTAATAAGCATAATTAAGGCTTATTTCAAATGTAAAAAACCTTGAGGTTAAATTTTGGGAACACCTTCAACCAAATTATTTTTCCAAAGGTGAACCCAGATGAAAGTTACAGGAAGGAGGTTGGGATACCGAAAAGATGAAAGTGAACCCAGATGGTACCCAGGATGCCTTCTTAAAACTTATTTTTTTAAAAAAATATATTTTAGTTGTCAGTAGATCTTTTATTTATTCATATACAGTGCTGAGGATTCAACCCAAGTCCTCACATATGCCAGGCAAGCACTCCACAACTTCAGCCCTCAATACTTATTTTAAATAGATTTTGCTTTATGCTCTACAAACCATATATAAACCCAGAAGCTGGCACACCAAAATGTGTTTTTTTGCTATCATGCCCTCTCCCACATGGTCAGAGTTCTAGCTCCCCTTGCTTAAATAAATTCTATTATGTTCACTCTTACCTTCCCTGAGTGTCCTTAAATTTTATTCTTCAAAATTTGTGAGACAAGAGAAAATTAGCAAAGTGGGGAATTTGATTTTATCTCAAAACTCCAGTTTCAACATCATCAATTACTATTTCCTCATGTTTCATTTCAAACAGATACATAATTGCAATTTTTTTTTTTTTCTCCAAGAACTGGAGTGCAGTTTTAAAAGACTTTGGTTTAGTTTTGTGAGTCTTATTTTTGTGAGTCTTTCACATGAGAAGAAAGCAGGGAATAATTAGGTGGCATTTACAAAAAGGACTGTCTTCTAAATAAAGTAGTATAATGTCTCCCAATTAAAGATTTTTTTTAAATGTAATTGGTCCTTAATTGAGTTTTTTTTTTTTTGTTATTGTTGATTTGTTTTTTGTGGTTTTTTCCCATATATAAGACCACTTTATTCAAATGACCCACAGAAACATTCCAGTCATTCTAGCAAACTTCTTTGTCCTGATGTGGCAGGGGGAAAAAAAAAGAGACTGGACATTAATTAGTTAATGGAAGTTCAATCACAAGGGCTAAAGTACATAGTGAATCTGAATGTCAAAAGCCACTGAATAACTTGGTACAGTCTTAATACTTGTTTTACATAGATTTTAACCAGTAGTCTTAACATTTTTCCAATATCTGTTTGGATTAAGTCAATAACCCAGAAGTCAGTAAAGCAGAAAATCTAGTTTTATATCCAACTCTGGTTTCAGTTATCACAATGTCTGAGTTAAGATTCTTCATTGAAGAATTTGCTGTGTGTTGTGTTCTCATTCCAACCTCCATATTACCCAGTCCTCACTTTTAGAATAGTATGTGGACTCTCTCTCTCATCCAGAGAGGAGGTCCATAGAACAGGGTAGAGGGGAGTTTGACTGCAGAATTGTTACTCAAGACCTCCAAAGACCAGTCTGGAAGCAGGTCTGACTTTATTGTGAAGTTTATATACACACACACACACACACACACACACACGCACACATATACACACACATATATATATATATTCATTCAGACAGTAGCTAGTGACAAATTGAGGAGTGGGCCATGGAGCAAGCACCAGGACTACAACATATGGCCTCACGTCCAGGACTGTGCCTACAGGGTAAGCAGTTTGCCGCTCACACCCCTAGCATGAGGGGAGTGGCCTGCCACTCAGGTGCCCTTAACATATGCCATGTATGCAGACTCCATGCACTTGTCTCCACAGAACAGTCTGACACAAAGTGCCCACAGATATCAAAGTTTCTTGGAATATTTAGAAAATATCAGTATCTGAGCCTTGCCTCTTAGGGAACAGTTGAACTCTTAGTGCGTAGCATGTAAGGGGAACAGTTGTTTGCTCTGCAGGTGGAAGGAATCTTCTGATATAACTTTCATCTAAAATGTAGTTTAACTGGGATTATAGCTCAGTGGCAGAGCACTTGCCTCTTAAATGTGAGGCACTAGGCTCAGTTTGGGGGAGGCAGTGCATAAAAATAAATAAATAAAATAAAGATATTGTGTTCTTCTGTAATTAAGAAAGTATTTTTTAAAATGCAGTTCATTGCGGTGGAGGGTACCAGGAATTGAACTCAGGGGTACTTGGTCACTTAGCCACATCCCCAGCCTTATTTTGTATTTTATTTAGAGACAGATCTCACTTAGTTGCTTAGAAGCTTAGGCTGGCCTTGAATTCCTCCTCCTGCCTCAGCTTCCTTAGCCCCTGAGATTCCAGGCGTCTGCCACCACTGCCACCTGGCAGTTTATTTTTTTTTTTTCTTTTATTAGATACTGTGAATAAAGCTACAGTGAAAATGGAAGTGCAGTAATTTTTTTGACAAAAGTTTTCCAATTCATTTAGATTTATAGCCAGAAATAATATTACTGGATTTTATGACTTTTTTCTTATCCAGAATTATTATTTATCTATTTTTATTTACTTAGGTA
Source organism: Callospermophilus lateralis (assembly GCF_048772815.1). NCBI lineage: Eukaryota > Metazoa > Chordata > Mammalia > Rodentia > Sciuridae > Callospermophilus > Callospermophilus lateralis. Next base: position 165,045,081 of record NC_135305.1, read on the forward strand.
CTAGAGATGAACCCATGTGCACTTTACCACTGTGCTACACCCCAGCTGCATACATACTCTTTTTATGAGACAGGGAAGGTCTCACTGATTTCTTTAGGACCTTGCCAATTTGCTGAGACTTGTCTTGAAGTTTTAAGATTCTGCTGTCTCCTCCTTCTAAGCCACTGGGAACACAGGCATGTACAGACTTATTATTAGGGGATTATATGTCATTTTTATTTTGAGTTTGAAAACCCTTAACACTTTTTTTTTTCCAAAATATATTTATTAATTTTATAATGTTACCTACAGTTTTTCATATATATATATACTCAGATAATTTCCTATTATCTTTCAAATATTAATTGCTTTAGTTGGATTGATACTGGGAAATGAACTCAGTGGTATTCACCACTGAGCCACATCCCCAGTTTTTTATATGTTTTATTTTCAGATAGGATCTCACTAAGTTGTTTAGAGACTTGCTAAGGTTTTGAGCCTGTCTTTTAAAACACAGTTCTAAGCCTCTGGGATTACAGGCATGTGCCACCCGACCTTGCTCTCAATTTTTTATAATAGGCATTCTAAAAGCACTGCACAGTCTGCAGGAAATCTATTTGACTAATGCATTAAATCTGAGAGGCAAGTTTATATGAAGGAGCCAGTGTAGGAATGTTATGTAAACATCTGTTGGAATAAACAGGGATCTGTGGTTTCTAATCTTTTTTCTGAAACACTGTTGGGTATCATAGTTCATAAAAGTTTTGGAAAAGCACATTGTTTGCAATCTGAGGAGATCTGCACACGCTAAGTCACCTTTGCTTCCAGAGCTTGGAACTTCAGGAGATAGTAACTTGAACAAAAATATGTTATAGTTGAGATGCTCAGTGCAGAAACTCCTTCTAGGAGCAATTGGTAGTTCTGGCCTTATTACTGGGGTGAGCAGATGTGGGGCAGTACTCAGGAATTGGTAACATCTCACTCAGTATATTAGTGGTTTACTGTATTTCTGTCTATTACACCCATACTACAAGCTAGTGAGAAGCTCATTTGCCAGCAACAGCAGCTGGGAAAATATGCTGGCAAATGTCTTCTTCAGATAAACTGAAAGCCTTGATATTTGACTATTTCTCTGCCTTGATCCCAGCTGATGGAACACTTGCAAAGACTTTCATGGTCCCTAAAAATCTAGATACTTGTGTATCACTTCTCCCACATTTTTGTTTACTGTGGGTGATGTTAGGCCATAGGGATTTGGTTCCAAATGTGGTACTTTGCTCGAGACAGGACTAATGACATTGTACCCCATTTTTTTCTGCTGATGGAAGGTAACTATTTTCTAAATTGTCAAATATATCTAACTAAGTCTCTTTACTTATTTATAAGTTTGTCAAAGAAACACTCATGAGTAGCTTTATATTAACTATATTTATAGATGGAGAGATAGTCCAGAATTTTAGATTTCTGCATTATCTTCAACATCATTTCCCCTTTTATTGTGTTGTTAAGGTTGGAACCAAGTACATTGCATATTCTGCACACACACTCTACCAGTGAACTGTGCCACTAGTTCCAAATTCTAAGTTTAGATTGCATAGTTTCACCACTATATTTTTCATGATTGCTTTTATGTAGGCTTTTTTATGGCTCAAATATAAAAAATTGACATACATATGGATTCAGATTTGGTTCATGTTATGATGCATTGGTTTGTAGTATTGCCATATAGTTTCAAAATACATATAAATGTCACATAAAAATGACTACTGTGTTTGGCCTTCTAAATTAGAGGTTTGAGGGTATTTTACATATATTGCTTCCCAAGTTAAAAAAAAATTGTAGAAAAAATTATTTTAGCATGCTAAAATTTTCATGCAGGAATATTATACATTAAACTGAGGTAAATGGTTGTCTTTGAAACTTTATGAATTTTATTCATATATGGTGTGTATTATGAAGTATTTTACGTTCTGTGTTAATTTTTATTTTGTGATAAGTTCTACATATTTTTTGGAAAGCCTCTATGCCTGTTATGTATTACACAGATATCAATTCTATATAATACTCATCTGATATTTTGTTCTATTAAACTAGATGTAATGAAACTAAAAACATGTCTGGTCCTTAGAATCCAGTTTTTTTCAAAATTGAGTATTTATTTCATTTTGAATGTACCTACACTTTCCTCCTATCACCCAAATTTCTACTACATGGACCAACATAACTGTAGCAGTTATATGACAGCATAAGGCTACAGTTATGTTGGTCCATGTAGTAGAAATTTAGGTCCATATAGTAGAAATTTGGCTCAAAAGTACAGTAATTTCTATAATCTATGTTGAGGAGTATCATATATATAGTCTCTCTAAGTCTCTGTATGTATTTATGACTTTGTCAAAGAAACACTGATAACATGAATAGCTTTTTATTAACTATATTTATAGATTCAGGGAGAGTCCATAATTTTAGTATTCTGTATTATTTTCAACATCATTCCCCCTTAATATTGGCCTTTTATTGTGTTGCTAAAGTTGGAACTGAGTACCTTACATTCTGCGCTCTCTCTCTCTCTCTCTCTCTCTCTCTCTCTCTCTCTCTATATATATATATATATATATATATATATGATATTCCTAAACCAGTAGCATAGCCCATATATATATATACATATATATGTATATATATATATATACACACAAACACACATATGTATATGTATGTAAGTATATATATGCATATATGTATTTGACATTGATGAACCTTTTATTGTATTCATTTATTTATATTCTCATATATTTATATTTTATATGAGAATCAAACCCACTGCCTCACACATGCTTGGCAAGTGCTCTACCACTGAGCCATTGAAGAATATATTATTCCTGAAAATAATTTATATCTGATGTTAAGAAAATATATAGCTGGATATGGTGGTGTACACTTGTAATCCTATAGACTTGGGGGGCTGAAACTTGAGGATCCAGAGTTCAAAGCCAGCCTCAGCAATGGTGAAGTATTGAGCAACTCACAAAGACCCTGACGAGTGCTCCTGAGTTCAATCCCTGGTCAAAAAAAAAAAAAAAGGGGCATATAATAATATTTTCCACAAATATTCCTCTGTCCCAGCACTATTCTTTGGAAAGAATGTCATTCTTTCCAATTTATAAATTGGGCAACATTAAAATAAAAATTGTATTTCTAAACGATGCTATTAAAAGGTACAAAGAGAAGTGACAAGGTGGGACAATTAATAACCTCACATATAATTAAGCACTTTTAATAAAAAGAAAATAATAGAGGTACCAAGTGAAAAGGAAGAAACTTGAATAACCAGTTTTGGTAGAAGAAATATTCAAAAATCAAATTATTCTATTTCCACACAGTGTGCAAGCTCTATAGTTTGTTGAAATGGCAAGTGTTTTTTTTTTTTTTTATATATATAAATGTTCTGTGTTACTTATACAGGTCTATTTATTCATATTATTATTAGGTATATACTTATTTCTATAATTTCATAGTATACAGCAATGTGTGGTAAAATTATCTGTTGGTCAGTGATGAACTTCAAGTAACTATAATATGCAGCCTAAGCTTTTTGTAATACAAAAGTTATCAGTATTCACTATGGCATTAAAAAAAAAAATAGAGTATACATTTCTTACAACGTATACCCATCATTAAATGAGGGACATTTTGTACAGATACATATATATTACTGTTATGTGCAATTAAAATTTGATTGGTACATCTCAAATTTACCATATCTGTTTCAATTTAATTAGTCTTCAGAAGCACCAACCTATGACACTCTGTGTATATGTACATTTTGTATGTCTTGAAAATTTTCACTTTAACTTAGGATGCTCTGTTCTTTACTCTTTTTTACAGAATTGCCTTTTCCAAATTATTGAAATTTATGAGTTCTAGATGCTTTAGTTTAACTAGTGAAGTGTGTAGATTTACTTTTAACCTCAGTTTTAGATGGATTATTCTTTTATAGATTTATTATTATGTAATGGACTTATAATATTCTGCATATTTAACCCCCAACCCTGACCACTCTGGACTATTAATGTATGAGTGGAGGGGATCTCAAACTGATCCATGCACAAGACAGGAAATGGATGGAGCAGGATGCAAGACTAGTGGATAGTGAGTATGTAGGAACCACTGTTCTTGAAAAACTATTGGTGGAATATATGGGAGGAAGGAGGAAAAGAGTAATGAAGGAAAAAGGAAAAACATGAGCAGTAGAGTTCAGATGCAATGAATCTAAAATGGCAGCATGAGGGTAGACTAGCAGTGTCTTTGGATGTAGAAATAAGATTTAGGGAGAAAGAAAAATGTAACTGTGGCACAGTTCCCAATTGAGACAGCCAGGTGAATGGGTTCTTTGCTTATCTCTTCACACCTAGGAATAGAGTTTATACTTCATATGGTATGCCTCAATAGGTAGTAAAACACCATTTCCAAGTACCTTTACACTTTTGCATGGCTACAAGCTATCTTTGACAATTTCATTTTGTTATTCATTCATTCATTCCATTTTTTTTTAATTCACTGTTGCTTTAGGTGTCATTGATTTTACATTCCTGCTTTATTAAGTCTTAATCCTGGTTTATGAAGATTTGATGGAAACATATCATTTCAAACAGCTCAAGAATCTATCACTTTGGCATAACCCCAATCAACCACTAAAGTGGACCTCTAGGTCAAATATAACCACTGTTGAAACTTCTGTGTCTTAGGGGACACCTTAAGTTAGGCGTCTCTCTTTTCTATGTTAGAGAGCAGACTAACTTTCCAAACATCAGTTAATAAACCTCGATGAGTTTTCCATAGACTCACTACTGATTTTAAATTGTTTACATTCTTGACACTGAGAGTGTCACTGATTAACTTGTTTTTCTTTTATTCTCTCTCTCTCTCTCTCTCTCTCTCTCTCTCTCTCTCTCTCGTATTACAGATTGAACCCAGGAATGCTTTGCCACTAAGACACATCTTCACCACATTAAAAAAAATATTTTATAAATTTAGAAACAGGGTTTTACTGAGTTTCTTAGAGCCTCACTAAACTGCTGAGGCTGGTTGGCTTTGAACTAGTGACCCTCCACCACCCACAACCTCTCAAGACTCTAGGACTACAGGCATATACCACTGTACCCAGCTTTTTATATTCTCTTTAAAGCAATCAGTCACAGCTGTAAAAATTGAAATCACATTTACATCACTCTTTCCTAATGTAGTAATGCATTACCAACTAAAATGTTTTTTAAAAACCAATTTAATGAATGACTGCTGTTTTTTTGTTTGTTTGTTTGTTTGTTTTCCTCAAGGGTTTATTTTGTCTGCTCTTTAGGGCTTGATGAGGTGTCTTTTTCTTTGTTTTCAGAATATCAGTGTCTTCTGTTATCAAATGGGTCTATGCTAAGTGTGTTGAAAATTATGATTCTAAACATATCATCCATTCCTCACATTTCCAAGACTATTGGAGACAGGGAAGGAATGATATTCATAACCAACAAATCACTTTCAGTGCAAGAATAGTACTAGTGTCCAACTTTGAATGTAATCCAGATGCTTCAATGGTAAACCAACCTAGGTTTTGGGGACCCTCTAAAGCACCATCTATGGCTCTGAATCTTTTACTCTCCTTTAAATAAATTCTTGCTGCTTGTTTATACAATAAAGCATTAGGTATGATTTTTTTCTGTGTTTTTCTGTGTTTTGAAGCATAACTAAGAATCCACTGGTAAATCTTATTCATAAATGTGTTCTAGTTTTCTTCTTAATATTTACAACTTTAGCTCTCATATTATTGTGTAATATTCATTTCATGTTAACTATTGTACATAATTTCATGTATAACTAATATCACTTCTTTATACATGAATTTGCAATTATACCAATCTTATTGTGGAAGAGACTACTTATTATTGTGGAAGAGTCTACTTATTATTCTTGTGCAAGAATCTACTTATTCTTCATTTAATTTCTCTGAAAAACTTGTCAAAATTAAATTGACCAAAAGGGTGAGGTTTACTTTTATACTTTCACTTTTCTTCCATTGTTCTATTGGTAAATCTTATTCTCATATACACTAACTGAATATTCAAATAATCATCATACTTAAGGTGATAGGATATGTCAATATCACTGACATATTCTATGTCACAATAGAAAGTTTTTTACTAAATTTTATGAGACAAACAAAAAACAACCAGTTAGAATAATACAAACATGAAATTTTTAATGAAAAAAAAAAGGGAGGGTTTTGTTTTTTAACCTGATTGAACCCAGGGACACTTCTCCACTGATCCACATTCTTAATCCTTTTTAATATTTCTTTAGAAACAGAATGCCTTGGGGTTTCTTAGGACCTCACAGAGTTGCTGAGGTTATCTTTGAACTTCCTAAGCCAATGGAATTATAAATTTATGCCACTGTGATCAGTTAGCTAAAGTATTTTTTTTGTGTGTGTTTGAGGTGCTGGGTATTGAACCCAAGACCTTGAGCATGAAAGGCAAGCACTCTATCAACTGAACTATATCTCTATCCCTAATTAATGTATTTTTAAGGATGAAGATATTGTTCATTCAAGTTACTGGAAATTATTCTGAATTATTAATAGAGGTGTTAGCTATCAGAAGAGTTTATTTTCATTCTAAAATTATCATTTAATAGTTTATGGTTTCTTTTTAACTTCAACTTAAACACATAACACATTTTCAGATTTATTGATATAATTACTATGCATATTTAAGGTGCATAATTTTATCTTTTGACATATGAACACATCCATAAACTAGCTCAATAATCAATTAATATATCCATTGCCCCAAAGTATTTTGTAGTACCATTTTAATGTTTCTATCTTCTGCTGTTTTATACCACCTTTTATTTAATGAATTTGATCTTATTTACCAATGTTAATACTGGACCAGAATTAAAACTATACAGATCAATGAATTATTACAAAGGGAATATACTATATAACTACTAATTTTATCAAGAGATAGAACATTAATGATGCTACAGAAAAGTGCACTAGCCTCCTGTCTCCCTAGTGGTAACTATAACTGTTCTGTTTAAAGTATTATTTCTTTTAAAATAAAACAAATAAAAAACAGAAGTGGGTTTGTTTATGTATTTATTTATTTATACAAAAAAGGGGGTTGATAAAATAAAGTAGCTCATTATTTGGGAAACCAAACCTGACCCTAGTCTTGCTTAATGCTTTGCTGGTGAAGCAAATTTGAGGCATCAGAATGAAGATAGCTCACAATAAAAAGGGGATAGCTCAGAATGTCAGGGTTGATGTATTAAGAGTGCACTTATGAGAGGTTACCTGAGAAAAAAGGATTGGTTGAATGGGTTGAAAGAAAAAAGAGTGGATATGTGTTACTGGTGACAAGCTGGAGAGCTCAGATAGAACAGATAAGAAAAGTGCCTAGAGAGAAAGAAATTACAATGCTTGGGAGAAAAAAACAAAAAGTGTGGCACCTCTGGTAAAGCTCTAAGAGTAGAGAGCCAAATGTGTGGCATAGTTGTTTGATTGTACCATTAACTTTTGGTTCTTAGGGATTTCTAAATATGAGACCAGTGGTGTAAGTATTATGCTGTCACAATATTTCCTGTCTTCTCTCACTTGGGATCCATCTTTATCTCATCTCTGCATCTTATATTTCCTTAGCAGTTTTTTCTTCCTCCTCAGATCCATTCTCCTTCACCAGTTTTTCTTCTACTTTATCCATTTTGCCTATTCTTCCACTGTGTCCTTCAGATTTTTGATTTTCAAGTATGCCACTTTTTTTCTATGCTTTTTAGTGACATAGGCTTGTGGGAATCTTAGGTACCAGAACCTTGATGTAGGAGGCCTGTATTTTGGAAGGTGGTGGCAAATGTAGTCTAGTTTGGTGGTAAAAGCAGCAGTGGCAGCTACCTGTTGGAGCACTCTAAGAATATTATGGTATATGTCTATTCTATCAAAGATTAGAATTGATGGCTTATAAGGTATAAGTAAGTAGATAGTACCAAACCAATTTTCAAAGTGGCTAAAGAATTTTGCATAGCCTACAGAAGGGTTTGACAATTCATTCACTAAACATGTTTGTAATTTTTAATCTTTTTAAAAATTGAGACATTTTGCCTTTTTATTTGCTGTTTTTCTTCCTGATGAGTATGCAACAGTGTACTGCCTTTAGAATTAACTTATCTAAGTTGTATTGATTTATTCTTCTATTTATGTATTTATGTGGCAGTTAAATATTTACTCATGTGAAGTGGATTTAGAAACACATTGACTGTGCTTTATTCTTTTGGTATGTCCTTTTTCCTCAATAATATAACACTTCATTGATTCTGCCTTGTAAACCTTTTGCTACATATGTAGCATGATCTATCATGATCACTGGATGTTCATTGATCTATCTTTGTGATCTATCATGATCCATCTTTGATCACTGGATGTACATTGATCTAAAATTTTAAAAAGTGGCCTTCAAAGATATCAGTACAAAAAAAAACGTACAGAGAAATATCTTAGAAATTGAATAAATGAGATAAGTGACATTCGTAGATTCCCCATTCAAAGTATTCAGATAAGCACAACCATATGTATTATAAGAGGATGACGGAGGATATGCACAAAGGTTGAATGAAGTATTAGTTGGAAAAATCCAAAGCTCCATGGGCTTGGGATAGTTTTCATGGTTTGAGGCAAAAACCAGATAAGACCTGCTCTCTGGACATGGCTCACAGCTGGGTTTGACTCTGTCTAATGAGCTTGCTTACATTTGGTTGTCCACAAATTTTGTTTCTTCAGGATTTTGGAGACAGTGCATGATGCCATTCTTTATCCATCTCACATTTGTGAATCTTTAACCTTTATTCATCTGGCCCAGGGTCCCTTCTATTTCTTTATTCTTCTGTGAATGAAATTTCCTTTTCTGTGATTCTGTCAAGTACAGTGTGTAAGGATAAGCTCATTGGAGGATTGGCCATCTTTTGTGCTATGGTTCCCAGATTCTGTGGTGTTTGGAACTTACAATCTGTTGCAATATCACCATGTTCTATAAAAAGTTAATTTGTCTATCATTATGCTTTTGAAAGCTATATCACCATTAGAAGAGAAACAGTTGTGATCACAAGGCAAGGAATACCAGCAGCCACCAGAAGATAGAATAATTCTTTTTAAGAGCCTCTGGAGGGAGTGTGGTTTTGCTAATACTTTGATATTTATCCTTTGTCATGATAATGAAAATATCTATAATTATGTAAGAATGCGTTTCTATTGTTTTAAGCTGTTATTTAGTAGCAATAAGAATCCAGGTATTTTTTGTTTTGTTCTGTTTTTTTATTGTTGTTGTTGTTTTGTAAGTTGAATTGACCATATGACCAAACTGAATCATGCTAAGGTGGTAGGTTTTTATGAAATCATTTTTTCTAAAACTAAGTGGAATACATTTTATTATTTAAAGTGAGCAAAAGAGTAGGACTGACCTGATTGAAATTTATCAGACTTTTATTTATTTATTTGTTTTAGATTGGCAGATTTCTTTTTGGCTTCATGTTCTACTTGATCGAGAACATAAAATTTGCTGGCTTATGTTTCTTTCACCTCTTGTTATGAGTGAAAGTGTTTGTATGTTTTGGTGGTTTTGTCTTTTTGTTTCCTAAATTGTAGGTACTGCTATTTGAGATTTCCTCCAATGTTTTTAACTTGGTCAAAGTAAGGGGTACTTCAGCTTTCTTATCACTTGCTGTATTAATTTTTTTTCTTTTCCCAAATGAGAAATAATAGTTTGAAAAGTGGATGTTTTCAAGGTCACAAAAAAATGAACTGTGTAAAAGTAGGAAAAATGGGAAGGAATGAAAAAGCCACCCAAGTGTGTGTTCTTGGTCTTGTGGCCAATTGAATAAGGTGGTGAGTTTCTACTTGATTGATCTCTAAGGTGAGCTGCCATTTGTGTAGATAAAAACTTGAATCAAGTATTAATTTGTCTATGTCCAGATAGAACTGTTTTTTTATTTCTAATTTGTTTGAGTATTGTCACCGTGGGTATTCATGGATCTCTGCACTTTTTACTGTGTAGTGTTCAGTGACATTGAAACCACAGTAAAATTTTTCTGTAACTTTAAAAAGATGTAACCAAAATATTCAGTAGAACATAATACAGTCAGTATAATAAATAATATATCCCACTGTTTAAACGGTTTCTAACCCTGTAAATAATGATATTTAAAATTTATTCTAAGGAATATGTGGCATATATGATAGAAAATCTTCCCAAAAGTACCCATCTAATATTGTAACAAAACATCACTAATACATTTTTATAGTTATTTCTCAGTATTATTTATTAAATTTGTTCTTGGCATATCATTGTCACAGTTTTACTTCCCTGCCTAAGTTTTATAATATGTTAGCATTTTTTTTTCTTTTTTGATACCAAGGATTGAACCAAGGGATGCTTAACCACTATGCCACATCCCCAGGCCTTTTTATATTTTTATTAAAGATAGGGTTTGCTGTGTTTCTTAGTGCTTCACAAAGTTACTGAGGCTGGGTTTATACTCATGATCCTCCTCCCTCTTAGTCACTGGGATCTTACACATGTGCCACCATGCCTGACATTTATTAGCAATCTTATGATTAATACTTTTACCTCTTAGATTTTTTAAATATATATTTTAGTTGCAGATGGACAAAATACCTTTATTTTGTTTATTTCCATGTGGTGCCGGGGATCAAACCCAGTGCCTCATGCATGCTAGGCAAGTGTTCTACCACTGAGCCGTAACCCTAGCCCTTCTCTTAGGATTTTTTTTTTATAACCTATGATTAATTTGAACACAAATTTTAGAGTGTATTTTGGGACTTACAATGCATAGATAATTGTAGACATTTATAGTAGTTGCGCAAAGGATACAAGAAAATAAACAGTCTGGGGTAAGGTTTTTTATTTTTTGTATTTAGAAAACTCATATAATATTGATTGAAATGTTAAGATGCAAATTATAATCCTCATAGCAACAACTAAAAATAGAATAGAGTGTCATTGAAAGACTAGTAAAGAATGAACTGAGTAGGATAATTATTTGTTTAAGAATTTTCATAGGCCCTGTAGTCCTAATGGTCCAAAATAAGAAATAGTTCAAATGTTCTTGAATGTTGAAATGAACAATTTGTAGTGCATCCATAAAATATAATAGTAGTAATCAATACAAAGGAACACATTATTGAAACGCACACCCTGATTGATTCTTATAGATACAGTATAATTTAGCAGCTGGATTTAAAATTATACTACATGGTTTCAGGCAGAATGAAGGTATGGTAAAATATCCACTATAGTAACTTGCTTTTAGGGAACAAAAAGTTTTGTGGGAAAGAATATAGTTTTCTTGAGATGATGTAAATATTCTGTGCTAAAAAGCAGTGAAGGTTTTTATTAATGTGTTTGTCAAAACTGTACAGTTGATATCTGTGACATTCAAGATATGTACATATGATCTCACCAAAGAATGAATATACAAGGAGTGGGACTGGTCTAGGTTGGGGAATGATTAGAAGCATAGAAGAAATAAATATGTCATTGTAATAAGCAGATGTTGAATCTAGATAACTGTTATAACATTCACTTTATTTATATACATTTTATATTTATGTGAGAAAACATTTCTGTGCTGGTTCTTAAGATCCTGTTTGATTTTGGATATCATAGATGGGGAAAGTGATTTATTCTGTCTTTTCAAAATTTGTTTAATTTTAGATAATTTCTGAACCTTTACATAAATGCTTTGTATGTTTTTTATACATATGTCATATTTCAGTGAAAATTTTGAACGTTATATTTGTGAAGTAATTAGGTATATGAGAATAACAGCAACAGTTTGTGATTTGGTTCAAATCTCAAGTTGTATATATTTATTTTTATTTGGTGCCGAGGATCGAACCCAGTGCCTCACACATGTTAGGCAAGCACTCTACCACTGAGCCAGAATCCCAGCCCTCACTTTAGATTTTAATATTTTAATAAATCCATGTTCTAACACTTGGATGTAAGTCTTTTTATTTCAGTCACAATTTGGTATGCATTCTATTATTCATTTATTTATTTGTTTGTTTGTTTGATTGTTTGTTTGTTTATTCTTCTCCGTACTGGAAATGGAATCAAGTGGTGCTTTAACCACCGAGTTATAGCTTTATTTACTTATTTATTCATTTTATTTTGAGACAGGGTCTCATTAAGTTACCAAGCCTGTCTTGAACTTTCAATTCTCCTGTATCAGCCTTCTCAGTTTCCAGAATTACTGGCATGCATCATAACACATCACTTAAAACACTTTCTGTAATAATTTCCCCAATAAAATTCTTTTCTGCAATGATATTGTTCATGAAAGGCATTAAGGACTGCATCCTGTGCATGGTGTATTCTCACCCCGCCCAAACACATTATCTTTTGGTACCAGTGATTGAACTCAATGCACTTGACCTTTGAGTAATATCCCGAGCCTTATTTTTTATTTTATTTAGGTACAAGGTCTCACCAGGTTGCTTAGTGCTTCACTGTTGCTGAGGCTGGCTTTCAAATCATGATCCTCCCTAGCCACTGGGATTATAGGCATATGCCTCTGTGCTTAGCCTCAATAAGTTTTAACTGGGTTTAATGAGAAAAAAAAATGACTATCAAAGATCAATTTATGCAAAGGATATCAGTTAGACACCGATGATCATTTGGTTTGGATAACTGACCCCTAATGGTTCATGTATTATAGCTTGGTCCACAGGGTGTTGGATGTGGTGGAAATTTACAGGTAAGGCATAGAGAGTGTTGTTTAGTTCATTGTAGAGTAAGGACTTGAAGGAAATTGTGGATCCCTTGTGGTATTTAAGTTTAGTCTTTCCATGTTCTCCTGCCATAATGTGCTGCCTCACCTCAGGCATAATTTTTAAATACCAATTACTTATCAACAAAAATCTCCAGAACTTTCATTCAAAATAAGATTTTTCTTTTTATTAGTTGAATATCACAGGTACATTTTAAAGTTAGAAAACCCTGACTAACAAATTGGGTGAGTCTGAAAGGCCAAAGTCTTACATGTATTTGCAACACATTCATTAAAAGATGTTCATTCAAAGAATTGGATTTTAGTTTTGCTACACATGCTAATTTCTTCCAAATTAAAATAAAAACAAACAAACAAACAAATCCCACTGAATCCTAAGTCCCTCTCTCCAGGAATATAGATTAAATTATTTTAATGAAATTTGGATTAGGGGAATTTGAAGAGCCTTTCAGGTGATTGTACACTTCAACCAGACTAGGAACCATTGGTTCACAATTGAAAATTTGCGCATTTTAGCCTTTTTAGGTGGTGGTTCTTAAAAAAGGGGTTTTCCATTTTGGAAAATAAATAAATAAATAAAAGGACAATTTTCTTACATACCCAGCTATTAAAACAAATGGCTGATGGAGGAAATTTCTTCTCAGTAGATCTATCTTGATCTCTTGTTTTCATACTAAGAAATTATTCCATCAAAGAATTTGTAGGTTTAGCATAGTTTAAAAATTATAAGTAGACTGCAAATAAAAAAAAAGAATGAAAGAAGATGCAGATATATTATGTTTGCTATGTACATTTTAACTATTATTCCATAATGAGAAATAAACAAATGAATCATTTACCTTCATTTCCTAAACATAGCCCAAATCTATTTAAACTTTTCCCTATTTTAAAAGAGTCTTCAGTGTTCTCTTGAAAGTTTTTTAATAGTAAAAAGTAGTAAAGGATGTGAAGCTAAAAAGAATTGTGCTTCTATTACAAAGTTGTCCTTCTTCAGTTCCACAAATTCCTAGAAAAGTTGCATGATTATTGTGGCCTAGCAAAATCTTTGAGTTTTTGAGTCAGGCTGTAGTGATTCTGAATCTCAAACCTGGCTAGCTTCTTAGAACATATGGTCTTATAAAATTTTATGAATTTAGAATAGTTACATAAATGTCATCTGAAAGAAAAGGAAAGGGCTGGGGATGTGACTCAAGCAAGCGGTAGCGCGCTCGCCTGGCATGTGTGTGGCCCAGGTTCCATCCTCAGCACCACATACAAATAAAGATATTGTGTCCGATGAAAACTAAAAAATAAATATTAAAAATTCTCTCTCTCTCTCTCTCTCTCTCTCTCTCTCTCTCTCTCTCAAGAAAAAAAAAAGAAAAGGAAAAAAGATATGAACTGCAAAAATAGCTCCAGTTTTTCATCCTTCCCTTTATCCAGGCCATTGACAATGTTCTTTTGTATTTGTTCTTATTGACAAGTATATGTTTGCCAAGACTTGAATCTAGAATGGCTTATATATTTCAGCCAGCAAAATAGATCGAGTATGTAAATGTGCTGGTATAATGCCTATGCCTAAAATGTCTTGAATTCTCCCTGATTTTTTATTGTAAAGCCTAACATCTCAAGGTGAAGAAGCTCAGATTAGGCATAAGAAGGAGAAGATCTCACGTGAATGAGAATGAAAATGCCACAGTGGACCACAGGGCTACCATATTAAGTAGCAAAGTATATTCCTAAAGGAGGCTAGAAGAAATCAGAAATATAGCCCAGCTAAACCCAGTCTAAATTGGGTTTACCCACTTACTAATCATTTTAATCCTGAATTATTCTATTTGGGATAAATTCTAATATTTGATAGCTCATCAACAAATATACCCAATGGAAAAAGGGTGCCAGAATTTAATACATGCTGATTTCAAATTAACTGAGTAGAAATAGGAATGCAAGAAATACTAATTTTATTTTTCCTGATTTAATGTTTAAAGTCCTATTAAATGATTTTTAATTATGTAGACATGCATATATACATGAAAATATGTTACTGGTATTTAAACTCACATCATACTCTATACCAAAACAAAACAAAACAAACAAACAAGCAGCAACAACAACAAAAAAATAAAAATAAAAAAACAGACAACCATAGCACATATCTAGGGTGAAGGCCCAATGGCAAAGTAAGAAATTTAATCTCTTCTTTCACATCTAAATTTTAGTGTCAAGTCACAGACAGATCTAAAGACAGGAGAGTCCTTCCCCTTGGGTTCACATCATACATTGTTTATAGTTTAATATGTGGAAGGAGTTGAATCTTACCAGGCATCAGTTGGGATACTTTGCCTGCCATTGGGGACTCTCATCTCATAGCACCCTGCTGTGTCTAATACAAATTATTTATTTAAAATTTGGTTCAACGAAGGGGATTTGGGAAGGAAGACATGTTTTCTCACCTCTGATAGGAATGGAGGTTTCATTTCATTTTCTGAGGTCATGGGAACCAGAATGCTCAGATACACACTTGAAATGTGGTAGTCATTTGCCACATGTGTTTAATCAGTTCAATCAATCTGATTTCCTGTTTTTTTTTTTTTTTAATGTGTATCCATTTCCTTTCTTAGTTAAAATAACTGACCACCCTGCTCTGAAATTTCTTTTAATTTCACACTTTATTTTAACCTTTGTATTACTTTTTTGATAAAATATAGATCAGATAAACTTGGGCAAACCCAAGGAACTACCATATACTGGAGGTTTGAAAAAAAAAGTCCTCAAAAATTAAAAGTATTCCTGGTTTCATAGATTTTTTTTTTTTTTTTCTTACCAGGGATTGAATCAGGGATGCTTAAATATTAAGTCATATCCTCAGCCCTTTTTTATATTTTATCTAGAGCAGGATCTCGCTAAGTTACTTAATGCTTCACTAAGTTCCTGAGAATGGCTTTGAACTTGCCATCTTGATGCCTCATCCTCCCATGTTGGAATTACAGGCATGTGCTTCATTGATTATTTTGAGTTTTTACGCATGAAGGTATGAAAAACTCTTGTATTGTTATTTGTATATTTGAATGCAGAAAAAATTCTTTAAAAATTTTAATTTATGAGCAATATTTTTTCTTTAGTGTTCTACTTCAGTAATATTCATCAGCTTTTTTTGGACCATTGGCATTTGCATCACTAGAAAGCTTGATGCATATTCAAACCTAAACTGCACCCCAGAAATACAGAATCACAGTCTGTTCTTTAATAAATTCTTCAATTCATGGTTATACACATTAAAATTGAGAAGCACTCTTCTAACTCAGTATAAAATTCTCTTCTGAGAAATATGCATAATTTATCTTATAAAATATAAACATAACAATTAAGATATATATTCTGATGTTTGCCTTAATTTTGCATTTTATTTCATGGAAGTGTAGTATATACACTGATGTTTTTGTTGCTTATTTATTTTGTACTTATTTTATTCTCTTTTGAATGCATTTTCTTTCCTCAAAGATAGGTAATACATTAGAGTACACCACTCTGTTGAAAAGTATATTGAATTTTGAGGTCACTCTCCTATGTTAGAGCCAGTTCTTTTAACTCTCATTACAACTTGTATCAAATTAAAATCATCAATTTATTACAACTTGTGACAAGTTAAAACTGTCAATTTATCACAACTTTTGTCAAATTAAAACTCTGCCAACCATGATCATAAGGTTGATGTTATATGTATTTATTCATTTTTATTTCAGGAGCCATTAACATTTAGGGATGTGGCCATTGATTTCTCTGAAGATGAATGGAAATACCTGAATCCTGCTCAGCAGAATTTATATAGAGATGTGATGTTAGAGATTTATAGAAGCCTGGTCTTTCTGGGTGAGCATAAATTTCCTTCTGAATCCCTAATTTCATTATCAATAGGTATTTTTCTTCCTTTGTAGAATATATCTTGGCAGCTTCCATTCCACATGATAAAATTTTCAGATCCTTCTTTTTAGAATAAAGATCAGGCATTGGTGTAGAAATGAAAATGTTAAAGATTTTTTTTTATGTTTAATCTATATTTTCTTTACAGTTTTGATAGTTCAAAGCAGTCCTCACAATCTAGAGACTGAAAATGCTTCCAAAGTATATTAGTGCTTCTCCCAGGAAAAACATTATAAATAAATAATTTTCTGGAATCTCCTGTTTTCTTTTATTCCTAATGAGGACAACATTAAGAACCATCAATAGTTACAATGAGATTACCAAAATGTGTCATATTCCATTTTCCAATAAAGCCATCTTGCTGTATTTCAGTCTGCCTTGGTCAATGTGCTGTCCCAAGAAATAACTGTAGAATTTGAAAGAAAATTGACACTAACAATATATCCAAGTGTGTAGAAATCAATGAAAAAAATAATAAACTGTTAAAGAGGAAGCCACAGTTTAAAATGTTAATTGAGAAGCTAAAATTCAACAGAAATGCTTTATACAAACCTCAGTTTATTTATTTATTTTTTGCAATCAGATAAGAGCATACCCTGCCCTGTATTTACCATGCTTCCTAATTCTAGAAGCTCCTCTTGTTCTCCAATAATATCACTACATTAAAATTAACAAAGTACTCCCTAATGCCTTTGAGGATTTGCATAATCTGACAGAAGTTTATTGATCTTCCCAGGGTGGGGGTGTGCACGGGGGTATCACTAGAAAATCTGTGCATATGTCTGAATAATTCTAAGTTAATCCATTGTAATACATAATATTGTAGAACAGTTTCTCTAATATTGTTTATCTATTCAAATTTTTTTATCAGAGCTTTTTATACAGGCTTATACTGCATTTTCTTTGAAATATTTTTGCCATTTTATTAATAGCAATGATTCACAATGCCTTTTCCTTGTGGCTGTATAAGTATAGCTGAGAATTGTAATTTAAAGAGATTTTTTTAAGTAATAGTTATTAAAAATTTTGTGGGTTAAATTTTCTATATTCTTGTGTCTCTTTCTGAGTTCCATTCTAAAGTAGCTTCAGTGTTGTTCAGTACATTTTCTTACATTGGTGATTTTTTTTTTCATTTTTATACCCATATGTTATAACTGAATAGAAATATTCATTTCTTCTTGCTTCAGGACAATATTAAGTAAAATTAAAATACACGTAATCCATGTGCCTGTTTTCAATTATGTTATATATGCTTTTACATACTTGTGTAAATATTATCCCTGTTTTGTTTATGATTTATATGTAGTACTTTGTTTATTTGACTATTCATATAATTTATCTAAATTTTATTATATAAATACATATAAATGTGTATGGATACTGCAGATTGAAATCAGGGTTGCTATAATACTGAGATACATCTCCAGTTTTATAGTTTTATTTTGAAACAGATTCTTGCTAAGTTGCTGAAGCTGGTTTTATATTTCCATTTCCATTTCCCTGCCTCAGCCTTCCCAGCAGCTAGAATTACTAGCATATTCATCACCTCTACATAAATGAATTTGTTCTTTTATGTAGGAGTAAAACTTAAGCATTTCAAAGGTAGCTTACAAAGATTTCCACAATTCTGTTTATCTTTTATATATTTTTCAAATTTTAATTTTGATCAAAACCATTAACTAACTTACTTATACTTAAACCTACAGTCTTACATTCAAATTGTTTTGTAACATATTTCTAGAAAGTTTATTTTTACACAAAAATAAAATTCGTTTATCCCCAAAACAAGTGCTCATGTATCTGTCACCCTTCCATCTCAGACACCATTCCTTCTTGCTTGCCCTAAAATTGAAGGCTAATTACTCTCAGTTTTGTTAAGTATGTCTTACTCATCTAACTTCATGTTGAAATAAAACTATTGAATATTGTAGCTTTCATTATTTTTATATCAGGATACATTTTCTTTATTTTGAATGGTTAGTTATTTATGTACCCTGGATACTCCATACCACTTTTAAAGTAACTTATTTTTTCCTGCTAAAATAATATTGAGTGTTTGATAGTTGTTTTGTGTTATTCTTAGCTTATTAAATCACTTTGTGTGGTATAGGGCCTTTTTTCTTCTACCATGGATGCTTAACACCTGAGTCACATGCACAACCCTTTTTAATTTTTATTTTTGAGTCAGAGTCTTGCTAAGTTTCTAAATCTGGCTTTGAAGTCACATTGAGGAATTTTTGGTTACAAATTTCCTTCAGAGTCCCAACTAATTATAATAGAAAAAAATGTCAATATTAATTTTTTTGTTCTTTTTACCTGGTTCCTTTGAGATTATATTTCCATAAACTATTGAAAAGATTCTCTCTCTCTCTCTCTCTCTCTCTCTCTCTCTCTCTCTCTCTTTTTTTTTTTTTTTTTTGGTGGTATAGTGAATTCAACTTGTGGGCACTCAAACACTGAGGCATATTGCCAGCCCTATTTTGTACTTTATTTAGAAACAAGGTCTCACTGAGTTGTTTAGCACCTCACTATGGTTGAAGCTGGCTTTGGACTCACAGTCCTCCTATCTTACCCACCTAAGCCACTGGGATTACAGGCATGCACCACCACACCCAGCAAGATTGACTCTTAATGTAATTGACTCTTAATGTAAATAATACTTTTTTAAATTTTCTATTCCCTGTTTACTATTCCAATACTATTTTGTTCCTTTGCATTAATTGGGGACGCATGTCCCGTAGTATTACTTGGTTATTTTCAATCATGTTGAATTCTTTCAGTGTTTGCCTTCTATATTTGGAAAATATGATTTGTGCTACATGTGTATTTACTACTATTGTATTCTAGAAATTGACCACATTTACCATTATATAATATTCTACTTTGCCTCTAATTATTTCTTATATTATCATCTGCATAATTTTGAATGTAATATTCTTTTCATCCTTTTGGTTTTAGTATATTTGTGACCTTATATCTAAAGGAAAACTCCTGTAGACTTAGATCTGACATAAGTACATATATTTAGGTTTAATCTTATTGGTTACATTATGTGTTCTGATTAGTTTTTTATAATAGATTATTTGTACTTAAATTACTGATGAAGAAGAACTTACTACTTTAAGCTTTTGAAGTTTGGGTTATTTCTTATAGTTTTTCCTACTTTTAAAAAAACACTTTAATTTGTGGCTCATATATTTTTTTAAGTAATGTTTTGATACCTCCCTATTTTTCTTTATATCATCTATGACAAATTTCTTTATAAATTTGAAGTCACATAAAAGTTCTTCAAAGATGGTAGAATGAGTTGAGCATAATGTTTTCATGTTGATGTATGAATTATGACCATCATCATGTACAGCCAAAAGATTGGTAATTTATTCTTCATGTATGTATGATATGTCAAGATACATTACACTGTCATATTAACAAAAATGAACAAATAAGAAATAAAACTACTTAGTTTGCACTTTATTCTAAACTGAACTGACTTTGGTTTCTTATAAAAATCGGTGACTTTACATGTCTTGTCATGATTTGTTATTGATATCATAGCTGTTTTTTTATAATCTATACCAATTAACAAAGATTTATGATAATTTTTATGCTTTAGTCTTTCAAATTCTGTAGCAGAATTCAATGTTTTATGCACTACCATGACAGTAGAATGGAATTTACATTTGTGTATACTTTGCTTTTCTCCCTTTCAAATTTTTATGATTTATACTGTTGTGTAACTTTATTTTATTGAAAGAATTTCCTTTAGTGTTTCTCTTAGAACAGGTCTAAAAGTGAGGAAATTTTTGAGCATTTACATATCTTGATAACATGTATGTTTCTTTAGCTTCAAAAAATAGTATTTGTGTATACAGAATTCTAGATTAGTGTCTTTTGTCTTTAAACACACATGACTAAATGCTCCAATTCCTTTCTGGAAGATGTCTGCTAAGAATTCAACTATTTAACAAATAGAAGTATCTTTACCGATGACTCATTTATTTTTCTGTATTTTTCTGGGTTCTATCAAAAATTTTTCTTGAAGAGTTTTAAAAAGTTGAGTATAAATGCTTTATCTTGAAGCTTTTAATTAAGATTGTTAAATTTGATATTTTTTTCTCCCACATTTCTAATTTATCAGACATTGTTTCTTAAAGAATATTTCTAATACACAATTTTCCATTTTTCTATTGCTAATTTTTTAAAACTAAATTTCAGTCACTTTTCTTCATTGTTAATTAGTTCTTTAATTATGAATCAGTTGGTTACTTGGCATTCTTTAGATAATTAACAACTCTCAATTTCCCAAGTGTCAATTTATAGTGTTATATAGTGTCTCTGCTTGAGTCAATTTTCTCTTTTTGTTTGTGTGTTGTTAGTTTTCTTGATGTTTTTCCACTTAAAATCCCTTTAAAAATACATGATTATAGTCGTTTTACAAAAGGTTTGAAAGTTACTGAATAAACAAAAATTGGTTAGATGCAATGATACATAACTGTAATTTTAGATAATTTGGAGACTGAGGCAATAGAATTGCAACTTTAAAATGAGCTTCTGCATCTTTGTGACATCCTGTCTCAAAACATATAAAAATGTATATATAGAAAGTCTATGGATGTAGTTCAGTGATAAAACACCCCTGTGTTTTATTTTAAGTTACATTTCCCCCAAACATAAAAGAAAAGAAATAAAGGAGAAAGTTGTTTTCTGCAACATTTGAGTCACATGTGGAATCTGAAAAAGTTGGACTGAGAGGCTGTAATGTGACAGTGTTGTCACAGCATAGTGAAAGTTTGAGTGTTGTGTTCCTGTGAAATCTTAAGATCATTTTGGAAGTGCTCACAAGTTTGTCACCATTTCAGGGTGGATTTTGTATATTTCTTTAGTAATAATGGGCTTAGATTATACTGCTTATGGATATTTTCCTGACCTTGGTAAAATTTTATATATTTGCAGAGTATATTCACCACAGTCTAATAAGTGGAATAATTTGTTATTTTAATTTCTTTCAGGAATGTCTCCTCATCAAATGCTAGAAATTTCAGCAGAGCAAGGAATAAACTATTTATGGCAAACCATGAAAAATGGAAGGTATGGAAACTATGACAATAAAAATTTACTTTTAAAGAAGGTATGGAAAATTGTGGGACAGAGGGAAGGTCACTAATTTATCTTAATGAATGTAACAAATGCATGATGATTATTTAAAATGAAGTCAGTTTATTTATTATATAACATCTTAGAAGACTCCTCAGAGTGACAATATGTGTCAAACTACGTATATAAGCAACATTTCAGGCCATTATGAAACTATCTTCAAAATACCTTCAAAAAAATAATCATTCAGCCAGTTCTCTCAGTTTCAAAAATATGATTAGAAATATTTATTTAAATAAAGAAATCAAAACAATGATTAAATACTGATTAATTAGTTATTTTTAAAAATGATTACTAATCTGTACATGAGTGCACATTAGACTAATGTCTGCAAATTATTAATATAATACTGCAGTACTCCAATCTGAAAATACTATGGTGTGATAAAAAAGTAATTTTCTACACAGTATAGGTGAATTCTTTCTGTTTTAAACATACCTATAGTATTTCCACTTACAGACATGGAAAACACTCAGATTATGGAAAAATGGAAGAATAACAGCGAGTTTCACTAGTTCATTTCAGTTGACAAGAACTATTCAGTAATTAAATATTTTTTTAGGTGGAAGTTTGATAATCATTGCTTTTTAAATGAAACAAGAATTTAAAAAAAAAAAAAATGAAGAAGAGGAGGAGGAGAAGCAACTAGGTCTTTCTAGAAAACACCAAATAGTGCACTCCTTATCTGTCATGGATGGCAATTCAAGCAAAGGAAAGACTCAAGGAATTCTTGGCACAAGGCTCCCAGAATATCCAGAGTCCCTGTGGCCTACAGGTCTGCATCAAGCCCCAAAAGCAGACTTGGGGACCTTATTAAAATACTGGGAAGGCTTCTGAGATAAGTCTGGGTGCAAGTGAAGAGGTAGAAAACACTTCTGGGTAAGGAGTAGCAGGATGGGTGTTGGGGCAGATTAGGGGAGGTGAAAGACTAAAGGTTGTAAATCAGAAAATTCTGCAGAAAATTAAAACCACCATACTTAGCAGGTAAGGTGACCTTTGAAGGAGGCATGGCTCACCATCAACCATCTCCACTGTAGAGAACAGTGTTCCAGTCTCTCTTTGGCATATCATGAGTGTTTCTACACTTTCAGAAGCACATTTTTTTAAGACACTCCATTCTGGGACTCTCCCTGACTTTTGATAATTTGAGTCAAGGGCATCTATAAATTCATTTCTAATTTTAATTCCACTGGAAATGATCTTGGTGTACATTCAGTGCTATTTAAAGGCTCATAAGTTAGCAAAGTCCTCCATTCGATTGCTTCACTTTCCATAGCAACAACATCATCAGTAGAACTCCAAGTTGGAATCTGAAAAGATTTGCGTATTTTGTGGGGGGTTTTTTTGTTGTTGTTGTTTGTTTGTTTGTTTGTTTTGTAGGATGGGGTTTGCTCTTATACATAGGAAGGAAAACATTTGAAGCGTCAAATCCAGAGACTTCCTGGATCACATCCATGTCTCCAGTAAGCTTAATACTGTTGTTATGAGATTCTTCTGAGTCCATAGCCCTAATTATCTGGCCATCCCAAGGAATGTGCCTTCAACAAATGCAAAGTGTCTTCTTTCTCATTTTGGTTAGCTAGTTAAACAGGGATTTTTAGCAGGAGTCATAGTGATAGTGATTTTTGGTAGATAGTTAAGAATCCAACACAGAAAGGCAACTGAGAGAAAAGCACTGTGGTTACTAAAGGTTTTGGCCAAGACACCAGCTGGCTTGTCCACCAGGAGGGGCCAGAACTTGGCATGAGCCAAGGTGTGCAGCACATGTACTCATTCTGGTAAAGGAAAAAGCCTGATTCAGATGGACATGTGGATTGGCAACCACTGGGGCTAGTTAGGGAGGAGTTGGCCTTTACAAGGGTGGACTTGAGACACAATAGTATATTCCTGGGCATAGCTCAAGGGGTTAACATTTTGTCAGCATGACACAGCAAATGGAGTGTTTCACCTTCCACCCAGATCTTAGGCATTTTATCCTCCAGGGTTAGAAAACTACTGCTTCCTGTGATCTAGTCACCAGAATTTTGAAACTGACTGAATCCTTAGGCACTTAACAGTTACTAGTGTTACTCTCTGATAAAAGGCAGAAGAGAGTGCCATCACTGCAAACAACTGAAGTCTAAAAGCAACAACTGTCATTGGGATGGCCTCATAGCCTGCTGGGGAAAGAAATGTATACAAAGACACTGGTATCTGACTACTGCCCTCAGTTCTTATCACATTTCTCTTCAAGTAGAAGACTTTATCTTGTCTTACTCCAACTGCAAAAAAAAGGAAGCTCTGTTCATACAATCCTCCCCATATATTCACCTTGTCTTTGGAAAAAAGCATTGCCTGGTACTTCCTTCCAATAGAACCTCTCTCCAGGTTGCAGACTAGGACAGGAAAGCATGGTTACCACATAGCAAAACTGCTTAGTCCTTAGGAAAGTAACCAAGATACTTGCAAAACATTCTTTAATTATGGGAACCAGTTTTTTTGTTTGTTTGTTTGTTTGTTTTTGTTATAGCAGCATATAACCTGTTTCTGTGACTATTGTGCGTCACAGACCTGGCTGTGTTCCAGGAGGTTGAAGGCAGGAGGCACTCAACAGTTACTAGTGTAATGTCTGACAAAAGGCAGAAGTGAGTGCCATCACTGCAAACAACTGAAGTCCAAAAGCAACAACTGTCATTGGGATGGCTTTAACCTGGTTACTCAGAGATAATAATCCACAGTGGTAAGAAAGACTCTGAAAATTACTGATGTTTTTGTTCTTAAAGCCAATGTAATATGGGATTGTTCTTTCCAGGGGCCAAACCCAACACTGTGTGTGTGTGTGTGTGTGTGTGTGTGTGTGTTCATGCCTACAAGAAAACAGTATTTTAATTTTCCTGATTGGGCAACCCAGTCATGCACAGCTTTCCAATACTTCAGTCCCTAAAGGAAGGGCATGCAATCATGTTCCAACTCAAAAATCAGTTTTTCTTCCTGATTTGTCTAAAGGTTTCATAAAAGTTTCTCTGACACGTTTTTAGTGGCAGTATAATACGAACTACCACTTGGTATTACAACATGCAACACTGTTTAAATGTGGTTTTCACAGATTCTCATTTGTAAAGCACTCTTTGGTGGAAGACAAGTAGCTTGAGTAGTTCACAGTGCATCTACTGTAGACAATAACAAAACAAAAGCATTAAGGAATGTTCAGGTACAGGTTGTCCTAGAGTTCTAGGCTCAGGTGCTAGTGGGTGAGGTGTGTGTGGCAGTGCTGTGGGAACCTGAAACTTCCCCTGAACCCAAGAAGGCAGCTGAAAATATGTTAGTCACTTTTGAGGATAAATGTGTATCTTTAAATATTTCTCCACAGAGTTACTTAGAATTATACCCTTTCTCTAAATAAATGACAATATTTGCTACTGAGTCCGGTTTATGTTTCATTTAGTTACTGGAATACTTTGAAATATAGCATTGACTAAACATTCACTTAAACATTTCTATAGACAAGAGGTTAAAAAATAAAGAACATATTTCTGACTGTGATCAATCTCATTCTTATTTTACAAAAAGACTGATGTGTAGTTTTTCCTTGTGCTAAAACATGGAATTTTAATGAATGTGGGAAGATTTGTAGTTACCTACTATTGCTTAAAATAAATTCAGATATAGATAATTAGATCTCTACGTTTATGATAAATCATTCAAGATCTTTTGACAGGTCTGTACCCTAAGTAATTAGCACTATATTTATTTTTGTGTAAATCAGTATAATTCTGTGAAACTCATCAAAATTTAATACTTTTTTTAAGTCCTAGAAAACATCAGTGTGACCATTTAAAAAAGAAGGTTTATGAACACAATAAAAGTGAGAAAGTTTTTCATAAAGGCTCAAAATGTATTCATCCAAACTTTCATATCCAAGAAAAGAATTATCAATGTAAGGAATGTGAAAGAGCTTTAAATAAACTTGAAAGCATTACTGAACATCACATAATGCATACTGGAGAGAAGCCCTACGAATGTAAAGAATGTGGCAAAGCTTTTAATAAAAGAGCACACCTTTCTCGTCACCAAAGAATTCATACTGGAGAGAGGCCGTACAAATGTGAAGAATGTGGTAAAGATTTTAATCGAAAATCACACCTTATGCATCACCAAAAAATCCATACTGGAGAGAAGCCATATGAATGTAAAGAGTGTGGCAAAGCTTTTAATCAACCATCATCCCTTACTCGTCACCAGAGAATTCACACTGGAGAGAAGCCATACAAATGTTCAGAATGCGGCAGAGCTTTTGCTCTCAAGAAAACCCTTACTGATCACCAGAGAATTCATACTGGAGAAAAGCCATACAAATGTAAAGAATGTGGCAAAGCTTTTAATCGAGGATCACATCTTAATAAACACCAGAGTATTCATACTGGAGAGAAGCCACACAATTGTAAAGAATGTGGCAAAGCATTTAATCAAAGATCACGTCTTCTACAACACCAGAGAATTCATGCTGGAGAAGACATAGAATGTAAAGATTCTTATATTCCTACATTCTTGGCAAAGCCTTATAGGTCACCAGAGAATTTATACTGGAGGGAACCCATACAAATATAAAGAATGTGGCAAAACTTTTAGTCAAATTTCCAGCCTCTATGTTGACCAGAAAATTTATACTGGGGAAGAGCCATACAAATGTGAAGAATGTGGCAGAGTTTCTAAGTATGTTTCAAGTCATATCAGAGAATTCATAGTTGAGAATTTTTGGAAATCTATAAAATGAAAAGTCATTCAATGTACAGTCACACACCTTATTGATCACCAGACATTTTATACTAGAAAGGCAACTTACTATACTAAAAAGAAATGTGGCAAAGTTTTAATCAAAACTGACCATTTAAAAATTATCAAAGACATTATAGTAGTGATTACACCCTACAAACGTAAACAGTGTGACAAAGCTTTTAATGAAGGTTCACGTCTTAAAAAATCTCCACAGATTGAGTATTAAAGAGAAGCCCTATAAATGCCAATGATACATCAGAGCTTTAGTCAAATTTTTTTAAAAAGCATACTCTATCAAAACCTAATGCATACAATGTGTGCCGAAAACCCTGTAACTTGCATGCCTTGCATATCAGGAAAATATACATTATTGAGGAAAATTTTGATATATGAGAAATATAACAAGGTGTTATTGCATATGCTTCTGAATATAATAATTTTCAGGGAGATTATATATTAATAGAGAATGTGATATTACTTTTGTAGTAGCTTAAAATTTAATTGGCATAACTAGTTAATGTGATAGAAATAAAGAAATTCTTAGATAACACCATGGTACAGACTGTCAGGAACTGCCCTGGATGCAGATCCCTTCAATTCCTGATGCATCAGGTTCTGAACAATTACTGTCTTTAGTCTGGCATGGTAATCCCAGGTCACAGTAACTTCAGAGTTACCCCAGCTAGGATAACAAGGTATGCCTCCAAGAGTAGGTGTTACCCACTGAGGTTGAATTACACTCACTTGTTTCTTTGTAATCCTACCCCTTTGTTCTTTGGGGATAGAATGTTCCATGGAACTTCTCCTTGTGTATCTCCTATATAAGAATAAATAATTCCAGTGGCTCTCTCTTTCCATGGACCGTTAAGGTTGGAGAGCCATCACGGACTCTGAGAAGTTACTACTGTGTGTGCTTGTAATTTTTTTTGTCATTTTCTTTTTTTTTATATTTATTTTATTTTAGTTATCGGCAGATACAAAATCTTTGTTTGTATGTGGTGCTGAGGATCGATCCCGGGCCACACGCATGCCAGGCGAGCGCGCTACCGCTTGAGCCACATCCCCAGCCCTTGTCATTTTCTTAAGTTATTGCAATAGTCAAATTTTGTGAAGCCAGAATTGGGTCTCCAGTTAGGGTAGATGGCAATAAATGGAGGCCCCATTGGGATTCCAGAATAAATTTTAGAAATTTAGTGGGTTTGGTATTTTTCTCCAGAAGTTAAGCCCATTTAGGATTTCAGGGTATTATCAGTTAAGTTGGAGAAAATAAGTGAATTAGAAGAAAAACAATGTAACATTAAACTTACAATATCTGGATTTTTTTTTTCCTTTAGAAACAGCATACATTTCCTGCAACTCTTCGGAAAATAAATAGACATAAAAAATGAGAAATTAGAAAATTCAAAGTACCACAGAAATTAAGGTGATAAGGAATATCTTGCTAAGTTTTGCCCTCTTCCATGGGAAAAGTGATTTATAGATTTTTTTCAAATTTTTATATTTTGAAATACTAGGTAAAGATTTTCTGTGTTATATGTCAAGAATCCACAGTTGGAGAGTGAGAAAACAAAAGAAAAGTTGTTTTTTATTGTTGTTGGGTTTTGTTTGTTTGTTTAATGGTAAGGTTGTTACAAGGTGGGGGGGTGGATTTTTCTACTTTTAAAGAGGCAGTTTTTTTTTTTTTTCCCCCAGCTGTTTTGGGGCAGATGCAGGGCTTTGACCACTGCCCCCTGTGGAGCCGCCAGATAATTCTGCCTCTTGAAAACCCTAGTTTAACTGGGCACACGTTGCCTTAGAATTTGGTAATGGTGGCATCATCTGCTGAGGGGCCCATTTTTTATGTTAAAAGAGTTTTTGAGTTGCTCCCAGGAGAGTGAGCACTAAGGAAACAAAATGCAGGGAGATGGTCCTTTGAGAGTAGACTATCCGCTTACCCTGGCTCCGCAGTTCAGAGTGGGAAATGACAAAATTTTGGCATGGCCATCCAAGCACAGGCCCACTAGCACCAGCATAAACTGTTGGCACTTCCCTGGCTGTATCCCAAGCAGGAACCAACCAAGTAAGACCTGGACATCTGGGGAAATTTGGGGAGCAAACACAAGGGCAGGGTCACAGGGCAAACCCAAGCTGGAGTCAGCAGCTGCAGCCATGACCATCAGCCCCGCTTCTCCTGCCTCATGCCAACTGGCCCATCAGCCAGGGGAACACAAGGTCATCGCTTCAACCTCCCAGACCCTGGGGGAATGGCGAAGTGCCGCAAGATGTGGGTCGCAGAGGGACTACAGGTGGGGGAAGGCAGACTGATTGAAGGAAGTATGAACCATTGGGGAAGTTTCCGGGGCACTTACCCCGAGTAGAACCCTATGGTGGGCAACAAGCCCAGCCCCCACAGGGTGAATGTGGATGCGAAGCCCGCCCCAGTAGGGAGAACCCATGTCTTGCACTGCCACAGTGTCAGGTGCAGCCACAGCTGCTGGCAATGGCCTTGCCCACTGGCCATATGCTGTTTCCTCACCATGACAACCACTGGCAAAAGCAGACAGTACAGGCCAAGCTACCATGGGGTTTGGCCAGGACTGCTGGTAATGGCACATGCAGATACACAAGGTTTCAAACAGAGCCTCGTGGTACATTGTGGTTACATGCTTTTACACAAAAAATTCTGTAACCACATGGAGAGAGAAATTTGGCAGATAAGTCCTACCTCTAGCAGTCTTCCCATTGTTCATTTCATTGTCACCCAAACAGGGCTTTATGGTCCTGGCTTGCAACCATTAACTGGTACTTTCTGTTTCATACAGGGCTGCTCCAGAAGCTACACAGAGCCTACATTTTACTTAAGAATGCCCACCTGTAAATACTACCAAAAGATATCCTTTTCAGGCAAAATTTAATTTTATGTTCCTGCCTGTATCCTAATGTGTTCTCAAGCTAAAAAAAAAAAAAAAAAAAAAAAAAAAAAAAAAAATCTGATTTTTATCCTTCACCAGGTTCTCTTAGAAACTTTTTATAGCTGTTTTATTAAGAAAAGTTGCAGAGATACTATAGTAATTTTAAGAGGTTATAAGGATTAGTGTTCTCCAAATTAAAGTTGTACATGACACCTATTCTGAGATATAGAGATAAAATTTTAAGACATTCTCTCAGAGATTGGGGGTTCTACTTAAATTGTTAGGATGAATCAGCTAGTCTGTATTCTTGGAAATTACAATAATCAATAAAAAGTATCTAATTTTCATATCTAGCCTCAACTACTATCATCAAAGAAGGGCTTAAAAAATTGAAAGATCGAAGGAACCTCTAAAACTTAATATAGACCAAAACAAATTCAGAGAGATTTTTTAAAAGGTCCAAATAAATGTACTGTAGGGTTTCAGAATGTATGCCAGATGTCTAATCTTACCTAGAGAAATGTTATGGTATTACTTGGCTAAACTATGAAATAGAAAACCATCTTTAAAACAGTTTTAAAGGAGATTTATCTTAACCATGTCCCACTAACACAGAATAGGGACAAGCCTGACAGTTTGGAGCAGACAGTTCCCCAGGACAGATTGGTATCTAACAGATAAACAAAATGCCTAAAGTATAATTTTAGGGGCTGGGGCTGTAGCTCAATGGTAGAGTGCCTGCCTCACACATGTGAGGCACTGGGTTCAGTCTTCGCCATCACATAAAAATAAAAATATTGGGTCCAACTACAACTAAAAAAAAATTTAAAGAGTTTAAAAATCATAATTTTAGTAAGTCTTTAGAAAAATTCTACTATTTTTCATAGAGAGACTTTAAAAAGACAATACAGTACCTTAAAATTATAGGGGATCACCCATTTGAAAAGATGTGTTTATCTCCTGTTATCCCTAGACATTCCAAGGGATTTACAAAGGTTAACATAATTCTAGCCAAGTTTAGATGTTACAGCATAGTTAAATGCAGCCCAAATGAAGAAACAGAAAGGCAAACACAGAGATTAAAATGCTAGTCATAGCTCCAAGAGAAATAAATTTCCTGGGTAAAATGCTTGCTCCTAAGTTACAGATTTTGAAACCCCCTTAACATTAAAACAGGGCCTTACTTCAAGCATCTGGCAACAGTTTATTACTGAAAAAGAAAGGGAAAAAAAAGTCTGAAAATAGTTACGCCTAAAATATTAGACAAACAGCCATAAATAAATCAGCTCAATAGTCAATAGCATATTTCAATAAAAACTAACATAATAGACCTTTTCTCAACTTTAATAATATCTGACAATGTCCTACATACATTGATATTTTAAAATTAATAAAACCATAATTATATATAATTACTAGCTAATTTTACTACATTAAATAAGTTATTAAGGGTGCTCATACAACATTTTTTTTAATGCACAAAGATTGTTTGTAATAGATCCCTAAAAATGTTATTGTTAGCTCAATGTCATATAAAGTCTAAATTAGATCACTGTCTTAAACCACACTGTGGACTTGTTTTTTCCCTTTTAGCATTTGAGATACTAATTTTCCCTACTTAGGTCAACACTAAGTTGATAACCATAATGCCAGTTTTTCATGGATTCATAGATAAAAGACTGTTCATTTCTCTATTTCATTCTTTATTAATGGTAATAAACAAAATATATTCTCTAGGCTGATTTAACATATGTACTTCCTATTTTGGATAGATTTCTATATATTTCTCATGCCCCTAGTAAAGATCACCACTACTACTACATTAATATCTCCGTCTCTTGCTTCTTTCCAAATCAAGATAAATATTTAAGTTAATCTAGACCTAATTTCAGCCTGCAAATATTTATATACAACTTATTGTATTCTTTATTTTTGGTAATTCTGTTAAAGTCAACATCAAGTCATACATTTAGTAAAGGGTAAGTTTCTATTTACCTTGTTCCCATTAAATTACTTCTGTCAAGTTTCACAACCAGCTAGAGATAATAAATCTTTTCTTATTATTTAAATACTTGTACTACATTAAACATTGCCTGTATAACTTAAAACTAATGATACTATGGCTTATGCCAAGCCTCTACTCAATTTTATTAAATAAAATGATGGTAAAAGAGAACCCCATGGCACATAATAGATGTTACAAAATATTTTTAAAATTTTTCTTAATTGTGATACTGGGAGTCTTACTGCTACTGAACGTGATTAGTAAGTTAAATCAAATTTCAAGAGAGTTTAAACTGGTCATTGCGGAAAGGTTGAAAAACCTCACACAGGAAGATAAATTTCCAGCTGCATAGTTTACAGCCATGCAGCTTCATGGGATTGTCAGGTAAGTAAAAATTATGAGCAAACATCCATGAACCCATTTCTCAAGTCCACCCTCAAAGAAAAATACACACACACACACACACACACACACACACACACACTCTAGTAGGACACAATAGTTTTATTTATCTTTATATGGTGCTAAGAGTTGAACCCAATGCCTTGTACATGCTAAACAAGTGCTCTACCGCTGACCCACAAACACAGCCTCTCAGGTCCACCTTTTACGTTCCTTGCAGTAAAGACTGGAAAGTCTACGCATGCAACTACATGAATTTTACTGACTGTAATGGTCAGTTGTAGCTATATGTTGATTTTATTGTTATCAGGCTGTCTGGCAGTATCTTTTGAGAAAAAGACAGTGTATGAGAATCCAAAACAAGCCAATTATGCTGATCCTTACAAATTAAGACTATATATATGGATAATTGTCAAAATAGAAAGATAGTTGAAATAGAAATTTTCTATATAGGCCAGTTATTTACATAAAATATTCAACAATGTATTATTGCCCAAATAATTCTGTAATAGAAATTGGCACATTTTCTAAATGGATAGGTTTGGCCTATGTATTGTCAATATAACATAAGGTGTCTAGAAATTGTCTCCTACAATTACATGAAGATGACATAACTCTTAAAACCTGATTTTTCAGTGAGACAGCACTCAAAAGGATGTTTTGATGTTTGACTTCTACCTTCAGAGTGTTTACTGACAGAACTAAAAGACTCCTTAAATGTGAGAATTGGAAAGATGGTTAAATATTCTGTAACCTATAAAAGGTACAACTTGCCTAATTTTATCACTTTTTATAGTAGGATAAAAAGGACATTGATCCTCATCAATGTCTCTTTGTCCTATTGCCAGCTAGCATGCTGAAGTTAAAATTCAGGCCTTGAAACAGGTGCATGGCAATTAACGAGACCTAGGCAAGTTCTTGGTCTCATGATCAATGAAGTGACTACTTAAAATATTATTCATTGTTTCTATACTACAGTTTCTGTGGCTATGTTTTAAAACTTACAACATGTAAATTTTCTTAATAATTTGACTTAAATTACTTCCAAGAACCTTCATAGTCAAATAAGTGCTAATGGAAGGATTGAAACTAGAAGCCTCTGTAATGAGTAATGCAAATGACCCCTCTGCTCTATGGTTTGCGGAAAGGCTTAAATGCTGTGCCAAATAAAAATGTCTGTGTTACTGTGGCCAAACAGAATGCTTCCAAATAAAATTGGGAAAAGATTAAGAATCTTCTGATGAGTTTTTGGCAGAGTAATCATAATAACCTGGATCTTCCAAAGCTAATTAAATGACCTTAATCCTAAATATACCGAAACATTCTATATAGTATATTATTGAGATGATATGTTTTCTACTAATTTTATTTATATCTCAAGGGTAGGTCATGATCTTCTCAGAACAAGAATCCAGTGATTACAACATAAATTCCCAGTTGCCTTTTTTTTTTTTTTTTTTTTTTTAATTTTAAGAAAAGGGAAATATGTCAGGACCTGCCCTGGATACAAGATCCCTTTCAGTCCTGATGCACCAGGTTCTGAAGATATTGTCTTTAGTCTGGCACAGTAGTGCCAGGTCACAGTAATTTGGGCATTACCCTAGCTCGGAAAACAAGGCGTGACTCCAGAATTAGGTGTTATCCACTGAGGTTGAGTTACACTCATCTGTTCCTTTATAATCTTACTCCTTTGCCCTTTTGGGTATAGAATGTTTTGTGGAATCTTCCCTTGTATATCTCCTATATAAGAATAAACAATTTCAGTGCCTCTCTCCCCATGGACCTTTAAGGTCAGAGAGCCATCACAGATTTTGAGATGGTACTTTTGTGTGTTTGTATGCTTTCTTTGTTGGTTTCTTAATTTTTTAATAGTCAGATTTTGTGAAGCCAGCATTAGCTCACCAGCTAGGATAGATGGTGATAACAGACATTTTAGACCTAAGAATATATTTATTACAAATCTTAAATTACATCTTTGTTGTTATTTTTTTATTTGTCAAGTTGCACTTCTTTCTTCTCTCGTGAAATGATCACATAGTGAAAGCAAAATCTTTAGGAACTGCCATCCAGTTCTTGGAGAAAAGTTAGAAATACCGCAACCATTTAAAAATGTAACATGGGGAAAAGATAGTTGATAAAGCAAAGAGGGAATTCTGGCATTCAGAATATGAATAGAGCCAGGTGCAGTGGCCATACCTGAAACCCCATTGTCTTGGGAGGCTGAGGCTGGAGGATAATGATTCAAAGCCAGCCTCAGCAAGGGTGAGGGGCTAAGAAACTCCGTGAGACCCTGCCTCTAAATGAAATATAAATAAGGCTGGGAATGTGGCTCAGGGGTTGAGTGCCCATGAATTCAATTTCTGGTACACCCCTCAAAAAAAAAAAAAGTGAGTATAAACAGAAACCTGGAGATGTAGGAATTCATTCTGAGACTGAAGGGCTGCCATATTAATATATTTATAGATCCAATTTTCAACCAAAATTATCAAAACTTGTACGAAGAAACTGGACATGTGGTACATTCAAAGGCTGAATAAACAATAAACCAACAGAATCCATCTCTCAGGAATGGCACTCCCCAATCATAATATATTCTTGCTGCAGCCCCGAAACATGACAGCAACCACATGGCTTGTACTTTAAAGATGGGGGTGTGGTTTGTAGGTGCTGTTATGGCAGAATTAAGGCACATAAGGATTTTTAAAAAATGTTCCAGGACAATAGTGGCCCAAACAAAGAACATTTTTTTTTTTTTAGTGTCGTTTTACTTTTGAAAGAAAATGATGGACTTTGTTCAAAGATAATTCTCTTCATTTTCCATGTATGCAAACATAGGAGAATGAATTTGCTGTTTTTGGTATGGACTGTTGGTTCAAGGTGGTTTATGCTAATGAAGAGCCTTGGATAACATCAACTTTAAGAAAACATTTTAGTGCAGAGGGATTTGAGACTTCAGCAAGGGAAGAGCAACACCCAAAACATCAAAGGTTTTGGAGATCCAAGGAAAATACTGTGCCTGAAGTCTTCAACCTACATGGAGAGAAGCCCTTAAAGCCAATTATACAGACTTCAAAAGAGAAGTGATGGATGGTCCATTGAGGGGTTTCATTAATCATTCCATGCTTCATCCATGATGAATATGATTGCCAACATCCTGGATAATTCTTTTCTGAAATACATCATCATGACTTAAAGCTAAAGCCAACTCTAAACTTGTCCCCCCCCCCCGCTTTTTTTTTTTTAACCATGGATTGAACTCAGGGGTACTTAGCCACTGAACAACACACCAAACTCTATTTTGTATTTTATTTAAACAGTGTCTCACTGAGTTTCTTAGGGCCTCACTGAGTTGCTGAGCCTGTGTTCAAATTCATGATCCTTCTGCCTCAGCCTCCTGAGTTGTAGGGATTACAGGTGTGCACCACTGTGCCCAGGAAATTTGTTGCACTGTAATGACTATGTCACAGTCATTGTGCCCTGATATCACTGCCTCATCTCCAGATTGTGCCTGTAGGATTGGTAAAAGGTCTAGGTTCTGTGTGTGTTCATATTGACATTGGGACAGCTGTGCCCCAAACTTTATTGTTTAAAAATACAGAATAAGAATGTAGATCAAAGTGAAATAAAATATGATGTGAGGAAGCTGAAATCAGAATCATGGAGGGTGTATGGAATTGGGACCTCCTACTCAAGAGGCAAGAGTTTACTCATCTCACTTGAATATAGCAGAAAGGCTTGTGTATCAGCATGTTGTCTTCTTCTATGACAAAACCCAGGAGACTGGGTACTTTACAGAAAGAAGAACATTATTTCATAGTTTTGAGCCCTCACAAGTATGCCACTCACATGGGATCAATTCCTGAGTGGCCCTGTGCTGTCATAAGGGGATAAATAGCATCATTGTAGAAATGTGTGTGAGAGAAATCACATGTGAGTTTGGAAGGTAAAGAGTAGACTAAGGGAAGTTCTGTTTTTTATAACACCCCTTTCAGAATTAGTCAGGGGCCTAAAAGAATTATCTTGATCACTTCAATTGTCAAACTTCTCAAAGGCCTATCACCTCCAACAGGCCTTGCCTCATAAGGGCCCCATCACCTCTTAACACTGCAACACTGGACATCAGGTTTCCATTAGAAAAACCTTGGGAGACACACCACATCCAATGGGAAGGTAATGCATTTCTATAACAGGGCCAACACTTTCAAAGTTTTATGGAAATGGACATAAAGGCATAGGCAGCAGTGAACTCGACCCAGAAAAGAAAGAACTAGAAATTCCTTTGCAGAAAACCTAAACACCAACCTCAGCATAGACTAAATTTGCTTCATACAAGTATTTCTGATAAACACAGCATACTGGTACTCAGGAGAATGGGAAGTCACTAGACAAATGCAGGGGGAGAAATAAGGTTGTAGGTTTAGACTGCAAACAGGGGACAACATACCCAGGCAGAAACCATGGAGAAACTTTCTTGTGATAGAAAGTCTTGTGACAGCTTAATCCCAGCTCTGGGATTTGAGTGCTTCTTCAAACATTCTTACTATTAGAGATTTCTCTCCCTATGCATTTTTTTATTCCTGCCTTCAGGTCACATATGACTCCCTGGGCATATGGAGCTGCCTAGGGTACTGCTCAAACATTCACATTTTGGGAATAGTCAAGTTGGCACATAAACTCGGGACGACTTGACTTTCCTGGAGACATCAATTTCGTAGAAATTGGCTCCACATGAAATCCATATAAAAATCTACCTACCCATGGCTGTAGGTAAAAACACACCAAATAGTAAATACTCAGGGTGAACAATTCAGAAAATCTTGTATATGATATATTGACTATGTTAAAGGTACTGTATTCCAGTTAGGAGTTTTGTTGCATGATTAGATCATGACTGTTCTTGACATGGGGGAATATATGTATCTATGTGAGATAAGAGATAAATGAGTTTGTTCAATTCTAGTGACAGTTTCCCTCTATCTTATGGTATTGTTTTGTCTCCCTTAAAATGCACAGTAAAATTTGTTTTCAAAAATTTGGTCAAGTACTTGAGTAGATATATTTTCAAAAAAGACAAAGTGCTCAGTAGATACATTAAATATGCTCATACTGACACTAATCAGTAAAATGCTCAAAAATATGAGGAGATATTACCTCGCTATTTTGGGCAGGTTCATATTAAAAATACCAGAGATAACAAGTATTGGCAGTAATATGGAGCAAAGAGAACCTTGGGCAGGTTATTTGGGAGATTATGTAAATCGGCACACCCACCATGGAAAACTGCATAAAGGTGCCTTGGAAAATTGAGAGTAAAACTTACATGTGATACAGCAATTCCCCCTCCCTGGAATGCATCTGAAAGAAAATAATTTATCTCTCACAGAGACATCTGCATCTCCATGTTTCTTGTAGTACTGTTCACAACAAGCAAGTCAGAAGCAAGGAAAGACATAGTGTCCACCAGTGGATGACTGTGTGTAGATGATGTGGAACGTCCACTAATGTTCAGTGGAATGTTATTGAGCCTTCTAAATAGGTAAATTTTGTCCCTGTGCTGATGTAAGTGAACTCTGAGGACAGTATTGTGACATAAATCAGACAAAATTACAGTTTGATCTCTCTTATGTGACATCTAATAAGTCAATTTCATAGAAATAGAGTGGAATGGTGGTTGTAAAGAGGTGGGTAGTGAGGGACACAGGGAGGTTGTTAAAAGTGCGCAACATTCCATTCTAACATTGATAAATTTGGGGGATCTGCTGTATAACATGGAGAATGAAGTTAATAATACATTTTTGTATACTTGATATTTGCTGTGCGATCTTAAATATCCTCACCACACATACATCTTAAGTGATAGATATGTTAATTAAGAGGCTCTGGTAAGCAGTTTACAATATCTACTTATGAACGCTTCATGTGTTGTACACCATGTATGTGTACAAATGTATTTAACGGTCACAACTCAGCAGAGCAGGACTGAGTCTGCACATACCCTATTTTTCAGGCATGCTTAGTTCTTCATTCTGAGCTGCAGCCTTCACACTGAACTTCCACCCATCCCTCACAGCCATGAAGACATTCCACATCCCAACTCCCACATGCACAACTGTGTCCTGACATTTAATGTTCATTCTTCTGTGGTGCCTATCCTAGGAACCTCAGAACAGTCCTTCTTCTTCCCATTACCCCAAGACCCATCATCAGTGCTCTTCCTTCTTTTTTATTTGCTTTCAATTCCATTACCTCAGTCTATCCCCATAGCTCCTGGGTCCTATACAACCAAATATCCAAGATAAACTCTCAGGCATTCTCAACACACAGTTCAAACTTCAAACTGATTGCCACAAACCCCACCATCCTCCACCTTTCTTCTGGTTGCATGCCTCTTTATATCACTTCTTTCCTGTGTGCCTGGTTTTAAATCAAGACACTTTTCCTTTTTTCCACTGGTATTGTTTTGTGTCCCTTAGTTATACCACATGGTTGTAAAGACTCATACTTAGTCTTAATATCTAGAAGTGTACATCTTTTAGTTTGCTTTTCCTGGTGTTTCTCTTGCACTTTGGACCATCATGGCCTCCTTAGCTCTCTACCTACATTGTTCCTTCCCCCCCCCCCCCAATACTCTTTGTGTCATTTGTCTCTTCCAAGAAACATTCTGTCTCTCTAAATTCACCTCTTTGTCATATTCTGGGCCTGTTTTGGACAAGTACTTAGTCCACAACCTGCTACCCCAGCTTTATTCACAACTTCTCACCACACATATGTATGAATGCCTCTGAGGCATTGAATCTTCTACAAATTTTACAATCTGGTGAGCTTCAACATTTTTCATGTTCACTCTTCATCCTCAGGACCACCTTAATTCCTGTGAAACCATGTACCCCATGTATCTTGTACCTTCTGAGCCCTATGTCTTTATGTTCCTTGGCTTTTTGCCCATATGTGCCTACACCTAGTCATGCCAATGAGCTTTTCCTGGATATTAATGAACTTTGTCTGTGTCCTCTACATCACAGGATTTGCACAATCAAATTTCCCAATCCCCTTATTCCCCATGTTCTCATTTAGTACCACTTCAATCTAATACCAGTTTACTGTTACTACACAAAACATACCTGCATTCATACCACAGGTTTTCACCTGTATGATAAATCTCACAGCATTGGTTAAGGTGACATATTGTAAATAGTGTCCTTGCAGGATTGGACGGATTTATAATAATTGAAAGGGTTTTTGTACTGTGTTCACCCATCATATTTTCTGCATATACTATATTTTTAATATAGTATAGGGAAAGTAAAAAGAAACAGAGACAAGATGCAGTGGAAAGGTGGTTGCTCGTCCAAGTAGCTGCATTTATTTATACCAATAGGTTACATTAGGACTGCCATAACTACATTATAGTTTATGGTATCAGTAAAGTGGCTTATTCTGCAGTTACATTCTATAGTTACAATATGCAATGTTAGGAGCTTTGTGCAGCTCTCAAGAAAGTCCATTGTGTGAAGTTACTGTTAGGTGGGCAGATCCAGGATCAGCAGAGCTTAGTGAAACATTGTGGTTATCTAGCAAGCAAGTTCCTTTATTCACAGGAGCTATGTGCCTGAGATCAAAGTCAAGGCTGATAAGAGTATAGAACAGAGCAGGGCATTGCCATTACAGCTAGATGGTTCACATGTATTAGTTATCTTACTAGTTCCTAGTAAAAAACTGCAGGACATTCTAAGGGTAGTAGTAAGTAGTTTGTTACTCCCCAGGAGTTTGTTCACCAGAGGAATGTTCCTCTATAATATTTCCATGGTCAGAATCCCTACAATATAGAAATGGACAGAATGGGAAGCAATTGTCCACTAAAAACCCCTGCTCTGTTTCATATATTTCATGTCCACCTTGATAATATACATTAGGTGTAATTTTTTATTGTTACAAATGATTTTTAAATCACCAATAAACCATCAAAGCAGCTTTATGTACAAATCAGTCATAAATTACTAAGTAAAATTTTATAAAGTATATACACTTTTGCCTTCAGCTTCTTCTACATCAAAATACAATCTTGTCCATCTCAAAGATTCCTCTTTGTGCCTCTACCATAATCATATTCAACAGGGACCAGTATGTGACATTAAGTACCATAGATCACTTTCATTTGTGTACTTTCTATAAATGAAAATGATCAGCTTCAACTCTTTTATATTTGACTTAGAAAATTGTATTTTCATTGTAGTTTGTATTTTCATATTTGGTTGGTAATAGAATTCAACTGCAGGAATATTAATTTCTTCATGCCTTCCTCTCTGGACACATAAGTCCTCCCCCCTCAAAAAAAAAAGTCCCATATGCTGGAAGCTTTGCACCCAGAATGAAGGTTTTGGAGGAGGTGGAAACTTTGACATGTGGATGTAAGTACAAGGTGGCTGGGTCATTGGGAGGTCATGCTTAAAGGGATAAATGGTAATGTCTGGAGTATATCAGTTCCCATGAAAATGGGTTGTCTAACAGAGAGTTGTGGTGTCTCTGCTCTCTCGCTCCCTGTCCTGTCCTGTGTTCTATTCTGTATGTGCTCCCACTATTGTGATTTCCCCTACTCTTAATTCCTCAAAGAGTTGAGCAGATGCTGGCACCATACTCTTGAATCTCCAGAACTGTAGGTCACTAAATTTCTTTGTCAAGTACTCAGTCTTGGGTATTTGGTTATTGCAACAGAAAAAGATAACATGACATGGTCATTTTTTAGTTTGAAGTATCAGATGAGGACTCACCTGTAGTTTCACAGTGTGTTTTTAATGATAATTGTAAGAGTTTCTGCTGCTATGTGTGTAAAGATGATTGATTCATTGATTGTAGGCTTACATCTCCTTGGTTTTAAAATATACTGACTGAGTTTATCAAATGTTTGTATGAGTTTCAACCAAGTAGAAGCTCTTATTTTAATAGAAATACTTTTATATGTCTTTATTTAATGTTAATAATATAGGTTCTGTTAAACATAGATGCATATAGTAAGACATATGCATAGGGAGGAGTTTCCCTTCATTTTCTTCAAAGACATCAATTAATAACTTAAAAATTTACATCAGAAAACCATTCAGAAACAGCTTTTTATATGTTTTGGTAGTTATTTAAGTCTTTTTAAAAAGTAAACAATGAATTTCAATGTTTTCTGAAAATGTACAGTAGATGCTTTTTCTCTCATTTATCATCATATATTCTATATTTTAAAACATCTGGGAAAATATTTTGAGAAGTTTTGCCCTAAAGCTATTTGAGAGACAAGTATGCCTAACCTGATTTGAAGATTGCTAATGTGAACATTGTATTCAAATATCTTGTGATACTCTATGAATATGTACATTTTTTTAGTATCATTTAATAATAAATACCTTTGGCTGGCCAGAGTGGTGCATGCCTATAATCCCAGTGGCTTGGGAGGCTGAGCTAGAAAGATGCAAGTTTAAGACTAGTCTCAGAAAATAAGTGAAGCCCTAAGCAACTTAGCTAGAGCCTGTCTACAAATAAAAAGGCCTGCAGATGTGGATCAGTAGTGAACAGCTCCTGGGTCAATCCTTGTTACTAGTAATAACAATAGTAAATTAATCAATTAAAACTTTCCTTTTGTTTCATAGTGTCATTGGCACACATATTTACTGTCTTCAATTCCAGCAGTAATGTAAAAAGAACCTCTCATACCTTATATCTCTGATTTGTGTTCTCTGCTGCATCTCTGTCTTCTGCTTTAAGGGCCCATGTAAATAGAGTAGGACAATCAGACATCAGTGTGTACGCCAATGTATAAGTGAAAAATATCTCCCTCTCTTATGATCTGCCAATTAGTAGTCTTAGCATCGTCTTTAAACCCCAGTTAACCCAATGTAACCTCAGGAGTGATGGCAAGAGCATTCTCCAAGTCGACTTGGAACAACCCTGTTCACAGTCCCACGTTATCCCTTGTAGTTCTCAGGACAACTGCAAAATATACTGAGAAGGTAACACCACAAGCTAGGAAGAAACTAAATGGAACAACATAACTTCTATTCCAGTTTTCCTAGAATCAGTATGTCCTTTAATGATTTAGAGAGTGTTGTGGTTCTAGGGCATAAAACCCAAGGTGGACATCTTCCTGGGGTCCCTCAGCTTTGGTGTAAGTGGAGCATACTTGGATGAAACTGAATCCTCTGTGTGGAGCCTTCCTGACTACCAGGGACAAGCTTGGAATGAATCCACAGCATCTGCATGCCCTTGCTCCCTGTCCATAAGTAGTAAACCTGTCTCGTGTACCCAGGGTGTGTGGATGTTCTGTTTCATCAGACTAAAAGAAGTTGATTTCCAGTCCAAAGTGAATTTGCTTTTCAATAATATCTGGGGTTGGGAATTTTCTATGGCACGTTTTTGAATTTTAAAAACCATAGAAATTGTAAGTATACCTACAAAAAATTTACCCTTAATGAGTATTAGGAAAAATAAAAAGAGGACACAGAAACAAGATGTAGAGGCAGGAAGAAAAATGGCTGCTTTTCCAAGTGACAATGTTTATTTACACCAATAGGTTACATTAGGTAATTAGGACCATAATTACATTTTTATTGCTTAGAGTACCGGTAACGTTGTTTATTCTGCAGTTGTAGTCCACAGTTACAATATGCAAAGTCAGGAGCTTTGTGCAGCTCTTAAGAAATTCATTATCTAAAGTAACTTTTAAGCAGGCAGATCCAGGAACAAGGGAGCTTATTAAAACATTGTAGTTATCCCAGCAAGCAAGTTCCTTTATTCCCAGGAATTATATGCCTAAAATCAAGGTTGAGACTGAGAAGACTCTAACACAGAGCTTCTTCATAAAGGACATTGCTACAGCAGAGAGGCATCCCATGGCTTTACAAAAAAGTTTTCCAGCTTGCATTTTGTGTCTTTACAGAGAAACTTCCTAGCAGCCAGGCTTTCTGTGCCTTTGCACAGAAACTTTCTACCCAGCAAGCATGCCACAATCATGAAGTTTATCAGAGACCCCAATCCCAAACACAGAACCCTCATAGATGAGCCCTGTGATGATTTACTAAAAGAAAGAACAGCGGGGCTGGGGATATGGCTCAAGCGGTAGTGCGATCGTCTGGCATGCGTGCGGCCCAGGTTCCATCCTCAGTACCACATACAAACAAAGATGTTGTGTCCGCCAATAACTAAAAAATAAATATTAAAATTCTCTCTCTCTCTCCCTCT
Organism: Callospermophilus lateralis; assembly: GCF_048772815.1. Classification (NCBI taxonomy): domain Eukaryota; kingdom Metazoa; phylum Chordata; class Mammalia; order Rodentia; family Sciuridae; genus Callospermophilus; species Callospermophilus lateralis. The sequence continues at coordinate 165,088,242 of NC_135305.1, forward strand.
CTCCCTCTCTCCCTCTCTCCCTCTCTCTTAAAAAAAAAGAAAGAACAGAGGCAGTGGATTAGACTTACACTTTTAGCTTGTCTTTTTGTTTTATTTTTATAATAATATTATATATATGTAGATATAGATAGATGGATAGATAGATATTGAAGCTGATAAAACTTAAATATTGTGTGTCATTTTAGTTTTTGTTCTTTATTGAAATATCATTAATGTGTGTTTAAGGAATGCAATGATATATATATACACACACACACACACACACACACACATACACACACACATATATGTGTATATATACACATATATGTCTGTTTACATATATAAATGATCATCCCAGACAAAGTAGTTATCATTTTCACTTCACAGAGATTCCTTTTGGAATCTTCATGTCTTTTTTTTTTTTAACTCTGCATTTTTTCTCCTCCTCTCCTATTTTCTCATCACTCTTTTAATATCTAGAACATTCCAGACCACTTGCATATATAGTGAAATTTAGAACATCACTGTGCATGCATGGAGAAAGCACCATCTTAGGAGAGACTGAGAAGACTTTAATTTTAAACCTTGGGTTCTTCCCTATCTGTTAGAAGACATACAATAACTATGAAAAAAAATGGATATATAAAAATCTAAATTCCAGACCCAACATATTCAAGTGTCTCATTTCCTATCATTTCAGTTTCTCTGTCTCATACTGTGTGTTTCAAGTAATTCAGGCTAAGTACACTTCTGGTTCCAGTGAAATTGTCTAGTTGCACTTTCTTTCCCTCTCTCTCATTTCTCCCCCAAGTCTATACCCCCATCCTCAGGGACCACTTTCCCATGAAACACTGAGTACACTCTACCTCTGTGCTCATGCTTGGAAATCTCTGGCAATCCCACAAAGCAGCACCTAAATCATTCTTGGGGACAAACTCTACCATGAGCCCCTGTGCTTAGAGGAATCTTTGTTGTCATGATTTACCATGGTGAATGACAGCAGAGCCTGAAGACCTCGGGCAATATCTTGTTCTTCTCAAGACTGCTGTCAGAATCCTGGACATGTATCTCTTCTCTGCCATCATCTCTTCCTCATAACTCACAACAGGGTGTTCTTTCTATATGATTCCCAGGCATCTGTGTACACCAGCTCCTGGTCACATTTTCTAAGGGACTTCTCCAAGCAATGGAAGCATTGCTAGTTCTGTTCTCACCCAGCCTTGTCCTGCTACTGGCCCTGTCCTCACCTGACTCTTCTCCTTGGCCAGGTATCCACCATGAAGATCTTCCCACCACAGTAACCCTTAACTCTGGAGGAGGTGGTCTGGGCCTATGTGAGACATTTTTTTTTTTTTTTTAAATTTGTTTCAGTCATTGAGTCCTCTTAATGTCCTTTGGGATCCCCTATATGCAGTGTGTACATAACACAGTACATTTTAGGGGCCAGTATGTAAAGAAGCCCAAATCTTCTTCCCAAATCATTGGCTCAGGCTCCCTGTATTATCCAACACAAAGGAGGCCAAGGGGAAAACAGTTGATAAGCAAATGCTAACAACCCATCCAACAGGTCTGTGACCCCTGAGGCTTCACCCAAAGATAATATTATGGAGAGGAGAGAGAAATCAGAGGAAAAAAAATAATAAAAAAAGATGATGCCAGTTCAGCCCAGCTCTGCCATGGACTAACATGGCAGTTTGCACTCATATGCTGAATCTCCTGAAGCTTTTGTATATCAGGTTACATGAAGCTAAAATGAATAGATCAGTAATTGTGATGAGGACTGATTGAAGAAATGCATAGATGTTTGAGCTTTAAATGAATAAATACCAGCTTGCAGAAACTTTAAGCCATGCGAGGACTCTGATAGTGTGAGGCAGGACATGTGACAAAGCTGATTATTAGGTATCCAGTCTCCTATGGATACCACGCCCAAAGCCCAGAAGGATGTCCTCAGCATGTGGTCCCCGTGTTCCAGCTCTGCAGCTTGAAGGGCCCCATGTTCCAGCTCCCTCTTTCGCACAAAAGAAGGAGAATCCCAGTCCAGCTTTGCCCAGATCTAAACAGCTTTCCACACCCTCAAAACAAGGGGAACTGGCAAGGTATGGAGCTGGCCTTGGCTGGACAGAGACCTTGGACATTTTCATGGAAAGGAAGTAAAGGTTTGTTTGTGGTTGTGAATGTTTCCTATTTTTTCTAACTGTGGATTCTAGGAGGCCTCTAGTTCAGCTCAAAATCAATCTGGGGGCAAACAGAGCTGAATATGATCCTTAGAAGCAGACACGTGAAGTACTGAGGATGACTGAGGGGACTCAGAGAGAAGGAGTTCACACTTAGAGAATATTTCACATTGATGTATTCTCATTCTCTGTGACATGCATGTAGTAGAATAAATTTATTTTAAAATTATAATAATTAGCATACCATAGGAATGTGTGGAAAATAGAAGTAGAGGGATATAATAAAAAAATGTTAAAATGTTTTTTTTGTTTTGTTTTGTTTTTTAAGATAGTAGAATTTTAATCAATGACCATGGTGGCTTTTTATCTGTTTTGAGTTTTCTATGATGAAATAAAATATTATACTGTATATTTGACAATTATTTTACCCTTTGTATTTTAGATTAAAAAATATGATTCATATCAGAAAGAATTGGAAATGCACTTGAATTCTTCATATTATTTAATTTTACTAATATTTTAAACTCAGAATTTTATAAAGCAAATATGATGACTTTACCAAAGCATGCAATTATAGTTTGAGGACATTTCTTAGATTAATAAATGAGAATAATTTCCAGTAACTCGGGAGGAGAACTTCTTCCTGTTTAAAAATAGTTTTCCTAATTCTTCCTTCAAAATGACAAAAACACTATTTCCATAAAGTTATTACTTGATAGATGAATGGGAAATAATAACTCTGTTGAACTTTAATAAATTTTATACAAATGTTGTCCTAGTTATGGCAGTTTGGCATCTTCTCAAATATTACCTTGAATGATAAAAAAAGCAACGTTAGCTAATTAGGATTTTGAATAACAGAGAAATTAGGAAGTGGGAAGGAGGATTTCATTTCCTTATTCCTACAGAGAGGGCAGCTGAACCCCAGGCTTCCACTGATAGAAACCTAGAGTTAAGTTGCTGAATAGTGTGAGGACAGACACATACAATTGTTGAATCAGTGCTACTATGACCAGTTTGATTTCTTTTTTTTTTTTTAATGTGTGCCATAGCATTTACAGCCTTGAGAGAATGATAGTAAATTTTCAAAATTAATCTCAAAAAATTCCCTTTGTGATACTTTATTTTGGTGTTTAACACACTGAAAACTTGCCTATTTTGTTCACAAATTAACAGTGTGGGTTGCCTTGCTATATTTTCTGCAATCTACCTTAGAGACTCTTTGTAGATTGAAATTCTTATTTGAAGATAGCTCTTAATTCTCAAGAGTTTAATCAAGCCCAAGTTTAATCAAGTACTACTAACTGAACGACTGTCATCAGAGGAGAAAGATTGCTGCTTTTACTAACTAATTGTTTGATTTCTAAAATCCGTTGTTTACATTCATAAAATTTATTTTTCATTTTTTCTCATTCTATTAAAGCTTTGAGTCAATGTTTAAAATGTATGCAATTCAGTATTATAACATATACCACATTACTTATTATATATGCTTTATAATAGATATACTATATAACATATATGCAATGTATAAAATTCATTGATATTTATTAGATTATATTATACTACATGTAGTATATATTACATATTTTGCTAATATTACATGTGTACATATCATATTTTATATATAATCGTGTCATGTAATATTCAATTCCACTTTTTATTTACATACCCTCAAAAAACTTTACCACAAGAAAATATAGGAATTTCATGTATGCATGCATTTATATGTGTGTGTGTGTGTGTGTGTGTGTATATATACACACATATTTATGACTTACAAATAAACATAGCAAATTATTTTAATTGTACATTTGAATAATTTTTTACTTACCAATATTTGAACAGTAAGATTCATAAAGCTGTGGGTGTAGTTAAGTGGTAGATCAGTTGCCTAGCCTGTGCAAGGCCCTGAATTTCTCTTTTAGCACAACAAAAATAAATAAATAATAAGATTCAGAGATGAGTGACATAATTCATCATTATTTGATGTTAACCACAGTAAAATATTTATATGAAACTCATATTAATTTCCAAGAAGGCCATAACGATAGCAGTGATATTTAGTCATATACTTGAAGAATCTACTGAAAATAATCTTAAGGAAAAAAATCTTAGGGAAAAATTTAGTGATATATATATTTATAATGTTTCTATTGCCTATGTATGTGGATATATATATACATACACATACACATACATAGGCAATAGAAACATTATAAATGTTTAAAAATTTTACTTTTAGTTGTTCTTGCTAATTATTGTTTATTTACAAAACAATGAAAGTTGAACTACAATTATAACATATGGTGCACGTTAGTGACATTAGCATATCTTATCACCTTAAGCACAATAGTTATTTTAACCCTCAGTAAGTGTTTTAAAGAATTGCCTGTCCAGACGTGGTGATGCACACCTTTAATCCCAGAGACTCAGGAGGCTGGACAGAAAGATTGCAAGTTTGAGACCAGCCTCAGCAATACAATGAGGCTCTAAGGAACTTAGCAAGAACTTCTCTCAAAATAAAACATTAAAAAGAGTGGTAATTTGGCCCCAGTAAGTGCCTCTGGGTTAAATCCCTGATTTAAAAAAAAAAAAAAATCTAGAAATGTATCAGTGGAAGAAAATGGGCAGTGGAAAAATAAGCTGCCCAACTCTGTTATTTTTTTTATACCGATGATTGAACCCAGAGGAACTTAAACACTGAGTCACATCCCTAGACCCTTTTAATATTTTATTAAGAGACAGGGACTCACTGAATTTCTTAGGGCCTCACTAAGTTGCTGAGACTGGCTTTGAACACATAATCCTTCTGCTTCAGCCTCCCAAGCCACTAGCATTACAGGCATGCATCACAAAGTACAGCTCTGGCAAATTTATTTTTTACAAGGTTCTCAAGTTAATTCAAGTGAGAATAGCATCTTCCACAAATAAGATAGGAATAAAATTGCATATTTAATGCAAAAGAGTGATAATGTATTTTACATGGGATTATATAAATAATTAACTCAGAATCATTCTGGACTTAAATATAACAGCTAAAATTATTTAAAATAATAAAAATAAAAATAGTACTAAATCAAATGTTCTCGAATTAGACTGACAAGTGGAGCCTTAGATATGCTTCAAAAATACATATACACACACAAATAAATAAATTTGACTTTAAAAATTTTCTGTGAAATTTTATACTAAACAATAGAATGCATAGATTTTAAATTAGTGATATGAATCAAAATAGCTGCAGATTAAATGATATTAATATAGTTGTTCCTGTGGTACCATCATTGAGATTTCAGAGAATGAATAAGTTATGTAATCTCCTTGCTTCAGGTTCCCAATTTGTCAAATTGCTATAATTCTCTTCTCTGAAAGATACTGTAGATTTTTCCTACTCTATTTAAAGATACTGTAGATTGTTCCTACTCACAGTTCATTGTATAAAATATAAACTGCAATTATAATTTTATAGGAAAATTTGACACTTAATATTCCATAAGATTCAACTGCTATTTTCTCTTAATCAATTCAGTAGAAAATTGGAATAGCATTACAATTTTATTTGGAGTCCAAAATGACTAGATATTACTTAGAGAATATAATTGAATCATTAGCAGGTCTGTTCTTTTAAGGCTTTTCTGTTTTTCAAATGTTTTCTTTTTAATTGAAATATAACAATCAAACATGCTTATGGTGTACAGTTTGATATGTTGGCATAAGTATACATTGTGTAATGATTAAATCAGGGCAATACACATTTTTTTTCTGTGAAGAAAGAAAAAGGAAAGTAAAGACAATTACATTAGGTGTTTTGATTTGTGTGGTTTTGAAGATCTGTTTATAGTCACTTTTTAGCACTCACTGACGTTTTTGAGAAGCCAGTTGAGTTCAAAGCCCAGCCTTCGCTTTTCTCTGGCTCTTACAGTGCACTGCCACTTTGTGCCCTCCAGAATCACCCCAGAGCAAGGAACCCTACCTACAGGGAAACTGTATACATCCCAGGACACACAAAATTATTGAGACTGATCAGTCAACAACAAGCCCTACTGTCTAGCTGACCTCCTACAAACTATATTTCCTCTACAGATCTGATTTGTTTTACCCTGTCACTGGCTAAAACCCCCTGGCAGAAATCTTGTGTGTTCAATATCATAACTTACAAGTAGGGGTGACTTTTGTCTATACAAATGTCATTGTCTTGGGTCCTGAGAACAAATAATTGTCCAATATTTTTTTTTAAATAAACCTAAGGAATGAAGGAAAAAAAATGTGAAGATTATAGAAAAGTTTCCAGACCACTTTGATAACAATATAAAATCTTGCATTCACTATGGAAAATACATTGGTGATTTCTTGATAAAATACTAAAATAAGCAGAACCCTCCCCTAAAAAGTTCCATAAATAACTGAAAGCATGTGCTCAGATGAGTTCTCATTAACACATGAATATTTATAACTGAATGAGACTCGATGGTGAAAACAACACAATATTAATGGAAAATAGAAAATCGGTATGTCTGCATTGTAATATTATTCAGCAATATTATTTGGCAGTTCTAGAACTGAACTCAGGGTCTTGTGCCTACTAGGAATGCACTTTACCTCTGAGATAAAACTTCAGTCACACCCAGCAATCATGGTTAGTGAGAGCACTAAAATATTACAATGGAGATGTAGCTGTGGAACAGTACACTAAGGGAAATGAATCAGAGAAAAAAAAAGTTCCATGTGTATTTTATATGTGATATTATATTCTACTTTGAGAATAAGAAAATCAATTGATGAAAAATGCCAGGAGCCAAGTGGAGCAGAAACAAGGAATAACTGCTGGTGGGAACTGGTGGATCTGCATGTAAAATATAAAAAGTAATATGTAAAGAATAAACAAAATGATGCAAAATCGTACCCTCTAAAGTTGGTTACAAAAGTAAACTTAGTTTTAAATGCACTTTGCCAGAATTTAAAAAAAAAAAAATCATGCAGTTTTTAAAGAATAAAGTAGTCAAGGCCCCAACCCATAAAATAAGGCAATAAATCATAAATGATGGCAGCTGGATGAGCTGAATTTAAGTACATTTACATGAACATTCTGTTGCTATATGTGTATGAGAGTCAGTTAATTGTTCTTTTCCTCAGTGCTTATTTTATTATAATACATAAAAGTATTATCTCTATCATGACTAACATTTGAAACTTGCCAAGTTTTTACTATATTTACATAATTCAGTATACTTAAATATGCATTGTTTCTTTGTTTTGCAGAGCTGTGGATCAAGCACAGGGCCAGGCACAAGTATGGCAAGCCTTTCACCCATGAGCCACACTTGGAGTGAATCTGATCTCTAGTCCTGATAAGTTGTCTGTTTATGAAAGGTCATCTAATGCCACATTTTTTTTTTTATTTTTTAGTGTGTATATTTCTTATGGTTGAAATAAAACTTTGTCACATCCTAGTGGCATTTTGTGATGGTGATCCCTGCTGCTGTGGCTGTTTCCTTGACAGAATGGAAATCACACACAGGCTTCATGTGTTAATGGATGTGCTCCTCTGTATTTCACCTGGAGTCTAACCTTACAGTCCCCGCACACCAGTGTGCTCCAGCGCCCCAGGAGCTCAGTTCCCTGGCCCCCTTGGCCTCCTGGCTCCTGCTTTAGCTCTCTTTCATGTGCTAGTGCAGGTTGTGTGATTGCATCTAGCACTCCAGACAGAGGACTTTGTTGGAATAATGAGGATCCATCTTTTTATAGAGAAGCAACTGTGTTTGTTTACAGAGAAGCAACTGATGAAAGGGACAGCCAGATGCCTAAGAAGTGAGTCACATGGCACTCACTGCTAGATGAAACAAACTCTAGAATGAAGAACCTGAACAAAATAAGACCCAGCATGAGTCATTTACACACTGGCTATGAGTGTTACAAAAACATGCCAACAACAAAGATCAAACTTATATCGGCTTAATATTTATTTCCTTCTATTTCCAATTCTGCTCTCTTAAAATCCAATATTTGTGCTGGGAAGATGGTGCAATCCTGTAATCCCAGCAGTTTGCAGGGCCTGATCCAGGAGAACAGCAAGTTTAAAGCTAGTCTCAGCATTGTAGTGAGGTCCTAAGCAACTCAGCAAGACCTTGTCTCTGTGCCAGATTCTCCTGATTCTCTAGGCTCAGATTAGATCTCTCAGTTTGCATCTGCTCAATTTATGTGCTGGTTTTTGCCTTTAATTCATGAATCAAAACACCCAGTCTAAGTTTGTGCCACTTTTACATTGAGGTATTTGAGTCTAAGCTTCCTGTGTTTGACTGACTAACCATGCCTGTCCGAATAGCAGTTTGTTTGGTCAAATAGCCTCCGGATCTACCCAAGACAATCTGCATCTCCAGTCCTGGGGTTTTCCATGCCAAATATCCCAGAACTTACAGCTATTTTTAGGTCTTCTGTGTGTGTGTGTGTGTGTGTGTGTGTGTGTATATAAATTGTACCCTCTAAAATGGTTATAAAAAAGGAATAAATATATACATATACAAACACACACAAGGAGTGGGCCATACACACACACACACACACACACACACACACACATATACATTTTCCTCCCATCCCACTCCAAATTCCCACCAGGAGTTCAGCTTCTAAACAGCTCCTTAGCCTTGTCTGGTGTACTTCAACTTTCCAAGGTTCAGGACTTTCTCTCTTATATTAAGTATTAGTGGACTGTTTTCCCCCCACCCTTCACTCACCTCCCAAAGAAGTAATTTTTTCTGATTGTGTCCCAAGTCATGAAACTGTGTGAACCACCACTTCCCACAAATCCACCATCTTTTTTTCTCTTACTCATTCTCAGTATTCAGATATTTTAGCTCCATTATTCTAATGTAATCAGAAAAAAATAGAATAAAACATAGCATCTAAGAAATAGGAACTTCAGCAGATTAAGAGGTGACAGGCTTTGGTTTTGTATGCTAACACAGCAGCTCTGATTACTGACATTTTCCCATAGAGGCATGTGGTGGTTAACAGGTAGTTGCAAAAGAAAACCACAGTAGCAGAGGCAAAAGACAAAGCTATGGCGACATTCCTTCTTTAGGCTTAGTGCAGTAAAAGACCCTAAGCTTCTTGAGCAAAGAGTCCGAGGCTGTTAACAAGTCTGTGCCAGAAAGAAAAGTAGACTACACTCTGCAATAGAATTGCAGCAACTCTATTTTCTTGATGTACCCCAAACATGCTTATGTATAAGTGTGGTCCTAAGGTCTCAGATTTTGGGAACCATCTCTTTGGCCCATGGAACCACTAAAAACATTGCTGTCAGATCTTGGTGTCCATATCTTAATTCCTTGCTACACTGCAACAGGAATGTATTGTATGCATCAACTCACGAATGTATTGTATGCATCAACTCACTGTCAACTTTATTCCCAGTAATGTCATTCCCAACAATTTGATCTGAATAATGTATATGAGTACCATCATACGGAGATCTTTATGCCATCCACAGGGCAATGGAATAGTTGACAACAACATTACAAGACACCCAAGAAAATGTCTAACAAAAACACACATAGCATAGAGGTCGGTCCAGCATCGGAGGAAGAGATCACCAAGAGACTCTCTCATGCAACAGCAAGGGGTTTATTGGGGGTCCAGCATGCTGGGGCTTAGAGCTCACTTGAATAGAGCAAAGAGCCCTGAGAACAGCTTAAGCAGAGCTTATATTCTTTCCTTGGAGAGGGCAGGGAGGGAAGTTACATTCTGCAGTTTGGCAGTTGGGGACAGCACATTCTGGGGACAAGATTAGCAAACAGTTCTTAAGATTTCAATAGTGTTTTGTTAAGCATACAGAAAAACGGAGTGACAAGTACCTATTTTATTAACCTTTCAATAGGAATATTGGAGACTAATTAAGACCAACACTTCACCTTCTTAGGAAGGTGTGGATAAGATAATAAACAAAAGGCAACTTGAAGACATATCACAGCTAGGATAAGAGGAAAATGAGGCTTTCAGATACATCTGGAATTCAGCCAATAAGAAAAAAATACATTTCATACTAAATTGTGGGAACAAGTGTATGAACTACTGAATATATGGCATACATTAAGGGTGTCTGAGTGGCAAACCACTCCCTCATGCTAGGCATGTGAGCAACAAACAGCTTACATCACAGGCATAGCCCTGGGCATGAGGCCGCATGTTGCAGTACCTGTGCTTGCTCTATGGCCCACTCCTCGATTGGTCATTGCAAGAACAGGCCAGAAATTTTATTGGTGGCTGCCTATAATCTGCTTAGCTACTTCCTGAATATATATACATGGTAACTGTACAATAAAGTCAGACCTGCTTCCTGCTTGGTCTCCAGAGGTCTTGATTAGTGACTCTGCAGCCATACTCTCCTCTATCCTATTCCATAGTCCTCTTCACTGGATGAGAGAGAGCCCATGTACTAAATTCCAGAAGACATCTAAATATATTGAAATATTGAAACAAAAATTATACTTAAAAAATGTGATGATCTCTGATGTATGATTTTACATCATAGCCTCTTTAATTCTAATTCCTGAAAATCCCCCGAATTTACTGTGTATAAATTTCAGAATGTTTCCTTAGAAGACTGATCTATTTAATGACTAAGCACTTTCTTTTCCATCCCCATTTGCCACAGAACTTGATGCTGAACACACCAGACCTAGCACATGCGCTCTCTCTCTCTCTCTCTCTCTCTCTCTCTCTCTCTCTCTCTCTCTCTTTCCCTCCCTCTCCCTCTCCCTCTCCCTCTCCCTCTCCCTCTCCCTCTCCCTCTCCCTCTCTTCCCACCCCACTCTTGTCACAAAGTAAAAATTGTGTGACATGGGTCTAGTATCCCTTTCTATTCCAACACCAAGCGAGGCTCAGCCCCCACAGTAGGACACTCACACCCTGCTGAGTCCAAACTCCTGGAGGCAGGGCCCTGCTGCCCTCACCACAACAACTCCTCCTAAAGAATGGCACCATAGAGTGAATGAGGACTGAGTGACAGTGGTTCTTGATCCCTGATTTTTCTTTTTGCTTATTGTTTCTTTTTTTTCCTTTTTTCAATACTTGGGATTGAATCCTGGGAAGTCTGTCCCTGATAAACAGCCCCAGTTCTTTTCATTTTTTTTAATTATGAGACAGATTTTTTTCTAGTTTTCCCAGGCTGGCCACCAACTTGAAATCCTTATGCAGCTGCCTCTGGAGTATCTGGATTGTCAGTCATACCCCACTGTCTTTTTATTTTTATATTTATTTTTATTTTCTGAGGTTCTGAAAAATGAACACAAAGCTTCAGGCTTTAGAAAGTTAAGGCATGGCTTCCTCTGACTAGTGAGATCTGGCCCATTCAGGAGGATATTTGCATTAACCTTGTTTCATATAAACCTTGGTTATGTAAATTTCTTTATTACATGTGTATACATTATTCATGAATATAAATGACACAATGACCATTTAAAATTAATTTAAATTTTCTGCTTTCTGGTCTTATCAGGACGGATTTTGAGCTTTGAACAGGGAAAACAACCCCCTAAGGCAGCAACTTTCAATACTGATAAAATGTGTCACAAGTATAATTTAAAATTTTCAAACATTCACATTAAATATTTAAAAAAAACATGAAATCAATTGCAATAACTTAACCCAAACATCCAAAATATTATTATGTTACCAATATAAACTCCCTAAAGAAGTATGTATATTTTTGGAGGTATATCTTGAAAACTCACTTTGCTCTAAGCCTCCAACACATCTCAGGTCACAGCAGATACTCCAGCTTGAAGCACTCTGACTACCCTGACTTTCAGGAGACGGCAGACCTAAAGCCCTCCTTTTCGTGCTGACAGGAGTTGGGGCCGGGGCACTTCTTCTCTACTAGTTCTACCCAGGTCAAAAGACTGGGAGAGATGCTGCCTAGAGAGTGAGCAGGAACTCCAAACAGGAGGTGTCCAGAAGTCAACTAGTGTTTCTCACCCATGCTGGGCACAGAGCCATCCCTGAATGAAGGTGGTTGTTCATGGAGGCAGGGACCACATGCACTTAATTCTCTCAACAGTTTAAATTATATTTTAAACAGATTAAAATAAATCTTATTTTGTAATTTGGACTTGAATGTAATGGACCAGTTGTGATGTCTGTTTTCTCCTGTGGTGAGGGTTACTGTGAAAGCTATAGTACCAATCATATGCATATATGTCTGCATGCATTTCTGTGTAATTAATCACCATCTAATAAGAGGTCTGAATTTAAATTTACTTAGGATAGAAAAAAATCAACACCTGTCAGGCACCTCTTGTTTGTGCTATAACTTCTAAGCCAAAAGTGATTGAATCTTGACATCCTGCCTAAAATGAATGTTTATTATTGATCATTGCATAAATTTATTTGCTCATGATTAAGCTGGTGATAAATTCAGACTGGCTCAGCTGAGGTCCTAATTCTGCATGTGATTAACTCATGGCTGCTAAGGTAGCTGATTCAGAGAGTGAGCTGACTGTCAACTGAGCAGTTGGATTCTCTCCCCATGATATCTCATCCTCCAAAAAGCTCATGTGCCTTGTTCCTATGACAGGGTTATAAAAGTAAAAGCAAAATCTTTCAGGGAATTTTTTCCTAGGGACCAAACTAACACACTGTCATAATCACAGCATTATATGGACCATGGCAAGTAAGAAAAGTGCAGATTAAAGGTTTGGGAAAGAGATTCTACATGTTGACAGGTGTAGGAGCAAAAGCACACCATCAAGATTGTCAGCAAAGGTGAGAGTGAAGAATTACCTACATTGTGACACTTGTTATCATTCTGCATTATCTTATAAATGATGCTTATGTAACTATTTAATGTAAAGGAATGTTTCAAAGTTTCATGAGTATTAAACACTTGTGCTGGATTCAAATCCACTCTGCCTGAATGCAAAGTCAAAATGCCTCCACTAAACCATAGGATTCATCCTTTCTTCTTCTCTTAGGTCTTGAGTGGTGACACTTATTCAGAAAATCAGCATTACATCAACATCTAGTGCTCTTCTCCAGTGGGAAGAATATCCTCAAGTGAATGCTTCTGGAGCTTCTAGGAAGTTCTTGGAAATTTTTGGAGAACTGATGGAGGAATAAATTTAGGAAACCCAGAATCAACAACATATTATTTGTTCATCACAGGAGGAACTTGAAAACAGGTGTAATGCATCCACAGGCATGGTGATAAAAAGCACACTACAGAAACTGCAAAGAGAAGATGCATCTTTGTCACAGCAATGCTAAAAATGGAGAATTTGAAGCACTTAATAAGAAAATATTAGGATATCATATAGTGAGACCTGACCCACCAAAACTTCCATGTGGAAACATCACCTAAAAACATATCTACAAAGGCATGTGAAGCTCAATGCATCTGGCTTCAGCTCAGAGAGATCATAACTATCACCAACTAGGATGTTGCAGAACTGTGGCCTGGACACATTATTGGAACACACTCTCAAACTTGAGTACAAAAAGATGATTTAAATATGTTAATAGAAAAGTATCTCTAAATATGACCTTTGGTGAAAAAATCACGCAGATTAAAAACATGTATACACACACACATTCACACATACACACACACATATACACACATCCATATGTGATTATCTATATATATAAATTTCAATAAAATAAATACTGACAGAAACCAATAGTATGTAGTAATTAAAAATAAAGATGTGTAAAAAGACAATTTTCAGAGAGAAATAAATTTATAACCATTAGGCATTAAGTAATATAGGAGTGAGGTAATTCATTCCAGTCACCATGATAGTCAGTGGTGGAGATGGAAACCAAGTGCTCCTTGTGTACTTCCAGACTCCACATTTATTCCCAAATAAACTGATCCTTGAGACCCTGTAACCTTTCTGGATCAGGAAAACAATTGTCCCTGGCATTTAAGTGACCTGTTACCCTGGCCCTGAGGGTGTTGCTGGCTTGTGGCATGGGGTTTCCAACAGGTAGGGCAGGACACCTTACCTTGTCCTGCAGTTGCAAGACACAGTGGCATCTACAAGTCAACCTAGAAGTACATCCCAGGTTTCTCCACCAATGCCTGACCAGCAGCTATAGTCCTGTATGCATACAATATCTGTGACTTACTAGGGACCACAACCACACACCCAAGGCACTCACCAGATTCCTGCCTTTCCCTCTTCTCTCATCCCAGTATGCTGCTTCATGGACTGGAGTAATCCTTCCTCAGAGACCATATTCTACTCATTTGCTGCAACCTGGAGCAGCTGGATCAACAGTGGGACACATTGTATTATTATTATTATTATTAGAGGTATATTTTACTAAAGCTATAAAGCTTAGTGCATTTTAACACACACACACACATATTTTTAAATATATTCTGTGCTGTCATAAAGTTAAATTAGTTCTCTTTTGTCACTTTCTTATATAAGTTTAAAGGTATTTTTTAACAGAATTATTTACTTTGTTGTATTAGGTCTTTAACCCAGGGTTTCACATGTACTAAGCAAGTGCTGTACCTTCAGGGAAATTTATGGACCTTTAAAAAAAAAAAAAATATATATATATATATATATATATATATATATATATATATATATAATTATATTTTTATATATAGTTAATTTCCTTATTTGTGTATCTGAGTTTTTAATGGCCTCAAATATTTTTCTTTTTTTCTCTTTTAGTACTTTTATCACTTGAAGTCTCTTTTAGTACTTTTATCACTTGAAGCCAGTTTTTAGTTTCTATTTTTTTCTGATAATTCTTGGTGTGAGTCATCTAGATAGCTGTAGGAAATGTATGTATGCAACATGGAAGTTGGATAGAATTACCGTAATAAAACAGACAGGGTGATGTAAACCACAGAAATTTATTCTTACATATTTAGAATGTGGGAGTCTGAGGTCAATGTGTTAGCAGTTTTAGTTTGCCCGGAGGCCTCTCTTCCTGGCTCCCATACATCTTGTTCCATTCTGACATGATATTTCTTCTGTCCATGTATATCCCTGGTGTCTCTATTTCTTATAAGAACCAAGGAATTTGGATCATGGGTCCATCCTTATGATATCATGTGACTTCATTTACATTTCTAAAGACATCATCTCCAAATTTCTACACGTTGCTGGTTAGGACTTCAAGAGATTAATTTTGGGGAGACACAACTATGTCCATAAAAGGAGAAAGAGTTTTGGTGTGTGTTATCTAGGCAATCATCTTTGAGAAGAACTTAGTTCTTGAAATGAGGAAGTTCCTCAAAGTATTATTTTTGTTACTATCTCTGTCTAATGTGTGCAACCACATGTATGTGCACACAAATGCATGAATACACACACAAAATCAAGAATGGAATTGTCTGAGTGTAGTATACCGGCAAAATCAATAATCAGTCAGATCAGGAATCCATACATGAAAACCAGAAAACATTAAAAATTACGATAGAAAAAAAGAGGGATTTTATAGTTTTTAAATTGTCATCATGAAACAAAAAGAATGCACTTCCATAAGATTTTGTGTGATATCTAATATTTTTATTTTTTTTTAAAGATAAACCATCAAAAACGAGAAGCCAAAACAAAACTCATAGCAATACAGACCTGTCAACATGAATTTTGTTTTGCTAAAATTTTTGCAAATTTTATATAAATGTTTCTCTAAACTGTACTCAGGACTGTGTGACATAAAGGAAAGACAGATTTCCAGAAAACATAAATCTATCAACAGTGCATTAGCTATTTTATTTAATGTTTATATTTTATTGTTATCTACTAAATTAGCTTTATAGAGAATCATGGTGTTTTCTTCCCACTCTCATATCAATCTTTTGTAATTTCTGATACTTTCTCTAATTTTTGTTGGTGCTAATTTTTAAATACTTGCATAACTTTATATATTTAATTGACATGTGTGTGACTCTTACATAATTTTAAAATTTTTAAAAAATGATAAGTGCACAATTAATGTTAACATCTTCAAAGCCTCTAATGTACATGAATAATAGTGTTCCTTGTTAAATGGACACTGATGCTAGAATTTAATTCTTTCTAATGTGTCAATACTACTAATTAAAAATAACAATTTTAATTTCACTGAGAATGGAGGCATTACAATTGTACATTTTCTTGAGAGACTGCTGATTTTACATCTTAAGAAGTTTCACAAACCCTCACACTGGTAAATTTTATGAAAAATATTTTGAAAAAAAAAAAAAAAAACAACCCTTTAAAGTCCCTGAAGAGACTTGGAGCACAGCTCAGTGTCAAAGGGTTTGCATAACATGCTGAAGGCCATGGCCTCAATCCCCAGAAGAACAGAATAAATAAATAAATAAACAAAAAATAAACAGAAGAGTAATTTTCTGGAAATAGTTCAAAAACTTATGGCAAATGAAGAAATGTTAAATGAAGGAGATTTACTATAATTCAGTAAGAACATTGAAATTAAGTGATATTAAAATTTAGGCTTGCTTTATATCTTGATTTGCTAACTCATTGTGATGGGAAGAGTCCACACTGGGGCCTCCAAAGGCACTGGGCACCCTCTCCTGCCAGCTGCCTGTGGGAGAACTAATTTCCCTGCCCTGACAAGAAGGTGTCATTTTGCTCATGACCCTGAGTTCCTGTTGCTAGAACTATGTGTCCATGCATAGGAGAAGTAAGACCCAGACCCCACTACTGCCATGAAGATTGGCATACCTGGGCATAATGCTGTTGAGAACACCTTGACCCCATAATCCACTATACACACACACACACACACACACACACACACACACACATAATAATTTCTTAACATTGAGGTGGTTGTTGTTAGGGAGAAGAAAACTAAAATAAGTTTATTTTGAAATGATAAAATTATTTTTAAATAGATAGGTGATGGTTGCACAAATCTGTGAATATATTAAAACTATTGTACTATAGAGCTTTAATCATTGAATTTCAGGGTGAGCAAATTATATCTTGATGAAGCAGCTTACCTAATTAGTTAAAGCATGATTAATACTGATTATGAGTTAATCATGTCCACCCTAATTTACTTCAAGTTTCAAATCTAATATTTTATATATTTTTTTAGCTGACAAACACAAATCTCCACAAAATGTGACTCTCCTCGTGCAACACACATTCTATATTTATATGCAGAGATGAATATAAATGGAAGAGAAAATGTTTGAAGCATGTAAACCACTCGATATTTAGGTTTAAAGCAGGGAGTTGGTCTTGAGAGGACTGTGGAGAAAGGTGACATTAGTGTTAAATGCATGTCTTTTTAAAACCCTATTAATTAATTACATAAATAAAAATAGAGTAATCCCCAAATATCACAGGTACCCAACTATCCACTTTCAATACTAATGAAAAGTAGAAGATAATCCTTAAGTCCTAAAACTTATGAAATCCTAAATTCTACTTGCTTGTCATAACCACTTTTATCTTCACCACAGGGATTACATTATTTATTCATTCACCTTCAGTACAAATTAAATTTGGGGTCTCCTGTCACTGAAAAGGTTCTGAAAATCATGATCAGTCACTGCACAAAAAGTATAACTAAGACTCAGAGGAAAAATAAATAGGTTGCTTAAGGCGACGCAATAGTAACTGTGTCTCTCAACTTCCTTTTCTCAGGGTCCTCATCATGGAATGAGCATCTCCATCTCAGTTAACACTTTCTTCTGGTAGAGGGCTGTATACTTTGATCCCAGTGATGATCATCATGAGAACAACTTGTTCATGGAAAAGACATGAGGATGCCTACACTGTTGTGCCAATGTGGTTTCTTTATTCCTGCAGTACAACACAATGAGACCTGTGCATTTTGAGTACAGTATTTTCTCTGTCCTGAGATAGAGGTACTTATGTAAGTTCAAGGCAGAGGTGCCTTGATTTCCAAATAATTATACTAAGGAAGCCTTTACATGATTAGAGAAGATGCAAGATACTAAAAAAGGAAGATCAAACCTCAGGCAGAGAGAGAACCAGGAATAGATGATACACCAAACCTCAGTGCCCCGTTGCCACCACTGCTCAAACACACTTCAGTGTTCATCTCATATGTATCTCCTATTTGTAGAGGAGCAGTGATAGAAAGCAGGAGTTCAGAGAATACATGATATTGAACTCTTTGCCTAGGTATAAGAATGCCGGGAGTGGAAGATGAAGTTCAGGTAGAGCTCTCAGGAAAAAGAAAACTAGTAAAGAATCCTTTGGATGGATGGATGGATGGATGGATGGATGGATGGATAGATGGATAGATGGACTGATGGTCACGTAGAAATAGAGTCAAAAGTGTGTAATTTTTGATAAGTAATTAAGAGAAAAATGGGACTTTTAAATTTGTATCATATTGGTATGTTTGAATGTATGGTATTGGAAATTGAACCCAGGAGTGCTCTGAACTGATCTGTTCCCCCCAGCCTTTTTATTTTTCATTTTGAGATGGGTCTATGTTGCCAAGACTGGCTTCAAACTTGCAATCTTCTTTCCTCAGACTACCAAATTGCTGGGGTTACATTCATGCACCAGTGTACATGCATGAACAAAGATTTTGAAATGTGCCCAACCCTTTGACCCAGATATTTTATCCCAATGTGGTCACCATGAATAATTTTTCAACTGTGGCATATGATCCAGTGATGTGTGCTAATTATTTTAGGTAGATGACATCAAGCATCTTTTCCAAGGGCTACAAGTGAGTTGCAATATTTTCTTATTCTTTAAGTATCTTAAAGATAATAGAGTCACTGTAATTTTTCAGTGCTTTAGTAAGCACATCTGATAACTAGAGGTGGTTTAAACTCTAATATAATGACCAGAACTAACAAGTAAAGCTATTAGCAATTATTACTGCAAAATGCTCTATTCACACTCAAATATCTACATTCATAAATTATTTCCTTTATGCTGTCAATGCAGAATTTTTTTTAAAAAAGAAGCCTAATTAGATGTAATGCTCAGGTGTGTAGAGACTAGGTGATGTAACAAAGCTTGGTCTCTAGGCAGTGTTGCTTACAACATAGAAAATATACAAGATTGTTCATCCTTTGTTTCTTGCACAGAACTGCAGAACCTGTAATCTGACTTCTGTGGTGTCACTAGCAGAACACCATGGCAGAAGCTCTTCCAGTTCCCTCTGTAGTGCTTATCTGCCCAATCCAGTATGTTTGCCCTTGAGACTATTGGCCCTGTGGTCATTCTGTCTCTTTTCTGCAGGCCTAGGGTTTACATTCCTTTTCTTTGACAATTGCTGCCAGTGTGAAAGGGTGGCCTGAAGGATTTAGGGGGCTCTGGGAAGCAGGACAGTTGTCTCACTACTTGATGGGCCAGAAATATTGATGGTTATCAAGTATGTGGAACCTGACTTAAAGGTGTCAGACCTGAAATTAGGCTGCCTATGGGAGGGCAGCATTGGTGCTGGACTCCATCTGCTGGGATTGGGGAAGGGCCACTTGGATTTACTTTAATATATTCTTTGTCACAATATGGTGGGCTGCCAGAAGCAGCCTAGGTTCTTCTAGGATAAAAAAAAAAAGAGTCATCCAATAAGCTTCATGAATTGGTGGTTGAGTTCAAGGAGACCCTGGAGAAGGGGCAGGTGTATAAGGCAATGCATACATGGGAGATGTGTGTGAGTTTATGCTTCAGCTCTGCCATGGAAGAATTCTATCAATAGCCTATATGGCATGCAGTTCACCCAACATAACGTCAGCCCGTAGAAAGTCTTATTATAGCATGATTGTTCCTTGAGAGTTCTTTATTTCTCTTAAGCAAGCAGAATTTCTGCTCACATCCTGTGGACTGGATGACACAGTTATTTTGAGTTCACAGAAGTTTATAAAAGACAAATTTTCAGGGACAGTGAGTTCCATAAAGCAGATTGGTCTCTATATTTATAATTTCATTATGAGGTCCTGGCTTAGTGGATCCAGGGATTCTTGAAGGATGAGTGGCATCCGCACAAGGAATGAGACAAGGAGTCGTTCCATTTAAGAAATCTCCAGAGAGAGAGAGAGAGAGAGAGAGAGAGAGAGAGCGCTAATCCTGCTTTCTCTGGGTTCTTCTGTATTAAGCTTTTTCTTATCATTATGGGTACAGAATCACTAATAAAATGAGTCATTAATTTACAATTTCCAGATTTTCCCAGAATGTAACATTTCTTTGTTTAATAGGTTCCGAACTACGTAACCAGACTCTATGTCTCCTAACCTATCATTAACCTTTAAGTTTATAGCACACCTGTACTTTATTTCTAATCTAAGATCCCCATCTAAAAGTCCCCTTAAGTCTTATGCTTATTATAACCTAAATCTATAAACTATTCTTAAATCATCTTTAAAAAAACCACACAGCTTAAGAATGTAAGAATTAAGAATCTAAAAATGTTTTTAACATTATTCTAAAAATGTATCTTATAAAATCTATTTTAATTAATGTCTACATTTATTCTCATAAAACTGATTGAGCTGCTTTCTCAGAGAGTTTCTTTGTTTTCTAGTCAAGGTACAAGATTTAAGGGTCTTAAATCTTTGTAATCTTTAACTGAAAGGCAGGCTCTATACGTCAGTCCCCCTGCTGCCAATATTAAATATGCTTATCATAAATCTCTGTGTAAGGTAAAGGATGGTCTATTGGAGAGGGAAATGTATTTTTATTATCCTTTTCTCCCCTGGATGGATACCATAACCTTCCCTTAATCAAATAGGCTACATATGGTGGGATTTGTGCAATAGTCATAATAACTATCTGTTTAAGCTTTCTGAGAGGCTTGAGATGTGGGTGTGGATTCTTAGTTAATATAATCAACTGTGATGCCTAGAGTTCCTGTAGCTTTTCCCAGAATGATTTTGTTCATTAATAGATTTTTTTTTCTGTTTTGTCCTCAGTGTCCTGAGAGATAATAGAACAGCCCCTAAGGTATGAACTACCCGTTATGATCTGGCCATTTGATTTTGATTTGGTTTAGCAATATGTATACTCATGCTTCCTGTTATCACTATGAGCATAAAAATAAAAAGTCTCAATTACATAAAAAATTGTCCCATGGTTTTGTTTCCCACAAGTGCGGCCTTGCCAGCACTTTCATCCTCACTGTGTCCTTGTCAGACAGCAGGAAGGGGATGCCTTCACCAATCTCATTTTCTTTATAGTAAAAAGTTTAAAGAAGTGTACACTATATTTAGAAATTCCACCTTGAAGAATACCTCTGTTGCCTGATTCCTTTCACTAGAACCTCAGAACAGAGGCAAAAAAGTTCTAGAAATTAGAAGATCTTAGCTCTGCATGATCCAAGGCATTATTGATCCTCTTCCCTGTAGTGGAAAATA
Source organism: Callospermophilus lateralis (assembly GCF_048772815.1). Lineage (NCBI taxonomy): Eukaryota > Metazoa > Chordata > Mammalia > Rodentia > Sciuridae > Callospermophilus > Callospermophilus lateralis. The sequence goes on from NC_135305.1 coordinate 165,109,728, forward strand.
GTTGAGTAATAAATGCCTTATCCAAAAGCTATTAAACATCAATTTTTGGTGATGTTGGAAGGTTTGAGCCAGGTTTAAAGGAAAGAAGTGAGTTGGGCTAAGAAGATAGGCAGTGTCCACGGAATTGTTACATATTGAAGGGGCTTGAAGGTGTGGTCTAGGGTGAAGGACTACTCTGTCTCATCTGATAGGCCTGAATATAGTGGTGTTTATTCACAGTTTGTTTTGTCAACCCTCCCAAATTATTTCCAGTGCCTATGCTCTCCTAACCTCACTGTCTTCAAATGTGGCACCTAGAGATAGGCTGATGTTGTATCTGTCCTGATAATTCTTTCTGGAAGTTCAGGAAGGGTTTCCCAAGATTGGTATACTGTATTAAAAATGAAAAACTGGGTATAAAGAAATGTGACTTGCTCTGTTTCACATGATTTGTGGATGTCAGGAATCCTGACTTTGGGGGCTGGTGTTACACATTTTACACCCCCTTAATTCAAACAAAGTGCTTATTTGTTCTTCAGTATTTACTGTCAGGTCTGTGTCTATGACACTGAATCTCAATCATCCTTGGAATATGTTCACAGGCCTTTGTGATTCATTATAGTCCATGCTACATGCAGAGTCATGGCACAGAAAATATGTCTGTACAACATCTCAACCCTGATCCTCTGTTTTGGGTATCCGGGGTTGTGGCTCAGAGATCCAGTGCCCCTGAGTTCAATCCCTAGTACAAAAAAACCAAACAAACAAACAAACAAACAAAAAAAACAATTTGGGCATGGTCATTCCTGTTTAGAGATTTTTTGATTAATTTTTAACCCCTTTAATAGGTACAGGCCTAAATAGATTATGTGGTCCTTCTTGTGTGAGAGTGAGTATGTAGTGTCTTTTGAAGAATTGGTCTGATCATCTAGGCAATTAATTATGTGGGCACTGAATTGTTCATGCTCTCACTTTCTGGTCATTTCAGTATCCACAGAACTCATAGTGATATTTCTTCTTTATTTCTGTAATAGTAATTTATATTCTCTCTCATTTCTCCTTTCATTGTATTGCTATATATTATGGACTTAATGATCTTTTCATAAAACCAGCTGTTTACTTGATTTGCATTGCAAAGTTTCTCTTTGCAATTTCATTGATTTCTGCTCTTATTATTTCTTCTGTTGTCCTTGGGAAGGATAAAATTTGGTTGTCTTTTTTACAGTTTTCAAGGTTGAAAACTTGAAGTATTAATTTTAGATTTTTTAAATTTTCTAATGTGTACATTCCATGTTATCAAATTTTTCTCTAAGTCCTACTTTTGCTGTAAGAAGTTCTGTCAGGCACACCTGTAATCCCAGTGACTTTGCAGGCTGAGGCAGAAAGATTGTGAGTTCAAAGCCTTAGTAACTTAGCAGGTCTCTAAGAAAGATAGCAAAACCCTGTCTCTAAATAAAATATTAAAAAGGGCCAGGGATGTGGCTCAGTGGTTAAGCACCCTTGTGTTCAATCCCTAGAACCAAAAAAAGTAAGAAATAAAAGTAAATCTTTGCATTTTCAGTTTAAAATATTTAAAAATTTTTCTTGTGGTCTCTTATTTCTCCTATTATTCAGTTATATGTATGATATTTAATCTCCAAATATTTGGGAATTTTTAAATTACCTTTTGGCTATTCATGTCTGGTTTATTTTCACTGTGGTGTGCAAGCACATTGTATAATTTCTATTCTTATTAATTTGATAGTGTGTGTTCTCTGGCTGAGAATTGTTCTGTGTTGGCAGTTGTTCCATGTGATTCTAAAAACACTGTGCAAACTCTTGTTGCTGTAAGACATACAGTCATGTTCCACCAAACTCATTGACATTTGATTTGGATGTGCTGCACATGCCTATTTTAGCATCTTGGAAGGCTGAGGCAGATGATCTCAAAGTTCAGGGCAGTGCCCACAAATTACCAAGACTTTGTTTCAAAACTAAAATGTTTTTAAGAGTTCAAGATGTAACTCAGTGGTATACTGCCACTGGGTTAATTCCCAGTACACACATAAAACAAACAACCACCACCAAAACAAAAAGGAGGCAAGGATATGTTCAAAGAAATGTAATGTATTGTAGTTTTGTGATTGTGAATACATCAGAGGGTACTTTTCTGTTACTGGGGATGGAACTCAGGGGCACTTTACCATTGAGCCACAACCCTCACCTTTTTCTTTTATGTTGAGGCCGGGTCTTAAGTTGTGAAGATTGTTCTCAAGCCTGTGATCCTCCTGCCTTTCAGCCTCCTGAGTTACTGCAGCAATGGGCCTGCATCATTTATCTAGCTGGCTACACTAAATTGTTTTGTTTTAATTCCAGTAATATCTTCAGTTTAATGTAACTATTTTCTTATAAATGTTAAAATTATTTTAATATTTTGACTTTTTTGCAATTATACTTAAGACAAACATACCAATATGTAATTATATAAAATGTTTACTCTTCTTATATCCTCATTCTAAAATCTTTTTCCTGTTGTCAAGTTTTAATTTGTTTTAATTTTTGAGTTAGTCTGTTGAAATATTAAAATACAAGCACACACACTAGCATTGGATTACATAGGTTCAGGATCATCAATGTCACTGTTTTCCACCACCACATTTTATACCACTAAAAGCCTTGTGTAGGGTATAACCCCTGAGGTTATTTCCTATCATAATAGTGACTTAAGTATTACAGCACAAAGAAACTGCCTGAAGCTGCAGAACAGCTAGCATTATTTTTTTTTAAGTAGGAGTAGACTGTAAAACAATAGTTGAGATCTACATGTACTATGTCCTGAGTTCCCTTGTGGTCAACAGAAGGTGATCATTTACCCTTCCCTTCTTGGTGTCAGACTTTCCTGCTCTGCCCCCATCTTTAGCAGAAGCTAGTGGACCTCTGGGGTCAGCTCCTCCTCAGCTACAACATGTCTGTTGACATCATACCTACCTGCACATGCAATGTCTCAGGTCCAGCTTTCAAGATTTCTCACTGATGCACTCCAGCCAGCAGGTAGGCAATGCTGCCCTCTCTACTGCTGGCTGAAGTAGGACGAGGGCAAGATTTGGAGTGCATCCTGGTGAGCTGGGAAGCAGGGCATTAACTTGGTCCCCTCATTCACACTTCTGTGAATATGTACACTACTCCACTGAGAAGGGATGGGAATAACCTATGGAATCATGAAATCAGAAAGATGGGATAGCCTTGGCTGACCTGCCATTGGCTGCTTGTTTCAATCTGGACTCCTCCAGGAAAATCACCAGAGGTGTGAGGACAAGTGCATAAAGTCCTGCATACATGGCATACATTAAAGGCAACTAAGTGGCAGGCTACTACCCTCAGGCTAGGTGTCTGAGCAGCAGGCTGCTTACCCCAGAAGCACAGCCCTGGGCATGAGGCCATGTGTTGCAGTCCCTGTGCTTGCTCCATGGCCCACTCCTTGACTGTTTTCTGCAAGGGCAGCTAGCAGAATTGCATTGGTGGCTGCCTGTAATCTGCTAGGTACTGCCGGAGTATGTGTGTGTGTGTGTGTGTGTGTGTGTGTGTGTGTGTGTATATATATATATATATATATATATATATATATATATATATATATATATTAACTGTGCAATAAAATCAGACCTGCTTCTGCTTCTTGCTTGGTCTCCAGAGGTCTTGATCAGTGACTCTGAAGCCACACTTTTCTCTTCCCTGTTCCGTGGACCTCCTCACTGCACAAAAGAGAGCCCATGCAGCTGGCGCCTGAGCAGGGGTCTGAAATAAGCCTATAAGACAGGGTATGGCCCCTCAGAGAGCGGTGAGGAAAGGCAAATGGGAAACCTACTGAGTTCCGCCAAAGATTTTCACTCTCTTAGATACTAGAGGTTTAACCCTGAATAAAAGAGAAGCCCAGAATTCTGGGATATAAACACTAACCCATGGATAAGTGCTACTGATGTTTCTGATCCACTACATTTTTTTTTTTGTATTATAACAGCCATTCAGCAAAGTTTAGTGGGCCCTACAATAGACCCTTGTCATATAATGATGGCCCTGAGGGAAGAGAAGATTGTGAATGACAGACAAGGGGAAAAGGGTGAGGGCAACAATCTACTTCAAAGTAAGCAAATGAAGCAGGCATAGGAAAGTGGAGGCGAGAATCTACTTCAAAGCAAGCAACCACAACAGCTGCAGGAGGAAGACAGATGGGAAATGGTACCTATAGCCTTCATGGTGCAGGAAGAAGTGACCAGAAATGGTGCAGGTGTGTCTTCTACTGATAGGCAAAGATTATATTCTTCACTGAGTCAATGGCAACTGCCTCCTTATGAGGCAATGCCAAAGCCAGCAAAGGACTATGAACATTTAGAAATTTTGCCTCCGGACAGACCCAAGCCATGGTCTCCCAGAAACCCATTCCAGGAAGCCAGAGATCCTTTTTAAGACCTATGTAAGATAAGAGATGAGAAGTAGAGTAAGGGAATACAAGCTTTCCCAGTCAACACGGCCCCCACACCAGAGCACCCTGCCACTTGGTATCCACATGCATTGGGTTCCCTGAAGAAGATAAAGAAGGCAGTAAAAGAGGATGGGCCCTAGAGGAGGTCATTTGCAGAGAAAATGCTTGAGTCACTCAGTCTTGAACTTAATTTCCCTCAAGACTGGAAAGACCTAGCCAGAGAAGCTCTTGAGCCTGCAACATTTTTTGAAGTGGAAGACATTATTCTATGATGAATGTGAACAGAAGGGGGACAGTAACCACACCACGAATGTTGGCCTCCCAGGTGAATGCTTGCAGGGAGGGGGAATCTACAGTTCCCCTGTCGTACAGGCTATAGTCCCACCAAATTATTTCAATCAGGTGTGACTCTGTGCTCTGAGAGTCTGGAAAAAGTTACCAGCTAGGGGAGGCACAGTTTCTATACAGAGCTTAAGGTAGAAAGCCACTGAGAACTTGCCACAATTTATTGAAGGGGTAAACAAGGTGGTAGAAGGGAAGTTATCTCATGAAGAAACTAGGGCAGCCTCAGCCAAGGGATTGATCTGGAATAGACTAAATAAGGAACATAAAGCAGGAGTGGCACCAGTACAATGGCACACTGGATGACTGGATTTTGGCCACATAGGATATAGGAATACAAGCAGCTCAAGCCTCTCTGCTGGCCTCAGCCATGGCAGTTGCATAAAAGCAGGACTAAGGAGGCTTGCAAAGAGCTAGTCAGAAACTGCAAAAAATGAGCACCCTTTTTCCTATTGGCCCTTTACAACCTGCTAGAGTAAATCCCCAAGAATTAAGATGCAATACTTTATGGTAAATGGGTGTCACACATTTTGCTCCTTTTGGAAATTTAAAATATATTCATATAATCATTGATACCTATTCAGGTTTTGTAATGGTAATAGCCTCCACAGGAGAAAGCACAAAAAGGGTCATCTCCCATCTACTTAAATATTTTGGAATTAGAAATGTTCCATTGCCTATTAAAACTGACAATGGGCCAGCCTATACTAGCAGGACATTTCAAATGGTTTGCAATGATTGGCATATATAGCACTTAACTGGGATCCCCTACAACCCTTAGACTCAAGGCATCATAGAAAGAACACACAAGGAATTAAAGGCCATGCTACAAAACAGAGGGAGAAAATTATACCAAGTTCCCTCATTATGCCTTAAAAAGAATCATATTTTTTTAAATTTTCTTTGAATTCCAAAATTTTTTAAGAACATAGCAGCCCATAAGCACTGGACCCCCCTCTCGGGGCCCTCCCATCTACCTATGGTCTCATGAAAGAATCCCGTAACAAATGCATGGGATGATCTGGGGTCCTTCCTAACCATGGGTGGAGGGTTTACATATGTTAACAGGAGACTCACCCCATCTAGGTGCTTGCCAGAAAGTCAAGCCCTGGAACCCCAGTGTGGGAGGCCGGCATAGTACCTGACAACGTTTGTCTCCTCTTCTGATTGGTGTGGCATCATCAGACACTGTGTGATCTGGTTGCCTAGGTAACCCAGAAGATTGCCCCTATTTTTAGGGTATGGTGACTGTGTCTTCCTGCATGGGTGTGTCTTCCTACATCCCTAGGAGTAAAGCTAAGCTCACCTGTTCTTTTGTAATATTACCCCTCGCCCTGTTTAGGATAGAATGTTCCATGGAAACACCATTTGTGTGTCCCCTTCTCTTACTCTGCCCTTGGGTGTGGCCTTCCTAAATGTCAGTCAACCTGCTGACAGCAGACATCATGAAAAATGACTCAGCCCCTTGAAACATGACCCCTTGCTTCATTTGAATAGCTTCTCCTCAATAAAAGGGGTCAGCATATGTGGGCACTCTCTCTCTCTCTCTCTCTCTCTCTCTCTCTCTCTCTCTCTCTCTCTCTTAAGGTCAAAAGAGGCATCACAGTACCCCCAAAGAAAAAGGTATTTCTGTCTCTTGTGTGGTTATTTTGTGCAGCCTAGTTCCCCTGGAGTGACCCCTGAGTGTTTTAGTCGCATGCAACTTGGCACCCCAGGACCACCTACCAAGAAGATGAAGGAACTTACTCTGGAGGAGAAACCTTACAAACAAAGGACTCAACAATGCAAATGGACCTCAAATAAAAGTAACCTGGGTGATATTAAAGGTCTTGTTGAACAAGCCATGAGATTGGCTCCTTTGCTTGGTGGCACCCCCATCCCTGGGCCTATGACAATGGTCCTAGCGTGTGCAATGCTCACTGCTAACAGTGAAGCCTCCTATGAGTTTATTTGAGCTTTGATCACTAGGCCATCATCTTTAGCAGTGGCTAATTGGGACAGGGCTTTACCTAAGCTCTTTTCCAATAATTCCAACATTTTTGATCCTGAGTTATCCATCCAGGAGGTAGCCATACCCTGGAATGCCAGCACTTTCATACCTACTCTGCCCATTTGTTTCTCCATAGTAGATACTGAAATCTATAATCCAGGCAGTCCTCTCTGTTTTGCTCTTGCCAATGAAACTAATGTAGATAACTATAATAAGTCATATGTTAACTATAAAAAGTCAAATAAGATATGTCAGTGGGCTATCTCTCACTGACCTTTAGAGTTATAGTTAATGATACCTATAGCCATAGACTCTTCCATGGCAAATGCAAGAAACCCTTGCTGCCAACATGCCCAACAACACTTTTTGGAAAGCCCCCCTCAGATAATGATAGCATCTCATGGAATCAATGTGTCACTGCCATAACTTATCTCCTTAATAAGAGTAATTTCTCTAGGGAAGAACACCATCTATGTGACCTGGGCAGGCACAGCTCCCTGGAATGTAACTGATGTGCCCCAAACCAATATGGGATATTTCAGTAACTGCTACACAGGACAAGCCACTACCAACCGGTTTGTGGGATATCAGTATGGCATGATGGATATCACACCAATATTGCTAGCTGCTAGACCTATCAGATGGGAAGCAGCCAGCTAAATCTACATTGAATCGACATTGAGTCTAGACCCTGACCATAGATTTACCTTTGTGCCAAATTATACACATACCCACTATGCACAAGCTTGTGTTATGCCACCCTTTGCCATGCTAGTAATCAATGATATCTATGGCATAAATATCACTCATACAGAGATCCCCTGTACAGTCAATACATGCTTCTGGCTCAAAAATTGTCTAACCAATGCTATGAAAGCTAAACATATATGTATCCTCAAAGTGTCCCCAGCAGCCTGAACTCCTCCACTTTCTGGACAGTGAACCTTTCCAGAAAGTGGAGGAGTCCATGGGACATGGAGATGAAGAATCTTCTGAATGACACCCTACATTTGACAAGGCATGCAATTAGCTTCATCATCGCTGGGAATATTGCCCTGATAGCTGTCATCGCTGCCACAGCCACTGCCGTTGCTTTGCTCACTCAGAAAATCCAGACTGCTCAGACTGTAAACAATTTGTCTACTGCCATGGCAGAAATCTTTGCCATTCAGAATGATTTAAATAAACTGCCCCAAGCTGCTATCTTTGTCATTCAGCAAGAACTAGACCTCCACCAGGAACAACTAGATATTCTGTTTATGTTGCAAAGGCTCACTTGTGATTCTGAATTTTATAGTACTTGTGTCACCCAATATGCTGTGTCACCCAATATGCTGTGTCACCCAATATGCTGTATCTGAAAATGTAACCTTACACGTCTCCAATTTTTCTCAGTATATTAAGGGTGCTTGGGATGCTTACTATGTTATGACTATGCATAACCTTACCAAGGTGCTGCAGTCTGGATGGGCACAATTCACGAGCCACTTGTCAAGCAGAAATGAACTTTATTTTTAGCATACACGCCACACCACATGAGCTCTCCAGGAATTCCCCGAGAGCTCAACCCCCACCATCGGCAATTCTGGCGAGCACTCTACCGGAACTCCTAGGTTATTTTCAATTTTCCCGCTCTTGAGGCAGACTTCCAGGTTGCATGGGTGGAGCCAAAAGAGTCCCCCAATGAGCAGCTCCATGGTCTGAAAGGGCGGGGAAACAGCCCAATGAGCATCACCGCAGAGGAGCCAATCAGCTGGAAGTTTGCTGGGGCCCCTTTGGCTGTGGCTCTCAACATCTCCCCCTCTCTGTTTAAACAACAAGCAAGTGGCTTAGGGACCATGCCTGCCTTAGGTTGTCCAATACTACATATGGTCCTTACCCATCAATGGATGAGCTGACCTCAAGGCGTCAGCCTCCTGTCTTAGGTTGGTACCATTGCAATTGGATCTTACCCATCATTGACTACTGGACCAGCATACAGCCACACCTGTGGATATGCCTTTGTACCAGAGGGGGGTGAGGTTCTTTGCCTCACCTCTGTTGGCCCCCAAATTTTAGCTGAACGACCATCACAAGCAGAAGGGAGGAGGATACAAAATGCCTCAACACCAAGCCAATTGATGGCTCCATTGGAAAAATTGTACCACTGATGACATCATCAGCAAAAATACCCCGGCACTACCAAAAGTCGCAGCACCAACAGAAAGTTCACAATGCATACAAGTGATACAGAGTCCAGGCAACTTCTGCAAGCAGTTCAAAGCAGAGGAATCCATTAATAAGTCCATTTCCTCCCAAAGCAAATTGACTTTTTGATTGAGCATCACTTATTGAGTTACATTATTTATTGATGCATCAGTTTATACAGTTTGTTGTGATAACTATTGCAGAAACTGTAGTTTGGTTTTATCTTTGTCTTCACCGGCATTGGGATTAAGATAGGAATTCTGACAATGATGACTAAAAAAAAAAATATGTAACATTCCAGCAGGCACTAAAAGAAAGCAATTTTCTGAACAATTTACATTATCCTGAACAGAATTATTAAATATAATGAAAAGAAAAGGTGAAAGTAAACAAACAGATCTTTTAACCTCCTTTTTCATTCTCATATTAAAACAATCCTCAACAGCTCTTTACCCAATTTAAATTAAACCATTTAAATCACGTGAATAAGAAAAAAAATATTTGGATCCATTTTTTCATGAGCGCTTGTCATATATGTTATATGGACATACGCACATACAAACATACAACACAAAACACAAGCATGCACACATAATACATACAACTCATAACATTATAGTAAAGGCCTTGTAATTTTTACAGGTGAAATCTCCATTGCAATGTTTAAAAACTCCATAGTCAAAAAATAGAACTGATCAGCAAAACATTAACCTAGGTCTGTATGAGCTCAAAAAACAAAAAAAAGAACTTCATGATGTTGGAAAGGGCAATAATAAAATAGATATTGAAAAAAGCATCCTGGTTTCATTAGCCTCCAGGTGTAGGAGAACCACTGTCGCAGATGTAAGGATAGCCAAACTGGAGTTCTGGATATCAGCTGTTATGGATTTGTGCCAAAATCATCTTCTTTTTGGACTGTAGAAATCGCTTTAGTAATCTCTCTGGAATCCAAATTGGCTGCTGTTCTCCCTGTGGAAACACACAAAAAGACCCCCGACTCCAGACAATCACTGGGTCAGGACCTTTCCATTGTCCTGTTAGAATATCCTTCCAAAGTACCTTGGGCTTATGTACATTTTTTGGACACATATGGCTTTCCGCAGCACTAAGCCTTGATGAATCCAAATTTAAAAGTTAAGAGTAAACAGAGTTATTTTAAATTTATCTTTGGGGAATATATACCCCCTCCCAGTTCCCTATTTTTGCTTCAATAAGTACATTTTAATAGTTTGATGAGCTCTTTCAACTATGCCTTGTCCCTGTGAATTGTATGGGATTCCTGTTATATGAGTAATGCCAAATGATGAGCAAAATGGTTTAAAAGAGGTAGAAGTATAACCAGGGGCATTATCTGTTTTTAATTTTTTTGGAACACACACAGTGGCAAAATTTTGTAAGCAATGAGGTATAATATCTTTAGTTTTTTCTCCGACATGAAGGGAGCCCATCAAAAATCCAGAAGAAGTATCAACTGTAACATGCAAATATTTTAATTTTCCAAATTCTGGTAAGTGTGTGACATCCATGTGCCAAATATGCTTAGGTATCAGTCCTCTAGGATTGACTCCAAGATTAACTTGTGGTAAAAAGGTCACACAATTTTGACATTGTTTTATTATTTGTCTAGCTTGTTCCTTAGTTATTTTAAAATACTTTTGTAAAGTATTAGCATTGACATGGAACCTTTTATGAAAATTTGTAGCTTCTTCTAGTGTAGAGAAAATATGTATGTCATGTGTAGTTTTGTCTACTAAATCATTGCCCAAACTAAGGGCTCCAGGCAATCCTGTATGTGCCCTGATATATCCTATAAAGAATGGATCTTTTCTGTCCCAGATTAGACTTTGTATAGTGGGAAAAAAAGAGAAAACAGTAGAGGAAGGGGAAATCCTACCAGCATCTTCAAGGGATACTATAGCATTAACTAAATACTGACTATCGGAAAATAAATTAAATACAAAATCTTTAAACATCACAAAATCTTGTAATACTGCATTAAGCTCTGCCTTTTGAGCTGATTGTTTGGGTCCTAAAAATGTAAAAGTTTGATCAGGTGTAACTATTGCTGCTGTACCATTATTTGACCCATCAGTGAATATATTTGGAGCATTCATGATAGGTGTTTCTCTTGTCATTTTTGGAAAAACTACAGGATGTGAAGACCAAAAAGACAACAAAGGATTAGATGGTAAGTGTTTATCAAATGAAAAATTAGATTTGCACATGATTATTGCCCAAGTATTTAATTCATTAGCTGACTCATCAATTTTATCCATAGTATATGGAGTAATAATTTTATTGGGATGAATTCCAAACACTTCCTTTGCCGGTTTTATTCCTTTGAGTATTAATTGTCCTATAGCCTCAGGATACCTGGTAAGAATAGTGTTAGGAGAATAAGATAAATGTATCCATAATAATGGACCTTCTTGCCAAAATACTTCTGTAGGAATATTTTTTGTTGGTAGTACAATAAATAATAAAGGCAAACTTATATCAATTATATCCAAATGCATATTTTCCATATATGTTTCAATGATTTTTAATGTATTTCTTGTTCAGGCATTAACATGTGGGGTGAATTTGGATCTGATGGACCCTTTAGGATATCACATAAAGGTCCCAACTCTCCTGTTGGTATGCCTACATAAAGCCTTATGCCATTTATGTCTCCTAATAACTTTTGAAAGTCGTTAAGTGATTTGAGTTGATCTATTCGTATTTTAATTTTTGGTGGACAGATCATGGTTGAGGATAATAGAACTCCTAAATAATTAATTGGAAAATTTAATTGTATTTTATCTATTGCTATCTCTAGATTATAATTTTTTAATGTTTGTAAGTGTGGCATAACATTGTAGCAATGTGTTTTTATCTTTGTGTGCTAATAATACATCATCCATATAGTGAAATATTTGTAGTTCAGGATTTTGATTTCTAAGTGGCTGGATTACTTTGTTAACATAAATTTGACACATAGTTGGGCTGTTAGCCATCTCTTGAGGGAGTGCTTTCCATTCATATCTCTGATCGTGACTTTCATGATTCAGTGCAGGGATAGTAAATGCAAAAAGTGGACTATCCTCAGGATGAATTGGAATTGAAAAAAAAACAATATTTAATATCTATAACTAAAACATATCAGGTTTTTGGCAAAGCAGACAATTGAGGAATCCCCGATTGATCAGGTCCCATAATAACCATCACATTATTAATGACTCTTAAATCTTGCAATAATCTCCATTTACCAGATTCCTTTTTGATGACAAAAATGGGAGTATTATGGGGAGATACAGAAGGTTATATATGCCCTTCAGCTAATTGTTGTTTGACGAGGTCATGGGCAGCTTTATCTTTTCTTTAGTCGGGGGCCACTGAGGAACCCATACTGGTCTTTCTGATTTCCAAGTAATTTTTATTGTCTCAGTGACCCCTCCTGAAAATCTAATCCATGTCTATCTATTTATTGATCTATTTGTATTGGTGCCACTATACTTTGTCCTTTTTCTTCCAATTCTTTTCTTTTCCTAAAGCCTTGTCTAGCCATAATAGTGGACACATTTGAATTGATGTTATTTGTTAATGTTAGTCTTAATTGTTCCAGGACCTCTCATCCCCATAAATTTATGGGAAGATGATCCAATACATATGGCTGTATAGTTCCCTTACATTCTTCAGGATCCTTCCAATCTAATAACATTGCACTTCTATGGGGATTATTCACCACTCCTAGGCCTTGAAGCGTTTGAGTGGCTTGTTGAAATGGCCAATGTTTTGGTCATTCTGGACAAGAGATGATGATAAGGTCTGCACCAGGATCCAGTAGCCCATTAAATTCATGTCCTTGAATATTTAGTTTTAGCATGGGACGAGAATCTAAATTTAAAGAAATCATAGCCCAATCTACACCTGTGGAGCCTAATCCCCTGGAACTTCTTTCTACAGTACGACTGGAAAATTTATCATGTAGGCTGGGTATTATTAATAACTGTGCTATTCTATCTCCTGGTGAAATTATTGATATACCCCTTGGAGAACTGGCTATAATTTTTATTTCACCTTCATAATTGTGATCAATTACCCCACAACTTATCATAAGACCTTTTAGAGTAGAAGAACTGTGTCCCAATAATAAGCCTAATATTTCTTGGGGAAGAGGCCCTTTTACCCCTGCGGGAATGATTTGAACTCCCATCTCTGGAGGTGCAGGTGTCCAATCCTGTGCTCCCTCTGGTTTGTCTAATGAAGGATCTAATGGACAACATGTCCTGGGCATTACCCTGATGGTGTTGCTGGGTTCCTCCAATGCCCCATATATTTGTTGTTGTGAGCCCTGGAGCATTGGGCCCCCTGTCCGTTTTTTGGCAATGGAGCCCGATGCCTTTCTCCATGATATCATGGGTAAACACCTGGTCCTTGTCCATTTTTTGATAATGGAGTACTCTCTATTGTGGTTTGAGAATGGCATTCATTAGCCCAATGTCTCCCTCTATGGCATCGTGGGCAAATACCCAGTATTCTACCCCTTTGATACCCAGTTTTGTTAAACCCTCCTCCTATGGGGCAATTCCTTTTAAAATGTCCTGTTTGTTCACAATTGTAGTATGTTTTTGGCCTGGCATCTAAAGCCTGTTGTACTGCAGCTACCAAGGCTTGTTCTTGTTCATTAATGTTTCTATAGAATTTAATATATGTGTTTAAATCTCTATGTTTACATTGTCTAAGGTCTCCTTGCACCATCTGTTTACTTGCTCAAAGGATAGCTGTTTAATTAACTGCATTGCTTGTTATATATCCCCCAAAACTCTGGTAGCTGTTTGAATAAGCCTATCTACAAATTCAGAGTAAGGTTCATTAGCTCCTTTTATTACCTTAGATAACTGACCTTGTAAATCTCCATATCCTTGTAAAGTCTTCCATGCCCTAACTGCATCTGCAGCATTTTGTGAGTATATGGCAGGATCATATACAATTTGTTGCTGCTGACCCTCATAAAGTCCCTTTTCTAACAACATATCTAGATTTCTCTGAGGATAACCGTCTATTGCATTTTGCCTAGCCGTCTCCTTACAGAATTCCTCATTGGCAACCTTCCATATCAGGTATTGTCCTCCATTTAGCACAGCTTTACACATATTAGTCCAATCTTCTGGCATCATTTTCAAATTGGCAATGGATTCGACCATGCTTACAGTGAAGGGTACCTGAGGACCATAGGTTGTTACAGCCTCTTTTACTGCTTCACTGCTTTGAAATCAAAAGCATGGTGAATTCGCTGCCCTCCTGCCTGCTCAAATATAGGGCATGCTAATCTTTGAGGTCATGTCTCAGGATCCCATGTATCAACCATGGGGGTTGGGGGCCTCCCAGCATATGTTGTCTCCATAGTTGGAGCTGTTGGTTGGATACTTATGCCCTCTGGTGATAGAAAGGTGTTTGTAGAAGCCTCCTGTTGTAACTTCTCCCCTGATATCCCTTCCTCCTCTAGACCTTTTTCCTTTTTTTGACTAACTCAAGAGATTTCCTCTTTTACTTGATGTAAGATGTCTTCTCCTAGAGTAAGCAAACAAGATTGTACCAACGTCCATAATGGTAATGCACCAACTGGCAGAGTTCCTGAGCTTTCCTTTTGTATCTTTTTTAGATCTTCACCATGATGGTTCCATTGTAATATATTTAACAACCCCTCTTTAATGAACCATGGGCTACACCTTTGTATCGTCTTAATGTGTGCCCTAAATGTTCTTGATTTTGCTGAGATGCCTCCTTCCTCTAGCACTTTACTTAACGCCCTTTCAGTTAGGTTCTTACTAAATTTTAATTCTATATTTTTGTGACGAAGATACCCCTCACTAAAATAATGCAAAAGAAAACCGAGACAAAATGAAACAAAAGTGGAACAAAAATTCATTATATCAGCCTTTCTTTCTCCTGAAATGTCCATCTGTCTTTTCTCCCTATTTGTTCCTCAAACGCAAATAGTTTTTCCTCAGATGTGAGCAGTTTTTTTTTCCTGTCTCACCCATCTCCAAGGACAGGCAACTTAAAACAAAAGTGAAACAAAATGAAAGAAGAATCTTAAAGGGGCTACCCATCCTTTCGCCCTGCCCTCAGGGGCGAGCAGTTTACCTTATCACTTATGCTCAGTCGTCCCCATACTGGCCACCAAATGCCACAGTCTGGCTGGGTGCAATTCACGAGCCACTTATCAAGCAGGAATGAACTTTATTTTTAACATGCATGCCACACCATGCGAGCTCTCCAGGAATTCCCCAAGAGCTCAACCGCCACCATCGGCACTTCTGGCAAGCACTGTACTGGAACTCCTAGGTCATTTTCAATTTTCCACGCCCAGAGCCCTGGGCGTGAGGCCATGAGTTCCAGTCCCTGTGCTTGCTCCATGGCCCACTCCTCAACTGGTTGCTGCAAGGGCAGTTAGTAGACATTGCATTGATGGTTGCCTGTAATCTGCTTAGCTAATGCCTGAGTATACATACATGGTAACTGTGCAATAAAATCAGACCTGCTTCCTGCCTGGTCTCCAGAAATCTTGATTAGCAAATCTGCAGCCATACTCTCCTCTACCATGTTCCATGGGCCTCCTCGCAGGTTGACAGAGCACCCATGCACAGAGGCACCAGGGGTTAGGGCTGACCAGTGTTTCCATATGTGGGTGAGGCCCCCACTCTCTGTTTTCTTGAGGCATTAGCTTTGGTAAGTTATGAGACTGCCTGGGGACCCCCCACTCTTTGTGGGATCTCAGACAAGTGAGATAACTAGGGCTGGCTCTGAAATGTGGAAACTTGGCCACCAGATTGCAAATTATGTTTGTTTCAGAACCAAAAAAGTGAGATCACTTCTGTGCTCCCCTTACATGAGCCTCTTCCTCACACAGATGACCCCAAATTCCCTTGGGATGCTGTCTGATCCCCCTGCCCATGACATGCATATAGCTGTACATAGTTACACCAGCACAGCCTGACTTACCATCCCCAAGCAGGCCCAGGAACAGCCAGAACTGAAGCTTTGGGAAGCAGAGATAAGTTCAGACATGGTCCCTCCCTGTTTCCATATGTGTCATCACTGCAAAGTCCTTATGCTTCTCAAAGCCTCCCCCATTTTACTGCCTGCTTCTTGGGGGTTATTCTACCTTCTACTCCTGAGGATATGATCAGCATCTACTCCTGAGGATATTGCTCAAATGTACCAGCATTACCTGGGAATCCCTAAGGCTACCATCACTTGTCTCTAATGTGCAAATTTAGAAATAGAATAATAATAAGAGAGGTAGGGGAAAAATAACCCCATCAACCCAGACCTGAATCCCACAGAGAGATCTAGGGACAGTCACTCCACTTGGCTGTACTTCCCCTTCTCTACCTTGAGAAGGTTGAAGTGACAGCTTCAGAGATCAACACCCTCTGACATAGGCATTACAATGACGTCCCTGAGATTTAGAATGGGCCCAACTGCCTCCTCTCATTGTCTGAAATGGTGATGTCACAAGGGGTCCCAGCAGCCACAGTATCTAGTGGCCAAGGCCTTTAGCCCTTCCCCTCCAGGTGGATCAGATTTAGTGTCTGATTTCCAAGGAAAAAAGTTGTCAGAAGTCATGGAATATTCACTTAAATAATAGAAAGTCTGCATTCTATGTCTCCACCACTCCAACCACCCCCCTCTCTCATGTTCACTGTAGAAAATTAAGCTGACATCCTGTCCCCATGGACGACCCCAAGAGCAAAGATCCAGCAGTGTCCTAAACAAAAGTCAGAAAAGCACAGAAACTCACCCAAAGTGGATCCTGCCAATAATAGCAATGAACTCTGAGGCAGATCCTTCCATCTGACCCTCAGAGGAGGCCACAGCCCAAGCCTTGTGACAGATCTGGAAGCAGATGCACCAGGTGAGCTGGCCTGAGTCCTGGTACTGAGAAACTGGAAACTCACCACTGTAGGTGTCAGCAGGGAATTAGAGAGGTGCTGCCACACAGCAGTGGACAATTAGTGGGTCTTTTAACACCTGCAGTTTGCCCTTCACCCCACCTCTGCCCAGGCTCTTTCCAGTCTTACTGACCTACTTTCCAATATTGTCCCTGGCCAAAGTCACTTTTGCCTTCTACTTTTTACACTGCTAAGTCTTCCCCAGAACATTGCTCACAGAGACAAGCCAGGCTGATTCCTTCTTGTCCCTCAGATTTCATCAGAAATGTTAACTCACTGAGACTTTCAGACCCACAGTTAGGGACTCAGACCTCCCTGCAGTGCCAAATTGGATTTTGTTATAAAACTTGCTTCTTTCTTTCATGCTCCTGGAGAGCAGGGAACATGGCAATCACTTCTGGAGCTGCACCCAGCCCCCAAACACCTGCTGCATGAGTGTGCACTAGGTCGTAGTGCTAAATGAAAAACTGAGAGTGTAACAGACACCTCTCTGTTGCTGAGCAGCCCACACTGTGCAGAGATGTAATCTGAGGAGGTCCACTTGGGTGGGAGGCAAAACACAGAGTGCTCACCCCTGCTCCTCTTGCTCTGTTGACCGTGGTGGGCACTTCTGTCCCCTAGTGGCCAATACCAATAGTACATTACAGGCAAGAAACCCAGAATCAATTCCTTCATCTGGGTTTGGATGTCCTCAAGGCTATGGGCCCTGGGACCCAGGAGGCAAAGGAATAATTTGCAAAGTCCAAGGTTTATGGAAGGACATTATAGTGTCTTTTGTCCCCCTATTTCCTTCTCCAGGGTATGCAGGGAGTCCCTAGTTCTCTCAGGAGGCCTCCTCACCCTGGCCAGGACAATGATCCCAGCCTTATTTCTAAATAAGAACTGCAAGTCTCCTACAAGCACAATGTCATTTCTGGACCCTGGAGGAGTGGTTCAGTGCTCTGCTTCACTCTGATCCATGTCTCAAAATCATCAAGCACCAGACTGCTCTCTCAGGAGAACCTCTAGAGATGAGAAACACTTTTCTACTACTTCATTGGGTCATGGGTCCAACTGACATCACCAGAAACTTTTAGGAGCCTATGGAACCCTTGAATCTCCTGGTGAAGGTGACATGGATTTGAGGATTCCAAGAGATGATGGCCTCAGCCTCTTCACATATAGGAGATCTATTTCTACTTCATGGTGACCAAATTGGTAGGGACAGGATCTCACAATCTGCCCTCTTGAGGCTGCTCTTCAGGTATCTCCAACCCAAGCAGACCTTGGAAAACCTGGAGATCTCTGCCATTATTCAGGCATGTCCCCTTTCCCATAAGTGGTCTATGAGTCTGGACATAGAGTCCCTGTTACAGAGCTGCCTACAACCACTACCTTTCCCCTGTAACCTATCTAATGTCTCCTTTTACACTGATTTTCTCCTGTCAAATTAGCATGTAATTAGAGTTGGGCCACTTGATCAGCCCAAAAGGATTGGTATATGAAATATTAATCTCAGCTATTTATAAAATTCAAAACTGTATAAAGTTCTAAATAACACTTATATAGTACTTTGTAACAAGAAAATCAAGTTATGCTCAAAACTTGAAGTGTGGTTCTTATGCAGCCAAACAATAATCTGTTATCATCATTATACAGAGAAATTTCATAAATCATGATCATCACAATCACCATCCTAACTGTAAAGAATGATGTTTGCTACTATTTACTATTTTCCCAAGTTATTTCAAGAGAACTTCACGTACTTCACTTCTCACAATGACACTTTGATTCAGGTTTTAATACTATAACCGCCCCCCCCCCGCTTATGACATCCAAAAAAGATCAGAAACTGAGAAAATGGAGCTGGGATTCATTGTCTTGGCCATTCTCATTGCAAAGTACACAGAGCACTCCATCACCAAAGTACAAATGTACAGATGATTCAGTTACAATGGCTCTGAGTACACATATCCATACCTATATTGCTTTCCCATATAAGGAAATTCTTCTTGAGATTGCTTTTCATTGAGAACAATGCAATAATTACTACTGTTCAGAGATTATTCATAGATTCTTTAATTAGCTAAGAGAAGCTGCTTCCATTTAGATGTCTAATCTGTATATTTCTGTGTAATAATATTTCTGCTTTATACAGCAGCTGGCTCTCTGTTAGCTTCAAACTTTAGAAAAATCATAATTATTTTTTACTGAAGAGTTTAGTAATATTGGCTGTTAAAATTTGGATGAGCTTTCCCAAAAGTTTCATATTCAAAAGCCTGGTTCCAGGATTGTTGAAGGAATTGCTATGGATCTTTAGGAAGTGAGACCTATTAGAAGGTCTTTAGGCATTTGGAAGCATGGGTTTGAAAAATGGATCGGAAAACCCAAATCTATTCCTCTTTCTCATGTTCTCCTTTTACTTAGGTGGGAGAACTCCCTCCAATATTTTCTCCCATAATAACATGCCATCTTTCACAGAGACCCAAGTCACAGGACCACCTGATCATGGACTTGAACCAAGATTTAAATTAAGCCTCTCTTGCTGGGAGCAGTGGCACACACTTGTAACCCTAGTGGCTCAGGAGGCTGAGGCAGAAGAATGGAGAGTCCAAAGCTAGACTCAGCAACTTAGCAAGGCCCTAAGCAACTTAGCAAGAATCTGTCTCTAAATAAATATTTAAAAAGAGCTGAGGAGTCTTAGTGGTAAAACACTCCTGTCATTAATCCCCAGTACCCAATAAGCTCACTTTACAGTGCCATACTGGTTTATATTAGTTGTGAGAAATATATATACAGTAAAATTTAGAAAATATATTTAGCAAGACATAAATGACAGAGAATCATTTAATGTGAAATAGACTAATAAAGTTACAATGCTTATTTTGCTATGTGTACATATCCTCTGCTCATAGTTACATTGCCTCCATTGAAGAAAGTTTCTGTTAACATAGAATATTCATGCATAAACCCAACATAATTGAGACAGTCTGTATGATTTACAGCACATCTGGTCTGTGTGACCAAAGAGATGGCAATAGTGTCTCTCAAATCTCAGTTGTGACATTTCAAATCTCAGTTGTGACATGTCTAAATGTCTCTGTACATAGCCAGATATTCCTGGTGGGAAATATGACCACTCATATTTAAGGTTTTATGTGTAGTTAAAAATTGAAATATTTTTAAAACTAAATTTAGCATTTCAATTTGAAATTGTATATCCACTTTTCATAAGTCTTTCCTTCACTACAAATTCTGATATATAAAAAAGATGGGAATTTTGTGAAAAGCTTTTACACATTAGAGATATTTGTAAAGATTTACTTCAATCTTAGTACTCAACAAAATGTCTAATCCTCCTAAGATGCTTCCAAATCTGCTGCATTTTTGCTCCCTGTGACTTAAATCATTTTTTATTCATAAACTGTCTTAGATTAATAGGTAACAACACTGGTTTCTCTTGTGTGGATTGTCTGATATTGAATGACTGATAACATTTCTCGGAGGATTCATAGATTGTAGGAGCTACAGTGAACTAGCTGAGCTGTACTGCAAACAGATCACTCATACAATTGCTAAAAAGTGCATTTCATTCTGACTCACATAAAGAAAGTATTGAGATTTGGGGGAACAGAGGTAGGAAAATCTCTGCTCTTTTCAATAAATTTCTTTATCCAGGGATCCCAAGACTGACGTGAGTTCATCTGCTTTTCAGTTCCAGAGATTATGAGAAATCAATGAGAATTAAAGTGAAGACTTTTTGAGGGCCAGGCCTAGAAGTAATGCTTATCACCTATGTTTGTGTTTTTCCAGAGAGGTTTCCATTTTTTGGTGCCACCTTTATTAAGGGAAGGCTAAGAAATGTAGACTGTGTGCGTCCCAGAGAAAAGAGAGAACGAACATTTTGGGTAATATACTCTTAATCCTGTAGGTCTTTTCCACAGATTAGTTTTCTGATGTTTTGTGAGGTGTGGGAGAAGGAATGGTCAAGTGGGGTAGAGAGGACTGGCAAAGGGAAGAGAACTGGCAGCAGAGAGAGGGAGTGGACAGGCAGATGAATTACCTACTCCTACTTTACTTAATGCCTCATGGTTATAAATTTATTTTTCTCTCAAAATCTTTTCTATTGTGCCCTATATGTGTAATAAGAATAGTAATGCTTTCCACTGCTGTCATGTAGTTAAAAAAATTTTTAATTCTATTTTCTCCTTCATTATTGTAATCCCTATATACTACTGGTTTCTGTATTTATTAAAATTTATATATGGATATACACATGTGTATGTTTATGTATATATATATATATATATATGTGTGTGTGTGTGTGTGTGTGTGTGTGTACACTATTTTCATTCTTTGTGGTGTTTTCACCACAGGTCATATTTAGAGATAATTCTCTATTAACATATTCAGATTAATTCCTTGCACTCAATTCTGTGTGTGTTTTCAAAGAATGTGTTCAGTCCACAATCCTGCAATATCTTAGTTGGTGTCTGTTATAAACCTTCTAAGCTTTGAGCTTCACACTTCTTTGTAGATATGTTCCTGGGTGATGTTTCCACATGGGAGATTTGGTGGGTCAGGTCTTACTATATAATATCCTAATACTTTACTATTAGGTGCTTCAAATTGTCCATTTTTAGCATTGCTGTGACACAGATGCATCTTCTCTTTGCAGTTTCTATAGTGTGCTTTTCATAACCATGATTGTGGGTGCATTGTATCTGTTTTCAAGTTCCTTCTGTGATGACCAAATAACATGTTATTATTTCTGGGTTTTCTAAATTTATTCATTTGTCATTTCTCCAAAAATTTCCAAGAACTTCCTAGAAGCTCCAGAAGCATTCACTTGAGGATATTCTTCCCACTGGAGAAGAGCACTAGATATCACTATAATGCTGATTTTTCTGAATAAGTGTCACTATTCAAGACATAAGAGGATAAAAAATTAAGAATCATGTGGTTCAGTGGAAACATTTTGATTTTGCATTCAGGTAGAGTGGATCCTGAAACACAATACAAGTGTTTAATAGTCATGGTGCTTGGAAACAATCCATTATATTACACAGAATATGCCCCATTAATAAGAAAATGCAGAATGATCCAATTGTCAAATGCTGGCAATTTTTCAGTCTCATCTTTGCCCACAACCTTGATTGTGTGATTTTACTCCTATACCTGTCAACATGCATAATCTCTTCCTAAACCTTGAATCCGGGCTTTCCTTATTTGCCATGGCCCAAATAAAGCTATGATTATGTAAGTGTGTTAGTTGGGTACCTAGGATCAAAATGTCCTGAATGCTTTAGTGTTTGCTTTCATAATCCTGTCACGGGAACAAGTCCACATTAGCCTTTTGGAGGAAGAACTTTCATGGGAAGGAGAATGAAAGTGTTTCAGTTGATATCTCATTCACTGAAGTTCAGCAACATTCTCAACCTGAGATAATCACATGCAGCATTAGACCCCATCTGAGCCAGTCTGAATTGATCACTGGCTTAATCATGAGCCAATAAATTTGAGTATTTTTATGCAATGATAGATAACTGAATCATTCATTGTAGGCAGGATGCCAAGATTCAATCACCTATAACATAGAAGATATATGGCAAACTAGAATTGACTAACTCATGCTCATTTTCTTTTCTCCTAATTTAAATTTAAAGTCAGACCTCTTGTTAGATGGTGTTGAACTACACATAAATATATGCAGTCACACGTGCGTATGATGGGTGCTAAAGCTCTCACAGTAACCCACACCACAGAAAACAGACATCACAGCCTTGCCATTAGGTCCAAGTTCAAATTACAAGATTTCTTTTAATCTGTTTAAAATAGAGCCTAAACTATTGAGAGACTTAAATGCATGTAACCTTCACCCCCCTGGGACATCTGCCTTCTTTTGTTTGCTTTGGTATCTGAAGTGGGAATGGCTCTGTGCCCAGCATCAGGTGAAACACAGTGATTGACTGCTGGGCAACTCCTGGTTGGAGCTCCCTGCTTGCTCTCAAGACAGCATCTCTCCTGGACTTTGGCCCTGGGTAGAACTAACAGTAAAAATCTGTACTCTCTCCCTGCTAGCATAAAAAGGAGGGCTGCCTTCTCCTAAAAGTCAGGGGAGCCAGAGCTCTGCAAGCTGGAGTAGCTGCAGTGACCTGAGATGTGTTGGAGGCTTAGAGCAGAGTGAGTTTTCGAGATATACCTCCAAAATTATACATACTTCATTAGGAAGTTTATATTGAAAACATGATAACATTTTGGATAGTTTGGGTTAAGTTATTGCAATTGATTTCGTGGTTCTTTTTAATATTTAATGTGAGTATTAAAAAATCTTAAATTACACTTAATGTTGAAAGTTGCTGCCTTACGGGGTTGTTTCCCAGTTCAAAGCTCATACTCCCTCCTGAAAAGACCAGAAAACAGATAAGTTAAATGAATTTTAAAATAATAGTCATTGTGTCATTTACATTTATGAATAATATGTCCACGCATATTTAATAAATTTACATGACCAAGGTTGATATAATACAAGGTTAACGCAAATATCCTCCTGGATGGGCCAGATCCCGCTACTTAGAGAAAACCATGCCTTAAAACCCAAAAGCCTGAAACTCTGGGATCAGTTTTCAGAACCTCAGAAGGAAAAAATAAATGAAATAAAAGACACCACATGTGGGGTATGAATGATATTACAGAGATTCCAGAGGATGAGGGAGAAGGATTCCAAGTTGGAGGTTAACCTGGGCAACTTCAAAAGACCTTGTTTTATTTTTTTTTAAAAAAAGGACTAGGGATGGTACTCAGTGATAGTGTATCCATGGGTTCAATCCTGAGTACTGGGGAAAAAAAAGCAAAAAGTGGGGAACAACAGCCACCTGTCACTGAGTCCTCAATTTATCCTTGGTTGGATGTACTCTACTGTCACACAGACTGCTCATTATGCTCAGAACAGAGAGCCTGGCCTGAGGCCATGTGCAATCAGGGGCACGTGGGTGAGATCTCTTCAGTCCAGTGCAGAGCTAGTGAGGAGGGGTGGGCTTTGCATTCTGCTGTGGCTTTTGTCTCTGGAGCCCACAGTTCTTCTGCCTTGTGTCTGCACACACTTTCCTGTGCACCCGGGTTGCTCTGATGCACAGGTGCTGGAAAATCCAAAGGAAAAACATTGGGCACCCTGATGGTTAGCAAATGGTGAATGTGAGAGGTGGATCTTGAGACTCAGGAGGCTTTGGGGAACCAGAGGAACCCACAGTGGTGGAAACTGGAGATGATGGAAAGGGACTGTGCCTGTCCTCTCCAGAGTGTGCCTATCTGGCCCTCCTCAGGGCAGCTCAGCTTCAAGGACACTCTGCATGGTAGCAGGATGTGGTGTGGTAGCATTGGAACCCAGAACACTCTCTCCCATCACTTCATGGTTGCTTGAGCCCCCACCAGAAGGCGCGTCTGGGGTCAACATGTGGGCAGCCCAGCATCTCCACAGATTGTGTGGTGAAAATTGGGCTGATCATCCGGAGAGGATCCCAGCTCTGTGTCTGGGGTTCTTGCATGAGAATAGCTGTTGCCTACAGAGACTGCCCCCCCCAACCCACCCCACTGTTTCTCCTTTCTCCTGAGCTTTTTAAATATATGGGAAGCAGGTTTCAAATCTGGAAGCCAGTATTGCAGACTACCTTTTTCATTGCTCTCTGAATAAACTCTTCAATTTCCAGCACCCTTTCCATTGTCAATGTGATTTTTTTTTTCTCCACATGATCAACTCTTTGTTTCCCATGCTGCATGAAAAACGGATGCAGCATTTTTCAGTTTTTTTCCCCTTCAAGTAGTGGATGGCAGTTTTTAAAGATTTTGTTTTCTGTTTTAAGTATTTTGCCTGAGGAAAATAAATGTAATTTCTTGATCATTTCATGGAAAAAAATCTTCCTTCACCTTTGTCTTCTATAGGCACAGACAACTCACCACAGTGCCTTTGAAATTCTCCTTCAGATTTCACTGTGTGAAGTGTTCTCATTTTATTCTCCTATCTTTTTCTGGTCCTGAGTTTCAGAACTTCCTAACTAGGTTGCCCATCCTCCATGTCTGAAACCTCTTGGGGTGTCTAGTGAGTTCCATTTTCTGGGTTTTGTCCCCCTAGAAAGCAGTTGGAGGTGTGGGGCTAGAGCCACTCAGGATAGTAGCTGGAGGCCCTGCTATGATTTTTCTTTCATCCAAAAGGCATTTCCATTATTTGTTGGGTTGGTTTTAATTATCTATTGTAAATAGCAGCAAATGAAGTCAGGAGTGAAGTCAATTGTTTGACACACAGATTCCAATCTCTTTAGCGGTGTACCCAGAATTATTATTAATGGATCAAATGGTAGTTCTATTTTGAATTTTATGAAGAACCTTTATACCGATTTTTAAAAAGCAATACAAGAGTAGGTGTTTACTCCAGATGTGTCTCAGTGGACTGGGTAGGTGCCTTGTGGTGGGGGCTCTCCCCCTGGGTTGTGGGGAGATGAAGAAACCCCTGACCCATGTCACCTTATTCCTACTCTGGGACTTAGTGCCCTGCTCACTGGAGAGGGAGGAGCATGTGGAACCATACTGTCCCCAGGCTGTGTGATGTCCTGGGTGGTAACTTTGGGACCATAAATGCCTGTTAGAATATAGGTCATTTTTTTTCAGATTTGTTTTTACAGGATGAGAGATGAGTAAAAGAGAAGAAAAATGCCCTGTTGAGAAGCCCATTGTACCCTCTGGTGTTTATGGTCCTACCCAGTTGTAGCAGTGCCAGTGGTCAATATAGGCCTGTGACTCTTTCTGGTTCTGGGAGTTGATGCTCCACTGTTGGCTCTTCATCTGGTGACTGAGCTTATGTCAAGTGTTTGAAAAAGGCATTTTTGAGGATGTGGATCATGGGGCTGCTGAATCTTCTGCTCCTGGTCTGAAAGAAAAAGGTGCTAAGGGAAACCTTGACATTTCAGTACTGAGTAATGTCAAGAAAGTGTGTGAATTCTATACCTCAGAACCAGGAGCTCATAAGGAAGAGCCCAGTTTGGTGTGGAGTCAGCTGGAAAGTTTACTGCAATAAGAATGAAGTGGTCACAGGGACACCAAGTGAGAAGGAAGAAGACAAAAAGCCATGAAAAAAACATGTCCATGTGCATAGTGATTGAAAAACAAACAAACAAACATCATGTCTTCTGACTTTCCACAGAAAACTGGCTTGCTGTGTGTGGAGAGTAGGGCCACCTCCATAGTATGGACTCATGGGAGGGTGTAGGTGCCTGCATAGCAGTGGCTAAGCCTCTCTGGTGTGCAGATAGATGAATAGACCCCAGACCCCACTCACTTCATTCCTGCTACTGGACTAGATGCTCCACTGACTAGAGAAAGAGAGAGATGTGAGACCCTCCTGGAAAGGCAACATGATGTCCTTTGTGGTTATTGTGGGATCCCAAAGGCCTGTATGCATAGGCCACTTCTAATTCCTTTTTATATTTGCACTTAGAGGATGGGAGATCAGTAAAAGAAGAAAAGATCCTTGCAAGAATCCCACTGTACCTATGGTTGTTATGATCACTCCCAGTTGTACAAATGCCATTGGCTTCTGAGTGCTTACTTCCAGCTTTGGGGTCTTTTGGTTTGCAGTCAGGTAAGTGAGGAGATGTGGGAACATCAAGTGTGTGGTGTCTTGGGCCAGGGTGTCCTAGGCCTGTGCCAGGAGTTTGAACTCATTGGAGGGTGTGGGCAGTGTTCTCCCATTGCCTAAATGTGAGCCTAGCTCCTTTAGTTGGTGAACTTTCTCAGGTGGTGGCCTGAAGAGGGAATGCATTTTGGTTTCAGAGAAAGGCAGGGGAACAAAGAAGAGTCCTGTCCAGAGGTATTTCTGGAGGACCAACTTGTGCTTCAGAGTTGCCACAGAAACCTGATGTCATTATGGCAACCATGGTGACTGTGGTGCAATTCTGAAAGAGGAGTTGGTGTGCTGAGAAGAGCAGGGCCTCACCTCCAGGTGCTTGGACTCAGAGGGTGTAGGTACCCTATCATGGGTGCTGAGCCCCCCAGGATGTGGAAAGAGGAAAGGATACCAGACCCAAGTCACCCCATTCTTGCTCTGGGATGAGAAACACAGAGAGACAGAGAGAGGGAGAGTGCTAGGCCTGATGAGTTCAGCATCAACTTCTGTGGCAGATGTGGATGGGAGAGGCAGTGCCCAGCCATTAAACAGATCGGTCTTTTTAAAGAAACATTTTAAAGTTTACACCCAGAGTAAATTCAGGGGACCTTCAGGAATTCATTTAAAATTAAAAAGACTATGATGTGAAATAATAAAAAAGAGACCCAAAGGCAGTTTGGTACAAACAGCAGGCAAAAAAAAAAAAAGAAAAAAAGAAGAAAAAGCCTTTCATTGACTATTTTAAAATTTGTTTTTGCCTTTGTTACATTTTGATTTGTTTTTTGAATACATACTGATCAAAAATGATAGGCATTTATGCATTTGTACAAATACCTATTTGTCTATGTTTACTTTTAGCTTTTAGCATTTAATTCAGTTAGCTTTATCCTTTTTTCCTATTTCATGCTTTATAATTTTTATGAGTAGTATTATTTTGTATGGGGGGTGCTGGAGGTTGCACATAGGGCTTTATGCATGCGAGGCAAGCACCCTACCAGCTGAGCTATATCCTCAGCCCCTCATAGTTTTTTTCCCCCCAATTTTAGTTTTTCTATTATTTGGAAATTAGGTCATTTATTAGTATAAGATGAATCCATCTTATACTAATCAATATTATATTATACTTCACATCGTCTATTTCACAACTCTATCTTTGTTTATAATTCCTTCTTCTTGCCAACAGGGAAACTTTACTGTTCTCTCACTGTTCTTTTAATTCTTTACCTCTATTCATTTTTTTTCTTAATTATTGTGTTTTTGTTTGGTTAGTTTTTGTTTTTTATTCTCACCTCTTAAAAATACATCTCTGCATAGACATCACCCACCTGTAGGATCTACAAACCCTTTTCAACCACCCAATTTCTTCTTCATTTCCTCTTAAAGAACTGTATCTATAATGGGAAAGATACACATTCATATATCCTCATTGCTCCCTCATAGCTACCATTTTATTTGAAGACTGTTATTATTTATAGATCATTATTTCAAAGACTAACATGTTTAGTACATATTGATTTTCTTCTTATAAACTTTAATTTCTTTTCTGTATATTTTATTTCATTTATTTTTTACTTTTTAATTTTTTCTATTTTCTATCTTATTCTTATTTTTATTACTTTTTTTCTTACACTTCTAGATTTCCCTTGACTTTCTTCCTTTCTTTTACTCTACTAACAACCAACCCCTAATGTACTCTCTTCCACTCTCTTTCATTTTCAACTTGATTTTTTTGCTACTCCTTCCTCATATCATCACATCCTACATCACTTCTATTATTCATGATTACCACATGAAATTGTACATTCTTACCTAAACTTACTTTTATTATTTTGGGCAATAACTGATCGTATCATTTCTCAGTATTGTAAAAACCAATATTGTATATTTCATTGCAAGAGATATTTGGTTTAATACTGTAAATTGTTTGCATCGGTTGCTGTTAGTGTCTGTCTCCCCATAAACTGTGAGATAGAAGTAACTTCAAGGGATACTGTAAATCCACAAGGTTGAAATTCTACTGCCTCAAAGTAAACTGTTAGATGGGTAGGCATACAAACAACATAAAAACAAAACAAAACAAAAACAAAAAAAAGCAAAAAAAAAAAACAAGGGAACAAATTGCCTCCAGTAAACCAGATTACATCAGAAACAGAATCCCTGAACACCATAGCGAAGAAAAGTCAAAGAAAAAAATTAGAAAGCATGTAGTTAAGAATCAGGTGTTTCACTGGGTGGTGTAATGCATGCCTTTAATCTCAGGGGCTTCGGAGGCTGAGACAGAAGGATTAGAAATTCAAAGCCAGCCTCAGCAACTTAGCAAGGCCCTGAGCAATATAGAAAGACCCTGTCTTTAAATAAAATATTAAGCTGGGCAAAGTGGTGCATGCCTGTAATCCCAGCGGCTTGGGAGGCTGAGGCAAGAGGATTGCAAGTTCAAAGTCAGCCTCAGCAACTTAGTGAGCAATTCAGTGAGATCCTGTCTCTAAATGCAATTCAAAATAGGGCTGGGTATGTTGTTCATTTATTGAGTGCCCTGGAATTCAATTTCTGGTACCAAAAAATAAATAAATAATATATTAAATAGGGCTGGGGATGTGGCTCAGTGGTTAAGCACCCCTGAGTTCAATCCCTAATTTTGAAAAAATGTTATTTCAACAGAGGCATTAATAATAATATGGGGAAAGAAGTTTTGGTGTTTAAAGTGCTCATCAAAAAGCACAGTATGTACCTTAATCCCATAAACTTTGTGGAATGAGGCAGGAGATAATAAATTCAAAGCTAGGCTCAGCATCCTAGTGAGGCCTTCAGCTACTTAGAAATACCCTTTCTCAAAAATTAAATAAATAAATTAAGCTGGGCATGTAGCTTAGTGGTATAATGCCTCTTGTTCAAATTCCATTGCTAAAACACACACACACACACACACACACACAAACAATAACAACAAAAACAAAGATGGTGCACAAACACACAACACACACAAAAATTCTTTATCTCCTTTAGCAAATATAGCAAAATACCCCCAAAAAGGCATCTCCAGACATGTGAAAAGAGATCACACAACTGTACTGCAGAGCAGAAAGGCCCAGGTGTGACCTCCCTAACAACCACATTTTTTTGTTTGTGGATTTTGTGGTGTGTGTGTGTGTGTGTGTGTGTGTGAGTGGTACTGGGGATTGAACTCAGGGGCACTCAACCACCAAGCCACTTCCCCACCCTTATTATGCATTTTGGTTAGAGACAGGCTCTCTTGCTTTTGCTGAGGCTGCTTTGAATTCATAATCCTCCTGCCTCAGCTTCTCAAGTCAGTGGTCTGACAGGCATGTTTCACCACATGCCTTTTAGTTCATTTATTTCTTTTAAAATTTTTATACAGGGTCTTTCTAAATTACCCAGACTGGTCTCCAAATTTCAATTCCCCTTCTTCGGCCTCCTGAGTAACTGAGGTAGAGATTTGTACTGCCACATCCTCCTGGAAATGTATTTAACAAGAACACATGAACCAAATGTCCTTCTCAGAAACTTAGAAATCACAAACAAGTTGGAAGACTTAGTGCAAGCACAGGAGGAAAAAAAATGTAGGAAAATGAAAGGTCTAAAAGATATGCAGGACATTATCATGTGCATCTCAGCAGAAGAAGAGTGACAGAGATTGTCTCTGGGCCTGTCTGAAGCTGAGATAGCCAAAAATCTGCCAATTACACTGAGATGCTTTAATAGACAACAGATCCATAAACAGATCTTTAATACCATGGCACACCAAGTGGAGTTCTCACACCTATCCTGAACATGATACCGTAGTGCAGCTGGAAGCACTTCCTCTTAAAATCCACAAGGACCGTCTACATAAAAGTTCAAAGATTAGTTGACAAATTTTAAAATCCAGTTTCAGACACTTGAAATCACCCCAGTTTTCTTCCTGTTCACAATAGAATAAATACTGAAGCTAACTGCAGATGAAAAATTAAATGAAACACTTCCTTCTTAAGCAACAAGTGGTAACAAGAGAAAAAGGATTCAAAAAAAATCTGAAGCAAAAATAAAATAAAAATACACTGAAACTTATGGAATGCAGTGAAGGAGGGAAAAAACCCACAAAATCAAAAGCAAGATGTTAACAGTGAAACTTTACAACAAGGATGAAGAAAATTTGGATCAAGTAACTACACATCTCAAAAGAAAAACTGCCAACTAAAGACCACAAAAGCAAAAAGAAGGAGAAAAAATGAGCACTAGAGCAGAAAGACCTGCTGTAGAGGACAGAAATCATCAGCCAAACAATATGCTCACTTTTTTGAAAATATCAACAAAAATACCAGGCACAGTGTTTTGTGCCTATAATCCCAGTGTCTTTGGAGGCTGAGGCAGGAGGATCATGTGTTCAAAGCCAGCCTCAGCAAAAGCAAGGTCCTAAGTAACTCAGTGAGTACCTGTCTCTAAGTAAAATAAAATAAAATAAAAATAGAGCTGGGGATATGGCTCAGTGGATGAGTTTCTCAAAAAAAAAAAAAAATCAAAAGAAATGACAGACAGTTCTCAGGACCACACCCAGTGGAGCCTCCTCACATGCTCCCGGCCACCAGGTCCCAGTGGGATGGAATCTAAGTGCAGAGATAAGGGGCTGAGGGAGGCCCTGGAGAGCACAGGCACACCTGTTAGTGGGTTTGCTACAGAGTCACAGGAGGCTAGCAACTATGCCCAGTACTATAGAAGAAAGGAGACTCAGGACCACCTGAGAACATAACTTTGCCTCAGTGACAGCCATCCCTGATTCCTTTCTTTCTTCCTCCTCTTCAGAGCTTCTTGCTCAGATAACATGAGTCTTTATGAATCAATCCTGGATGGTGGAAACTTACTGTTTAAGGCTCAGAATCAACACATCTTTTTCCTGTGCCACAGTCATACCCTGTCACAGAAGGTACCTCAGCATGTGGGAAGATGTTCCCTAACAGCCTGCTGCACCTAGGAGATTCAGGGACAGTAAACTCCTGCAAGAAGGCCCACAGGAGACTTCTTTGACTCTTTTTTTGAGATTCATTTCCCTGGTGGTGAAGCCCACACACACTGTAGCAGTGGGGAGCTGGGCAGCACTGGGCTCCCCTTTAGGGCACAGTTTGGCCCTGAACCCACTGAACCACAGCACAGCTCCCCTCACCTCCCTGGGATCTCAGGATAATCTCAGCCCTCAGGATGGAACTCAATACTGCACACAGAGGAGAATTAACCTTAGGTATTATTAAGGCTGGGCACAAATGTTACCCCACGTATAGAATTTCCAGTAAGGGGACACAGACTTATTGTAAAATGCCTCAGAACTTACATGAAAAGCCAGAGTTGAGCACCTCCCAGAGGACGAGGTCCAGCCCACCACCCACCTTCTTGTTCTACCCCCTTCATGGGGCCTTGTTTTCACCAGGATCCAGACAGTGGATGGTGAAGGCATGAAAAGACACCTGCAGCAGGTGTATGAGGCAGAGGTGGGGCAGGGTGTGGTGGATGTTTTCACAGTAGCTGGGGAGGTCACAGGAGTCTCCATGGAGCAGGTGCTGTCAGAACAAAGGCCTGAAATGTTGGTCACTTGCAGCCCAGGGCCCACAGAGGACTCAGTAAAGGGACAGTACGCAGTGAAGGCCCTGAGTCTAAGTAACCTTCTGCCCAGAAAAGGAAATAAGCTTGTGTAACTGGGGTGAGTGAGCAGAGGAACTTCAAGAGATGAGAGCAGAGGCCCTGAAGAAGCAAAGCCACCAGGACCCAAGTCTTCCCACATTTTTCCTCCAAGCATAAAGAGCAGTGTAGATGCTAATTTTCTTGCCCATCTGGAAAAATTAAAAATCACTTTCTTTTTAAATATAAAACTTAGCAATGTTGTAATATATTATACAATTTCAGTATATGTGAAAGTGTCCAGTGAAGCCCCCAGGTACAGGATTACCCTACCTGAGATGCTGAGGACCAGAGCAGGAGGCTACTGGGGAGCTCAGGAGGTCACATGTGGACCATGAAGGTGGAAGGGCCTTTGAAAAATCCAGCATGGTCTTGAAAAGATAACAGGACACAGGACTCTAGGGTTCATTGGAGAGGTCCCCAGAGGAAATGGAGACTTGAATGGTATCAAAGACAAGAAAGAAATAAGGAGAGACAGTGGGCACAGGGTGTGAAAAGATGCAAGCTTTACTGGGAGACTCCATCACATTCAAAGAACAGGGTGTGGGGCCCACCAGCAGAGGCATTGCCAAGGTGATCAGGAGAGAGACACAATGAGAGCAAGGACATTTTTAACATAGGTAGGATGTCCTCAGAGCTAAGGAAAAAAAAAAAACATCCCCTGGGCAATATGCTACTGACAGAAAAGAGATATAAAGAAAAGACAATTAAAATGAATTTACAAATGGAGAGATCACCAAAGACCGTGAAAATTAAACCAGCAGATTAGGGTGGGTGAGAAAACTTGATTGGAAGAGGTAATTCCAGAATTAAATGATAGTGTATAAACAAGTTTTCAGCAGGTAAACATAGTCTGAAAGGGGGGTATCTGTTACAGGGAGAAATGTAATTAATAGAGTACCTTATTTCTTAGAGATAGAAAAATAGAAAGCAAAAGAAGTCTTTATTGTGTGTGTGTGTGTGTGTGTGTGTGTGTGTGTGTGTGTGTGTGTGTGTGTGTGTGTGTGTGTGTGTGTGTGAATGCTCAAAATCAGTGTCTTTTGGATAATTACCACAGTAATTCTGTTGTGGGAAAATTCATGGTACAGAGAGGAAAGATAACATTCTAACTTCACACTGATTTGCAGAGGCATGACTGCAGTGTTAGCTACACCTAGAGGCAAAGACACATCCAGTTCAGGCAGCAGTGAGTAAGGACACAGGCCTTGAGAGAGACGAGAATTGGACAAAATCTCTTTCCTTTACTGATGGCAGGAACAATCCACCCTCTTTCAACTGTTCTGACATTTAACACACAGTACTTCCTCTCTATTCACCAAAAATGCATGTGTGATTTTTCCAGTAATGACCAGTTCTCTTTCAGACTTCTCCTTGGTATCTCATGGTTCCTGAAACTCCCTTTTTGAGTTCAATTTATCTTTAGCATGGCTCTTCCATCTGTCTGTTTCTTGGTAACCTGTGACATTTTTCTTTATAGCAATCACACCAACAAAAGGACAATATTTCTTTGACAGTTGTGAAAAACCATAAATATTAACAGGGCCTGAGCAGGGGGTCCCATGTGCCTCATGTGACTGTCATATAAAGTGGGGGCAGCATTATCAGAAAATGCTCTCAGCCTTCTGTTGCTTTCTTTAGGTTATGACTGTCAGGTATGAATGTAATTATAGAATGATAATTTTTCAGGTGACACGGACAGCTTTTGTTGATGGGGAGAAATCCCCACACATTTAGGTGGCTGGAGGTGAGGAATTCTTTGGTGAGTAGCCACTCATTCTGTGTGACAAAAAGAAAAAAAAACTTTGAATATCTCTTTTATCTCATACACTGTCTACATAACACCACAATCCAGGAAAAGGGAGGAGGGTGACACTCAACACCATGAGTTCAGTCCTTGCCAAAGGGAATGTATCCACTGCTGAATAAGGAAGTTATCCTGTTACTCCAATAATTTAAAAACACATAAGCCTCTTAAAATTTTTTACATTGCTTTTTACATTGTATTATATATTTTTTTGTATTGCATATTATATGTAACCTAGAGATGTTTTAAAGCATATAGGAGAATGTATGTAGGTTATATGCAAATGCCATTCCATTTTGTATGAAGGACTTAAGCAATCTGCAGATTTGAGTATCCTCAGGAGAGGGTAGTCCTAGAACTGGTTCTCCAAAGATACTAAGGGACGACTGCATATATTATTGAGTTTGGTCAATAAATGAATCTTTTAATCTCATCTAATGATAGATGATAGTAGAATATGTAAATTAATAAAGAAAATTTGATAGGTAAATATTCTTTTGATTCTAATTCACCCTTTCTTTTAAACAAACTGATTTTCCAAGTGAAAAAATAAATAAATAAAAATACACAAGCCTCAAAGATAGTAGTTTTACAATTTTTTTCCTCACCTCAAGTCTGTTTCTTTAGTCCACCTGAGTTTTTGCTCATTTTGCTTCCCTCTCCTCTCCTGCTTTTCTCCTTTTTTTCTCCTCTAATCCATTGTTCCACTTGATCTTTCTCATTCCTTCAACTCCCTTCACCTTTTGTCAGTCTTTATCCCCACTCTCCTGATTGCTCTCAATCTCCATATCCTTCTGCTTCTTTTTTCCTCATCCACACTCTCCCTCTGCTCTGCCTGCTGCAGGTCCCTGGCCCCATGCTCTGTACACTCACATCCCAATTGTCCTACTGAAATGCTCCTCCCTGTGCTCCTCTTATTATCTGCTACCCATCTTCTTGTCCCTGCACCACAGTTGCTGTGTATTATTCCTGCAGGTAATACATCCTCTCCTCCCTCTCTCTTGAGATTTCTCCCCTTTTCTGCCCCTTTTATATGTGGCTATCCTTTACCTCTCTGGAGACTGACATTCCACATTTCTCCATTTGTTTTTTCCCCTGCTGCTTTCTGGCTGCTTCTTTTACTCTCATACTCTCTCTCTCTCTCTCTGCAACTGCCTCACTATCTTCTACCTTGCCATCTCTGTAAGGGCCTCTTTCTCCGTGTTCTCATTTCTCTTATTTGCAGTCCATATCTTTTTCCTGAGCCCTCTGCACATACATCATGGAGAAGAGATTGACTGAAATGCCCACCTCCAGGGGAGCACTTTCTCTGCTGCAGTGGAATCTAGGGCAAGAGAACCCTGAAAATCTCTTGTCACAGAAGGCCATCAACAGTTCTTTCTCTATTTTTCCTATGCTCAGAGAATGTGCCACAGTAGGTCCAATCCATCCTCTTAGTGATAGGAACTGGCATTTCTCCTTCAGGGAAGCTGGGGTAGCCTTGCACCAAATAATCCCAGATGACATCCCATGCTGCCTATGACATCTTTTTTAACTCTATGCCTAAAATTAAGAAAATATTTATTTTTCTGAATCTAAACTTTTTGGCCTAGGACTCAGCAGTCAAAATGTTGGATGACAGAGCTTTGCCCTTCTCTTTGCCCAAGGAAATCATAAAGAATATAGGCTTCTTGTAGGTGCAGTCTTCTTTGTTGTACCAAATGTGCAGTCTTCTTTGTTGTCATTATTCCCTATATGAGATGGTATCATGACTATTCACATAGCACTTACATTGCATGAGATGTCATCTAGACATCACTTAAGATGTATAGAGAGAATGCATGTAGATTTAATTTGAATATTAGAGGGAGGTCTTATTGGCAGGAGACAGACATGAATGGTGGGGACACAAGGTTAAGAAAATAATTCTATATAGTGAGCCCACTGTGCTGAACCCTACATGCTTTTTTTTTTCCAAGAAGAAATTTACCTGCACCCCTGTCTGGCTTCAGTGAAAAGGTTATGTCATATTATCAGTGAACTATTATCTATATTAGAAATGCAGGCCTGAAATACTGTTGATAAGAGGAAATCAATTACCCTGAAGAAGGAGACTTTTGTGACTCTTTTCACAGACCAGATTCTGAAACTCAAGGATATAAGGATAATTTCCCAGAATCATAAAATCTATAAGAATTTATAGTTAAGAATCTAGTGAGAAGAACAAATAAATAAATTAAGAAAAACAAAAATAATCCAATGAGAACCAGTCAGCATGGGCCAAAGTGACACAGTTTCATGGTGGTGAGGACTTGACAGTCTACTGTCATCCAGCTGTCAGTCAAAAATCAAGAGGAAGACATAGGCAGGACTCTCTGGAAATTTCTTTAGATCTCTAATAATACTGGAGGGCAGGAAAGGCATTCTCTTTGCTCTCTGAGAGGACTCAATTTCTTCCTTGAGCATGTCCCCTTTCCCTTCTCCAATTTCTTCTAATAAACTCATGCCTGTTACTCTGAGAAACATGTCTGAAATCTTTTTGACTAGATTGAATGAATTACGATTTGAAGGGTGAATTAATGTGACTGTAATGGGTAGCTGAATCCTTGATGCCAATCCAATAATGAAGACAAGGTTTTGGAAAAATGAAAAAAAAATGCTTTGCTATTAAAGAAAAAACACAAGAACTCTTGTCCTAGAGCCTGTGATTCTTCCCATAATGAGGAATGGGGGAGGGGAGTGTTAAAGGGGTGATTCAGAGAAATAAGTTAGAGAGGAAAGATGAGGAAGGAGAAGATAAGGGTTCTCCTGAAAAGAAGATCAGAAAGAAGAAGATCAAGAAAAATATCAGGAAGAAGAATATTGGGAAATAGAAAAAAAATATTAAGTTTTAAACCAATAAGGGATATAGTCAAAGCATCAAGTCCTGTTACAATGCCTTATTTTCCCAGAAGGCCCTGTAACAGTTGTCCATTTTATGCTTTGAATACGACCCTTGTTGCTCTGCCACTTCAACTTTTTTTTAATGGACTTGTTTCTTCCTCTTCCTCTCCCCCTGCTTGCTCCTCCCTAATCTCAGGGGAAACAGGATCACCTTTCCTCCCTATTTTTGGCAAAGTCATCTGTTTCTGAGTATACACCAACCATAGTATCAAAGTCATCCAGATTTTTGGAATGGCACTAGAAAGTTTCAGAAATGACTACCTCCCAAATTAGTAAATGAATGTAACCCCTAATAGAGAACAAGAAGAATGTAGCCTTTGAATTCCCCTTTAAAAGTGTTGAACTCCAATGCAAAGAAAAGACTCCAATTTTAAATCAAATTAAAGCAAGCTTATATTGTGTGCACAAAAAGGAGCTGATCAGCTGCTGTATCTCCCAATCCGAGGTAGAGATCAGCACCCTAGCTCTCCAGGAACAAATTTTTTTTAGCATAAAAAGTTGCACAAAGGTGGGGGGTATCTTGAGAACTTACAGATAACAGGATTTGGTAAGCATAATACAAAGGCAGATAGTAGATTAATGATCTAAATGGCATGATATCTCAAGGTAGGGAGTAAATTCAGATCCCAACATCAGAATTTATGAGGCACTGCTGAGGTTTCAGAGAGGGTTGTTATCTGCTTAGGGGGAGCCAGGATTTATGAGACACCACTAAGATTTTAGAAAGGGTTGTTATCTGGTCAAGGAAAGCCAAGCATGGGTGAGTTCAAGGCAATGGATAGAAATTCCAAACAAGTTTAGAAATTGCAGTAATTTATAGTAAAACAGAAATTAACTTTTTGTGACTTTGTGATGAGATGGCTCCCAATCTTAAAATGGAATTAGGATGGGTTCATCAAAAAGCCCCCTGTTCATGCTGATGGGAAGAATCACAGCCTTTTAGACAGAAGTTCCCTGTGTTTCTCCTTTCCTAGCAAAGCAATAAACTTTTTCTCTTTTTCTAAAAAAAAAATGGAAACAAGGACTGAGTTTTCAGTTACAGCCCTCAGTTCTGTAACACTCTAACCAATCCCCTTCTGATACCAAGGGATGTCTAGACCTTCTTTGGTCTGTATATTGTCTCTCTTAAATGCTGCTAGTGAAAAAGAAAAAATAAATAAATATTAGGTAAACAGCCCACTGAGAAACTGATGTGACTCCATTTTTGAGAAACCAGCCTTGATCTCAGAGCAAGGGCATGACCCTTGTCTTTGGAAAAGTCCTCAGATCACTCCTAGGCACATACCCACCCTGCTGAGTAGTTTGTCTGCAAATAACAGGAGACATCTGTGGCGCCAGGTGTTTTTGACTAAGGCTAGACGAGGACCCATAGCAACCCCCTAGCAACCACCAATCAGCATGAGACAGGGAAAATACCTGGGATGCCAGATGACCCCCAGTAGTTTATGGTGGTTGATAACATGTTGAGAAACCATGTAGGTTAGCATATATACCCCTCATGGCTTAAACCAATCTGTTCAAAGGAATCTCTTTCTTGTACTAACCAATCATCCCTACCCAACTTGTTCCCACCAGTGAATGTGCTAATCAATGTTAAAAGTTGTTGTTTGACTTTCCTGTGGTGTGAAATAATTTGCTGTGTGATGTTGTGATGCATAGAGTATCACCCCCAAAACCTATAAAATCTCACTGCACAAAGGACCAGGACTCACTCCCTGGGACCGCTGCGTTGGAAACGGTTGTGAGTCCAGGCTCAAGCTTGCAATAAAGACTCTTGTGTGATTGCATAGGATTCAGCTCCTGGAGGTCTACTGGGGTCCCATGAATCTGGCATTATACCAAAAAGCTGGCCACAGCATGTGCCAAGAAGGCTTAGAGAACATCATTTAGAAAAAATAAATGTGGATTAGGGCTAAGGTAGATTTGATGCAATTTAGCAACCTTTTCTGACACCTCAGCTTTACCAAATGTTATTGAAATATTGGTCATTGTGTTACCAAAATTTTGGTCCTTGTACTCAATGCCAATCTAATAATGAAGAAATGGTTTTGAGAAAAAGAAGAAAGAAGTTTTATTGCGCTAGCAAGGGAGAAACACAGGGGAGTCCTATGCCAGAGCGTATGAGTCTGCCTAACAAGGAAAAAAGAAGTTTTGTTTTAATACTTTTTTAGTTGTAGATGGACAAAATATTTGTTTATTTATTTTTATGTGCTCCTGAGGATTGAACCCAGGGCCTCACAAATAAAAGGCAAGTGCTCTACCACTGAGCTACAACTACAGCCTTTTTTTAACACCATATATGTTCTTTTTTGTTGTATGATAGTAGAATATAATTTCACATATAAAACAGAGGGCTTTTAAAGTAGCTAATTAAAGACTACATTCCAGGTGTGCCCTTTCAGGGAGTCCCAGGTGAGCCCTTATGGTGTGTTGAATTTCACTTATTAATTTGGGAGATAGTCACTTCCTAATTCTTCCAGGTGAAATCTTCTTCTCTTGGTCAGATAACTAAAGTTAAACTTGTTTTCTGCCCCCAGAGAGAGGGAAAAGGAAAAGAGGGGAAAAAACATATTTTAAGCAACAGGGGGAGTATTCAAAAGGTAAAAAGGACCACAGTTACACAAATTCACAGAGCAAGACTAGGCTCAGACAACCACGCTAGCCCACTCAAACAACTCAAAATGTGTGCATTGCCACATAATTCTTCATTTTCTCAACTGATGTAATGTCCTTAGTGCAATATTATGCATGCAGCTGGGGATTCCAGCAGGTCTTTCTTAACTTTATGATATTCTTTATTACTGCTACATTGGGAATCACTGCAAACAAAAGCAGGTTTTAAATAGAAATACTGGATCTCTCAGCAGGAAAACTCAATGGCTTTATTTCCAAGAATTCAAGGTGCTTCATTTGAGTGATTTGTTTCACAGTGATCTCCCTGTGCTCAACTCCAGGCAGAATAAATCCTTCTTTTGTTTCCAGATCACCCAAGCTATCTTCTGTAGTGGGGAGCAGCCATTTCCTTCTTTATCTTTTTAATGTTTTTTTTTTTTTTTTTCCCAGAATGAGAAGATATCTCATTCTGCATTTGGTCTTGTTATCTGGGGATTTTCTGTGAAAGGAAATCCTTTAACTCACTAAGAACATAATAGACTAAGAGACTGGTTTAGTAAGAAGTTGCTCCAGGGCTCAATCAACTTTTCAAAGAGTACATTTAAATTACAACAATGCTCAGCAGGAACTCAGTGAATAAACATCATAACACTTTCTGCTTCAGTGTAGGTTCTCTGTATATGCTTCTGTGACACAGAGTGTCAGCAAATGACTCTCTGAAGCCAACAGGGTCTCAGAAGGGTGGCATTTGGACTGAGGAGGGAGCATCATCCCTGAAGCACATATATCTGGGATGCTGTCAGCATTCAGGCTGGCCCTGCAGCTGCAGATCACCCTCTACACAAGAAGATGGGATTTTGTTAACCAGCCTGATGGCAAAATTAGGCTGAGGCAATGTGGCCAAGTCTGAGATAAAGAACCTGCTGAGAGATGGCTCAGAGGATGCTTACTGAGGAGTCAGCTTCCTCCAGGACAAGCAATATCACGCTTTGGAAATCTTTGACACCATAATAATATTCCCCCTGAGAGGGCACAAAAGTGTAGGGGATATCACGCAACACTAGATTCCAAATCAACTCGACAAGTGTTAATGACTTAGCAAGAACCTATCTCAAAATTTAAATGAATGAATAAATAAAAAAGAACTGGGGATATGACTTAGTTGTTAAGTGCCTCAGGATTCAATTCCTGGTACCCCAAAAGAAAGTCTTATATGAGAAAATGGGTATTCTAAATTGTTCCTCTATAGTAATCACTTTACTTTCTCTGTGTGTACCTTGTCACCTCATGGTATATATCTTGAATGAACACAATAAAATTCATCTTACAAAATAGGAGGCAGAAAAGGAGACAAGAAGAAGATGTTAAAATATTAAGAAATTAGGAAAAAAGGAGCAAGGGAAGAAAGACAAGAGATGTAGACCATGGGTTAGCTCTGAGGTAGAACACATAAACTTCAGAAACTAATTCAAGGTCCTTACTTCACTCAAATCTCTACTGAAATGTCTGTACAAATGAAATATGATCTAGAAATAAACTTCAAGTATAGCTACAGCCTTCTAATCTTAGTTTGTTTTTTCTCTGCCCTTTTCTACTAGTGACACTTATTACCCTTTCTACTCCCCTTACTGTCCTTACTTTGATGCAGGTCAAAAGCTGAATTCACCCAAGAAGAAATAATATAGCTTGTTTTTCAAAGAAAATAAAACAAAGCAACACCCTAGTTCACTAGCATGCTGGCTTTGGTCAATACATGCATAGATTACTCTTGCTTCTAGAAGCACACAGCCCTGTAACCTCAAGCACCTCAGCCCTCACATCCAAGCTTGCCATTTGCTGCATATCAGTTTCTTGCTGTTAAGTTTAATATTGAGGGCCACAGCCAAGTTGGGATGGTGCATGGTCTTTTGCCAGAAGGAGTGGTTAAGGGGTGATGACAGTGAGCAATTAAGATGATGATAATTAAATTATAATTGCTGTGACTGGATGATGCTGGATTGAAACAGGCTGTATATTGAGTTGTATATAGATCCTGCTGTCGGACAATAGGGCAGCTCCTGGAATAGGGCAACTCTGGGAATAGGGCTGCTCTGGGAATATGGCGGCTCCTGCTGCTTCTCATGCCCACTACTTTGGAGTACCTGTGGAGTACTCGCAGGGTTTGGGGTTCCCGGTTGTTCGCGCAGAGCCTGGTGGAGGGTGAGAGAGTTCCCGGGAAGTGCACGTGGAGTGCTGGTGGAGATCTGGCACTAAAGGAGTTCCTGTTTGAACCTACAAGTGTCTCCTGGCAGCTCGGTTATTTTTGTGCCTAGCCAGACTGCGGCAGTCTAAGTGCTCTCAGTGTTCCCAGGAAGTGGCACTGTGTCCAGACCAACTAAGCACTGAATTGGGTTTTCTTATCTTCAGCACTACTGACAGTTTGGTCCAGATGGTTTGTGGTAGAGGTTGTACTAAACATTTAAGATATTAAACAGCATCCCTGGCCTCACCGATGTAGACGTCACTAGCACATAAATTGTTGTCATGACAACCAAAAATGTCCCAAGACACTTCCTGGAAAACCATTGAACTAAATAATTGTTAAATAAAATAAAGATAATCATCAGCATCCAAGCCCCTTTACCTGCATTGGTGTGTGTGTCTGTGTGTGTGTGTGTTTGTGTGTGTGTGTGTGTGTGTGGATATATATATATATAT
Source organism: Callospermophilus lateralis (assembly GCF_048772815.1). NCBI lineage: Eukaryota > Metazoa > Chordata > Mammalia > Rodentia > Sciuridae > Callospermophilus > Callospermophilus lateralis. Next base: position 165,151,959 of record NC_135305.1, read on the forward strand.
ATATATATATATATATATATATATATATATATATTTTTTTTTTTTTAAATTGTAACGTACAGTGTTGTTGTTGTGCTCAGGGTCTGCTTAACATTATGATCTTTGTAGGAACAAGATGTCAGAGATGAGAAGGAATGGTTCTAGGAAATAGACCACAAAGTTTTTGTGTGTTTTTTGTTTTGTTTTGTTTGTTTATATTTTATTAGTTGTTGATGGGCCTTTATTAATTTATGTGCCTCACACATGCTACTCAAGCACTACACCACTGAGCCACAAGCCAAGCCCCCAGATCACAGTATTTTTTAAAAGGATTTTGTGTCAGAAGAATAAGGCAGGATCCCAAATTCAAGGCCAGCCTGGGAAATTTAGCAAGACTCTGTCTTAAAAGAACCAGTACTGAAAAGATAATTTTTTTAAAAAAGATCTTGGGCAGTTAGTAAAATAAGCTTCTAGCACATAAAACACTTGTGGGGGGGCACTCAAGCCATGGCTACTGTAGCCTTTGATTTACAGGGAGGCTGAGTGGTCACCACAGGCATTGCCACACAGTTAGAGATCCCTCAGGTTGAGGTCCAAGTCCCAGCTCAGCTTCCAAGCTCTTTCATGGTCTCATATTCTCATTTCCTCACTATCCTCATGCCCACCTGCTGTGGTTTGAACATGGTTTGAGTGCCCCACCACCACCACAAAGTGTTTCAGATGCTAGAAGCTTATTCTCCTGTATGCCATGTTGGAAAGTGATGGAACCATTAAGAGGTGGGGCCAAGGAGAAGTGATTAGTTCATGGAGGTACAACCTCCAAAAGGATTAAAGTTGGTCTCAAGGAGTCTCTTTCCAAGAGAGTGGGTTGGCAAAAAGTGAGGTCATCCCATGTGCATGGCCTTCTGTGCATGCTGCTGATTCCCTTTGTGCTTCTTCACTGTGTTGCAATATAGCCAGCGGGGTCCTCCTTGTGAGAAATCCTTTGGTGATACATTTTCAGAATGTAGTATTCAGCCTTAATTAGATCCAACTGTGGCCATGTTCAATTGTAGCTCTTCCCATTTGCCTGCCCTAATGCTAAAATTAGCCAATCATGGAGAATGTCCTCTAAGTTCTCCATTCAGGGAAGCATTTCATCATATATATATACCTGTGGACTGCCCTTCCAGGTGTGTTTGCTAGCCCGGTTCTGGTAACACACCCTTCTGGCTGAAATAAATATTTGCCTTGCCCTCCAACTTCTAAGGATGTGTTTGATTTTTTTGCAGCACCTTTTTTTTTTTTTGAGTGGTACCATTTATTGAACTCAGGGGTACCCAACTACTGAGCATCATCCTCAGTCTTATTTTGTATTTGATTTAGAGATAGGGTCTCACTGTGTTGTTTAGCACCTTGCTGTTTCTCAGACTGGCTTTGAACTTGTGATCCTCCTGTCTCAGCCTCCCAAGCTGCTGGGATTACAGGCATTTGCCACCATGCCTGACAGCACCTTATCATTTTTAACACTCTTCAGAACACAGGTATCATATTATTGAACTCTTTGCCTGCCAGAAATGTGAGCTAAGTAAACTGTGCTTTTTTTTATAAAGTACCCAGATACATATGTGTTAATATAAAAGAACAGAATGCACTAATCCACTACCACCCTCCATGGTCCTCTATCTGCTAGAAAACAAGCCTGCTATCTCTTTTCTCCTCTGTGGTTCATAGTTGCTTTTTCACTCTGGACTATTTGACCTCTTTGTTGTTTCTGCAAGTTGCCTTATAATGTTTACTCTGTGGTCTTTGAGCTCGTCTGTCTTCCCCAGGCAGGGTGAAGGAGTCCTTCTCCCAAACACCATCAGCACTATCACTCTTGAACATCAGCAAGTAGATTAATATTTTTCTCCAACACAGAGCCAGGAATATGATGGGCATTCTGCATGACTGATGAAGGACTTTGTTCATGGGTGAATGTTTGAGTCACTAACATTGCTCTTCCATCCATCCATGTAGACTGAATGACTGATTCCTTCCATATTGTCAGGTAGCCATACCAAATGTGCTCAGGAAATGTATTTGTCAAACCAGCTTTCTGACAAGATTTGTATTAACTGGATTTTTTTCAACTCATAATTTGAATGCTATAATTACACCATCAGAATTCTTAATCCTGAAAATCTTAAAATAGCATTCTAAGTATGGTGTAGATTTACAAAAAAATCATGTACAGTCATGGAGGTAAAAATGTACTAGTAAAATTGGACCTACAGTACCAAGTGGTTGTGATGGCTTAAAATAACCAGACTCTTATTTCTCAGGAATAATTTTAAATATACAATTAGATCCACATGCAAATGTTTAACTACAAGTAGATGCTTATGCCATTGAGACTCAGTGGTTTATTCACTACTCACCTGGCTGGCAGAACCAGAGAAGTACTTGCTCATATTTCAACTAATTCCTGCCACTTTTTTTGCATTCTGAAAATACAAATACCTGGGGGTAAGGGAGAGGAGGGTATAAAGGTGAAGAGGTGCCTCTAAATTTCAAGTTTGCACTGGAGACCAGTGATAACATATCACCTTCATGTGTTTTTCTAACATCACTTTTCCTGGTTCCTAAGAGACCAGAAGTTACTGAGTTATTGACTCAACACACTCAACTCATGCTTCAGTTTAGATGTATTTGCAATAATTGTGCATTGCATGTAAGATACAAAACAGATTGGGGCTGGGGATGTAAGAGTAGAGAAGTTGTCTGCATGCACAAAAGCCTGGTTTCAATCCCCAGCACTTGTTAAGGGGCAGGAAGATTCCAGTGGTGGGAACATGAGGTTAATAGAATAAACATATAAAATGGGCTCACTATGCTGAACCCTGCATGTCCTCTACTTTAAGAAGCAATTTATGTTTATCCCCTCCAGGCCTAAGTGGACGAGATATGTCACATTTCTCAGCAAACTACCTGTTGTCTGCAGAAGAAAAGCAGGCCTGAATTAATGTGGATAAGAAAAAATCAAATTATTCTGAAGGGAAGAATTTTTGTGATGCTTTCCACAGACCAAATCCTGAAACTCAAAGAGATCAGGATAATGCTTCATAATCACAAAATCTGTAAGAATGTATGGTAAAGAATTTAATTAGAGGGCTGGGGTTGTGGGTCAGCAGTAGAACACTCACCTAGCCCGTGAAGCCTCTGGGTTCAATCCTTGAAACACATAAAAATAAGTAAATAAAATAAAGGTATTGTGTCTAACTACAACTAAAAGATAAATATATTTCTTAAAGAATTCAATAGAGCCAGTTAGTCTGGCCAAAGTGACCTAGAGTTGTAATGGTAGTGAGAACTTGGGAGTCTGATATAATTCTGCTGTCATCCAAGAGTCAAGAGGTGGACATGGGCAGGATTCTGGAAATTTCCCTGGGATCCCCCAAACAAGTGGACTGTATTAATGGCACATTGCCTTCTCATCTTCAAGAAGACCCCCTTCTCTTACTCCAGTGTCCGATTTTCCTTTTTCTTTCCTTTTAATAAACTCATTCCTGTGAGCAGCTTATCTCAAATCATTCTTACTTGATCCCCAAAATTGTGAATTGGAATGAGAGTCTCTTTTTTTTGGTGATGGTGATTAAACTCATGAATGCTTAACCACTGTGTCACATCCCCAGCTTTTTAAATATATTTTTATTTTGAGACAGGTTCTTGCTAAGTTATTTAGGTCTTTCTAAGTTGCTGAGGATGCCCTTGAACTGCAATTCTTCTCCCTCAGCCTCCTTTAAATCAATTGGGAGACAGGAAAACCAAGGCAACATTGGGGAAGACTGTGCACCCCATAGTACTTGGCCAATGAGGAACCATGGGAAGAACTTTGAACATTAAGGGATAAAATGCTGCAAATGGGGTAAGGTCTTCAATCAGGTCCACATAGGGAACAGACAATCTCATAGCCCAGCACATAAGAAACCAATTTTGGATTTCTGGTCCTTGAGCCTTTCTTTCTTGCTCAGCCCACTCTGTTCTACCCTACCAAGTAGTGCTTTCACCTGAATTTTCAGTAAATCTGGACTTTGCCTGTTATTTCTCTTTGTCTTGCTCAATTCTATGTTCAGGTCACCAAGGAACTGAACCTAACTGGCACCCTCATGATAACATAGTGACATCCTCACCTGATGTCATCCTCACCTGATGGAGGATGAGCTGAAGCAGCAAATAAATTACTAAATTCTTTATATTTCATACTACTGAACTTTTTATTTTGAAATGCCAGTCATGGGAATTTGGAAAGATTGTGTGGAGTCACGGTGTTTATAGAGATCGCAACTATACAATGGTGACCTGAGTCAAACAGTAGCGTATTATCAGAACCAGGTAACTGACTTTGGTACAGTACTGTTAACAATACTATGGGCCTCATTTGTTGTTCATCAACTTTTATATAATTTCTGTATGTGTGAATTTGTGTGTGTGTGTGTGTGTGCGTGTGCGTGTGCGTGCGTGCAGTCAGTTTGATTCCATGAACAGAATCATGCAACTACCACAACCAGCAGGACACAGAACATTCCTGACCACATCAAAATTGCAACCCTTATAGAGTCATCTACGACAACCAAATTTTAAAATTGATTGTGGTTCATAGCAGCATGATTCAAAATGGGCCAAAGATAAAAGCAAAAAAACAAATGCCCCTTGATTCAGGAATGGAGAAGCAAACTATAGCTTCTCTATGCAAGATTATTAATCCTTAAAAAGGAAGACAATTTCGTCACATGCCTTCACAGGAGATATCCAGAAGTGTTCAACTAGAAGATGGGAGGTAGCACGGTTGTTGCCAGAGGCTGGGGTTGAGAGATGAGTATGAAATTTTGAATTTGCAAAATAAAAAAAAAAAGTTTGGGAGATGAGTGATAGTGATCATTCATTGCACAACATTGTGTATTTAATAACACTAAATTGTACTCTTAAAAATGTTCAAAATTGAACTCTACACAGGCTTTGCACATATCATGCAGTGAAGGTCACAGTGTAGCCTGAAGGTTCTATATATGTAGATTTTCCACATCACTGACCAGAGCCAAAGGTTCAGCTGTGGCAACTTTGCCCGCAACCTGACTGGTGTGGGTCTGCTCATGGTGTCCCTTTTCAAAGTTTCCTCCTCTATGTCCACAGTACAGATCTTCACCCAGGATCTTACTTCCATCATCCCTGCAGGGAGTGCAGCCATCCAGAGAGGGTATATTAAAATTCAGGTAGAAGACCCTAGAATTTTCTGAGTAGCATTCAAAATGCCTGGATCCTGCTAAGAGGGCTTTGTACACGAACATGATGTTGGAGAAATACAGGAACCTGGTTTCCCTAGATATAGATAACTTATTACATTGTCTTTGATGGAATAGTTGCCATTGTCAACATTATTGTATGATTCAACCCTCCCATCTATTTGTAGTCCTGGATTTCAGACCTACCTGAACAAGGTTCTCAGAGCTACCATATTTAAATTCTCTTGCAGTGTCTATTACTCAAGGCTTCCTGATCCAAGCCTGGAATACAGATTTCTGTATTAGTGCACCTGTATACATGATTTAAAGCATATTTTGGGTGATGACATTGCCAGGAATGATAATGGACCAGAGAGACTCAGGATTGCAAAGACAGTGTCCTCCAATATTCTCTACCCATTTCACATTTTTGGCTTTTTTTTTACCTTCTGTAGTCTCCAGAGCCAAAGACTCACCTCACTCATTCTGTTAATGGAGCTGACATTTCTCCCTCTTGGAAACTATCATTTAGGAGAAAAAGCTTGGTGAGGCCTCTTCCATCTCCTGCCATATGACTTCCAGACCCAGTGGGCTTTGAGGATAGCTCCCATCTCCATTCTCTTCACCTTTTTTGTGAATGAGCTCGTCTACTTTACCTTTGGGGGGTTCATTGACATATGGAAAAGAAATGCATTTTTGACCATAATACAGAATATCCACAGCTATATTAATTGAGAAGATATAAACAATGATTCTGTCTTAGAGCCTTTGACGTTGGTGGGGCCCTGCCTCCACCTTGATATTGGTCTGTTCACACAAAATAACACACTTAAGATATTGGATTTAAATTCTTCATAATGATGAACATGTAATTTTCACTATTTTATCTCATTTTTTTGTACTGGAGATTAAACCCAAGGCTGCTTAACCACTGAGCCAATTCCAAGCACTTTTTCAAAATAGTTAATTTAGAGGTAGGGTCTTACTGAGTTGCTTAGTGCCTCACTGAGCTTCTGAGTCTGGCTTTGAACTTGTGATCCTCTTGCCTCAGCATTCCACTCACTGAGATTGTAGGTATGTGCCGCTGCTTCCACCTTTCTCATTAAATTTTAATTATTGTTTTACCAGTATTAGAAAACCAATTTTTTTGGTAATAATCATGGGACAAAATTTACATTATAGAAATCCAATCATTAATGAGTGGTAGCTCTTGAAACAATGATCAAAACTGGAAAATAGGATTGATTCTCCACTGACTGTTCAGTATTAGCAAGAGATTAAAGAGGAAGCTTCTATATTCTGATTGATGCATCAATATATTTGATTCCTTCTTTAATATCAGCTACTTTGAGATGCAGGCTAAGTGATAATCTTTTTTCTATAACATAATTCTGATAACTTATGCCTTCTCAATCTTTTTTTTTCCTTCTTGAGCTAATATGGGGTTTTAAAAAAAGTGGCATAGCTGTTATGACTCTGTTAAAGAGAATATGGAATGTCTACATCTACAACTACTGTACTTTTGGGTCAAATTAACATCATACCAGATATTTAAAGAATATAAGAGCACATGATGTCTGGAAGAGGATGGAATTCAGGAAAAAGTTTCTCAAGAAAACAGTCATTTTTGTCCTACAGTAGACTAGATTTAAAATTGAAAATTTTCCTCTTGTCCAGAATAGGTTTTATAAAATAGCTCATGAAACTTATATTCCAACTGGAAGCCTTGTAGAGAGAGATGTCAGGTAGAAGTCTAAGGAGCAAGGAAAGCTGTCATTTTTAGCATAAGAGGCAAAGGGCAACAAATGGAACATCCTGACCTAAGGTGATAGAGGACATTCCTTCATCTTAGATATAAATCTATGGATTTGAGACTTGAGTGAGGTCTCATGGCATTCTAGAGGTAGAGATAAGGAAGTAGGAGGAAAGGAAGATTATTTACCCTAATAAGGTTTGAAATCTCATTATCACTGGCTTTTAGATTCTATAGGCATGTTGCGTTTGTCAATAATCTTTTAATTGTCAGTGGAGAAACTATTACACTCTAAAAGACCAAGGGTGAAAGCCTCAATTCTTACCTGTAAGGACTGTGGCATCTGAGTTCCACTCAAGAGATTTAAAAGTTTTTACTAGAGTGTGATTTCACCAAGAAAATTATCAGTTAGCTCAAGACATTTCCCTCTAGTCACCAAAAATGTAAGGTGTGGAATATATTAGAAGTTTAGGATAGACTGAATGGGGAAAGTAACAAGAAAAGAATTGAGATAGTCAATGATAACCTTAGATAGTTGCTGCAATTAATTGATACTTGATCTGATATCTGTTTTGGGGGTGGTGTGTGAGTGTGTATGTGGGTGTGTGTGTGTGTGTGATAGTAGTATTTGGAATGTGGTATGGGATTGACAGAGGCAGGGGCAATTATAAATGAAGCAGAAAACTTGAATGTGAGGGGTTTCTGCCCACTTGCTATTGCTCTGAATACAGTTAAGTACCTCTTTTGGGGTTTGAAAAACAAAGGTACCTTTTCAGGCCACTAAAAGCTATCCAGCTTCTATTGTGGACAAACAGTATTGAATTTTTATGTTTACTTTTTACCCCCAGAGTCAAGAACCCTAAGGCTTTGAAAAAGAGAAGTCGGGGGAAGGCTTTGGATGGGTGAGATTAAGAGTAACTGTTATGGGCTTGGGTGAGTCTGGTGGGCCTGGAGAAAAAAGAGTGAGAAATATAAGTCCCCTCAGATCCCACAGGTTCTGTTGTGGAGACAGAAAATAGACTGAGACTGTGTACCGGCATCTCTGGACTCAGGAGGTTGGTATAAGAGAATAGACAAACTGCAATTGTTGAACTTGTGCTAGATTTAATGGAGATTCAACAGAGTATGACAGTGTTTCAGGGTTTTTGCAGAGAAATCAGCAGCAAGAGTAGAATCCCATAGGATTACCTGCTTCAAGATGCCTATCCTGGATTTCAGCACCAAGTTTAAGATTCTGGAATGAAGAGACAAAGAGAGAGTGGGGGAAATAGTACAAGGCTGCCTCTCTCCATGCAATATTAAACAAGCGATAAAGAGAAATGTGCCCTCCTCAGAGAGACTTTCAGAAACCTCTTCCCTGTCTGCCTCACTCTCACAAAGAGTTCCAGAGCAGCAGAAAGCAAGCAATGGACCAAACTGGTATACAATGCTGTTTTGTACTTGAAGTTTTATTGGAACCAGCCATGCCCATTAACTTCTTGTATATAGATGGCGTTTCATGAAGCAAAGTTGAAAAGTGGTGGCACAGACCTTATGACCCTCAAAGTATAAAACATGAGCTTTCTGGCCCTTTGTGGCTATTTGCCAACTTCTATTGTAGAGGGAGGCAGAGAGGCCAAAAGTCTTGCCCCCATCACACTCCTATGCTGTAATTTGAATAAATGTTCCACTGGAGCCCAGATGCTGAGGCCATGGTCCCAGCCTGTGGCACCCCTGGGAAGTGGCAGAACATTTTTTTTTAAAGTGAGACAGGGTCTCACTAAGTTGCTTAGGGCCTCCATAACTTGTGAGGCTGATTTGAACTTGTGGTCCTCCTGCCTCAGTTTCTCAAACCCCTGGGTTTAAAATTGAGAGCCACTAGACCCACCTTTTCCTTGTATTATTCTGCCTCAAAACCTTCACATTCTAAATACATACTTAGAAAATTCTAATGCAATCAGAGGAAGAGAGAAGGGTTGAAAAAGAAAATACTGGGAAATAGTATTGATAAAATTATATTTTTATATCATGTGCATGTATGAATGTGTAACAATGAATCCCACCATTATGTATAATTAAAATGCACCAATAATATGTAGAATAAATAAATTTGTATGCATATAACACTGAAAAAAAGAATTTCAAATTTTTTGTTTTGTCTTGTTTTTGTTTAAAATAGAAAGTTTATTTGTTCAGTACACCAAATAGGATGCAAGCACTTTCATGACAAATATATAGGAATATGCAGATCAACATAAAACAGTAATTTAGTTTAAATTAAGGAAAATCTCTACAATTTTATGACAACATACTCCCCAAAAGACTTATTTGTTAAGTTAATTATACAATTCAAGAAAATAAAGGGTAATGGATTAAGTGGAAGTCAGTTTATAAATTTTTCATAAAAATGAAACTCCAACTTTTATTAATCCATTCCAGTTAAACACTACAACTAGAATTTCCAAGTAAGCACAGAGAAGATGCAATTAGTTTCCTTTCTCTCTCTCTCTCTCTCTCTCTCTCTCTCTCTCTCTCTCTCTCTCTCTCTTAGCTTGAACAGTACAGAGGAAAATGTTTACTACAAATACATCAGGCATACTATTAGACTAAACAATATAGAACACAGTGCACTAAATTTCAAACTCAAATTGTACTAAATGCTTATCATTACTATAGTACATTTTGGTCCATGATGTGGTTTAATGTCAAGATAGATCACAATGAGTTACAGAAACACACAGTTGCTTTTTCCGTTTGTGTACGTGTGTGTGTGTGTGTGTGTGTGTGTGTGTGTGTGTGTGTATATATATATATATTATATTATATTATATTATATTTCAACATTCAAAGGCAGGTTTTCCCAGGAGGAATTTACAGGAAGCAGTCTGGGGTGTACTGGGTAATATGCGGTTCTCCACCACAATATGTTGGTTCAAACTGAAGAAAGAAAATATTTTAAAGTCTTATCTAGTTCCAAAACAGCAACCTGGTTCCCACAACCATAACTGTAATTGGAAGCACTGAAAATGGTAAGCACATTCTGATCATGGCACCAATTATATCCTTCCATTACAAGGTGGTGAGCATGAGAAACCAGTTTGAGACCATTGGCATAGTTAAATGTTTCTGAAATGTCTTGTCCAAAGGTGTAGCCAGCACCTCATGGTGAAATACACCAACCACAAGATCATCTGGATCTGACCTTAACAGATCGCACACTGGGCCCTTATGTGGAACTTCTTGTAAACAATCCAGGACTCTTATATAATCCAGTGTATGTATGGATGGTGAAAGGCCACCATGGAAGCACCATCTCCTAACACTGTAAGTGGAATATAAATAAACTGATTTGTAAAATATATCCAAACATTGGTATTTCTATGCTTTAATAGACATTTATCATAAAAGTCATAGTCATAGGTAATTTGTTTGCTTTCATGATTTCCTCTCAGTATTGTCATGCCTTCTGGAATGACAATGCTACAAGAAGAGTCACAGTCTCCATGGAATAATAACTTCTGTCTCTATAGTCACCATGAATAGATAGTTTTTTATCTGATGATTTTCTACTAATTCTAAAGAGTTTCATAAGGTCATGGAATTGACTATTTATGTCTCCCACAGATGGTAAAAGGACACAAAACTTCTTGCATATTTGATTCTTTTGTTAAAATTTCCTTAGCTTTTTTTTTAGCAGTATGGTGATTCCTTAGAAATCCTGGAATAAAACCACAAATAGACCCAGCTATTCCACTCTTTGGTTTATATCCAAAGGATTTAAAATCAGCATACTACAGTGACACAGCCACATCAATGTTTATAGCAGCAAATTCACAATAGCTAAACTGTGAAACCAACTTATGTGCCCTCAACAGATGAATGGATAAATTGTGGTATATATGCACAATGGAATATTACTCAGCAATAAATAAGATTAAAATCATGGCATTTGCAAGTAAGTAGATGGAGTTGGAGAATATCATGGTAACTGAAGTAAGTCAATCCCCCCAAAAAATGTCTGTCTGATAAGTGGATGCTTAACCATAATGACGGTGAGGGGGGAACATGAGAGGAATGGAAAAACTCTGGATGAGGCACAGTGGAGGGAGGGAAGGAAAGGGAGGGAGAGGATAGGGGCCCAAAAAATTGTGAAAGGAGATCAACATCATTACCCTAGGTACATATATAAAGACACCAATGGTATATGTTTATTGTGTGTACAACCACAGAAATGAAAATTAGTGCTCCATTTGTGTAGAATGAACTGAAATGCATTCTCCTGTCATGTATAACTAATTAGAACAAGTTAATTAATTTAAGAATTTTGCTTAGCCTTTTCACAATTTTTCCACACTTCTTGTTAAGCTCTTGACACTCATTCAGTGGCTGACCCACGATTCCAGCTTCTTGGTGACCCCTGGTTGTTTTGGGTGGCCCCCTCCCCACCCCAGCCCTGCCCCTGCTGTACTCTCTCCAGCTTGGACACGACCTCCAGCTCCCAGCAAAAGACAAGGTTGAGAGGAGGGCTGCCGAGGGTTGAGGGGCAGCTTAGGGGCACGGACTCCAGGAGACCCTGCCCATTGCCCCAAAGTATGCGCCCCAGAAGCCCGTGAAAACTGTAGGAATTTGGGGAAAGTGCAATGGGGGCCTCAGCACCCTTCCCTCTCACCAGCCTTTCTCTCGCCCCTTCTCCAATCCATGTGTATTGATTAAATTCAAATCATCTTTTTTTTTCAAAAGCTTATTCCTATCTTTGGACTTTCAGGCCACTTTTCTACCAAACCAACACTTTAATGAAACTGTCTTATGGCTCGAGTGTGGGATCCCTTCAAAGTTTTCCCCATAACCTTGGATGGACAGCACTGTCTTTTGTCAATGTCTTTTTTGGGGGGAGGGGGGGTGCTGGGAGTTGAACTCAGAGCACTTGACCACTGAGCCACACCCCCAGGACTATTTTGTATTTCATTTGGAGACAAGATCTCAGCTGAGTTGCTTAGGGCCTCACTTTTGCTGAGGCTGGCTTTGAACTCGGGATTCTCCTTCTTCAGCTGTTAGACCAGGACACAAAGAAAAGACCATTGACTCCAATTAAAATCAAATTAAAGCAAGCTTATTATTCAACTGGCCAGCCTGCCTCTCCCAATAAAAACTATGGGAACAAGATACCACTGCAGCTTTCTTGCAGTCCAGCTTTATAGCCCAGAAAGTAACACAAAGTGGGAGGTTACAGATAACAAAACTATGAGGAGCATAACATAAAGGCTAGTTTATATTTTTGCTGGCCTAACATCAGAATTTATGAAGGTCATTAGAGCCTCAGAGTGAAGGCCAAGATTTATGAGGTGTCATTAAAGTTTCAGAGAGGGTTGCTATCTGGTCAGAGAGAGCCCTTGGAGTTACTGCAGCTCACAAGCAGCCACTCTTGCTAAGACAAAGCTCAGATGAGACCCTGTGGCAGATACAAGTATAAGCTAGAATGCACACTATGACCATTCTGTAGAAAGAGATTCAGAGGGGAGCTTCATAAGTAGATCCATCTTGGCAATACCAGCCTCCTCCATCAGAAGGACCATCATCAGTCATATGGATTCTCATAATTTTTCTCAAGTGCTCTTCTCCAAGCACCCAATTAAACATTAATATCTGGTCAAGATTATACTCCTTAAGACCACCTGACAGAATTGTCTGGTCTATTCCTCAGGTATTCTCTCAGTATAATGTCCTTTCCCATCTTTTCCTTGCATTTCTACATGCCTCATTTTAAGGGCTGAGAGAAGCCATGGAAAATCTGCCTATGTTTCCTTTGAAGATAGGCATTTCCAAAGCCTTGGCTTGTAGAAGCATTGTAAGCATTGGGGGAACCTGGGGTTTAGTTGACTTTGGTTTCCTCACAAAGGGCTTATAAACTACATGAAGTGGGTGGTGAACATTTCAGGGTTCTTGCATTGGAGCCACTTCCCTGTAGGTTATAGAATTGACCACCATCCCCCAGGCCTGACAGATGCCCAAAAGACCCTCTGACCCAGACAATGGCTTGTAGTGAAGACTTTAAAAATGAAGTAAACATGGCAACACTGGCATAAACTTTTCACACATAAGACACATGCTTATTTTATTCCCCAAAGCTGCAGAGCTGTTTCCACTCAAATTATCTATCTTATGAGCACATAACCAAAGGGTTCTTTTCACTGTTTTCCTGCTGTACAGTTCTGTAAATGACTCCACACTATGAAGAGCAAGTGACAGGCTCTATATGGAGGAATCCTGTTTATGTCCTTCAAAAACCTAAAATATTTATACCACTATTTTTAAGAAGTTAACCTGATGGGTAAGAAAAAATATGAAAAGATGACTCCAAAGGGGAAGAGGAGAGCAAAAACAAGGGGGTATCTTCTAGGAAGGAAGACAGAATATAGAAGCCATTGACACTGTGACCTTCAGAAACAAGGACCATGGCAGGAATAATGGCATTTACTCCTAGACTGTGGGTTAAGTGGTATGGGAAAGGGAGGTTTTGTATAAAATGCTCAATAAGAAATAGAATGCTGAAACCTTTAGAACTCCCTCCACTACCCTTACACACCCTGTATACAGTAAGAGCTACCTCCTCAGTATGCAATATTTTCCTAGACATACCTATAACACTGAGTGTATGTCTGTGTGTATTGCTCCTTTCCTCAAATTGTAAATCGGTTGCAGTTGAAGGCAGGAATCATAATAGGTTCATATCTAAATCCATCACTAAACAAAGCTCTGAATCTGATAGATTCTTGACAAGGCCTTTGAAAGACTGAATGTCTATAAGAATGAGTGAATTGAGGAATGATTAAATGAATGCATAAAAATGTTAAATCTAATCAAACACAGACTATACAGTTTCTAGGATAAAAACCTAGAGGAAACTTTCATTGCATTCCTAGGAATTTTTAAAGGTGAATTGCCTAGGAGTAAGAGAAATAGCATGGAATTTTGCAACCCAGGTTTAATTTCAAAGCTTGACTCCAATTTCAAGATGAGTTTGGGGAATTTGTTAGCCCTTTGTCCATCAGTTTTATCCTCTGAAATTAGGATACTAGATAGTGTACCTGAAAGAGTTATAGTCATAATCAGAGATAGGGTATACTTAGGGTCTGGCACATGGTTGGTGCTCAGTAAGGTTATAGATATTACCAATATTTTCCAAGTTCAGCATCATTTCCAAGATGAGGCACCCATTTTTAATGCAGGAAGTGCTCATGTCACTAAGTTTACCAAGTCATTCTCAGATATCAAAAAACTGTACTGAGTTGCCTAAAAAATTATTTTTATTTTCAATGTTGTCACTCTTGACCCCTATTAGCCCAATAGAATGAAAAATCCCTCAAGAAAGGTGAAATGATTATTCATATTAGGCAATTTCACTGCCCCTGTAAGTGAAGTTATGGTAAATATTAAGCCTCAAAGCCTGTGTAAACTAATGGACAGCTATAATTGAGCAATATTGCCTGTGATAGACAAGAACAGGAAGAAACCACTAAAAAGGGTGGAGGGTGGGAGGAATTCTTGCACAGGAGTGTAAAAAAAATATCCAAGGGCTGAAAGCCATGTTACATTTCCTTTGATGGTCAGCAAGGGGACTTTGCTAAGAGATACTGGCTAAATAAACAATGATCATCTTGAATGGCACTAAACACCAGTGGCATGGGGCAAAGTTTTAATATTTGTGGTGAAACATCATTGTGTGGGTAAGATGGTCATAGCACAGTGACTGGCCTGACCTTAACAATTGGCACCACCCAATCATAAGGGAGACAGGAAATGCAATGCCACTTCTTGATCATAGTGAAAAGAAAGGAAAACATTTGGCAAATAACACTAAATGGCAGCACACACCAAAGACAAAGATGCATCCAGAAAGCTCCATGGGACATTCTGGGACAACAGTGACCATGAACATTATGGGAAGAAAAAGAGTCAAACCCCAAGTTCTAGTGCCTCAGAGTAGAAGAGAGGTCATTGCAGAAGAGAGCATTGCTTTGCACTTAGCAAAGTATGAGGATCTCAGTATTTCCTCCTTCTCTCTTTAATGGTCAACTATATTTGCATTGTAATTGATCATCAATATCCACAGATTCAACCAGCAACAGGCTAAAATTATTCAGGGGAAAAATTGTACTTAATATCTAGAGACATTTTTTTGTATTATATTCCCTAAACAATTTAGTATAATAACTATTTATAGAGCAGTTATAATATATTAGGCATTGCAAATTCTTTAGAGATTATTTAAGTATTACAAAATAATGTACCTAGGTAGTATGCAAATATTCTGCTATTTTATATAAGGGACTTGATCTGTGGTATCCACAGGAGATGCTGAAACCAGTGCCCTGTGGAAACTAATGGACAGCTATAAATGAGCAATATTGACTGTGATAGACAAGAACAGGAAGGAACCACTAAAAAGGGTTTAGAGTGGGGAGAAATTCTTTCACAGGAGTGTAAAAGAAAAGGTTTCTTCTCCCAATTTGTAAGTTTAAAATACACATAGAAAGAGAGTTCTCTGGGCATTTTATACTGCCAGGCATCTGTGTGGTATTAGCAAAAGCAGCACTTTCTGACTCTACTTGCCTTAGAGGGGATTGAGGAGAGAACCTTATTTTCTAGGTCAAGATTTTTTTTTTTGTAGTAGGGATTGAATTCAGGACACTCAACCATGCAGCCACATCCCCAGCCCAATTTCGTATTTTATTTAGAGTCAGATCTCCTTGAGTTTCTTAGTGTTTTGCTAAATTACTAAAAATGACTCTTGGAGTCAGATGATATGTTATGGAAACAGACTTATATGCCTTCAACAAGTGTCAGAAAAGGTCAAATATTCAGCAAAAGTGGAGACTGACCCAAAATATCAGGCATAAAGAAAATCATTCCCACCCCTTTCTTTGCCTTTTCTTTAAGGGGCCACATAGACAGAGGTAATTGGAGTTTAATTTGAAAAGTAGAAAAACTTGAGGATGTAGACCTGCCAGAAAACACACTCATTCTCACACCCTGAAGTTATTTCAAGGTGAAGGAAAGGTTGAAAGTAGATAACAGGGGAGGCAATTTTAATTTTTATTAGATATTTCTACTGAATTTTGCTGATTTTTGCTGTCATTTAAATGTCTCTGCAACAATACCACCATATTGAGATGGAGCCTCTCTTGATGGGAGTTTTATTTAGTAGCCTATAATCAATTACTGTATCACAACAGGCAGGTACAAATGCCCCCTGCAAGTCCCATTAACTGAGAATCTTTGATCAGTAGAAGACCCTGAGCAGACCCCAAGTAGGCATAGAGACATCCATGAAAACTCCACTGCAAGTGTGGACTTAGCTCTCCACCTTACTGCTCAGCAGTTCTCAGCTGGGAAATGGTCACACCTAGGGAACATTCGGCCTCTCTAGAGGCATTTTTGATTGTCAAGAATTGGAGGGGGTCCTAGGACATCTAGTAAGTAGGAAACAGGATGGCTACACATCACCATTTTGGGCAAGCCCCTTACCACAAACAACACTCTGGCCTCTTGTGTTGCTCATGCTGAGGCTCAGGAACCCTGGGCTAGATCATACATGCTGCACAGGAAAGCACTGAGACATTTTTAGTTTATTATTTTATCCCCAGTGCTTTAAGCACAGTGATTGTCTTACAGTGGGTGAGGAAGGAAAAAAGAAACAAAAGAAAAGGGAGAGGGAGACACACTGCATATTATCAGAAAAAAACCTAAAGCCTGCAGGAAGAATAATTATTAATTAGGGCCTGATTGTTCTATGGTCTGATTGTTAAGAGTTTTCCAGTCCAAGGTCATGTTGTGGATATCAAGCCAGATGCCCCTTCTTGAATATTAGGCAAGATTCTTTCTAAGCATTAACCCCCATGAAGAAAGTAGTCTTTCCTCCTCCTCTATCCCAAGCATGCACAGGGAGTCATTGAGCACTTGATCTTCACACACATGTGCCCACACAAACATGCAGGCCATCAGATCCATGACCCCATGCAAGAGCTGGTTGCCTGGGATGGTTTCTTGCCAACTGCAAAAAAAACCTGTTGACTTCCGATCCTGTACATTCAGAGAGTTCTATGTAGTGCTTCACTTCCCCTTCCAAGGTGCCATCAGAGAGAATAAAAGCTCCAGTGAGATGCAATGTCATGCAAAGCCAGGCCACTGCCCTCTTCTCACCCTGAGAAGTCTGTGCTTGTCCCAAACATTTTTAGTCCACCCCTGTCAGGCATCTCTTGATGATAGATTGAGGATCAAAGGATAGAGAAGAGACTGTTGACATTCTCTGCTCTGCTGGCCAAGTCTTATGTCACACTGGAAGATATTCCATTAAAACAAAGAGTCCTGCTGTTTGGCAGTCACTCATAAGTCTGCTTAGTGTCCATGAAGCATGTTACCTACAAAACCATAAACACAAGCCCTGGCCTGAGGGAGCAGAGAGCAGGCTGCTAGGAGCACCTGCAGAGTCCATTCCTGGGGATGGAAATTGCTTCTGTTAACCAGACCGTTTTCTGTTGGTACTTGGTTTCTTTGACAATGGGGCTTTGCTGACGCTGAAGTGTATGACTTAGGCTTCTTGTGTTTGTGTGTGTGTGTGTGTGGGGGGGTGTTGAGGGAGGGATACTGGAGATTGAACTTAGGAGCATTCTACAACTGATGTGTGCCTGAACAAAATTCCCAGGCCCTTTTAAAATTTTATTGTGAGACAAGGTCTCACTAAATTGTCCAGGTGGCCTTGAACTTTTGATCCTCCATCCTCAGCCCTTGAGTCACTTGGATTATAGGCATGTACCGGTGCATCCAGGGCATGTCCTCCTGGAGATAGCAAATTCCTGGACATAGTCAGCCATCTCCCCATCATGTTTACATTATGCAAATTAACCAATATTGTTCTCACACCACCAATCCCCTCCATAGTGGGCTCTCACATTTCCAGTCCACTCTCTGTCTGTTCTAATTACAGCAAGTCCAGATCCCAGAGAACCATTGATGGCCCCAACCCCCTAGAGCCCACTAAAATGACTGAAAAATACTAATGCTAAACCTGATTATGCTGCCTCATCTTTTTTTCCCCCCTGCACAAATACAGTAAAGCTTCTTTCCCATGTTCTCCCTCATCTTCACACACTCTGATCCTCTCTTAATCAACACAGATGCTTCCAACATGGCCCTGCACTACTATTTATAGAAAACTGAAGCTGTCTGTGACAGTTCATCTGTTTCTGTGAGTCTCCCATACCTGATTAAAACAAGCTCAAGGCACACTTACAGCAATGCCAAACCTGTAAAGTTTCTCAGAAGAGCCAGGGTCCATAGCCTGCAACTCTGGGCATGGGTACTGAGGGTGCACCCAGCCCTCTGCTTTCTGTTAGGCCCTCCCCATCTTAATGCTGGGGAACAGGAAGAACTGCCAGAGGTGGGAGGGAGGAAAGCTGCTGCACCTGGAAAATAGAAAGTTTGCAAGCACTGTTCCTGTTGCACACACTCTTTCCTGCCATGGCTGAAAACGTGAGTAACAGAAGAGGCCAAGAAGCAGGCAAAAGCCCACAATAGTCAGGAGTAGAGCTAGACTTGGGTCCAAGATATAAATGCTAGTTCTTTTCCCACCTCCTCAGTTACCTTCCCAATGAACACTTTAAAGCATCAAAAAAGGCAGATTATTTTCTTTTCTGGGTGTCCTTACAATTAGATTAGACTTCCCAGGAGAAATGGCCTTTCATGAGTTTTCTCCTCCAGATTGGTACTATTAGGTCCTGTGACCAGATCTCTGCCACCCCCAGGATTTCAGCCTGTGGGGAAATGGTCAGCCTGTCTTGCATGAAGAGTTGGACCTGTGACATTCTAAAGGATTTTGCTGCTACAGTACCTATGGTCATTTCTCCCTCTAGTCAAAGCCTCTACCTTCATATTACTGCCTGGACCCTGCAGTAAAATTGGCTTCAGCACAAGGACTCTAATGGAAGCTACCAGAGAATTAGGCCACTGGCTGTGGTGTGCCCTTTGGAACTGGCAGGAAAATGCATGCTTGCCATCTAGTGGTCTTATGCAGTAACTGCAAAGATCTGTTCACCATGATCCAAGGTCTTCACATAAGAAAACCATAGTCCTCAAAATCATGATCACAGCAAAGTGACATGGTCTTTAGGATTTCTTAAATGACAAATTGGGTATTGCTTCCATCTCTGGAAGAGAAGTAAAGGTCAAAACGTTTACAGGATTTTGACTATTAGGTGTGGGTGTTGTGTAAAGGGGACATTGCAACAGGATTGCCTCGACTCCTAAGCACTAGGAACTGTGCTCCTGGCCCCTTGGGTCTCAGGGCCTTTCCACCTGGGCTAGAACTGGCTAATCCTTGTTGCCTGTCTGCTGCGGGTATCAGTGAGGTCATCATAATAATTTATTTTTTTTTTTGTAAATTGGTAAAAAAGATCTTGTTCTTGGAGGAGAGACCAAACCAGGTCATAGATTGTCAGCCTCAAGCATGAACCTGGAAGGATCATGAAAATTAAGATTCCTCAGCCATTTGGAGTTTAATACTTTAGGTCTGGGCTGCAGCCTGAGAATCTGCATTGCTACCTGTTTCTCTGGTGAAACTGATGTTGGTCTGGGGCCCACTCTTTGAAATTATGACTTAGGTTGGACTGCTTCTTCCTAAATAATAGGGGACTGATGTAAATAGTGGAAGCATGAGGTTCATAGAATATTTCCATAATGTGGGCCCACTGTGTGTTTCTTTTCGAAAAAAAAAAAAATTACCTGCAATCCTGCCTGAATTAAGTGGACAGAGTATGTCACATTCCTCAGCAAACTATCAGTTATCTGCATTAGAAAAGTCTGCCTAAAATAATGCTGTTAAAACAAACCCAAGTTACTCTGAAGAGGGAGACTTGTGACTCTTTCCATACACCAGATTCTGAAACTCAGGAGGATAAAGACAATTATTCCTAAGTACAAAATATGTAAGAATTTATAATTAAGAATCCAGTGAGGTCTGGGGATATGGCTCAAGCAGTAGCACGCTCGCCTGGCATGCGTGCGGCCCGGGTTTGATCCTCAGCACCACATACAAAGATGTGTCTGCCAAAAACTAAAAAAAAAAAAAAAAAAAAAAAAAAAAAATCCAATGAGAGGAGCTTGGGTTATAGCTCAATGGTAGAGCACTTGCCTTACACACATGTGGCACTGGGCTCGATCCATAGCACCACATAAAAATAAATAAAATAAAGATATTGTGTCCATCCACTACTATAAAACTATGTTAAAAAAGGAGAATCCAATGAGAAACAGTAGCATGGGCCTAGGAACCTAGAGTTGTCATGGCAGTGGGGACTTGACAGTCTGATGTCATCCAGCTGTCAGTTCAACATCAAGTGGTAGGCCTAGGTGGGACTCTCTAGAAACTTCTCCAGGATTCCCAATAAAAGTAGAGCATAGAGAAGGCACACTGTCCCTCTTCTCTCCAAGAGAACCCATTATCTTCCTTGAGAGTGACTCCTTTCCCTCTGTAGCCCTTCAAAAAACTTATACCTGTTTCTCTGAATTACCTACCTGAAATCTTTTTGACTTGATTACAAGAATTGGGGTTCAAAATTGGGGGGGGGGTTTCTTGCTTCTCAATTTCCCAGAAGGCACCAGTCCTGTACCACTAAACATTTGAAATATTCTCATGATCTACATTGAGCTTGTTCCAGCAACACTGTCAAGATTTAAAGGGCCTTAGTCTCTAACTCTTTCAGGAAAAGTCAAAAGAGAGATCTAAGATAAGCCAAGATAGAGCAAAGCACTGAGACTTGCCTTCTCCTTACATCTAGTGGGTGGGTCCACCTGGAGATAATGTTGGATGCAGTTCCTGAGCAGTAAATTCCTCTGGTCCCCATTGCAGCATCCAAATGGTCAATGAGGTATCAATGGTCATCATCCACACTCTGTGAGGCCAGGTTTTAGAGGTCTCCACATGATAGATGTAAATTTCATCACTTTTACACAAAAATTTGCATGTGAGACATTTCATGATAGAGATTTACCAACACAAATGGAAAGTCTCTGTACTGGACAACCAGCAGGATTTCATAAGAGGATCATTTCCAGCATGCAGTCTGCAGAACATGGGGCTCTGATGGATGTTTGGCCCCATAAGACTACCGACTACCCTTAGTTCACCCAATCAGAAATGAACAGTGCTCTGATCTCCTTCCTTCCATCCTGTTGAGCCTAATGAAACCACAAGTACATGTGGCCACTCAGAAGTGATTTCTACTCTGACACCCCTTCAAATGGAATCTACATCCTGTCTCTACCTGTTCAATTCAGTCAAGAAATGTACTTCAGTTGATGTGGTTCTTAATAGGCATTGTAGTTCTAACAAAAAATAATTTGCCTGAAACTAGAAACAAATTATTGATTACAAATGTATGTCTATTTACAAACATGTATATTTAATACATGGGGAAAAAGCACTTTAGAGTTGGTTTATCCATGATCACCATAGGAAGAGTGCCTGTGTTCCATGGTAATGTTTTATTTTGAAATTCTAAAAAAAAATGCAATTTGTCATGGAGTACATTGTTTTTCCAGCAACACTGTCAAGATTTAAAGGGCTCAGGAGCAAAAGATAACTTTTAAACTTTGCATAGTGATGGATCCATGAAGGCAGAAGAAACTCTCAAAATCCATGCTCCAACTTGTGGCCAGAATTAAGTCACTCTCAAGGCTTGAATGGACTTAATTCTTCCCACATTTTTTATTGGTAAATTAGTGTTGTACAGAATGCTGAGATTTGTTTTTACATATTACTTCATATGCACAATATACACACTATAACAATACAATTTGGCCATTATTGCTTCCCAGCATTTCCCATTCACTCCCCACCTTCCACCACTTGCTCTCTTTCCTCTAATAATCTCCCTTTGATTTTTAGGAGTATCACACCCAGCTTTGTTTTCTTCTCTATCACCATATATGACATAAAACAACTAACCTTTTAAGTTTGACTTATTTGTCTTAACATGATGGTCTCCAATTCCATCAATTTTTCTGCAAATGACATAATTTCATTTTTTTATGGCTGAATAAAACTCCCTTGTGTATCTCTACCATATTTTCTTTATCCATTCATCCACTGATGGATACCTCGGCTGGTTCCATAGTTTAGTGATTGTAAATAGTGCTGCCATAAACAGGAGTATGTATGTGTCCCTGTAATATGATGACTTCAATTCTTCAGGATAATATTGAGGAGTCATATAGCTGAGTCATGTGGTTGTTTTATGCCTTGTGTTTTGAAGAGCCTTCATACTGATTTCCACAGAAATTGTACTAATTTACATTCCTACCAACATTGTAAAAGTGTTGCTTTTTCTCCACATCCTCTCCAGATTATTTATTTATTTATTTATTTATTTATTTATTTATTTATTTATTATTCTCGATGACTGCCATTTTGACTGGTATTAGATAAAAACTCAGTGTAGTTGTGATTTTGCACTTCCCTAATCAGTAATGATGTTGAACTTTTTTTTCTGATATTTGTTGGCTATTTATATTTCTTCTTTTGAGAAGTGTCTGTTTAATTTATGTATCCATTTATTAGTTAGATTATTTGGCTTTTTTGGTGATTTAATCTTCTGTTTCTCATTACCATTCTCTTGTCCCTCCAGTACTACAAAAGAAAGGGAATTGAGGAAATCAACAGGTCAGAGGAGTACTTTTGATTCCAAGTGACAGAAAACCAACTCAAACTAACATATCTGATGGTGGTAAGGTGGTTTTTTGATTGTTGTTGTTGTTGTTTTGTTTGGTTTGGTACTGGGGATTGAACTCAAGGGCACTTGACTACTGAATCACATCCCCAGCCCTATTTTATATTTTATTTGGAGACAAGGTCTCACTGAGTTGTTTAGTGCCTCACTTTTGCTGAGGCTGCCTTTGAACTCACAATTCTCCTTCTTTAGCCTCCTGAGCCACTGTGATTAAAGGCCTGTACCACCATATATGGCCCCAAGTTTGTTTTTGTGTGTGTTTTTTTTAACAAGTAAAAATACTGTGGATAGTTCTGACTGCTGGTTTCAGAGATCACTGTCTTTTCATCTCTCATCTCCATTCCATTTTTGGAAATTCCCTGTAGTCACAAGACGACAGTAAGCTTTCCATGCTCACTTCCTCCCAATCATTTGTGGGCTTCTGGAACAGTCTTCCTGGACCAGCTCAAGCCAACTTGGCAAGCTAAGAGGCTCCTTGTTCAGGGAGCTTCCATGCTATGACTTCTTGGGCCTGGTAACCTGTCCAAATCACCCTATATGGGGTGAAATCGAAAAGGAGGACCCCAGGAAAAAAAAAGCATGAGAACTTCTGGAAGAAGAGAAAAAAAGACACTGGAGACTGATAACAGATCAGACTCCCCTCTGATCTTCATAGGAAATGCTGTCTACACTGCAGAGCTGATGAGTCTCTCTATGTCAGCTCATGGCATTGTCCAAGAACTCATGGACAAGGAAATCCCCACTTCATAGATGTGGAGTTCAGAGCTCAGAGGGAGTTAAACGTCTTTCTCTTCAAGGCCACTGGCCTTGAAAGTGGTAAAACTAAATATGAAGGCAAATCCAGTCTCCCAATGGTGTGTTTTGAATCATTCTTGGCCTCTCAGCTCA
The DNA here is from genome assembly GCF_048772815.1 of Callospermophilus lateralis. NCBI lineage: Eukaryota > Metazoa > Chordata > Mammalia > Rodentia > Sciuridae > Callospermophilus > Callospermophilus lateralis. The sequence continues at coordinate 165,175,580 of NC_135305.1, forward strand.
CTACTAGTCTCCCTCAAGCTCAAGAAGATTATCATAGATCTAAAGGAGGAAGAGGGGAAGTAGGAAGGATGAAGAGTACCTGAAGGCACCTCACGAGGATCCTGCATTGGTACGTTTGTTGCTGAGTTTGGGAGGCTTCCTGCCTACTGATGTCTTCTAGTGGTTTTCACACATATTTATTTCCATGTCATGTTAGAAATTTTGACATTTTTATTATTTTTTGTTTACTTATTTTTCTTAAGTCAATTTGCCTGTTATTCTTATAAAAATATACTTAAAACCTCAACTGTTTATGGAAATTTTAAATCAAAAGGAGTAACACTTGAGGCTGGGTTGTGGCTCAGAAGTAAAGCACTCACCTGGAATGTGCAGGGCTCTGGGTTGGATCCTCAACACCACACAAAAATAAATAAATGAAATGGAGGTATTGTGTCCAACTACAACTAAAAATGAATGAATGAATAAGTAAATAAATAAACAAATAAAAATATTTAAAAAAAATGAGTAACACTTGCCTCATATAAAAATTAGCTTCAAAATCCCACAGAAGAATTAAATCAAAGGCTGGCCATCTGTGCACTACTCAAAATCATTTCCCATTTGAAGTGGGGTCTTCAGACTCAGTTTGGAAAGTTAGAGCTACCAGGTCACATAAGAACACAAATGACCTCTGTGCTCCTCTACCACATGAAGTTTTTATTCATGCAATATCCCCTGCACTCTGAGAAAAAGGTGAAGTAACTAGCAACTCCTCTAAACCAGGAGGCCAGGGTATTCTATCCCAACTGTGGCCAAGTCTCTATATCTCATCATTAGGCTCCTAGTTTTGCCCACTGCATCCCTAGTTTCTGAACACATATACTTGTAGGTGTATAATCTTATTCAGAGCCCTTGGTTCCTCGGCACTTCCTTGCCTACCATTGAGTCATGTCACAACTCCCATCTTACCTTTTCTATAATTATTTCTTTAAGTGCCCTGGAAAGAAAAAGCCAGGTTTGCACAGTGTCCCCAGGAAACCAGGCATTACTAGGGTGAGCATGTCTTTGCCCACTGTTCTTCTGCCTAGATGCTGCACAAATGCCTGCCTTAGATCAATTTCCATGGGAAGACACAGAAGACATAACTCCAAAAGCAAGAACAGCCCTTGAGAGGAGGCAGCAAATATAACTCACTGTAGAGAATGTCGCCAGACATAAGGGCTCTGGTCTAACCATCAGGCACAAACAATTGTTGCAGAGCTGTATTGGATCAATATCCCCTGACTCCTGGCACAAGTTTTTCTTTTATTCAGCTAAGAATATTTCCACCTCAAATGACATTGATCTCCTAGCTCCAAGGACAGAAGGTGAAAACTTCTCATTCTAAAATAGTCTAGTCTCTGTGGTACAGCCATGTAGTCACAATGACATTCCCTCACCTGGGAGATAAACCAAATGACCTCCTAGAGGCTAATGATCCTTTAGAAATAGACATAAAAAACTTGGGTCATCAAAAAATATCCAGAGAGCCCCAACCCACCCTGTTCTCATCCTGAAGATTCCAACACTTTTCACCCTGTGGATGGGAAAGGCTTCATGTGACTGCTTAAACCAGAGGCTGCACATAGACTACATTTCCTCTTTCTCAGAAAGTAATAAGAAGTCATTTTGTCTTCAAGAAGGCAGGCTGTGTCTGAGCCATTCCCCCCCCTTTTTTTTTTCACATTTGGCCACTCAGCTCCCTGCTGCTCAGCCCTGTTTTACAACTGAGTTTCAATCTGGACTTCTTTGGCTCCTCTATCAGTGTTGGTAGTGGTCAACACGGGGGGTGCTAAATCCCACCTTCCCAGATTCAGCACAACTACATCAGAAAGAGAACTGAGTAGGGGTGACAGACACAAAGAGGGTAAGTGGCAGAGATTCAAGCAATTTAAGGACAGAGCTTCTGCTAAAAATCCAGAACTCTAAGAAAGGGTGGTCTTGTGGGAAGAGTGGAAGAAAGCAGAAATCTTCCCCCAACCAAGAATACTTTCTCTATACTCACCCTTTGGTTTTATTTTTTTGGATAAGATCTTTATAATTTACTTTTTTATTTTAATTGATTTTTTAATTTATATATAACAGCGGAATCATTAAAATTCTTTTTACACATATAGAGCACAATTTTTCTTTTTTGATGGTTAAAATATTTATTACTGGATTATTGTAATAAATATATCTCAAAAACAGCAATCCTCTCAATAATCATACATATTTCTTTCTGGTCATTAAAGACTTCCAAAAATAACTCTTTTGTATCAAAAAACTTATAGTCACAAAAAAAGCTAAGCAGTGGTTTATGCAGGACAGAAAGAAAACTGCTAGTGGACACTAACAAAACACTTTCCCTACTACACTTCTGATTCATGCATTGTACAAACACTACTTTTGCTTTGCTTGTTAAGTGCTTATTAGTCTCAGAGGGAATGTAAGAAATCAATGGCTTTGTTACCACTGTTTACCAGTGAGTCCTTGCTTCCCTGAATGCTGAAGTAGCATGCTGAGGCAAGTGTAGAGTGGAAAGTGGAAGGCTTTATTAAAGGATAGCAGAAAAGACTTCTCCCCAGAGGAAGAAGAGTACCTGACCTACCATGGAAGGGGGAGGTCTTCCCTTTTTTATAGCTAAGGTCTTCTTTTAATCTTCACACATTTCTGTCCTTTGTTTCCCTTTATTATGCAGGTGGGAAGGCCAAAAGGTGAGAGATAGGTGGACTAGAGGAGTAGGCAGGAAGGTCCTGGGGTGGTTTGATTAGCACCACCCTGTTTGCTGGGAGCCACTTCATTAACAGTTCCTTAGGATGGGTTCCGGGCCTTGGGGACATTAACATTTCAATTTCCCAAAGTGCTGCTCTGATTTTCTGTACTCCATTCTTCATAATGTCTCAATTTTCTTTATCTTACTGGATATTAGACCTTATTTATCTAACAACACTAACTACCTATCTTTAAATCTGGCTTCAGTTTTATGAGAAAACTTCTTTCATAATCTCCAGTGTAAGCAACAGACTTTTCTGAAAAAGGCTCCTGAGTTTGAAGAGATAAGAAAAGCAAGCACATATTCAATTACACAATAAGTATGCAACAAATCCTCAGCAATTATGAACACATCTTTGTGTACTTAAGAAAAAAGCAACAAGTTTCATGTTATGTGGGAAGTCATTCTCGCATGTGATTGGGCACCTCCCTGATTGGGTGTGAGGCGTTCTGACTAAACTGTGTCAGAAATAATCCTCACCCTTTCTAGGTGCGAGAGCCCATCTGTGTGGGGGTGTGACTGACCATTGACCCTGAGACCAATCACTGACCCTGACCATGGACTGCTGTCCCCCTTGACCTTCATTGGATGGACTTTTCTCCTGAATTTCTTGTTCCCCAATAAAAGGCCACTCTCTGGCATGCCCTGCCTCTCTCTCTCTTGCTAGTCTGTGTAAACCTCGCTGCCCCACCTAGTGGCTCAAGGCAGGAGCCAGAGGGGAGAGCCATCTCAGACCTGGTCAAAGAAAAAGGTAAAGTGAGTTTGTGTGTTTATTTTGATGTCACTAGTTAACTTCTATGCTATGAACCTCTAGTATGAAGCTAGCATGCTGGTCTTGTGGTGGAATTGGTGCCCACGAGGGAGCATTTTAGATTAACTAGATAGAGTGGGAGCACGCTATAAAGATAAAGGATTTGGTGGCAATTTTGGGTCACAAAAATAGCTGGAGGTACTGAAGGGACGAGAAGTTAAATTAATAAAAATGGGAAATTCAACTTCTGATAAGGACATGTATTTGACTATTCTAGAAACTATAATTAATCAGAAAGGAAAACAGATAAAAAAGACTCAGTTATTACAATTCTTAAAGGTTGTAGGTGAATTTTGTACTTGGTTTTGTGACCAAGATTCTCCAAATTTACATACTTGGGAGAAATTAGGGAGGAAATTACAAAAAAAATTGCCTTTCCAATGAATTACCTGGAGGCATCAAGAATATTCAAAAACCTTGGATGGCCTTAGAAATTTGCCTTTTTGACTACTTGGATCAGAACTTGTGGCCCCCTGAAGATCTATTGAAAGGCATTCAGAGAGCTATTAAGTCTATTCAAATGGAAAATCTGCCTGAGGCTAAGTTAATTTCTTTTCCCTTGAGCCATTTAAAAATGAAAGCTCTTGGGCCTAAACCGAAAGTTAGGAATGTGACCTTGACCTTGTAGGAACAAGATCAGGATAGCCTGGAGGAAGATTGTAGAAGTCAGGATCATAGATAGGAAACATCCACAGTCATTGAGAGTCCTCCAGAAGAGATAGACAATCCTCCTGGAGAGGAAAATCCGGAAGTAATTCTTACAGAAGCACAAAGCCCTTCTCCACCACATGGCTTAGAAGCCCCAATTTCAAAATGGTGACAGCGGAGATTCTTCCCATGAGTCGCAGTCTGAGGAAGAGGACTCAGACATTGAAATTCAAAACTTATGGAGAAATTTTAACAGACTGTGTTTAACACCACCTGCCCAGGCTGTTAGAATTCAGCCATTATCTGCTAAAAGGACAAAATTTAACAGGTACTCTGAATTAACAATGACTTTTCTTACCCCATTCTAGCAAGGTATTAAGAAAGCACAGGAGGCAGGGGAAGGCATTAGCGGTTTTCAACTTTCCCCAGTTTTTGAGCAGCTTAATGTCCAGGACCAAAGGGTTCGAGTTTATACTATAATTCCATTTAAGACTATTAAGGAATTGAAGAGTGCTTGTGAGACTTATGGTCTGAATTCACCTTTTGTACAAAATTTGTTTGATACCATATCCTCACAACCACTTCCACCAAGTGATTGGGTTTCATTAGCCATATCTTGTTTGAGTGGCGGAGACTTTTTACTTTGGCGGTCTTATTGGGCTGATTTTTGTACTAAACAAACAGAAAAGAATAGAAGACAAAATTTGCAGACCCCAGTAGAAATATTTTTAGGAATGGGTGAATTTGCTGATTTGAAAAGACAGTTAAATTATGAATTTGCAGTGTATGATCAGATAACTGACTGTGCTAAACGTGCCTGGAAACAAATAATTTCCAAGGACCAGTCCAATTTAGTTCTTACCAGAGTCAAACAAGGTGCCAGTGAGCTGTATTTGGATTTTGTAGCACGTTTATACCAGACAACAAATCAGTCTATTGGAGACCCAGGAGCTTCCGAGTTTATTTTTAAGCAATTGGCATTTGAAAATGAGAATAAATATTGTCAGGATGTTCTCAGACCCCATTGGAAAAAAGGAACAGTTTCTGAGTTTATCCACTTGTGTTCTGAGATTGATTCCATCCATTTGCAGACAGTAACGTTAGCCGTGGCCCTAAAGCAAACCCTACAACCACAGGAATTGATATGAAAACCCCGCGGAAGATGTTATCTCTGTGGCAGAGATGGTCATTTTATGCGAGAATGTCGAACTCGTAATTTTAAATTCAAGGCTCCATCTACTGTTGATAATAGTAATAATAATCCACATGGTGGATCAAGATGGCATGGATCAGCCCGCCTTCTTGACATCATTTCTGCCTGGCCAGAACACAAACTTCCGGTCGGCCTCCCCTGGGTGAACAATGAAGAAGTAGATGACGGTCGCCCAAATTGACTTCATCGCGCCGACCATGGGGGCTGCCATTTTTATTTTACAGGAGAGGAACATACAGCTTCCGTACAAACCCCTAATGATTTTCAAAAACTATTAGGAGATATTAATTGACCGAGGCCATCCTTAAAACTACTAATTCTGAATTAAGTCCTTTATTTCAGATATTACAAGGAAATCCTTCTCCAACCTCTCCATGTCAGCTGACCATAGAGGCTAGAGCAGCTTTAAAAAAGGTTGAAAATGCAATTAAAAATGCATGACTTACTAGAGTTGAACCTAAAGAAATAGTGTATTTATTAATATTCCCAACTGAGCATACCCCAACAGGAGCCATATGGAAAAGATTGGGAGTTATTGAGTGGATTTATTTAGCCTACTCCCCTCAAAAAACATTGATTCCTTTTCATGACTCTATTGCTCAGTTAGTAATTAAAGATAGAACAAGGATTTTACAATTAATTGGATCTGAGCCTGATATCATAATTATTTCATTTTCTGTTCAACAGAATAATTGGCTTTTTAAAACTTCTAGCTTACGGCAGATAGCTTTTGCTGATTTTCATGGCCAGATAGATAGTCATTACCCTCGTGATAAAATTATTCAATTTGCATCATTAACATCACTTATTTTTCCAAAGATTGTGTGTGCATGCCCTATAGATGAAGCTTTATCGGTGTTCACTGATGGTTCAAGCTCAGGAAAAGCAGGTTTTTATAGTCGTGTTCACACAGAGGTAATGCAAACTTCGTGTACTTCTGTCCAAAGAGCAGAACTTCAAGCTCTAATTTGTGCCTTAAATTACTTAACAAATGAGCCTATTAATATTTATTCTGACAGCTTATATACAGTTGGAGTTACCAAAAATATTAAAACTTCAGTTATTGGGTATACTTCATCACAAGAGTTATTTGAATTATTTCATAATTTACAAAAGGCAGTGCAAATGTGAAAATAACCATGTTTCATAGGACACATACGGGCTACACTAATTTTCCAGGACCTTTAGTTTCAGGTAATGACAAGATTGATAAATTAGTAGCTATTTGTCAACAGATGTCTTCTTCATATGACTCTGCACAAACTTCCCATTTCTTGCATCATCAAAATGCTTCTAGCTTACATAAAATATTTAATATTGCCAGAGAACAAGCTCGTCAAATTGTAAGTCAATGCCCTAAGTGTGTTATTCACACTCCATCTCCACCATCAGGGGTAAATCCCCATGGGTTAAAACCAAATCAAATATGGCACATGGGTGTAACTCATATTGCTCAATTTTGTAAGTAATGTTATGTAAATGTAATAGTTGATACATATTCCAGATTTATTTTTGCCACAGCACGTACAATATGTAATTTCTCATTGCCTAGCAGCCTTTGCTGTGTTAGGGTGCCCTATACAGATCAAAACAGATAATGCACCATCTTATGTAAGATCTTCTTTTCAACAATTTTGCCAAGAGTTTCAAATTAATCATAAAACAGGAATTCCTTATAACCCCCAAGGTCAAGCCATTGTGGAACGAGCTCATTTATCTATTAAGCTTCAGTTACAAAAATTAAAGGGGCAGAATAGGTTTATGACTCCCCAAAATAGTGACAATCATGATTTGTTCATTTTAATTTTTTTAAACTGTAACGTAGAAAGTCACAGTGCAGCTGAGAGACAAAGTAACAGGCCCTTTAGACAGAGTTTTGTGGAAATATTTACAGACTGGTAAATTGAAAGGCCCAGACCCAGTGATTATGTGGGGCAGAGGTCATGCTTGTATTTTTCCAGAAGGTGCGTTTCGTCCTATCTGGGTACCTGAATGAGCAATCAGATATGGAAGAGATAGAACCGAGATTCAAGCGACTGAAGATCAACCCGGAGAAGCCCTAATTCAAAAGGAATAGATATCAGAAAAAGGATGAAGAGAAACTAGATTGACCCAGCCAAAAAGCTGATTTCATGGGAAGATGTGAAGAAGCTAACAACACAGGCTTCCCAAATAATTTGACTCCTAAGGAAAAAACAGGTCCCCTGACAGTAATTGCCCTGCTGGGCTGTCAGGTAAAGGGGAACAAGACAGACATTTACTGGACATATTTCCCAGATCCACCCCTGGTACACCCAGCTGTGTGGACTGGAGAATCTATTCCAGTGTTTACTAATGACTCATTCATGATGGGAGGATTTACAGATACTCATATTACTCCCAATCATGTTATTAGATTTAATTATTCTGGCTAAAGTGCGCAATTACCTTTGTGTTGGTCCCACAATAAACATGCTGGCTGTCTGAAAGTATCATTTGAGGAAAAGACAGTGATTGGTAGACCTAGACTGACTAATTATTCTATTTATGGAGACTTAAAACCTTATACTATATCAGTAATTAAGATGGGACTTTCCCATAACAAACAAGTCATTTTTGCAAAACCTCCATGGATACCCCACTGTCCAAATAGTTCTACAATTGAGATTGGCACCTTTCCTAGATGGATGGATTGTGTAAATACTTTTCCTGTACAACATAAGGTGTCTAAAAATAGTGGGTATATTTTAGACTGGTCTCCAAAAATTGATAAGAGACAATTATGAAAAAAATTCTGCTATGACACCTGCAGGATTTGTTAGTAATATTTTGATTTACAGTGAGGGTGGTATTCAAAAAGGTGTTTGGCACTTAATTGCTGCCTCAGAATTCTTACATTTTACAGACAAGCCTTTACCAAAATTTGTTGTCAAGAACTGTAAGGAGGGATCTTGCTATATTTTATGAGCCTGTGTTCAATCTCCTTATGTTTTAATTATTGGAAATATAAAAGTTAAACGGATAGTTGACAGATACGTTGTCACATGTAACAAATGTAACCTAACCAATTGTATTACTAGGTATAATGGAGAAAAAGGAGTGCTGATACTTCATCAGCCCTCTTGTTTTATTACCTGCTAATATTTCAGAGCCATGGTATACTGATGCTGCTTTACAAGTCTTGCAGCAAATTCATGCCCAGCTAGCAAGACCTAAACCTGCTATTGGAATTATAATTGTTGGTGTTTTGGCATTAGTTTCTTTTATTGCCTCCAGTGTTTCTGCCTCTCTGACATTGTCTCAAAATATTCAACATGCAAAATTTCATAATAATTTAGCTCAAAATACTTCCAAGGCTCTGTGTAATCAAGTAAATATTGATGAAAGGATTGAGACTAAATTAAACACCTTAGAGGCAACTGTTATAAACATAGATAATGAACTTTCAGCTTTAAAGTTTAAAGAAATACTTAAATGCCACGCAAATTATAAATATGTGTGTGTTACAGCTTCCAAGTACAATGCTTCTCTCTGGGATTAGGAGAAGGTTAAAAAACATTTGTTAGGTATTTGGCAAAATAATAATAATAGCTTGGATCTTTTGGAACTTCATCACCATATCCAAGACATTCAAAATAATAGAGCTGATTTTTCGGATCCTTCTTCTTTGGATAACCAAGTATTGAAAGAGTTCAATGGATTTAACCCTGGAAATATTCTTAAACACTAGGCCTGGTACATTATTGGGTTGTTCTCTTTGCTGTTAATTCTCTTTTGTGTTGTAATTATAAGATATCAAGTCTTCGGAACAAGAATGCAGAAACTCGAAAGAGTTAACCACTGCCTGATTTTTAAGAAAAAAAGGGGGAATATGTGGGAAGCCATTCTTGCACGTGATTGGGCACCACCCTGATTGGGTGTGAGGTGTTCTGGCTAAACTGTGTCGGAACTAATCCCCACCCTTTCTAGGTTCGAGAGCCCATACGTTTGGGGGTGTGACTGACCATTGACCCTGAGACCAATCACTGACTGTGACCTTGGAATGCTGTCCCCCTCGACCTTCATTGGATGGAATTTTCCCCTGAATTTCTTGTTCCCCAATAAAAGGTCACTCTCTGGTGTGCCCTGCCTCTCTCTCTCTTGCTAGTCTGTGTAAAGCTCGCTGCCCCACCAGGTGGCCCGAGGCAGTAGCCAGAGGGGAGAGCCATCTGAGACCTGGTCAAAGAAAAATGTAAATTGAGTTTTTGTGTTTATTTTGATCTCACTAGTTAACTTCTGTGCTACGAACCTTTAGTATGAAGCTAGCATGCTGGTTGCATGGTGAAATGTCATGAGTAAATATTTTATCTTGAAACAAAAGATTCAAAAGTAAACTAACATAATTCTATCAGGAATTCTCCATATGATTGACATTCTGGACTGCCCTAACAATGAGAAGCCAATATTTACATCCACAATGTAAAGACAGCAATGAGAAGCAGAGCAAATTTTATCACCTCTGTTTCATAGACACATGGGAAAATAGCAACTGTTTCCAAATACCTAGATGACTCTTATTAGTTTCTCATGATCACATAGCTAAGGCATATTAAGTATTCAACAAAAGACTACAGATGACGTTTTACTTCTCTCTGGTCTCTATACCAAAACCCATATTTTTCAGCATTCTGCATCTCCCCAAATAAGCAGGCAAATATGAGTTTTCTAAATTTAACCCAATAAACTTAAAAGCTTAAATTCTTATATCAGAAAACTTAGATTTCATATTTTGTTATTGTATTTTTTTAAAAAATGGGAATTGGAAATGTATGTGCTTATTTGGAAGAGAACTATTGAGTTTATTTTTTAGAAAAAAAAGCAAACCTGAAGAATCACATTACTGGAACATCTTAAACATGTTGACAACGTATGTTCCTAACTTCTAAACTTCATGGAAAGCTGCTTGTCCAAAGTATGTGACAAATATCTGCTGTTAAACAAGTAAGACATCCGATTCAGTAGTGAAGCCAGAAGCTGTTACTTCACTTCTTTCTGTTGCCTCCAGATGCTAGCATAGTTGTAATTTGCATAAATATTTTTAGTGTATCTATGTAGATTCCCAATATTGAATTTTCAGGATCATATTTTTGAAATCCATATGATGGTACTACTTCTGCGAGCTTGATTACTTTTTGAGTATCATACAGAAAGAACATGCTGAAAAGAACTAACCCACCATACATGGCCACTGAGTATAGAGTGTCACCAGCCACAGTGGTAGGTGGAAGAAACAGAGATCCCAGTGAGGAAACAAAGACAAGACCCAGGCCTACTCCCAGGGGTGCTCCCATGTTCAGAAACTTTTCTCTGGGTGCACACATAGCCACAGTGGAGAGGCCTCCCACAGTGCCAGCTGTGTACCATGCAACTCTAATAAGAAGAGGCCCCCTTAATTTTGTCAGAGGAGCTACTACTGCATCCATCACACCAGAATGCAACAACCAAGCAAGATGCTTTGGACTTGGGCTTTGCTCTTATTGTATATAGAGTACACTAGCAATCTAGCTCCAGTCATGGTTGCAAAGGTCGTACCAGTTGTCATCCAAAAGCCTCTCATCATTAAGTTCATGAGAGCAGGTGTTCTAGACACTGCCAAAGCAAACAAAGTAGTTAAACCAATATTTCCTGCTAAGTACATATAGGTAGAATTAATTCTACCCTTCACATATTGGGGCCATGTCGCAGTCTGGCTGGGCACAATTCAGGAGCCACTTGTCAAAAGAAACTAACTTTATTTTTAGAATCACACACGCCAAACAAAACAGCTTCTCAGGAAAAAACCCTCAGAGTCCAACTGCCACCACCGGCTTCCCACAAGCCACTCTCCCAACCACCAGCCTCTCCACCTCCCACAATCCTCTTGCTCTTGAGGCCAATTGACTGGGTCACGTGGGTGGAGCCAAAAAAGTCCCCCAATGAGCAGCTCCGTGGCCTGAAAGGGCAGGGAAACAGCCCGATGAGCATCACCGCAGAGGAACCAATCCAGCTAGATGTTGCTGGGACCGCTGTGAGCCAATCATCAGCTGGTAGTCTGAAAGGGTGGGGAAACAGCTCAATGAGCATCTCCAATGAGCATCACCACAGAGGAGCCAATCAGCTAGATGTTGCTGGTGCCTCTGTGAGCCAATCATCAGCTGGCAGTCTGAAAGTTTGCTGGGGCCACTTTGGCTGTGGCTCTCAACATCTCCCCCTCTCTGTTTAAACAACAAGCATGTGGCTTAGGGACCGTGCCTGCCTTAGGTTGTCCAATAGCACATATGGTCCTTACCCGTTATCAGATGAGCTGACCTCAAGGCATCAGCCTCCCGTCTTAGGTTGGTACCATTGTAATTGGATCTTACCCGTCACTGACTACCAGTCCAGTATACAGCCACACCTGTGTAGAGGTCTTTGTACCAGCGGGGGGGGTGAGGTTCTTTGCCTCACCTCTGTTGCCCCCCAAATTTCAGCTGAACAATCATGACAAGCAGAAGGGAAGAAGATACACCAATCCAATTGACAGATCCTTTTGGAAAAATTGTACCACCGATGACACCATCAGCATAAATATCCCAACACTACCACAAGTTGCTGCACCAACAGATAGTTCACAATGCATACAAGTGAGTTCACAATGCATACAAGTGATACATAGTCCAGGCAAGTTCTGGAAGCAGTTCAGTGATGGCTATTGCAGAAGCTGTAGATTGGTTTTATGTTTGTATTCACCAGCACTGATAGGAATTCTGGCAATAATGGCTAAAGAAAAAATTATGTAACATTCCAGAAGGCACTAAAACAAAACAATTTTCTTAACAATTTACATTATCTTGAAGAGAAATATTAAATATAATGAAAAGGAAAGGTGAAAGTAAACAAACAGATCTGTTGACCTCTTTTTTTTTTGTTCACATATTAAAACAATCTTCAACAGTTGTTTACCTAATTTAAATTAAACCATTTAAATCACGTGAATAAAAAAAATTATTTGGATCCATTTTTTCATGAGTGCTCATCATATATGATATATGGACATACGTACATTCAAACATATAACACAAAACAAAAGTGTGACACATATTATAATAATAAAACACATAACATAATAGTAAAGGCCTTATAACTTTTTACACGTGAAATCTCCATTGCAATGTTTAAAAACCCTATAGTCAAAAAAATAGAACTGATCAGCAAAACATTACCTAGGTCTGTATGAGCTCAAAAAACAAAATAGAACATGATATGGGAAAGGGCAATAATAAAATAGATATTGAAAAAAGCATCCAGGTTCTGTCTCAGATGTAAGAATAGCCAAACTGGAGTTCTGGATATCAGCTGTTATGGATTTGAGTCAAATCATCTTCTTTTTGGTCTGTAAAAATCGCTTTAGTTAATCTGTCTGGAATCCAAATCAGCTGCTGTTCTCCCTGTGAAAACACATAAACAGACCCCCGACTCCAGGCAATCACTGGGTCAGGATCTTAGTTAATCTCTCTGGAATCCAAATCGGCTGCTGTTCTCCCTGTGGAAACACACAAACAGACCCCTGATTCCAGACAATTACTGGGCCAGGACCTTTCCATTGTCCTGTTAGAATATCCTTCCAAAGTACCTTGGGCTTATGTACATTTTTTTGGACACATATGCCTTTCTGCAGCACTAAGCCCTGATGAATCCAAATTTTAAAAGTTTAGAGTAAAAAGCATTATTTTAAGTTTATCTTTGGGGAATATATACCCCTTCCCAATTTCTTCTTTTTGCTTTAATAAGTACACTTTAATAGTTTGATGAGCTCTTTCAACTATGCCTTGTCCCTGTGGATTGTATGGGATTCCTGTTATATGAGTAATGCCAAATGATGAGCAAAATGGTTTAAAAGAGGTAGAAGTATAACCAGGGGCATTATCTGTTTTTACCTGTTTTGGAACACCCACAGTGGCAAAATTTTGTAAGCAATGAGCTATAGCATCTTTAGTTTTTTCTCCGACATGAAGGGAGCCCATCAAATATCCAGAAGAAGTATCAACTGTAATATGCAAATATTTCAATTTTCCAAATTCTGGCAAGTGTGTGACGTCCATCTGCCAAATATGTTTAGGTATCAATCCTCTAGGATTGATTCCAAGATTAACTTGTGGTAAAAAGGTCACACAATTTTGACATTATTTTATTATTTGTCTAGCTTGTTCCTTAGTTATTTTAAAATGCTTTTGTAAAGTAGTAGCATTGACATGGAACCTATTATGAAAATTTATAGCTTCTTCTAGTGTAGAGAAAATATGTATGTCATGTGTAGTATTATCTGCTAAATCATTGCCCAAACTAAGGGCTCCAGGCAATCCTGTATGTGCCCTGATATGTCCTATAAAGAATGGATCTTTTCTGTCCCAGATTAGACTTCAAATAGTGGAAAGCAAAGAGAAAACAGTAGAGGAATGGGAAATCCTACCAGCATCTTCAAGGGATACTATAGCATTAACTATATACTGACTAGCGGAAAATAAATTAAATACAGAATCTTTAAACATCACAAAAGCCTGTAATACTGCCTTAAGCTCTACCTTTTGAGCTGATTGTTTGGGTACTAAAAATGTAAAAGTTTGGTCAGGTGTAACTATTGCTGCTGTACCATTATTTGATCCATCAGTGAATACATTTGGAGCATTCCCGATAGGTGTTTTTCTTCTCATTTTTGGAAAAATTACAGGATGCGATGACCAAAAGGACAATAAAGGATTAGATGGTAAGTGGTTATCAAATGAAACATTAGATTTGCACATGATTATTGCCCAAGTATTTAACTCATTAGCTAACTCATCAATTTGATTCATAGTATATGGAGTAATAATTTTATTGGGAGAAATTCCAAACACTCCCTTTGCCGCTTTTATTCCTTTGAGTATTAATTGTCCTACAGCCTCAGGATACCTAGTAAGAATAGTGTTAGGAGAATAAGATAAATGTATCCATAATAATGGACCTTATTGCCAAAATACTCCTGTAGGAATACTTTTTGTTGGTAGTACAATAAATAATATAGGGAAACTTATATCAATTCTATCCAAATGCATATTTTCCATATATGTTTCAATGATTTTTAATGCTTTTATTGCTTCAGGTGTTATCATGTGTGGTGAATTTGGATCTGATGGACCTTTTAGGATATCACATAAAGGTCCCAACTCTCCTGTTGTTATGCCTAGATAAGGCCTTATCCAATTTATGTCTCTTAATAACTTTTGAAATTCATTTAGTGATTTTAGTTGAACTACTTGCATTTGAATTTTTGGTGGACGGACCATGGTTGAGGATAATAGAACTCCTAAATAATTAATTGGAAAATTTAAATGTACTTTATCTATTGCTATCTCTAGATTATAATTTTTTAATAAGTTTGTAAGTGTGGCATAACATTCTAGCAATGTGTGTTTATCTTTGTGTGCTAATAATACATTATCCATAGAGTGAAATATTTGTAGTTCAGGATTTTGATTTCTAAGTGGCTGGATTACTTTGTTAACATAAATTTGACACATAATTGGGCTGTTAGCCATCCCTTGAGGGAGTACTTTCCATTCATATCTCTGATCAGGACCTTCATGATTCAGTGCAGGGATAGTAAATGCAAAACGTGGACTATCCTCAGGATGAATTAGAATTGAAAAAAAAAACAATCGTTAATATCTATAACTAAAACATACCAAGTTTTTGGCAAAGCATACAATTAAGGAATCCCCAATTGAGCAGGTCCCATAATAACCATCTCATTATTAATGGCTCTTAAATCTTGCAATAATCTCCATTTACCAGATTTCTTTTAGATGATAAAAATGGGAGTATTATGGGGAGATACAGAAGGTTGTATATGTCCTTCTGCTAATTTTTGTTTGACAAGATCATGGGCTGCTTTTATCTTTTCTTTAGTCAGGGGCCACTGAGGTACCCATACTGGTCTTTCTGATTTCCAAGTAATTTTTATTGTCTCAGTGGCCCTTTCTGAAAATCCAACCCATGTCTGTCTGTTCCTTGATCTATTTGTATTGGTGCTGCTATACCTTGTTCTTGTTTTTCTAATCTTTTTCCTTTCCTAAAACCTTGTCTAGTCATAATAGTGGGTGCATTTTGGTTGGTGTTTTTTGTTAATGTCAAACCTAATTGATCTAGGACATCTCGTCCCCATAAATTTATAGGAAGATGATCCAATAAATATGGCTGTATAGTTTCTTCACATCCTTCAGGATCCTTCCAATCTAATACCATTGAACTTCTATGGGGATTAGTCGCCACTCCTAGGTCTCAAAGTGTTTGAGTGGCTTGTTGTAATGGCCAATGTTTTGGCCATTCTTGACAAGAGATGATGCTAAGGTCTGCACCTGTATACAGTAGCCCATTAAATTCATGTCCTTGAATATTTAGTTTTAGCATGGGGTGAGAATCTAAATTTAAAGACAGCATAGCCCAATCTACACCTGTGGAGCCTAATCCCCTGGAACCTCTTTCTATAGCACGACTGGAAAATTTATCATGTAGGCTTGGTATTATTAGTTACTGTGCTTTTCTATCTCCTGGTGAAATTACTGATATACCCTTTGGAGAACTGGGTATAATTTTTATTTCACCTTCATAATCAGGATCAATTACCCCAGGACTTATCATAAGTCCTTTTAGAGTAGAAGAACTGCGTCCCAATAATAAGCCTACTGTTCCTTTGGGAAGAGGTCCTTTCACCTCTGTGGGAATGATTTGAACTCCCATCTCTGGAGTTAGTACTGATCTGGTGGAGGCGCAGATGTCCAACCCTGTGCTCCCTCTGGTTTGTCTGATGAGGAATCTGATGGACAATGTGTCCTGGGCACTACCCTGATGGGGTTGCTGGGTTCCTCCAGTGCTCCGTATATTTGTGGTTTTGGGCCCCAGAGCATTGGGCCCCCCTGTCCATTTTTTGGCAATGGAGCCCAATGCCTTTCTCCACGATATCGTGGATAAACACTTGGTCCTTGTTTATTTTTTGATAATGGAGTACCCTCTATGGTGGTTTGAGAACGGCATTCATTAGCCCAATGTCTCCCTCTACGGCATCGTGGGCAAATACCCGGTATTCTACTCCTTTGATACCTAGTTTTGTTAAACTCTCCTCCTATGGGGCAATTCCTTTTAAAATGTCCTGTTTGTTCACCATTGTAGTATGTTCTTGGCTTGGCATCTAAAGCCTGTTTTACTGCAGCTGCCACAATTTTCCCTTGTCCATTAATGTCTCTGGCATCTAAAGCCTGCTTTAGTGCAACTGCCATGACTTGCTCTTGTTAATTAATGTCTCTACGTAATTTAATATATGAGTTTAAATCTTCATGTTTCCATGGTCTAATGATATCTCTGCACCAACAATTCCCTTGGTCATAAGCCAGTTGTTTTATTAATGGCATTGCTTGTTCTGTATTCCCAAAAACTCTGGTAGATGTTTGAGTAAGCCTATCTACAAATTCAGTGTAAGATTCATTAGTTCCTTGTATTATCTTAGATAATTGACCTTGTAAATCTCCATGTCCTTGTAAAGTCTTCCATGCCTTAACTGCATCTACAGCAATTTGTAAATATACACCAGGATCATGTGCAATTTGTTGCTGCTGATCCTCATAAGGTCCCTTTCCTAACAACATATCTAGATTTTTGCGAGGATAACCAGCTGCTGCATTTCGCCTAGCCGTCTCCTTGCAACATTCCTCATTGGCAACCTTCCATAACAGGTATTGTCCTCCATTTAGCATAGCTTTATGCATATTAGCCCAATCTGCTGGCATCATGTTCAAGTTGGTAATGGATTCGACCAAGCTTACAGTGAAGGGTGCTTGAGGACCATAGGTTGTTACAGCCTCTTTTAGCTGCTTCACTGTTTTGAAATTTAAAGCATGATAAATTCGCTGCCCTCCTACCTCAAGTACAGGGCATGTTAATACTTGAGATCCTGTCTCAGAATTCCAACTATCAACTGCGGGGGTTGGGAGTCTCTCAACATATGGAGGTGGTGCTGTTGATTGGACACTTATGCCCTCTGGTGATAGAAAGTGTTAGTAGCAGTCTCCTGTAGAGGTGGTGCTGTTGGTTGGACACTTACACCCTCTGATGATAGAAAGTTGTTAATAGCAGTCTCCTGTTGTAACTTTTCCCCTGATGGCTTTTTCTGCTCTAAACTTCCTTCCTCTACCATTGTCTGAACTGAAGGCTTTGGACTAAGCAAACAAGATACGAACGTCCACAATGGCAATATGCCAACTGGCAGAGTCCCTGGGCTTTTCTTTTCTATTCTTTTTAAATCTTCACCATGATGGTTCCATTGTCATATATTTAACAACTCCTCCTTAAAAAGCCATGGGCTACATTTTTGTATTGTATCAACGTATGCCCTGACTGCTCTTGGTTTTACTGGGATGCCTCCTTTCTCTAACAATTTACTTAACAATCTTTCGGTTTGTTTTTTTACTAATTTCTGATCCCGTATTTTTACTATAATAGAACCCAACAAGATAACACCAAAGAAATCCGAGACAGAATGAAATAACAATTGAACCACACAAAATCATTATAACCTTTCTATCCTCCTGACATGTGTATCCGTCCTTTCTCCCTATCTGTTCCTCAGACGTAAATAGTTTTTCCTCAGATGTGAGTGGTTTTTCTTCCGTCTCACTCATCTCCAGGGACAGGCAACTTAAAACAAAAATGAAGCAAAACAAAAGAGGAATCTTAAAATGGCTACCCATCCTCTCGCCCTGCCCTCAGGGGCGAGCGGTTTACTTACCCTCAGTCACTCCCCGTGCGAGCCACCAAATGCCGCAGTCTGGCTGGGCACAATTCAGGAGCCACTTGTCAAAAGAAACTAACTTTATTTTTAGAACCGCACACGCCAAACAAAACAGCTCCTCAGGAAAAAAACCCTCAGAGCCCAACTGCCACCACCGGCTTCCCACAAGCCACTCTCCCAACCATCAGCCTCTCCACCTCCCACAATCCTCCTGCTCTTGAGGCCGATTGGCTGGGTTGCGTGGGTGGAGCCAAAAAAGTCCCCCAATGAGCAGCTCCGTGGCCTGAAAGGGCAGGGAAACAGCCCAATGAACATCACTGCAGAGGAGCCAATCAGCTAGATGTTGCTGGGGCCTCTGTGAGCCAATCATCAGCTGGCAGTCTGAAAGTTTGCTGGGGCCACTTTGGCTGTGGCTCTCAACATCTCCCCCTCTCTGTTTAAATAACAAGCATGTGGCTTAAGGACAATGCCTGCTTTAGGTTGTCCAATAGCAGGGCCAAATTACAGCCTTTTTACAGCTCCAATCTCCTTAGACATTCCCAAGTCATAGTAGCACAGTGCCCCAAGACCAACAGCAGCTCCTCCAGCTAACAAACTACATTTCAATCTGATTAATTTTAAATATTTTTTCCGTCGATGGTTCCATTGCAGCATCTTTGAGTTCTTGGCCAGTTTTTCCATGGCAGATCCCACTTCTTTTCCTGGTGGCATATTCCCTGCTGGGTGTTAAGAGCCATTGATTTTTCGTGATGAAATTCTTCATAAAAGGGGAGGCCTTGGTGAAAGCTGGATGGAAAACCCTGGAAGGTAGTGTCCAGAGACACACAAAACTTGCAGCCAACCGGGTGACACACCAGGTTTACCGAGCAGATCTAACCACTAAGTTCCCAGTCACCTCCACCATGCTGTTTGCCTTCCGGGTCTGAAAAATGTGCATTCCCCACTTCCCCGCCCTCCTCCTGCTCCCTACTGCCTGTGCTTGTGTGGTCTCCGAGGCTCACTCACAATTTTTCATATCTCTGGTTGTATACAAAGTATATTCACAGCAATTTGTGTCTTCATACATGTACTTTGTATAATAATGTCCATCATATTTAATCATCATTTCTAACCCCATGCCCATTCCCCTCCCCTCCCACCCCTCGCCCTATTGAAACTAGTCTATACCTCCCATGCAAGATCTTTATATTTTACATGTTATTTTTAGAATATCTAAAAACTAGGAGGAACCCAAATATTCAAGAGGAGCAATATGTCTGGGTCAATCATGGTACAACTGTTCTAAAAGCTCTTATGCAGACTTAAGAATGATGGTTTAAAAATATGGATGATTTAATTCAGATAATGTTCACATGTAAAAAAAATAGTTAATTGCATGTGTGATGAGATTACTAGTGTACTATCTGATGCTGCATTTCTTGAGCAAAATGTTTCAACCCATATAAAACTATAATGGTTCTAGTGAACTTCTGAGGCAGTGTGTAGAAACATAAAAAAGATATGACCCAAATATAGTCCATGACCTCACTCAGAGCCCCAGAGGTACCTGGGACACCTACCTCTGGCCTGTATGCCCTACACAGCTGTTAAATATGATGGAATTTATTATCCAAAGGACATTATGAAGACACAAATTGGTGTGAATATACTTTGTACACAACCAGAGATATGAAAAATTGTGAGTGAGCCTCGGAGACCACACACAGCTACCTCTGGCCTGTAAGCCCTACTCAGCTGTCCCTGGGAATTCAGGCTAGAAAGCTCTACCAGGTGTGCCTAGCTTGTCTTACTTCATGGGAGGTTTCACATCAAGAAAAAATGGAAATCGATTTTGCAGAATGCATGTGATTTTGAGGAATATTTTCCTAAATTTTAAGGCTTGGATTGGACTTTCTTATGGGACTGAATGTGCCAAAGTTGCTGGATGTTGAGCTCTGATCCTGACCTCAGGGAGTTTACAATTCAGGAAGAATATTCACAAGTGAGCTCTTTACTTCTTGTTTCTCCTCTAGTATTGTAAGGGAACTCAAGGTCACCAGACAATGCTGCCAGCTATGGCCACAGTTCCCTGTGTCTCTTTCTCTGTTTCTCTCCCTGACATCCACTTTCTTCAGCAGGATCCCACAAGGGACTTCCTTCATCAGCACAGCTTAAGGCCATATTTTGACATGCTGCTTGTTAACACTAGGATGAATCTAGAGCCTTGTTCCCCTTTGTGGTTGGGGCTGCTACCTTCATTGGCTAGAAAATCCTCAGGCATTTTGGGCCTTGTCTGCCATGACCAAGATCCTGTGCCAGCATTTAGCACAGCACCTGGATCAATGTGCCCAGAAGGAATGCCTGCATTAATTTAACCTAAATAGTTCAAGAGGGTACTGACCTCAGTTGTCACTCTTAGAGACAAGTCACACAGCATAGCTAGGAGGATCTTGGACACATTGGTATCAGTCTCAGCTTGGCTTAGCTAAGGAACAGGCTTTTAGGAAAATGGCCTATTTCTCTAATCAAGATCTGAGAATCAGGCTTGGTTCCCATTCACCTACACTTCATGGGGGAAGGTGTAATTTTTGGCCCCAGTATGTTTCATTTCTTTCCTGCTCCCTGGCTCACTTCCCTCTTCTAACCACATATCCATTTTTCTCATAATCATGGGAAGGACAACTGTGTACAAGGCATCCCTGGACTAATGGTCATGTACCTTAAGCTTCCCAGTCAATCCTTCAAAGAAAATATTGTTCCCACTTAATAAATAGAGCAAAACTTGTCACCAAATTACCACATATGCTGTTACTGAGAAGCAAGAGTCAAAAACACTGAGAAGGCAACATCTCTAGCAATTTGAGAAACACAAATTAAAACTACACTGAGATTCCATCTCACTCTAATTATAATGACAATTATCAAGCATACAAGTAGCAGCAAATTTTGATGAGGATGTAAAGAAAAGGAAACACTCATACGTTATTGTTGGGACTGCAAATTTGTATAACTTTTCTGGGATGTAGTATGGAGATTCCTCAAAACAAACTAGGAATAAAACCACCTTTTGAACCAATTTTCATACTCATCATCATATATCCAAAGGACTTAATATCAGCATACTCCAGGGACACATCCACATCAATGTTTATAGCAGCATAATTCACAATAGCTAAGCTATGGAACCAACCTAGATGCCCATCAACAGATTAATGGATATAGAAATTGTTGTATATATTTTCAACAGAATATTACTAAACAATAAAGAAGAATGGCTATATGATATTTGTCAGTAAATGGATGGATATGGAGATTATAATGCTAAGTAAAACAGGCCAATTCAAAAAATCCAAAGGTGGCATGTTTTGCTGATATGTGGAGGCCAAACCACAATAAATGAGAGAGGGAAAGAGAAGTTCAGGAGATTATCCAAAGAAGCATTGAAGTAAGGGAGCATACATAGGAATAGGAAAGACAATAGAATTAAACTAACATAAGTTAGATTGTATGCATATAAAATACATAAATGAATTCCACCATTGTGCCCACCCACAATAATGGGATTTATAATTAAAATGATTAAAATAGGAATTATAGTTAGGAACTCATATGCTTATATAATTTTATTAAAATGGATTCTATGTTATGTATATTTAAAGAGAGCCACTAAAATAAAATAAATTTAAAAATATTAGATAGGAACATGAAACCAAATTGATGATATCATAGCCTTATTATTAAATGTCTTTAGGTACATCCCCAAATTTTCTGAATCTCTCTCCCAGTGGTGTCTGCCAAAGGTGTCCAGACCTGAGAGAAAGGTAGAAGCCCAGGAAACTGCACAGAGACGGAGCAAGAGATCTCTGGTTATAGAAGCTTCTCTGAAGCCAGGATTCCCTGAGTGTTGGCATTTAAGGAAATAAAATTGTCATTGTGGCAAATAAAATCACACTTTTCTAGTTTCTTTTCAACTTCTCAGCTGACAAGCTTGAGTTACTTTTCAGTTAATTAACAGCCAATATATTTTTTTCTTCCCTGAGCCATATGCAGTTTGGGCCCTGTTATATACTTTCTTGTACTCTGTAGTCTCTAAGCATGTGCCCCTGTGAGGAACGTGGCTTGACATATATGGGAAAATGAGTGTCAGGACACTGAGATCTGGAAGCAACACTCTATTATAGTGTCAGTGATCCAGAGGGATGATTCCTAAAGTCTGAGCCCTTTGCACATTGGAGCTTCTACTTTTATACATAAGCAAGTTTGAGGTACATCAAGGCAACAAAGTTGGTGCAATACCATTGGATGGTGCAGTCTACACTCCTTACATAGGTAGAAGCTTTTCAACAACTTAGAGACTCTTACCTTATACAGCTTAGGTACTTTTACTGCATTAAACCTAAAGAGGGATTGTTCTGTCCCCATTACTTTGTTTCCTGCTTCTAATACTGTGCTTTATAGGTATTTTTAGCCACTGAAAGCCTCTATGGTTATGTGTCAGTAAGCAGTCCAGCTGTTAGGAAACAGAAAAGACACAGCCTGCCAGCTCTTAACTTCTGAGTTCCCATTTTGCTATACCTCAGACATCTATTTCTGAAGGCTTCCCTCACATGAAAGAAGAATAAACAATAGTCTTTCAAGTCAAAGGGAACTCCTGGGATGTCGTCTGTAGGCTCTGTCTTTAAAATGGGGAAGTAATCATATTTCTCCAGATGGACGTCCTCTCTATTAGGAATAAACCAGACTTTGAGAAGCTATGAATAAATTTTATACAGTTCGGTGCTGGGCAGTTCTCAGTTATGACACATGTTGTTGAGATGCCATTTGATATCCAGAAGTTTGTGTTTTTTTTTTCATCTCTACAATTGAATGCTTTTGGAGGAGTCATTTTAATAATGGCTTCAGGAAAGCTATTGATCTAGGTAGTTTCCAGGCATCCACAGCTGACAGAACACCTTGAAGTTACTGTGAAGATACTGTAACCATTTTAACCATTATCTGACATTTTTAACCATTATGTGACAACTTACATCAATTTTCTTTCAGAAGCTTATAACATGGTCACCATGGAAACTTCTGTCATCCACATGCCTAAACACATTCTCTCACCTCTTCCTTGTCTAAAATCTAGATTCAATTTCTCTGATGATTCATGTTACTGCCAATAATTATATATTCCTACTTGGCTTCCTTTTGCTCTATGCCTTCAATAATACAATTTTCTGCTGCTTCCCTTTAAAACCCATTTCCATCTTTGTTTTGAAAACATAGAACCTCTAGATCAGCCTGTGTCTATAATTAATAAAACCTGATTAAACGTAACACATTTTCAATATCAACCTATATTTTAATGTGTAAAGGGGAATGCAATGAATTCTAGCTGGTGTTTTCCTTTGATGTAAACTGAACCAGGATTCCCTGGATTCTGAAATGGGAGGCCCAAGATGACTCAGATAAGTGATAAAGTTTTGTTCATATTATACTAGGTAATATATTGGGTAATATATTGGTCTGGATTACATATATATATATATATATATATATATATATATATATATATATATACATATATAAAATTCAGTAATTTTTATTTATGAATAATATACAGGCATGTGTGTGTGTGTGTGTGTGTTCTATTTATTGGCTTATAATAATCAGAACCTAGGAAAGAATACATAATACCTCCAACATTGGAAAAGATTCCTGAAACATCCAAAGAACAACAGATGTAGAAGACACCATGACCCATGACTGAATTCAGACTATATATATATATATATATATATATATATATATATATATATATATATATAGAGAGAGAGAGAGAGAGAGAGAGAGAGAGAACTCCATTGTTTTCCCCACAATGACAATGAACTCTCTGGGTAGTGCATGTAATGATACTCCCTTCAATTGTGGGATAATTAATTCCATACATAAAATTCTTTAAGAGTTGTACTGAGAAAAACACACAGGCTTCTTGTAAAAAAAGTACTGCAAGTTTTTTTTTTTTTTTTTTAATTTTCCAATAACCAAGCCAGCCAATTGGTAGGCAGATATCTGGTGACTCTAGAAATAAAGTCTTAAGTACAATTCTGGCACTATCTAGTGTCTAATAAGAAATTCAGCACTTCTGACAAAGGCGTAGGTAAATGCATCAAGCAGAGGTATGGACAGGTAGAGGTGAGACAGGTGTTCTTGAAACCTCAGGGAGGAGGGTTGGGAGAAGCAACTAGAGAAGCAGGCGAGAGACAGCTCCTGAATGTAACCTTTATCTCTCAACTAGCAAAGGATGGAGGGCAGCTGAGTGACATGATGAGGAGTGTGTTTTAGAAACGAACATGTGAAACATCGCCATGGGTGGCAACATTGGATCACATGCTTAATGGTTTCAGTGTCTGAATTCTTGGGTCAGACAAAGAAACAGCAGCCTTCTCCCAGAGAAGCAGGGATTCCTGGCTGATGTGTTCTTTCCTATGTTCTCACTGTCTAGAGCAGAGCCTGTTCCATGGTAGTTTGGCTTAAATAAATAGATTATTTTCCACCTGTCAATCTTCATGACAATGCTGTCATCTCTGGTCCTGCCCCAGCCACTGCTAAACTGTCCTTTAGAGACCACGAAACTGAGCTGGCTTTACACCAGCCTGAAAGGTGGCATCTCTCTGTGTCCTGATTCACAGCTACATTTAGTCCCCAAGGTCACCCCTGGCAGGGTTAAGGCTGCTGCCCATCAGCGCTTTTCTCGCTGCCCAGGGCCAGGAAGCCCTGCCAAGGATCAATGAGGGGGTCATGGGTGCCAAACCAGGACCAGCGTGTGACATCCACGTCACACGCCCACCCTCTCTGGGCAGTCAGGTCACAACACCTATAATGAAGACACCAGGAGGAGTCTCTGTTACATGCCAGGATGATGGTCACTCCCAGAAAATCAAGCCTCCAAGGTGACATTCCCAGGATCCTCCCAGAAACCCCAGAACCCCAGCTCACCTGAGCAGAGTCCACCACATGCCGTGAGGAAGGACAAAGGAGGCTGCACATCGGGTCCTCAGCCTCCCTCCACAGCCCCCTGTGTGAATGGGAAACTGAGTCCCAGCGGAGCAGACTCTGGGGTCACATCTTTGGTAGCAGGAGCCCAAGGGCCCTGCTCCCCATTGGGTCCACAGTGACCTCTGACAGTATTTCCAGGCACACCCTCCTCTCTGGGCTCCTTCGCTTCCTGAGCATGCACCTGACTCACCCTCAGCTCACCTACAGGCTCTTCATTCCCGCACTGAGTGTGTCTGGGAGTCCAGGGCAGGGCGTACCTGACACGTGACTCTGCTAACCCCACCCAGTCCATTGCTGCTATTGCTGGAGTTCCTGTATTTCACAGTAGAGGTGCTCACAGGACTGACATCTTCTGGGTAGTGGTTTTGCCTTCCCAGGGGTGCCAGCCATTTTTCCCTAGTACTCATTATAGATTTCCATAAAAATAGTGCTACAAGGTACAGGGTGCTGTCTTACAGAAACCTCAGTGCCAAACCCACTTTCTTGAAGCAGAACCAATATCAACTCTCAGATCCCCAAGGTCCACTTTTACCTTAGTTTACTTCTACTTATAGAAGGGGAGGATTGGCAGCAGTGGTGAAGCTGAGCTGTGTGATGATGACAATTCTTAACTATGTGACTCTGCACATGCATATCTAAGTGATGAGTAAAAACAGGATTTATCTTCATCTCATCCCTGAGAGAGGGAGGGAGGATGCTTCTCACACTGCAGATTAGAGAACAGATGTGTGCTCCCTTCACTCCTTCACCCTGGATCTGCCCACCTAGAAGACCCTAAGTACCCAAATTTGCAGTAGGCTCTGCAAAGGGGTGTCCTCCTCCTGCAATTCTCTCTACTTCTGTCCTGTCCTCCAGCTCATGTCCACTGCCTGCGTAGGTCTCACAAGTTTGGGTGAACATGGATGATGGCGTATGCATCATAGAGCACACATTATGTTAGTAATTGTAGGATGGCACATTGTCTAACATGCCTGCTTCCTTAATCCAGATAATGAGGGGAGCCTTAACCATGAGGGTCTACCAGTCTTCACTATCAGCTCTAATAAGGGAATGTTCTTATTTGAGAGGACATTTCTTTTTTTCATGAGTGATCTGTTTTTCTCATGTGCTCGCTAAGCCTATTCTTCCTTTTACCAGAAGTGGAGTCTTCAAATGTGACCTATTTTAGAAATTCATGTTAAATTCCCTGTAATTTACATGTTCTTACACACAGAAATTCCAGTACAATATTAGTACCCAGTACAAGAGGCCATCCAAGTGTGAAGCTGGCAGCCTTACTCCTAAGGCCCTTATTTGTGAGTTTTTCTCAGATCACCCCACTGATAGAAGACAGTGTGTCAGTCCCCTGATGTTCTGGACTGTACAGTGTTAGGAGTGAGGTTGATGGGGCACATCTAGGAAAGGGTGTGTCACAGTATTTCTCTTAGCTTATCTTTATGAATACTTCCCTGCTGCAGTCTGGCTGGGCACAATTCACGAGCCACTTATCAAGCAGGAACGGACTTTATTTTTGGAATGCACATGCCACAACACGCGAGCTCTTCAGGAAATCCCTCAGAGCCCAACTGCCACCACCAGATCTTCTGGCCAGCACCTCAATCGCTCTTTGGGCCGATTGGCTGGGTCGCATGGGTGGAGCCAAAAGAGTCTCCCAATGAGCAGCTCCGTGGTCTGAAAGGGCGGGGAAACAGCCCAATGAGCATCACTGCAGAGGAGCCAATCACCTGGAAGATTGCTGGGGCCGCGGTGAGCCAATCAGCTGGAAGTTTGCTGGGGCCACTTCAGCTGTAGCTCTCAACATCTCACCCTCTCTGTTTAATTAAACAACAAGCATGTGGCTTAGAAACCGTGCCTGACTTAGGTTGTCCAATACTACATATGGTCCTTACCCGTCATCGAATGAGCTGAACTCAAGGCATCAGCCTCATGTCTTAGGTTAGTACCATTGTAATTGGATCTTACCCTTCATTGACTACCAGTCCAGCATACAGCCACACCTGTACATAGGCCTTTGTACCAGTGGGGGGTGAGGATCTTTGCCTCACCTCTATTGGCCCCCAAATTTTAGCTGAACAACCATCAAAAGAAGATGGGAGGGGGATACACCAAGCCAATTGATGGCTCCTTTTGGAAAAATTGTACCACCGATGACAACATCAGCAAAAATACCCCAGCAAGACCACAAGTCGCTGCACCAACAGATAGTTCACAATGCATACAAGCGATACATAGTTGAGGCAAGTTCTGCAAGCAGTTCAGTGATATCTATTGCAGAAGCTGTAGTTTGGTTTTTTCTTTGTCTTCACCAGCACTGGGATGAAGATAGAAATTCTGGCAATAATGGCTAAATAAAAAATTATGTAACATTCCAGCAGGCACTAAAAGAAAACACTTTTATGAACAATTTACATTATCCTGAACAGAATTATTAAATACAATGATAAGAAAAGGTGAAAGTAAACAAATAGATCTGTTAACCTCCTTTTTGTTCACATATTAAAACAATCCTCAACAACTATTTACCCAATTTAAATTAAAACATTTAAA
Source organism: Callospermophilus lateralis (assembly GCF_048772815.1). Classification (NCBI taxonomy): domain Eukaryota; kingdom Metazoa; phylum Chordata; class Mammalia; order Rodentia; family Sciuridae; genus Callospermophilus; species Callospermophilus lateralis. The sequence goes on from NC_135305.1 coordinate 165,203,388, forward strand.
TCATGTGAATAAGAAAAAAAATATTTGGATCCATTGTTTCATGAGTGCTCATCATATATGATATATGGACATATGCACATACAAACACACAACAGAAAACACAAGTGTGCACACATAATATAATACATACAACACATAACATAATAGTAAAGGCCTTGTAACTTTTTACAGGTGAAATCTCCATTGCAATGTTTAAAAACTCCATAGTAAAAAAAAAAAAAATAGAACTGATCAGCAAAACATTAACCTAGGTCTGTATGAGCTCAAAAAACAAAATAGAACTTCATAATGTGGGAAAGGGCAATAATAAAAAGATATTGAAAAAAGCATCCTGGTAACATTAGCCTCCAGGTGTGGGAGAACCACTGCCGCAGATGTAAGGATAGCCAAACTGGAGTTCTGGATATCAGCTGTTATGGATTTGAGGCAAATCATCTTTTTTTTTTGGTCTGTAGAAATTGCTTTAGTTAATCTCTCTGGAATCCAAATTGGCTGCTGTTCTCCGTGTGCAAACATACAAACAGACCCCTGACTCCAGATAATCAGTGGGTCAGGACCTTAGTTAATCTCTCTGGAATCCATATCGGTTGCTATTCTCCCTGTGAAAACACACACACAGACCCCCGACTGCAGACAATCACTGGGTCAGGACCTTTCCTTGTCCTGTTAGAATATCCTTCCAAAGTACATTAGGCTTATGTACATTTTTTGGACACATACACCTTTCCGCAACACTAAGCCCTGATGAATGCAAATTTTAAAAGTTTATAGTAAAAAGGGTTATGGGGGATATATACCCCTTCCCAATTCCCTCTTTTTGCTTTAATAAGTACATTTTAGTAATTTGATGAGCTGTTTCAACTATGCCTTGTCCCTGTGGATTGTATGGGATTCCTGTTATATGAGTACGGCCAAATGATGAGCAAAATTGTTTAAAAGAGGTAGAAGTATAACCAGGGACATTATCTGTTTTTAACTGTTTTGGAATGCCCATAGTGGCAAAATTCTGTAAGCAATGAGCTATAATATCTTTAATTTTATTCTCCAGCATGAAGGAAGCTCATCGAAAATCCAGAAGAAGTATCAACTGTAACATGATAATATTTTAATTTTCTAAATTCTGGCAAGTGCGTGACGTCCATCTGCCAAATATGGTTAGGTATCAGTCCTCTAGGATTGATTCCAAGATTAACTTGTGGTAAAAAGGTCACACAATTTTGACATTGTTTTATTATTTGTCTAGCTTGTCCCTTAGTTATTTTAAAACACTTTTGTAAAGTATTAGCATTGACATGGAACTTTTTATGAAAATTTATAGCTTTTTCTAGTGTAGAGAAAATATGTAAGTCCTGTGTAGTTTTATCTGCTAAATCATTACCCAAACTAAGGGCTCCAGGCAATCCTGTATGTGCTCTGATATGTCCTATAAAGAATGGATCTTTTCTGTCCAAGATTAGACTTTGTATAGTAGAAAAGAAAGAGAAAACAGTAGAGGAAGAAGAAATCCTACCAGCATCTTCAAGGGATACTATAGCATTAACTATATACTGACTATTGGAAAATAAATTAAATACAGAATCTTTAAACATTACAAAAGCTTGTAATACTGCATTAAGCTCTATCTTTTGAGCTGATTGTTTGGGTACTAAATATGTAAAAGTTTGTCAGGGGTAATTACTGCTGCTGTACCATTATTTGACCCATCAGTGAACATATTTGGATCATTCATGATAGGTGATTTTCCTGTCATTTGTGGAAAAACTATAGGATGCAAAGACCAAAAAGACAACAAAGGATTAGATAGTAAGTGGTTATCAAATGAAACATTAGATTTGCACATGATTATTGCCAAGTATTTAACTCATTAGCTAACTCATCAATTTGATTCATTGTATATGGAGTAATATTTTTATTGGGAGAAATTTCAAACACTCCCTTTGCTGCTTTTATTCCTTTGAGTATCAATTGTCTTATAGCCTCAGGATACCTAGTAAGAATAGTGTTAGGAGAATAAGATAAATGTATCCATAATAATGGACCTTCTTGCCAAAATACTCCTGTAGGAACATATTTTGTTGGAGTACAATAAATAATAAAGGCAAACTTATATCAATTCTATCCAAATGCATATTTTCTATATGTTTCAATGATTTTTAATGTCTTTCTTGCTTCAGGCGTTATCATGCGGGGTGAATTTGGATCTGATGGACCTTTTAGGATATCACATAAAGGTTCCAACTTTCCTGTTTGTATGCCTAGATAAGGCCTTATCCAATTTATGTCTCCTAATAACTTTTCAAATTCATTTAGTGATTTTAGTTGAACTACTCGCATTTGAATTTTTGGTGGACGGACCATGGTTGAGGATAATAGAACTCCTAAATAATTAATTGGAAAATTTAATTGTACTTTATCTATTGCTATCTCTAGATTATAACTTTTTAATAAGTTTGTAAGTGTGGCATAACAAACTACCAATGTGTTTTTATATTTGTGTGCTAATAATACATCATCCATATAGTGAAATATTTGTAGTTCAGGATTTTGATTTCTAAGTGACTGGATTACTTTGTTAATATAAATTTGACACATAGTTGGGCTGTTAGCCATCCCTTGAGGGAGTTCTTTCCATTCATATCTCTGATCAGGACCTTCATGATTCAGTGCAGGGATAGTAAATGCAATAAGTGGACTATCCTCAGGATGAATTGGAATTGAAAAAAAAAAAAAAAACAATCTTTAATATTTCTAACTAAAACATACCATTTTTTTGGCAAAGCAGACAATTGGGGAATCCCTGATTGAGCAGGTCCCATAAGAACCATCTCATTATTAATGGCTCTTAAATCTTGCAATAATCTCCATTTACCAGATTTCTTTTTAATGACAAAATGGGAGTATTACGGGGAGATACAGAAGATTGTATATGTCCCTCCACTAATTGTTATTTGACCAGGTCATAGGCTGCTTGTATCTTTTCTTTAGTCAGGGGCCACTGAGGAACCCATACTAGTCTTTCTGATTTCCAAGTAATTTTTATTGTCTCAGTGACTCGTCCTGAAAACCCAATCCATGTCTATCTATTTCTTGATCTATTTGTTTTGGTGCCACTATACTTTTTCTTATTTCTTCCAATCCTTTTCCTTTCCTAAAACCTTGTCTAGCCCTAATAGTGGACGCATTTCAATTGATGTTATTTGTTAAAGTTAGTCCTAATTGATCTTGGACATCTCGTCCCCATAAATTTATAGGAAGATGATCCAATACATATGGCTGTATAGTTCCCTTACATCCTTCAGGATACTTCCAATCTAATACCATTGCACTTCTATGGGGTTTAGTCACCACTCCTAGGCCTTGAAGCGTTTGAGTGGCTTGTTGTAACGACCATTGTTTTGACCATTCTTGACGAGAGATGATGCTAATGTCTGCACCTCTATCCAGTAGCTCATTAAATTCATGTTCTTAAATATTTAGTTTTAGCATGGGGTGAGAATCTAAATTTAAAGAAAGCATAGCTCAATCTACACCTGTGGAGCCTAATTCCCTGTAACCTCTTTCTACATGTTTCTTTCTTTCAAAGCATTATATAAGCTTCATGTACTAAAAAAAATAAAAAAATGGCAGAGTTGGGCTGGGGTTGTGGCTCAGAGGTAGATTGCTTACCTGGTGTGTGTGAGGCACTGAGTTTGATCCTCAGCACCACATAAAAATAAGGATATTCTATCCAGCTGTATTTAAAAAATAAATTTTAAAAATACATGGAAAAAAGGTAGAATGACACCGAGTGTCAAAATGTCAGCAAGTCTTCCTTCTTTCTTATATTTATGAACTATGTAGTTTTATTCACCTCTCAGAATGTAGAATCTTTCAAAATTTTTAAATATTAGATGTCTTTATTTTCTATGTCTCATAGAAAATTGTAAAATAAAAGTGCATGGTCTGGTGCCCAGGGTGAAAACATCTTGAGTGCCTTTGCTTTTCAAATCCTGCCATCTCCAAGATAACAGACCCACATTAACATAGTAACGAGAACACATCCAAACAGAGAGTCTAGATGCCCTGTGTAATGATAACAGCTTACCCTTTGAAGTTCAACAGTCATCAGGTAACCAAACCTGTACCAAAAAAGCCCCAGGTAAGCCCAGCCTGAACAGATGACCAGCCCAGTCATGATCCAATCAGCTTTGGAGTACCTTATTTAGTTATATAATTAATAGATCCATTGGAGGTGAATGCCTAGATTCTGACACATGTTATGCAGAACTTGTCTGGAAAACAGTAGGTGCTTTATTGGTACTGATTTTCTCTTTTTCTAATTTCAGTCTAGTCCTCTATTTTGATGGCATTTACTTACAAAGAAATATATGTAGAAATGTATGCATAATATTGTTGCTAAAACTCTCACAGTAACCCATCCTAAATGAGGAAAGAGACACTACAGCCTGGGCAATAGGTCAAGGGGTAAGTTGCAAAATAAAATGTTTGTTTTTAATTTTTTTAAGTTCTAGAGTCAAGGCTGTGGAAAGATCTACTGACATGTGGCCTCCAACTCCTGGGACTCTATCTTCCTTTATGCTGTCTGACATCTGAAATTAGAATGGATCTGTGTCCAGCTTCAGGTGGAAACAGTGGTCTCCTTTTGGACCCTGCTTTGTTGGAGCTCCCTGCTCTTTCAAGGAGTGTCACCCCTGCTCTTTGGATCTGTGGATAAATAATTGGTAAAAATAAAAGTGTATTTTCTCAACTCTTACAGAAAAAGCAGGACTCCACACTCTTCACCTCCCTAAGGTCCAAGGAGCCATAGCTCTCAAAGATGAAATGTGACTTAACCGAGATATGCTGGAAACTTCAAATAGAGAGTGAATTGTGAGGATGTCATTTCAAATACATATATATTCTTCATTAGTAATTCTCTATTTTTTACACAATAGAAATATTATGGATATGTTGGGTTTTGTAATTGCAAAGAATTTCAACTGTTTCTTGTATTTTTTTTAAATATAAATACTAGAAAAGTTAAAATTACGCCTGTGCCTCATATTTTCTTTATATTAGACATAAAGGGGATGGCTTCCTACTTCAAAGCTCAATTTGCCTTTTCATAAGAATGTACATCAGAAAAGTTATATAATTTTTTTTAAATTTTCACAAAATTATTTCAATTAATGAATAATATATGCACATATAATTCATCATTTCATATCACCCTATGTAGAAGGCTAAATGCAGTATCCTGGTGGCCAGGCTATATTCCACTACTTCAGGGAAAGCATGCCTTTCAAAAACTGATATATAGGGCTGGGGCTATAGCTCAGTTGGTAGAGTCGTTGCCTTTCAAGTGAAAGGCCCTGGGTTCAATCCCCACCACAAAACAAAACAAAACAAATAACAATAAGAACAACAATAAGAACAACAACAAAACCTTACTATGTAGGGCTCTGCTTAAATATGATCACTTCCAAAGATAAATAAAAGCCAGGCATATGGTGATTGCCTTTTATTCCAGTGCCTCAGGGGGCTGAAGCCAGAGCATCACAAGTTCAAAGCAAGCCTCAGAAACAGTGAGGCCCTGAGCAACTCAGTGAGATACTGTCTCTAAATAAAATTTAAAAATCAGAGCTGGGATGTGGCTCAGTAGTTGAGTACACCTGAGTTGAATCCCTGGTACCAAAAGAGAGAGAGAGAGAGAATAGATGCACCCAAGAACCTGTCATTCTGGGATTGGGGTTCAAGCCATTGGGATTACAAGCATCCACCACCACACCTAACCCCATTTATTAATTTTTGATGTTACTTGCTGAGCTCCAGGAGTTATGCTGAGGAACTCACTGCTTTATACCTGTATGAAAGAGTTTAAAAGTTTCTGGTCTCAGGCTGGCTGATATTTGTGCAAGGTGGAGGAGCCTAGTGTCAATGTTTTACATAGAGATGACCAATTTCTCAGCATCATTTGTTAAAGGGGAATATTTTCACTAATGTATGTTTGAGGACCTTTGTGAATAATCAGTTGACCATAGCTTTGTGGGTATGTCTGTGTTTTTATTCTTTTTCATTAATCTGTTTCTATTTTTATGCCAGTACCTGCCTGTTTTTGTTACTATTATCTCTGTAGTATAATTTGAAGTTGGGGATTGTGATGTCTCCCCTTTATTATTTTTGATCAGAATTATTTTACTATATTCTGGGTCTTATTATTCCATATTAATTTTTGGAATGTTTATCTAGTTCTGAGGATTGAACCCAGGGCTTCACCAGTGCTAGGCAAGCACTCTATCTGCTAAGTCACAACCCAGCCTCAATAATATCATTGGTATTCTGTTGGGTGTTTTCATTGTATATGTAGATGTCTTTTAGTAACAAGGAAATTTTATCTATATTAATTCTGCCTATCCATGAGCATTAGAGGCCTTCCCATATTCTGGTGTCCTTCCAGTATTTATCTTTATTTGTTTTTGTTTTTGTGTGCATGTTTGTTCTGCAATTTTGCTTGTAAAGTTCTTTCATTTGATGCTTGCATTAGTCAGTGTTCTTTTGAAGAACAGAATCAACAGGAGATTTGATTATGTATTATGTTGGCTTATGCAAACAGAGGCTGGAAATTCCACAGTGGCCATCTGCAGGCTGGAGAGCTGGAAGAACAGTAGATGTACAGTCCAAGAGGCTGAAGCCCCAGAACAAGAGGAATCAATGCTAATCTAGTCCAAGCAAGACCAAAAGCTTTTGGAGAATCCACTTTGGAAGAGTAAAGAAGCAAGAGTCTAATAACCTCAGATAATCATAGCAGCAATCAAAAACCTGTTCAAGAAGAATGGAGCTTGCATCTGCTGCTGCTTCTGGTTCTTCCAACTGTTTATTCCACCCAAGCCTCCAGCCTATCAGATGGTGCTGCCCACACTGCGGGAAGGTCTCCCTTTTAATTGACTATCCCACATGCCAATCATTCCTAGACACACCCTCATTGGCACACCCAGAAGCCTCTTAATCATTAGCATCTCTTAATACAATCAAGTTGTCAATTTAAATTAACTACTACAGTAGTCATATTTATTTCTGAATATTTTAAGCTATTTTGAATTGAATAGATACATTGATTTGTTTTTCCATGGATTCCTTTATTCTATAGAAAAACAATAGAATTTTATATGTTGATTTTTTAACAGATTATTTTGCTGAATTTGCTTAACAGATCAATTAATCTTCCAATTGAAGTTTTAGTGTATTTTCAGCATGGGATCATAACTGCAAATATGGGTAATTTGACTTCTTTTTTACATATATTTCTTTAATTTATGTGTATCACAAAATGCTTCAGCTAAAATTTCAGGTAATACATTGAGTAGAAGTCATGGGAGTGAATGTCTTTGTATTCCTAATTTTAGAGGAAAAGCTTTCAGCTTTTTCCCATTCAGTGTGATATTGACTTTGGGATTGTCACAGAGAGCTTTCAGGATATTGAGATAAGTGATTTCCATCCATATTTAATAGGGATATATAAAATGTGGGCACCCATAGCCAAAATTTTCCTTTTAGAACTTCCTTCTGTATATCCAGAGAATGCAGTGTGATTTATTTCTATTTTTTTTTAATTCAAGAATTTTAGGGGATGGGGGTATAGCTCAGTTAATAGAGTGCTTTCCTTGCATGCCCAAGACCCTGATTTCTATCTTCAGCACCACAAAGTAAAAAAGGCATTTTAAAATGTATTGCTGGTTTATTCTATGACCCACTCATCCTTACAAAGTTTAATCTTCTTTGTACAACTTCTGTAGTTTTTTCTTCCTGTTGATTTTCATTTTATTCTATAATGATCTTATAAGATAGAAAGGTTGGGAACAGTGACACATTCTTGTAATTCCAGCAGCTTAGGAGGCTGAGGTAAAAGGCAATAGTTCAAAGCCAGCCTCAGCCATAGGGAGGTGATAAGAAACTCAGTGAGACCCTGTCTCTAAATAAAATACAAAATAGACTGAAGATGTGGCTCAGTGTTTGAGTGCTCCTGAGATCAATCCCTGGTACCCACTCAACACACACACACACACACACACACACACACACACACACACACACACACATATAATTACTTTATTAATTTTGTGTTTGTTTGGATTGGACTTGTGGCCTAAAATATAATGTACTTGGGAGAAATTTTTATAAGTAGCTGAAAATATATATTTATCTACTGTTTCTTAAAATATTCTGTAGATATCAAGTGCACTTTATAATATCTTTTAAACATAGATATGGTTTTACAGTTAAAAACAGGGCTAATTTTTGTAGCTGAAAGCTAAATGATATGTATAATCAGTATCATAAAATCACAATGCATTTGGAATATTCAAATGGAAAAACTGTGAATACTGGATTTTGAGAGAGCAGAATTAGAAATAAAATGATCCAACAAAAAGGTTACTATGTAACTTGAATCTTTGTTGTTGATATATATCTGAAATACTCATAGGGAGATCTATATTAGAACCCTTTTTGGGGGGGATTGAACCCTATTTCTTCCTCTATCCCAATAACTCTTAAATTTGGTCTTTTTATGCTATCCCATATTTCTTGTAAGTTCTGCTAATGAATTCTTACCATTTTCATTGTATAATCTACACTCTTTTCAAGATCATATATTTTATTTTCATTGTCTGAGGTCCTACTTCCAAGTGGTCTAATCTGTTGGTGATTCTTTCAATTGAATTTTTAATTTGGGTTATTGTTTCTATCATTTCTGGGATTTCTATTTGTTTTTGTTTTTTAAACCTCTATCTCCCTTTTGAAGTAATATTTTGCTACTTGTATTTGTTTATGTAGATCTTTGTCAAAATAATACTTTGTTGTTTGTATTTGCTCTCTTTTATCATCTTTTAATTCACTAGACATTTTAATTATGTACATCCTGAACTCCTTCTCTTTTGTCATATCTTCTGCTATGCTGGCCATGGATTCTAATAATGTGGCATCTTGATTTGTTTGGGGCACTTTTTCCCTGTGTCTTTTCATATTTCTTGTGTGTCTTTCCTTCTAGCACTGTGGATCCTAAATGTTACCAATTTGACCCTATAGGATTATTCAGCCCCTATAGGAATCAAATACCTCTCCTCTGAGGTGAAGGACAATGTTGTCAAATCTCAAGAAAAATAATATACACCCTAAAAACAAATGTCTGCTAGTAATACATTTATAGTTTGTTCACAAATAATGTACAGAAATGGTGAATTCAATTATTATCTACAATATACCCAGTAGGTTTATAAAAGTGATTACATTTTCTGATGGTAGACAACAATTCTGGTGTGAGGAGTAGAATGATATGCTGATGAGGCAAATAAAGTCCAGCTTTCAATAAAGTCTAGCTTTCCAGAAACTAAATTGCATTTACTACAGTGAAAGAACACATTGAAAATGAGCTACATAAACAGATAAAAGAAGAAGTAAAGCACCTTTACCAGGAGATAGAAATTATTTAAAAAAATCAAACAATAATTTTAGAAATGAAGGAAATGATAAATCAAATAAGAAATTCAATTGAGAGTATTACTAACAGAGTGGAGCAAGTAGAAGCCAGAACATCAGATAATGAAGACAAAATATATCATCTTGAAAAGAGTCTAGACAACTCAGAAAGGCTGCTAGAAAATCACAAGAAAAACATCCAAGAGATATGGGATAACATTAAAAAAACAAACATACGAGTCATTGGGATAGAGGAAGGAACAGAGAATCGAACCAAGGGAATGAATAACCTTCTGAATGAAATAATAACAGAAAACTTTCCAGAAATAAAAAAGGAAACGGATATACAAATTGTAGATGCATACAGAACTCCGAGCACACAAAATCATAGTAGACCAAAGCCAAGACACATTTTTATGAAGATAGCCAATATACAGAACAAAGAGAAAATATTAAAAGCTACAAGAGAAAGGAGGCAGATTACATTCAGCGGTAAACCAATAAGGTTAACAACGGATTTTTCATCACAGACGCTGAAAGCGAGAAGATCCTGGAATAACATATTTCAAACACTGAAAGACAATGGATGCCAACCAAGAATTCTGTATCCAGCAAAATTAAGCTTCAGGTATGATAATGAAATAAAAATCTTTCATGACAAACAAAAGCTAAAAGAATTTGCAGCCAGAAAACCAGCATTGCAAAGCATATTGAGCAAAACACTACACGAGGGAGAAATGAAAAACAACAACCAAAAACAACAGTGGGAAGAGCCTTGGTAATGACAGAGGGCAGGGGGGAAAGCTAATCATGGAGAAACAAACTAAATTAAAAAAAAGAGAGATAAATAATCAAACATGGCTGGCAGTACAAACCATATATCAATAGTAACTCTAAACGTTAATGGCTTAAACTCACCAATAAAGCGACATAGGCTGGTAACATGGATTAAAAAAACAAATCCAACAATATGTTGCCTCCAGGAGACACATCTGATCAGAAAAGACATACACAGGCTGAAGATGAAAGGGTGGGAAAAAATATATCACGCACACGGTCTTCGGAAGCAAGCAGGGGTGACCATCCTCATATCGCATAAAATCAACTTCAAGACTAAGTTAATCCAAAGGAATAAGGAAGGACATTATATACTGTTAAACGGAACCATTCACCAACAAGACATAACAATTATCAATATTTATGCACCAAATAATGGTGCTGCAACATTCATAAAACAAATTCTCCTCAAGTTCAAGAACCAAATAGACCACAACACAATAATTATGGGTGACTTCAACACACCTCTCTCACCATTGGACAAATCCTCCAAACAAAAGTTGAGTAAAGAGACTATAGAGCTCAATATCACAATCAATGACCTAGACTTAACTGACATATATAGAATATATCAACCATCATCAAGTGGATATACTTTATGTCAGAAGCACATGGATCCTTCTCAAAAATAGACCATATATTATGCCATAGGGCAACACTCAGTAAATATAAAGGGGTGGAGATAATACCATGTATTTTATTTGATCATAATGGAATGAAACTGGAAATCAATGATAAAAGAAGGAAGGAGAAATCCTACATCACATGGAAAATGAACAATATGTTACTGAATGATCAATGGGTTATAGAAGACATAAAGGAGGAAATCAAAAAATTCTTAGAGATAAATGAAAATACAGATACAACATATTGGAATCTATGGGACACAATGAAAGCAGTTTTAAGAGGGAAATTCATCGCCTGGAGGTCATTCCTCAAAAAAAGGAAAAACCAACAAATAAATGAGCTCACACTTCATCTCAAAGCCCTAGAAAAGGAAGAGCAAAACAACAGCAAATGTAGCAGAAGGCAAGAAATAATTAAAATCAGAGCGGAAATCAACGAAATTGAAACAAAAGAAACTATTGAAAAAATTAACAAAACTAAAAGTTGGTTCTTTGAAAAAATAAATAAGATCAACAGACCCTTAGCCATGCTAACGAAGAGAAGAAGAGAGAGAACTCAAATTACTAACATACGGGATGAAAAAGGCAAGATCACAACAGATGCTACAGAAATACAGAAGACAATTAGAAATCATTTTGAAAATCTATATTCCAATAAAATAGAAGAGAATGAAGACATCGATAAATTTCTTAAATCCTATGATTTGCCCAGACTGAGTCAGGAGGATACACACAGTTTGAACAGACCAATATCAATGGATGAGATTGAAGAAGCAATCAAAAGACTACCAACCAAAAAAAGTCCAGGACCAGATGGGTATACAGCGGAGTTTTACAAAACCTTTAAAGAAGAATTAATACCAATACTTTTCAAGTTATTTCAGGAAATAGAAAAAGAGGGAGCTTTGCCAAATTCATTCTATGAGGCCAACATCACCCTGATTCCGAAACCAGACAAAGACACTTCAAAGAAAGAAAACTACAGACCAATATCTCTGATGAACCTAGATGCAAAAATCCTCAATAAAATTCTGGCGAATCGGATACAAAGGCACATCAAAAAAATTGTGCACCATGATCAAGTAGGATTCATCCATGGGATGCAAGGCTGGTTCAATATACGGAAATCAATAAATGTTATTCACCACATAAATAGACTTAAAGATAAGAACCATATGATCATCTCGATAGACGCAGAAAAAGCATTCGACAAAGTACAGCATCCCTTTATGTTCAAAACATTAGAAAAACTAGAAATAACAGGAACTTTCCTCGACATTGTAAAAGCTATCTATGCTAAGCCTCAGGCTAGCATCATTCTGAATGGAGAAAACTTGAAGGCATTCCCTCTAAAATCAGGAACAAGACAGGGATGCCCTCTATCACCACTTCTATTCAATATAGTTCTCGAAACACTGGCCAGAGCAATTAGACAGATGAAAGAAATTAAAGGCATAAAAATAGGAAAAGAAGAAATTAAATTATCACTGTTTGCGGATGACATGATTCTATACCTAGAAGACCCAAAAGGGTCTACAAAAAAACTACTAGAACTAATAAATGAATTCAGCAAAGTGGCAGGATATAAAATCAACACGCATAAATCAAAGGCATTTCTGTATATCAGCAACAAAACTTCTGAATCGGAAATGAGGAAAAACACCCCATTCACAATATCCTCAAAAAAAATAAAATACTTGGGAATCAACCTAACAAAAGAGGTGAAAGACTTATACAATAAAAACTACAGAACCCTAAAGAGAGAAATAGAAGAAGATCTTAGAAGATGGAAAAACATACCCTGTTCATGGATAGGCAGAACTAACATCATCAAAATGGCGATATTACCAAAAGTTCTCTATAGATTTAATGCAATGCCAATCAAAATCCCAAGGGCATTTCTTGTAGAAATAGAGAAAGCAATCATGAAATTCATATGGAAAAATAAAAGACCCAGAATAGCAAAAGCAATTCTAAGCAGGAAGTGTGAATCAGGCGGTATAGTGATACCAGATTTCAAACTATATTACAGAGCAATTGTAACAAAAACAGCATGGTACTGGTACCAAAACAGGCGGGTGGACCAATGGTACAGAATAGAGGACACAGAGACTAATCCACAAAGCTACAATTATCTTATATTTGATAAAGGAGCTAAAAGTATGCAATGGAGGAAGGATAGCATCTTCAACAAATGGTGCTGGGAAAATTGGAAATCCATATGCAACAAAATGAAACTGAATCCCTTTCTCTCGTCATGGACAAAAGTTAACTCAAAGTGGATCAAGGAATTAGATATCAAATCAGAGACTCTGTGTCTAATAGAAGAAAATGTTGGCTCTGATCTACTTATTGTGGGGTCGGGCTCCAAATTCCTTAATAGGACACCCATAGCACAAGAGTTAATAACAAGAATCAACAAATGGGACTTACTTAAACTGAAAAGCTTTTTCTCAGCAAGAGAAACAATAAGAGAGGTAAATAGAGAGCCTACATCATGGGAACAAATTTTTACTCCTCACACTTCAGATAGAGCTCTAATATCCAGAGTATACAAAGAACTCAAAAAATTAGACAATAATATAACAAATAACCCAATCAATAAATGGGCCAAGGACCTGAACAGACACTTTTCAGAGGAGGACATACAATCAATCAACAAGTACATGAAAAAATGCTCACCATCTTTAGCAGTCAGAGAAATGCAAATCAAAACCACCCTAAGATACCATCTCACTCCAGTAAGATTGGCAGCCATTAAGAAGTCAAACAAGAACAAGTGCTGGCGAGGATGTGGGGAAAAGGGTACTCTGGTACATTGCTGGTGGGACTGCAAACTGGTGCTGCCAATTTGGAAAGCAGTATGCAGATTCCTGAGAAAGCTGGGAATGGAACCACCATTTGACCCAGCCATTGCCCTTCTAGTTCTATTCCCTGAAGACCTTAAAGGAGCATACTACAGAGATACTGGCACATCGATGTTCATAGCAGCACAATTCACAATTGCTAGACTGGGGAACCAACCCAGATGCCCTTCAATAGATGAATGGATAAAAAAAAATGTGGCATTTATACACCATGAAGTATTACGCAGAGCTAAAAAATGACAAAATCATAGAATTTGCAGGGAAATGGATGGCATTAGAGCAGATAATGCTTAGTGAAGTTAGCCAATCCCTAAAAAACAAATGCCAAATGTCTTCTTTGATATAATGAGAGCAACTAAGAACAGAGCAGGGAGGAAGAACAGGAAGAAAAGATTAACATTAATCAGAGACATGAGGTGGGAGGGAAAGGGAGAGAAAAAGGAAATTGCATGGAAATGGAGGGAGACCCTCAATGCTATACAAAATTACATATAAGAAGTTGGGAGGGGAAGGGGAAAATAAATAAGGAGGGAAATAAATTACAGTAGATGGGGTAGAGAGAGAGAAGATGGGAGGGGAAGGGAGGGGAGGGAGGATAGTAGAGGATAGGATAGGTAGCAGAATACAACAGTTACTAATAGGGCATTAGGTAAAAATGTGGATGTGTAACCGATGTGATTCTGCAATCTGTATTTGGGGTAAAAATGGGAGTTCATAATCCACTTAAATCTATTATATGTAATATGAGATGTCAAGAGCTTTGTAATATTTCGAACAACCAATAAAAAAAGAACTTCATATATAAAACAAAAAAAAAATAAAATAAAAAATAAATTGCATTTACTGACTAGTTGCATTAATATGTAATCTATATGTAAAATATTATCTGGAGGTTTTAAATATTAATTCTCTAACACCTTTTAGCAGGCAAGTTACATGTTTTAATTTTACTTTTGTGTGGAATACACATAGTTGTGCCTCTTTCATTATCATAATTTAAATAAAACTACTCTTGATATCGGTGACTTCTTTACTCTGTAATTTATTTAGGTTTTAAAATTTTTATGCCCATCCCCCATTTCTTTACTTCTCTCTTATGAAATTTGTGAAGATTTATTTTAAAATATTGGTGATGTCAATATTCTGAAATACAAGCTATACTTACATTTATTTTTTTAATTTACTAAGAATTTTATATAATTTTAATCTTTTTTTTTCAGAAATACAACTTCCATTCGTTTGATAAAATATTCCCTAGGTTTTAGATTACCATATGCTGAGTGTCATTTATTTCAGAGAATCCCTGTATACAACATGGACAACTGGCTGTTGAGTGCTTTGCCTCTCCTTGTGCACTGGCTATTTCTTCCTAGTCCCTAGACTAAGGCCACAAGATGGATCATGCTGCCAAATTTATTAATTGTCTCCAAGCCACTGGCATGAAGCAGAGCCTGTCTCATGCCCCTAGATTCCTTTATCATTTTTTAGATCAATTTCTAGAAGGAAATGATAGTGCTGATAATGATGAATAGCATGAGCTATGGTAAAATGGAGCTATGTGATAATGACACATCAAAGTCTGCTCTCTCTGATGTGTGTGTGTGTGTGTGTGTGTGTGTGTGTGTGAGAGAGAGAGAGAGAGAGAGAGAGAGAGAGAGAGAGAGAGAGAGAGATTGGATATATATTGCTAAGTAATGGACATGAATCATGTTATTTACACACCATCTCCACTTTAAAAGAAGGCATGATTACTTAAGGTTTCAGAAAAAAAAGAGATTTTTGTCCCTTTTTTCCCTCATGCTGGAATCTATATCTGTCCAGCTACATGCCCAAGCTTACATTGAACTGTGCAGAGATGCTTTCTCCTTTCTCTCCATGCTCCAATACCCTCCAAGCCACCAGTTCAGGTGCAGCATCCTGAACATTCCTTACTAGTTTGGAGGCCTATTTGATGATGTCATGTTTCATAGGATTCTCCAAAATTGTTGAATCTTCAGGAAAAAACAATGACTAATATTATTATCTCTTTATTTATATAATAAAAGGGTCTTGGCTGGGTTATCCTTCCTCTGAGGGGACCCCAACTCTCACTATCAACTAAAACATGTGAAACTTCTGATTTTTCTTACCTTCTATAATCTAAGTGTGATGGATTTCCTAATCTTCTTAGTCTTTCCTTTCTCCCCCTTCCTCTTCTCAATCTGACCTATTCAAGAAAATTATTATTTTTTCTCAATAAAGCCTTATATACATAATGCCTATCCTCTCTGAAGGCCACCTGTTTTTTTTTCATTGTGTGAAATGTGACTATTTTTTGAATAGTATAAGTAGTTTGTGTAAATACATCTCAGCAAACATATTCCTAAAACTGGTATTTAGGGAGGATATTCTACAGTATTCTGCTGATGGCAGAATCTATCTTATCCTCTGGTCTCCAGGGGGGTGTTTTGTGCCAGCCAAGAGAGAGCCCAATGAGACACAGGTAAAACGGAACATTCTAGAGGATTTCCTGTTTTACAAACGAAACATATTCACCAGAATGCTTTCTGTTAAAATGACTATATAACCCACAATTAATTATACACATTTCTTTAAAATGCTTATTTATAACATTGAGATAAATTGAAGTCATATGTTTAACAAGTATATCTAATTGATAAGAATGAAGGTGATTCATAAGATAGAGTGTGATGAATAGGGAAATAAGTACTGTGCTCTACCCTGGTTCTACTTGGGAAGTAAAGTGGGTGATTAAGATGACATAAAATCATGCCAATTTCCTTGATCTGCAACCAAGAAAGTAGGTTAACTTTTCCTATTGCTACAGTGGAATTTCACTTCGAGGTGTGTTTGGGGGGGATAATTTCCAATGAGTTTTAAAGCTCCATTGCTGCTATGATTTTCTGAATATTAATGCAATTAATGACATCCGTACACTCCTGACTGTCCTAATAGGTTGACAGGCCTTTAGTTTCTATCATAACATGGCAACTAATACCATTCAATGCCCTGATTCATAGGCAATTATAAGGTACTCCTTGAAGAGTTCTGTTATGTCAAGTATTTCTACAGCTCACATTTTTATTATTATTAATTAGCTGAATTTTTTGCTTTATTTTTTTATTTTAATTTTTATTGGTACATTATAATTGAACATAACCACTAAATTTATTGTTACATGTTCATACATGTACAGAATAGAATTTGATGATAGCTCAAGTTTTAATATAATTTAAATTGAATAAAGGACTGGGAATATATCTCAGTTGGTAGAGAGTTTGCCTAGCATGCATAAGGTTCTGGGTTCAATCCCCAGCACCCTTTCCAAAAATAAATAAATAAATTAATTGAATTGAATTGAATCGAATAAAGGCAAAATTTGTTTTCCACAGAAATCATACCAGTGAAGGTAGTTACAACTATTTTTAAATGATAGTTATTCAATGATAATATGTATATTTTTAATATTATATTTTTGACCCAGAAACTCAGGAGCCTGAGACAAGTCTGAGGCCAGTGTCAGCAACTTAATGAGGTCCTAAGCAACTTAGAAAGACCCAGTGTATAAATAAAAAAAAATTAAAAAAATAAAAAGGATAGGGGATGTTGCTTAGTGATTAAGTGCCCTTGGTATCAATTCCTGTTACCTAAAGTATGAAAAAAATCAAAGTATAAAAAAGAATGTTTTTTGAAAACTTTACCTCTGTATATTTTATCTTGCATTGAAAAAACAAACAACAACAGGCTTATGTCATTATCAGTATATATAGCTCTCATGTTATTATTTTTGTGAACCATAAAACTTAGAAATGAATTGGGCTACTATGGTACCAACTCAAATGATTTGGAGGAATGAAAGGAGAAAATTGTCACATTACTTGATCATTACTTTTTAAAACCTGAACTTTTTTCTTTTTGATAATATTTTTCTTCTGACTTCTCCTTATTGAGACTGAGAATAGAAAAACAAGGCTTTATTTTTTGTAAAGAACTTTACAAATCAATATGAATATTGCAGAAAATTTATTTAACCAGCAGCCTATTACTATTTTGAATAAAAGCCCCATTAATCCTCCTACAGCTACCTTTTTCTAATAATATTATAGAATTTTGTTTCAGAAAATCTGCACTTAATGCATTAACTAAAAATGTACCAAAGGTCTAAATTCTTAAATGGTACCCCATGTTTGTGAGTGATTCCCCTTTGAATCTTACATTATAGAACCACTAGCCATAAAATGAATTACTCTCATATGCTTGATTTTCAGATGATAATTCTTTTATTCTTCTTTTACCTTTATTTATTTTTATGTGGTGCCTGGAATTAAACCCAGTGCATCATGCATGCTAACCAAGCGCTCTACCACTGAGCTTCAGTCCCATCTCCCATATGATAATTTTTTACCATGAGACTGAAAAAAATTTACAATACAATGCATCTCACATAGTTGATATTTAATTAAATATACATGCTGTACAAGAAATATTGTCCCAGCAGATTATTCACCATTTTTTTCCAGCATAAATCTCAGGTTTGGACCTCCTGAGTCTGAATAAATGTCACCTTTAATTTGAAATACAGATAACATCTCTGAGCCCATCTTTTAGGATTGAGCTAGATATTTTGTCCTTTAATAAAAAACTTAAAATGAAACAATACCAAGTCTATTTTAGTGGCTGTTCTATTTACTGCTTTGATTGTAAAGCACTGAGAAGAAAAAAAATGAACTTTGCTTTTGGTAATATTTCTGGAATATTTTAACAGAACATACGTATTCCATCTTGAAGATTAAAAAAAAAAGTGACATGAACAGCCACACCAGAGGATTTTATGGGCAGGCAAAAATATAATCTGGTATTCTAAAAGAGATTATGTAAATATTCTACTAGGTTGGAAATTTCTGGATTTTCAATGAACCACATCCCCACTCCCTTTTAATATTTTATTTATAGATACAGTCTTCCTGAGTTGCTTAGGGCCTAGCTAAGATTATTTATTTGTTTGTTTGTTTGTTTATTTATTTATAGACTGGGTCTTGCTAAATTGCTTAGAACCTCACTAAGTTGCTGACACCAATCTTGAACTTGCCTCAGCCTCCCAAGATTCTGGGTCAAAAATAATCTTAAATATACACATATTATCATTGAATACTATCATTTTTTTAAAAAATATGTTTTTTGGTGTTGATGGACCTTATTTTATTCATTTATTTTTATGTGGTGAGAATTGAACTCAGGGCCTCACACATGCTAGGCAAGTGCTCTTCCACTGAACCACAACTTGAACCCTGAATACCTATCATTTAAAAATAGTTGTAAAACTACCTTCACTGATATGATATCTGTGAAATACAAGTTTTTCTTTTATCAATTTAATTTAATTTTTTTGAGGCTCCTGTCTCAGCCTCCCAAGCTGCTAGGAGTACAGGTCTGTGCCACCATTCCTAACAGTAATTTCTATCCTGTGTTTTCAGGCAGCAACAGAGTTAATCTGTTGTAAAAAAACTAAATTGATTCTCCCAAGTCCTATGCATGAAAAACTCTATGATAATAAAAAGAGAAGCCAACTTTTCTGGGGAGTTCATCATGTGACAGAAACACTTCCAAGGTTGGTACACACACTTTATTTTTTTTTCCACATAAAACATCTCCAGGATACACATAACATAACTATGTTTATAGCTGAGATGAATGGACCTCAGCATCAAAGTGCTGAAGTGCATGCTATTATAAATGGCAGATAATACAAGTAAATTCATCCAGTCTAACTTACGACTTTGCACAAACATTTGCTTGTTTATATATTGCAAATATTTGGTCTGGCAGTAAATTAACAATGGGGCTGACATGAAAGAAATCTATGTATGTCTAACCTGTGGACACTGCTTGGGAGGGCCTAACTTCCAATTTCCTTCAATCAACTGCACTCTACTTCACCCCAAACTGGAGAGATACTATTATGAAACTGACAAACAAGATCAGCAACATGAAAATCAAGTAAGATTCTGTCTTACTCCAGAAAACCTCATATATTCTTAGATAAATGGCAATTCTTTTTTTTGGGGGGTACCATTATTGAATCTAGGGGTACTTAACACTGAGCCACATCCCCATCTTTATATTTTTCATTTTGAGACAGGGTCTCACTAAGTTGCTTAGGGTCTTGCTAAGTTGCTGAGGCAATTCTCCTTCCTCGGCCTGCCAATCTACTGGGATTACATGAGTGCATCACCACACCCAGCTAGTCATTCGTAATGTACAAGAAAACTGAAGTACCATTATCTATGCCATTGAGGAGGCCACAATGGCACATACAATCTAGCCAAGACTGAGAGATTTGGGGACAAGGAGAGCATGGGGATGGGTGCTGGGTGGTGTGAGTTTTGGTTTTTTTTGGTATTGGGAATTTCTTGGTGGGTAAAGGCACCAGCACCAAGTTATACCCAGTATTTTTTTTCCTGTGTATTTTGAAACAATGACTCAAAGATAGTTTTATTGCCCAAACTGGCTTTACCCATGTGATTCTCCTGCCTCAGCCTCTCAGGTCACAGGGATTTGAGACACCACTTTGCCCAGCACCAGGATTGATTTTTCTTGTGGAATAAAGTTACATTTGGATGAATCCTCTTTTTTTCCCTCATGGCAGTGGTGTACATTGAGATTGATGAAGGAAGTTACATTCGTAAAAAAAAAAAAAAAAAAAAAAAAAAAAAAAAATTCTTTTTTTTTTTTTCCTAAGGTGTTCACAACATTTTCTTTCCTCCATAAGATGAGCAAGAATAACAAATTGTACAGTAACACTCAAATAAGATACACCGTGTATACTGAAATTGGCATTGGGATCATGGCCAACATTGTTCTTCTTATGGATTTTCACTGAACCACATCCCCACTCCCTTTTAATATTTTATTTAGAGACACAGTCTTTCTGAGTTTCTTAGGGTCTAGCAAAACTTATTTGTTTGTTTGTTTGTTGATTGATTTATTTATATTGTATACTACTGGGCAGTGACCAAGCCCAATGACCAAGCCCAATGACCTAAGCCCAAGACCTACCCATTAGTCTCTTGGCCCTAATCCACTTAGTAATACTGCTCATCAAGGGCTTTATAGCTGCACATATTTTTACTTAGGGGTGGGGGGTGGTTGGGTGATGCGACACATGATTTGTTATCTATTGTACAGGTTGACCCATTGCTTCTCCATTTGTACCTCCTGCCTTCTGAGTATACTCCAGGCCATCACCCTTAGCCCCAGCAGCTCCTACATAGCAAAATTTAAACATAAATCCTCATGTCACAACCTGTGTTCCCTTTTTTCCTGTGTCATTTATTCTTTCTTTATTAGTCACCTCTTAATCTCCATTAATACTACTCCCAATTTGACTTCAGATAACTTTATGTGTATCACAGAATCCTGCTCTCTTTTGACCATGAGCATCTTCCTCTGGCACACCATTGCCACAATGTTGACCTTCAGGGAAGCCTGTTTTATAGGAATAAGGCTACTGCAAATGGATACATGGTGGCTCTCTGGTGCAGGCATACAGGTATTCCCAACATCTGCACAGCACCAGCTTGTCTGCAATATCATCTCCAGAACTGAGGGTCACCCAGACAATCCTGCTGCTCTTAAATTACTTTGTGGTATATTTTGGACAGCTTTATCAACTATGCAAGGATTATGCTGAATGACCATCCGATATTTTACTGTACCCATATTCTTATGGCCCATAGCTATACCTCATTCAATCCTTTGGTGTTCATTGCTACTGAAAAATGTGTAATTAGTATTTTGAGATATATCTGAGGGAAGACAGTAAATATTTCATTAACCAGTGATGGATAAGTTCTGTTAAGATGAGAGAATGTTCTGGCTTTGGAAAGATGTATCATGGTAAACTGTATATGCTCTTGGATATAAATGTAACACAAAGTCCTGCTTCTTTGTTGGGTATGTGTGCATGCAAATACATAAAACAAAATCAAACCACTTGCCTCTCTGAGATGTATCCCTCTCTGAGGACTCAATTTTTCCCATTGGGTTCTCAAAGGGGTCCTCTGATGTGGATGTCATTGTCATGATCTGGTTTTTCTCAAACAATTTTCAAATACAATATTTGCAATGCTTTTCAATAATTGTATTGTCTTATTTATCTGTATTTTTCCCAACTAGATATGTAAACATTTGCTACCATGAAATATCACATGATCCAGCACACACACACACACAAAAAAAAATACATGCAGAGAGTCAAACTGTCATTTCTATACCATTGCTCATAAAGCCATGTTTTAAATATTCAAATATTTAAGTATTTGAATTGAATTAAATTAAATTAAATATTCAAATATTTAAATATTCAAAGGTAGAAACAACTCAATGCCCACAACCATAAGAATGTATAAACAATACATGGTGGCTTCTTCAGATTGAATATAATTGCATCTTAAAATGGAGGGAAATTTTTGCACATTGTGCCACATAACTGAGCCTCAAGTTACTCTTCTAAGTGAAATAAGCCACTCACAAAAAACAAATACTGTATAAATGTACTTAAATAGAGTGGAAGTTAGAGTAGGCAAATTGATAGACACATAAAACAGAATGGCATTACAGAAACTCAAGGCAGTGGGAAGCAGGAAACATTATTATCTTAATCCAGTTGTGGAAAATATTCTTTCTAAAATTAAAAAGTAATTGATAAGATTCTAAACATGTCACAGTAGAATTTTGTGAGATTTAAAACATTAGAGCTAATTTGTCTCAATGATGTGAAGGTTAGTTTTGAAAAGTTCATCTCTTATTCTCAGTGCCTTCCAAGAAAGATGTTCTTCATATGGATGCTGTTAAGTACCACTCTGTGCTGCTCAGTCTTTGAAAGACTTTAAGCATCACAGTGGATAGCTCTGATGTTATAGCTTCCTGGATGAAATGTGTATGAGATCAAAACACCAAATTTAAACATTAAGTCAGACATGGAAATGTATATAATCATGATATCTGTGTTACAAAAACTATGCATTTTAATATATTTTATTTAAGTTAGAAAAAATCAAATACAAAATATTCTCAAATATCTTCAGATAAATGTGTAAGAAGTAAAGGAGGGGCTGGGGTTGTGACTCAGCAGTCTAGCATCTGTGAGGCCCAGCATGTGTGAGACCCTGGGTTTGATATTCAGCACCACATAAAAATAAATAAATAAAATTAAGATATTGTGTCTAACTACAACTAAAAAATAAATATTTAAAAAAAAAAGAAGTAAAGGAAGAAAAGGCTATGAGTATAAAAAATTAAACAAAACAGAAAAGAAACACATCGAACCAAACCCAAATCACTGGAACAAGGGCAATAATGAAGATCAGAGTAGAAATAAATAAAAAGCACTTACAACAGTACTAAAAATCAATCAAACCATGATGTTGTTCTTTGATAAGGCAAACAGAACTGACAATCTTTCATGTAGAATGCCTCAGAGAACAAAAGGGAAGATAAAATCAGAAGGAAAGAGCAAGCATTACCACTGCTAACATGGGTAAAATAGGAAACATAGAAGAGTGGTGTGAGCAATTACACACCAATGAAATCATAACCAGATTGAAGCAAATATAACCCTATATACATACAACCTCAGAGCACTGAAAAATTAGAAATTTGAACAAAACAATAATAAGTGAGAAGATTGAACCAATAATACAAAATAGTCCCCCTCTCAAGAAATAAGAGTTCACAGCCACATGACTTCATGATAGAATGCTACCAAATTTTTAAACAATTAACATCAAAGCATCTTAGTCTCCTCCAAACAATGGAAGAAGAAACATTTCCAAACTCAATTTTTAAGGTTAATATACTCATACACTGACATCAGAAAACACACATCAAGCAAAAACAAAACAAAACAAGAACAAGAACAAGAACAACAACAACAACAAAAAACTACAGCCCAATACATCCGAGGATCATAGATAGAAAATACTTGAGTAGATTGAATCCAACAAATATAAAGCATCAAATATCATTAAGGCCTGGGCTTTATTCACTAGGTACAGATGGTTCAGCACATGCAGCTACAATATAGTGACACCCAACACCAAGTAAATGAAGTACTGAAAATATAAGACCATTCCAAGACACAAAAAGGATCATTTAATAAAATGGAAAATCCACACACAATAAATGCTCTCAACAAAATAGGTAGAGAAGAAATTTATTGAAACAGAAGAAAGGCCATATATTAAACCTACATTAAATCACATATTCAGTTGTGAAAATTGAAATAATTTTATGCATGATTAGAAATGAGGAAAGGATGCCCACTCTCACCACTTCTGGTGAACACAGCCCTGGAAGTTCTTGCTAAAGTGATAAGGCAAGAAAAGAATAAAGCATACAAATTAAAGGAAAGAAGAAAAATTGTCATTGTGGGTGACATGTTGATATCTGTAAAAACACTAGATTTCACCAAAAAAATCCTTTTAGTATTATTACATGAATTCAGCAGAACACAAAGGCAACACCTCAATAATTCTTTACAATTGCCACAAAATATATGAAAAAAAAAAATTCAGGAAACAATCCCCGCAATAATACCATTTCTAAGAGCAAAATACTGAGGAATAAACTTGAGTAGTGAAGGGAAAGATTGTACCCTGAAAACTATAATGGTGAAAGAAATTAAAGCAAATGTGATAAGAGGAAAGAAGTATCATGTTGATATAAGTGAAGAATCAATATTAAAATATCAAGTTGTGGATATAGCTCAGTTGGTAGAGAGCTTGCCTCTCATGCACAAGGCTCTGGGTTTAATCACCCACACTTCAAAAACACAGAAAAAGAGAAGGAGGGAAGAAGAGAAGGAGGTAAAGAACAATCTACTATGTCCATTGGCATAATGGTAAACATGTAAACATGGAACAGAACAAGGTCCCTTAAAAAAACAGGCTACATAAAACATCATTAAGAGATATTTAAAAGCACAGCCGAATTTAGCCTCTTGTTATTGAATGCAAAAAAATGAAAATAGACCCAATAAGTGTTCATTTGTTTATGGCTGTATGACATACACAAATACCAAATCAAGATGGATTGAAGATTTACATGTGAAACCTGAATTTGTAAACCTGCTAAAAGAAAACAGGTGGAAACCTTCATGATATTGGACTAGAAAATGATTTCTTGGATATTACACCAAAAAGTCAGATAAAAAGTCACTGATATACAAATGAAATGATATGAAATTAAAAAACTTTTGTACAGAAAGGTAAACAATCAACCTTCAACAGACAACCTATAGGATGGAGAATACATTTTCAAAACACATATCAGGAAAGAGGTTAATTTTCAACATTTAATAAAACCTCCTAGAATTTAATGAAAAAAGTAATAAACTCATTAAAAATAGCTCAAGACTTGAATATGATATCCCATATAAGAAAAGACACATATGTGGCCAAAAAGCAATGAAAAGATGTTCAACATCAATTAATTCTCAAGAAAATATAAATCAAAACCACCATGAGCTATCCTGTCACAGTAGTCAGGATAGCTATGGTGTGAAAAGAAATATAACAATTACTGTTGGACATATGCAATGTTGGAAGTATAAAATGGTTTATTTTCCACAGTACTGAAACCATTATGGGAACTGCTCAAGGACAAGAGGTAGAGCTACCATGTGCTAGAGCCATGCCCTGTGGAAACTTATGCAAGTGAGTGAAAGTCAGCATCAGTAAGAGATGTTGGTGCTTCAATTTTCATGGCATCCTTACTAACAGAAACCAAGATGTGAAGGTATCTGATGCCACAGATGGATGATTAGAAAAACTGTGGAATCTTACTGAGTCTTTTTTAAAAATATTTTTTAGTTGTTGATAGAACTTTATTTTATTCATTTACTTATATGTGGTGCTGAAAATTGAATCCAGTGCCTCATACATATCAGGCAAGTGCTCTACCACTGAGCCACAATCTCAGCCCCTTACTGAGTCTTTTAAAATAGGAAAATCCTATCATGTGCCACAACCTAGATAAATCTGGAGGACATTATAATAAGCAAAGTTAGCCAATTGCAGATACACAGATGATTATAGTTCTAAACAGTGAAATTCATGGACAGAGAGTGAAATATTGGTTGCAAGGGGTGAGGGCTAGCAGAAAATAATTGTTGCTCTCAAAGGGATATAAAGTTTCAGTTTTACATGAAATTTGCTGTGTAACACTATACTTACTTATAATAGTACTATACTGTACACTAAATCTCTTTTTAATACAGTAGAGTACATGGTTATTTCAAGGAAGAAAGGGAAAATTAAAGGAAGAAAGAGAAGATGAACAAACTAAGACTAGCTTCATGGGTGGCAGTCTTTACAGTCACACATGGATCCACAATCAGAACAACCCTGTTATTGGTTTGATGCCTGCCATTGCCATCATGAAATTCTTCCTTATTTTATTATTGTATTTGTGTTTTTTTATGTAAAGTCAAATAAGAGATGGGATCATGAACAGAAGGGTTATATATATACAATTTCTATTGTATATATCCTACTTGTGTATGTATTACAGATTAATGCTTCCAGGTTTCAAATCTGGAAAATGTCACTTTCAACTCTATTCTTCTGGGTTCCAGTGTCTCTGACAGCAATGTGCTCTGATTGTTCTCAAGGGCCCTTGCTGTACTGTTTCTTTGAGAGGGTGTACACTGCTTTTAAGATTTTCTCCTTCGTTTTGGAAATTTTGCAAAGTGGCATTTTCATCTGTGTGTATTTTGCCAACATTTTGATATAGGATTCATTATAGTTTTTGGTAAATATCCTTTCATCAAGCTTGAAGAAAAAAACTTAGTCCATTATTTGTTCAATGTCTTTCTTTTCCTTTTTTCTTTTATTTTGGGGTCTATAAGTATATGATTGCTTGAATGTTTATGCCTTATGCACACTTCATATTTATTTTATTTTTTCTTTGAGTTATACCTGAAAGTAGAGTCTGTTTGATATATTTATACAAACATGACATGTCTTATACTTATGAGGATCTGAGTCTTGAGTTAGTACATAATGTGGAGGTCTACTGTGGTGTATTCACATATGTGAATAGGAAAGGAATGTCAGATTCATTTCAATGTCTTTCCAATTCCTTTCCCCATGCCCTTCCCTTCATTCTGCATTGTCTATTCACTGAACTTATTTTTCTTCCCCACCTCCTTGTTGTGTGTTAGCATTTATGTATCAGAGAGAACAATCTACGTTTGATTTATGTGATTGACTTATTTCACTTAGAATGACAATCTCCAGATCCATTCATTCATGGTTAATGTCATAAAAACAAAATGATTGGGAATCTATCTAACAAAGGAGGTAGAAGTCCTCTATAATGAAAACTAAAGAACAATAAGGAAAGAAGTTATAGAAGACCTTAGAAGAAGGAAAGACCTCCCCTGTTCTAGGATAGGAAGAATTAATATTGTCAAAATGGCCATATTACCAAAAGTGCTATACAGATTTAATGAAATTCATATTAAAATTCCAGTGACAATCTGCATATAAATGTCCCACTTAATCTTATTGCTACAGACTCCAAAGAGGGGATGAGGATTTGACAGCACATGCTTTTGGGGTTTACAACCTATGACACCTTCTAGGGCAGCTGTTCACAGTTATAGGGCAGCTGTTCACAGCCATACCAACCACATTAGACTGTTCAGGTGGTGAGAGACAAACATTGTTATGTTAAGCAAAAGATATGTGGCAGCTTTTCTTCCCTGAATTAAACATGTAACTCCAATAGTAAACCACTATAAACCATGAGCAGAACAGAATAGAAACAGAAGCAAAACAGAAGAGAAACCAGTGAAAAGAACAGACTTCTCTCTGAAGTTCCTTGGAATAGGTGGATCAGACACAGTGAGCTTCAGTCCAATCTGCAGTGATATTTTTTATACCCAAGGTAAAGAAATATATGTTTCAGGCATAGACAATAACATTAATAGACAATCACTGAAATTCCTTCTTTTTTCTGCTGAAGCAGTCAGTACATCAGGCAACAGACACTTACCAGTACCCATCAGTCATGCACACCAGGCACCAGGAGGCAGAAGACTTATGTTCTATGGCCTTCAGCAACTCCACATTCTGACCACCTCTTCAGAGAGTGATCACTCTTTAAAAGGAACTATCACAACAAAAGCTTACATGCTGCATATGGAATTATCCAGGATCCAAGGTGGAACACATTCTGGGTCTTATCTTCTCTGCATGTGTCTAAATCTAGCAGAATAGGCAGAACATGGCAGGTCATTGCATAATGGGTAAAACAGCAAAAACTCAGCTGAGATAAGAGGGGGGACACAAAGAGAAAGTGCTCCAGTTGAGGAGACTTGCTCAGGGTAGGGGTGAACGACTCTGCACAAGTTTACCAAGAGCACCAAGAGCAAGGGAAGGCACAAGCAAGCTGGAGGTGCTCTCATGTGCAAAGAGACAGAGGGCTAAAATATGGTTTTCTCTCAAGGTGCTGATGCCTTCGTTTTTGTAAAGAAACAGGATGTGTATGGGGGAAGGGTGGACAGGCAATCTAGGCAGACACCTCTACAAGTTTGACCTTGACCCACACAGCTGCCACAAACCTGTGGCAAGTACCCAAGCAGAGTTATACAAACTCAACTCACAAGCCTTGAACTCAAATGCAGTTTGAAGACAACCAGGAGAAAGGGGAACCTTTGTTACAGAACCCAAATGTGTCATTTTGTCTAATAGGAGACCTGTCTCTCCCGCCCTAGCAGCACACCCTTTAAAGACTTTTCCACACTCTCTGGTTGAATTCTCACAACACCATGAAGCTGAGATCACAAGCACCAATAAAGAAACTGAGGTTGAAATGTGGAAGACAAAACCCTGCAAGAGACACTCCTGAATGGGTCCCCTCAGGCTCCAGAGATTTCCTTTGGGCCTTGGGATTCTGGAAAAAAAAAAAAAACAAGACTCATAGGTGTTTGCCCAATGACAATCTTAAATTAATCTGGAAAAACAGAGGTTGATATATACAAGTGACTTACACGGACATTTTACATCACATGGCCACAAATTCATATTTTAAAGGATGAGGCAAGCTGGACATGGTGATGCATGCCTGTAAGCCCAGAGGCTTGGAAGGCTGGGCAGGAGGATGCAAGATCAAAGCCAGCCTTAGAAATTGAGAGGTTCTGAGCAACTCAGTGAGACCCTGTCTCTAAATAAAATTCAAAATAGAGCTGGGAATGTGGCTCAGTGGTTGAGTGCTCCTGAGTCCAATCCCCAGTTAAAAATGAAAAAGGTCAGCAAACCAGGTACTGTGGCCCACACCTGAAATTCCAGTGGCTGAGGGTTGAGGCAAAAGAATCACAAGTTCAAGTCCTACCTCAGAAACTTATTGAGACCCCTCTATCAAAATAAATTATGAAAAAAAGGAAACTCATCAATGGAAAAGCTCAGGAAAAATAAACATGACCATGATTGTTCCAATATTTTTTTTCACTCTTTGTTGTCTTTGTAGATAACTCATCTATGAAGTGTGGCACATCCCCTTGTGCCATGATACTAGAAACCAGGTCACATAAAACTGTTTTTGATTTTGGATGTAATTTTCTCTTCTAAGACAAGGAGGTGTACACAGGCTCACACATTGAATCAAACAAAACACAGATGAGAAACCAGAGCAGAATAATTGATTTTTATGTGGTATTAGCTTTGGTAGAAAATAAATGGATGAGCAGGGGGTGGGGATGGGAGGTGATACTTCTGTTGGAATTTCATTTCATGGCTTATAAAAATCAGAGTTCAGTAAAGACAAGGAAATGACCCCAATATCGGCAAAGAGTCCTGAAGTATCCCAGTAATGACAGTTGTAGGAAGAGGCCATGGCTGAATTCAAACCTTTATCTCACTTGTGAATCTAATTGTATGTTTTGTTTTCCAAGAAGATGATGGGCCTAAAACACCCTGGGTAGAGAGTATAATAATAAATCTTCCTTACATAGTGGGAAAATTAGTTTCATGAATAAAATTCACTGAGTTACCCTAAAAGCAGTTGCTGCTCCTAAGACAAATACTAAAGGGCTTTCCAGTAACCAAGCCAATGAACAGGTAGCCCAAGGCTGTGGGTTTCAATGAAAGTTTTAAGTTCAGTTTTGGCACCATCCCTTGTCTAATAAGGCCCTCAGCATTTCTAACAAAGGGAAAACATCACATTAAGTACAGGGAGTATTAAGTGGGATGAGTGGGATAAGTTGACAGGTATTTTTGAAGGTTTGGGGGATTTATAGGGAGACAATTGGATAAGATAGCAATGGCCAGCTCCTGAACACAGTCTTTATCTCACGGGTAGGAAAAGGGGTAGGGCAGCTAAGTGACATGATGAGAGGTGTGTTTTTGAATAATTCAGAAGTGGAAACTTCACCACGGATGGTATCAATACTTCAGATGCCTAAAGGGACCTGTTTAATGCCTGCACAGCTCTGGCGCCATCTAGTGTCTAATGCCTGCTTGGTGCCTGAATTCTTGGGCTAGACCGGGAAGAGCAGCTCCCTCCCAGAGGAGATGCGGGGACTTGTGGCTGTGTGTTTTTACCTGTGTCATCACTGTCTAGAGCGGAGCCTGGTACACGGTAGTTTTTACTGTTTTGTAAAGGGAGAGAACTTGCCACCTCTCAGTCTTCTGGACAACACTGTCACACCTGGTCTCTGCCCAACCACTGCTAAACCATCTCTTAGAGACCCCTGGAGCTGGGCTGTCCTCATGCCAGCCTGAGAGGCGGTATGGCTCCGTGTCCTGCTTCACAACAGCAGCGAGTCCCCAACGTCGCCTCTGGCGATGTCAAAACGACTCCCTCCTGCGCTTCTCTCCGGTCAGGAAGTCCCTGCCTGGGCGTCAGTGAGAGGGATCCTGGGAGCTGGACAAGGACCAGCGGGCCACACTACCACCTTTTCTGGAGCTTCAGGTCACACTGTCTACAGCGCAGGCACCAGGAGGACTCTTCGTTATACGCCGGGTCCATGGCCGCTCCCTGAAAACCAAATCTCCAAAGCGACCCCCCAGGACCCTCCCAGAGACCCCACTTGAACACACGGAGAGGAGAGTCAGCATCCCATGAGAGGAGGGACTAAAGAGGCTGAGCAGTGGGTCCTCAGCCTCCCTCCACGACTGCCTGGGTAAGTGAAAAACTGAGGCCTAGGGGCTCAGGATCTGGGCTTACATTTTGGGGCTGCGGGAGCCCAAGAGTCCTGCTCCCTGCTGGGTCCATAGGGACTTCTGATAGGATTTCCAGAATTATGGGCCTCTCCGGGATCCTTGGCCTCCTGAGGACTCACCCATCTTGCCTTCTGCTCATCTTGTGGCTCCTCATTCCCACGCTGAAAGTTCTGAAGAGTAATATCTGACCAATTTCCGGTGACTGTAACAGTAGATAGGAAAATGGTCCATTTTGACCAACTTGGTCTTAGACACCTGGCAGGAGAGTATAACCAAACCACAGCCATACATGACATTTAAAGGATAAGATAATAGTTCTTTTATTGTTACTTGAGATATACATTTGTGTCAGTCCTTCCAAAAGTAAGTGAAACTGGTAAGTTGTGAAGGAAGTGTTTTCATATGGGTATGGCTGATAAATATCAGAGAAAGTTCTCTCAGAGTTACAATATTTTCTTTTCTAAGTCAATTTGAGACCAGCAAATTTTTTGACCTCCTGCCTAGACAGACTAGATCTGTGTATGTTTTTTTTTTGATTATTTGTTTGTTTGCTGATATGGTTATTATGAACTTCTGCTCAGACTCCACCTCTAGAGTTTACAATTCATCAGTTCAGCCAGCAACATGGATTTAATCAAGATCTGTAAAGAAGACAAGCTTCAATTGAGATGGATGAATGTTACCAATGTTCCTAATCACCAGCATAGCTATATAAATTGCTAAAAAGGATTAAAAAACCTCTGTGTGTGTGTGTGTATACACACACATGTGTGTGTTTCTGGGGATTAAACTGAGGGCTTTGTGCATGTGAGGCAAGCACTCTACCAACTAAGCTATATCCCAAACCCAGGAAAGAACTCTTATCCATGGGCAATTTCCACTTCAAAATATTTAGGATTCCTAGCGATAACAAAGGGTACAAGAATAAAACTGAAAATAAGACCAAAAAGTATCAAAAATAAATGGGAGAACTTGTGAAAAACAGAAAGTCTGGTAGCCCATTTTCAGAATACAGTATTTAGCCTTAATTGGGATGTAAGATCCAATCATGGGCATTTTTAACTTTTCAACCTGCATCCAATCATAGATATATAAAGGAGAGCTCTTTCCTTTGCCCGCCCAAATTTTAAAATTAGCTAATCCCATAGACTGTAAGCCAAGCTCCTCCTATCAGAGCTAGAACAGGGCTCTGCTAGGATAAACACAGGTGGAGTGTTTGCCCAAGAATGCACAAGGAATGCATGCAAATTTTCCTACCAGGGCTTGTTCTATAGAAGCCAAGTTTACCTTGCTCAGCTACTTCTGAGCATCTGTTTGATTTCTGATGGCACTCCAGTATTTCTCACTCTACCTGGGAGACAGTGTGGGTGTTTTTCTTTAATAATCTTTAGCTATCCCTTTGGTAAAATATGGTCCAGGCCACACAAGATCCAGATGTTGACATTTACACACTCTTTCCTAACAAAGAGTGACAACTTTCTCATATCATGATGATATAACAGCCTGTAGAGATGAGGTTAGAACTGACTTCTGGAGGGACAGGAAATGTTGTAGACTCAGGACTAGTTTGAATCTGTTGTAATATTTGAGTTAGGCACATCACTGTTCAGCTGTGTTCCAGCTACTCAAGTGGCTTAGGCAGTAGGACCACTTGAGCTCAGGAGTTCAAGACCAGCCTCTTTAACAGAGGCTAAGAAACAGAAAATAATATTTGAATATTTTCTGATGCACAGAGTTTTTAAATTTACAATGATGGAGACACCCCATGATAACATTCTTCCTCTGGTTAGAGTAGACATTTCAATAGTCAGGAGAAATGACAGCCTCCTGGGTTCTTGGACAAGTAACCATGGGAGGCCCCCACAGTAACCACAGAAATGCAGCTGAAATCTTCACATGCTATTCCAGAAGGAAGATGGTGCCTTGGGCTGTCCTCCTGGGGTTTACAAATTCTGCCACTCAGCAGCTTTCACATTGATCTTGGGATCAATCCAGCAGCCTGACTTCTTTAGTTAAGACCACAATACCACAGGTCAAAACACATAGCAACCTGCCATCCAGCTGTACTTTTGCAATGGAAGGATGCAGGACTGGTTTGGCATTTTAGCCCCTGGTTCTCAGGAGCATTTGCTGTGAATCCTGTGTGTCATTTTAAAATAAAGGTCATTGTTGGGCATGGTGGCCAGTGCTTTTAATCTCAGTGGCATGGAAGACTGAGGCAGGAGTATTGAGAGTTCAAAACCAGTGTCAGCAATTTAGCAAGGCCCAAAGTAACTCAGGGAGACCTTGTCTCTAAATAAAATATAAAAGGACTGGGGATTTGGCTCAGGCTAAGTGCTCCTGAGTTCAATCCCCAGTACCCAATAAATAAATAAATAAATAAATAAATAAATAAATAAGGATTGATTAATTAATTAATTAATGTTATTGTTCTAGCAGCAATAGTGATCATTGGCTAAGAGCATGACCTACATCCTGACTTTCAAGGTCCACATCCTGACTCTCTTCAGATATTTCTTCTGTAATTTACTTACTTAATTTATCTGGGACTTAGTTTCCTCCAGTGGGGATAGTAATACTGCAATCCTCACAATATTACTATGGTAACTAATAGTTAATATATACATAAAATATGCATGTACACAGATAGTAACTATTCTTCTTCTTCTTTTATAATTGTGGCATGCTTTATAAACTTGAATCCCATTCTTGTGCAGGGGCCAGTCTAATCTCTGCACCCTCCTGATGTCAGGATACATACGGCCAAAATGAAGACTGTTGTTCATTTGCATCCATATCATAACCCCCAAAGAGATACTGTCTCTATTTTACAACTGAAGCTGAAAGAGGTCGGCCACTAGTTCAAGACCACTGGGTAAATAGAAGAATTGGAATTTGGATTATATCTGTCTGTTTCCAATAAATCGGAGCTCTCTTTTTCCCCCTGACTCCTGGTTAGCTACTGCTGCCTTTTCTGCCCTCACTATGAGTTTATCATTCACATGAAAATAAAATAATATTGACAAAAATTAAAATACAAAAATGCAGTTGAAAAAAATACCAGAAGAATAAAGGTAGAATTATTATTAGAAAATCTCCTGCAGTTAACATGGAGGGAATTTCATTATCCTTATTGATAGTTGTTACTCTAATAAAAGAAATGAATCATAACAGTAATTATATCAGGCATATAGAATTGTACATGTGCAAGTTTATTCTCTCACTTGGACAAAGCAGAATTATTCTACAAGAAAGCATTTTTCCAGCCAAGAGAGAAAACTTTGGACAGTGTAAGATATTTGGCTTAAGTATGTACAGTAACAAAACAGCTCATTTGTGATTAAGCATCTTTTTTTTGTACTAGAAACTTAACATAGAGGCACTTAAATACTGAGCCACAACCCAGACATTTTTATATTTTATTTTCAAACAGGGTCTTGCTAAGTTTATTATAGTCTCCATTAGGTGCTGAGGCTAGCCTTAAACTTTTGATCCTCCCTCATCAGCTTCCTATGCTGCTGGGATGTTAACTGCACCCGGGTTGATTTAGCATCTTCACAAAGAACAAATGTTCAAATTACACCCCCAACCACATCAATTTAGAAATAAATAATATGGGATGACAAAATAAGGGGTTACCTAGCACTGCATAAATATTTCTTCTCTTTTCCCAATGTGGGTTGAAAGAACTTGATTATCCATTTATCAGTACTGATTAGCATCAAAGTACTGACAGTGGCATAGCTATTGCCCACCAGCATCTGGAACCTAATGTGAGCCAGGTAATTCTTCTGCATCTCTTCAGAAGAGGAGGAGATAACACCATCCACAAAATACATGAGCACAAAGAATACCATAAACATCAGGATGGTCCTGGTGGCCCTCAGTTCTGGGGATACTCTTGGAAACAGACTGGTGCTGTGAAGGTGCTGGCACTGCCTCTTGTTCCTGCAAAGTAGAGCCATCATGCACTCACTGGAGAGGGCTTTGAGCCCTAGAAGGAAAATATCCCAGAGTATTCCCAGCAGGGTAAATAAGGTCTTGAATTAGTGACCTGTGGAAGAAATAGTGCAGGATTCAAAGGCAAAAGAAAAACCTGATGTCTCATTGGTGGGGCTTTGTATGCAGACTATATTATAAACATGAATGAACATGTTGAACACCCAGAGAATGAGTAAGCACTACAGACTGTAGTGTGAAGATGTGTATTTGAACTTTGCCAGAAAAGAGCTTCTGGGGCTGAGGGTGATGGCCTGAAAGACACTCAGCAGGCAGGTGGTGCTGAGAGGTTCCTCATCAACCTACAAGTAGATGACTGCTTTACATGTGATGTCATTCCAAATGTCCTGAACCCCCAAAATGGCTATATCCAGGTATGCCCTGATTATTAGCATCAACAAATGAATTACAACCAGGTGAGCAATGGTCATATCAGTGGGCTTAGGCCTATGCTGGAGAAGGAATGTGAGGACGTGGAAGAGAAGCAGGAAGACATTGGCTGTAATACCAATGACAATTTGGGAAGAAAAGGCATTTCTTACAGCAATAAAAAGGCAAAGTTTGTTGTTTTTGGTCATTTTATTTTTCTGGTGAGAAGAAGTATAAAGTCAATATCTTAGAATAAAAGGAAGAAAACAATAATGCCCACTTCAAAATATGTGTGTACTCTTTAATATACCCTTTTAAAACTCAATACTCAAGTACAGCATCTTCTGTTTATCTCTACTGTTTGCATAAATTGAACCACTATTAATTTGTCTTAGTATGTGTAACAATCTGATAAAACAATCAGTATGTGGCATTTGACATGAGTTCAATTGAGCCAGATTGCAGGACTGTAAATATAACTCTTAAGGAAAGAGCATCAATGGGGTGGCTTTGTACACTTTCTTACTTTCAGTGTTCTCTATCCTAGATTGTTCATCATCAATTTACGTACAACATATCAAAATGTTGGTTCTGAAATCAGACTTCTTGATTTTATTAATATGTAGTTTTAGTACTGATATCGAACAGAGGTTTCCTTTACCACTTATACTATTTTATATATATTTTATTATGCCAGATAAAAAACATACCTAACAAGGCAGAAGCATCAATTATTAGCAGAATCTTCTTTCAATTTTTTATTTTGTCCATTCTTAGGCACATGGAACAGGAGTGGAAAGTAATCATAATTTTAGTATTTTTTTTTAACCAGAGATGGAACCCAAAGGCACTTACCACTGAACTACACCCCCAGCCCTTTTTATTTTATTTTGAAATAGGGTCTCACTAAGTTTCTTAGGCCCTCACTAAGTTGATGAAGTTGTTCTTGAATTTGCAGTCCTCCTTTATCAGCTTCCCAAGCCACTGGTATTACAGGCATATACCACCACACCAATAAAATTTAAGTACTTTGGGGATCATATATTTTAGTGTTTAATTAGGAGTAAGGAATTCAAACTCATCCTGAGAAAGGAGTTTACATAAGTGAGCTAGCTTTCATATCTTGTTTAAGTAAGCAATAATATTTCTCCTGAGAATAGAGAGGAAAAATTGTACTAGATAACTGGGTGATAACACCCTTGTGGAATATCTCCTTATAAAATGAAAGTCTTTTCTTCATTTCAGTTTTAATTCTTCTGTATATATATGAAGTATGTAACATCTACAATGAGATTAGCAACATATCCTCCCATTTTATCATCTGAAAAATAAGTGGATAAGACTATATATTATTTTTACATCTACCTAGAAAATGGTAGGGTTATAACATCAGTTACTATGGGTTCACAGAAATGACAAGGAGTCAAGACAATTTAAATGATTCAAGCCTAGTTAAATAATTGCTTTGAAATCTTTGAGGAAGTGTCATTGTCTAAAATGGAAATTAATTAGTGACACTATAAAAATTTAATGTTTTCTACATGATTAAGTGAGTAAGAATTGTTTTTCCCCATTCACACCTTCAGCAAAAGATGATTTGCTTTCTTGGTATGCTAAAGAAAACAAAAGAAAAAATGCTAATATAGGGTCTAGGAGTCTTCACATTCTAAGAGTCACAGATTGTTATTAATAGCCACAGTGCTACATGGTTTCTTTGTATTTTGTGTAGTTATGAATAGATTACATCTACTCCTGTGTTCCTACTTGAAGTAAGTTATAATATATACACTGACACTTTGATCCCAGAAGTCCTTTACAATAACATAAACTGGATGTACCATTTGAAGATGCCCTTTACAAATTGCAGAAACTGAAATACTATGATTCTCTTCTAATGTATTCTGAAATACAGGTTTCTCTTTGATTTATATTAAGAAAATAAAATGCACAGCAATGAAAAACTGGATAAACAGTCTATCTGAATTATCTGTTGACTGAGGGAACAGGATTCTGGTTTTCAGCACTGCCAAGGGAGGGAGAGATGGAGCAAGAGGGTGTCTTGAACTTACAAACACACAGAATTGTGTTTTCAGTAGAGCTTTGGAACTTTTAATTAGGAGAAAGGAAACAAGTAGAATACTACTTCTTTTCTATAGGAAAAAATTTTCTAGTTACAGCTGGAAAACCTTATCATTTTTCCCAAAGTGCTGATCATGAAAAATGGCAGAGTTGGATTCTCTTGTGGGTTTCCCACATGCATTATCTCCTCTGAAGCACCAGCACATGGCATGCAAGAAAGCAGTTGGCTTTCTCCATGCTGTGCAGTTTGCACATGGGTGTATTAGTGAGACCTATTGTGCATTTCCATTTTTCACATGTAGTTGAATTTTAAAGAATGTAACATTTCTACTTCCATGTTAATTTACTAGTTTTATTAGAAAACATCCTGAACATATGGACATTTCATAAAAACACATTGAAAGGAATCCTGTTCGCCTGTCCTCGCCCAGCTGTGTCTCACCCCACTCACACCTGCCAGTACTACTCAGCCTAGGAGATCAGGGCACTGAACAGAAGGGCACTGTCCATCATCAGGATGATACCAAAACCTCTCCTCAGAGCTGTTAGTAGAAGGATGCTGAAGCGGCACCTGGATGCCCTAGTGTTCCAAGCTCCAGATCATGATTTAAACCCTGAATAACACAAGCTGTCCTCAGACTGGAGGTTCACTAATCAAAAGAAAGTAACGTGAAAAACAAGTTCAGAAACAGGCCACAGTTAGGGAGGTCACAGTAGGGAAGAACAAGAAAAGTCTAAATTAGCAGATTAGAGGATAAAACATAAATGGAGAAAAAAAATGTGAACGGAAGTCTTTTTAAAAATTATCCCCAGTGTCCTCAGAGTTGACAGTGTGACGTCCTTTCAAGGGAAATATAACACAGTGGAGACTCCATTTCCTGCCCTGAACAAGCAAGTCATCACTTAAATATTTTGCATTCTGTCATGTCCAAATTATGGACAATTCTGAGATGTATGCTATCGACCAATCAGCCAGAAATTAGCAAAAAATACCAAAGTTGGTGCACCCTGGCTAGTTTGAGGAAAGCACACCCCAACAGCACCTTTGGCGCCTATGGCCTGTGTGTGGAAAGACAGAGGCTGGAGGAAGGAAGGAGGATATATCTGCTTCCTCAGGTGCAACAGGGACACAGTCACATATGTGGTATAAATACTGTGATTTGTATCCCTATTTAGTGATGTGCATTAGATACATGAAAGGGCATACTTGGATTTTGTTTTCATACAGAACAAGTTCACCATCACTTCTCCGCTAATGTCCCCTTTCACTTTGGTGTATTGGAGAGATGAAAGAATCGGACCTGTGGAATCCAGAAAGGGGAAAATAGCTACTCTTACCATTTGGTTATAAAATTAAACATTCACAGTCCTTGGTCACTGCTACAGCTTGAAACCTCCTGGTAGCCAGAGCACTATTGGTTTACTTTTGTGTGATCAAACCTGAGATGAAATATATCTGCATAAGAAAACACTATTAGATATTTGTTAGAAAAGTGAGGTTAAACTCTCTTTATAAGTATATGATACAAAAAAAAAACAATATTTCATTCTGATTAATTGAAAAGCATTTCACTGTATATAATTATTTCTCATTATCTCAGGTAATAAATTTAAATGCTAAAATATTTTGAATTGATTTATGGAGATAAGGGAAGGAAAATAAAATACATAAAATAAAATTATTGCATTAGAACTTATCTCTTCCTTGGTGAATAATAATATGAACAAGTAAAGTTAAACTAGAAAATAACAAGGCAACTTAATGATATGTACTTGGAGAACTGGTAGAGCAGTAAATTAAACTCACTATGGTTTGAGAAATAGATGGGGATTTAAAATGATTTACTTGAAATAACTAGTTTTTACTACAAAAATTAACCATCTATTAAGAAGAAAATTTCCTTTTGCATTCCTCTGAGCTCTTGAATATGGGTATTTCTGAATACAAAATTTAGAGCTATCAAAAGACCTAACATACAATTTAGCTATTTTTATTCTTCATCAAAATCACAGAAGCCTACTCACACACCAGTACTACATTTGAGGAAAAATGGTACTTATCTGGACAGGTTGCATGGGGACTCAGGGGACCTGAGATGATCCTGCACCATTTTAAGGAAAGGACATCTTTAACTCACGTCTCTGTAGGTCTTTAATTTTAGAATCCATAAGAACGTGGCAAGATTCCACTGAAGAATGCAGAAATGTGGCTTCCCTAGTGGAACATGTCACCTGACTCTTACTTTAGTTTCCAATGAATAGTAGCAAACTGGTGAGAGTTAAACTCAAAACTTTTCTCTCAATTCTCGGGACACATCAGTGAGAGCATCTGAAGGCTGCCAATCACATAGATTACACTCATTCTCTCCTTTTTTTTTAAACCTATATTAGCTATGTTAACAAATTAGTACAAACACATTTCATATATTGCAATGCATCTACTCTGGGGTGAGTGGTTACTGGAATCTCCCAGGGGTTCCCTGTGGTTCTGAGGGTCTTCTCCCTAAAATGTGAGACTATTGTCTCTGTTCCACTCTCACAGTGATCATGTGGTTTGGGGTATTATGTGTCCTAGGATTCCCAAACTCAGCTTCAGGTTTGCACTTCTGTTTCAGGTTAAGAAAGAAACTAAAGTATCCATGTTGGCCAGGAGCAAAAGAAGCAAAAACATTAATAATAAGCCAATTAATTTTTATTCTCCAGAAATTTCTTGTGTCACTAAATACATTATAAAATTATAGCCCCTCCTACTGGATGACCACAGATTCTTGAGATGAAACATACATCTCTTCTAATAATCAGGAATCTTCTCATTCTGTGAGTGAGGAATGAGAAACCCCAGGGCAAAAAGAAAGAGAAATTATTATTCATGGGCCACTATGACATGACCAAAGGGCTCTCTGGAAGTAGAAGAGCCTCAGGCTTCAAATCTGAACATTCTATAAAAGTGGTGACATTAGATAGGATGAACAAATCTTGACGTTCTATATTTTATTAAATTGATTAGGAAGGAATCATAAAAGTGACACATAGTTCTTTCTATTCAAAGAAGCTTTTGGAAAGGAAAGATATATGCTCCAGACAATTTAAATATCTAGCTAAACTAAATACAGAAATTGAGTTTATTGGCTTAATAAAGAATGTCATCCATAGTGCAGGTATCCATATTGTGGGGCTCACTCAGGCCATGACACATTGGATCCCTCATTCAGGTCTTTCCTCTTGTTCTTCAACCAGGGATGTGGCATAATTTTTTGTGATTGCTAATAGGACAGACTGACAACAAAAGGGAAGATACAGTCAGTGGTAACCCACAAAAAATGATCAGGAATGTTCTGTCTTTTTATAGCATCTGAGAGAGAAATCAGTCAGACACAGAAGACAGCTATTTGTGGTTTTTCTCAACCAGCTATGTGATACCAAGATTTTAATGTCACCAAATTAAGTCAGCAAAATGTAGGTTTGTGAGCTGCAATCTATTTTTCCCAAAAGAAACACTGCAACTAATGAGCAGCAGGGGCGGGGATGGAGCTCTGTGGTAGAGCACTTGCCTAGCCTGCATAACAACCTGGGGGTGTTTCAAGAGCTGTATAAAAATAAGAAGAAATCAACACATAAAAAAGTTGGTGCTTGATTATTAAAGACAATAAAATCATGCATTTGCAGGTAAATAGATGGCATTGGAAAAGATAATGCTAAGTGAAGTTAGCCAATCCCCCCAAAATAAATGTCAAATATTTTCTCTGATACAAGAAGGCTAAATTAAAGTGAGGTAGGGAGGGGGAGCATGAGATGAATAGAAGAACTCTAGATAGGGCAGAGAGGAGGGAGAGAAATGGAGTGGGCAAGGGATTAGCTGGAATGTGATGGACATCATTATCCAAAGTACATGTATTAAGACACGAATTGGTGTCAACAAACTTTATAAACAGCCAGAGATATGAAGAACTGTGCTGAATATGTGAAATAAGAATGGTAATGCATTCTGCTGTCATTTATTTTTTAAATGGATTAAAATTAAAAAAAATGCTCCAATTCTCATTGTTTCAATAATGATGAAATAGAAACAATAAAGATAATATTTATTGGAAAAAAATTTGTATGTTTAATGACCCAATAGTGAATTGAAAATAAATGTTCAAATAAATTATCTCACATGGCATAAAAAGAAAGAAACAAAAAAGTTGGTGCTTTAAAAAGATAAATAAGATTCATGGGAGGGCAAGACTACAGATTACAGTGAGTCATCATTTCTCCTAGCTCAGGTACCCAGAACTCAAGCACAGGGAGAATAATGCTTCTCCCCAAGACTTCAAGTGAAGAGTCTCTGATTTGATATCAAGCTCCTTGATCCATTTTGAGTTAACTTTTGTGCATGGTGAGAGAAAGGGATTCAGTTTCATTTTGTTGCATATGGATTTCCAATTTTCCCAGCACCATTTGTTGAAGATGCTATCCTTCCTCCATTGCATGCTTTTAGCCCCTTTAACAATTATAAGATAGTTGTAACTTTGTGGATTAGTCTCTGTGTCCTCTATTCTGTACCATTGGTCCACCCGCCTGATTTGGTACCAGTACCATGCTGTTTTTGCTACTATTGCTCTGTAGTACAGTTTGAAATCTGGTATCACTATATCTCCTGATTCACACTTCCTGCTTAGAATTACTTTTGCTATTCTGGGTCTTTTATTTTTCCATATGAATTTTATGATTTCTTTATCTATTTCTACAAGATATGCCATTGGGAATTTGATCGGCATTGCATTGAACCTATAGAGAACTTTTGGTAATATTGCCATTTTGATGTTAGTTCTGCCTCTCCATGAACAGGGTATATTTTTCCATCTTCTAAGATTTTCTTCTATTTCTCTCTTTAGGGTTCTGTAGTTGTCATTGTATCAATCTTTCACCTCTTTTGCTAGGTTGATTCCCAAGTGTTTTATTTTATTTTATTTTATTTTATTGAGGATATTGTGAATGGGGTGGTTTTCCTTATTTCCATTTCAGAAGATTTGTCGCTGATATACAGGAATGCCTTTGATTTATGCATTTTGATTTTATATCCTGCCACTTTGCTGAATTCAATTAGTAGCTCTAGTAGTTTCTTCGTAGACCCTTTTGGGTCTTCTAGGTATAAGATCATATCATCTGCAAATAGTGCTAATTTAAGTTCTTCTTTTCCTATCTTAATGTCTTTAATTTCTTTTGTCTGTCTAATTTCTCTGGCCAGTATTTCGAGAACTATATTGAAAAGAAGTTGTGAGAGAGGGCATCCCTGTCTTGTTCCAGATTTTAGAGGGAATGCCTTCAGTTTTTCTCCATTTAGAATGATGCTAGCCTGAGGCTTAGCATAGATAGCTTTTACAATGTTGAGGTAAGTTCCTGTTATCCCTACTTTTTCTAGTGTTTTGAACATAGAGGGATGCTGTACTTTGTCAAATGCTTTTTCTGCATCTATCGAGATGATCATATGGTTCTTATCTTTAAGTCTATTGATGTGTTGAATAACGTTTATTGATTTCCGTATACTGAAACAGCTTTGCATCCCAGGGATGAATCCTACTTGATCATGGTGTACAATTTTTTTGATATGCTTTTGTATCCGATTCACTGGAATTTTATTGAGGATTTTTGCATCTAGGTTCATTAGAGATATTGGTCTGTAATTTTCTTTCTTTGAAGTGTCTTTATCTGGTTTCGGGATCAGGGTGATTTTTGCCTCATAGAAAGAGTTTGGAAGAGCTCCTTCTTTTTCTATTTCCTGAAATAACTTGAAAAGTATTGGTATTAACCCTTCTTTAAAGGTTTTGTAAAACTCCGCTGTATACCCATCTGGTCCTGGGTTTTTCTTGGTTGGAAGTCTTTTGATGGCTTCTTCTATTTCCTCCTTTGTTATTGGTCTGTTTAAATTGTGTGTATCTTCCTGACTCAATCTAGGCAAATCATAGGACTTAAGAAATTTATCGATATCTTTGCTATCTTCTATTTTATTGGAATATAGGGTTTCAAAATAATTTCTAAATATCTTCTGTATTTCTGTAGTGTCTGTTGTGATATTGCCTTTTTCATCCCATATGTTAGTAAT
Source organism: Callospermophilus lateralis (assembly GCF_048772815.1). Lineage (NCBI taxonomy): Eukaryota > Metazoa > Chordata > Mammalia > Rodentia > Sciuridae > Callospermophilus > Callospermophilus lateralis. The sequence goes on from NC_135305.1 coordinate 165,246,928, forward strand.
TTGAGTTCTCTCTCTTGTTCTCTTCCTTAGCATGGCTAAGGGTCTGTCGATCTTATTTATTTTTTTGAAGAACCAACTTTTAGTTTTGTCAATTATTTCCATGATTCCTTTTGTTTCAATTTCATCTCTAATTTTAATTATTTCTTGCCTTCTGCTACCTTTGCTGTTGCTTTGCTCTTCCTTTTCTAGGGTTTTGAGATGAAGCGTGAGCTCATTTATTTGTTGGTTTTTTTTTCTTTTTTTGAGGAATGAACTCCAGGAAATGAATTTCACTCTTAAAACTGCTTTCATTATGTCCCATAGATTCTGATATGTTGTGTGTGTATTTTTATTTATCTCTAAGAATTTTTTGATTTCCTCCTTTATGTCTTCTGTTACCCATTGATCATTCAGTAACATATTGTTCATTTTCCAGGTGATACAGTATTTTTCCTTCCTTCTTTTATCATTGATTTCCAGTTTCATTCCATTATAATCAGATAAGATGCATGGTATTATCTCCACACCTTTATATTTACTAAGAGTTGTCCTATGGCATAATATATGGTTTATCTTTGAGAAGGATCCATGTAATGCTGAGAAGAATGTATACCCACTTGATGATGGTTGATATATTCTATATATGTCAGTTAAGTCTAGGTTATTGATTGTGTTATTGAGTTCTATAGTTTCTTTATTCAGCTTTTTTTCGGAGAGAGTAGTGTGTTGAAGTCTCCCATAATTATTGTGTTGTGGTCTATTTTATTCTTGAACTTGAGGAGAGTTTGTTTTATGAATGTTGCAGCACCATTATTTGGTGCGTACATATTGATAATTGTTATGTCTTGTTGGCGAATGGTTCCTTTTAACAGTATATAGTGTCCTTCTTTATCCCTTTTGATTAACTTAGGTTTGAAGTTGATTTTATTTGATATGAGTATGGCCACTCCTGCTTGCTTCCGAGGACCAAATGAGTGCTATGATTTTTTCCAATCTTTCACCTTCAGCCTGGGTATGCCTTTTCCAGTCAAATGAGTCTCCTGAAGGCAGCATATTGTTGGGTCTGTTTTTTTAATCCAAGTTGCTAGCCTATGTCGCTTGATTGGTGAGTTTAACGTTTAGGGTTACTATTGATATATGGTTTGTACTTCCAGTCATGTTTATGTATTTATTTATTTTAATTTGGCTTGGTTTTCCTCTTTGGTTATTTTTCCCCCGCCTTACTGAGTTACCTCCCACTGTTAGTTTTAGGTGCTGTTTTTCATTTCCTCTTCATGTAGTGTTTTGCTCAAAATGCTTTGCAGTGCTGGTTTTCTGGCTCTGAATTCTTGTAACTTTTGTTTATCGTGAAATATTTTAATTTCATTGTCAAACCTAAAGCTTAATTTTGCTGGATACAATATTATTGGTTGGAATCCATTATTTTTCAGTGGTTGAAATACGTTGTTCCAGGATCTTCTCGCTTTCAACATCTGTGATGAAAAATCAGCTGTTAACCTAATTGGTTTACCCCTGTATGTAATCTGCCTCCTTTCCCTTGTAGCTTTTAACATTCTGTCCTTGTTCTGTATGTTGGATACCTTCATAATAAAGTGTCTTGGAGTTGGTCTATTACAGTTTTGTATGTTTGGGGTCCTGTAGGCTTCCAGAATTTGGCAGTCCATTCCATCTTTCATTTCTGGAATGTTTTCTAAGATTATTTCATTCAATACGTTGCTCATTCCTTTGGTTTGGACCTCTATACCTTCTTCTATCCCAATGACTCTTAAGTTTGGGTTTTTTATGACATCCCATATCTCTTGGATTTTTTGCTCATGGTTTCTTACCAGGCTTTCTGAATTGGCTATAGTCTTTTCTAGTTAATAAACTTTGTCTTCATTATCTGATGTTCTGACTTCTATTTGACCTAGTCTATTTGTAATATTCTCATTTGAGTTTTTGATTTGGTTTATGGTTTCTTGCATTTTTAGGATTACTGTTTGATTTTTTTTGAAATCTCTACTCCTGGTAGAGTTCATTTTTTGCTATTTGAATCTGCTTATGAAATTTATTTTCAAAGTATTCTTTCATTGTTTGGACTTGATGTCTAATGACTTCTTTAAGATTCCATTCCATCTGAGTTAGGTATGCCTTGGGTTCTTTCTCCATCCATTTTTCTGAAGCTTCTAGGTTCTCCTGTAAACTTAAGTTATCCTGCATTGTTTGTAATCCTTTTTTTCCTTTTTTTTTTTCATGGTGCTCGAGTTACTTTACAACTCTGTTTGACTGCTATGCTTCTGTTTTCTCCTATAAATTTGTTTTTGTTTTATATAGCTCCAAGATCTCTCCTTTGTGTTGGGAGACAATGTTTAGAGATGTTGGATTTAATTGTGATTTAAGGTAAATTCATTAGATTCATTAAAGGCCTACATATTTTGATGGCATACAGAGAATTGAGGTTTGAACTTAGGATTTTATGTTAAGGTTGGGCGATTTGATGGTATGGAGGTTAGTATATCTTAGCTTCTTTGGGGGGTTGCTCAAATGTAGGCGGATATTAACAAGAGAATAGACAGCAAAACTTGGTGGTAGTTAAGGGCTTAGGCGGACTATAGACTGTCTCATAGTATTCATGTATTTGCATTTAGTAAATTACACGTAGTTGGAGTGGTCATGCTTGGGAGGAAAGATGGGGAAAGGGTAAGGAAGCAAACCAAGAAAGAGAGACGGAGAGAAAATAGAAAGAGAAAAAACAGAAAAGAAAAAGTAGAAATGATAATAATATAATGAAATACAGTTAAATAAAATTACAATAAAAAAAGGCACTGTTAGGTTTCTATTTTCTTCACTTTCAGTAGGTGGTGCTGTGCCTTCTGGACCAAGATTTTACCCTCTGGCTGTAGGAAACAATCTGTATGAGGCCGCTTCCTCCTGGTGTCTCTCCAAACCTGTTAACTTAGGTTTATTCTGGGTCTCTAGTCTCCTCGCTTCTCCTGCCAGACAGGCCTTCACCAGTGTGATACCTCTCCACAGTTCAAACTACACTCTGGGCCTGCAGTTTCCTGGATGTGGAGCGTGGATATTGGGAACCGTCCCCCTATTCATTCGATTCCCTTTGATAGCCACTCCTCGGAGAGCTGGCAAGACAGGTTTCATTTTCGCCGCTGGTGGGAGGGGGGAGTTGGAGGTCAGGTGCCTTTACCTTTCCCCATGCCTCTATTCATGCTCATTCTGATAATTACGCCCCTGGAAAGCCAGGGAGAGATTTTATGTGATTTCCCTGCTGTATGGGAGAAGGGCTAAATGTCACACACCTGTGCTATTGCTGAACTTGCTGTGATGATATGGATCTGTCGGAAACTGACGATGGTGATGTCAGATCTCCAAGATGGTGGCCGCTGGCTTCCTTGGTGGGTTGTCTGGTGTGGAGGGCAGATGTGGACTGTTTCTCTCCCCCGTCTCAAACCCAGAACTCAGCCTGGAGCACTGTGAGGGCACAGTTGGCAGGACACCACAGTATCCATAGCACCGTTTCTCTGCGTTGCTGGCACGTCAGCGCACAGGCTCCAGCTGCAGGGCAGCTGCTGATCAATCAGCCTGAATCTCCAGGCGCACGGTTCACTTGTGATTGAGCTGCAGTAACTGATCCTCGGGTGTTGGAAATCCTTCCTCTAGGTTTCAGTGCACCCCAATTTTGCTGGAAATTCCTAACAAGATAGCTTCTGGCTGTTTTAACTTGCTATTCACCTGTGCAGTGACGCGGTACACGGGGGTGACGCACTCTCTTTGCCGCCATCTTCTCGGCAAAATCACTTTTGAGTATATTTCTCAGAATGGATGTCTATCATTTAAGAAGCACCTGTGTACACACACATTTCCTGGTGCTCAGCAGCCATACTTGCTCCCTTGTAAACGTCAGCACAGGCATAGCAGAGTAACCTGGGATCCTGGACCCAGAGGGAAGCCTTATCTCATATTTAAAGAAGAATTAAAAGGAAAATCAATTGTCCACAGACAGCAAACACATGGTCACTGACTATTTTACCCACCGCAGTGAAGTGACTCTTTAATTTATTGACTTTTCTTGTTGTTGCTGTTGTTTTTGTTGTAATTTTTGGTTTTTCTTTTCTTTTTTTTGTATTTTTTGTGTATACTGAATCATTCAAGGAGTCATATATGTATACATACTTGTTTCTCTTTTTTTATTTCTAGCCTTTGTTATGAAGGTATTATTTTCCCATGCTCAGTTTTGCAATGGTTACATTTTTATTGCATATTTGATTTTGTTGTGCATAGTCTTTGCCACTACTCCATCTCCCTTGTCTTCCTCTCTTTTATTCCCATTGCTGACAGCCAAATTTCATTGTCTCTTTTCTCTATATTTTTACTACTATTTTTCATCCTGTTCTGAATTAACAATATATCCTAAGTTGCCATGTGTCTGCTGTATTAACCCTTTGAAATGGCAAACATTCTTTTACTCTCCTGTCTCTCCTTCTTTTCTTATACTCGACTCTATCCTTAATACCATTTAATACTAATAGATGTATATATTGCCTGCCTCTACCACCAATGCCACAGCAATAATGAATACAGCAGAAGTCATAGCCAATAATATTGTTTGATTTTATGCCAAATGTAATTTGATATTACTTTAATATTTATTATTATTATTTACTTTTTTACTGTTAGAAATTGTTAATCCTGCTTTCTGTATATTGCAACAATTAACACTGCAGATATCAAATAGAGACTGTATTTCTAATCCACTGATATATAGAATTTATATACATTGTTGCTATTATTGCCTCTCCCAATCTGTGAGTTACTGGCACATAGAGGGACACTATAAGCTCATAAGGTAGAAATTCTATGTCTTCAGATATATCAAAAACAATAGAGACAAAACAACATAAATATGGGAGGGAACAAATTATCTGAAACAAAAGACTTCATTGATCTCATGGTGGAGAAAATGTCAGAGATGGAATTCAGAAAGTTCATGGTAAAACTGATCTACAAGGTAACTTATAAGAAATGAAATCAGAGAAAATAAGAAGTGAAAGATCACTTTAATAAGAAGATAGACATCCTAAGAAGAATCATTCCAAAATCCTCAAAACAAAAGGATCCATAAACAAAATTGAAAATTCATTGGAAAAGAATCACCAACAGACTAGACCTCTTGGAAGATACCAGTTTAAACCAAAGAAGAAAATATGTAATCTTGAAATTGAAGTTTGCCATGGAGAAGATGTTCAGGGACATGAACAGAACTTCCAAGAAATATGAGATAACATGAAAAGACTTGGGATAACATCAGATTTGTTGGGATGATTGAAGGCTCAGATATATAACCCAAACGAATGTACAATCATTTGAATGTACAATGAAAAATTTCCAAACCTAAAGAATGTAATAGAAAAATCAAATATAGGAGGCATGTAAGACACCAAATAGCTCAGTGGTAGAGAACTTACCCAGCATGTGTGGAGTCCTGGGCTTTATCCTCAGAATTGCAAGAAAAAAAAATTCAGTATTCATTTTATATCTGAGTATCTTGAGTCTAGAGAAATGCCAGTGCTCTCTGGAAGAAGGGAGGAAAACCTCATTCTTGAGACCCACAGCCAAAGGGGCCCCAGAAAACTTCCATCTCATTGGCTCACAGCAACCCCAGCAAACTCCCAGCTGATTGGCTCACAGCAGCCTCAGCAAACTTCCAGCTGCCAGCTGATTGGCTCCTCTGTGGAGCTGCTCATTGGGCTATTTCCCCGTCCTTTCATACCACAAAACTGATCATTGGGGGACTCTTTTGGCTCCGCCCACACAATCCAGCCAATCGGCCTCAAGAGCAGAAGGAGTGGGGGTTGAGAGGCTCACTAGAAGGTGGTGGTGGGAGTTGGACTCTGAAGGAATTCCTGAAGAGCTTGTGTGGAGCAGCATGTGTTTTCTAAAGATAAAGTTCATTCCTGCTTGACAAGAGACTCGTGAATTGCACCCAGCCAGACTGTGGCATTTGGTGGCCTGCAAAGTGAATGACTGAGGGTAAGCGATAACATAAACTGCTTGCCCCTGAGAACAGGGCGAGAGAATGGGTAGCCATTTTAAGATTCTTCTTTCATTTTGTTTCACTTTTGTTTTAAGTTGCCTGTCCCTGGTGATGGGTGAGATGGTAGAAAAACCGCTCACATATGAAGAAAAACTATTCGCGTCTGAGGAACAGATAGAGATAAAGAATGTATGGACATTTCAGGAGGATAGAAAGGCTGATATAATGAATTTTTGTTTCATTTTTGTTTTATTTTGTCTCGGTTTTGTTTTACATTATCTTAGTGAGGGGTATCTTTGTCAAAGAAATATGGAATTAAAAATTAGTAAAAAACAAACCAAAAAATGTTAAGTAAATTGTGAGAGGAAGGAGGCACCCCAGTAATAACAAGAACAATTAGGGCATATGTTGAAGATTTAAAAAGGATAGAAAAGGAAAGCCCAGGAACTCTGCCAGTTGACACATTACTGTTATGAACGTTGGTACAATCTTGTTTACTTAGTCAAGGAGAAGACATTTTAGATCAAGTAAAATAGGAGGCCTCTCAAGATAGTCAGAAAGGGGAAGAAAGTTTAGAGCAGAAAAGGCCATCAGGGGAAAAGTTACAACAGGAGACTTCTACTAAAACCTTTCTACACCAGAGGGCATAAGTGTTCAACCAACAGCTCCAACTCCATATGCTGGGAGGCCCCGAACCCCGTAGTTGATAGATGGGATCCTGAGACAGGACCTCAAATATTAGCATGCCCTGTATTTGAGCAGGCAGGAGGGCAGTGAATTCACCATGCTTTAGATTTCAAAACAGTGAAGCAGTTAAAAGAGGCTGTAACAACCTATGGTCCTCAAGAACCCTTCACTGTATGTATGGTCGAATCCATTACCAACTTGAACATGACGCCAGCAGATTGGACTAGTATGTGCAAAGCTGTGCTAAATGGAGGACAATATCTGTTATGGAAGGTTGCTGATGAGGAATTTTGCAAGGAGACGGCTAGGAAAATGCAGCAGCCTGTTATCCCCAGAGAAATCTAGATATGTTGTTAGGAAAGGGACCTTATGAGGGTCAGCAGCAACAAGTTGGATATGATCCTACCATATACTTACAAATTGCTACAGATACAGTTAGGACATTAAAGACTTTACAAGGACATGGAGGTTTACAAGGTCAATTATAGAAGGTAATACAAGGAGCTAATGAACCTTACGCTGAACTTGTAGATAGGCTTATTCAAAGAGCCACCAGAGTTTTTGGGAATACAGAACAAGCAATGCCATTAATAAAACAACTAGCTTATGAGCAAGCAAATCATTGGTGCAGAGAGGTCATTAGACCATGGAAACATGAAGATTTAAACACATATATTAATTTATGTAGAGACACTAATGAACAGGAGCAAGTCTTGGCAGCTGGAGTTCAACAGGTTTTAGATGCCAGGCCAAAAACATGCTACAATTGTGAACAAAAAGGACATTTTAAATGGAATTGCCCAATAAGAAGGGGGTTTAACAAAACTAAGTATCAAAGAAGTAGAATACCAGGTATTAGCCCATGATGCCATAGAGGGAGACATTGAGCAAATGACTGCCATTCTCCAACCACCATAGAGGGTACTCCATTGCCAAAAAACGGACAAGGGTGCCCCATCCTCTGGGGCCCACAACCAAAAATATATGGGGCACTAAAGGAACCCAGCAACACCAACAGGAAAGTGCCCAGGACACATTATCCATTAGATCTCTCACTAGACAAACCAGAAAAAGCACAGGATTGGACATCTGTGCCTCTGCCAGAACAGTACTAACTCCAGAGATGGGAGTTCAAATCATTCCCACAGAGGTAAAAGGGCCTCTTCCCCAAGGAACAGTAGGCTTATTATTGGAACACAGTTCTTCTACTCTAAAAGGATTTATGATAAGTCCTGGGGTATTGATCCTGATTACGGTGGTGAAATAAAGATTATAGCCAGTTCTCCAAGGGTTATATCAGTAATTTCACCAGGAGATAGAATAGCACAGTTATTAATAATACCAGCCTACATGATAAATTTTCCAGTCGTACTATAGAAAGAGGTTGCATGGGATTAGGCTCCACAGGTGTACATTGGGCAATGCTTTCTTTAAATTTAGATTCTCACCCCATGCTAAAACTACATATTCAAGGACATAAATTTAATGGGCTACTGGATACAGATGTAGATTTTGGCATCATCTCTCGTCAAGAATGGCCAAAACAATGGCCATTACAACAAGCCCCTCAAATGCTTAGAGGCCTAGGAGTGGCGACTAATCCCCATAGATGTGCAATGGTATTAGATTGGATGGATCCTGAAGGATGTAAGGGAACTATACATCCATATGTATTGGGTCATCTTTCTGTAAATTTATGGGGAAGAGATGTCATAGATCAATTAGGACTAACATTAACAAATAACATCAATTTAAATGCGTCCATTCTTATGGCTAGACAAGGTTTTAGGAAAGGAAAAAGATTAGGCGAAAAAGAACAAGGTATAGCAGCACTGATACAAATAGATCAAGGAACAGACAGACATGGATTGGATTTTCAGGAAGGGTCCCTGGACAATAAAAATTACATGGAAATCAGAAAAACCAGTATGGGTTCCTCAGTGGCCCCTGAGTAAAGAAAAGATACAAGCAGCCCATGACCTGGTCAAACAACAATTAGAAGAAGTACATATACAACCTTCTGTATCTCCCCATAATACTCTCATTTTTGTCATCAAAAAGAAATCTGGTAATTGGAGATTATTGAAAGATTTAAGAGCCATTAATAATGAGATGGTTCTTATGGGTCCTGGTCAATTGGGGATTCCCCAATTGTCTGGTTTGCCAAAAACCTGGTATGTTTTACTTATAGATATTAAAGATTGTTTTTTTTTTCAATTCCATTTTATCCTGAGGATAGTCCACATTTTGCATTTACTATCCCTGCACTGAATCATGAAGGTCCTGATCAGAGGTACGAATGGAAACTACTTCCTCAAGGGATGGATAACAGCCCAACTATGTGTCAAATTTATGTTAACAAAGTAATCCAGCCACTTAGATATCAAAATCCTGAATTACTAATATTTCACTATATGGATGATGTATTATAAGTACACAAAGATAAAAACACATTGCTAGAATGTTATGCCACACTTACAAACTAATTAAAAAAATATAATCTTGAGATAGCAATAAATAAAGTACAATTAAATTTTCTAATTAATTATTTAGGAGTTCTATTATCCTCAACCATGGTCCATCCACCAAAAATTCAAATACAAGTAGATCAACTCAAACCACTTAATGACTTTCAAAAGTTATTAGGAGACATAAATTGGATAGGGCCTTATCTAGGCATACCAACAGGAGAGTTGGGACCTTTATGTGAAAGCCTAAATGGTTCACCAGATTCAAATTCACCCTGCATGTTAATGCCCGAAGCAAGAAAGACATTAAAAATCATTGAAACATATATGGAAAATATGCATTTGGATAGAATTGATATAAGTTTGCCTTTATTATTTATTGTACTACCAACAGAAAATATTCCTACAGGAGTAATTGGCAAGAAGGTCCATTATTATGGATACATTTATCTTATTCACCTAACACTATTCTTACTAGGTATCCTGAGGCTGTAGGACAATTAATACTCAAAGGAATGAAAGCAGCAAAGGGAGTGTTTGGAATTTCTCCCAATAAAATTATTACTCCATATACTATGAATTAAATTGATGAGTTAGCTAATGAGTTAAATACTTAGGCAATAATCATGTGCAAATCTAATGTTTCATTTGATAACCATTTACCATCTAATCCTTTGTTGCCTTTTTGGTCTTTGCATCCTGTAGTTTTTCAAAAAATGGACAAGAAAAACACCTATCATGAATGCTCCAAATATGTTCACTGATGGGTCAAATAATTGTACAGTAGCAGTAGTTACCCCTGATCAAACTTTTACATTTTTAATACCCAAACAATCATCTCAAAAGGCAGAGCTCAATGCAGTATTACAAGCTTTTGTGATGTTTAAAGATTCTGTATTTAATTTATTTTCTGATTGTCAGTATATAGTTAATGCTATAGTATCCCTTGAAGATGCTGGTAGGATTTCCTCTTCCTCTACTGTTTTCTCTTTGTTTTCCACCATACAAAGTCTAATCTGGGACAGAAAAGATCCATTCTTTATAGGACATATCAGGGCACATACAGGATTGCCTGGAGCTCTTAGTTTGGGCAATGATTTAGCAGATAAACTACACATGACATATATATTTTCTCCACACTAGAAGAAGCTACAAATTTTCATAAAAAGTTCCATGTCAATGCTAATACTTTACAAAAGCATTTTAAAATAACTAAGGAATAATCTAGACAAATAGTAAATCAATGTCAAAATTGTGTGACCTTTTTAGCACAAGTTAATCTTGGAGTCAATCCTAGAGGACTGATACCTAACCATATTTGGCAGATGGACGTCACACACTTGCCAGAATTTGGAAAATTAAAATATTTGCATGTTACAGTTGATATTTCTTCCAGATTTTTGATGGGTTCCCTTCATACCGGAGACAAAATTAAAGATATTATAGCTCATTGCTTACAAAATTTTGCCACTATAGGCGTTCCAAAATAGGTAAAAACAGATAATGGTTCTACCTATACTTCTACCTCTTTTAAACAATTTTTCTTATCATTTGGAATTACTCATATAAGTGGATTCCTATACAATCCAGAGGGACAAGGCATAGTTGAAGAGCTCATCAAACTATTAAAATGTACTTATTAAAGCAAAAAGATGGAAATGGGAAGGGGTATATATACCCCAAAGATATACTTAATATAACCCTTTATACTCTAAACTTTTTAAATTTGGATTCATCAGGGCCTAGTGCTGTGGAAAGGCATATGTGTCCAAAAAATGTACATAAGCCCAAGATACTTTGGAAGGATATTCTAACAGGACATGGAAAGGTCCTGACCCAGTAATTGTGTGGAGTTGGGGGTCTGTTTGTGTGTTTCCACAGTGAGAACAGCAGCTGATTTCGATTCTAGATAGATTAACTAAGGTCCTGACATTGTGATTGTCTGGTGTTGGGGTTCTGTTTGTATGTTTCCACAAGGAGAACAGCAGCCGATTTGGATTCCAGAGAGATTAACTAAAGCTATTTTTACAGAACAAAAAGAAGATGATTTGGCTCAAATCCAAAACAACTGATATCTAGAACTCCAGTTTGGCTATCCTTACATCTGTGACAGTGATTTTCCCACACCTGGAGTCTAATGAAACCAGGATGCTTTTTTCAATATCTATTTTATTATTGCCCTTTCCCACATCATGAAGTTCTATTTTGTTTTTTTTTAGCTCATACAGATCTAGGTTAATATTTTGCTGATCAGTTCTATTTTTGACTAGGAGTTTTTAAACATTGCAATGGAGATTTCACCTGTAAAAAGTTACACGGCCTTTACTATAATGTTATGTGTTGTATGTATTATATTATGTGTGCACACTTGTGTTTTGTGTTGTATGTTTGTATGTGCGTGTGTCCATATATCATATATGATGAGCGCTCATGAAAAAAAATGATACAAATATTTCTTATTCATGTGATTTAAATGGTTTAATTTAAATTGGGTAAACAGGTGTTTAGGATTGTTTTAATATGTGAACAAAAAAGGACGTTAACAGATCTGTTTGTTTACTTTCACCTTTCCTTTTCATTATATTTAATAATTCTGTTCAGGATAATGTTCAGGAAATTGTTTTCTTTTAGTGCCTGCTGGAATGTTACGTAATTTTTTCTTTAGCCATCATTGGCAGAATTCCTATCTTCATCCCAGTGCCGGCGAAGACAAAGATATAACCAAACTACAGCTTCTGCAGTAGCTATCACTAAACTGCTTGCAGAACTTGCCTGGACTATGTATCTCTTGTATGAATTGTGAACTATCTGTTGGTTCAGCAACTTGTGGTAGTGCCGGCATATTTTTCCTGATTGTGTCATCGGTGGTACAATTTTTCCAAAAGGAGCCGTCAATTGGCTTGGTGTCATGGCATTTTGTATCCTCCTCCCTTCTGCTTGTGAAGGTCATTTAGCTAAAATTTGGGGGCCAACAGAGGTGAGGCAAAGAACCTCACCCCCCCCACTGGTACAAAGGCCTATCCACAAGTGTGGCTGTATGCTGGACCAGTAGTCAATGACGGGTAAGATCTAATTGCAATAGTACCAACCTAAGACAGGAGGCTGTCACCTTGAGGTCAGCTCATCCGATGATGGATCAATTCTTTGCATAAGCCACCACACAGCTATGCAACAATTAATCATGGATTGGTGCATATGCTCTCTGTGTTGAATGAATAGAGAAAGTGGGATAATTTATATAATTGCTTTGAAACTTTTGAATGAGAAATACATCCCAGATTATTATTTAAATGGCTCCAAAATAACCTAAGAACTTAATATTTCTGATTAATGTGTGAAAAGGAGCCCTGAGAGGTGAACATCACTTACATTATCTGTATGAGTCCATACATTTATAGATACATATAAATGTTGGAGGAACTCGTAATAAGTCAACAGTCTCTGTAATCTGCATTATGCCTAATAGAATGCAAGTATCTTTTGTCATAAATTGCCATCTCATCTGTCAAGAGTACCTTTATGAATATAAAAAAGTAGATACTAGGACAAAAACTATTATTTGAACACCATTGCTCATGATACCACTATTTATCATAGGCAATGGTAGATTCACCTCATGTAAACTATCGTGCATAATCTCATATAAAATCCAGTATCAATTTTTGACACATGAATATGCAATGATACCAACATAACTTGTGGGAGACACTACTCATTCTCCATTCAATTTCTCTGAGAAAAGTGTCAGAAGTCAAATGACAAGAGTTGTGGAGTTTACTTCTAGACTTTCAATTTTCTAACATTGTTCTATTGGTAGATCTTATTCTCATTATATTAATTGAATATTCAAATAATTATAATGTTTAAGGCAATAGGATATGTTCTTGTCACTAAGATACACTATGGCACAATAGAAATATTTAATTAATTATATGTGATATGAGAAAAATCAACCAGTATGAATAATTCAAGCAAAAAGTCTTTAAGAAAAAAATTTTTTTTTTGGAACCTGGGATTGATCCCAGCATCATTGCACCACTGAGCCACAACTCTGGACCTTTTTATATTTCATTTAAAAACTGTATCTCTCTACACTGTTTAGGGACTCACTAAGTTGCTGAGTCTGTCTTTGAACTTATTATATTCCTACCACAGTCTCCTGGGCCACTGGGATGACAGGTTTGTACCACCATGCTTGGCTATTTAAAATACTTGTAAGAATGAAGACACTGTTCTTCCAAGTTATTGGAAATAACTTATTATCAGAGATGTTACCAATCAGTAAAGTTTGGGATAGATGTGGCCTGTCCAGTTGATAACTGGAACTGAATTTTTATCTCTTTACCACTGACCATTCTTGTAACAGGGGTGGATTTATGCACATAAGGTTTCTATTAGTATTGATTTTTTAAAAATTATTAGTTTTTTTTCATTCATTTTCATTTGTCATTTTTTTTCACTATAACATGTTTGGATTTATCCCTATTAAACTTTTATAATAATTTCTTGCAATTAAATTTGTGATACCTCTCTGTTACTGCATATAATCAATAATCATGGAATGTATTTCCCATTTGAATCTATTAGAAATCCTTTTGTATTAACACAAGTTCCATGCAGCTTCATGTTCTTACATAAATAAGCCCAGATAATAATCTCAGCAGGGAGTTCTAGTGCATTCTTTGTAATCTTATTTAAAAGTGTGCTATCCTACACTATCTTTTATGTGATATTACATTTTCCATTTTTAGCACTATTGGGACACAGATGCAGTCTTATCTTTCTAAAGTTTCCATTGAATATTTTATCACCATGCCTATGGAATACACTGTAAGTTTATGAGCATGTGGCATGTAGCTCCCTGAAACCTCTGTGTGAGCATTGCACAGGAGAGATAGGTTACACTACCCCAAATCTTCAGGGGTCTACAACTCCCAGAGGCCTCCCTGGTAGGAGCTGGTCAGATAGGTTAAACTGAATTATCTGCAGTTTCCTCTGGTGATGGTGGGAGTGGGCGTTTTCAGCTCCCAGAGATTTTCGGAGAATTTGTTCTGAACTACAGGTTTTCTTCACCTCGACTGTCCTTTATGTGCTAGCATTTAATTTCTTTCCTTAAAACCTGTGGCCTTGAACCTGAGCCAGTCCCTGGCTTTCACTCTGTCTTAAAGACAATATTTACCAGAGGCTTCTTGGTGGCTTCTGTTTCTGGCTTTTGACCTAAGGGCACATGTATGACCAGACAGGTGCTCTGTGCAGGTTCATATGGCCACCCACGACTAGGTATTTCATGCCTGTGATGTTGCTGGCCCCCAGGCTATAGCAGTGCTTTGCCTGGTCAAATGTTAGGATCTTAAAGAAGATCCCAACTCACTTTTTATCCTCTCCTGAATTTATTTTTTTTCTTCTCTTCTGAATTTTCACTTTTGTTGACGTCAAAGATAAAAAGCCAGACAAAAGTCCAAGGAGTGGGAAAAGATTTTATTCAGTAACCATTGAGGGTAGAAGAAAGAGCTGTGCTCTCTTTCCACCTGTGCAGAGGTGATTTGGAACTTTTAAAAGAGAGAATGAGGGAGTTCAAGCATGTGAGTTTGAAAGTCAGTGATGGGCAAAAGAATAAAGTGATCATTGGTGTGGGTGTGTCCATGCCAGTGGTGCTGGTAGTTTTGTTTATGGCTCTCCCTGCAGAGACTGCAGATGGCTTGTCTTTCTGGATGGTTGTGTTTGAGAAAAGTTGCTCTCTGCTCTGAGCAAGGCCTTCCTGAACCACACGTATTCCAGTCTTAGCCCTTTTAATAAGATCTTCAAGAAGGGAGGTCAGAGGCCCATGGTCAGGGGTTGGTTAGGGCATGGTTGGTTTTCTGGCAGCCCTGAGCTTTCCTTAGGCAGACAATAAAAGGAGGTGTGGAGGTAGTGTCCTTCTGGGCTCACCCCAAGGAACAAAGCTTCAAAGCTATGCTAGTTGAGCTTGGTGGAGTTTTAAGGAGATATGGAATTGGCGA
This sequence comes from Callospermophilus lateralis, assembly GCF_048772815.1. Taxonomy (NCBI): domain Eukaryota; kingdom Metazoa; phylum Chordata; class Mammalia; order Rodentia; family Sciuridae; genus Callospermophilus; species Callospermophilus lateralis. Next base: position 165,262,089 of record NC_135305.1, read on the forward strand.
GGTGGGGTACTGATAGGGTCACCCCAAGAACAGCTTCAAATCTGGGCAAGATGAGATTGGTGGCCCCTCTTAGTGCAAAGATTTAGAATGAAATGACCTGGGTTATGAATTTTTTAATGAGTTTCTGTCTGACTGTGCATATATGTGTTCAAGTGCACTTGCTCATTAGCTTGTGTTTGTGTAACTTTGCACATTTTCATATTCATGAGTCTGTTAGTGTGTGTGAATATATATGGTTGTGTCCCAATGTTCATGTGTATGTGTTCATGAGTGTGTTTGTGAGTGTGCACATACATGACTGTGTGCATGAATTGTGCATAGGTTCAAGAGTTGTGTATGATGGTGTGTGCATGTGTTCATGTGCCTATGTTTATGGATGTGTGTGACCAAGTGTATGTGACTCTGTGCAGCTATTCTTGTGTCTGGTTCATGAGTTTCTGTGTGAACGTGTGTATGACCATGTGAATATGTTCTTGTGCATGTGTTTTTGAGTGTGTGTGGACAAGCATGTGTATGACTGTGTACATGTTCAACTACATGTGCCCATGAATGCATGTCTGTGTTTGTGCACATGTACATTCCCTGAGGGGTACTGAGGGGATAAAGCAAGTTTGTAGAATAGGACTAAATGAGAAAGAATCTTCACCACAGCATCCCAGCTGTGGTGATATGTCAGTTTCTCCTGATGGGCCACTTGTGGGATTGTTCTCCAGTTCAGGCAGCAAATATTTGATGATGTGCCATTTCTGATAGATGTTCAATAAATACAAGATGAAGACTTTAACACATCTTTCCCCCTTCTACATCCCTATCCCCACTTCATCAAAAGTCAGCTGACTGAAAATAAAGATGGCTAGTTAAACATGCAAAATGGTGTGATGGTGCTTTTCTCCATCAGCCTTAAGGAAGGATGATTGGCAAATAGAAATTGTGCACACCCAAGGGGCATGGGTGGTGATGTGAAACATATTTGCACAGTGCATTCATCTCCAAAGTCAAATTGTGCATGGTAACTGTGCACAGGTGATGATTTGAAACACATTTACAGAGGTGACTAATGTGTGGTGCTACCACCTGCTGCAGATGAGGGGGGATGCCAGTGCAGGGCTGGGTGGTGCTTGAAGGGGTGCAGGTGAGGAGGGGTCCAGTGAGCAGGAGGACTCTGCCTCTCTCTCTCTCTCTCTCTCTCTCTCTCTCTCTCTCTCTCTCTCTGTCCCTTTTCCTCTCTCCACCTGTTTCTCTCTGCCAGTTTATGTCTCTCTGTCTCTCCACATCCTTGTTTCTCTGTCTTTGATGATGCCTGTGTCTCTGTCACCTCTCCATTGAAATAATGAAATGAAGTCTCCATATCTTTATTTCTAATATTCAAAATTCCAGCCTATTTTTGGGAGCATACTTAATTGCTATTGCAGTTCCCTCTATGGTAGAATGTTTCATTATACATTCATAAACAAACTTGTAAGGGTGAAATGTCATGAGCTGCCTATGCCCCAAAATACCAATGATGTGTTGTCAAAATTCTCTGTTGGCTCACGGAATCTTCAGTTTCTGTCTTCACTCTTTTGTCAGAGCAAATAAAATTGATCTGAAATCATTTGCTTCACACTGGGGACTGGAGTCACCATCCAGGTGCTGTCCTCCAGAATTTGCTGGAAATTATTCCTTAGGAATGTTCACCAATGCTGCAACCTCCTGCTTCCTATGTGTCCTCTAGACTCTCCTGGAAGTTGTCCCTTGGGAGTGTTCACCTGTGCTCTCACTCCCTGTCTGCCCATGTGTTGTTCTTTAGAATTTATCAAAAATTCTCACTTGGGAACATTAATCCATGCTGTCACCATCTGCCTTCCTAGATGCTGTTCTCCAGACAATAGTACAACCTCTCCCTTGGGTAAGTTAACCTGCACTGCCACCTCCTGCTGGCCCAAGTGCTGTCTTTCAGACTCTTCTGGATGTTGTCCTGTGGGGACATTAACCTACATTGTCACTTCCTGCCTTTTCAAGTGCTTTCCTCCTGTCTCTGCAGGATGCTGTACTTGGGAATGCTCTTCTCTGTATTTGTAGCATCCAGTTTGAGCAATAACCCTGCTCAACCTGCTAAATCAAGTTATTTCTCACCCTGGATATCTGACTAGATATCTTATTACTCTGGCCTGCCTTCAGCAAAAATTCTGTTCAGTTGGTTCAGCAAGAATTTTCCTTGCCCCTGATGTTTTCTCTTTCTAATTGTTCATCCAGTGACTCTCACTCTACTCCTTGACTTTAAACCCTCCCCTGTTCTTATTGTATTCATAGTTGAACCAAATCTCTGTCTTCCCCTGAAAGATCTCGGTTACCCAGGTTCCTAAACCTACTTTGATAGCCTCTCCTTGCATAAACTCAACTTTACAGTATTCAATAAGGGTCATGGGAAAATTTTTAGTGTTAATTCCCAAAAGAAATTGAGGATTTTGGAGGGTTGGTTCCAGAAGCCCTCTAACATTTGCAAATGCTCTCATCCTTTATTTAATATGTTATAATATCTGCATTTAATCTTTGCAAACCTTTCTGTATGCTTGAAATTAAATGTAAATGATTTATAATACATAATATTATGCAAATTCTATGTATTTTATTGTTTGAGAATGACAAAAATTCTGTACATTTTCAATATATATGAATTTTTCTTCTTTATTCTCTCTCCAGTTTATTTGAATGCGTGGATGTGGAACTCATTGATTCTGAAGGCAGACTGTACTTACATTCACAGTAAAATTTACACTTAGTATTATATTGCAAAATACATTTTACTATTATGCATACTAAAAAGAACAAATAAAAAATTTAAAAAAAACTTATTTACAAACTTTTATTTTTTAGTTGTTTATTTGCTTTTGGCAATGGGAATTGAACACAGGGGTGTTTTATCATGCTACATCCAGAGTCCTTTTTAGTTTTTACTTTTATGACAGATTCTTGCTAAATTGCTAAGACTGGCCTTAAACTTTTGATCGCCAAAATATCCATGAGTTATTGAAATTACAGGCATGCACCACTGTGCTTGGATATAGGCAAACATTTATGGTAGCATTATTTATAATGATCAGAATGTGGAAACACCTCAAATATCCATCAACCAATGAATGACTCATCAAAATAGATGTGGTATATTTATACAATGGAATATTTTTGAGCCCTTGGGGATATTTGGCAAAGTCTGGAGAAAGTTCCAATTTTGATTTCTCTGGGTATGTTACTAGAATTTCTGGTGGATAAGGCTTGAAATGCTTCTAAGTATCCCATAATGCCCAGGACAAGCTCCCATAACAAGGAAAGTTAAACATTATTTTCAACATCACATACCAGTACATGGCTAGGATAAAACTTGCTTTTTGGTCTATCATCAAAAATGAAAGAGCTACTTCTACTTGAAACAATGTTGCTGATCTCTTCGTAGTCTCCCCAAAGATTAGGAATTCTTTGAAAACCGACACTTATACAGAGAGTCTGACAGTAAAAAATAAATAAATAAAATAATATCAAAACAAACAAACAAATGAAAAAAAATTGTTGAGGGGCCTGCCCTTCTGGCATTGACTGCGGGAGCTTGAGGACATAGAAAAACCTCTCCAGAGATGGTTTCAGAGAACAGCATCTGCTTTATTGCACAGCAAAAATAGCTTTATAGATGACATGTTCCAATTTACAAATAGCAGTCATGATAGACCAGAGGTCATGAACAACATACTTGGTTTCTCCTCTGATTAGATTTTCCATTAGTGTAATCCCTTCATGTGCTGAATTTCATCATTGTTTTTTACTTCCTCTTCTTGAAATATTTTGCTGAGGATGTTTTGTAGTTTAGGCTTTCTAGCTGTAAATGAATTTTTTCCTGTATTTGCTCTTTTAGGTCATTCGTCAATTCACAGATCATTTAAATTATGAACCTCTGAACTCCTTCTCTGACATTTCATCAACTTCACTATTTATGGGTTCTGTGATTATAGCGTCCTGGTTTGTTTGGGGCACTTTCATCCCCTGTTTTTTTCATGTTGTCTATGTGTCTTTTTTTCTTGCAATGTGGATCTGAAATATTACAGTTTCTTCTCTATATTCTTGTAGTAACTGTGCAGATTGTCTTATCTCACCTTGATAATGGGCTTCCAGACCCTGCTGGTGTTTCTCAATAAATGTTACTGCATCCTGGATCTGGATCCTGCACAAGTTAGTTTGAATGGATCTGGGTCACTGGGCTTGACCTCCGTCAGTAGCCTGTTGGCTGGAAGGGCCAGTCCTGTTCCAGAGGCTAGGTTCTGGCAGGTGTCTGCTTCACTGGCTGGAGGGTGGATGGGGTCTACTGAGAGCCTGGGTCTCGAGCAGGCTGGTGTGGGTGATCTGGGCTGGATCTTGGCTTCTGCAGTAGTCTCCTGCTCAGAAGGGGTGGTCCTGCACCTGAGGCTAGGCTCCAGAGGGTGTCTGCCCCACTGGGGGATGGGTGGACTGGGCCTCTGGTGAGCCTGGGGGCACCAGGCCAGTATTTTTTCTTCTTGAAAGTTGTTTTGTTTTTGGAGAACCAAGATGGCAGCATGTGATTTTTGATTGATTTGTTTTTGAGTCACAAAAGTGGTGCTTATTTATTGTGTTATGTTGTTATAAGCAATAAATAAATAAAAACAAAGAGGTCTGTCTGGTAAGGGAATGGAGAAGTTCCAGGGTACTTTGGAGAAGCCTACTGGATGAGCAATATCTGAAAACAGGTGAGAGTTATTGATGAAAAATTGAGGAAAATGCCCAACCCTTTCCACACCTATAAGGAAAGAAGAGTAAGCTGTGAAGGTGCACAAATAAACAGTCTGTGCACCATCAATGGCTAATGTAGTTAAAGAAAAAATTAAGAATATAGAAGGCTGGGAGATATCTTGATGTTTCTCCTGATCTGTTCACATTTTTTAACCAACACTTTGACATCACCCTAGGTTTTTGGATGTTGTTGTTTCTTTGACATGGATGATGCTTTCTCATCTTGAGAGTCATTTGTTGCATCAGGAGAATAAGCCATCAAGTGTTGCACAAGTCTTGCTGGGATCCAGACTGGTTGGCCTCCATTTTCTGAGAAGACACGAGCAAAACCTTGCTCTAGGTTAATAAAGGGATGATGGTTGCCATTGTTGTTTCTGAGGATCTTTTCAGACCACTTGTGGTTACTGTGAGAGGCTTTTTAATGGCTCCCAATTTTTCTGTTATGAGGTATGGTTAGCATCATCAAATTTCAAAAAAATGTAAGATAAATAAAGCCATATTGGTTAATGTATGAGGTATTGCTTCAGTTAGCAAGGGATTTCTCCTTTAAGTTTTGTGATTTGAGCCATACGATTTTGATAGGCTCCCTCAACAATGGCTTGTCTTTGGGGGTTATAAGAAATTACAGGAGAATGTTTAATGTTCCCTGTGCACAGAACACAGCAAACCTTTTGGAAGTATAAACTGAACTATTGTCTATTTTTACATTGTGTAGGATACATTTTGTCACAATGCATTTGAGCATATGTTGAATGACATTAGTTTTTTCCCAGCTATAGGAGTAGCTATAAGTAGTCCAGAAAATTTGCCAATTGTGACAGGCAAGTAGTTTATTTTACCAAACAAGGTTATGTGTGTATCATCTATCTGCCATAAAGATAATGCCTTTAAACCCCATGGATTGACTCCTCCAGGTTGTAAGGGCCCTAAAGGCAAGAGGAAAAGGCACAACTTTTACAAGTTATCACTGTTTAGTTTGTTAGATACTGAGTGTAGGAAACAACTGTTTTAAGGATGTGGGCTGATTGATGGAACTGAGCATGTAGCTCTTTTGCAGATTCCCAGTCAGTGACAAATGTACTTCACATGTCTTGATCTGTTAAATTATTAAACTTTGAGAGAAGGCAAGGAAAAACTGTATGTTATGAATCCAGCCTAATTCCATTTTAAGATTAGGGGCCTTTTGTCACAAAGTCATGAAAAGTTCATTTCTGTTTTAATGTAAAATACTAAGATTTCTATTTGTCCTGACCACACTTTGATATTTTAAACTTGCCTGGAACTCCTGCCTGTGCTTTGAAATTACTTCTGCCTTGCTCTCCCTGACCAGATAACAACCCTCTCTAAAAATCTTAGCTGATCCTCATTAAGTCTGATATTGGAATCTGAGTTTACTCCCTACTTTGAGATGTTAAGACATGTAGATCATTAACCTGCTGCCTTTGTATTATGCTTGCCAGGACCCTGTCAGCTATAAGCTCCCAAGATATCTATGTTTTAACTTTTTATGTTATAAAAACTTCCCTGCTCTTAGACCAGACACTGTCCTCTGGCTCTACTCTTATGTGAGGCAGTCACTGATCAGCTCTCTTGTGTACATAATATAAGCTTGCTTTAATTTGGTTTAAATTAGAGTAAGTTGTTCTTTCTTTGCATCCTGGGTTTAACATATGAGATCTGATATGAGTGATGAACAGTTAGTACATTTTTCAAGAACTCTTTGAAGAGAATGAAGGAGTATATCCAAAGTTGATTTTTCTTTGGCTTAAAATAAAGACAACCTGGCTATAAGTTGGGCACAGTAGACACTATCAGTAAGGATACATATAGCTTGTGAGGTAGCTTTAATGGCCCAAGTGATTGCCTGTAATTCTAATAATTGAGGTGAGGCTGATAGTTCAGGTTTTGTATTCATCCCTGGTAAGATTATAAATAAGAATTAATAGGCCACCAGAGTAACTGGCATCAATAAATGTAAAGTTAGCTTCAGAGATTTGTTTATCACAAATTATCTTTAAAAAATAAACTGTTTTACCAAGTAAAGCTTGGATAGATTTGCAATGAGGTAAATGATTATCCAATTTTCCTGGAAAATTAATAATTTAATCCTAAAACAGGATATTTTATTTTAGGTGGAGGTTTACTTCCTGTTTGGTTAATGGCAAGACAAGTTTATCAGGTTCTATCCCAAATAATTGAAGAGTCCTGGTATGTAGTTGCAATACCATCAGACAAAACACATTTAATTGGGAGGTAATTTTGGTAGAAAAAGCAGTAGAAAGATGCACCCATTCTAAAGGGCTACTTCATTCCTCAAAAAAGACCAATGAGAGTAGGTGAGGTATCTAGAACTATAGCAATAATGTTTTTGTTAGGATCCCATTGGCTAAGATGCAAATTAGAAAGCTGATTATTAACCTTTTGTAAGGTTTTTAAGCTTTAGGAGTTAATCTTCTTAAAGACAAAGGGGATGAATCACATTCCAAACATTTGTACAGGAGAGTTAGAGCCCTTAAAGAACCTGAAGAAATGGCCTAAGCCAATATCTGTCTCCTAAAACCTTTTGTAACTAATTTAAAGTAATGGGAGATTTTATGTAAATGTTTGGAGCCTGTACTGAGATCTCTGCAGGAGTTAAAATGACTCACACAAAGTGAAAATGTGTTCACTTCTGAACATTTTCTGGAGCTATATTTAAGTTAATTTTTTTAATTGCTAATTTAATTTGTTGGAAGGTAGAATCTAGGTCTTGTGTAGAGGGGTACTCTAAAAGAATGTCACCCATATAAGGAATAATCATGAGGTCTGGTACCTTTAAGAAAGGCTCCAAGGCCTGGAATACATAATAGTGACAAAAATAGAACTGGTTTTCATGTCTTATGTTAAGCCTAACATTGCCATTTCTGACATGGGACAGCTTGATTTAGTATATGCAGGAGGAGTTGACTCCTCTAGAAAGCACTGTTGCAACATCTGTGACAAAGAAGGATATAAAGACGTATAGCTAAAGAGAAGACTCCTTGCTCTCTCTACATTCTTGCTCCTGTTCTTTCCCCATTTCTGATTAAATCCCAACATCTCGCATCAGATACCCCTTTTCTTCTACATCTATGTTACCCTTCTTTTGCTCACCCCCTGGCACCAGCACTATCTATTGTTCTTGTTTGGTTTCCACATTTTCCTTCTGATCTTCTCTTGCCGTAGCTATCTTTCCCAAACAACAGTGAGCCACTGCTGCAATCTCTTCTCCAACTACGAGTGAGCCAATAACAACTAACAAAATGACATAAAAGGAATTTGAGACTTGTTTACGTGTTTGCAACTCCTGCCAAGGAGCATTGTGCAGAGACAGTCAGTTGCCAGAAGTCAGTATGGAATATTCCTTCAAAAGGAAACCATAAATTTGTAGCTACAAACTCTTGCCTAAAAGTCTCTAATTCCTCATGGTTTACTTTTACACCCTGGGCTTTTAAAAGCTGTTGTGCAACTAGTAGATAAACACATTTATGTGAACCAGGTAAATTACTCATTGCCATGACCCTTACCTGTTTTGAGCTTTGAGTTTCATTATGGCCAGAGAATCCCTCAAGCAAAGTCACCTGAATATGCAATGTTTGAACACCAGAAAGCTAAGGGGCCTTCCCTTCAAACGTCTACTGTGGAAGCTTGAGGGCATGGAAAAAAACCCTCAAGAAATGGTTTCAGAGAACAGCATCTGCTTTATTGTACAGCAAAGAGAGATTTATAGTGGGTTTGTGCCAATTTAAATATAATAGTCATGATAGGCCAGAGGTGATACACAACATACCATCTTATGGGAGTTCAGACACTAAGAGTCTAGAAACTGACATGTCGGCTGACCTTGCACCAACAGGGGAATAACTCTTTGTCAAAAGAGCAAGGAAATTCCACTTGCCAGTGTTCAGACAGCATTTTCTCCAAAAACATAAGATTCTATGTTAAAAAAAATAAGATTCTATGCTGCACAATGAGCAAGATAAGCATTCCTCCATGTAGGTTCAAGGTAAGGCCTTGCAACAAAAAATGAAACAAACAAACAAAAAAATCTGTAAAGACTTACTTGGAACTAAGGCCTGTTTATCTGAACCTCTTCTCTACTCTCTTGAGTACCTGGAATTATTTCTTGTAACAAAATCAGTAATACATGTTTATTGGTCATAGCACACACCACCTTCAAATAGTTAAAAGAAAAAGATGACTTGTAAAGGGGGAAAAGTACACTAATGAAAAAACAAAACTATACTAACCTCCTATCTTCACCATCATTATTCTGCATAGTTTTAGTGCAAGGGCCTTTATTATATGCTGGAATATTTGCTCTTGTCCCCTCTTGGCTTTCCACCTCCCTGGAACACCTTTTAAATGAATGCTTGATTTTCAGGCTTAACCCTTTATATTCCAAAAACTCAATTCTATGATTATTTCAACGAAATTGATGCAACTGCATTAAAATAGGTTGAAACTCATCATCCAGAGCTTATATATTTATTTTAATGTACTTATAGTCTTATAATCATTACATATCACTTAATTATATGTTATATACTGTATTTAGGTTTTTATAGGTGTTCCATATGTGGGACGTTGGGACATTGTTTCTCTCCCTTCTTTGTTCTGAATAAACTTGTAGAACTGCTATAACATTTACATGATTTTTGTGCATTTTTGTGTGCAAGTGGGTTGGTGTCTGTTGGCGCCCTCTTCTGGCCTAGGGCCAACACCCATCGTTGAAGCACTGTGCAGGTGTTGAACACATCCAGCACTGGCTCTTTCCCAGTTTGGCTGATACATGTTCCAGTAGTCCTCCCACCAAAGTCATAAAGGCTAGTAAATGATTTTGCATTCCATCAACACTCTGATAGCACTCAGCCTGTCTCCATCGCCTTCCATTTCCAAGAAGTGGTTCTCCAGATTCCAAAAAGAGGAAAGTGACCCTCTTGTAGGTTCTGTGCCAGTCCACCAACCAAACATCCTTCTGCACCTTTAAAATGGGGTGAGGACCCAGGAGGTGTGGAATAGTGGAAGACATAGGTGGCTCACCCAACCACACGGGACAGTCCTGGAAAGGGTGGTCACCAGAAGTGAGTATGGAATATTCCTGCATGTAATTGAACATTTCCCTGGATGTGCTTCTGAGGAGTTAATCATTTTGAAAAAAACAAATTTAACTTTTTCAACGACATTACTCCTGAATTTCTGTGTCATTTTTTAAATGGAAGTTAGAAAGTCAAATTTAAGGAACAGGGCTGGGCTTTGGCTCAGTGGTGAGCACTCACCTGGCACATTTGAGGTGCTGCATTCCATCCACAGTACTACATAAAAATAGTTAAATTTTTTTAAAAAATTAAGGCACAACTAATGACTTTCTGTGCCACAATATAAATTTTATCCCAATTGCTCAATTGCCTTAGGAAACAGATGTTTTGACTTCATGAATTTTTTCATTCGCAGCTAAGTACATGATCAAGATTTTTTTCTTTGCTTATCCCCTCATGTATTTACAGTAGCACTGGGAAGGCACAGTATATGCCAATCAAGAAAGATTGAATAAATTAATGAAAATGTGGTAGTTTGGTTACAAATATGTCACTAATTTTTCACAAACTTCCTATGTTTTTGTGCTTTGACTTGACACATTCTGTCATCAAGATAATATCTTATATACCCTCAATTTTGGACTGACCTTGATATGGGTCTTCTTGGCCAAGAGAGTAAGATTACTCCATTATTTAATTACCAAAATTATTCCTCTAACTTTTGAAGACTTCATAGCAACATGAGGAAAGCCCTGATGGAGGGTGAGAAAATATTTAGTTTCCAAGCCTGATTCTCAGACCCCTTTAGAAAATCTGTAAGCTACCTAATGCCCTTCAATAAATGTTTAATTTCTGTAACAAAGTCTTCTGACAGATACTTGAAGTACAAATTTTGCATCTTATTTGAAGATATTTTAAGACTATCAGTGGACCATGCATAATTTGGTTCTTTTAGAATACATAGGTACTAACACATGATAGTGACAGATGGCGATGTCAAAATTTAATGAATATTGGAGTCATATGGCTTCTTAGACTGAAGAATCAACTTTGAGTAGAATGAGCAGTCTGTTTGGCAACTCCCTACCTGCCCATTAAGAATTAGGTAGTGTATTTCCTGTACTGAACATAGGCAGGACCATGACCAATTGCATAGGTGGTAAAGATGCTTTGTGACTTCCAGGAATAAATCAGATAATGGACACACCTCTGCCTTATGTCCTGAGATGCCCCAAGCCACCATGAAAGAAGTCTGGCTACCCAAAGACCACATGCTGCAAGGGAGCTGAGACCATATTGATGAACCATATTAAGTGATCTCACTAACAGACCTAGCTGAGGAATCAGCTGTGAGACACAATCTGTTGTTTTGTTTTTTTACAAAAATTGACACTTGCATTGTTTGGTTTTCCCTTGACTTTCTTGCCATGATTTTATTACTGGAGGAAAGCTAACTCTTGCCTGGCCTTACCTTACTTGGCCTTGCCTTGCCTCTTTGTGGCATGGCTGCTGAGAAGGTAAGCCTTGCTTAGCCTTGTCTAACATGACCTTGACTTGTCCTTCCAGCCTTATCATAGCTTGTGCATCAGGGGAAACCAAAGTGGGGGAAAAAAGCCAGATTTGCCTTTCAGCCAAAGCAGAAAAAAAAAAGCTAAACTTGCCTTGCCTTATTTTTTTTCTCTTTGATGTCCCTTGCTGTGATTGAGCTATCTAAAAAAAGCCAATCCTTCCCTGGTCTGGCCTGCCATTTTCACAGCTTGGTTATGAGGGAAGCCAGGCTTTGCCTGGCCTCACCTTGCCTTCTGTATCAAGAAAGCCATCCCTTTCCTTTGCTTGCTTTCCTTCCTCTCCTTACATTTCTTCTCTTGCATTGCCATGGCTTGGCTATTGAGGGGAAAACAAGCCTTGCCTTGCTATGTTTTTGCCTTGCATTGCCTTGGTATGGCTGTCATTGGGAAGCTATTTTTGTCTCACTGTTCCTGTCCTTGCCCTTAGCTTTTCTATGAAGAGGAAGCCAAGCCTGTTGATTAGACATGCATTCTCTGAGAGGGAATTGCACTTATCTCTCTAGAATGTATTTTTCTTGTTTTATAGATTCACTTCACAGATGTTATAATTAGATTTTTTCCACTTCCATTCATTTGTACAACTTTTATGCCATTGAATTTTTGATATTCATGTTTTTCCAAATAAATAAAACATTTGAGACTTTCATGTTAGAATCCTGTAGTCCAGAACATATTTAAAAACCTTAAAATCTAATGATCTGGTCCTTAAATTTAGCTAGAACTCAGCTATTAACTTATACTGTCTGCTTGTCCATCTAATGGTAGTTTATAGTCCCCTTTCTGATATAATTCATCCATTTATATTTGTCATCAAGTTTTTGTGTGAAATTTAAAAAATGGTCCTTCTTCTTGATTCTCAAGTGAGTTGCTATTAATCACCTGCCATATTCTCTTGTGATTTTGATGAATTTATTCATTGAACTCAGTGGCACTCTTCCATCAAGCTCCATCCCCATCTTTTTTATATTCTAATCTGACACAGAGTCTCATTGTTGCATAGGGACTGGCTAAATTGCTGAAACTGGCCATAAATTTGTGACCTTTCTGATTCTTCCAAGTAAAATCACTGGGACAAATGTATATGTCAATTCTTCTTTTTGTTAAAATATCTTTAACTGGACTGTCATTATTATTCTTTCTCATTACTAATATTAAAGTTTCACTTGCCTTCTATTTTTACTTTATTTATGGTTGGGAAGCTGAGCACAGTAGCTCATGCCTGTAATCCCAGCCTGGTAGAGGTGGAAGGAAGCAGAGCATTCTAAGTTGGAAGCCAGCCTGGGAACTTAGTGTCTCAAAATTAAAACTGGTCATTTAAAAAGGAAAGTGTGTACAGCTCACTGGTGGAGTACCCATGGGTTCCATCCCCAATATTGGGGGTCAGGAAGATTGAGAACCACAAATTTAATGATCATTTGCATTTTCATATTTTTGATCTATCCCTGAATATATAATTTATTGTAATTTGTTTTTCATTGTTATTAGTATTTCTTAATATTTTCAAAACTGAAGTGTTTTGTCATTTTTTATTAACAGAAACACTAAGAAATCTCATTTTCTAGGCCCCTCAGTTTTTACAGGATAGCATGGCTCTGTCTTCTGCCTTTTCGGTAGGAGTGCTTCTTGAACTAGTTTGCCTTTGGTTGAGAATTTCAGATTAAATCTTCTTTCTCCTGGTGGCTTCACCCAGGGGAAGACCTTCACCAGAGGGCTTCTGCACCCTTTCTGGGGACACACTCTCTTCAGACATTAGATTTCCAGGCAAAGAGCTATGGGCTTCTGTCAGAAGTACATAATCTCTTCCTCCACCTGGTGTCTTCACTGTAGGTTCTTTGGTGTTCACTGGTTTTTTCCTCTTTCTCAGTGTGCCTACTTATAAATAACATGACACCGGTTCTGTGTCACAGGAGACAGAAAACAGTCCCTGAAAATCCAGAATGTTGGAGCTACATTCTCCTCTTCTCTGACCCCAAATGGGAAAAACTGAGAAATGGGCAGTTTCTCCTGATCATACAAATGTGTTAACTTGGGGGGAAAGCTGATCTTTGGGAAAGACAACAGCTTTCCTTCCCCATTCAGCGAGGTAGTACTTGGCTTTGCCCTCTATCTCCAGTTCTTATTAGTTTTACTACACCTATTTGGCTTGGTATTGGGGCTGTATAAATACATTTATGTGTGGTTGTGGGAAAGAGAAGTCATTTGTATAGCTGTTTGTGTGGAGTCTAAACTCCCTTCAGCCAGTTGGAAATTCTTGTTTTTAGAAATTGAAATGTTTCATTGATGAATGAGTAATTATAAATATTAAGTGCATGAAGTTATGTTTAGATGTGTTAAAAGTGAAATTCAATGGTAAATTTGGGAAAAGTAATTCTTGGAGGTATGCAGGAAGAGAAAACCACAAGAGTGAGCTTCACAAATGAATGTAAGACTTGAGATATCGCTTGGTGGTTGAGCATGTCCTGGGTTTGATCCGGAATATCACCAAAAAGAGGAAAAAAAAAAGAAAATTGATTTGATTTTAAGTCGGTGTCAACAGATCCTCCATTGAATGACATTGTATCTAAGTGGTATAATGGAGAATAATATGATTTTGTTCTTCTTTAACAGTATTTTTCAATCTTTACATAATGATCATATGTAACATTTTGAACATTTTTAAAATTTCATATGTAACACCAAAAATGCTAAAAGTATTAAGTAATGAATTCATAAAAACTTAAAGTCTTAAAAATTTCTTCCTAATTTATTAGATAAGCTAATTATTAGTTTTCTCATATTTAAAGATAACAGAGGGCTGATGTTGTTCCTCAGTGGTAGAGCACTTGTTTAGCATGCGGAGGCACTGGGTTTGATCCTCAGCACTGCATGTAAATAAATAAAAAAAAATCCATAAACAACTAATAATAATATTTTAAAAAGATAACAGAATAAGTTTTAAGGGAAGATATGCAAAGTACTTATTCATATTAAAATGGTGAATTCAATAACAAAACATATGAGGGCAAATTCAGAAAATATTCTTTTTTAAAATTCTGGTTTATTGTTGGACAATCAGAAAAATACTCTTATTTCATAAACTGAAAAATGATGTAGTGCATATAAAGTGTGTTGTGTATACAAAGGAAAATGACATGCATTCAGGTCACCACTGAAGTTTCACTGCATTAGCAGCACATTGGACCAAACAAATCAAGACTAAATACAGCATTTAGCCTGTTTTGGCAAATAAAGTATTTCTGTTGTTTTCTTTTGCCATGCTGGGATTTGACCTCAGGCTTCATATATGCTATGCAAGTACTCTACCACTGATCTATGCCCTCTTCCCATTAAAATATAGTTTTATTGGAATGCCATCAGGCATTCAGTTATTATATATTGCAGATTTTAGGCTATGACCACAGAGAACTTCTGATCCTAAAGCCTAAAGTCTTCATGATGTGGTCCTCTGAAAAAAAATTTTGCAAATTCCATTGATATAATTTTATATCACCAAATATATTGACAGCTTGGTGGAACATGGATCCCTATGTCCAATCCACAAGAAGAATTCAGGTTAATTTGAGAGCCAAATATTTGAGCATTTATCCACTGGTAATGAAAATTAAAATCTAATTATGAATAAAATTTCTGTAACCAAGTGGAATGCCAGTGTGGCAGGCAGCTTCTTTCTGCAATTTGGCAAGTTGTTAGAACTATTAGAACAAAATGAACTTAAGATGTGTTAACAAGCTAAGTGCTTTAAATATGCTTTATATTTGAAATAATACATACTGTATAAATCTCACCTCATTTTAAAAAATGACTACATACCACATTATTTACAGATGTAAAATCAGAATTATGAAGAATATTTAGACTATTTCTAATTCAAAAGAAAATCCTATAATATTCTTTACATTTGTATATGTAATATATTAGTATAAAATATTTTTATATATGAATACATACATAAAAAATTAGGATAAATACAAAAGATCCTTCTTGCATGTTTTCTATATAAAATATACACATTGTGGGCTGGGGTTGTGGCTCAGTGGCAGAGCACTTGCCTAGCATATGTGAAACACTGGGTTTGATTCTCAGTAAAGAAAAAAAAAAGAATACATATTTGTATGTTTAAATATGATAAATGTTCTTAACACAAAAACCCCAAAGGAAATAATGACAACCACCACAAATACTGGTCAGATATTTCTCCTCTAACAGAAAACAGAGCCTCTAGAAAAAAATGACTAATCCCAGCTCTGGAACAAGAAAATAAATGATATGCTTGAAACATTTTTTTGTGTAAGAAAGACAAAATTACACCAGGATAAATGGGAACACATCAAAAATATGTAAAGTCAGCTTGAAATGGCAGCTGCTGTTCATTTCTGGGGTATGTGAATACCAGAATAATAAGCTTTTTCTTCTTGCCCACTTTTGTTTGGTTTTATATTTGTTTATGTGGAATCAATGAAAATAATCATTTGGCCATCACCATAGTAATAATTTGAGACAAGGAGGAATCATCAATAAAATATTAATTTTAGTGGGTAAAATTTTAAGGACCAAGCATATATATACAAAATATTTATAAAAAAAAGGAATATAAAGGGTAAATAAATACTATGTTTATCATTGGCCAATGTGGCAGATACTACTTAACCAAATAATTAGTCAACACTAAACAGTGTTGAAACCAAGTGTCCCTACATACCTCCACAGTTTCTTGTGTCTGTGTAATTGAGGCCCAAGATATTTGCTTACTTTTAAAAGTAGAGGCTAACTCTAGATCCTAGAGAATGCCCACCATTACTAGAGGCTAATCACAGTTTGTGACCATGTCTGTCAGTGCTGCCTGAATATGCTGTATTATAAGAACTAAGCATTGCATGCATGATGGTCTTCCTCTAGTGGGATAACCTGAATTCACTCATGAGAAAACATCATATGATCCTAAACTGAAGGAAAATCTACAGAACTACTACTGAAATACACCATTCAAAATCATAGATGTCATGAATAGCCCAGAAATACTCAGGAACTGTCCCAGATTTTAAAAAAAGACAGAAGAAATAAGACCACTGGAAACAGTAAATAATTGATATTAAAATTTTCCAAAATTGGATTTGTTTTGGTTCAAAGACAATTTTTGAAATAACTGGCAAGTTGGAATAGATTTGTAGAGTAGCTATTCATAATATAATTTCCCTATTTTGATTATTGCACAATACTTATAGAAGGTAATTTCTCATTTTAATAAAATGTCAGTATTTAGGAATAAAAAGAAATGTGCATCTTGCAAATGGTTCAGAGATAAAAACTGTTATGTACCTATACTTATCTAGAAGTGGAGAAGAAGAGATGAAACAAGTTAACAAAATAATAACATTTGAGGAATATTTCCTAGGAATTCTTTGCACTACAGTTATAAATCTTCTATAAATCTGAGATTGTCAAAATTGAACATTTCTGAAAGAAAAATAAATCTTAAAAATATTAACAAGTAACAGCATACTCAATAAAATAAACCATAAATCTGTATAGGTATAATTAAATGAATAAATTTAGTGGTGGATTATTAATAAGGATATTAATAGTCTCAAACTATCTCCCCACAAAAATATTAATCAGAAAGTAAAATCCTGCAAAAAGCACATTAATGACCAATATTAACATCAGCAGTAATGAGGATATTATAAGTCTTATGATGTGATTCAAAGAAAAATTACAGAATTGATTCTGTGATACTCTTGCCACAAAACATGTAATCGAGTTCCAATCATAAAGAAATGAGAAAATCCATCTTAAGCAATTCTACATGCTTTCTCCCTGCAAAGATTCAAGGTCATAAAAGTTAAGAAAAGACTTAAGAAATATTTAAATCTGAATGCACCTGTAAAATACAACAATTTAATTTCATGACTCTGAATGAAATGTTTTCTTATAAAGGACAATATATCAGGCTACTAGAAAAATATGAAAATAATCTTATGATTTAAGTGGTTGAAGGCATTATGATAGAATGTATTAGTATTGATTTGAGAAACATCATTTGCTTAATGTTTTTTTTTTTTTTTTTTTGCTTTTTTCTCTTTATACAATCTTGGAAAATAATAGTGAAGTTGCAGATTCTAATATAAAATACTTTTATCCACTGAAAAATTTTAAAGTGAATTGCTAACATATGCCATCTTTCATAATATGTTTAGTATTTCCTACAAGTCAGAACATGCTAGATAACAATATAAACTTCATAATAAAATGGATATGATTAACAAGTATGCTGTTATGTGTTAATATTTTAAAAATTCATTCAGAATGAATTAAGGTAGTATTTTAGTTATCTAGCATGTTCTGACTTGTAGGAAATTCTAAAAATATCATGAATGATGGCATATGTTAGCAATTAAATTTAAAATGTTTCAGTGGACAAAAGTAATTTATATTAGAACCTGCAACTTTACTATTATTTCCCAAGATTGTATAAACAAAGAGAAAATGCAAAAAACATTAAGCAAATATTGTTAATTACTAGGAAGAAATCTTAAGTCAGTGCTTCAAATTAAAATTATAAAAATTTAAAGATTATATGTTTGATGGCAATATAATAATTCTAATACATTAATACATTAGTGAATACAGTAACTGGCATACCAAACTAATGTTGCCTAATTCTCTGGACCCATATTCAGTGATACTTTTTTTACAATACAAATAATCCATCATTAATGTGATATTTAGATCCACCAAATTAGTGTTCACCATTTGGTTGTTGAATGAAGCTTAAATGCTGGCATTTAGACAGTTTGAAAACATATCTCAATAAAAAGTGGTTTGCACTTGCACTTTAAATTTTCTTACAGATGTAAATGATTTTCATATTTTGAGAATTTCATTATATATATATATATAATACACACATACATTTCAATTAAGATTTTACATCACACATTTCATCAAACACTTCAAACAATATATCAACAGTCTGAAAAACACAATATTAGCTTTCATATTTGTTTTTTTCTTAAAATCTTTGTATATACTTATGATGTTTCCAAAAATAGATCTTGTCTTGGCTTATTAGTAATTCTTAAGAAGCTTCCATGGTCAAGATTCAAATTCTGCAGCAAGGGGAGAGAAAAAGAAATTATAAGATTTTATAAGTATGAATCAGTGAAGAAAAGTTGAGAACTTTTCATTGTTTATAAGAATAAAAAATAGATATGTATGTCCACAATACAAAATTACTATGAAATGCAATATGCCCATATTTTCATACACAGTTATCATTATTACTGAGTATTAGAGCTTTAGTTTCTTTACCCCTTATGCAAAATTTGACATCCATATGCTAGGGTATTCTCCAAGCACTAGGATGATAACATGGAGATGATAATGGACACCCCTCAACAGTCATATACCATAGCTTGAAAAGCAGGCAAGCAGGCAATTTCCATACAGATTCATTGGCATTATGACAGAGATAAAACAGGATACTACTGGAATAGTTAGAAGGGACTTCTGTCCCAAATTTGTGTCAGTGTTTGAGGTCCTTCAGTGGAAGTAATATGTGAGTTAACACCTGAAGGAAAAGGAGAAATTGTGACAGGAAGGGAAGAGATGCATGCAGACAATGAATGAGAAAGAACACTTGTGGAATCACCAGTGGTGCAATGTCACTAGAATCCAGAGCAAAGAGACAGTACAGAAAATGAGAAGAGATAAAGCTAAATAACCTGACAAGAATCCAGTTGATTTGGGTATTTTAATTTTGGGCTAAGAAATTTCAGACTTTTATTTTGAGGGCAAAATGTAAACTAATGTCAGAGTCATGACAGGGTATTTTAAATGCTTGACTAGGTCAGTCTGGGCTTTTGGCCATAAGCCACAAAAATGGGTGAAGCCATTTTTTTCCCACAGAAGACTTTGAGTGTACAGGCTGACAGTTTCATAGTGAGGTAGAAGTGGGAAAAAAAGGAAGTTTCAAACTTAAGATTTTTCATTTGTTGATTTTCAGACTTGAAAAAAAAAACACAGCTCTTTAATTGTAATTAATTTCTTCTCAGAAGTTATGACCAGCATTTTTGAAGCATTTGGCTCATTATAGGTGTGCACTTGATGAGAAATTTTTGAAAATACTTGCAACTCTTGCATAAGTATTACCATGTAGAGTGTCCTTTATATAAAAGCTGTTCTCTTACTAATTTCCCAAAGAGGGTCTAAAATAGGTTACTGAACACAATAAGTATGTTGTAGTGATAACAATAAGGTGATGTCCAATGCCTTTACACTTTTGATGTGAAAACAAATAATTTTGATTGACAGAATTCCCATTTCTGTCTTTTTTTCAGGGAAATTATTTTAAACAAAATTTTTACTGGTGCATTAAATTATACATAATAGAGGAATTATGAAATATTCACAGATGCACATAAAATAATTTGATTACTCTCTCTAGTGTTTTTCTCCTCTCCTCTTCTCCCTTTATCTTTGAAAAAATTTGCAGTGATTAAGAAGACATATCTTTGTGTCTTAATAGAAGAGTGCTTTTGAAACTCTCTGATTAATGGTACCATGATAATACAAATTAATGTTCCACAAGGAAATCTAGAACTATTAAATTTTTAAATAAACTAGCTTAGGAATAAGTAAAAAAATAAACATCACTTTCTCACAGAAATACTATGGGAAAAGAATTGCCCCTCAAATCCCTTTGCATTGTGTCTACATTCACATGCATTTTTTGTAAATGGTCAATTATCTCATTTTTCTGTTAAGAACTAATAGGAACAACTTATACATTCATCATACATAACAACTTTCATTATCTTTTTGTACATAATCATCCAATTTTATGATTCTGAAGCACTTCAAACCTGATTCTGATTTTTTTTTCAGAAAGATATTTATGTAAGAAACTGAAAAAAATACATATATAATTACATTGTCATTTATGTATTAAAAACTATTCTTTCTGTCACAATTATTTGACTGCAGCATTGTTTTGTAAAGTTTAGATTTGTTCTCCTATGATTTTTTTAGGTCAAAATGTCAAATAAAAGAATAAGATTGAGGCCACATTTAACATGGATGTGCACGGCTTTACTGTGAGTTAAAGAAGATCATCAAAACACCATGGAAGCAGGGTGTAGTGGTACATGCCTATAATCTCAGTGGCTCAAGAGGCTTAGACAGGAGGATCCCGAGTCCAAAGCCAGCCTCAGCAACTGTGAGTCTCTAAGTAACTCAGTGAGACCCTGTCTCTAAATAAAATACAAAATAGGTCTCAGGATGTGACTTAGTGGTCGATTTCCCTTGAGTTCAATCCCTGGTATAAAAAAAACTAAAATGATCTAAACCAAGGTGCAATGAAATGGGTATTCTAACAACAATGACATGCAATGAAAGCAAGATGCTACCTTTTATTTGTTTCTTTTTCAAGCAGATATTTCATTGTTGTAATATTACCCCTGATCAAAAAATGGTCAAATATTATAGAAATATGTTCAAATGGGTTCAAAATACTTGAATATTGTTTTTCTTGCCAGCTCTTAAAAATATGGCTTATCACAGTTGGAATAATATTTGATTCACCCAAATGAAGTCTTAATATGAAGGAAATCACATGGTTGTACTGAAGGGCTCCTTTTACATAATGCAACCCTAATCTTAACTTTAACCCTAACCCAACCCAACCCAGGGAGTTAGGGACAGCACTCAGTGTGGAATAGTGGAATGAATCTGATCAAATTTTTCTGTGTATGCATATGAACATATCACAGTTAATTTCACCTTCATGTATATCCATATTTCATAATTAAAAAAAACTAAAAATAAGTATAACATAGATTAGAAGAGCAGAAGAAAGAGAACACAGGGAGGAAGCAGGGGAGATAAAGCAAAAGTACTGGTCACTGAATTAGAGCACATTATATTTCATTCTTGTTTAATTAACCTCAATATTATGTATAAATATCATGTATAAATATTATATATATATATATATATATATATATATATATATATATATACATATATATATATTAAAGATTTTCATCAAATAAAATAATTTCAAAAGTTGCCATAAGAGTAAGTAGAGGGATTGTGGCTCAGTGATAGAGTACACATGTGAGGCACTGAATTCAATCTAAACAAAATAAAGGTATTGTGTTCATCTACATCTAAATAAATTATTAAGAAAAAATAGTAGGTGGAAATTCTCAGTAAAGTGGGCACAACACTGAAAAGAATCAAAATAGAGAGAGTGCATGCAATCATGAGTTTGTAATTTCTCTAAAGAAGTGCACATATTTGTAGGGGTCTTCAAACTTGCAATTAAAGTAATGTAGGTGAAAGAGAGAAAACAATCAGAGATGTGTGACTTTGCAGGTAACAATGCTGCCTTCTTGAAAAACTCTTTTTGGAGGATGCCATTATAAATATTGGTATTTTAAAGATAAATATAGCAGATGATATATACTTTAGTTTATTTGACTACCAAAGCTATTTTACTATGTTGAAGTATATTAAATCATCATCGTTTCCATAAAAATATGCAACTAGAAAATTTTAGTAAAGCTAGAAAGATCCATATTTAGTGAACCAGTTCAAGGACTTAAAGAACATTCTTTGAAGATCTTTTCAAGCATCTACTACCTCCACATGTATATTCTACCTAGAAAAATTACCTAGATAAATTAAGCATTTGGCACTGAGAGCAAATGCTTAATTCAGAGCAACAACCACTGGTGCAGAACAAGGTAGCTAGGTTGGTGATCAAGATGAATTGTAGCTGCTTCCAAGAAAGATGGCCCATTAATTTTTTACCAGGGCTTCAGGAGACTCCTGTCCATTTATTCTGTCATTCACAGGCCCCAACACTGATTATCAGAATATTTTTAACCACTTTGCAAGTTATACTTTCCTTCAATCCTGTGATGATCTTTCCCTTTATCACAAGCATGACAATGTAGAGAGAGAAAACTATACATAACATTTTGTCTCTAGGTACCATCTAAGGATAATTTCAAAGATCAAATATAAGGCAGTTAATCTGTCAGGTGTCAGAATGTTCCCGAAGGTAGTTATAGCAACATGGGACATTTAGGGTTAAGTAATAATCTTTCAAAAATTATTAAACTTGTACATGTTTCCATGTTATGAAATGCTTAGAAACAGTTTGGACACAATAGACCTATCTGAATTACAAAACTTCAAAAATACTTAACTAGAAGTCTAATAGACAAGATTACATATATGAGAACTCTAAGAAAAGAAAGCTTGATAGTTTGCTTCCAGATGTAAAATGTGAGTGAATGATAAATTTCCTAAATTAATGTATCAAAAGTACATTAATTTCCTAACATTACCTCTACACATTATATTGTCTAGTTAGCTTTTGCATGTTACTGATCTCAGGAACCTGTCTGGAAGTTATGCAATAGAGAAAAATTAAGGAGATTAAAGTGCTCTCTTTAAGTCAAGGTTTTGTCATACTTGTGGAATTTTGATTCTTCTATATAGATGTGCTATATTCTTTCATTTGCATTTCTTAGAATTTTTAGTTCAGATTCCAGATGGCTAATTCTGAGTTCCATTTGACTTCTTATTGAAGCAAAATTAGTCTGTCTTAACTGCTCTGAAATTTCCACAGCTGCAGCTTGTGTCTAAAGAAAATAAAAAGAATGCATTTTAAAAACAATTATAAACCAAATAATTATTATGTTTTTATTTCATTTAGTTCTGAGTCAAAAATTCACCCAGCAATTTTAAATGTGAAGAAGAAAGATGCTAGACTTCTGTCATCACTATCAACTACATTAAACCTGAACTAATAATAATTAAGTTCTTCCTCTCCTCCTTTCCCTCCTCCTCCCCTGCCCATAAACTACATTAAACTTGAACTAATAATAATTGAGTTCTTCCTCTTCTTTTTCCCCTTCTCCTCCCTTGCTCACCTCCTCCCCTCTCCTCCTCATTTCTATTGCAGATGGAATCCAGGGACTTGCACAGGCTAGACAAGCTATCTACCATTGAACTGTGCTCTTAGTCATGAATCATTCTCATGTTAGTACTCAGATCATCTGATAAATTAAAAAATAATAGAATCAATTCAAAGTATAAAACTTGAAAAATTTAAACTAACAATTCAAAAGTATGTTATAGTTCTGCATCACATTTTTTCTTTTCTCCTCATAGTCTTATTTATGCTCACTATTATACAACGTCAAAGGTATCTGATGAAAATCATTATTCATATTGATTTAGCCATAAGAATGATGTAAACTGAGGTATTTGAAGGGGGACATCAAATGTCTTCTTCCTCTTAGAAATCTACACAACTTTCCTCAAGAGATATAGAATACACATATAATGTATGTATCCAAAATACAATTTACAGTGAAATAAATTAAAGCACATTACAGATAAATAACATAGTCTGTAAAACCAGAAGTACTTTTTTTTTGCTTCTCCTCTAAATTCCATGTTGATCATTGTTCAGTGCCACATTTCCACTGTACTCCTTGGCCTCATTCTACTCTAGTGCTCTGGGTGTGCCTTGGGAAGTTTGCTACATTTTCTTCCAACTTTTTTGATTCCTTTCTATTTTTTTCAAATGTATCATATATATTTTTCAAAAAAACAAAACAAGTTCTGCATAAAATATTTATAGTTTGCTTTCAATTGTAAATGTTTTGAAGATGTATTGTCCATCTTTGTAGTAAGATCATCCATCTGCATGAATAAAATAAGTATGAAATAACACAGTATAAAAATAAACTACTGAAAATATTTAACAAAAACTCAAACAACAAACTTTACATAAATTCAATTGGAAAAAAAACATAATCTATACCAGCATTATGATGAGTAGATTGTTTCTATAATACAAGGTATTAGCTTTTCAGTTGGTCAAGGATTACAGATCTATAAATCTATTCTGGCTACATAATGAACGTTGGGGAAACCTATATAGAAGATTTTTCCCATACTGACACAAGTATGAGCATTGTACAGATGAATTCACTATCAGGTTAAGTGAATTTAATTTTACATTTTATCACTAAAGTATAATTAGAATAAAAATCTTAACAGATCAATCTATTAACAAAAAGTATTGGTTTGATATCAAATAGTAATTTTTTAAAAACAACTATTAGGCAATAATATTTTTCATTCATTCTAGAATAGGTGTGAATATCAGATATTACTCTCACCTTGAGGGAATTTATATTTCCACAAGATAATCACCAGGCAAGCACTGTTGGTGACAAAAATACAGAGAAAATTCATGAAAAATAAAAACTTATTTTTTTGTGAGCTCGGAATAAAAGAGATCAAATTAATAAAAACAGACAAGACAAAAAGCACAGCATGAGTAAGACAGAGAGATAATAAAATCAGCACAATTCATGAAGACCACCAGCAGGCAGGGTAATAAAAACATGTCCAAAAGTTAACTTGTAAATATATGTTCCAGGCATGTAGTACTGGTGTAGTCAAGAGGTGGAAGCATTTTAAGGTTCATCAACTGATGATTGGCTAAGTGACATAGTCATAAAATAGAATTCACTAGACAACAGAAAAAAAAATAGTGATGCTTGCTACAACACAGAGGATTCTAACAGTATTCTAAGTCAAAGAAACTAGTAAAAAAAAAGAAAAGACCTAGAGTTATAAAATCTACTTGTATGAAATATCCATTACAGAGTAATTTTAGAGTTGAAATTATAAGCCAACTTCCTCAACAAGATTCCCCAAACCAAGAATATCAAGAATAAATAAATGAGGGCTGGTAATTCAGTGGTAGAGTGCTTGCCTTTTATGTGTGAGGCACTGTATTTGATCCTCAGCACCACATAAAAATAAATAAAGATATTGCGATCTATATACAACTAAAAAAAGTTTTAAAAGGATTAATAAATGGGTTGGTATCAAACTAAAAAACTTTTTCACAGCAAAGAAAACAATCTAGAATATTAACAGAGAGCCTACATAAGGTGAGAAAATCATTGCCATGTGCACCTCAGATAGAGAATTAATCTCCAGGATATACAAATAACTCAAATTATTTAACACCAAAACAACAAAACCCAAATAACACAAATCAATAAATGGGCAAAGGAAATGAAAAGACACTTCACGGAAGAACATATGAAAATGGCCAACAAATAAATGAAAAAAAAATTATCATCTCTAGCAATTTAGAGAAATAAGCCAATCTCCCAAATCCAAAGGCTGAGATTTCATCCCACTCCAGTCAGAATGACAATTGACAAGAATACAAGTAATGATAAATATTGATAGGACTTCAAATTGGTGCAATTATTTTGTAAAGCAGTATGGAGAGTCCTCAAAAATCTTGGAATGTAACCACCATTTGACCCATTCATCCCACTCCATGATTTACACACAAAATCCTTAAAATCATAGTACAGGTGACACAGCCACAACAATGTCTATAGTAGCTCAAATCACAATAGCTAAGCTATGAAACCAATCTAGGTGCACTTCAATAGATGAATAAATTTAAAAAATATTACTCAGCTGTGAAAAAGATTGAAATCATGGTATTTTCCAGTAAATGGAGGGAATTGAAGATTATCACACTAAGTGAAATAAGCCAATCTCCCAAATCCAAAGGCTGAAAGTTTCTCATAAGTAGATGCTAACACATAGTAAGAAATGGGGGAGGAAAGAATAGAAGTTGATTGGATTAGATAAAAGGGATGGGAATGAGAATGGGAATAGATAAGACAGTAGAATAAATTGACACAACATTTCTATGTTCACACATGAATACATGACCAGTATAACTTAATACATAACACATAAAAATGTGAAGTTATACTCCATGTATGTATATGTCAAAATACAGTCTACTGTCATGTACATGTACAACTAAATTGTGAACGTCTAGTGCGTTCGGGTCCCTGGGTAAGGGTCACGAAATAACCGGGACACAGGGGATGCAGAGCAAAGGCAGCAATTGCAACTGCATGCTGAGGTTTATTTGCAAGTTCCTTTTATATTCTTCTTCTAACAAAGCAAGCAATTCTTCAATAACACTTTGCCCACATTGTCCAGATAACATGCCTCAGCGGATACACAGAGCTAACTTCAGATTGTTCCTGCTTATTTGATAAGTACCCTCCTAAAGTTCTTTGTAGACATTGTCTACTCCCCTGAGCAGGCATTTATCTCTTCAGAATGTACTATTCCCAAAACAAGTATGCAGGAAGCTTCTTCCTCTTGGCCAAACCATGCAGAGCTTGTGACTTGCGATAAGGGGAAGAGAACGTTTCCTCCTCCTAACTGAGGTTTGCCTCAGCTGACCTAAATCACAGCCACAGCTCTTGCAAAGTGTCAGGCCTGAGGGAGCTAAACTCTGCACGCTTGAACCCCAACAATTCCTTCCTTTTTCTTTTGTTTTTCTAAAACAGTTTTTCACAAAGTTAATATTGAGTCTTGAGATGGTCTTATGCACATACAATATATAATTACAAACAGGATAATAACTAAGCATAACATTATTCCCACTCCTCCAGCCGTATGGGTAAGACTCTGAGCAATTTCTTTGGGATTTAATCCCTCTAACTGTTTTAAAAACAATTTAGCTATTTGTGCAGCATTATCATGTTGAAACCCTTTTCCAAAAATTTTAAATATATCCTTTTGTAAAGAATCAATCATTAGTTGAGCTGTTTCATTACCATCGAGATAATTTTGTATGATACTCCATTCGTGTAAGCTTTGATTATATTGTATATTAGTTATACAGAAAGAAGTTGAATTCTAGTCACATTTTAATTTAATTTCTTGTTCTAAGGTGAGTATCTTTTTTCCTAACCAATTAACTGTTTTAAAATATCTATTTGAGTTTGAAGTCTAGAATCAATTTGAGCCTGGGATAGCCATAACTCATGCGAATCTTTATGCCATTCCTCAAGAAAATGTTTTGTTTGTAAAGAAGTATGTAAAGCTATCCCTGAAACTGTAGCAACTGTAGCCACTGCAATAAGACTTAGAATTACAGCAACAACAACTCCCACAAACCGTTTAGTACGTTTTAACAATTGTTTAAAAAATTCCAGAACCAAAGTATTTACAGGATCTTGGGACCATCGTCGTTGTAAGTTCACAGGAAGCCAAATGTGAGAGCGCTGTTGTAACAGCACAATGGAATAACCAGAAGGAATAGAAACAGATGTATTAATACAGGTATACAATTTACAATTAAAGCATAAAATTCCCTCATCAAAAGTAACATTTCCAATTAGGAACAGATATGGCATGGGTGCACATGTAGTTATATTATATTCTTTAAATACAGTAAAATTATAAGAAGCAGCAGATTGACTAGTCCCAGAGAAAGAGCCATTAGACAAAATTACAGGTTTAGTTGCAGCAGCAATTTTCCATAAATGTGTTTGTAAATGATGAGGGTACTGCACTGAAGCCAAGCGTGGGTCAGCAATTCCGCCATTGTTGTCACCGGAACATCAAGCTCAGGATCTTGATTCCTCGGCTGGGGTAGTGGATAGGGTGCCCCCTTTGGTGCCATTCTGATTGTGATGGGTCTGGATCCACCGCCCTGGGAGCCAATGCCGGTGTCCATTTTCTGTTGAAACATAAGCATAGCCCTTTCCCCTACAAAGTAAAATCCCTGGCTGCCATTTAGCATCTGCTGCAATTTTTATCCAAATTGGTTCATGAACTATTGGTTCATGAACTATTTCTAAGGTTTTATGCTCAAAATGTCGTTCTGCTCTTGTCAATATTTCTCCTTGTGGAAGATTAAGGAAATTTAAAATAAATAAGGCTTGATGTAACAATGCTTTAGGTTGATTTTGTAAATGTCTAAACAAGTGCATATTTAAATCTGTCATTTTCCTCCTTTTTAATTTTTTAATTTGTGTTTTAAGCATAGCATGTACACGTTTTACTAAAGCTTGTCCTTGTGGATTATATTCTATTCCGGTTAGATGAACAATATCATATAATTTGCAAAAATCTTTAAAATTTTTACTAGTATAAGCCGGACCATTATCAGTTTTAATCATAGCAGGAATTCCCATAATATCAAACATTTCCACTAAGTGTTGAATAACATGACGGGTGGTTTCTCCAATTTGAGCGGTAGCCCACAAAAATTTAAAGTATGTGTCAATAGTAACATGAACACAAGAATAACGTCCAAACAAGGGGACATGTGTAACATCCATTTGTCATAATATTTTCCAGTAGGTCTAATTTTGTCCCAAGCTTCTAAAGCTATTTCCTTCAATTGCTCATGAATCTCAGGAGGAATATTAATTTGATGTTGAATGTCATTATACATACCAGTGCCAGATAACATAGGGTACCCTATAGCATGAATAAAAGGGTTTTGACTATTACCATTTTCTCTAGCCTTAGTGGCACATCTTTCTAAAAACCACATGTGCCATTGAAGATATTTTGGCTCCCGTAAAAGAGCACAGCCCACAATCTTCCAATCCTCAGGAGCAAAATTATTGTAATGAGTAGCAAAAGCATTAAGCAATTCTTTTACATAATGGGATTGAGGTCTGTACATTGTCACTGCCTTTTTTAATCTACCAATATGATCAATATCAATCCCCTCATACCGAGGTGGATGTGCCATTCCATTAGCTGGATCAGGCCTGATTATAGGAAAAGCAAAGAAGGGAGTTGTGTCCTCATCGTCAGGAGGTTTTGAGTCCATTTCCTGGACAGCCTTTAAAGAAGCTGCCAAACAAGGGTTAATGGCCGGAGGGGCAGAGGGCCTGGTTCCCGATAAAGGCTTAGGGTCCATTTTAGCTTCTAATTTATTAAGACGTCCCAGAAACTCCTCCATAACAAGCTTGAATTGCTCCGAAACGGAGCGATCGTCAATCATCGTTTTTACTTTCGTTTTTTCTTCCTTATCATTACCAATTAAATCAGCAGAATTTTGTGAAGATTTATGAGTCAATTGTTGTGAATCTTTTATTACCTCTTCTTTTTCACTAATATCCAGAGGGAGATCTAGAATAGAGGGAGCTAGCTCCTTTTGTAAATTGCCAATCAACCTTTCTTTCTCCATAGCTTTAAACATTGTATATAAAATAGACCAGATAGACCAAAACCGAATCGGAATTTTTTCACCTTGTCTCATAGCCCTTTCAACATTGTGATGGACCCGTTTCCAATTATCTACATCCATAGATCCTTCCTCCGGGAACCAGGGATTCCATTCCCTGACGACCTTAAGACACATCTCTATATCAGAATGAGAAATGTTAATACCATAGGCGGCAAGTGAATGCCTAAGAATACGTAAAAAAGGAGAAGATGAAGATTGTCCCATCACCCTGTAATATAAAGAAAAAAACTTACCCTTCCTGACAATCCAACAGGGTCCCTGTTTGGGCGCCAATTGTGAATGTCTAGTGCGTTCGGGTCCCTGGGTAAGGGTCACGAAATAACCGGGACACAGGGGATGCAGAGCAAAGGCAGCAATTGCAACTGCATGCTGAGGTTTATTTGCAAGTTCCTTTTATATTCTTCTTCTAACAAAGCAAGCAATTCTTCAATAACACTTTGCCCACATTGTCCAGATAACATGCCTCAGCGGATACACAGAGCTAACTTCAGATTGTTCCTGCTTATTTGATAAGTACCCTCCTAAAGTTCTTTGTAGACATTGTCTACTCCCCTGAGCAGGCATTTATCTCTTCAGAATGTACTATTCCCAGGACAAATATGCAGGAAGCTTCTTCCTCTTGGCCAAACCATGCAGAGCTTGTGACTTGTGATAAGGGGAAGAGAACGTTTCCTCCTCCTAACTGAGGTTTGCCTCAGCTGACCTAAATCACAGCCACAGCTCTTGCAAAGTGTCAGGCCTGAGGGAGCTAAACTCTGCACGCTTGAACCCCAACACTAAATATATATATATATATATATATATATATATATTACTGTTGTCTAGATTTATAAATTATTAAAAAAATATATTGGTGGGGCTGGGGATGTGGCTCAAGTGGTAGCGTGCTTGCCTGGCATGCACAGGGCACTGGGTTTGATACTCAGCACCACATAAAATTAAGTAAAGATATTGTGCCCACCGAAAACTAAAAAATAAATGTTAAAAAATTCTCTCTCTTAAAAAAATACACACACACACACACACACACACACACACATATATATATATATATATATATATATATATATATATATATGTATCAGTGGTTTTCTAGGACTTTGAAAGATGGAGGGATTAGAAAGCTGACAGCTAAGAGGTTCCAGTTTTTTTTCAAGACCACAAAATGTTCTAAAATTGACTGTAAATGGTTATATAACTCTGTTACTATTCTAAGAGACACTGAATTTTACATGTTAAATGGGTGAATTGGATGGCATGTGCATCATATATATCATAAAAATGCCTTTTAAGAGGTCTACTGAAAAAATTAGATAACATTTTTTTATTGTCTAGATTGGATATCAGTCCACACATAATACAAATATTTATATGCTTTCATAATGTATCTAAAGTGAAAGAAAAAAAATAAATAACCAAAATTTTCCAATAATTAAACAATAACCTAAAACACACATGTATTTTGAGAAAAGCATAAAAACCTTTTTGTACAGACTTTTTTG
This sequence comes from Callospermophilus lateralis, assembly GCF_048772815.1. Lineage (NCBI taxonomy): Eukaryota > Metazoa > Chordata > Mammalia > Rodentia > Sciuridae > Callospermophilus > Callospermophilus lateralis. The sequence goes on from NC_135305.1 coordinate 165,293,125, forward strand.
AGATTTATTTAGTAATTACTTGATGATTCTGTATAGATACACAAAAATGAAGGTAAAAATAACAAAATTGCCTGAAACATTCTATTAAATATTAACCTCTGATTTAATTTTCCTTGTCTCATCATGGAAGTAGAGACAACATTAAAAGCTGCTGAGTTATAGGAAAAAACTTTCCTAAGGGTAGATATTTTAATGAAAGGTGTATGATGTTGTAAGAGAAAAATTCCATAATAAAATTTTAAGTGTAAAAAATAATAAGTGCAGAATAAAGATCCCAAAATATAATAAAATCAATTATAATGAAAATATAAAGAAGGATCTTCATTGAAATTAGTATCCCAGAACAATTTTTATTACTTAAGCCAGTGTAGATTTACAATTGACATGTTCACTTTTATACATAGTTAACTTTTCATTTGTCCTAGTGTCTTCATTAAATCCTGTCTTTATCTTTTAAATTCATGTGAAAATGTGACAAATCTTCTAGTGAAGCCTCTTATACAGATTGTAATATCAGGGTACCAGCCAGTTGTTTTTCAAGATGTCTTATAACTACTTGATATTTCTGTTAATAATTTTGTTATTCAGCTCACTTTAAAAATATACTAGTAATATTTTATTATGATATTTTTACTCTGAAAAAAAATCACTACTTATATCACTTTATCCTCTTTTTTCACATGCATGTACACTCCTATTTATTTCTGAATTCCTTTAAGGAAACAGAAAATTCTGTACTTTGGCCTAATCACTATCACATTCCTTAGATGACAGGGTCAGCCCTGTATCTCTACATACTGCTCTTGATAGAGTTTCAATGTTTAACAACCTACTGAATTCTCAATCAGAAATGGTTCCACAGGTCTCATTGGTGGTGGTAAATTCTAAAGAGGTTATTATCCCTCTCATATTAGATGATCAAATTAATACCCCAAATCCTCACATCTTTAAAGCTTTGCTAAAATAATTCCAATATACTTTCATAAAATTTTGCTAAAGTAATTCTAGTATATTTTCATGAAGAATAAAGAAGACCCTAGGTAACCTGGCCTCCACCTCACTGCCTGTCCACATCTCCTGGAAATCTCACTGGTCCTCACACCACTCCTGCTGTATATAAATCCTGCCACACTATTTAGAATGGACATGGGGGTTCAGTGCCAACTTAATGAACTTTAGTTGACTACAATTATCTTTGTACTGAAAGACACTATATAACTTTCAGAATAACAATTGGGCCATGAAATGAAGAAGAAAATTATTAGCAAGTTATCATGGATGCATGCAACAAATTACAGTTTAAATCAACTGTGGTTTTGCAGTAATTCTTCACATTAGTCTCAATTTACGATAATGACAAATTGATGCTTTTAAAGAGGTGGACAAGTCATGAATGAAAATATAAAATATCAGGTCAGTTATTTTCAGATTTAAGTTGAATTGAAATGACTAAAAATAAATTTATCAACTAGAAATATATAAAAATATAGTAAAGAAAATATATTACAAAATACAGCCTCTACATTTCAGTTCAACTGGGAAATCTGAAATGCACTGTCAACGTAACTAACTTAATTGAAGCTAGGTATGAGTATTTCAATTTATCTGTTTCATTGTGATCTTAATGTATGTCAACAAGAAGACATTAAAATTGTTATTCAGTGATGGGATTCATCTCATTGGTAGAGTATGTGTTTAGCATGTGCGAAGGATTGGGTTGAATTAACAGCACCAAAATTAGATATTGTTTTAGCATTATTTAGACCATATTACTAATATCAGCATATACTTCTATTAAAAATACATAACTCAACATCTTAAATCTTTATAAGAAACAAAATTTCTTAAATTGAGGGATCTGTCAGATCCAAGTTTTAAAAATGTCCTCCTTTTTAAATATTAAAATTCATTTTATCTGTCTTTTATGTTTAGTTGGCACATGACTACCTACAGTTATTTTAAAATATGTACACAGAGTGTAAGAATTAGAGAGGGAAATTAGAAGACTTAGCACTTCAAACAGAGATTGGTTGTGCTGGGAATGCAGTCTATGTTATACTTGCTGGAAACCAGGTTGTACTTCTGGGTTGATACAGAAAACACATTTATAATATCTAAATTTTTATTTTCTTCAAGATTCAACATTTAGCCATAAGCAGATATCACTTTGAGTATTTCTTCAAAAACTCTTTATACATTTATCATTCTTGATTCTTACTTCTTTTGCTTTCTCTTTTCCATATTGATCCAATTGTTCTTTTAAATGATTATTTTCATTGATTAATTCCAAGTATTTATTTTCCAGCATGAGATGATGTTTGTCATTCCGAGCTTGAAGTTTTTTTATAACATTATAAAATTGAGTTTGGATATTAATAACCTCATCTTTTTTAATGTCACCTTTGTTCTGATAGTCATGTGATTGGTCTTCACACAATGTAGTTTCACTTTGTAGTTTAGAATTCTTCTCTCTAGAAGCTTCCTGCTTTCTGAGGTGTTCATTCCTTTTTCTTTGTTGACATGGACAAAGTGTTAGATGGACCTGTGTTCCATCCCCATAAGTTGGAACTGTCTTTGTTTTAGGTGTCTGTTTACCTGTTATGTCAAAGTCATTACTCTCAGAGTACCTCTTGTCTCACACAGCTCATTTTCTAGGTCACTAGTTTTTATTTCAGACTTTATAACCTGTTGGGAAGGAATCTCATGACTAAATTTTAGGTTAGATACATCAATATTCTTTTCTTCCTGTGAACCAAAGTCTTTATCTCTTGCTCTCTGGAAAGCAAGTTCTAGAAGTCTTTTTGGTGTTGGAATTTCACCATGATAATGTGGAGCACCACTGGGTCTGGCAGGGTGTGATTTGGATTCTGTTTCTGATCTCTTTGTGCTTTGTTTTTCACTCTCTAGTGTGAAATTTTGCACTGCATTCTCAGCTTTCCAAATATCCAACTGTTCATTGTACTAGAATATTTCTGGCAGTGTTTCCTCATTCAATTTGTGTGCCCATGAAAGTCTGCCATTCTTTTCTATTAAAATTTTAGTATTCACAAAGCACTTATTTTCCTGGTTCTGATATTTTATTGTGTCCATTTCCAGTTTCCCCATAGAGATTTCATCCTTCTTCTTGTAATATTTATGTGATAGCTTGTTCACTGTCCCATCACTAGTAGAAACCTAAATAAGACCAAGGATACATTCAGCTTCCACTCAATAAAAGGACATTTCATAATTCTCACAGAAATTAAAGAATAACCTGTACATTTATATGGTGAAAGGGTTTCAATAAATAGATACCCCACTGAAGAAAAATTAGATAAAAACTTCTGAGCTTATAAAAATACAAATTCCAAAGAGTTCAAAAGTTAATTCAAAAAATAGATCTAAGAGAGTAAAAGAAAAATTGCAATTTAAAGAATGTTAGAATTGCCAGGTGTAGGGGCACATGCCTATAATCCCGGTGTCTCTGGAGACTGAGGCAGGAGCATTGCAAGTTCAAAGCCAGCCTTCAGCAATTCAATGAGACACTGACTCATTCATAAATAAATAAATAAATAAATAAATAAATAAATAAATAAATAAATAAATAAATGTCTGAGGATGCATCTCAGTGGTTGAGCACCATGGTTCAATTCCTGATTATTTAAAAAAAAGTAATTAAGGATTGAAAAAATCTGCATTACAGCAGAATGAAAGACTAGAGTAAGTGATTAATTAGTTTTCCAATGTAAAGAGATAATTTTTCAAAACAGAATTATAGAAAAACCCACATATATACAGTTATCTAATACTAGATAAACACACTATAAAACATACATTGGAGAAAGAATAGGTTCTTCGACAAATGGTGCTGGGAAAACTGAAAACTCATATGTAGTAGGAGGAATCTAACACCTATTTCTCACCCCACACAAAACTCAACACAAAGTGGATCAAGGACCTAGACATTAGACAAGAGACCCTAGGCCTATTACAGGACAAGACAGGCCCAAGGCTTCATCATGTCAGTGTAGGAGCTGAATTTCTCAAAAAGACTCTTAAAGCACAAGAAGTAAAACAAGAATCAATAAATGGGATGGTATCTTTACTGCAAAGAAAACCATCAAGAATGAACAGAAAGCCTACAGAATGGGAAAAAAAATCTTTGTCACTGACACCTCAGATAGAGCATTAATCTCCAGAATATATACAATTCAAAAAATTAACACACACACACACAAAAAGAAACCCCACAAAAACAAATAACACAATCAATAAATGGACAAAAGAACTGAGAAGTTGCTTCAAAGAAGATGTGCAAATATTTAACAAATATATGAAAAAAATGTTCAACATCTCTAGCAATCAGAGAAATGCAAATTAAAACTACACCAAGATTCCATCTCACTCCAGTCAGAAATGATAAATATAAAGAATGCAAGTCACAATAAATTATAATGAGAATGTGGGGGAAAGATTCACTCATACATTGCACAAAGCAATCACTCAGGAAAGCAGTATAGAGATTCCTCAGAAAACCTGGAATGGAATAACCTTTTGACCCAATTATTTTGCTCCTCAGTGTATTCTCAAATGATACTATAGTAACACAGCCACATAAATACTTATAGCAGCTATTCACAAAAGCTAAGCTGTGGAACCAATCTAGGTTCCTCTTTCAACAGATGAATGGATAAAAAAAATGTATCATATATACACAATGGACTCAGCTATGAAGAATGAAATTATGGCATTTGCTGGTAAATGGATGGAACTGGAGAATAGCATGCCCAAGTGAAAATAAGCCAGTCCCCCAAATCCAAAGTCTGAATATTCTCCTTAATATGTGGATGCTAACATATAAATGTGGGGGAGAAAAGAATAGAAGTTTGTTGGATTAGACAAAAGAGCTGAGAGGGGATGAGAAAGATAGTAGAATGAATCTGACATCACATTTCTATGTTCACATATGAATACATGACCAGCATAACTTGACCTCAGGAATAGAATCCTAAATAGAAGAAGTTATATGTTATGTATGTATAATATGTCAAAACACCTCTACTGTAATGTATACATATAAAAAATAATAATTCACTATTTCTCATGTTGATCCCCTTGTAGGATTATATTATCTACACTTTAAACAGTTAAAAATTCCAAATATTTTATTATATAACTATCTGTTGTAATGGCTTCAGTAGCAAATAAAATAACATTTAACTTTAAGAAGAATACGTTTGTAATCTGAAACCTCAAGTATTCAACCAGCTAGTAGTAAAAGCCTTAGCTCTACATCTACTGAGACATACAAACATTCCCCAAGGTCTTTCCCTGAAAGTATTCCTAACATATTCTGTTTTCTAACATTTTGTATCCAGGAATGAGAATTGCATCTATTGGTAAAAGATAGATGCAGGAACAGCACTAAAGACATGTATGTATATCAACGAACAATGTATCACTATTGTTTCCAAAGGTGTTTTGTACTGAAATAGGAGATTACTTGGAGTAAAGTGCTTGTTTTTCTTCTCAAATGTGAGGAAAAAAATATAGAAAACCAGAGTATTCACTGGCCCCACTTTTCCTCCTTACTTAACGGTAGGAGAAATAATATACATCAACACAACAAGGGAGTGAAGTCACTTCCCCAAACTAGAATATCTACTATTAGAAGCAAGGATTTTGAAATCATAAAAAATTATCTATTCCTGTGGAATATATTAAAAGTCTTTTCTCTTTATAAGGTTACTATGAAAGTCATCATGGGACTGTTGCAGAGAAATAGAGTTGAATTAAGAACATTACTTAATTCAATGGGACAAAAAATGCCACCTTCACCTCCAAAATATGTACATTTTGGTTATAAATATATGGATTTAAAACCTTCTATACTTTCCCATGATGAATAGTGGCAAATAAAAGAACATTTAATTTTAAGAAGAATAAGTTTAATTATGTTACACAAACACACACACACTCACTCATTTGAAAACAGGAAAATTATTCAGAAAACATTTCCTTTTTGCATATGTCTATTTCTTTTTGTTTTACTGAAATTTCATATTGTAAATTCTAGCATTCTGGTCTCACAGAAATCATAGGTTTCATTTTGTCTTGCTGAAATCTACAAATGTATTTCAGCAAGATTGTCTGCATATCAGCAGGTGATAGAAAGTCTAAAAGCTTAATTTAAGAGTGATACCTTCAAGATTAAAAAAAAATCTAAAAGGTAGATTTATTCTTTAAGAGTAAATGTCTTATATTTCAACTGCACAAATGACAGATAAATTTGGCTGAGTAAAAACATTTCTAAAATACAGGCAGAGATGTAATTGTGAGACACATTTTTAAAGGAGATATGCATTTTGAAAGGTCATTGTGAAATTATCTATTACTAGTAAGTATTTGCAAACAAACACATTTCAATCAAGATCTTAATGAGTAATTAAATTATAGTAATTTTACAATATAATTCCTTGACATTTCTAGTAAATAAACTAGAATTATACATGTCAGCCTAATAGAAAACAACAGTAAAAACTACAGAGTGTGGTGTGTTGTTTCCAAGATATTAAACCTACCAAAATGATATGTAATTTTGGTGATTTGTAAAAAAGTAATGGTATCATCTTTATAAAATCTGTGAGAGTTTAAAGTACTACATTCAAAATACTGGCTATATTGGGGAGAGCAAATAAGAATTAGGTTACAAGTAGAAGATATCAATATATCTGCTATGTTTATGACTTTCAAAATATCCTATAGCAAATGTCACCAAACACTAAGCTGAGTTTAAGTTTAATATGGGTGCTGGGATACCAGTTTTTAAAGTATTTTAAAATTTAAAAAAAATCAATTATAAAAAATGTTTTAACTAGTTCATAGTTATTTAGTCTGTATCTTAACATAAAAAGCCCTAAATTGGTATTCATTTCAGTGATTAAACTGAACTTCTTCATTCAGGAAACAACTGCTGAACATTTTTGGGATGCTAAGATTTGCAGTAACTAGTTTTGCAATAGATGTCATCATTTAATTTTAAAGTCAGATAACATTGTGTTTTAAATCAAAATAGTAGTTCACACAGCACATACCAATGATTTTGTATACAACACACTGCATATAAATGGAGGTCCTGGAAGTCTTTATTTCCTGGCATTGTGGTAGATGTCTGAAGTGTATGGAAGTACACACATATGATGACTGCATGTTGATGAAATTGCCAAATAGCACATTCCTCAGACCACATTGCCATGGTTAAGTAAAACATTGCCACATAAAGTAAATTAAAGGGATTTTATAAATAATACAGATGAAATAAAGTAAAAATTTGAAACTTTACTGAAGGTTCATTTACCTGATTAAAATGATTTCTTGTACTCTCCAATTCTTTATCTATTTTAGAAGCAGAGATTTCAGGTTGCTTTCTCACTTTATCCTCTTTGTTATATTCTGTTTCTTTTTCTTTTAATGGGTACTTGTTGAGAGCCACAGCCGAAGGGGCCCCAGCAAACTTTCAGACTGCCAGCTGATGAGCTGAAGGGGCCCCAGCAAACTTTCAGACTGCCAGCTGATGATTGGCTCACAGCGGCCCCAGCAACAACTAGCTGATTGGCTCCTCTGCGGTGATGCTCATTGGGCTGTTTCCCTGCCCTTTCAGACCACGGAGCTGCTCATTGGGGGACTTTTTTGGCTCCGCCCATGCGACCCAGCCAATCAGCCTCAAGAGCAGGAGGATTGTGGGAGGAAGAGGTTGTTGGGGTGTGTGGCTTGTGGGAAGCCGGTGGTGGCAGTTGGGCTCTGAGGGTTTTTTCCTGAGGAGCTGTTTTGTTTATCGTGTGTGGTTCTAAAAATAAAGTTAGTTTCTTTTGATAAGTGGCTCCTGAATTGTGCCCAGCCAGACTGCAGCATTTGGTGGCTCGCATGGGGAGCAACTGAGGGTAAGTAAACCGCTCGCCCCTGAGGGCAGGGTGAGAGGATGGGGAGCCATTTTAAGATTCCTCTTTTGTTTTGCTTCATTTTTGTTTTAAGTTGCCTGTCCCTGGAGATGAGTGAGACGGAAGAAAAACTGCTCACTTCTGAGGAAAAACTATTTACGTCTGAGGAACAGATAGGGAGAAAGGACGGATGCACATGTAAGGAGGATAGAAAGGCTATAATGAATTTTTGTTATTCCATTTTTATTTTATTCTGTCTCGGTTTTGTTTGGTGTTATCTTGTTGGGTTGTATTATAGTAGAAATATGGGATCAGAAACTAGTAAAAAACAAACTGAAAGAGTGTTAAGTAAATTGTTAGAGGAAGAAGGCATCTCAGTAAAATCAAGAACAGTCAGGGCATATGTTGATACAATGCAAAAATGTAGCCCATGGCTTTTTAAGGAGGAGTTGTTAAATATATCACAATGGAACCATCATGGTGAAGATTTAAAAAGAATAGAAAAGAACAGCCCAGGAACTCTGCCAGCTGGCACATTGGCATTGTGGGCATTGGTATCTGGTTTTCTTAGTCCAAAGCCTTCAATTCAGACAAAGGTAGAGGAAGGAGAAGACATATTGATTCAAGTAAAAGAGGAGGTCTCTCAAGTTAGTCAGAAAGAGGAAAAGATTCAAGTAAAAGAGAAGGTCTTTCGAGCTAATCAGACAGAGAAAGAAAGTTTAGAGCAGAAAAAGCCATCAGGGGGAAAGTTACAAAAGGAGACTGCTACTAAAACCTTTCTATCACCAGAGGGCTTAAGTGTCCAACCAACAGCACCACCTCTACAGGAGACTGCTACTAACACCTTTCTATCACCAGAGGACGTAAGTGTCCAACTGACAAGGCCACTTCCATATGCTGAGAGGCCCCCAACCCCCGCAGTGGATAGTTCAGATCCTGAGACAGGATCTCAAGTATTAACATGCCCTGTATTTGAGGTAGGAGGGCAGCAAATTTACCATATTTTAAATTTCAAAACAGTGAAGCAGCTAAAAGAGGCTGTAACAACCTATGGTCCTCAAGCACCCTTCACTGTAAGCTTGGTCGAATCCGTTACCAACTTGAACATGACGCCAGCAGATTGGGCTAATATGTGTAAAGCTGTGCTAAATGGAGGACAATACCTGTTATGGAAGGTTGCCAATGAGGAATTTTTCAAGGAGACGGCTAGGCGAAATGCAGCAGCTGGTTATCCTCAGAGAAATCTAGATATGTTGTTAGGAAAGGGACCTTATGAGGATCAGCAGCAACAAATTGCATATGATCCTGGTGTATATTTACAAATTGCTGTAGATGCAGTTAAGGCATGGAAGACTTTACAAGGACATGGAGGTTTACAAGGTCAATTATCTAAGATAATACAAGGAACTAATGAATCTTATGCTGAATTTGTAGATAGGCTTATTCAAACAGCCACCAGAGTTTTTGGAAATACAGAACAAGCAATGCCATTAATAAAACAACTGGCTTATCACCAAGCGAATCGTTGGTGCAGAGATATCATTAGACCATGGAAACATGAAGATTTAAACACATATATTAAATTATGTAGAGACATTAATGAACAAGAGCAAGTCATGGCAGCTGCAGTAAAACAGGCTTTAGATGCCGGAGACATTAATGAACAAGGGAAAATTGTGGCAGCTGCAGTAAAACAGGCTTTAGATTCCAGGCCAAGAACATGCTACAATTGTGAACAAACAAGACATTTTAAAAGGAATTGCCCCATAGGAGGAGGGTTTAACAAAACTAGGTATCAAAGGAGTAGAATACCGGGTTTTTGCCCACGATGCCATAGAGGGAGACATTGGGCTAATGAATGCCGTTCTCAAACCACCATAGAGGGTACTCCATTATCAAAAAACGAACAAGGACCAAGTGTTTATCCACGATATCATGGAGAAAGGCACTGTGCTCCATTGCCAAAAAATGGACAGGGGGGCCCAATGCTCCGGGGCCCAAAACCACAAATATATGGAGCACTGGAGGAACCCAGCAACCCCATCAGGGTAGTGCCCAGGACACATTGTCCATCAGATCCCTCATCAGACAAACCAGAGGGAGCGCAGGGTTGGACATCTGCCCCTCCGCCAGATCAGTACTAACTCCAGAGATGGGAGTTCAAATCATTCCCACAGAGGTGAAAGGACCTCTTCCCAAAGGAACAGTAGGCTTATTATTGGGATGCAGCTCTTCTACTCTAAAAGGACTTATGATAAGTCCTGGGGTAATTGATCCTGATTATGAAGGTGAAATAAAAATTATAGCCAGTTCTCCAAATGGTAAATCAGTAATTTCACCAGGAGATAGAATAGCACAGTTACTAATAATACCAAGCCTACATGATAAATTTTCCAGTCGTGCTATAGAAAGAGGTTCCAAGCGATTAGGCTCCACAGGTGTAGATTGGGCAATGCTGTCTTTAAATTTAGATTCTCGACCCATGCTAAAACTAAATATTCAAGGACATGAATTTAATGGGCTACTGGATACAGGTGCAGACCTTAGCATCATCTCTCATCAAGAATGGCCAAAACATTGGCCATTACAACAAGCCACTCAAACGCTTCGAGGCCTAGGAGTGGCGACTAATCCCCATAGAAGTGTAATGGTATTAGATTGGAAGGATCCTGAAGGATGTGAAGGAACTATACAGCCATATGTATTGGATCATCTTCCTATAAATTTATGGGGACGAGATGTCCTAGATCAATTAGGTTTGACATTAACAAATAATATCAACCAAAATGCACCCACTATTATGACTAGACAAGGTTTTAGGAAAGAAAAAAGATTAGGAAAACAAGGACAAGGTATAGCAGCACCAATACAAATAGATCAAGGAACAGACAGACATGGGTTGGATTTTCAGAAAGGGCCACTGAGACAATAAAAATTGCTTGGAAATCAGAAAGACCAGTATGGGTTCCTCAGTGGCCCCTGAGTAAAGAAAAGATACTAGCAGCCCATGATCTGGTCAAACAACAATTAGCAGAAGGACATATACAACCTTCTGTATCTCCCCATAACACTCCCATTTTTGTCATCAAAAAGAAATCTGGTTAATGGAGATTATTGCAAGATTTAAGAGCCATTAATAATGAGATGGTTATTATGGGACCTGCTCAATCGGGGATTCCTCAATTGTCTGCTTTGCCAAAAACTTGGTATGTTTTAGTTATAGATATTAAAGATTGTTTTTTTTTTCAATTCCAATTCATCCTGAGGATAGTCCACGTTTTGCATTTACTATCCCTGCACTGAATCATGAAGGTCCTGATCAGAGATATGAATGGAAAGCACTCCCTCAAGGGATGGCTAACAGCCCAACTATGTGTCAAATTTATGTTAACAAATCAATCCAGCCACTTAGAAATCAAAATCCTGAACTACAAATATTTCACTATGTGGATGATGTATTATTAGCACACAAAGCTAAAAACACATTGCTAGACTGTTATGCCACACTTACAAACTTATTAAAAAATTATAATCTACGGATAGCAATAGATAAAGTACAATTAAATTTTCCAATCAATTATTTAGGAGTTCTATTATCCTCAACCATGGTCCGTCCACCAAAAATTCAAATAGGAGTAGATAACTCAAATCACTTAATGACTTTCAAAAGTTATTAGGAGACATAAATTGGATAAGGCCTTATCTAGGTATACCAACAGGAGAGTTGGGACCTTTATTTGATATCCTAAAAGGTCCATCAGATCCAAATTCACCCTGAATCTTAACGCCTGAAGCAAGAAAGGCATAAAAAATCATTGAAACATATATGGAAAATATGCATTTGAATAGAATTGATATAAGTTTGCCTTTATTATTTATTGTACTACCAACAGAAAATATTCCTCCAGGAGTATTTTGGCAAGAAGGCCCATTATTATGGATACATTTATCTTATTCTCCTAACACTATTCTTACTAGGTATCCTGAGGCTGTAGGACAATTAATACTCAAAGGAATAAAAGCAGCAAAGGGAGTGTTTGGAATTTCTCCCAATAAAATTATTACTCCATACACTATGAATCAAATTGATGAGTTAGCTAATGAGTTAAATACTTGGGCAATAATCATGTGCAAATCTAATGTTTCATTTGATAACCACTTACCATCTAATCCTTTATTGTCTTTTTGGTCATCGCATCCTGTAATTTTTCCAAAAATGACAAGAAAAACACCTATCGGGAATGCTCCAAATATATTCACTGATGGATCAAATAATGGTACAGCAGCAATAGTTACACCTGATCAAACTTTTACATTTTTAGTACCCAAACAATCAGCTCAAAAGGTAGAGTTTAAGGCAGTATTATAGGCTTTTGTGATGTTTAAAAATTCTGTATTTAATTTATTTTCCTATAGTCAGTATATAGTTAATGCTATAGTATCCCTTGAAGATGCTGGTAGGATTTCCCCTTCCTCTACTATTTTCTTTTTGCTTTCCACTGTACAAAGTCTAATCTGGACAGAAAAGATCAATTCTTTATAGGACATATCAGGGCACTTACAGGATTGCCTGGAGCACTTACTTTGAGCAATGATTTAGCAGATAAAACTACACATGACATACATATTTTCTCTACACTAGAAGAAGCTATAAATTTTCATAAAAAGTTCCATGTCAATGCTAATACTTTACAAAAGCATTTTAAAATAACTGAGAAACAAGCTAGACAAATAGTAAAACAATGTCAAAATTGTGTGACCTTTTTACCACAAGTTAATCTTGGAGTCAATCCTAAAGGATAGATACCTAACCATATTTGGCAGATGGACGTCACACACTTGCCAGAATTTGGAAAATTAAAATATTTGCATGTTACAGTTGATACTTCTTCTGGATTTTTGATGGGCTCCCTTCATGCCGGAGAAAAAACTAAAGATGTTATAGCTCATTGCTTACAAAATTTTGCCACTGTGGCCGTTCCAAAACAGTTAAAAACAGATAATGCCCCTGGTGATACTTCTACCTCTTTTAAACAATTTTGCTCATCATTTGGCATTACTCATATAACAGGAATCCCATACAATCCACAGGGACAAGGCATAGTTGAAAGAGCTCATCAAACTATTAAAATGTACTTATTAAAGCAAAAAGAAGGAATTGGGAAGGGGTATATATTCCCCAAAGATAAACTTAAAATAACCCTTTTTACTCTAAACTTTTAAAATTTGGATTCATCAGGGCTTAGTGCTGCGGAAAGGCATATGTGTCCAAAAAATGTATATAAGCCCAAGGTACTTTGGAAGGATATTCTAACAGGACAATGGAAAGGTCCTGACCCAGTAATTGTCTGGAGTCGGGGGTCTGTTTGTGTGTTTCCACAGGGAGAACAGCAGCTGATTTGGATTCCAGACAGATTAACTAAAGTGATTTCTACAGACCAAAAGAAGATGTGATATCCAGAATTCCAGTTTGGTTATTCTTACATCTGTGACAGAACCAGAATGCTTTTTTCAATATCTATTTTATTATTGCCCTTTCCCATATTTTTTTTTTTTGAGCTCATAGAGACCTAGGTTAATGTTTTGCTGATCAGTCCTATTTTTTGACTATAGAGTTTTTAAACATTGCAATGGAGATTTCACCTGTAAAAAGTTATAAGGCCTTTACTATTATGTTATGTGTCGTATGTATTATGTGTGCACACTTGTGTTTTGTGTTTGAATGTACATATGTCCATATGTCATATATGATGAGCGCTCATGAAAAAATGGATCCAAATAATTTTTTTTTTATTCACGTGATTTAAATGGTTTAATTTAATTTGGGTAAACAGCTGTTGAAGATTGTTTTAAAATGTGAACAAAAAAGGAGGTTAACAGATCTGTTTGTTTACTTTCACGTTTCCTTTTCATTATATTTAATAATTCTCTTAAAGATAATGTAAATTGTTAAGAAAATTGTTTTCTTTTAATGCCTTCTGGAACATTACATAATTTTTTCTTTAGCCAGTATTGCCAGAATTCCTATCTTCAGTGAAGACAATGTAAATTGTTAAGAAAATTGTTTTCTTTTAGTGCCTTCTGGAATGTTATATAATGTTATATAATTTTTCTTTAGCCATTATTGCCAGAATTCCTATCTTCATCCCAGTGCATGAAGACAAAGATAAAACCCATCTACAGCTTCTGCAATAGCCATCACTGAACTGCTTGCAGAACTTGCCTGGACTATGTATCACTTATATGCATTGTGAACTCACTTGTATGCATTGTGAACTATCTGTTGGTGCAGCAACTTCTGGTAGTGTTGGGGTATTTATGCTTATGGTGTCATCGGTGGTACAATTTTTCCAAAAGGAGCCGTCAGCTGGCTTGGTGTATCTTCCTCCCTTTTGTTTGTCATGATCGTTCAGCTAAAATTTGGGGGCCAACAGAGGTGAGGTAAAGAACCTCACCCCCCTGCTGGTACGAAGACCTCTACACAGGTGTGGCTGTATACTGGACTGGTAGTCAATGACGGGTAAGATCCAATTACTATGGTACCAACCTAAGACAGGAGGCTGACGCCTTGAAGTCAGCTCATCCGATAACGGGTAAGGACCATATGTACTATTGGACAACCTAAGGCAGGCACGGTGCCTAAGCCACATGCTTGTTGTTTAAACAGAGAGGGGAAGATGTTGAGAGCCACAGCCGAAGGGGGCCCAGCAAACTTTCAGACTGCCAGCTGATGAGCTGAAGGGGCCCCAGCAAACTTTTAGACTGCCAGCTGATGATTGGCTCACAGCGGCCCCAGCAACATCTAGCTGATTGGCTCCTCTACGGTGATGCTCATTGGGCTGTTTCCCTGCCCTTTCAGACCACGGAGCTGCTCATTGGGGGACTTTTTTGGCTCCGCCCATGTGACCCAGCCAATCAGCCTCAAGAGCAGGAGGATTGTGGGAGGAAGAGGTTGTTGGGGTGTGTGGCTTGTGGGAAGCCAGTGGTGGCAGTTGGGCTCTGAGGGTTTTTTCCTGAGGAGCTGTTTTGTTTATCGTGTGTGGTTCTAAAAATAAAGTTAGTTTCTTTTGACAAGTGGCTCCTGAATTGTGCCCAGCCAGACTGCGGCAGGTACTTATTTTTTTCATGCAACATATCATCACTTTTTCTCTTTGAATCTTCTTCTTTTAAGGTACATCTGAAGTTAAATATGATTACCTTTAAATTGATTTTTGCCAGAAAACAAAAATGTCTTTATTTTCTGGTTCTTTGTATACTGATTTAGTATCATAATAAAAATTCTATGTTCTCTGTAGCTTTTCTAGTTTCATATTTTTAATTTCTCCTTTAATATTGTCTAAAACATTCATAATTGAAAAGCAATAATAAAAGAATTTTTGTTATTTGGTAAGTTTCTATTACTAGTAAATCATTTAGATAATACAGAAAAGGAATTTTGAAATGATTTGGTAAAGTGACAAGTTAAAAGTGATTTTTTGGCACTATCATAGATCCTCCCAAGTTAAAAAGATAATTTCACATCAAATAAGTTTTAAAGACTTGTCATTTGTTTATACACAAACTTATGAATTCAGTAGTAATAAGAATTTGTCTTCATAAAATGTGTCAGATATACCTACAATTGGCTTACAGTGTAACAGCATATTCAGAAATTCTTTTTTCAACATGTATCTTTTGTTATATATACTATACTATAAACCAAAACTGCCATAAGAAATCTAATACCTGTTATTACACTTTTTATGTTTTTTTTATGGTAACTCTTTCAACTTGTTGATCATTATGTATTTTACAAACAACTTAAAACCCCCTTATGAACCAAAAAGAACCTAATATTTAATCCAATAATGAAGAGTAATGCCCTTTACAGATGGATATATATATGTCACACAATGAAATATTAGCCATGAAAACTAACTTTATGTCAACATATTGTCTACTGTCATGTATAACTAAAAAATATAGATGTCTTTTCAATATAGAAATCTGGACAAATTTGATTTATGATTAAAAATAAATTTGAAAAAAAATAACTTATAATCAGTTTTCATTTTATATTTTAATGAATGTTAATGCTAAAATTGTAGCTGAGGGTCTAACTCAGCACTATCACATTACATTAGTCACACAAAACCCTGGGTTTGATCCCAAGCATCAGAAGAAAAACTATAAATGTATAAAAACATGTTTCAGGGCAGTGAAAAATGCCTCATTGGTGGAATACAAACTTTCTTGAGAACAATTTAGAAATCGTGATCAAATATCTTTTTAAAGTTCCCCACTAAAAGTAAATAACTCTATATTGAATGTTTTTCAAAAGTAAACAAAAATATAGAAAGTTATTTTTCTTTCATTTTCTTTTGTTCTCACCCCGATCTTTGGTACTCAGGATTGAAACCACAGGAACTAAACCACTTAGCTACATCCCAAGGCCTTTTCCATTTTTTTGATTTGGAGACAGGGTCTCACTAATTTGCTAAGACCTTGCTAAGTTGGTGAGGGTTGATTTGAACTTTTTATCCTCCTGTCTCTGCCTCCCAAGCTGCTGAAATTATAGGCACATAACATGGCATCTGAGTAGAAAATGATTTTTTTTCTAAATGATATTTCTTCAAATGTTAATTGCAATAAAAAGTTAAAATATAAACAAATAGCAATCCCAAATTCTGTTTGTTAAATAAATAGATTTAACAAAAATAAGCAGTTGGGTTTCCATAGAGACATTAAAATTGTGATGGGGAAAAATATGCACTTAGTCTTTAGGAGTAATCACACTTAATAATGTATGTTATATTATTTGTAAGAATTTTATATTTTATTCAAGTTTTATCTATTGCAAAATGCTAACAGATAAGTCAACAGTTAAAAAAATCTTCTTATTATTTCTACTAGAATAAAAGAAAAGATTCCACCCCTTCTTTCAAAGTAGGATGTAATACCTCAAATTGTGAAGTTGTTGTTTCAAATCTGTATTTTCTTGCTTAAACTCTGATACCCTCTTTTTTAGCTCATGAATTTCATTTTCCAGTTGTGCATTTTTTTTTTACATGTAGCAAACACTGTGTGCAGTGACGTTTTTTAAGTTTTATTTTTCTTTGAAGTGATAGAACTGCTTTCTGGGTGTTTGATGGGCTAATAGAATCTGTCAGAAATAAAAGAAGATAGAAATAAAATATATGAGTTTTACATATATTAATGCTATATATTTCACATGCATTATTCATACACAAAACCAATGAATGTCTAAAGCATGTGATACATTATGCTTCACTCTGCAGATAAAACAGATGAGATAAGACCCCTTTTGTTCTTTAGCTTAAAGTTTAATGGAGAAGAGAGACACATAAAAAATCATTATAATTTCAGACAGATGATATAAGAGTTTGCGATCTAATAAAGGAATCTCATCTACAGAAAAGATTCCTTGAGGAAAATGAGAATACACTGAGAAATGAATAGAAAGCAGGTAGAATATGAAGAACAGTGTTCTTTCCAACATAAAAAATGTTCTGAGAATGTTATGCAACCCGTGTCTATCCAAAGTGAAGTAATAGATATGAATTCAGTTTCTACCTGAAAAAGCCAAAATCAAAACATACAAAATTCACTCATACCTTCAGTCATGTTCATAATAGAAACTCCAATTTTCTTACCACATTTTGAATTGGCTGGTCTTTTTATTCTGGTACATGACTGAAATTTCTCTGCCTGCACAGCTTCTTTGTCCTTCATTTATTTCCTGTACTCACTCTCTCTGCCTTTCTCAATGTTTATTCCCACTTCTCCTATCTACTTCACAATTTCCAATTCCCCTGTGATCTATGTATGTCTTGTATAGAAGCTAAAAGGGACAATCCCACTGTAACCTGCTGCTGGACTTTTGATCTTAAGAGAGACAACTCATTATCTTTCTCACTTTTTCATTATTACCTATTTACTAGGTTCATTTCTCCAATTATTAGAATATATCAGCACTCATGTTAGAAATCAGTATTCTATTCAAAGAACTGTGAAGAGTGTGTAATTCTTACCATGGACATGTCCGTCTTCTTTCTCTTTTGCTCTACAATGTTTCTCTCCAGATGACAGAGAAACACACATCTGTGAATGACCTTCAGAGAATATCTGCAAAATAAAGGACCCTGATGAGCTGCATGAAGACTTCATGATCACTCTTTTAGACATCATCCAAATTTTGGTCTTGAAAGCAGCTAACTAAAATGTAGACAAGTACAGACTGAAAAGTCATACTTTCCACGGGGCAACTTAGCATTCTGCTCCAGATGAAGCTGAACTCTTCTCTTTCAATGGCTCCTGATTTGGTAAAAGCAGGATGGATGGTTTGTTTTATGAACGTAGCAGCACCATTGTTTGGGGCATATAAATTGATAATTGTTATGTCTTGTTGGTGAGTGGTTCCCTTTAACAGTATATAGTGTCCTTCTTTATACCTTTTGCTTAATTTTGGATTGAAGTCAATTTTATTTGATATGAGTATAGCTACCCCTGCTTGCTTCTGAGGCCCATGTGCATGGTATGATTTTTCCCTGCCTTTCACCTTCAGCCTGTGTGTGTCTTTTTCTATCAGATGAGTCTCCTGAAGGCAGCATATTGTTGGATTTGCTTTTTTAATCCAGGTTGCTAGCCTATGTCATTTAATTGGTGAGTTAAAGCCATTAACATTGAGGGTTACTATTAATATATGGCTTGTACTTCCAGTCATGTTTATTTATTTATTTATTTATTAAGATTTGGTTTGTTTTTCTTCTTTGTTTAGTTTTTCATTCCCCCCCCCCTTTACTGAGGTACTGCCCACTGTTGTTTTTTGTTGTTGTTTTTCATTTCCTCTTCATGTAGTGTTTTGCCCAAAATGCTTTGCAGTGCTGGTTTTCTGTCTGTGAATTCTTTTAACTTTTGTTTATCATGAAGATTTTTATTTCATTGTCAAACCTGAAACTTAGTTTTGCTGGATATAAAACTCTTGGTTCACACCCATTATCTTTCAGCGTTTGAAAAACGTTGTTCCAGGATCTTCTCACTTTCAGTGTCTGTGTTGAACAATCCGCCTTTTACCTAATTGGCTTACCCCTAAATGTAATCTGCCTCCTTTCTCTTGTAGCTTTTAATATTCTCTCCTTGTTCTGTATGTTGGATATCTTCATAACAATGTGTCTTGAAGTTGGTCTATTTTTATTCTGTATGTTTGGTGTCCTGTAGGCATCTAGTATTTGAGAAATTATTTTGAAACCTTACACTCCAATAAAATAGAAGATAGTGAAGGCATTGATAAATTTCTTAAGTTATATGATCTCAGACCAATATCAATTGAGGAAATAGAAGAAACCATCAAAAGACTACCAACCAAGAAAAGCCCAGGACCAGATGGGTGTACAGCAGAGTTTTACAAAACCTTTAAAAAAGAACTAATACCAATACTTTTCAAGCTATTTCACAAAATAGAAAAAGAGGGAGTACTTTCAAATTCATTCTATAAGGCCAACATCACCCTGATTCCTAAACCAGATAAGGACACTTCAAAAACAGAAAACTACAGACCAATATCTCTAATGAACATAGATGCAAAAATCCTCAATAAAATTCTGGCAAATTGGATACAAAAATATATCAAAAAGATTGTGCACCATGATCAAGTACGATTTATTCCTGGGATGCAAGGCTGGTTCAATATACGGAAATCAATAAATGTAATCCACCACATCAATAGATTTAAAGATAAAAACCATATGATCATCTCGATAGATGCAGAAAAAGCTTTTGACAAAATACAACATTCCTTTATGTTCAAAATATTAAAAAAACTAGGATAATATGAACTTACCTCAACTTTGTAAAAGCTATTTATGCTAAGCCTCAGGCAAGCATCATTCTAAATGGAGAAAAATTGAAGGAATTCCCTCTAAAATCTGGAAAAAGACAGGGATGCCCTCTCTCGCCACTCCTATTCAACATAGTTCTTGAAATCCTGGCCATACCAATAAGACAGATGATAGAAATTAAAGACATAAAAATAGAAAAGAAGAATTGAAATTAGCACTATTTTCAGCTGACATGATCCTATACCTAATGGACCAAAAGGGTTCTACCAAAAAACTTCTAGAACTAGTAAATGAATTCAGCAGAGTGGTGGGATATAAAATCAACACTCATAAGTCTAAGGCATTCTTATATATCAGTGACAAATCATCTAAAAGGGAAATCAGGACAACCAACCCATTCACAATATCCTCAAAATAAATAAAATATTTGGGAATCAACCTAACAAAATTGATGAAAGTCCTTTACAACAAAAACTACAGAACACTAAAGAGGGAAATAGAAGAAGATCTTAGAAGATGGAAAGATATACCATGTTGATGGATAGGCAGAATTAATATCATTAATATGGCCATACTACCAAAAGTACTCTATAAGTTTAATGCAATGCCAATCAAAATCCCAATGGCATTCCTCGCAGAAATAGAAAAAGAAACCATGAAATTCATCTGGAGAAATAAGAGACCCAGAATAGCTAAAGCAATCTTAAGCAGGAAGAGTGAAACAGGTGGTATAGCCATACCAGATTTCAAACTATACTATAGAGCAATAGTAACAAAAACAGCATGGTACTGGTACCAAAACAGGTGGATAGACCAATGGTACAGAATAGAGGACACAGAGACCAATCCACAAAATTACAACTACCATATATTAGACAGAGGTGCAAAAAGCATGCAATGGAGAAAGGATAGCATCTTCAACAAATGGTGCTGGGATAATTGGAAATCCCTATGCAACAAAATAAAATAGAATCCCTTTCTCTCACCATGCACAAAAATTAACTCAAAGTGGATAAAACAACTAGGAGTCAAACAGAGACTCTGCATCTAATAGAATCAAAAGTTGGCCCTAATCTTCATCTGGTGGGTGCAGGCTCCAAATTCCTTAATAGGACACCGATAGCACAAGAGTTAAAATCAAAAATCAACAAATGGGACATATTCAAACTAAAAAGTTTTTCTCGGCAAGAGAAAGAATAAGTGAGATAAATAGGGAGCCTACATCCTGGGAACAAATGTTTACCCCTCACACTTCAGATAGAGCACTAATCTCCAGAGTATACAAAGAACTCAAAAAGTTAAACAACAACAAAAAAATAAGCCAATCAACAAATGGGCCAAAGATCTAAACAGACACTTCACAGAGGAAGATATACAACCAATCAACAAGTACAAACACACAAAAAAATGCTCACCATCTCTAGCTATCAGAGAAATGCAAATTAAAACACTCTAAGATACCATCTCACTCCAGTAAGAAAGGCAGCCATTATGAAGTCAAACAATAACAAGTGCTGGTGAGGATGTGGAGAAAAGGGTACACTCGTACATTGCTGGTGGGATTGCAAACTGGTAGAGCCAATTTGGAGAGCAGTATGGAGATTTCTTGGAAAGCTAGAAATGGAACCACCATTTAACCCAGCTATTCCCCTTCTCAGACTATACCAAAAAGACCTAAAAAGAGCATACTGCAGGGACACAACTACATCAATGTTCATAGCCGCACAATTCACAATAGCTAGACTGTGGAACCAACCCAGATGTCCTTCAACAGATGAATGGATTAAGAAATTGTGGCATTTATACACAATGGAATATTACTCAGCAGTAAAAAATAACAAAATCATGGCATTTTCAGGAAAATGGATGGCACTAGAGCACATTATGCTAAGCGAAGTTAGCCAATCCCTAAAAAACAAATGCCGAATGTCTTTGCTGATATAAGGGACGTGACTCAAATCAAAGTAGGAAGGAAGAGCATGAGGAAAAGATTACAATGAAATAAGAAAAAGAGGAGGGAGGAAAAGGGAGGGAGAAGGGAAAATTCACAGAAGCCAGAAGGAGACCCTCATGGGTTCACAAAATACATATACGATGGTGTGAGGGGGAAGGGAAGGGAAAAAAGAGAGAGAGAGATAAGTGTCACAGTAGTATGGGTAGACAATAGGGAGGGGAGGGGAGGGGAGGGGAGGGGAGGGGAGGGGGGAGAGGGAGGGAAGCAGAGTACAACTGATATTAGGATTGCTGTATGTGTACACATGGATGTATAACCAATTTGATCCTGCAATCTGTACACGTGAAAAAATAACAATTCATACCCTATTTGAATCAAATGTATGATAATGTCAAGATCATTGTATTGTCTTGAACAACTAATAAAAATAAAAAATAAAGCAGGATGGATGTCATAGAAATGGAATTCCTTGATAATACAATAACAGAAATGTATGTACTCTAAGTGTGTAACCAACCATATCTCACAACCCCACAAGAAATGAGAATTCATTAAATACTTAAGCACTCTTGAGAAATATAATTAATATTATGTTGCATTACACATTTTAAACAATGAACTTACAGAATTTTTTAATGTTACAATATGAGACTTCATGTGATAAAGAGTTGGAATTATGTGATGTTGAGCAGATAAATTGATGTTAGACTTTCCTCATTTTGATCATCATAGTCTCTGAAGAGCATTTTTAGTAAATGTTTCACTGAGAGGAAATCCAGT
Organism: Callospermophilus lateralis; assembly: GCF_048772815.1. Taxonomy (NCBI): domain Eukaryota; kingdom Metazoa; phylum Chordata; class Mammalia; order Rodentia; family Sciuridae; genus Callospermophilus; species Callospermophilus lateralis. Next base: position 165,315,612 of record NC_135305.1, read on the forward strand.
TCAATAAAATGACAAAGCAGGATGAAGAAACGTGTTTTTCTTTAATCTTACTGTTAGAAAGCAGCACCCAGAATCTATTTAGAGTAAATAATATGTTCCTCTGAGAGTGAACTAAAAAGTTCACCAGTGAAGAAAGATGACAGCACAAAAATATACAGTACTTCCTGACTATTTTTCAGAGCTTGAGTTATATTGGCTGGTGTGTGCTTTCTGGATGAAAAAGAGCAGCTGTGGGAAAACCACTGGAGACAGCCTCAGACCACATAAAACCCAGAATTTTGGCTTTTAGAATAGTAAATAAATTGATAGGGTGTTGTGAACCATCCATGGGCTGTGTGTGTGAGCTATGCACACATTTGGATATAGGAGAAAAAATGGTCTGAATTTGCTGTCCTATTGCGCTCTGCAATGTATGTGTACCTTTTCTTTCACTCTGTCTGTGATTCCCACACTGCACCTGAGATGGGTGTGAATTTCCAAAATGTCAGCGCTGGTGGGAGAAACTAGCACCTTGGTCATTTAATGTTGGGTACTTCACACTGAGATATTACCCCTGCCCAGGGTGCATTCCAAAGAGAAATGTTTGCACTAAAGAACACACACATATCCTCAGAAGAGAAATCTATCCCAATGCATGCAAAACCTCAGCCTTACTAACACAGACAACATGAGAAAAAAAATATAAAAACACCTCAAATTCCTTAATTCTTCAATAACAGCATTCAAAGGCTTTTTTCTACCACTCATTAAAGAGGTTGGATAAAAATGTTTAATAATTTTGAATGTCTTATGGTATGGAAAGAAAAAAACAACAACAAAAACAAACAAACAAACAAACAAAAAAAGATCTCATTCTGGGAAGTTTCAATTTCCTTAATAGGCCATTGTGTATCTTCTTTGAGGCTACTATTTGCATTGACAGAGACACTGATGTCTAGGCTGTATAAAAATCTTTCACTTTGGCATGAAAGCATGTTCATATGTAACTAAAATTGAGCCATTGGGAAGGACCATCTTTTACCATAAATGCATTCAATGACCATTGCCACTATATATGCTCATTAATTAAAATGAGTATTCACAAAACCACTTAATTTTAACTTCTCCATTATTTAAGGAAGTTAAAAAAATGGAAGCACAAACAATATCCAGAAAACTTTCTTCATCAATCACAAGGATAATGTTTATATATATATATGTTATCATGAATTCTAATGCTATTTTCAGATTCATAACCCGTTAAATTCTTTTAGACTTGAATCCTAAATTATCATCTTTATATTTCAAAACACTGTTATAAAAGATAATTCAATTTGCCCTTATTACTTTCTTAAAACAAGTAATACATGAGGAAATCCAGAATATAAAAGTAAATGTATACATTCCTGTGGTTGCTGATTTTTGGTGCCATTGAGACCTTCCTCCTCTTCTTCAGATGATGAGAAACAAAGAGGTTCAGCTGAAAAATGTATGTAAATTTACTTAAACTACTTAGAACATGATAGAGAATGTTAGTCTGTCAAAAATAAAAAGTAATAATAAGCTTGAA